>NC_050101.1:164533124-165787480 GCF_902167145.1 Zea mays | reverse complement strand
TAATAGGAATCAAAATGCTTCAAATGCTTAAGCAAAGCATGTGTATGACAGTTGCGTGTACCTAGGAAACGGAGGGCAGCGGGGCGGTCAGGAGTACTAATCTCCTTCAGCCAGCGGTGACAAGATAATGGAGTCCTCTCCTTGATCCCCAAACTCCTGAAGAAAAAACACAATGAAATCAGAAGCGAACAACCCTACCATATTTCTATGTCTTATGAATTGGAAGGAATTGGAAAAAAAATTATGAAGAATTTTAACTTGCTATGGATTGAAAACCACCCAATCTTCTCCAATCCATATGGATTTTGTTACAGTTCTTGTGATGCTCGATGGTTACGGGTCCCCGAGAAGCAGGTGCGATGGAAATCTCCAAGCACAAGCACCTCTTTTTATGGGCGCCAATCGGATGGATGGGACCACGACTTCTTCCCCATCCTATCTATCCTATTGGGTGGAACTCTCGACGCTGGCAACCCATAGGTCAAGCAAGGCGTCTCTTTTCTTTATGGCGCGAAAGATTGGGTCATGGCCTCATTTTGACCACAGTTACTCCACTATATAGCAGAGCAGAGCCAATCGGCGAGAAGTCTGGCTTTGATTCTGCATAGTGCAGACCCAGGCTGATCTGCTTCAAGCAAGAGTCTGCATGCTGGTGGTGCTTGCAGAAAATAAATTTCAGAACACCACTGTGGATCAGAAGGGCATAATAATTACTTTACTTAGTCGATTTGTCGGTTAGCTTCCATTTGTCTCAAAGTTATCTGTAAGAGGAGATGTTGGATATTAGTCTCCAACTCTCCATTAGCATTGGCATGAATTGGTCACCCCCAATCAACAGGGCATTTTATATATTGCGCCACTTTTTACTCACAACTTCACTCCGAAACAAACTGTAAGATCTTTGATCAGCGATGATGTCTACAGGCTAGAACAACACCAGAGTTCTTTAACCTCAAATCTAGCTAGCGGTCCATGTATGGCATCCTTGGAATAGCAGGCGCCATGAGCCAAAGCCTAGAACGAAATGAGCTATCACGAGCCCTTCTTGCATCTAGACAAAAGGCCCAGGTCGCACTCCAACTTCCTTGCAGAGACAATGGAGGGTCCATCAAAAAGTCATGAGAGGCCATTGGTGTCATGGTGTGCATGCAGTGCAGGCAACTTCTGTTGGTGTGGTTCTTGTGCGCAACCAAACCAGACACCTCGCACCAGTCACCATTGCACAAAGACAAAGAGCCATCGCCTCTGCTGCCTTGTAAACAACCTTTCTTTAGCGGCCAGCCAGGACAGATCCAGATCTGCCTGCTTCAGCGGTCAGTACCATGCTACTAAAAATAGCCAGGCGAGATGAAGTACGAGGCAACTCTACTTGGTTGTTTGTGACCGGCCGGATTAGCCGGCAACCACTGGCTGCAAAATGCCATAAATAATTGTAGCTAACTGTTTTGACTATAACTCGGCATATTGTTATTAGATGATGATGATGATACTGGAATGGCAGATGCCAGGTTAGTGTTATATATGAGTGATGAATTCAAGAATGTAATAATTTATTAGGATTGTTTGGATAGTGAGCAAAAGATCACACCAGACCAGACATATATATAGCTTTGGTTGCACTCATGACTAATGTTTTTTTACGGGAACGGATCGGTAAGGCACCTCATCACAAATCCTCCGATTATTTCTCCTCAGGGCTGATTTTTGGTCTGAAGCAGTTTAAGAATTTTGGCCTAAATGTGTGTTGCATTCAGGATTTGTTAGCGGGAGATATTTACACTGATACACAAAGCAAGAGATATTTACACTATTACTATGACAACAACACTGCCAGGAAACAAAAATACAAGGGTTGAAATAGACAGTGGAATAGGAATGTGATACGATTCAGCATGTGCGAGAACAGTCTCAGTATTCATGACACTCCTTGCAAGCAAGGAATTCAACATCTAAAATGCTAATGATCTCAACAGTTATGCAGCATGTTACCACACTTGGGGCATGTAATGTGAATGTGGAGAGGTCAATCCGATTAACACCAGTTGTTACTTACAATTTATGGTCCGGATACTGGATTGCCAAAATTTGCATCCTAGTATTGTCAAACATCGAACCAAGTGTGGTAACATTATTCTTTCACTTGTATTACTTGCAAAAAAAGGATAACAAACACTTCTTATATCTGAATGAGCATTAAACATAAGTGGTTTGCTCAATTGTGTGTTCAAATAAATACACACAGATTGAGCACTGAGTTTTGGAAAGAAAATTAGAGGAAGCAGGGATATATTGTCATAAAGAGTACTTACAAGGTTTGGAGCATTCCCCTTGAAGGTCAGTATTCAAACATCTGATGACTAAATCAGTAAGGCAGTAAAATCAAGCAACAGTTAAGCTAGCCTCGCTAACTTACAGAGACTAAGGACTAAATCATGCCTACTGACAGAAACAGAAAAAATCCGATTATGAAAACAACAACAGAATAAACTAAAGCAAATAATCGAATCTGACAGTGAACAAACTGAAAGGGAACAAGAATATAAAGAAACAATTATGGTGATGGCAAACATTCACTACCTTGTAAATGTAGCCCTTTATTCTTTTTAGCACTGATTCGTCCATTATTTCTGTCAAAATATAACAAGCATGCTAAATGCAGGTAAGGTAGAGACAGACCTGGTTCTTGGAGATCACGTGTTTCGACTCAAAATATAACAAGCATGCTAAATGATGAGCAAGAGACCCTGAAAAGTCCCTCTTATACGGAAGCCATCACTTGATTTTGAGACTGCTTGCTTTGAACCTGAAGGGACAAAGTCTTATGAGTGGTGAACAAACAGGAATCATAGTCAAAATAAAATTTAATAGATTATCAGTGCATGGAATACAAGAATTGCACATGCATTTGTCTCCGACCAACATCTACTGGATAAGTGAGGGTTTGTCCAAATAGACCAGCGGCTAAAGCTCCGCAAGAGAGCTTCAATATAACAGAATCCTTGTTAATCCTATGGAACTTAAGATTTCAGATCTTCATATATGTAGAACTTTAAGCCAGCATATGGAAGAATACCAATAAGAGTTGGGCCTGCAATTCATTTAAAGGATCTTTAATCCTACCATCATGTTGTAATAATATAATCTAAATAAATACTACAAACATCTAAGTAATGTAATTTAAACTAAAATTTTCAGGATATTCATATGGTAACTCATGTTAAATTAATATGTTAAACCCAGGCAATAGTGTTTATGTTCAACTATTGAACCAACACTTGCATTTAAAGTAACTAAACACATATAATTAGAACTTTAAGCCTTCATATGGATGAATACCAATAAGAGTTGGGCCTGCAATTCATTGAAAGGACCTTAATCCTGCCCTCATGTTGTAATAATATAATCTGCATAAATACTACAAACAACTCAAGTAATGTAATTTAAACTAAAATTTTTAGGGTATTCATATGGTAATTCATGTTAAATTAATATGTTTAAGCCAAGGCAATAGTGTTCCCGTTCAACTATTGAACCAGCACTTGGCATTTAAAGTAATTACACACCTTGTTTTCAGCAAAACCAAGAAAGAACCCAAGATGCCTATTTGGTATAAACCTAAGCCATTGTCAAGCAAAGTTATCCCCCGCGTCCATCGAAGGTGGTTGTATGGTGGTCTATCTCTGTCTTCAATAATTTCTATCTCTGTGAGTAAAGCAGGGCATCTTTGACATAAAATGCTCTTCGACAAGTCACCCCTTCGCCTCCCAGATGATAAGCTAGAAGAGGAGGAAATGAGTTGAGATTTGAGAAAAAGGAAGGGCCTTGAGTGCCGCTGCAAAGTCATCCCCCACGTCCAAAACAAGTTCCCCAATTCTTAATAACCAAAGAGTTGCACAGAACTAAGCGATTGGAGGGAAATTCACCTCTGCTCACCATGGTCCCAAATCCCCATGCACCTCAGCATGACAGCATTAGGCAATGCAGGTTGAGAACCCCACGCTTCGGCTGACCATCAGGCTTGGTCGCCGCCGAGCCAAGCCGCATGGATTCCTGAACGCCTTAGGGAGCCATCAGCAAGGGTCGCCATCCGGCTGACGAACCTGGAGGTGGTGGCAGCGGCGTCTGGTTGCGAACGAACCCTTAGGGGGCTACGACCCACGCGCGGCGGATGGAGGAGCGGCTACGACTCGCGCGTGGGGAGGCGGTGCTGCGGGGGCTGCAAAGGGAGTAACGAGAGACAACAGGTAGGGTTGTTTCGCGCGGTGGACGCTCAGAGGGTGCGAGGTGCACGCGGAGGTGGGCAGCAAACACGGACAGTAGAGATTATCGGAAGGCAGAACCAAAAGGAGGCAGACTACCCTTGCAGCCTTAATAAGTAGTAGAGATAGAGATATATAACGAAAATGTCAAATTTGGTAAATAGACATGTCATATGCATAGTACTATCATATGAGAAGTGCGAGAAGGATGTGCAAATCAGACATCATTAATCTCAACTTTCCCATCCTTTTTACTAAAAAATGAACAACAATATTTAAAGGTACTATGCGCTGCTATTGAATAAGCAGAACCACTCTAGATATCTGATAGACAAAAGAACTAAAAATTACATCCATGGCAACACGCCTTCAAATTACTAATTTCGAAAATTTAGAGAGAACACATCGATATAGAATAAATTAAGAAGAGCTAATCATAAGGCTCACCAATTTCTCCTTTGAGTAGTAACAGATCCGAGGCAAGCCTACAGCTGATGTTGCAACTCAATCAACAATAGAATCCACAAAAAGACCACTTGTGTACCTAGGAATATAAAGCATGGTTATTTAGACAACGTACCAAAATTAAACTGGCTTACAAACAGAGGGAGTAACTGGCAGCCACAACAGACAGTGAACAACCTAGCGTATACTCCATTATTGGGAAGATAGTTTAAAGAACTTCTGTTTTTTCATATTATGCGTAGTCATTTAATTTATAGTATCAAACCTAGAAGTATCTTCTGCAAAATGCACAGGGACTTGAGAGAGGAAGGAAAACATAAAACAGACATGACGGTCAGGGAAACAACAGTGACTCTGATTATATCAGACTGAAGCAGGTGAAAAATATCAGATATATACCTTCTTGCCCCGTTCTTCTCTTTCAGCACTTTCTTTCTTTTTCAAGTCCTTGTCAGAGCCCTACAATCGTTCAAAACCGGCTTTGACCAACAGGGGTAAAAAAGAGAGGAAAGAGCAGTATGCACACACGTAGCGTACCAGCTTGATAAACACTTCATCGCCATCCTTTTTAACTGGCAGTTGTTGCATGGCCTGTACTCCTTGTCAATTTCAACTTTTCTCTACTCAGCCTTAAGGGAGAGTAAAGCTTTTCGTTTTTCCTCCAGTACCTTTTCATATTCCTCCAGAGTCATCTCCTGCTCATGGTCGGAGCAAACATCATTCCATAGACTACTTTATTTTGATGCCAAAAAAACATCCCAACTTAATTCCAGCAAGTATGCAGGTTCTGGATTGATCAAAGCATCATTTTTTTCTCTAGATATATCAACTGTGCAACAAAAACAATTCATTCAATATTAAGTGGCATCACATCACATCTGATGCATCAAATCATGAACTGGTATGAGTGAAAATGAATATCAACAATCCATTTCTTTTGTGTGTGCTACAGTTGGTCATATCTAGAAACATTGAAAACAGCGAATCAATGGCTCACCATAGTCAAAGTTAGGTGCTAGTACAATATCTGAGATACAACATGAATCTCGCATAACTGGAAAACTGACGTGAAAGCATACACTCTAATATATGGCCATTGCATTCGGCAGAGAAGAGCAAAAAGTAATGGATCGAAAAGCAGAAGAGACTCTAAATACAAAAATAATGCAATCACCAAGAAGCGCCCCATGTTGGCACTGTGGCACAACAGCACTGATTTTAAAGCAAAAGGTTCTAGAATAAATAACTATACTACCGAGCAAGGATTGACATGAATGAAACTAAAAGAATCACAAAATATTTCCACCAGTCTACTACACATTTTTCCATATATATAAACAAATGTTAAGAACATTGTAAGTGTCACAGTACCCAAAATCACAAGACTTGCTAGGCAAGTTAAAGGGTGCTACCATCACCCTTACATAATGTGTTAGGCATACTACAACCATACACATTGCAACGCGGAATATGGTAGCAAGATCATCTTAGTACAAACCAGAAATATACCTTATCCTCAGGTTCCTTTTCTTCTTCTTCATTCTCCGCGCCCTCCTTGTCCTTCTCAACCTCAGACTGTGGTGCATCTTCAGGTTTCTTCTCATCCTACACTGAAATTGCAATGAACAGGACGTCACAAGTCAGCATACATTTGTTTGTCCTTCGCTGTGCGAACAAGTATTATTATTACACAAGCAAAATGTCTACAAAGATTTCATCACACTATACAAATGGTACCGGACTTTCACCAGCTCATGCTCAACCAACCTAATCATCCCCGTCCTATCCGATGACTCTGGTCAAGATTTCACTCGCCAAAAATTTCCTGGTACCATAAAGAATATTAATTCCAAACTTAACCATCTACAACTCCAATGAGGTTTCCGCCTCTGCTTACACATGAACATATCAAATCATCATCTAAGCTCTCTGCCAAAAAACATTTCAGTAGCTTCCCATTGGTGGCATTATGTAAACCTTTAACCAAACAAACCACTCCATATGGTAGGAAGCATTAATTTTCAGAAGTAGAGAGCTTAATTTTCAGAAGTAGAAAGCTTAAACCACTGCAAATTCCCGAGCAATGCTATAGAAGTAGAGAGCTTAATTTTCATATTTTGTGCAATTGGTTTTGGTTAGTTTGACTCTTTGATATCTTGGGAAAATATTGAAACATTTTTATCCTTACTTTACTTTAAGCATTTACTTCTGATCAATTATGTTCAAGTATTTGCATGTCTATAAAATCAGTAACCTGGCCACGCGATAGATTGAGGATGTCGTCGCCCTACGAGCCAGCCGTGTCGCGAAGAGGAGGATCTCGTACAGATCAATGGCACGCAACCTATCACCCATCGCCATCGTGCTGCGGATCCAGTCTTCTCCCTCGTGCGTGAGGCGTTGGCTGGGAGGAGTTTTAGGGTTGGGGCGGCGGCTGGGAGGAGTTTTAGGGTTGGGGCGGGGTGGAGCAACGCCTGGTGCCTGTCGGGGGTGGAGACCGTACGACGAACAGGGGCACCGGATCCGGGGAGGAGGGGCGGGGGTGCCGAGGCAGGCCGTCTCGCCGGAAGTAGAGCACGACAGCATTGGCGGTTGAGGAGTTTTAGGGTTCGAGGCGGGTGAGGGCGACAGGGCTTTGTTGGGCGACCCGCTCACGATGTCTGCACGGGGGGCGCCTGTCGCGGCGAGCGCCATGGGGGTGGGGGAGGGGGCTCTGGCGACACGGGCAGATGCGGGCGGGGCACGGTGAAGGTGCGACATTGATGGGAGACGTGACGCGGGGATTGGGGAAGGGGATGACTCCGGCGGCGAGCTCCTGGTCTCGGAGGAAGGGCCGCCGCCGCGCCGGAGAGCGTGCTGATGAGATCCTCGGAATGGAGTGGAGGTGAACGATGGAGAGCGGCGGACTGGAGGGGGAGGCAGGGCGGCGGCGGCTCACGTGGGGTGGGGGAGTGGGAGGCGGGGGGACGAACGTGGGGTGGGCGGGCGGACGGTGTAGATTTACGGAAGCGAGTGGACGGTGCAGATTGGCTGAAGGCAGAACCAGGGGAGGCAGTCTACCCCTTAGAGCCTTAATAGGTAGTATAGATTTGTTGAAGGGCCCGTTCCTTTCTGCAGGAATAGACCAAAAATTGTTCCTGATAATCAAAACTTATATAAATTAAAGAAACAATCTGGACAAGAACATTTTCGGTCTTCCGTTCCGTGTCAACCAAACGAGCTCTAAAGGTATTAAATCACCTTCTATATAAAATTATCTATGAGAGAATTTAATTCCTCTCAATTCACTTCAAATCGAATAAATTCTTAGAGATTTTTTTAACAAAATATTTTTCCTGAGTTCTATTGTGAAATTCCTATACAATTTCTATATTCCAACTTTCAGAAAGACAGCGACATGCTTAGTTTGCTGACTAAAGTTTAGTTTTTATTACATCGGGTGGTTGATGCTAGTCAGAACTATTAAGGTCTCGTTTGAATGTATTAAAGCTAATAGTTACCTAACTGAAAAGTTGCCAGTAGGATTAGCTAACTAACAAATAGCTGGCTAATTATTAGTTAATTTTAGCTGGGTTGAGACCGTTATAACTAATGAGTAGGAGAGTGTAGCTAAGCTAGACTATTAGTTAGGTTTAATTTGGATGTCTCGAACTAAAAGTAGCTAATAGTTAAACTATTAGTTATATTGATTGTACGTCTTTAACTATTTTATCAACTAACTATTAGCTCTAGTGCATTCAAATATAACCTAAATAATGGTCCAATTATAAAATTAATTACATAGATGAGAGTAAAATGACAAGACGAACCTACTAAAAATAATTAGTCCATGATTCACTATGCGATGTTATAGTAAACATCTTATTGTTTAGTCTTTTTCTTTGTAATTAGTTTTATAATTAGACTATGTTTAATACCTATAATTAATATTAAAAAATATCATCTGACTAACACCTCCTAAGTAGTGCTAGGGCGTTTTGTACGTTTTAGCACTCGAATGATTTTAATCTACCCTAAAATATGGTTAGTGTTGGTGTTTCGAACTAGCACCAATGAGTAAATTTGTGTATGAGCGTTTGGATCTGGATAGGTTAAGGTTGAACGTCTCTACTTTCAGTCCTTGGTGGCATGCGCTACCAGCACTTGATTGCTCGTAGTAGGGTTACACGCGGGCGAAAGAGGAAAAGATTTTGGGTCTTTAAGGGTTGCTCTACTAGAGGATCTACGTATCGAGTGTTGGTTCTCGGGTTGGTCTCCCATTCTCGTCGGGTCGACCCTCCTCCTTTGATAGACTGGGGGATCGGTTACGAATCGCTTCTCTTGGAAGTGATTGTTGCGTTGCAAAACAAAATAGTTATCCCTCGGTAAATGTCTCCTCGTGTGTCGTTATCCGTCCCGTATAATTCTATCATCGTGCCTCTTCAAGACCGTTGGTGAAGTGTGCCGACGACGGGAGTCCGAGCGTCATCATTACTCCGTCTGTCTGTCTCTGCCTACGTCGACCCTCGGTTTTTGTAGCCTAACCTTGTGTCTTCCCTTTGTCGCCTTGCGTGCTTCGTATGACGTAAGAGGACTTGGACCTAGAGCCCGTAGGTTATGAGTGGGGCTTAGACCTAGGGCCCGTAGATCATGAGTAAGGTTCAGACCTAATACTCGTAAATCATGAGTGGAAGGCGAACTGGCTCTCTCACGCCATGGCTCAATGACAAGAGGCCATGACAACATATATGCCACCGGTAGCCTGATACCTTACATCGGGACGTTTAACCTTGCATTGGTGCCAAGGTCATGGCGTCAAATCTCAGGGTCTAAAACCAATGTTAGTTCTTGGTCCGGTATATAATGAACTTATATGTTGATAACCCTAGCATGCATTTCTAGTATATGCCGAAAATATCTATTGGCTCTTTTATTCATGTCAGTAAGAGGGAATCTTAAACCGAAAAATAGACCTCACCGCTGCAAAGAAGGAAATCGAACGATTTGAATTCGGACAAGGGTCCATTCGTTTAGTTCAGATTAGACCCAGAAACTGTTCCGGTTTATTAAAATTATACAAATGTGTGAATACTATCAACGGGAATAGCTCTATAGCGTCATTCGGAAGCAACCGAACAGACCCTAACAGACGTCGAGTCTACGCCGACTCTCATCTCTCTCAGGTCTCAGCCCCGGTGTGAACTGTGAGGTCGGCAATTCGGCAGTCGGCACGCACGTACTGTTCTGTGCGCCGGACGACCTGCTGCATACGTACGTCGGCGAGGCGCACGCAAGCTGCCGAGGGTCGTAAGTCAATCGCCAGCACGACTTACCAGCTGCTAGTAGTGGTGGTGGTGGAGCATATTATCACAAAAAACATATAGTGGCTCAGCTAAGCGATTCTCAGAGACATATATCCTCATTTGACTGTTCTGTCCGTTTGTCGTCTTTTCTTCTCTTCGCCTTTTGATTTTTCAGTAGCCATATATATGTACATGTGGATGTAGCTAGTCGCCCTGAGAGCATCATGCGTGACTGTTTGGAACGACGACCACTGCACCCCGGACACTCGCTCGCAGGAAAGCTCGAACACTGTCCGTGTGCACTTTTCTCCTGTTTTAGTCGTTATCTCTCCTTTTCCTTCCAGTCCCTTGGCTCTTAAGGCTGTCATGTTGGATTTTTTATGGTCTTTTCCCATTTATTCAATAAACTCTACTGGTGTGTAATAGTAGAGAATACCAATAATAACATATTGGAAGTCCAAAGGTCGTTGGCTTGACTTATATGGTGGGAATTATTCCACTTAATTTGAGAAGTCAAAAAACATACAAGGGCGTGCCACACGCGCGCGCTGCCGGCCGGGCTCGGGCCGGGCGTGGCGTGGAGTGGCAGGCGGAGAGCGGGCGTGGTGTGGTTGTGTTAATTTTTAGCACTCATTAACCGCGAGAGTTTCAACTCCGGGTTAAACCTTTCAGTTGTCTGTCTCTTCGTCAGCTGCATGCAAGACCCTTGTCCTTCAGCTGGCCGTCTCTTGGCGTGCCGCATGCAACCCTTCTCCTTCAGCTTCCCTCTGTGAGAGGTTAAGTAGAGGAGAACCCAGAGGTTAAGTAGAGGAGAACCCCTGGCACTTGGTACACGAGAATAGAACCATTTCAGAGTCACAGCCCAGCCGCAAGTGAAAGTATTCCCATCTCGTGACTCTGCGCGCACAGAGCAGCGAGAGGGCAGGTGCCTCCGAAGCCCTTGCCATTCGAGACCTTGCACGGAGGATCGGCAATTAGATTTTTGGGGAGCGTCTACGCGACTGCCCAAAACATCTTCTTCCTGACGACATGACAAGAGAAGCTGGACAAGGATCTTGATCCTCAGAGCGCATGAGAGGGTATGATCAATTCAGTTTTGTCGGGGACCATAATTAGGGGTACCCCCAAGACTCCTAAACTCGGCTGGTAATCACCATCAGCACAAGCTGCAAAGGCCTGATGGGCGCAATTCAGGTCAAGGCTCCGTCCACTCAAGGTACACGATCTCACCTCGCCCGAGCCCAGCCCCGGGCAGGAACAGTAGACCAGGGCGGATTCACGCCTCGCCCGAGGGCCTCCTCAAGCAACTGGCACACCCTCGACTCACCCGAGGCCCAGCCTGGGCAGGCTTCGCAGTGAAGCAACCTTGGCCAGATCGCCTCGCCAACCGATCGTATCGTAGGAGCATTCAATGCAAGGATCACCTGACACCTTATCCTGACACGTGTTCCTCAGTTGGCAGGGCCGAAGTGACCGCAGTCACTTCGCCCCTCCACTAACTGACCTGACAGTAAAACAGCGCCGCCTGCCCCGCTCCGACTGCTGTGCCACCCGCCAGGGTGAGGCTGACAACAGCTAAGTCCCGCCTCAGGCGCCACAGAAATCTCCGCCTCGCCCGACCCTAGGGGCTCGGCCCCCGCCTCGACCTCGGGAGAAGTCTCCGCCTCGCCTGACCCCGAGGCTCGGCCTCCGCCTCGACCTCGGAAGATGGACTCCGTCTCGCCCGACCTTAGGGCTCGGCCTCGACCTTGACCTCGGAAGACGGTCCCAGCCTCGCCCGACCCCAAGGCTCGACCTCGACCTCGACCTCGGAGGAGTCACCACCTCGCCCGACCTTGGGCTCGGACTGACCACGTCACAGGGGGGTACATCATTATCCTACCCCTAGCTAGCTCAGGCTACGGGGAACAAGACCGGCGTCCCATCTGGCTCGCCCCGGTAAACAAGTAATGATGACACCCCGCGTGCTCCCATGACGACGGCGGTTCTCAGCCCCCTACGGAAGCAAGGAGACGTCAGCAAGGTCCCATCAGCCCCGACAGCTGTGCTTCTACAGGGCTCAAGCGCTCCTCCGACGGCCACGACGCCACATGCACAGGGCACTAGCACCTCTCCGACAGCCACGTCGGCATGTACATAGGGCTCTGGCTCCTCTCTGCTGGACACGTTAACATATTGCTACACCCCCATTGTACACCTGGACCCTCTCCTTACATCTATAAAAGGAAGGTCCAGGGCCCTCGTACGAGAAGGTGGCCGTGCGGGAGGACGGGCTGACGAGCAGGCTCTCCCCCTCTCTCGCGAACGCTTGTAACCCCCTACTGCAAGCGCATCCGCCCTGTGCGCAGGATAACACGAGTCCGCGATTCCCTTTTTCCCCCTTGTGTTCCATCTCACGCCGACCCATCTAGGCTGGGACACGCAGCGACAATTTACTCGTCGGTCCAGGGACCCCCCGTGGTCGAAACGCCGGCAGTTGGCGCGCCAGGTAGGGGCCTGCTGCGTGTTGACGAACAACTTCCCGTCAAGCTCCAGATGGGTAGTCTCCAGCAACCTCTTCAGCCCGGGACGCTGCTCCGTTTCAGGAGTCTCGAGTTCATGTCCCTCGACGGCAGCTACGACATGGTACTCCTTCCTCCGCCGCGCGACAGCGACAATGGCGGCTGTCAACCTGCCCGGCGGCGGCGGACTCGACGACGTCTTCCCCCCATGGCGGAAGAGCAACATCTGGGTCTGTCCCGCCACCTTCCTCGCCGCAGGAGAAGGAGGCAGGGCAACCGTGGCCAAGCAAGAGGCGGCACCTCGTCGGCCGTCGAGCGAGCCGACGGCGCCGGCGCCCCCGCGGGGGACACGTCTGGCGTCGACCTCGCGCCTAAGACGACGACGAGCGCCGTTTCCCCGCAACACGCCAACCCCAAGCGGACAGATGACGCCAGCACTCTCGCGGAGGACTTGCTGGGCGTTAGCCTCGTACCTGAGATAACGGTGCAATACGTCTCCAACGCGACTTCGTCATCGTCCATCGATCGGGAGGTACCGTCCGTTTTCCACCCTGTGCCTTTTAGATTTAGCTTCGACCCACCAAGCGACCCCGCTTTGGTGGACGCTTTCATAAAGGCATATCCTAACCTTCTGGGGTACCATATGTGGTCAACCTGGGACCGACTGACGGTCGTCTCGACCTACGGGCCCCCGGGTTCCGAGGAAGATGACGAGCCCGACTCCGGTTGGGATTTCTCCGGGCTCCGTGCTCCTAGTGCCATGCGGGACTTTATGACCGCATGTGACTACTGCCTCTCCGATTGCTCCGATGATGGCCACAGCCTTGACGACGAGGGCTGTGGCCCAAGTCGCGAATGCTTCCACGTCGATCTAGGGGGTCTCGACGAAGGCAACCACCTTGGTATGCCGGAGGACGACGATCCCTCTAGGCCTACGCCTTGCGTTGACATCCTTCGGGAGCTAGCTGTGGTCCCAGTCCCTACGGGGGGGTCAGGACACACAACTCGAGCAAATCCGCGAGATGCAGGCCAAGCTCGACGAGGAAGCAGGACAACTTGTGCAGCTCCGGCAAAACATCGGGCAGGAGCGAGCAGGCCGAGCGCTTGCCGGAGTAGCGCGTCATCAGGCCCAGGACGTCCAGCACCGCATCGCCGACGATGCCAGGGCAAGGCTGCCCCCGGCTTCCAGTGGGGTCGGCCAGAACCTGGCTGCAGCGGCAATACTACTCCGAGCGATGCCGGAGCCATCCACCACTGAGGGGCGGCGTATCCAGGGAGAACTCAGGAATCTCCTGGAGGATGCCGCGGTCCGACGGGCCGAGAGCTCTGCCTCCCAACGGCAAGGGTACCCCCCGGAGCATCGCGCCAGCGACTTCTCGATTCATGCGGGAAGCCTCGGTCCACACCGGGCGCACGCGGGACGCAACGCCTGCAGCCCCGGGTCGCCTCGGCAACAAGCACCACCGCCGCAACCGTCGAGCCCACCTCGACGAGAGGGTGCACTGAGGCTACCACCCCAGGCGTGGGGGACGCTACGATAGCAGGGAGGATCGGAGCCCCTCGCCCGAACCACCCGGTCCGCAAGCTTTCAGCCTGGGCCATACGACGGGCACCGTTCCTGACCCGGTTCCGGGCCCCGACTACCATCACTAAGTACTCGGGGGAAACAAGGCCGAAACTGTGGCCTTGCGGACTACCGGCTAGCCTGTCAGCTGGGTGGAACGGACGATGACAACCTCATCATCCGCAACCTCCCCCTGTTCCTCTCCGACGCCGCCCGGGCCTGGCTGGAGCATCTGCCTCCTGCGCAGATCTCCAACTGGGACGATCTGGTCAAAGCCTTCACTGGAACCTTCCAGGGCACATACGTGTGCCCTGGGAACTCCTGGGATCTCCGAAGCTGCCGCCAGCAGCCAGGGGAATCTTTGCGGGACTACATCCGGTGGTTTTCGAAGCAGCGCACCGAGCTGCCCAACATCACCGACTCAGATGTCATCGGCGTGTTCCTCGCCGGTACCACTTACCGCGACCTGGTGAGCAAACTGGGTCGCAAGACTCCCACCAGGGCGAGCGAGCTGATGGACATCGCCACCAAGTTCGCCTCTGGTCAGGAGGCGGTCGAGGCCATCTTCCGGAAGGACAAGCAGCCTTAGGGACGCCAACAGGAGGACGTCCCCGAGGCGCCCGCCCAGCGTGGCATGAAGAAGAAGGCCAAGAAGAAGTCGCAAGCGAAACGCGACGCCGCCGACGCAGATCTTGTCGCCACCACCGAGCGCAGGAACCCTCGGAAGCCTCCTAGAGGGGCCAACCTGTTCGACAAAATGCTCAAGGAGTCGTGCCCCTATCATCAGGGTCCCGTCAAGCACACCCTTGAGGAGTGCGTCATGCTTCGGCGCTACTTCCATAAGGCCGGGCTCTCGGCGGAAGGTGGCAGAGCCCACGACAATGACAAGAAGGAAGACAACAAGGCAGAAGAGTTCCCCGAGGTCCATGACTGCTTCATGATCTACGGTGGGCAGGTGGCGAACGCCTCGACTCGACACCGCAAGCAGGAGTGCCGGGAGGTCTGCTCGGTGAAGGTGGCGGCGCCAGTCTACCTAGACTGGTTCGACAAGCCCATCACCTTCGACCAAGGCGACCACCCCGACCGCGTGCCGAGCCCAGGAAAGTACCCGCTTGTTGTCGACCCCGTCATCGGCAACGTCAGGCTCACCAAGGTCCTCATGGACGGAGGCAGCAGCCTCAACATCATCTACGCCGAGACCCTCGAGCTCTTGCAGATCGATCTGTCCACGATCCAGGCCGGTGTGGTGCCCTTTCACGGGATCATCCCCGGGAAGCGCGTCCAGCCCCTTGGACAACTCAATCTGTCCGTCTGCTTCGGGACTCCCTCCAACTTCCGAAAGGAAACCCTCACGTTCGAGGTAGTCGGGTTCCGAGGAACCTACCGCGCCGTACTGGGGAGACCATGCTACAGCCAAGTCCATGGTCGTCTCCAACTACACCTACCTCAAGTTCAAGATGTCGGGCCCCAACGGGGTCATCACCGTCGGCTCCACATACCGACACGCATACAAATGCGACGTGGAGTGTGTGGAGTACGCTGAGGCCCTTCACCGACCTGGAGAGCCTCTCCAAGGAGGTGCCAGACGCGAAGCGCCACGCCGGCAACTTCGAGCCAGTAGGGGCGGTTAAGTTCGTCCCTCTCGACCCCAGCAACGGCGCCTGCAAGCAAGTCCAGATCGGCTCCGAGCTCGACCCCAAATAGGAAGCAGTGCTCGTCGACTTTCTCCGCGCGAACGCCGAGGTGTTTGCATGGAGTCCCTCGGACATGCCCGGGATATCGAGGGATGTCGCCGAGCACTCGCTGGATATCCGAGCTGAAGCCCGACCCATGAAGCAGCCTCTGCGCCGATTCAACGAAGAAAAGCGCAGGGCCATAGGCGAGGAGATCCACAAGCTGATGGCTGCAGGGTTCATCAAAGAGGTATTCCATCCCGAATGGCTAGCCAACCCTGTGCTTGTGAGAAAGAAAGGTGGGAAATGGAGGATGTGTGTAGACTACACTGGTCTAAACAAGGCATGTCCAAAGGTTCCCTACCCTCTGCCTCGCATCGATCAAATCGTGGATTCCACCGCTGGGTGCGAAACCCTGTCATTCCTCGATGCCTATTCAGGGTATCACCAAATCAGGATGAAAGAGTCCGATCAGCTCGCGACTTCTTTCATCACACCTTTTGGCATGTACTGCTATATTACTATGCCATTTGGTTTGAGGAATGCAGGCGCGACATACCAAAGGTGCATGAACCACGTGTTCGGAGAGCACATCGGCCGAACGGTCGAGGCTTACATCGATGACATCGTAGTCAAGACGAGGAAAGCCTCTGACCTCCTCTCTGACCTTGAAACGACATTCAAGTGTCTGAGAGCGAAGGGCGTGAAACTCAATCCCGAGAAGTGTGTCTTTGGAGTCCCCCTAGGCATGCTCCTGGGGTTCATCGTCTCCGAGCGGGGCATCGAGGCCAACCCGGAGAAAATCGCGGCCATCACCAACATGGGGCCTATCAAGGACTTGAAAGGAGTGTAGAGGGTCATGGGATGCCTTGCGGCTCTGAGCCGCTTCATCTCGCGCCTCGGCAAAAGAGGCCTACCCTTGTACCGCCTCTTAAGGAAGACCGAGCGCTTCACTTGGACCCCCGAGGCCGAGGAAGCCCTCGGGAACTTAAAGGCGCTCCTTACAAGCGCACCCATCTTGGTACCCCCCGCTACGGGAGAAGCCCTCTTGATCTACGTAGCCGCAACCACTCAGGTGGTCAGCGCCGCGATCATAGTCGAGAGACGAGAAGAAGGGCATACATTGCTCGTCCAGAGGCCAGTTTACTTCATCAGTGAAGTGCTATCCGAGACCAAGATCCGCTACCCGCAAATTCAGAAGCTACTGTACGCAGTAATTCTGACGCGACGAAAGTTGCGGCACTACTTCGAGTCTCATTCCGGTGACTGTGGTGTTATCCTTCCCCCTGGGGGAGATCATCCAGTGCCGAGAGGCCTCGGGTAGGATCGCAAAGTGGGCGGTGGAGATCATGGGCGAGGCAATCTCGTTCGCTCCTCGGAAGGCCATCAAGTCCCAAGTCTTGGTGGACTTTGTGGCTGAATGGGTCGACACCCGGCTTCCAGCAGCTCCGATCCAACCGGAACTCTGGACCATGTATTTCGATGGGTCGCTGATGAAAACAAGAGCGGGTGCGGGCCTGCTCTTCATCTCACCCCTCGGAAAGCACCTACGCTACGTGTTGCGCCTCCATTTCCCGGCGTCAAACAATGTGGCCGAGTACGAGGCTCTGGTTAATGGGTTGCGCATCGCCATCGAGCTAGGGGTTCGGCGCCTCGACGCTCGTGGCGACTCATAGCTTGTCATCGACCAAGTCATGAAGAACTCCCACTACCGTGACCCGAAGATGGAGGCCTACTGCGACGAGGTTCGGCGCCTGGAAGACAAGTTCTACGGGCTCGAGCTCAACCACGTCGCCCGACGGTACAACGATACTGCGTATGAGCTGGCTAAAATAGCCTCGGGGCGGACAACGGTTCCCCCGGACGTCTTCTCCCGAGACCTACATCAACCCTCCGTCAAGACAAACGACACGCCCGAGCCTGAGGAGGCCTCGGCCCAGCCCGAGGCACCCTCGCCCCCTGAGGGTGAGGCACTGCGCGTCGAGGAAGAGCGGAATGGGGTCGCGCCTAATCGAAACTGGCAGACCCCGTACCTGCAATATCTCCACCAAGGAGAGCTACCCCTCGACAGAACCGAAGCTCGGCGACTGGCGCGGCGTGCCAAGTCGTTCGTTTTACTGGGTGATGAAAGGGAGCTCTACCACCGCAGCCCCTCAGGCATCCTCCAACGATGCATATCCATCACCGAAGGTCAGGAGCTATTGCAATAAATACACTCGGGGGCTTGCGGTCACCACGCGGCACCTCGAGCCCTCGTTGGAAAACACTTTCCGACATGGTTTCTACTGGCCCACCGCGGTGGCCGACACAACTAGGATTGTACGCTCCTGCCGGGGGTGTCAATTCTACGCAAGATAGACACACCTGTCCGCTCAGGCCCTGCAAACAATACCCATCACCTGGACGTTTGCTGTCTGGGGTTTGGACCTCATCGGTCCCTTGCAGAAGGCACCCGGGGGCTTCACGCACCTGCTGGTCGCTATCGACAAATTCTCCAAGTGGATTGAAGTCCGACCCCTAAACAGCATTAGGTCCGAGCAGGCGGTGGAATTCTTCACCAACATCATCCATCGCTTATGGGTCCCAAACTCGATCATCACCGACAACGGCACCCAGTTCAGTGGCAGGAAGTTCCTGGACTCCCGCGAGGACCACCACATCCATGTGGACTGGGCTGCCGTAGCTCACCCCATGACGAATGGGCAGGTGGAGCGTGCCAACGGCATGATTCTGTAGGGACTTAAGCCGAGGATCTACAACGACCTCAACAAGTTCGGCAAGCGATGGATGAAGGAACTCCCCTCGGTGGTCTGGAGTCTGAGGACGACGCCAAGCCGAGCCACGGGCTTCACGCTGTTTTTTCTAGTCTATGGGGCCGAGGCTATCTTGCCCACAGACTTAGAATATGGTTCCCCGAGGACGAGGGCGTACGACGACCGAGGCAACCAGGCCAGCCGAGAAGACTCATTGGACCAGCTAGAGGAGGCTCGGGACGTGGCCTTACTACACTCGGCGCGGTATCAGCAGTCTCTGTGACGCTATCACGCCCGAGGGGTTCGGTCCCGAGACCTCCAGGTGGGGGACTTGGTACTTCGGCTGCGGCAAGACGCCCGAGGGCGCCACAAGCTCACTCCTCCCTAGGGAAGGGCCGTTCATCATCGCCAAGATTTTGAAGTCCAGAACATACAAGCTGGGCAAAAGTCAAGGCGAGGTCTACAACAACGCTTGGAACATCCAACAGCTACGTCGCTTTTACCCTTAAGATGTTTTCAAGTCGTTCATATACCTCGTTCTCTTTACATACACAAAAAGAGTCTAACCATCAAGGAAGGGTCAGCCTTGCCTTGGCAAAGCCCGACCCTCCCTCAGGGGCTAGAAGGGGGGAACCCCCTCTGCGTTAAAATTTTCCTCGGAAAAAGTCTTTCTGCCAGAACATCTTTTCGCGCTTTTCGACTGCTTCGATAGCGGGATCCTGAAAACGACAGGGTACACGTAAGCGGCAAGGCCGACCGAGCCGAGGGACTCCTACGCCTCCGGGATACGGATACCTCACTCATCAGCTTCTGCTGATAAGTAACTCACGCTCGGATAAACAATTCTGCTGGCCGAACAAGTCTTAACGCTCGAAAACTTTTCTGCCAGAACGATTTTTCGTGCCTTCTCGACTATATCGATAACAGAATCCTGCGGACGAGTAAGAGTACACGTAAGCGGCGAGGCCGACCGAGCCGAGGGACTCCTACGCCTCCGGGATACGGATACCTCACTCTCGCTCGGACAAGTAATTCTGCTACCGACAAACAAGTCCTGATACTCGAAACAAGAGGGAAAGAAACACAACTTTATAACACGACAATGATATGTTTGGGCCTCGGCGGCCGCAAAAGACATACGCATGCTACAGACAAACTGTTCCTACAGGTTCAGACATCAACAGAGGGAACAGCAGCGCCCTCGGTGTTGTTTCCACCTTCGGCGGGATCTGGCCCGGCCTCGGACGGCGACACGGGCGGAAGGACCTCCACCTCGAAGGAAGATGTCGGCACCGCGCCTGGGCCATCGCCGCTAGGGTCTCCTCCAGGGTCCTGGCCCGGGCAAACACCTCGACCGGCTGCTCCGTAACCTCAGCCAGCTGTCCCCCGAGGACATCAGCCCGGCTCATGGCCTTGGCAGCATAACTCCGAAGATGTTCTCGCTCACGGATGACCCGGCCAGGCTCCGGTCGCCGCCGCTGCACCTCCTCGGCCTGGGAAGCCGCCTGCTCCTGGGCCGACGAAGCCCCTTTTTCGAGCCGACTCTGCCTCTGTCCATGCTGACACCGCTGCCTCCGGCTCCGGCTCATCGCAGAGCAGCCGAGGGTTTCTTAACTGAGCAAGAGAAGCCTTGAGCGGCAAGGCCGACCGAGCCGAGGGACTCCTACGCCTCCGGGGTACGGATACCTCACTCGTCACCTTCCGCGCAAAGCAACTCACACTCGGTTAAGCGCCTCAGCTAGTCGACAGGCGAGTCCCAATACTCGAAACAAGGGGAAAATGTGACGGAACCTCCCAAGTAATTAGGCCCACCTATAGTTGTCCTTGTCCAACAGACATCAGACAACCCTGTAGATGTTCCTGAATCACTCGACAAGTTCGGTAACTTCTTTCTTACCTTTCTAGGAACGTTTCACCCGTCTTGCAGACATTACAGAACATCGGAGATATAGAAATGCGGAAGCGATTACATAACTTACATTTATTTAGAAAGTAAGATCAAGTTATTTATTACAGACCAGAGCTATAAAACGAGTGCTGATTAGTATTATTACAATACCAAGGGAGGCAAAAACTCCTCCCGATAGTTTTTAAACAAAAGTCCTAATGGAGGATCCTTTCCTCCTGCACTTCATTCTTGTTTTTCTTCCTTTGGAACCACCTTGGAGCAAAAGCAACAAAAATTTGTCACTTCCTCACCTAAAAACAACGGGGGAATAAACCCTGAGTATGAAATTACTCAGCAAGTCTTACCCGACTAAAGAAAAGACTCTCAAGGGTATGCTAGCTTAAGGAGTCAAGGTAAGGCTTCTCAATAATCAAAGACTCTGTTTTGCAGAAATGCTTACTAAAGTGGATCCTTAAAAATCCAGTTTTATTTGTCAAGTTAAGTAGAATTACCTACAACTAGAGTTCTTTCTAGCCTAGTTCAATCACTTGACCTACACTAGCCAATTTCTTAACAAACCCATCATCTTTACTGGATTGCTACGTATAAGTCAGTGACCAAGTCTTCATAACCGCGAAGGTACGGCGATCCGAATCGATTATACTCAGCTGAGGATCTCCAATCACACGACATATGTAGCACTTAACCCTTGCATATGTCAACCCACCACCGGGGTTCTTAAGACCAGATCAGGTTCACGCAAACCGAGAGCACATATACACCACCGTCCAGCCTCTTGCTACAGAGGGTACACGCTACTCCCACCACCGCTCCACGCCCATTTCGTGTTATCTTATTCTGGCCTTAGTCTGCCCGAGGCAAGGCTTACCCATGACGAGGCATGTGACCAGTTAAAGGGTCCTCGGTCAGCAGGCCTACATCGACACGGTCCTTAATCGACTCAGACGGAGACACTACACCGAGACTCCTTTCTCGTGCAAGTCACCCGCCTCGGTCTCAGCTTAATTATTTCAAACCCAAAGTTTGGTACCTGGCAGAGGTACACCTTTTCCGATGTTGAACCCATCACGACCGTGATGGATCCACCATCAAGTTTTATTTTCGAAAACATCCCACCCACTTTTGCCATATCATCTTTTGTAAAACAAAACATTTTGTTTTTCTAAAGCAAGGCTAAGCATCAAAATCTTTTGTAAAATGGGTGATCAAGGAAGGTAATCAAATTCAAGGAAGGTAATGCAGGAATTGTTTAATCAATCAACTCCTATCACCTAATGCATCAAGCAAGTGAGAAAGATTTTAAAAACATCAAGGAGGGTGGCAAATGCACCAGGGCTTGCCTTCGTTAGTAGGTGAGTCAGGCTCGGACCCGCAGATATCAAAGTTGAAACAATTTCCGGCCTGAGATTCCGAAGGTGGTGGTGTCTTCTCTTCGGTCACTTCGATCTCTTCTTCGTTTTCTAATCATAACCATACATATGTGTATATAAGATTGAATGCTATGTAATGCTCATGAGAGTGCAAAGATAATAAGGATTTATTATCTAAGTCTTGAATACAACTTTCCTTCACGGAACTCCGAGAACTTAGGGTTTCCAGAGTCAGTAAAGGAGTTCAAAGGGCAGGGGTGGGGTTTTGGGTTCTAGTTATCAAACAAGGTTCAAATCAAACCAAATTCTACCCATGGCTACTAACTAATGTGTAGAGCTCATATAAAAAGTTTGGGCATTTTTGGGATAACCATTTATTTTCTAAAAATCCAGAACTAATGTTTTAATCTACTTTAAATGCCTTAAAATTCCTTATTTAATATAAAAATCATGAAACTAATTTTATTAAATCCTATGGAAAACAAGAAGTCTAACAAAATTAGTTTGACAATTTTATGAATTTTCTATAATTTTCTACATATTTCTAAAGTTCCACTGAAAAAGAAAAGGGAAATTCTAAACAGTACTGGGCTCAAACTGGCCTGCGTCGGCCCAGTTAGGGCAGAAGTGCGCCCATGCGCGCGTCCGCACTGGCGATTTTGCAGAAGGATCCTCGGAGTTCTGGCTAATTGGAAACGGGTTTAGTTACTATTTATCTGTGTCACTGACAGTTTGCGCAAAAACCCTCCACGTTCTATTTCTTCGCAGGGGGAGGTCCCCGACAACGGCGCGTGCTGTGGAGCTCCGGCGAGCACCTGTACCGGCTAGAGGGAGCCAAGACTGGCGGCCTCGAGCGGCAGACACGAAATTGGACCTACCCTGACGATTTCCCCCAACACAATTTCATCTATGGCCAAATGGTTTGCCCTAGCCACGGCGACCGTGGACATTGCAGACCGATGAGCGCGTTCTCGGTGATTCATGGTAGTCCAGTACAATTAAAGGGTTCGAGGAGTTTTAGGAGACCTAGGGATGCTAGAACAATCAATAGAGGAGTATGAATTCACCTGGAATAGGCTGACCACGGGGAGCACACACCGCACGGTGTTCTTGGTGGATTTGGGGGAAAATCCTAAACTGAGGCTCTCGGGTGGATAATTCAGGGCACGAATTGATGTAGGAGTTGCTTGACTACCTGACGGAGCTATGGGCGAGGTCAATTTATAGAGCCCTCGAGCAGTGGCCACGAATTTAGGCGATGACGCGCGGCGGCCGGAGGGAAACAAGAATACTGGAGCAAGGGGTGGGTGGCTTATCTGATGGCCACAACGCACGAATCACGGCGAGCAATCGATCAACGGTGACGGACCACCGGCGACAAGCAGGGGTTGAGTCGGGATCTTCTTCAGTTTAGAACTTACTGTACCATGGCGATCCCCATTCAGTCGACCTGACAGAGCATCTTGGAGCTTGATTTTCTCCCAGATTCCTATGGCAATATGATCAACACATTGTAGCAAAATTGTAGAGCAATATACCATCTACAACTTTGCTATATGGTGTTACCACAAAAAGCCAATGGATCATGCTTGAAATTGGGCTTGAAGTTGATGTCAGTCCACTGTCAGTCTGATTTCAGGCTTTAAGTAGTCTGACAGTCCAACTTTGGGCTCAACTATCTCTAGATTTTCCTCAACAACTGAGCTCACACACTTAAGCAAAGTTGTTCTCCTATGATTGGTCTACAACTTTGATGTGGTGCCTTAGGGCAAAAACCCTAGAATTTGAAAGATGCAAAGCTCCAAAGTTAAGCTCACAAATATGAAATTCAGACTTAGAGTGAAATCTCAATTGGGGTCCTTTTTGCAAATGAATCCAAAACTTAGGGTTTGGCTTGTAAATCTTCCCAAATGTGAACCATGTGACTTTATATGCTTTAACATTATAGTTTTTACACATTAGTCCAAATGTGCACAATTTTTGCACATAGGCCCCTAGGGTTTGGACTTATGGTTTTCCAGGGTTCCCATGGGGTTTTTGGTATCTCAGGGGTATAAATGTGATTTAAGTTCATTCTTGGGAACATTTTATGACTATTCCCCTAAAGCTTTTAGGTTTTCTCAATTTGGGTTATGTTTTACCCCTATAGTCCCTATTTAGGGTTAAGTTCCCTATCCAGGGTTCTATTTGCAAAATGCTATAACAATACAACTTGTTTGAAATTTTTACCTAGTGAATGCATTCTAGGTGTGTCAATCATATGCAATGCCAATGTTTATGATGTCATGCTCAAGTTTTAGTTACAGTAACACCAGGGGTGTTACATCCTTCCCCCCATAAAAGAATCTCGTCGCGAGATTAAAAGTCCTAGGGTAAGTAATGGTAAAGGAAACACATCACGTTTTTATTTCCTTATTCTTGGTACAAGGCAGGGGTGGTTGGGAACTCACTCCTTTATTATAACAGCTACACATGCTTTACAAATTACAAGAGGCTAAAAAGCCTGGGAAATTCTTATCTAAAAGTCTTGAGTTTCCCATGTAGCCTCATCTTCGGAATGTTGGTTCCACTGTATCTTGTAGAACTTGAGAGTTTTTCTTCGGGTAATCCTGTCCTTTTGATCCAAGACTCGAATAGGGTGCTCAGAAGATGTCAAGTCCGGTTCAAGGACAACATTTGTTACTTCAATGGTTCAATCGGGAACCCGAAGACACTTCTTCAATTGTGACACGTGGAACACATTATGTATAGCAGACAAAATTTCGGGTAGTTGAAGTCGGTATGCCACTGGTCCACATTGCTCAAGTATAGGGAATGGACCAATGTACCTGGGTGCAAGCTTCCCTTTAACCCTGAAACGTGATACACCCTTTATTGGCGAAACCTTTAGGTAGACATAGTCTCCCACAAGGAAGTATAAGGGCATTCACCGTTTGTCTGCATAACTCTTTTGACGAGCTTGAGCTTTCTTCAAATTATGAATTATTCTTTGAACTCTTTCTTCGGTCTCTTTCACCATATCAGGCCTGAAGAAGTACCTTTCACCAGGTTCAGACCAGTTTAGCGGAGTACGACATCGTCGTCCATATAAAGCTTCAAAGGGTGCCATCTTGATGCTTTCTTGATAGCTATTATTATATGAGAATTCCGCTAACGGCAAACATTCATCCCATTTTTGTGGAAATTCCAGAACACACGCTCGCAGCATATCTTCCAGTATCTGATTTACCCTCTCAGTCTGCCCACTGGTTTGAGGATGGTAGGCCGAACTATGGAGCAACTTAGTACCCAAGGATTTGTGAAGTGCTTCCCAAAACTTGGCTACAAATTGAGGTCCACGATCCGACACTATGGTTTTTGGAACACCATGCAGACTAAGAATACGAGCAATATACAATTGGGCATAGATAGTAACCGGGTGATCTGTCTTGACTGGCAGAAAATGAGAAATTTTCGTAAGCCGATCAATTATAACCCAGATAGAATCATACCCTTTTGTAGTCCTGGGTAATCCCACAATGAAGTCCATACTAATATCTTCCCATTTCCATGTTGGGATCGGCAAAGATTGTAATGGACCAGCAGCCTTCATGTGTTTGGCCTTGACACGTTTACAAGTGTCACATCTAGCCACATAGCGTGCAATTTCAATTTTCATCTTTGCCCACTAATAGAGACGATGTCAGCCAGAAGAACACATAAGGTTCCATGTTTGCTTCTTCTGATGACACTGTACTATCTGAGTCTGTTGGGCGAGCAGCAATTACGCTGATTTTACCCAAACAGAATCAGATGCACCATCTTGGGTAAAACACACAGAAAGAGGTTTACCAACAAGTGGTTATAGTAAGTTCATAGCACACGAGGCGGGTGTGAATGTCGAATAACATCACGGTCAACTCGTGTTAGCCAGGGAATCCAAGACCACGAAAGGTGATATAGATTCAGGAAAAATCACCAGCGGAGGGATCTGTAAATGCGGACTTTGCAACCAGTCCATTTTATCCAGCACTAGTCATGGATCGGCATGATCACACACACAGGAAAAGCACGCGTGAGGCGGTCGAAGCGCGACTAGAGCGATAATTTAATGGTCGACTTAATTTGATTTTGGTACGTACTTTCTTTAGGGTGGGTTGAACCAAAGTGAGTTTAGACAACTCGATAAAACGATCTCTAAACTCAGCCTTCGTTCATCGGGCAGTTACAAGTTAGTCAAAACCAACTTGTTGAACTACTTTTGACATTAAGCAAATCCTCTCAATACCATTGGTAAGCCAAGGGTTGAGAGTTCACTCTTTGTTAATAAGAGGTTATGTATGTGGGTAAAAATTTTATTTGGTCAAGTTGTTCATCCGTTTTTCTCATGCGAGATGAATTATCCACTTGGTTAGGGAATACATGGATTAAATAAGAGAGCGAATGAACAAACTCCTGCATTTCAGCAGCAGGGGAAACATATCTCTATTTTGAGAGCTAATCAGTTGTTTTCTTACACTAAAAAGCTCCAAGGCTTCACCTTTACACAAAGGATGTAAAGGGAACTTGTATGAGTAGTCACTACCAAGATCAAAAGAAATAAGACCACACATGAAAGTGGTATGCCCTTTTGATCCAACGAAAATGACAGATGTTGCTTGATCTCTATCACAAACAACATAGAAATTGTTTCAAGAGAAAGGTCAATGGAAGATAACACATCAGTGTAATTCCATAATGGATCATGACTAGAGACCTCGATACCGACATGCGCTAAGCAGCAAAATCCTGTGTGCACATTCACAGGAGGCTCTCAGTTTCGTCGCGGTACCATAAGTTCTTAACCATGACACCATTACAAAACTGGCACCAATAATGAATCTCACGAGGTAAGAACAATTTACGCAAAGACAACATATCGATATAGTCTAATAATGGATTATGACTACTAACGGTGATACCAGCGGATGCCAAGTAGCGCAACCATGTGTGTGCATCCATAGGAGGCCCTCGGTTTCATCGCGGCTGCCATCGGTTTTAGTCATAACGCCATTGCTAGACGTAACCAATAAGAAATCTCGCATGACACTAATGGATTGGGCAAGGGTGACAATATGCAAAGAGATACTCCACTAGTAAAGATGGTTACAAGTAGAGCGCCAAATAGTTTATGGCCCGTTGAAATGGCCATAACCTAAACTTGATGAAGAAGTACGATGGGAGACTGTTAATTCAGCCCCAAGCATATTTCTATGCCCATTGCAAAGAGCACAAGGTCAAGGATTAAGTTGGTATGCCTTTGATAGATATGAAGAAATCAAAGGCATCAAATTCAAGAAAATGGTCGGACATGTCTTTCCTAGGTTGGGTTAATAAAGCATCATGGCGATCCGCAAGGAGAGGCCAAATACAATGGAGACCTCAACCTGCATCAGCTGAACATGAGAATGGTGCTAAAAGGAGACATGACTTGAGATCCTTGTTTGAAGTCCAGGTACACTTTAGGTCCGACAAAGAAATTATCTAGGCATTTATCTGTATGGGTGTGGTCATGGAGTGATAACGAAAAATTCAACTTTGGGTCGGGTCATGGTTCACTAAATACGAATATAGCCTAATCTTGGGTTTAGGAAATCAAGTTACCAACTCTCTATTGGCCATAACTCAACCTGATGGTTCTCAGATCAGGGTTGAGAATTGCTTTATGCTGGGCTAACCAGTTCATGTCCAAGATGACATCTATGTCTTGGCCTTTTGGAACAATCATATTTGTAGGAAAGTCCCGTCCAGCCAATGTTACGGGCACTTGACAAGCCACTTCTTTTCACTTTTGGTAGCTTTACTGTCGGGCGTAGGAGACCATTCGTCAACCAACTTCATAGAGGGAGGGGGTCCTGAAAATGTTCGGTTCACCACCAAGTGCTTCTCCAGCTATATGAAAAGGTCCGGCTTCCATCCCGACAGGATCCACAGGGACATTCGGGTGCAGTTGTGAATACAACACATGAACTTCTTCATGTAGTGTATTATAATAGACCTGTAAGTTATCCATGGCTGAGCTAAGCTCCTCCACGCGGGCTCGAGCTTTGGCTTCCTTAGCCCAGGTGAGTGGACGAGAGTTAACCGCCCAATCGAGCGCTAGATCTCGTTTCGCGAGTTGGTCTTGCAAGTAGCGGATGGCTGCATCCGCAACCCATAAATCATTCCTGTGACGGAGTTCTGATTGAAGCAGTTCGACTTGCACTTCCAGATCCCAGATAGGATCGTTGCTACCACTACTACTTTCTTCATGTCTTGGGGCAAGTTAATGGTGGGGTACGCCAATGGGTCTAGTAGATTGGCGCGCGGTCTTTCTGGTGCGCGACAGCATTTTCTAAGGGGGAAAATTTGATTAGTATAGTTCTTAGCATGATGCATGTATAATTACAGAATCAACCGTAGTTGATTCACACCTTCTATATGTTGCACTCTTACTACCTGGTCTTTAAGATAAACTCTTCAGAATACTTAGGTAAGAAGAGAAGAGATTTTCTAGGTAAGTCTTTAGAAATTCCTTTTGAAGATGCCTCATAATATCTGCAGAGAAGGGCTTCGCTCTGATACCAGCTGTGACGGAACCTCCCAAGTAATTAGGCCCACCTACAGTTGTCCTTGTCCAACAGACATCAGACAACCCTGTAGATGTTCCTGAATCACTCGACAAGTTCGGTATCTTCTTTCTTACCTTTCCAGGAACGTTTCACCCGTCTTGCAGACATTACAGAACATCGGAGATATAGAAATGCGGAAGCGATTACATAACTTACATTTATTTAGAAAGTAAGATCAAGTTATTTATTACAGACCAGAGCTATAAAACGAGTGCTGATTAGTATTATTACAATACCAAGGGAGGCAAAAACTCCTCCCGATAGTTTTTAAACAAAAGTCCTAATGGAGGATCCTTTCCTCCCGCACTTCATTCTTGTTTTTCTTCCTTTGGAACCACCTTGGAGCAAAAGCAACAAAAATTTGTCGCTTCCTCACCTAAAAACAACGGGGGAATAAACCCTGAGTATGGAATTACTCAGCAAGTCTTACCCGACTAAAGAAAAGACTCTCAAGGGTATGCTGGCTTAAGGGAGTCAAGGTAAGGCTTCTCAATAATCAAAGACTCTGTTTTGCAGAAATGCTTACTAAAGTGGATCCTTAAAAATCCAGTTTTATTTGCCAAGTTAAGTAGAATTACCTACAACTAGAGTTCTTTCTACCCTAGTTCAATCACTTGACCTACACTAGCCAATTTCTTAACAAACCCATCATCTTTACTGGATTGCTACGTATAAGTCAGTGACCAAGTCTTCATAACCGCGAAGGTACGGCGATCCGAATCGATTATACTCAGCTGAGGATCTCCAATCACACGACATATGTAGCACTTAACCCTTGCATATGTCAACCCGCCACCGGGGTTCTTAAGACCAGATCAGGTTCACGCAAACCGAGAGCACAGATACACCACCGTCCAGCCTCTTGCTACGGAGGGTACACACTACTCCCGCCACCGCTCCACGCCCATTTCGTGTTATCTTATTCTGGCCTTAGTCTGCCCGAGGCAAGGCTTACCCATGACGAGGCATGTGACCAGTTAAAGGGTCCTCGGTCAGCAGGCCTACATCGACACGGTCCTTAATCGACTCAGACAGAGACACTACACCGAGACTCCTTTCTCGTGCAAGTCACCCGCCCGGTCTCAGCTTAATTATTTCAAACCCAAAGTTTGGTACCTGGCAGAGGTACATCTTTTCCGATGTTGAACCCATCACGGCCGTGATGGATCCACCATCAAGTTTTATTTTCGAAAACATCCCACCCACTTTTGCCATATCATCTTTTGTAAAACAAAACATTTTGTTTTTCTAAAGCAAGGCTAAGCATCAAAATCTTTTGTAAAACGGGTGATCAAGGAAGGTAATCAAATTCAAGAAAGGTAATGCAAGAATTGTTTAATCAATCAACTCCTATCACCTAATGCATCAAGCAAGTGAGAAAGATTTTAAAAACATCAAGGAGGGTGGCAAATGCACCGGGGCTTGCCTTCATTAGTAGGTGAGTCAGGCTCGGACCCGTAGATATCAAATTAGAAACAATTTCCGGCCTGAGATTCTGAAGGTGGTGGTGTCTTCTCTTCGGTCACTTCGATCTCTTCTTCGTTTTCTAATCATAACCATACATATGTGTATATAAGATTGAATGCTATGTAATGCTCATGAGAGTGCAAAGATAATAAGGATTTATTATCTAAGTCTTGAATACAACTTTCGTTCACGGAACTCCGAGAACTTAGGGTTTCCAGAGTCAGTAAAGGAGTTCAAAGGGCAGGGGTGGGGTTTTGGGTTCTAGTTATCAAACAAGGTTCAAATCAAACCAAATTCTACCCATGGCTACTAACTAATGTGTAGAGCTCATATAAAAAGTTTGGGCATTTTTGGGATAACCATTTATTTTCTAAAAATCCAGAACTAATGTTTTAATCTACTTTAAATGCCTTAAAATTCCTTATTTAATATAAAAATCATGAAACTAATTTTATTAAATCCTATGGAAAACAAGAAGTCTAACAAAATTAGTTTGACAATTTTATGAATTTTCTATAATTTTCTACATATTTCTAAAGTTCCACTGAAAAAGAAAAGGGAAATTCTAAACAGTACTGGGCTCAAACTGGCCTGCGTCGGCCCAGTTAGGGCAGAAGTGTGCCCATGCGCGCGTCCGCGCTGGCGATTTTGCAGAAGGATCCTCGGAGTTCTGGCTAATTGGAAACGAGTTTAGTTACTATTTATCTGTGTCACTGACAGTTTGCGCAAAAAACCCTCCACGTTCTATTTCTTTGCAGGGGGAGGTCCCCGACAACGGCGCACGCTGTGGAGCTCCGGCGAGCACCTGTACCGGCTGAAGGGAGCCAAGACTGGCGGCCCCGAGCGACGGACACGAAATTGGACCTACCCTGACGATTTCCCCCAACACAATTTCATCTATGGCCAAATGGTTTACCATGGCCACGGCGACCGTGGACATTGCGGACCGATGAGCGCGTTCTCGGTGATTCATGGCAGTCCAGTACAATTAAAGGGTTCGAGGTGTTTTAGGAGAGCCTAGGGATGCTAGAACAATCAATAGAGGAGTATGAATTCACCTGGAATAGGCTAACCACGGGGAGCACACATCGCACGGTGTTCTTGGTGGATTTGGGGGAAAATCCTAAACTGAGGCTCTCGGGTGGATAATTCAGGGCACGGATTGATGTAGGAGTTGCTTGACTATCTGACGGGAGCTACGGGCGAGGTCAATTTATAGAGCCCTCGAGCGGTGGCCGCGAATTTAGGCGATGACGCGCGGCGGCCGGAGGGAAACAAGAATACTGGAGCAAGGGGTGGGTGGCTTTCACCGTGGCGCTTACTCCGGTGATCGCCGGACATGCAATCCAGTGAGTCACCGCGATGAAGTCCAGTGCTAAGGCACTTGGTGCGCAACAGCGACAGCACGACGACGGTGAGAGTTATCCGAGCAACCGACGAGCTGGGGGGAGTACGACAAGCTTAGCCGCAACCGAGCGCAAGTGGATCAGACGCTGAGATTTTTACTGGGCTGTGCTTATCTGATGGCCACGGCACACGAATCACGGTGAGCAATCGATCAACGGCGACGGACCACCGGCGACAAGCAGGGGTTGAGTCGGGATCTTCTTCAGTTTAGAACTTACTGTACCATGGCAATCCCCATTCAGTCGACCTGACAGAGCATCTTGGAGCTTGATTTTCTCCCAGATTCCTATGGCAATATGATCAACACATTGTAGCAAAATTGTAGAGCAATATACCATCTACAACATTGCTATATGGTGTTACCACAAAAAGCCAATGGATCATGCTTGAAATTGGGCTTGAAGTTGATGTCAGTCCACTGTCAATCTGATTTCAGGCTTTAAGTAGTCTGACAGTCCAACTTTGGGCTCAACTATCTCTAGATTTTCCTCAACAATTGAGCTCATACACTTAAGCAAAGTTGTTCTCCTATGATTGGTCTACAACTTTGATGTGGTGCCTTAGGGCGAAAACCCTAGAATTTGAAAGATGCAAAGCTCCAAAGTTAAGCTCACAAATCTGAAATTCAGACTTAGAGTGAAATCTCAATTGGGGTCCTTTTTGCAAATGAATCCAAAACTTAGGGTTTGGCTTGTAAATCTTCCCAAATGTGAACCATGTGACTTTATATGCTTTAACATTATAGTTTTTACACATTAGTCCAAATGTGCACAATTTTTGCACATAGGCCCCTAGGGTTTGGACTTATGGTTTTCCAGGGTTCCCATGGGGTTTTTGGTATCTCAGGGGTATAAATGTGATTTAAGTTCATTCTTGGGAACATTTTATGACTATTCCCCTAAAGCTTTTAGGTTTTCTCAATTTGGGTTATGTTTTACCCCTATAGTCCCTATTTAGGGTTAAGTTCCCTATCCAGGGTTCTATTTGCAAAATGCTACAACAATACAACTTGTTTGAAATTTTTACCTAGTGAATGCATTCTAGGTGTGTCAATCATATGCAATGCCAATGTTTATGATGTCATGCTCAAGTTTTAGTTACAGTAACACCAGGGGTGTTACAGAAAACACGGCTTCACGCCCAAATACACAGATGTTCAGGCCCCGACAGCCGCAATGAACATACACCGACACTCAAGGTGCCATTACAAACGGAACTCCGGTTCCACTCCCGCGGGTACGAACAACCCCCCACATCGGAGGGCCTGTGGGATGACAAATTCCAGGTGGCTCGCCGCTGCCCGCTCCGTTAGGAGCGACAACGACCTCCGCTCCGGGTGGCTAAACAGCAGCAGTGATGACCTTCAGGGCAGACGCTGCTGCGACAAGGCCCTCGCCCGCGTCCCCACTCGAGGGGCGAGGACAAGCTATCAAAGCCGAAGAGTCGGAGGTTAGTCCGCGGGGGGGGGGGGGGGGTCTCGTCGGTGGAGAAACCTTCTCCGGCTGCCGCCGCCTCAGCGCCGACGACAAGCAGTCACCTGCCCACCGGCAGATCCCCACTCAAGTCCTCCCGGATGGACGGGCACCGACCCCCACGCGGAGGCGTCGTGCCGGAGCGAGGACAAGACAATCCAAGAACACGAACGTCGCCCTAGCGGCGTACGATGTCCTGGACGGTCCCTCGGTGCGCACGACGCAACAACCACCCGTACAGAGGGCAGACAGCCACACTCCACTCCAGCGGTGGGAGGGGGCACCGAAAGCTGCGCCAGAGCCAGCTGAGCCAGCGAGCCAAACACGCTGGAGCTGACAACGCTTGCGGCCGACCGACCCCGTGTTGTCAAAGTCTGCCCCTCCGCTAGGCCGGTGAGAGCCCTCTCCTCTGAATGCTGAAGGAAGAGATGGTCCGCTGGCCCATACGGGAGGTAGAGCTCCGGCTCAGCTCGCCCTCCTCCCCAGCAAGGATGATGAAGATCCTTGAAGCTGAGGGTGGGGCAGAGGTTGCAGCCCGGCTCGCTTCTCCCCACCATTGAACCGGTGGTCACCCTCCTGCGTGACCATTGGTGAGGGGATGCAGCCAGACTACTTGATGAAAATCCTTGAAGCCAAGCGATGGCTGAAAGGTGCCAACCTCCGCGAAGTTGCGCTCCTCCAACAACAGCAAGACGAAAGCAACTCGGATGCTCCCCATCTAGGGGCTCGAAAGGAGGAAGGGCGCAATGCATGAGGGGAGTGCGAAGGCGTGGCTACCACCCAGGAGGTCGACCCCTTTTTAAAGGCGACTCTCCCCACTCGCATCCTCAGGTGTCGCAGACTAAGTCTTCACCAACGCGCTCCAGGGTCCTCCCCCCACGACACGGGGCTGGGTCCCACACGTCATGCAAGCTGGTCCGGGACAGAAGAAGCCAGACCGCCGCACGCGGAGCGTGTAACCGCCCAGCGGTTACAAGCACTCCTCCACTTTCGCCTAAACCAGCGGATGAAAGGGCGGACCGCCATGCAGGTGGCATGCAACTGCACCACGGAGATGCACCCCTTCGACTTCGACACATCCAGCATGGAGTCCCAGGCCCACACGTCATGTAACCGGCGCACCGGTTACTACGTGCGGAAAACTGCACCGCCACTTACGACAATGCCGCGCCTTCTCGACTGCGGAACCGGTGCTGCGACTCGAGGCAACCGCGCGCATGGCCCAACAGTGCCAACCGAGCACATCGGTCATGGGTCAGTTAGCCGCGGGAGAAGGCGCGACGGTCGATATGGCTAAAAGTGGGCCGGCAGTAATGGCGGCAGCAGGCGAGCGGAAGCGGCGGTCAAATCGTTCGCAGGCTCACGTCCCCTCCTGGAGTAGCAGGAGAGCCCTCTCCCACGGTGTGAAGGCGCAACACCCGTTCCTCGAACGGCACGCACAGCGGCTGCCGCGCGAACCACCCGTCCCATCGCATTAACTTCGCGGCAGGGCACGCGACACCTTTGGCAGGCGAAGCGGGCAACGTTTCACCTCCGCCATGATGACCGCGTCAAAAAAGGTGTGCCACGCCGTTTAAATTCATATCCTTTTCCTTCTCCCCTTCCTCTCTCTTGCTACAGGGACCGGGAAAGGGGATACTCCGAAAGGGATCCTTCTCCGCGAATGAAGTGGGCCCCGAGCCCTCCTACTGATCAGGGGTTCGAAGGCTGGCCCCTCGGAAGGGTTCGACAGCCGCCCCAGAGCACTCGGGCTTCAGGCTCATTACTGATCAGAGGTTCGAAGGCTGGCCCCTCGGAAGGGTTCGACAGTCGCCTCAGACCACTCGGGCTCCACGCCCACTACTGATCAGGGGTTCGAAGGCTGGCCCCCCGAAGGGTTCGACAGCCGCCCCAGAACACGCAGAGCGAGGGATGACTCTGGGTACGTCCGATACATGGCCGAGGCTCGAGCTACGCTCTCGAGGTACCCTAGGACATTTCCGAGACCAGCAGGAGCGATTCTATAACAGAATCCCATCAGAGGGAGGCATCGAGCCCTTGAACCCTATCAAACGGGACCGGGTCCGGCAAATCACCTGCAGGTACTTTTGGAGCGCGCCTTTGGGCCACTAGCCGACCCTTATCGAACAAGGCACGACCGTCCACTCGGATCACCCATTAGCAACTCACTGGAGACACCATGTTCGGCGCCCTCCGAGGGCAACATGGCGCTTTCCCCCCCTCCTCCTTGCGGAAAGGTGACGAAGGGGCGTATGATAAAAGCCGAGTCAGTCCTTGACCGTCCTCTCGCTCCGTGCAGAGGCTCGGGGGCTGCTCTCGCAAACCCGGCTCCGGCCAAACCGTTGACAGCGTCAACATACCAGCCCGAGAACTCGGAACCTGAACCATGCACCCGGGCTACGATCAGATCGCATGAGGGAACAATTAGACCGGCCGAGGCATCACGAAAGGCATTAAGACCTCAGAGGAGTCAAACCACTCCTCCGAGGCCTCGGGGGCTACACCCGGTGGGTGCGCTCGCGCGCACCCACCGAAACAAAATGTAACCGAGAAAGGCCGGTCCCCTTGCAAAAAAGTGCGACAAAGCCTCCAAGCGAGTACCAACACTCCCTTTGAGGCTCGGGGGCTACTATCGGGGACCATAATTAGGGGTACCCCCAAGAATCCTAAACTCGGCTGGTAATCACCATCAGCACAAGCTGCAAAGGCCTGATGGGCGCAATTCAGGTCAAGGCTCCGTCCACTCAAGGGACACGATCTCACCTCGCCCGAGCCTAGCCCTAGGCAGGAACAGTAGACCAGGGCGGATTCACGCCTCGCCCGAGGGCCACCTCAAGCAACTGGCACACCCTCGACTCACCCGAGGCCCAGCCCGGGCAGGCTTCGCAGTGAAGCAACCTTGGCCAGATCGCCTCGCCAACCGACTGTATCGCAGGAGCATTCAATGCAAGGATCACCTGACACTTTATCCTGACGCGCGTTCCTCAGTCGGCAGGGCCGAAGTGACCGCAGTCACTTCGCCCCTCCACTTACTGACCCGACAGGAAAACAGCGCCGCCTGCCCTGCTCCGACTGCTGTGCCACCCGCCAGGGTGAGGCTGACAACAGCTAAGTCCCGCCTCAGGCGCCACAGAAATCTCCGCCTCGCCCGACCCAGGGGCTCGGCCCCCGCCTCGGCCTCGGGAGAAGTCTCCGCCTCGCCCGACCCCGGGGCTCGGCCTCCGCCTCGACCTCGGAAGATGGACTCCGTCTCGCCCGACCCCAGGGCTCGGCCTCGACCTCGACCTCGGAGGAGTCACCACCTCGCCCGACCTTAGGCTCAGACTGACCACGTCATAGGGGGTACATCATTACCCTACCCCTAGCTAGCTCAGGCTACGGGGAACAAGACCGGCAGTCCCATCTGGCTCGCCCCGGTAAACAAGTAATGATGACACCCCGTGTGCTCCCATGACGACGGCGGTTCTCAGCCCCCTACGGAAGCAAGGAGACGTCAGCAAGGTCCCTTCAGCCCCGACAGCTGTGCTTCTACAGGACTTAAGCGCTAATCCGACGGCCACGACGCCACATGCACAGGGCACTAGCACCTCTCCGACAGCCACGTGGACATGTACATAGGGCTCTGGCTCCTCTCTGCTGGACACGTTAGCATATTGATACACCCCCCATTGTACACCTGGACCCTCTCCTTACATCTATAAAAGGAAGGTCCAGGGCCCTCGTACGAGAAGGTGGCCGCGCGGGAGGACGGGCTGACGAGCAGGCTCTCCTCTCTCGCGAACGCTTGTAACCCCCTACTGCAAGCGCATCCGCCCTGGGCGCAGGATAACACGAGCCGCGATTCCCTTTTTCCCCCTTGTGTTCCATCTCGCGCCGACGCATCTGGGCTGGGACACGCAGCGACAATTTACTCGTCGGTCCAGGGACCCCCCGGGTCGAAACGTCGACAAGTTTCTTACTGTTTTACGTTCTGCAGATTATATATATTTCATATATTCATCTGTGCTGTTTCATATGTAGCAATGATTTTATCTCATCTGTTCAGTCATATTATAATATGTTATATCTGTCTGTTTTAATTTTACCGTCATCTTGTTTATATTGCTATCTGTTTATTTTCAATTGTTCAGTCAGTTTATATGCTTATCATATTTATATGATTTATATGATTCATATGCTTTGTGTTCTCATGATCCATATTGTTATGTATATATTTGAGATCATGATTTCTATGATTAATTACCTTTTATATGTCATCATCATAATGTTAATTTATGGAATTAAAATGATATGGAAAATGCCTATAATTCTAACAATCCAAAAACCTAATGTTAGGCATTTTTCTGTCAGAGGTTTTGCTGCTGTGCTAAAGCCTGATCCTTTTGATGGTAAAAACTTCTTGATATGGAAAGCTAAGATGGAATTGTGGCTTACTGCAATGTTTTGTTTTCATGCCGCTGAGGGCAAGCATGTCAACTTACCTCCTGAGGATGAGGCTAAGTTTAAGGCTGAAGACAACCTCTTTCGAGGAGCAGTAATTAGCGCACTTGATACAAAATTCCAAAAAAGCTATATCATCCTTCCTACAGGGAAAGAGCTGTGAGATGCACTTGTTAGAAAGTTTGGAGTAACTGACGCTGGTAGCGAGCTGTATCTCATGGAGCAGCTGTATGACTACAAGATGGTTGAGAACCAATCTGTAATGGAACAGGCTCATGAGTTTCAGGCACTGGCTAAGGAACTCAAACTTTTTCCTTGTCCTTTGCCTGACAAGTTTGTGGCTGGCGGTATAATCGCCAAGTTGCCACCTTCTTGGAAGGACTTTGCTACCTCTCTCAAACATAAGAGACAAGAGTTCAATATGGAAGAGCTCATTGGTACTCTTGATGTTGAGGAAAGGGCTAGACAAAGGACAATGGAAAAGTTGTTGAGACCTCTACTGCTAATGTGGCGCAGAAGAGAAACTTCCGCAAGTTCAACAAAAAGAAAAACCAGAACAAACAAGAGAATACAAATAAACCTGTTCAAACAACACAGTTTAAAAAGAAGAACAACAACAATAACAAGGGAAAAGGAGGATGCTTTGTCTGTGGCAGTGATCAACATTGGGCTAGAGAGTGCCCTGATCGCAAGTTCACACAGGACAAGAAATCAGCTAATGTTGTAACCACTGAAACTGGAGATGGAACATTTGGGTATGGTAATTCTTTACCATTTGTTCTTTCAGTTTGTAATTCACCTGAGTGGTGGATGGATAGTGGTGCAAACATTCATGTGTGTGCTGATGCCTCTATGTTCACTTCCTACCAGGTCGGGAGGTCTGGCGCCTTGTTAATGGGAAATGGGTCGCGTGCTCATGTTCTTGGTGTTGGTACGGTCATTCTGAAGTTTACTTCGGGAAAGACAGTGCCATTGAAAAGAGCGTGCAGCATGTGCACTCTATCAAGAAGAATCTCGTTAGTGCTTCTATGCTGTGTCGAGATGGATACAAAGTTGTTCTTGAGTCTAATAAATGTGTTGTGTCGAAACATGGTACTTTTGTTGGTAAAGGATATGACTGCGGAGGCTTGTTCCGCTTATCACTGCATGCTGTGTGTAATAAAATGGTGAATTCTGTTCATTTTTCTGATGAGTCAGATTTATGGCATTCACGTTTTTGTCATGCTAGCTTTGGCTGTCTTATGCAGTTAGCAAATCTAAATCTAATTCCTAAATTTAACTTGGTCAAAAAGTCTAAGTGCCATGTGTGTGTTGAATCAAAACAACCCTGCAAGCCTCACAAGGCTGCTGAGGCGAGGAATCTAGCACCTCTAGAACTTGTTCATTCTGATCTGTGCGAGATGAATGGAATTTTGACCAAAGGTGGTAAAAGATACTTTCTCACTTTTATAGATGACTCCACTAGATTTTGCTATGTGTATCTCTTAAAAACAAAAGATGAAGCGTTTAATTATTTTAAGGCCTATAAAGCTGAAGTTGAGAACCAACTTGAAAGGAAAATAAAACGGTTAAGGTCCGACCGAGGTGGAGAATATTTCTCTAATGTGTTCGATGAGTTCTGCGTGGAACATGGTATTATTCATGAGAGGACACCGCCATTCTCACCTCAATCCAATGGGATTGCTGAAAGGGAAAATCGCACTCTAACAGATTTGGTGAATGCCATGTTGAGTACAGCGGGATTATCCAAGGCATGGTGGGGTGAGGCGATTTTGACAGCGTGTCATGTCCTGTATAGAGTTCCAACAAAGAACAAAGAGATCACACCATTTGAGGAACGGGAAAAGAGAAGATTAAATCTCTCATATTTGCGCACTTGGGGTTGCTTGGCTAAAGTGAATGTGCCAATCAACAAAAAGCGTAAACTTGGGCCTAAAACTGTTGATTGTATATTCCTTGGTTACTCTTTTCACAGCACTGGGTATAGGTTCTTAATTATAAAATCTGATGTGCCTGATATATATGTTGATACTATCATGGAATCAAGAGACGCAACATTTTTTGAGAATGAGTTTCCCATGAAGAATACACCTAGTGATACAAGTCATGAGACTATAATTCCCCATGAGCACGAACTGTCTATTCATATAGATCATGCTGAGGATCCTCACATACACATCCCTGAGGAGGATGACACTATAGTCACTCGAAAGAGCAAGAGACAGAGGGTTGCCAAATCCTTTGGTAATGACTTTATAGTGTACCTTGTGGAAGACACACCAACTACCATTAGTGAGGCATATTCCTCTCCTGATGCTGACTTATGGAAGGAAGCAGTAAGGAGTGAGATGGAATCTATTATGTCTAATGGAACTTGGGAGGTCGTTGACCGTCCTTATGGTTGTAACCTATAGGCTGCAAATGGATCTTCAAGAAAAAGCTTAGGCCTGATGGTACAATCGAGAGGTATAAGGCAAGGCTTGTGGCCAAAGGATATACCCAAAAGGAAGGTGAAGATTTATTTGATACCTACTCACCAGTGGCTCGATTGACTACAATTCGCACATTAATAGCCGTGGCAGCCTCTTATGGTCTTATCATTCATCAGATGGATGTTAAGACAGCTTTCCTAAATGGAGAGTTGGATGAGGAGATCTATATGGATCAGCCAGAAGGGTTCATTGCGGATGGTCAAGAGAACAAGGTGTGTAGGTTGATAAAATCATTGTATGGCCTAAAACAAGCACCTAAGCGATGGCATAAAAAGTTTGATAATACTCTTACAGCTGCTGGTTTTGCTGTAAATGAATCTGACACGTGTGTATACTATCGGTATGGTGGGGGTGAGTCTGTTATGCTGTACCTTTATGTTGATGACATCTTGATCTTTGGATCAAATCTCAATGTGATTGAGGAAGTTAAAAATCTTCTATCGAGAAATTTCGAAATGAAAGATTTGGAAGAAGCTGATGTCATTCTAAACATCAAGCTTGTTAGAGAAGCTGATGGTGGGGTAACTTTGTTACAATCCCATTATGTGGAAAAGGTATTGAGTCGCTTTGGTTTTAGTGACTGTGATCCTGCTCCAACACCTTATGACCCTAGTGTGCTATTGAGAAAGAATCGGAGAATAGCAAGGGATCAATTGACATACTCCCAGATCATTGGCTCGCTCATGTACCTTTCAAGTGCAACAAGGCCAGACATCTCTTATGCTGTGAGTAAGCTGAGTTGGTTTGTGTCGAAACCAGGAGATGATCACTGGCGTGCTCTTGAGAGAGTGTTGCGGTATTTGAAAGGTACTATGACATACAATATTCATTATACTAAAACCCAAAAGTGCTGGAATGCTATTGTGATGCCAACTGGATTTCTGATGCTAATGAGCTTTATGCCACAAGCAGATATGTGTTTCTGTTTGGAGGTGGCGCTGTTTCCTGGAAGTCTTGCAAGCAGACTATCTTAACGAAGTCTACAATGGAAGCAGAACTCGCAGCATTAGACACTGCTGGGGCTGAGGCCGAGTGGCTTCGTGATTTCCTATTGGATTTACCGGTAGTTGAAAAACTGATACCGGCTATTTCCATGAACTGTGACAACTAAAATGTGATTACAAAAGATAACAGTTCTAGGAATAACATGAAGTCTACAAGGCATGTTAAGAGGAGATTGAAATCTGTCAGAAAGCTGAAAAACTCCGGAGTTATAACGGTGGATTATGTCCACACATCGAGTAATCTGGCAGATCAATTCACTAAGGGTCTGTCACGCAATGTGATAGAAAGTGCATCGAGAGAAATGGGTATGAGACCCATGTGAAATCTACTCTAGTGGTAACCTGCTCTATGTGATCGGAGATCCCGTGAAGTAGAGTGCAGAAACAAGCTAGGAGTAGATTGTGAGGAAAGAACCCTTCCTTAACTCATTTCTGATGCACATCTTTCCTATCTGTAAGGCAGGATGGTATTTACCTTAATGTATTCCAAGAGTCTTATAAAGATAAGATGTTGTCCTACAGAACATCTTCTGAGGAATACACCTATATGAGTCAGACTGCTGGTCACAGTCTATGGGACTTGGGTAATCCCTAAATACTCGTGAAAGGCACTGAAGTGTGACTTATATGCTTCTAAACAGCAGGAATGCCCTTTTGCAATCTAGTATCAGCAAAGGATTTGAGTGAATCTTATTTCGCACAAAACTGTCAATTCAAGGCTTAGTCCATTATTCAGTTGTGAATGAGTGAAACTCTTATTCTAGATGGATGTTTAACTTAACAGTCTCCATCAAAACACTGGTATATCAAAGGATTGTGATTCTGATACTTCATCATTACAAACCCTAGAGTTTGGTGGGGATTGTTGGATCTTTTATGGGCTTGGCCCATTTATTCAATAAACTCTATGGTGTGTAATGGTGGAGAATACCAATAGTACCATATTGGAAGTCCAAGGATCGTTGGCTTGACTTATATGGTGGGAATTATTCCACTTAATTTGAGAAGTCAAGAAACATACAAGGGTGTGCCACACGTGCGCGCGCCGCCGCCGGCCGGGCTGGGCTCGGGCGTGGCGTGGCGAGGCAGGCAGGCAGCGAGCGGGCGTGGTGTGGTTGTGTTAATTTTTAGCACTCATTAACCGCGGGAGTTTCAACTCCGGGTTAAACCTTTCAGTTGCCTGTCTCTTCGTCAGCTGCATGCAAGACCCTTGTCCTTCAGCTGCCCGTCTCTTGGCGTGCCGCATGCAACCCTTCTCCTTCAGCTTCCCTCTGTGAGAGGTTAAGTAGAGGAGAACCCCTGACACTTGGTACACGAGAATAGAACCATTTCAAAGTCACAGCCCAGCCGCAAGTGAGAGTATTCCCATCTCGTGACTCTGCACACACAGAGCAGCGAGAGGGCAGGTGCCTCTGAAGCCCTTGCCGTTCGAGACCTTGCACGGGGGACCGGCAATTAGGTTTTTGGGGAGCGTCTACGCGACTACCCAAAACATCTTCTTCCTAACGACATGACAAGAGAAGCTGGACAAGGATCTAGATCCTCAGAGCGCATGGGAGGGTATGATCAATTCAGTTTCTTACTGTTTTACGTTCTGCAGATTATATATGTTTCATATATTCATCTGTGTCGTTTCATATGTAGCAATGATTTTATCTCATCTGTTCAGTCATATTATAATATGTTATATCTGTCTGTTTTAATTTTACCGTCATCTTGTTTATATTGTTATCTGTTTATTTTTATTTGTTCAATCAGTTTATATGCTTATCATATTTATATGATTTATATGATTCATATGCTTTGTGTTCTCATGATCCATATTGTTATGGATATATTTGAGATCACAATTTCTATGATTAATTACCTTTTATATGTCATCATCATAATGTTAATTTATGGAATTAAAATGATATGGAAAATGCCTATAATTCTAACATGTGAAAGCTACTTGCGCTCTAACAATGATCTACCAGCAATAATGCCGACCGCTACTGTTGTCGTACGTGCTCTTACTGAGATATTTCCATCCGTTCATTTTTATTTGTCGCTGAAAAATAAACTAGCAAGATTACGATAGCTTTTAGCGGGATGGTCCCCTCCCTCTCCCCTAACCCAGTCGCCCGAACCTGCCGCCAAACCCTAGATCCAGAGGAAAATGTCCATCAGATTGTGCTCAGGTCCCCGGTTTTGGGCTCTTCTGCGGGGGGCTTCACCTCAATGGAAGTGTCTCTGTCGTTCCGGATGGGAACTTGGCGCTTGCGAGATCTGACGCCGGGGCGGTACCTGGCATCCCGACGACGGTAAGTTCTACATTTGATTCGGATTTGCTCGAGCAGTTTAAGGCGGGTTCTGTCGGGCCGGTTCACGTCTTGCCGCCCAGTGGTGTTCGTCCTGCCCAGTCCTTCTGTGTCAGTTCGGCGATGTCAGTGGGATTGGATTCAGACAAAGATTGCAGTGAGGGGGAACGTACTGAGCAAGACTTAGAGGCAGATCTTGTAAAGCAGATAGCGCAGAAAAGGATCCCCGCATCGGAGAAGATGAAATGGAGGCGGGATGGGTCGCCGAGTCTTCTGTAGGACTTCAATGCGCCGGGGGACTTGAATGCGTGTTGTGACTTGTCTCATTGGAGTGGGGAGATCGACGGATTGACGCCAAGTGACAGGTCGCTCCGCCCTATCCTTAGGTCGTGCGACAGGAAGGGGAAGTTAGACGCCTTGGTGGTAGACGATGAAGGTTGGTCTGTTGTGAAGCCTAAATTCTGGTGGCGGAAAAACTTAGATTTCCTTGGGGATGTCCCTTTCAAGCAGCAAAATGAGATGAAGGGCACCGATTTTTTCAAGAAGCAGCTCAGAGGCAAATGCTTCAACTGCCTAGCGACAGATCACTATGCCTATCTTTGTTCAACACCTGTTCGTTGCTGGCAATGTCTACAAGCAGGCCATAGGGCTAGGTCATGTCCTGGCAATATCTACCATGGGAGATCCCATTCAATTCAAGATCTACCTGGGTCACTCAAGCATTCACTCCAGAGAGGCAGTATTGTCTCCTCGAGCTACCAGCAGCAGAGACCTCACCTTGGCTCTCTTCAAATGGGACAGGAGAGGCATCCTAGGCAGGCACTCCCCACTTCATCATTCTAGTCAAGGAAATCTTACCTCCAAGATGTCCAGGGAGGCCAGGTCATGGAAGCTCGCTATCCCGAAGACCCTCGGGCATGACCTGCAAGAGCTGTCTGTGCTATCTCGGCGACCGGATTGATCCAGTCGTTGTAGAGATGAGTTAATCAGTAAGGCGGTGGTTTGCTCTTTTGATGGAAACAGTCATGAGGTGGACGTGCTGGCAGCAGGGGATATGCTGAGGGAGACTTTTCATCTTCACCATGGTCAGTATCAACTTGTCAAACACTTTCCAAAGCAGTTCTTTATCATCTTCTCTGATTCAAGAACCAAGCAATGGGCACTGGATAGGAGGTCGGTCTCCTATCGTGGTCGGGTGTTTCACTTTGGGGATTGGTCAGAGGAGTGCTATGCCAGGAAGACCAGCTTTGAGTTCAGAGTGAAGGTCAGAGTGGAGGGGATTCCGGTTCACTGCTGGGGAGAAGATGTGGCTGCTAGGGCTTTGGGCAGGAGCTATGCTATTCACTATGTCCAAGAGCGCTCGAGGCGCAGGGTGCACACAAGGTCCTTTGATCTTTGGGCTTGGTGCTCGGACCCTTGTGATATCCCCAAGGAGGTCTGTTTATCTGTCATAAAACCTAATAGAGAGTTCCCTCCTCCTAGTGCCCCTTTGCCTCTGGTTGGGGCTCATCATAACTTACCAACTGATCTGAAGGAAGGCCATGTGTACACCATTCACAACCACATTGAAGTTGTTGAAGACCTCTCATTCATCCGTGGGAGGGATGTTAGAGGGGGCCCCACTTGCCGCAGGCCTCGCAGAGAATTTGTGTGGAGCTACGGCGTGCCAAACTCTGTCAGAGAAAAAAGAGAGAGATCAGAGGATCGCAGAGGCTTTGACTATGGCATTTCTATTTCTTCCGAATTTTAATTTTTTTCTTTGCAGCCAGCCTAGCACTAGATCTCTTGCCAATAGGAGTTGGGCTCACACACACACACACACATCTACAGGAGGCTGAATTGGACTCCCCTCAACCATGATATTTGCAGCTAAGCTAGAAATGGGTGGCGATCAGATTAGCGGTGATTCAGGTGCTTCAGAGATAGATGCAACAAATTCATCTAGATTATTGCTTGTGGGTTCTGGGATGCCACATGACAGAGAGGAAGTGAAAAATTCTGAATTTATGTTGTTGTACGACATGATAGATGCACAATTAAGGTTTGAATGTGAAAGTGCTTGAGGTTCTACATTGTCGGCGTTTCGACCCGGGGGTCCCTGGACCGACGAGTAAATTGTCGCTGCGTGTCCCAGCCCAGATGGGTCGGCGCGAGACGGAACACAAGGGGGGAGAAGAACCGCGACTCGTGTTATCCTGCGCCCAGGGCGGATGCGCTTGCAGTAGGGGGTTACAAGCGTTCACGAGGGAGAGAGAGAGAGAGCCTGTTCGTCAACCCGTCCTCCCGCGCGACCACCCTCTCATATGAGGGCCCTGGACCTTCCTTTTATAGATGTAAGGAGAGGGTCCAGGTGTACAATGGGGGTGTAGCAATATGCTAACATGTCCGGCATAGAGGAGCCAGAGCCCTATGTACATGCCAACGTGGCTGTCGGAGAGGTGCTAGAGCCCTGTGCATGCGATGTTGTGGCCGTCGGAGGAGCACTTGAGCCCTGTAGAAGCATAGTTGTCGGGGCTGCCGGGACCTTGCTGACGTCTCCTTGCTTCCGTAGGGGGCTGAGAACCGCCATCGTCATGGGCGCACGCGGGGTGCCATCATTACTTGTTTACCGGGGCGAGCTAGATGGGACAGCCGGTCTTGTTCCCTGTAGCTTGAGCTAGCTAGGGGTAGGGTAATGATGATCCCCCCTGTGGCATGGTCGGTCCGAGCCCAAGGTCGGGCGAGGCCGTGACTCCTCCTGAGGCCGAGGCCGAGGTCGAGCCCTGCGGTCGGGCGAGGCGGAGACCATCCTCCGAGGTCGAGGTCGAGGCCGAGCCCTGGGGTCGGGCGAGGCGGAGACCGTCTTTCGAGGTCGAGGTTGAGGCCGAGCCCTGGGGTCGGGCGAGGTGGAGACTGTCTTCCTGAGGTCGAGGTTGAGGCCGAGCCCTGGGGTCGGGCGAGGCGGAGACCGTCTTTCGAGGTCGAGGTTGAGGCCGAGCCCTGGGGTCGGGCGAGGCGGAGACCGTCTTCCGAGGCCAGAGTTGAGGCCGAGCCCTAGGGTCGGGCGAGGCGGAGACCGTCTTCCGAGGCCGGAGTTGAGGCCGAGCCCTGGGGTCGGGCGAGGCGGAGCTTCCTGTTGCGCCTGAGGCTAGACTTAGCTGTTGTCAGCCTTGCCCTGACGGGTGGCACAGCAGTCGGAGCGGGGCAGGCGACACTGTTTTCCTGTCAGGTCAGTCAGTGGAGGGGCGAAGTGACTGCGGTCACTTCGGCCCTGCCGACTGAGGAACGTGCGTCAGGATAAGGTGTCGGGCGATCCTCGCATTGAATGCTCCTGTGATACGGTCGGTTGGCGAGGCGATCTGGCCAAGGTTGCTTCACTACGAAGCCTGCCCGAGCTGGACCTCGGGCGAGTCGAGGGTGCGCCCGTTGCTTGAGGAGACCCTCGGGCGAGGCGTGAATCCGCCTGGGTCTTCTGTTCCTGCCTGGGTCTTCTGAGAATTTGTCGATCACTATGCCTGGTCGCTATCGACAAATTCTCAGAAGACCCAGGCAGGAACAGAAGACCCAGGCGGATTCACGCCTCGCCTGAGGGTCTCCTCAAGCAACGGGCGCACCCTCGACTCGCCCGAGGCCCAGCTCGGGCAGGCTTCGCAGTGAAGCAACCTTGGCCAGATTGCCTCGCTAACCGACCGTATCGCAGGAGCATTCAATGCGAGGATCGCCCGACACCTTATCCTGACGCACGTTCCTCAGTCGGCAGGGCCGAAGTGACCGCAGTCACTTCGCCCCTCCAGTGACTAACCTGACCGGAAAACTAGTGTCGCCTGCCCCGCTCCGACTACTGTGCCACCCGTCAGGGCAAGGCTGACAACAGCTAAGTCTAGCCTCAGGCGCAATAGGAAGCTCCGCCTCGCCCGACCCCAGGGCTCAGGCCTCAACCCCGGACCTCGAAAGACGGTCTCCGCCTTGCCCGACCCCAGGGCTCGGCCTCAAACCCGGCCTCGGAAGACGGTCTCCGCCTCGCCCGACCCTAGGGCTCGGCCTCAACCTCGACATCGGAAGACGGTCTCCGCCTCGCCCGACCCCAGGGCTCGACCTCAACCTCGACATCAGAAGACGGTCTCCGCCTCGCCCGACCCCAGGGCTCAGCCTCAACCTCGACCTCGGAAGACGGTCTCCGCCTCGCCCGACCCCAGGGCTCGGCCTCGACCTCGACCTTGGAGGATGGTCTCCGCCTCGCCCGACCCCAGGGCTCGACCTCAGCCTCGGCCTCATGAGGAGTCACCGCCTCGCCCGACCTTGGGCTCGGACCGACCACGCCACTAGGGGGATCATCATTACCCTACTCCTAGCTAGCTCAGGCTACGGGGAACAAGACCGGCGTACCATTTGGCTCGCCCCAATAAACAAGTAATGATGGCACCCCGCGTGCGCCCATGACGACGGCGGTTCTCAGCCGCCTACGGAAGCAAGGAGACGTCAGCAAGGTCCCAGCAGCCCCGACAGCTGTGCTTCTACAGGGCTCAAGCGCTCCTCCGACGGCCACGACATCGCATGCACAGGGCTCTAGCACCTCCCCGATAGCCACGTTGGCATGTACATAGGGCTCTGGTTCCTCTCTGCCGGACACGTTAGCATATTGCTACACCCCCATTGTACACCTGGACCCTCTCCTTACATCTATAAAAGGAAGGTCCAGGGCCCTCATACGAGAGGGTGGTCGCGCGGAAGGACGGGATGACGAACATGCTCTCTCTCTCTCCCTCGTGAACGCTTGTAACCCCCTACTGCAAGCGCATCCGCCCTAAGCGCAGGATAACACGAGCCGCTGGTTCTTCTCCCACCTTGTGTTCCGTCTCGCGCCGACCCATCTGGGCTGGGACACGCAGCGAACAATTTACTCGTCGGTCCAGGGACCCCCCGGGGTCGAAACGTCGACAATGTAGAACCTCAAGCACTTTCACATTCAAACCTTAATTGTGCATCTATCATGTCGTACAACAACATAAATTCAGAATTTTTCACTTCCTCTCTGTCATGTGGCATCCCAGAACCCACAAGCAATAATCTAGATGAATTTGTTGCATCTATCTCTGAAGCACCTGAATCACCGCTAATCCGATCACCACCCATTTCTAGCTTAGCTGCAAATATCATGGTTGAGGGGAGTCCAATTCAGCCTCCTGTAGATGTGTGTGTGTGAGCCCAACTCCTATTGGCAAGAGATCTAGTGCTAGGCTGGCTGCAAAGAAAAAAATTAAAATTCGAAAGAAATAGAAATGCCATAGTCAAAGCTCAAGAAATTCTAGTTGCTAAGTTAAATAACTCTACTTCAAATCAGTTTCAAAGCTCTAAGGCATTAATTTCTAATGACCAGATGGATTTGGTTGAGCAGCTTGCAAGGCATTTCACGAGGCCTCTTACTAAGGAACAAATGGAGGCAATTATGGAGCTGGCAATTCAGGGAAAGGAAAAGGAAGGGACCAAGAAGAAGGGCAGCAAGGTGACACCTCTCAAGTCACCTATCATAGAGGCTGATGTGAGGATCTGAGTTGTTTTTAGGAGATGTGTGGGTAGGTCTAGTGCAGAATGTTATCTCACATGTGTACTAGTATATGGGTCGTCCAACTGCTTTTGGTGACTGCCTTGGGTAGCAGGTGGTGGGCTTGGTAGCGGTGTTTTTTCATTTGGCTTACTTTGTATGTGTTTCGGTCTGTCGTAATTTTAGTTGTGAGTCGCATGCTGTCCCCGGCTGGAAGCGTGCTGTTGACGCTGGTTGGCTGGTCGGGTCTTGTTTCTTCAACTGTGTTCCACATGTGTGGCACTATCTGGTTAAGTAGGAGAACTACTTTTGATTAATGAATGCCAACTGTTGTATTCTGTCATGGAATGTGAGGGGGGCTAAATGACCCAGCTAAAGGGGCAAGTGTGAAACATACGATTCTCTCTTCTGGGGCAACTATTGTTTGTCTTCAAGAGACAAAGATAATAAGTTGGAATAATAACTTACTGAAGGAAACACTGAGATGCAAGTTAGCAGCTCAAACGGTTCATTTACCATCTCTTGGAGCCTCAGGTGGGATTCTAATTGCATGCGATGCTGATTTTTTTTGACATAATTGCTATTCCCTATCCATCAGTATACTCGTTATCTGTCAGTATCAGCTCCTGTCTAAGCGACGTGGTGTGGGACCTCACAGGGGTTTATGGCCCTCAACCTGAAAGTGAGAAAATGAATTTTCTGGCAGAGCTGCGACTTATACATAATCTGATGAAGCCGTAATGGCTGATTTTAGGTGATTTTAACATGATAAGGAGAGCAAGGGAGAAAAACAAAGGATTGATTAATAGAAGAGTGATGAGACAATTCAACCACACAATCGATTACCTTTAGCTTTTAGAACTTGACCTCAATGGTAAATTATACACTTGGTCAAATGAACAGGACGACCCTACTGATGTCTAGGATTGACAGATTCTTGGCGACTACAGAGTGGCATGATATCTTCCCCTAGGCTGATCTGCAGGCCATTGGGTCCATGACCTCGGATCATTGCCCCTTAGTTATGCAAGGTTTGTCTGCCTTTAGTTTCTATAGGGGTTTAGATTTGAAGCTTTTTGGACAAAAATTGATGGGTTCAATGACGTGGTTCAACAAGCGTGGACATCTAGTGTTCGTTCTTCCGATGCCATTCTTCGGCTGCATGTGAAGATGACCCGCACGACTAAAGCTCTATTGATCTAGAGACGAAAGACAATAGGCAATTTTAAAGTGCAATTAGCAATCATTCATACCGTCCTTACCCTCCTTGAGAAAGCACAGGAATCCAGGCAACTCTCCGGGGACGAGCTAGAGTTCAGAAGAAGTCTAAAAATGAAAATCCTAGGGCTAGTGACAGTCCAAAAGGCAAGAGCTAGACAACATTCTAGACTTGTCTGGATGCGTCTGGGAGATGCAAACACAAAAAAATTTCACCTGATGGCAAATAATAGAAGAAGGAAAAAAATTTCATCAGATCGCTGGTTCGTGACGACAGGTTGCTCACCAGTCAGGAAGATAAACTGCATGAGGCCCACCATCATTTCACGGAAGCTATTGGCAGAAGGGGTGCTAGACAAAGGGTTGTTCGGTGGGGTAACTTAGGCTATAGTCCATTTGAATTATCAGATCTGGATTTTATGTTCAACGATGATGAGATTAAAAATGTGGTTATGGGGATGCGCTCTGAAAAGGCGCCGGGTCCAGATGGTTTCATAGGGATCTTCTATAAGAGTTGTTTTGAGCTGATTAAAGATGCTCTATCCAGTGCAATTCATGATTTCTATCACCATAGATGCAAAAACCTGAACCTCGTAAATGAGGCAAATATCACGTTTTTACAAAAAAGGGAGGGTGCTGATAGGATTGACATGTTTAGAACGATCAGTCTCATCAATAGCTTCATGAAAATATTGACCAAGATTTTAGCAAATAGGCTTGCGCCAAGAATGAATGAGATCGTCTCCACTGTCCAAAACACGTTCATTCAAAAACGTTCAATTCATGATAATTTTCTCTACGTCCAAAAAGTTATTCAGAAACTTCATAGGAACAATCAGCCAGCCCTTTTTGTCAAGCTTGACATATCAAAAGTTTTCGACTCCATCAACTGGGCATATCTGTTAGAGGTACTGAGAGCTCTAGGTTTTCCCAGAAATGGAGGAATTGGGTCGCAACAATAATAGGATCTTCCTCTTCAAAAATCATCATCAACGGTCAACAAACAAATGCAATTAAGCACATGCGTGGCGTTCGTCAGGGTGATCCGTTATCCCCGTTTCTGTTTATTCTAGCAATGGACCCTCTGCAGAGGATGATTGAGATGGCGACAGATGCTGGGCTTCTGGGGCGGGTTCTGCCAAATAAGACTAAACTGCGCTGTTCTCTTTATGCAGATGATGCAGGTGTGTTTGTTAGAGCAGATAAAGAGGATCTAAAGGTTTTGAAAATGATTCTGGAAGTTTTTGAAGGGTGTTCAGGGCTGAAGATCAATTTCGTTAAAACTAAAATTTTCCCATTCGTTACCCCCAAACTCTTTGGTCAGATCTGATGGATGTGTTCCCTGGCAAATACTCAAAATTTCCGGGGAAGTATCTTGGTCTACCTCTACATTTCAGGAATGTTAGGAGAATTGACGTCCAACCACTAATTGATAAAATTAATAAAAGGCTAGCAGGATGGAAAGGTAGGCTACTCTCAAAAGCAGGTAGGGAAACCTTGGTTAAAGCGGTGTTGTCTGCTCAGCCTATCTACCATCTGACGGTCTTTCCGGCGCAGAAATGGCTACTTAAAAGAATTGACAAGTTAAGAAGAAGCTTTCTTTGGAAAGGAAATAGTCCAGAATTTTGCAACGAGGGTCGTTGCTTGATTAACTGGTCCACAACTTGCCTACCAAAGAATAGAGGGGTCTGGGAGTTCTAGACCTGGAGCGTTTTGCAAGAACGCTAAGGCTAAGATGGTTGTGGCTAAGGTGGAAGGTTAAAGAAAAAGCATGGGTTGGCATGCATTTACTATGTGACAAGGTGGATGTAGATCTCTTTAACGCATCAACAACTGTGACTATCGGTAACGGGAAGATGGCGGATTTCTAGGGATCTAGTTGGATTGAAGGACAGGCACCTAAGAATATTGCACCTAAGCTATACAAGAAAGCAAGAAGAAAGAACATCTCGGTTTTCAAGGCTCTTCAAAACAATTACTGGATGCAGTTCTGTGCGCCTTTCACTCGGGAGGAGGAAGTGAGAGAATTCATCTTACTTTGGCTATCAATCAGCAGCAAACAAGGTCTCAATGACCTCGAAGACACCATTTCTTGGAGATGGTCGACAGATGGGGAATACAGTTCAAGTAGCGCCTACAAAATTCAGTTCACAACAAACTTCTGTAAAATTCACATCAATCCCATTTGGAAAGCAAAAACTGAACCAAAATGTCGTTTCTTTGCTTGGACATTGTTGAACAACAAAATATTAACTTCAGACAATCTGCAAAAACGGGGATGGCCTTGCAATCAAAATTGTTTGTTTTGTAATGTGTCTCCGGAGACAGCGGCATACCTTTGTAAGGATTGCCCCTTCGCCGAGGAAGCGTGGAGTATGATCCTGACTTGGGCTGATTTGCGATTCCTGGACGGTATTTTTAAGACCGGATCACTGCACACGTGGTGGTTTAGACTGAGGATGCTCTGTTGTAAGCAATCTAGAAAAAGTTTCGATGGCCTCCTAATTTATTTCTGGTGGAGCTTATGGTTGGAAAGAAACAACAGAATTTTAAAGGGTCAATAGAGAACGACAGAGCAAGTGGTGCAGGTGGTGAAAGAGCTCGTTAGTGGAGGTTTAGCTTGTCTGTAGCGGCTGGGGGCCTGGTCAGGAGGGTTTGGGTCTTTATCTTTAAGCGCCAGTGTTCTAACTAGGTCAAGGTTGTTAAGTTGTTTGGGTTGCGTCAGTTTGTAAGGTTTTTCATCTCTTCTAATATATTGGAACGGCAAATCTTTTGCTTTTCCCTTTAAAAAATAAACTAGTAGATGACGAGTATTCGAGAACAGAGGTAGCAGTATATTCGCATCCGTCCAGGGCACAAAAAAACCCACCGTTAATAACGTTGACAAATTAGGAAGGACAGACCATGCCTAGCTACCAGCACTTTTATCTATAAATAAATAACCGCGGTGGTGCACCTGCACTAGCTGATGAGTGAATCTAATCTGCGCACCACGACGTCGACAGGAGTGGATTAAACTTGCCATAGCAGAGGTTTGACAATGGTGGCAGAAACGTGCTACGGCTGCATGCATTGCAGCCAGGATTCCAGGAACAAGGAAGAAGAACACGGTGTGTTGTGCTGTGACGCTGCTATGACGTAGCCGTGACTGTGCATGCATGCGCGGCGCAAGCAGGAAGGGAAACAGGTGAGAAACTGAGAATGGTCGGGTTCTGTTCTGTGAGCGGAAACCTTAGCTAGCTTCAGATGGACTCTGATGAACCTTACTCCACTATACTATTACTAGGTCTACTAGGTCTATGCCCGTGCGTTGCTACGGGAGTAAAAAATTAGTATGAAACATATATAAGAAACGACAAACATCACTATCCATCTAATTGGTTGGACGCACCGTTTCATCGTGAGTCACTGCATGCATTGATTTTATCTAAGCATTTGTTTGGTGAGGGAATGTGGAAACACTATCTATATATCTATTCGGATGACTGCAAAATCATTGTTGTGAAATAGTTCTTTGCTTTCCAGTTTAGTTTACTACTATTATGAACATTGATGATATTTACTTGATCTTGTCCCAAAGCAGTCCATGTTCAAATCCGAGTTGTGGGGTATATGGTGTCTCCGATATGCTCTAACATAACTTCAGAAGAGGTTTACTTTCAGTGTGTATGTGTGTGCACGCATGGGGTAGGGTGAAGGACAAAAGGCAGTGTTGTACATAAATAATAGCTTTTGAAAACTTGGCTAGCTCATTCAGCAGAGATGATTTGGCAGCTAGTTTAATTAGAACCAAATGATTTTCCCATGTTAAGTTAACTTCTTCTTTGGAGATGGACAAGAGTTTTATGCAATAATAGAAAAGCAAAGCAGAAGGATATGCAGGGATATGCTCTTACTTAAATTTAGAAGAGGCTCTATTATTACTTTCAGTGTGTATGTGTTTGGGTGCAGGGGGTAACCAGTAACAAGCATAGATGTAGTGGCAAGAGACTATATAACAATTTTAAAGCATATGACTGCTAGTATGTGGGCGATAAAAAAAATCAAAGACTGCATCACAAACATATTTTCCCCTGAAACCTATCTATCAAGCTCCTCATCAGCCTTATTCAGAAAAACTACCCAACTACTCCACTCCCCCAAATCCAGCAAACATATCATAAGAGGAAATCAACAGTATTCGAAGATGAAATTATGAACTAATTTTGGGTGTATTATAAGGTCCTTACTAGCTGCACAGATAGATATGCCTGCTGAATGACCACCTCCAACAACTATTTGTTCATCATCGGTTGATGGGATAGACAATACATCCATCACTAATCTAATGATGAAGTTAAAGGCACAAGATAATTATAAATTATTTACTCAATGGGAACCTGATTTAAACTTGCTTACAATGAAAAATGGTTTCCAAATTTCATAATGACATGGACAAAATCAAATCTCAATCTTAGACTGTTACTATAACCTTTGAATGAAGTGACTGGGCAAGTTATTCCCCAGTGGCAACCTGTAATTAGCATTTAACATGTTAATAGCTATATTGCAAAAAGAAAGGAAAAAGGGGACAAAAACAGACCAATAGACGAAAGTTTCACATTGAACAAAATGGGTGGACTCTCCAAAGCACACAAATTAAAGCCACAGTAAATTTTCTTCGGTTTCATATTGATATTTTTTATATGCATTGTATTGGAAAAATAAAAAACATAGTGAATACACAACTATTAAATTCTGATTACGCCACTCTGTAGAATGCAACATATGGATCCTTAAATGACACATCAACATTCATTTCTACGAAGACTGAGCACAGATGTTTAGTACATTATTGCAACACTATGTTTAGAACATTATTGCAATGCTATTAGGTTTTGTAAACATGTGAACCAAAGGAGTCCCACTGGAAGGCAACGTCCACCTCTGTCACACATCCCATCCCCGGCGCTTAAGCAGAGATACACATGAGGTGACCAATTGTTCTATTTTTATACCTCCAAACTATGCAATGAAATGGTTGATACTTCTTATTTTACATGTTTAGCTATTTTACACCAATTGATAAGAACGCAAAAAGCATAGCGGATATGCACACAAGGCGACCATCAACAAAAAGACACGAGATCTGGAAAGGGAGCATGTTTTCAACCTTTTGACTTTGGTAGAATTCCAAGAGGTCGTCTAGGACAGTGCCGACTCTCTCTTCCTCTTGCTGCATGTACGTAGTCGCAGCCACCTCCTCCTTTGCAAGCTAGCTCACTGGGTCCCATGCCGCACTGCAATAAATCAGATAGGATGAACATAAAAATGTAGCATATAAGACGCACAATCTGTTTTGGGCCTAGTTACAGAGAACAGAACCACAACAACTTCATGTATCACTACATCAGGCAACTAAGGATAAATCTCCTAATTGTCATGCTATCCTAGTTGTACTAAGAGTCTCGTGAATCTAAAAATTCAGCTAAAACACACAATAAATCTCCACCAAAAACTGGCTAACTCGTTCACTCTGTTTACCCCAATGGGCAAGAATAACCAGAAAAAACAGCAGAACCAAGTGTAGCGAAACCACAGCCCCGCACGCCGAGTGGCACCACATGTATTGTTCTTCCTAATAGCCATGTTCATGGCATCAGCCACATAGATGTTACCCTTGTCATCCACTGTAGATCCCTTCGGATGGTTCATCCTCGCCTCACACAGCTTCGCATCAACAGGACCAGGAAATCCTTCATGGGAACTGGCAACAAGCTTTGGCCTACTATCTGCAGTTCACCCTAGGTTCGGAGGATGAGATAAATCTTTTGTGGCTCAAAATTATCTGCTGGAAAATGAAACATGAGAAGGCATGTCATGATAGCACTCCTTAGTACTAAACAGTTATACCAACACCTTGACGAAATATAGAAGATGTACATTGCTGGAATTCAATATAACGGTTTGGGTCAAATCTTTATATCAGAGAGGGGATCAGCATGTCATGATAGCACTCCTTAGTACTAAACAGTTATACCAACACCTTGACGAAATTTGATACCATTGCATATATAAGCATAAAAAGTAGCATAGATTGGTGTCGGGTACCATAATTAGGGGTACCCCCAACACTCCTAAACTCAGCTGGTAATCACCATCAACACAAGCTGTAGAGACTGATGGGCGCAATTCAGGTCAAGGCTCCGTCTACTCAAGGGACGCGATCTCGCCTCGCCCGAGCCCAGCCTCGAGCAGGAACAATAGTCCCAGGCGAATTCACGCCTCGCCCGAGGGCCTCCTCAAGCAACGGGCGCACCCTCGACTCGCCCGAGGCCCAGCTCGGGCAGGTTTCGCAGTGAAGCAACCTTGGCCAGATCGCCTCGCCAACCGACCGTATCGCAGGAGCATTCAATGCAAGGATCGCCTGACACCTTATCCTGACGCACGTTCCTCAGTCGGCAGGGTCGAAGTGACCGCAGTCACTTCACCCTTCCACTGACCGACCTGATAGGAAAACAGCACCGCCTGCCTCGCTCCAACTGTTGTGCCACCCGCCAGGGTGAGGCTGACAACAGCTAAGTCCAGCCTCAGGCGCAACAGGAAGCTCCGCCTCGCCCGACCTCAGGGCTCGGCCCCTGCCTCGGGCTCGGAAGGTGGTCTCCGCCTCACCCGACCCTAGGGCTCGGCCTCAACCTCAACCTCGGAGGATGGTCTCCGCCTCGCCCGACCCCAGGGCTCGGCCTCAACCTCGACCTCAGAAGGAATCGCGTCCTCACCCCACCCCGGCCTCGGCCTCAGGAGGAGTCTCCGCCTCGCCCGACCTTGGGCTCGGACCGACCACACCATAGGGGGTACATCATTACCCTACCCCAGCTAGCTCAGGCTACGGGGAACAAGACCGGCGTCCCATCTGGCTCGCCCTGGTAAACAAGTAATGATGGCACCCCGCGTGCGTCCATGACGACGGTGGTTCTCAGCCCCCTACGGAAGCAAGGAGACGTCAGCAATGTCCCGGCAGCCCCGACAGCTGTGCTTCTATAGGGCTCAAGCGCTCCTCCGACGGCCACGACACCGCATGCACAAGGCTCTAGCACCTCTCTGACAACCACGTTGGCATGTACATAGGGCTCTGGCTCCTCTCTGCCGGACGCGTTAGCATATTGCTACACCCCCATTGTACACCTGGACCTTCTCCTTGCGTCTATAAAAGGAAGGTCCAGGGCCCTCATACGAGTGGGTGGTCGCGCGGTAGGACGGGCCACCGAACAGGCTCTCTCTCTCTCTCTCCCTCACGAACGCTTGTAACCCCTACTGCAAGCGCATCCGCCCTGGGCGCAGGATAACACGAGTCGCGGTTCTCCCCCCCTTGTGTTCCATCTCACGCCGACCCATCTGGGCTGGGACACGCAGCGACAATTTTTACTCGTCGGTCCAGGGACCCCCCGGGATCGAAACGCCGACAAGTTGGCACGCCAGGTAGGGGCCTGCTGCGTGTTGACGAACAACTTCCCGTCGAGCTCCAGATGGGTAGTCCCCAGCAACCTCTTTAGCCCGGGACACTGCTCTGTTTCGGGAGTCTCGAGTTCATGTCCCTCGACGACAGCTACGACATGGTACTCCTTCCTCCGCAGCACGACAGCGACAACGACGGCCGTCAGCCCGCCCGACGGCGGCGGACTCGACGACGTCTTCCCCCCGTGGCGGAAGAGCAGCATCCGGGTTTATCCCGCCACCTTCCTCGCTGCTGGAGGAGGAGGCATGACAACTGTGGCCAAGCAGGAGGCGGCACCTCGTCGGCTGTCGAGCCAGTCGACTGACGCCGGCACCCCAGCCGGGGACGTGTCAGGTGTTGACCTCGCGCCCGAGACAACGGCGAGTGTCGTTTCCCCGCAACGTGCCAACCCCAAGCGGACAGATGACGCCAGCACTCTCGTGGAGGACTTGCTGGGCGTTAGCCTCGTACCTAAGATAACGGTGCAGTCCTGTCCCCTACGCGACTTCGTCACCGTCCGTCGATCAAGAGGTACCGTCCGTTTTCCACCCTGTGCCTTTTAGATTCAGCTTCGATCCACCAAGCGACCCCGCTTTGGTGGACGCTTTCATAAAGGCATATCCTAACCTTCCGGGGTACCATATGTGGTCAACCTGGGACCGACTGACGACCGTCTCGACCTACGGGCCCCCGGGTTCCGAGGAAGAAGACGAGCCCGACTCTGGTTGGGATTTCTCCGGGCTCGGTAATCCTAGTGCCTTGCGATACTTCATGGCCGCATGTGACCACTGCCTCTCTGATTGCTCCGATGATGGCCACAACCTTGACAACAAGGGTTGTGGCCCAAGTCGCGAATGTTTCCACGTCGATCTAGGGGGTCTCGACGAAGGCAACCACCTTGGTATGCCGGAGGATGACGATCCCCCTAGGCCTACGCCTCGCGTTGACATCCTCCGTGGGGGGTCAGGACACACAGCTCGAGCAGGCCAAGCTCGATGAGGAAGCAGGACAACTTGTGCAGCTCCGACAAAACATCAAGCAGGAGTGGGCAGGTCGAGCACTCGCTGGAGAAGCACGTCATCAGACCCGAGATGTCTAGCACCGCATCGCTGACGATGCCAGGGCAAGGCTGCCCCCGGCCTCCAGCGGGGTCGGCCAGAATCTGGCTGCAGCGGCAATACTACTCCGAGCGATGCCGGAGCCATCCACCACTGAGGGGCGGCGTATCCAGGGAGAACTTAAGAATCTCCTGGAGGATGTCGCGGTACGACGGGCCGAGAGCTCTGCCTCTCGAAGGCAAGGGTGCCCCCGGAGCATCGCGCAGCGACTTCCCGATTCATGCGGGAAGCCTCGATCCACACCGGGCGCACGCGGGACGCAACGCCTGCAGCCCCGGGTCGCCTCGGCAACGAGCACCACCACCGCGACTGTCGAGCCCGCCTCGACGAGAAGGTGCGCCAAGGCTACCACCCCAGGCGTGGGGGACGCTACGACAGCGGGGAGGATCGGAGCCCCTCACCCGAACCACCCGGTCCGCAAGCTTTCAGCCGGGCCATACGACGGGCGCCGTTCCCAACCCAGTTTCGAGCCCCGACTACTATCACTAAGTACTCGGGGGAAACAAGGCCGGAACTGTGGCTTGCGGACTACCGGCTGGCCTGCCAGCTGGGTGGAACGGACGATGACAACCTCATTATCCGCAACCTCCCCCTGTTCCTCTCCGACGCCGCCCGGGCCTGGCTGGAGCATCTGCCTCCCGCGCAGATCTCCAACTGGGACGACCTGGTCAAAGCCTTCGCTGGAAACTTCCAGGGCACATACGTGCGCCCTGGGAACTCTTGGGATCTCCGAAGCTGCCGCTAGCAGCCGGGGGAATCCCTACGGGACTACATTCGGCGATTTTCAAAGCAGCGCACCGAGCTGCCCAACATCACCGACTCAGATGTCATCAGGGCGTTCCTCACCGGCACCACTTGCCGTGACCTGGTGAGCAAGCTGGGTCGCAAGACTCCCACCAAGGCGAGCGAGTTGATGGACATCGCCACCAAGTTCACCTCTGGTCAGGAGGCGGTCGAAGCCATCTTCCATAAGGACAAGCAGCCTCAGGAACGCCAGCAGGAAGACATCCCCGAGGCGTCCACCCAGCGTGGCACGAAGAAGAAGGCCAAGAAGAAGTCGCAAGCGAAACGCGACGCCGACGACGCAGATCTTGTCGCTGCCGCCGAGCACAGGAACCCTCGGAAGCCTCCCGGAGGGGCCAACCTGTTCGACAAGATGCTCAAGGAGTCGTGTCCCTATCACCAGGGTCCCGTCAAGCACACCCTTGAGGAATGCGTCATGCTTCGGTGCTACTTCCATAAGGCCGGGCCCCCGGAAGAAGGTGGCAAAGGCCAAGACAACGACAAGAACGAGGGCGACAAGGCAGAAGAGTTCCCCGAGGTCCACAACTATTTCATGATCTACGGTGGGCAAGTGGCGAACGCCTCGGCTCGGCACCGCAAGCAGGAGCGCCAGGAAGTCTGCTCAGTAAAGGTGGCGGCACCCAGTCTACCTAGACTGGTCCGACAAGCCCATCACCTTCGACTAGGGCGACCACCCCGACTGCGTGCCGAGCCCAGGAAGGTACCCGCTCGTCGTCGACCCCGTCATCGGCAACGTTAGGCTCACCAAGGTCCTCATGGACGGAGGCAGCAACCTCAACATCATCTACGCCGAGACCCTCGGGCTCTTGCAAATCGATCCGTCCACGATCCGGGTCGGTGCGGCGCCCTTTCACGGGATCATCCTCGGGAAGCGCGTCCAGCCCCTTGGACAACTCGATCTGCCTGTCTGCTTTGGGACTCCCTCCAACTTCCGAAAGGAAACCCTCACGTTCGAGGTGGTTGGGTTCCGAGGAACCTACCATGCAGTGCTGGGGAGACCATGCTACGCCAAGTTCATGGCCGTCCCCAACTACACCTACCTCAAGCTCAAGATGTCGGGCCCCAATGGGGTCATCACCATCGGATCCACGTACCGACACGCGTACGAATGCGATGTGGAGTGCGTGGAGTACGCTGAGGCCCTCGCCGAATCTGAGGCCCTCATCGCCGACCTAGAGTGCCTCTCCAAGGAGGTGCCCGATGCGAAGCGCCATGCCGGCAACTTCGAGCCAGCGGAGGTGGTTAAGTCCGTCCCCCTCGACCCCAGCAACGACGCCTGCAAGCAAGTCCGGATTGGCTCTGAGATCGACCCCAAATAGGAAGCAGTGCTCGTCGACTTTCTCCGTGCAAACGCCGAGGTGTTTGCATGGAGTCCCTCGGACATGCCCGGCATACTGAGGGATGTCGCCGAGCACTCGCTGGATATCCGAGCTGGAGCCCGACCCGTGAAGCAGCCTCTGCGCCGATTCGACGAAGAAAAGCGCAGAGCCATAGGCGAGGAGATCCACAAGCTGATGGCTGCAGGGTTCATCAAAGAGGTATTCCATCCCGAATGGCTAGCCAACCCTGTGCTTGTGAAAAAGAAAGGTGGGAAATGGAGGATGTGTGTAGACTACACTGGTCTAAACAAAGCATGTCTGAAGGTTCCCTACCCTCTGCCTCGCATCGATCAAATCGTGGATTCCACTGCTGGGTGCGAAACCCTGTCATTCCTCGATGCCTACTCAGGTTATCACCAAATCAAGATGAAAGAGTCCGACCAGCTTGTGACTTCTTTCATCACACCTTTTGGCATGTACTGCTATATTACTATGCCATTTGGTTTGAGGAATGCAGGTGCGACATACCAAAGGTGCATGAACCACATGTTCGGAGAGCACATCGGCTGAACGGTCGAGGCTTACGTCGATGACATCGTAGTCAAGACGAGGAAAGCCTCCGACCTCCTCTCTGACCTTGAAACGACATTCAAGTGTCTGAAGGCGAAGGGCGTAAAACTCAATCCCGAGAAGTGTGTCTTCGGAGTCCCTCGAGGCATGCTCCTGGGGTTCATCGTCTCCGAGCGGGGCATCGAGGCCAACCCAGAGAAAATCACGGCCATCACCAACATGGGGCCTATCAAAGACTTGAAAGGAGTACAGAGGGTCATGGGATGCCTTGCGGCTCTGAGCCGCTTCATCTCGTGCCTCGGCGAAAGAGGCCTACCCTTGTACCACCTCTTAAGGAAGACCGAGCGCTTTGCTTGGACCCCCGAGGCCGAGGAAGCCCTCAGAAACTTAAAGGCGCTCCTTACAAGCGCGCCCATCTTGGTGCCCCCCGCTGCGGGAGAAGCCCTCTTGATCTACGTAGCCGCAACCACTCAGGTGGTCAGCGCCGCGATCGTGGTCGAGAGACAAGAAGAAGGGCATGCATTGTGAAAGGGAATTAGGCTTACACCTAGTTCCTAAATAATTTTGGTGGTTGAATTGCCCAACACAAATAATTGGACTAACTAGTTTGCTCTAGTGTCTAAGTTATACAGGTGTCAAAGGTTCACAACAAGCCAATTAAAAAGACCAAAGTTGGGTTCAAAATAGAGAGCTAAAGGCATCCCGAAAGGCTCCCTGGTCTGGCGCACCGGACTGTCCGGTGGCGCACCGAACAGTGTCCGGTGCACCAGGGGACCTCGCGCAGAACTCCTCAGCCTCGGGAATTTTCAGAAGCTGACGCGCTATAATTCACCGGACTGTCCGGTGCTCCAAGAAGACGCGGCATTGGAACTTGGCAGCCTCGGGAAATCATAACGGCTGCTCCGCTATAATTCACCGGACATGTCCGGTGTACACCGGACTGTCCGGTGCAACTGCGGAGCAACGGCTACTTCGCGCCAACGGTCGCCTGCAACAGCAATTAATGCGCGCCAGAGCACGCAGGCGTCAGGCACGCCCATGCTGGCGCACCAGACACTCTAAAGTACATGTCCGGTGCGCCACCGGACATCCAGGCGGGCCCAGAAGTCAGAACTCCAACGGTCATAACCCAACGGCTTTGGTGACGTGGCTGGCGCACCGGACATGTCCGGTGTGCACCGGACTGTCCGGTGCACCATGCGACAGACAGCCCCACCAAACGGCTAGTTTGGTGGTTGTGGCTATAAATACCCCAACCACCCCACCATTCATTGTATCCAAGTTTTCCAGCTTCCAACCACTATACAAGAGCTAGCATTCATTGCAAAGCACACCAAAAGAGATCAAATCCTCTCCCAACTCCACACAAAGCCTTAGTGACTAGAGAGAGTGATTTGTAGTGTTCATTTGAGCTCTTGCGCTTGGATCGCTTCTTTTCTTTGGCATTCTTTCTTGTGATCAAACACTCACTTGTAATTGAGGCAAGAGACACCAATTGTGTGGTGGTCCTTGCGGGAAGTTTGATTCCCAAGTGATTTGAGAAGAGAAGCTCACTCGGTCCGAGGGATCGTTTGAGAGAGGATAAGGGTTGAAAGAGACCCGGCCATTGTGGCCTCCTCAACGGGGAGTAGGTTTGAGAGAACCGAACCTCGGTAAAACAAATCCGCGTGTCTCGCTTTATTATCCGCTTGCGATTTGTTTTGCACCCTCTCTCGCGGACTCTATTATATTTCTAACGCTAACCTGGCTCGTAGTTGTGATTATTTTTGAGAATTTCAGTTTCGCCCTATTCACCCCCCCTCTAGGCGACTTTCAATTGGTATCAGAGCCCGGTGCTTCATTAGAGCCTAACCGCTCGAAGTGATGTCGGGAGATCACGCCAAGAAGGAGATGGAGACCGGCGACAAGCCCACTACGAGTCACGGGAGCACTTCATCGGAAGAGTCCCGCAGCAAGAGGAAGGAGAAGAGGAAGGACTCCTCGAAAGGGAAGAAGTCTTCTTCACACTCCAAAGGGAAGGAGAAGAAATCCTCTTCTCACCACAAAGAGAAGAAGGAAAAATCTTCTTCCCACAAGCCGCATCGGAGTGGGGACAAGAATAAGAGGATGAGGAAGGTGGTCTACTACGAGACCGATTCTTCATCAACATCCACCTCCGGCTCCGACGCGGCATCCATCACTTCTAAGCGCCAAGAGCGCAAGAAGTATAGTAAGATTCCCCTACGCTACCCTCGCATTCCTAAACATACACCTTTACTTTCCGTCCCATTAGGCAAACCACCAATGTTTGATGGTGAAGATTATGCTAGGTGGAGTGATTTAATGCGATTTCATCTAACCTCGCTCCACAAAAGTATATGGGATGTTGTTGAGTTTGGTGCACAGGTACCATCCGTAGGGGATGAAAATTATGATGAGGACGAGGTGGCCCAAATCGAGCACTTCAACTCCCAAGCTACAACCATACTCCTGGCATCTCTAAGTAAGGAGGAATATAACAAGGTTCAAGGGTTGAAGAATGCGAAAGAGATTTGGGACCTACTCAAGACCGCACACGAGGGTGATGAACTCACCAAGATCACCAAGCGGGAAAAGATCGAGGGGGAGCTCGGTCGCTTTCGTCTTCGCCAAGGGGAGGAGCCACAAGATATGTACAACCGGCTCAAAACCTTGGTGAATCAAGTGCGCAACCTCGGGAGCAAGAAGTGGGACGACCACGAGGTGGTTAAGGTTATTCTAAGATCTCTCATTTTCCTTAACCCCACTCAAGTTCAATTAATTCGTGGTAATCCTAGATACACACTAATGACTCCCGAGGAAGTAATCGGGAATTTTGTGAGCTTTGAGTGTATGATTCAAAGGCTCAAAGAAGATCAACGAGCTTGATGAACCATCCACGTCCGAAGCACAACCGGTGGCATTCAAGGCGACGGAGGAGAAGAAGGAGGAGTCTGCACCGAGTAGACAACCAATTGACGCCTCCAAGCTCGATAATGAGGAGATGGCTTTAATCATCAAAAGCTTTCGCCAAATCCTCAAGCAACGGAAGGGGAAGGATTACAAATCCTGTTCCAAGAAGGTTTGCTACAAGTGTGGTAAGCCCGGTCACTTTATTGCTAAATGTCCATTATCAAGTGACAGTGACAGGGATAACGACAAGAAGGGCAAGAGGAGAGAAAAGAAGAGGTACCACAAGAAGAGGGGAGGCGATGCCCACGTATGCCGCGAGTGGGACTCCGACGAGAGCTCAACCGAGTCCTCCTCCGACGAGGACGCCGCCAACATCGCTGTCACCAAGGGACTCCTCTTCCCAAACGTCGGCCACAAGTGCCTCATGGCAAAGGACGACAAAAAGAAGAAGGTTAAATCTAAATCCTCCACTAAATATGAATCTTCTAGTGATGAAAATGCTAGTGATGAGGAGGATAACTTGCGAACCATTTTTGCCAACCTTAACATGGAACAAAAGGAAAAATTAAATGAATTGATTAGTGTTATTCATGAAAAGGATGACCTTTTGGATTCCCAAGAGGACTTCCTAATTAAGGAAAACAAGAAACATGTTAAGGTTAAAAATGCTTATGCTCTAGAAATAGAAAAATATCAAAAATTGTCTAGTGAGCTAAGCACTTGCCATGAGACCATTGACAACCTTAGAAATGAAAATGCTACATTAATTGCTAAGGTTGATTCTCATGTTTGTATTGATTCAATTTCCAACCCTAGAGATGATAATGTTGATTTACTTGCTAGGATTGATGAATTGAATATTTCTCTTGCTAGCCTTAGAAATGAAAATGAAAAATTGATTGCTAAGGCTAAATACTTAGATGTTTGTAATGTTTCAATTTCCAATCCTAGAGATAATAATGATGATTTACTTGTTAGGATTGAAGAATTGAATGTTTCACTTGCTAGCCTTAGAATTGAGAATGAAAATTTGCTTGCTAAGGCTAAAGATTTTGATGTTTGCAATGCTACTATTTCCGACCTTAGAACTAAGAATGATATATTGCATGCTAAGGTTGTAGAATTAAAATCTTGCAAACCCTCTACATCTACTATTGAGCATGTTTCTATTTGCACTAGATGTAGAAATGTTGATATTGATGCTATTCATGATCACATGGCTTTAATTAAACAACAAAATGATCATATAGAAAAATTAGATGCTAAAATTGCCGAGCATAACTTAGAAAATGAAAAATTTAAATTTGCTAGAAGTATGCTCTATAGTGGGAGACGCCCTGGCATTAAGGACGACATTGGCTTCCAAAGGGGAGACAATGTCAAAATTAATGCCCCTCCTAAGAAATTGTCAAACTTTGTTAAGGGCAAGGCTCCCATGCCTCAGGATAACGAGGGTTACATTTTATACCCTGTCGGTTATCCCAAGAGCAAGATTAGGAGAATTCATTCTAGGAAGTCTCACTCTGGCCCTAATCTTGCATTTATGTATAAGGGTGAGACATCTAGCTCTAGGCAACCAACCCGTGCTAAATTGCCTAAAAGGAGAACTCCTAATGCATCAAATGATCATGACATTTCATTCAAAACTTTTGATGCATCATATGTTTTGACTAACAAATCCGGCAAGGTAGTTGCCAAGTTTGTTGGGGGCAAACACAAGGGCTCAAAGACTTGTGTTTGGGTACCCAAAGTTCTTGTTTCTAATGCCAAAGGACCCAAAACCGTTTGGGTACCTAAAATCAAGAACTAAAATTGTTTTGTAGGTTTATGCATCCGGGGGCTCAAGTTGGATACTCGACAGCGGGTGCACAAACCACATGACAGGGGAGAAGAAGATGTTCTCCTCATATGAGAAAAACCAAGATCCCCAACGAGCTATCACATTCGGGGATGGAAATCAAGGTTTGGTCAAAGGATTGGGTAAAATTGCTATATCACCTGACCATACTATTTCCAATGTTTTTCTTGTAGATTCTTTAGATTACAATTTGCTTTCTGTATCTCAATTATGTCAAATGGGCTACAACTGTCTCTTTACTGATGTAGGTGTCACTGTCTTTAGAAGAAGTGATGATTCAATAGCATTTAAGGGTGTGTTAGAGGGTCAGCTATACTTGGTAGATTTTGATAGAGCTGAACTCGACACATGCTTAATTGCTAAGACTAACATGGGTTGGCTCTGGCATCGCCAACTAGCCCACGTTGGGATGAAGAATCTTCATAAGCTTCTAAAGGGAGAGCACATTTTAGGATTAACCAATGTTCATTTTGAAAAAGACAGGGTTTGTAGCGCATGCCAAGCAGGAAAGCAGGTTGGAACCCATCATCCACACAAGAACATCATGACGACCGACAGGCCGCTTGAGCTACTCCACATGGATCTATTCGGCCCGATTGCTTACATAAGCATCGGCGGGAGTAAGTATTGTCTTGTAATAGTGGATGATTATTCTCGCTTCACTTGGGTGTTCTTTTTGCAGGAAAAATCTCATACCCAAGAAACCTTAAAGGGATTCTTGAGACGAGCTCAAAATGAGTTCGGCTTAAGGATCAAGAAAATTAGAAGCGACAACGGAACGGAGTTCAAGAACTCACAAATAGAAGGCTTCCTTGAGGAGGAGGGCATCAAGCATGAGTTCTCTTCTCCCTACACCCCACAACAAAATGGTGTAGTGGAGAGGAAGAATCGAACTCTATTGGACATGGCAAGAACCATGCTTGATGAGTACAAGACACCAGATCGGTTTTGGGCCGAGGCGGTCAACACCGCCTGCTACGCCATCAACCGGTTATATCTACACCGAATCCTCAAGAAGACATCCTATGAACTCCTAACCGGTAAAAAGCCAAATATTTCATATTTTAGAGTTTTTGGTAGCAAATGTTTTATTCTTGTCAAAAGAGGTAGAAAATCTAAATTTGCTCCTAAAACTGTAGAAGGCTTTTTACTAGGATATGACTCAAACACAAGGGCATATAGAGTCTTTAACAAGTCCTCAGGACTTGTTGAAGTTTCTTGTGACGTTGTGTTTGATGAGACTAACGGCTCTCAAGTAGAGCAAGTTGATCTTGATGAGATAGGTGAAGAACAGGCTCCATGCATAGCGCTAAGGAACATGTCCATTGGGGATGTGTGTCCTAAGGAATCCGAAGAGCCTCCACATGCACAAGATCAACCCTCCTCCTCCACTCAAGCATCTCCACCAACCCAAAATGAGGACAAGGCTCAAGTTGATGAAGGAGAAGATCCAAGAGATGAGCCACCTCAAGATGACGGCAATGATCAAGGGAGAGATGCAAATGATGAAGACAAGGAGGATGAACAACCAAGACCGCCACACCCAAGAGTTCACCAAGCAATCCAACGAGATCACCCCGTCGACACCATCCTAGGCGACATTCATAAGGGGGTAACCACTAGATCTCGTGTTGCACATTTTTGTGAGCATTACTCTTTTGTTTCCTCTATTGAGCCACACAGGGTAGAGGAAGCACTACAAGATTCGGATTGGGTGGTGGCGATGCAAGAGGAGCTCAACAACTTCACTAGGAATGAGGTATGGCATCTTAGTTCCACGTCCTAACCAAAATGTTGTAGGAACCAAGTGGGTATTCCGCAACAAGCAAGATGAGCATGGTGTGGTGACAAGGAACAAAGCTCGACTCGTGGCCAAGGGGTATTCACAAGTCGAAGGTTTGGATTTTGGTGAAACCTATGCACCCGTAGCTAGGCTTGAGTCGATTCGTATATTATTGGCCTATGCTACTTACCATGGCTTCAAGCTTTATCAAATGGACGTGAAGAGTGCCTTCCTCAATGGACCAATCAAGGAAGAAGTCTATGTTGAGCAACCTCCCGGCTTTGAAGACAGTGAGTATCCTAACCATGTCTATAAGCTCTCTAAGGCGCTTTATGGGCTCAAGCAAGCCCCAAGAGCATGGTATGAATGCCTTAGAGATTTCCTTATTGCAAATGGCTTCAAAGTCGGCAAGGCCGATCCTACTTTATTCACTAAAACTCTTGACAATGATTTGTTTGTATGCCAAATTTATGTTGATGATATCATATTTGGGTCTACTAACGAATCTACATGTGGAGAATTTAGTAGGATCATGACACAGAAATTCGAGATGTCTATGATGGGGGAGTTGAAGTACTTTCTAGGATTCCAAGTCAAGCAACTCCAAGAGGGCACCTTCATTAGCCAAACGAAGTATACTCAAGACATTCTAAACAAGTTTGGGATGAAGGATGCCAAGCCCATCAAGACACCCATGGGAACTAATGGGCATCTCGACCTCGACACGGGAGGTAAGTCCGTGGATCAAAAGGTATATCGGTCGATGATAGGTTCTTTGCTATATCTATGTGCATCTCGACCGGATATTATGCTTTCCGTATGCATGTGTGCAAGATTCCAAGACGACCCTAAGGAAGCTCACCTTACGGCCGTAAAACGAATCTTGAGATATTTGGCTTACACTCCTAAGTTTGGGCTTTGGTATCCTAGGGGATCCACATTTGATTTGATTGGTTATTCGGATGCCGATTGGGCGGGGTGTAAAATCAATAGAAAGATCACATCGGGGACTTGCCAGTTCTTGGGAAGATCCTTGGTGTCTTGGGCTTCAAAGAAGCAAAATTCGGTCGCTCTTTCCACCGCCGAAGCCGAGTACATTGCCGCAGGCCATTGTTGCGCGCAATTGCTTTGGATGAGGCAAACCCTGCGGGACTACGGTTACAAATTAACCGAAGTCCCTTTGCTATGTGACAATGAGAGTGCAATCAAAATGGCGGATAATCCCGTCGAGCATAGCCGCACTAAACACATAGCCATTCGGTATCATTTTCTTAGGGATCACCAACAAAAGGGAGATATCGAGATTTCTTACATTAACACTAAAGATCAATTAGCCGATATCTTTACCAAGCCACTTGATGAACAAACTTTTAACAAACTTAGGCATGAGCTCAATATTCTTGATTCGCGCAATTTCTTTTGCTAACTTGCACACATAGCTCATTTGTATACCTTTGATCATGTCTCTTTCATATGCTATGACTAATGTGCTTTTCAAGTCTATTTCAAACCAAGTCATAGGTATATTGAAAGGGAATTGGAGTGTTCGGCGAAGACAAAGGCTTCCACTCCGTAACTCATCCTTCGCCGTCGCTCCGTGTCACTCTCCATCTTTGGGGGAGAGAGCAAAAGGACTTCGTCTTTGGTATAATCTTAACTCATTTATTTATGACCAAAGGGGAAGAAAGTACTTCGAGGGCTCTAATGATTCCGTTTTTGGCGATTCATGCCAAAGGGGGAGAAAGTATGAGTCCAAAGCAAAAGGACCGCACCACCACCTATTTTAAAATTGGAGAGATTTTCAATTGGTAAATTTCAAATTGGTATCTTATTGTGGTAAAAAGGGGGAGAAAGTAGTATTTCAAAAATAATATATCAAAACCCTCTTGAACACTAAGAGGAGGATCTCATTTAGGGGGAGTTTTGTTTAGTCAAAGGAAAAGCATTTGAAACAGGGGGAGAAAATTTCAAATCTTGAAAATGCTTTGCAAAATCTTATTCATTCATCTTTGACTATTTGCAAAAGAACTTTGTAAAGGATTTACAAAAGAGTTTGCAAAAACAAAACATGTGGTGCAAGCGTGGTCCAAAATGTTAAAGACAAAGAAACAATCCATGCATATCTTGTAAGTATTCATATTGGCTCAATTCCAAGCAACCTTTGCATTTACATTATGCAAACTAGTTCAATTATGCACTTCTATATTTGCTTTGGTTTGTGTTGGCATCAATCACCAAAAAGGGGGAGATTGAAAGGGAATTAGGCTTACACCTAGTTCCTAAATAATTTTGGTGGTTGAATTGCCCAACACAAATAATTGGACTAACTAGTTTGCTCTAGTGTCTAAGTTATACAGGTGTCAAAGGTTCACAACAAGCCAATTAAAAAGACCAAAGTTGGGTTCAAAATAGAGAGCTAAAGGCATCCCGAAAGGCTCCCTGGTCTGGCGCATCGGACTGTCCGGTGGCGCACCGGACAGTGTCCGGTGCACCAAGGGACCTCGCACAGAACTCCTCAGCCTCGGGAATTTTCAGAAGCCGGCGCGCTATAATTCACCGGACTGTCCGGTGTACACCGGACAGTGTCCGGTGCTCCAAGAAGACGCGGCTCCGGAACTTGGCAGCCTCGGGAAATCATAACGGCTGCTCCGCTATAATTCACCGGACATGTCCGGTGTACACCGGACTGTCCGGTGCAACTGCGGAGCAACAACTACTTCGCGCCAACGGTCGCCTGCAACAGCAATTAATGCGCGCCAGAGCACGCAGGCGTCAGGCACGCCCATGCTGGCGCACCGGACACTCTACAGTACATGTCCGGTGCGCCACCGGACATCCAGGCGGGCCCAGAAGTCAGAACTCCAACGGTCAGAACCCAACGGCTTTGGTGACGTGGCTGGCGCACCGGACATGTCCGGTGTGCACCGGACTGTCCGGTGCACCATGCGACAGACAGCCCCACCAAACGGCTAGTTTGGTGGTTGGGGCTATAAATACCCCAACCACCCCACCATTCATTGTATCCAAGTTTTCCAGCTTCCAACCACTATACAAGAGCTAGCATTCATTACAAAGCACACCAAAAGAGATCAAATCCTCTCCCAACTCCACACAAAGCCTTAGTGACTAGAGAGAGTGATTTGTAGTGTTCATTTGAGCTCTTGCGCTTGGACCGCTTCTTTTCTTTGGCATTCTTTCTTATGATCAAACACTCACTTGTAATTGAGGCAAGAGACACCAATTGTGTGGTGGTCCTTGCGGGAAGTTTGATTCCCAAGTGATTTGAGAAGAGAAGCTCACTCGGTCCGAGGGACCGTTTGAGAGAGGGTAAGGGTTGAAAGAGACCCGGCCTTTGTGGCCTCCTCAACGGGGAGTAGGTTTGAGAGAACCGAACCTCGGTAAAACAAATCTGCGTGTCTCGCTTTATTATCCGCTTGCGATTTGTTTTGCACCCTCTCTCGCGGACTCTATTATATTTCTAACGCTAACCCGGCTCGTAGTTGTGATTATTTTTGAGAATTTCAGTTTCGCCCTATTCACCCCCCCTCTAGGCGACTTTCACATTGCTCGTCTAGAGGCCGGTCTACTTCATCAGTGAAGTGCTATCCGAGACCAAGATCCGCTACCCGCAAATTCAGAAGCTACTGTACGCGGTAATTCTGACGCGACGAAAGTTGCGACACTACTTCGAGTCTCATCCGGTGACTGTGGTGTCATCCTTCCCCCTGGGGAGATCATCCAGTGCCGAGAGGCCTCGGGTAGGATAGCAAAGTGCGCATTGGAGATCATGGGCGAGGCAATCTCGTTCGCTCCTCGGAAGGCCATCAAGTCCCAAGTCTTGGCAGGACTTCATGGCTGAATGGGTCGACACCCAGCTACCAACAGCTCCGATCCAACCGGAACTCTGGACCATGTATTTCGATGGGTCGCTCTTAAAAACAGGAGCAGGTGCGGGCCTGCTCTTCATCTCACCCCTCGGGAAGCACCTCCGCTACGTGTTGCGCCTCCATTTCCCGGCGTCAAACAACGTGGCCGAGTACGAGGCTCTGGTTAACGGGTTGCGCATCGCCATCGAGCTAGGGGTTCAGCGCCTCGACGCTCGTGGCGACTCGCAGCTTGTCATTGACCAAGTCATGAAGAACTCCCACTGCCACGACCCGAAGATGGAGGCCTACTGCGACGAGGTTCGGCGCCTGGAAGACTAGTTCTACGGGCTCGAGCTCAACCACGTCGCTCGATGGTACAACGAGACTGCGGATGAGCTGGCTAAAATAGCCTCGGGGCGGACAACGGTTCCCCGGACGTCTTTTCCCGAGACATACATCAACCCTCCGTCAAGACCGACGACACGCCCGAGCCCGAGGAAGCGTCGGTCGAGCCCGAGGAGGCCTCGGCCCAGCCCGAGGCATCCTCAGCCGTCGAGGGTGAGGCACTGCACGTCGAGGAAGAGCGGAATGGGGTCACGCCTAATCGAAACTGGTAGACCCTGTACCTGCAATATCTCCACCGAGGAGAGCTACCCCTCGATAAAGCCGAAGCTCGGCGACTGGAGCGGCGCGCCAAGTCGTTCGTCTTACTGGGTGACGAAAAGGAGCTCTACCACCGCAGCCCCTCAGGCATCCTCCAACGATGCATATCCATCGCCGAAGGTCAGAAGCTATTGCAAGAAATACACTTGGGGGCTTGCGGTCACCACGCAGCACCTCGAGCCCTCGTTGGGAACACCTTCCGACAAGGTTTCTACTGGCCGACCGCGGTGGCTGACGCCACTAGGATTGTACGCTCCTGCCAAGGGTGTCAATTCTACGCAAGGCAGACGCACCTGCCCGCTCAGGCCCTGCAAACAATACCCATCACCTGGCCGTTTGTTGTGTGGGGTCTGGACCTCGTTGGTCCCTTGCAGAAGGCACCCGGGGGCTTCACGCACCTGCTGGTCGCCATCGACAAATTCTCCAAGTGGATCGAGGTCCGACCCCTAACTAGCATCCGGTCCGAGCAGGTGGTGGCATTCTTCACCAACATCATCCATCGCTTTGGGGTCCCGAACTCCATCATCACCGAGAATGGCACCCAGTTCACTGGCGAGAAGTTCCTGGACTTCTAGCGAGGACCACCACATCCGTGTGGACTGGGCCGCCGTAGCTCACCCCATGACGAATGGGCAGGTAGAGCGTGCCAACGGTATGCTTCTGCAGGGACTAAAACCAAGGATCTACAATGACCTCAACAAGTTCGGCAAGCGATGGATGAAGGAACTACCCTCGGTGGTCTGGAGTCTGAGGACGACGCCAAGCCGAGCCACGGGCTTTTTGCCGTTCTTTCTAGTCTATGGGGCCGAGGCTATCCTGCCCACAGACTTAGAATACGGTTCCCCGAGGACGAAGGCGTACGACGACCGAAGCAACCAGACCAGCCGAGAAGACTCACTGGACCAGCTGGAAGAGGCTTGGGACATGGCCTTACTACACTCGGCATGGTATCAGCAGTCTCTGCGACGCTACAACGCCCGAGGGGTTCAGCCCCGAGACCTCCAGGGGGGAGACTTGGTACTTCGGCTGCGGCAAGACGCCCGAGGGCGCCACAAGCTCACTCCTCCTTGGGAAGGGTCATTCATCATCGCCAAGATTTTGAAGCCCAGAACATACAAGCTGGCCAACAGTCAAGGCGAGGTCTACAGCAACGCTTGGAACATCTGACAGCTATGTCGCTTTTACCCTTAAGATGTTTTCAATTTGTTCATATACCTCGTTCTCTATACGTACACAAATAGAGTTTAACCGTCAAGGAAGGGTCAGCCTTGCCTCGGCAAAGCCTGACCCTCCCTCGGGGGCTAGAAGGGGGGAACCCCCTCTGCGTCAAAATTTTCCTTAGAAAAACTTTTCCACCAAAACGACTTTCGTACTTTCCGACTATATCGATATCAGAATTCTTCAAAACGAGTAAGAACACACGTAAGCGGCAAGGCCGACCGAGCCGAGGGACTCCTACGCCTCCGGGATACGGATACCTCACTAGTCACCTTCCGCGAAAAGTAACTCTTACTCGGATAAGCGATTCTGCTACTGACAAACAAGTCTGGATACTCGAAACAAGGGGAAAAGAAACGCAACTTTATAACACGACGACAAAGTGTTTAGGCCTCGGCGGCCATGAAAGACACATGCATGTTCCAAACAAACCGCTCCGGCAGAATCAGGCATCGCCCGGGGGAGGTGAGGCACCCTCGGATTCGTCTCCACCCTCAGCGTCGTCTCCACCCTCGGCGAGATCCGCCCCGGCCTCGGACGGTGACGTGAGCAGGAAGGATCTCCACCTCGAAGGAGGACGCCAGCACCACACTTGGGCCCACGACGACCGCGTCAAGCCTCTGAACCTCGGCTAAGTTAGCTTCATCTTCGTCGGGTAGACAGTACCCCTCGCTGACCCGCTCTAGGTCCACGTCGTAGTGGGAAGCGAGCACGGCGAAGGCTCGCCTAACGCCGTGATGCAGCGCCTCGCGGAGTCTGCCGCGCACATGGCCACCAAAGGCCCGTAGACGACTCTAGGGGGAGCTTCCCGAGGGGACGTCGTCAATACCAAAGACCCGACAGAAGGCCGAGATAGCTTCGGACATGGCCACACGGTCGACCTCCTTCTGCTCAGCCACCTGGGCAAGTGCCTTGGCGGACTCGTTGAGAGCTGACTCGAACTCTGCAAACAGCCAAACAGAATTCTTCAGACACGAGTTGAAGAATGAAGCTGAATTGAAGTCACAAAGCGGCCAAAACATACCTTCAGCTCGGGCACGCTGCTTCGAGGCTGCGGCTTGGGCGGACTGGGCAGACCCGATGGCCACGGCCAGGTCCTCCTCAAGGGCTCCGGCCCGAGCAGACACCTCGGCTAGCTGGCCCCCAAGGGCCTCAGCCCGACCTACAGCCTCGGCAGCCTGGTTCCGAGGTTGGTCCCGCTCGCCGATGACCCGGCCAAGCTCTAGCTGCCGCTGCTGCGCCTCCGTCCGTGCCAACGCCGCCTCTACCCGTGCCGCCGCTGCCTCCACCTCTAGCTCATCACAGAGCAACCGAAGGTCCGCCGCCTCGGCGCTCCGTTGTGCGAGGCGTTAGGTAGCCTCGGTAAGCGCGGCCCTTAGGAACCGCAGCGAACCCCAGACGTCGGTCTCGCGGCGGATGAACAACGACTTGGCGGTGCTCAGATCCGTTAGATCCTGAGGAAGGGAAGCAGGGTGTCACAAAGAATGCCCTAGTCACGCGAAAGGTATGCCTGAAATCCTTACCTGGAGGACCCTGGGAACATCCTTGGAAATGATCTCCAGGGTCAACCGAAGCGACCCCATCGCTGCCTCGGCATACTCACGGAGCTCATCCCGAGACTGCTCCTCCCGCTCATCGTCGAGGACGAAGAGGGGTTTCGAGGCGCCGCGGGTCCAGAACCGGAGCGCCTGCCCACGCCACTCATTGGGATCGCGCCGCGCGGGGATGACGACGCCGCTCCCCAAGACGGGCCGCGGTTCTATGCCCCCTCCTCCAAGGTGTTGGGACCCCCAGCAGTCGACGCATCGGGTACCCCCTCAGCTAAGGAGGCGGGCTTCCGATCACCGACCTCAACAACAATGGCCGCCCCCTCCTTATGGCCAAAACTGGGAAGGTCGGAGACGACCTCAAGCAGCGGCACCTCAGCCATCCCAGCATCGGCGGCGACGGGTGGCTCCACGAGCAAAACAACAACGGCCTCGGTAGGAGCTGGTGCCGGCGCCGGCAACACGTCAGGTGGGCTCAAGGCCGCGGCCGCACCAGCAGCCTCCCCCGGCACGATGGCCGCCTCGATGGAGGGGTCAGCCTGGGGAGCTTGCCCCATGGCAACTCATGCCGCCAGGGCCCCCCGCTTGAGGGCATCTTGTGCGGAGGCCAGCCAACCGGCGTGGCGCGGTGCAGCACTGGCTGCAGAAGCCGGCACCGTCTTAAGGGCCTTCCGGGGAGCCAGACCGGCCGAACCTTGCCTCCGTTTGCTAAGAGGAAAAGATAAAGCGGGATCAGGACACACGAAGAAGGAAGCCAAAATAGAGGTCTCCTCAGATACTTACCCGCTCCAGACCAAGGCCAATCGTGCCTGCGTGGAGGCCCCTCGGGCCTCGGTCCCCACAGGCGCTGCCGAGGTTTGCCCCGCTGCCGGCTTCGGCACCGTTCCCACCTCGGGCGCCCAGAGCGCCGAAGGGACGGTCCGCCCAGGCGCAGTCACGACGGCCTGAGGATCAACCTCCTGTACGGCCGGCACGGGCGACTGCTCTTGGGGGACAGGCGGGTCGGCCTGACTCCCCGGGGTCACCTCAACTACCTCGGCCAAGGAGTCAAGTACCCCCTCGGCCTGCCCCTGCTCCTCGGACCGGGACCTAGATGGCCCGGCCCTAGATGACGACGGCTCCAGCCCACTTGGAGGCTGGCTCGACGACCCCTGGCCCAGCCTCAGATCCGGGCTAAGGCCAAGGCGGGCCACCATGTTGTCGTCCTCGTCATCATCATCATCGTCGTCAAGCGTCTCCGGCGACGGCTCCCTCGGGAGCCCGTCCCTCTCCTGCCTCCAACGGCGCCTCTCCAAGGCGTGCCGAGCCTGCATCCGCTTGCGAGCCCGGGCCTTCTCCGCGTCCTTCTTCTCCTTCTTCTTCTCCACGGCGACCCTCCGCGCGGCTCGGTCCACCGCGTCCTCCGGGACCGGTGGCAGGGAGGGCTTGAAAAACCCCAACTCCTGGAGACGAACGGAAATCTCGACGGTAAGAATCAAAGGTGACCCGGCGCAAGGTAGAAGAAGGAGCGGACACTCACCAGGGACACATACCCACACTCGGGACGCATCACGGGCTGGGTAAGGGCGCCGGCATCCAGCCTCCCTACCGTGCCCGCTACCCGTCTGCGGAGGTCATCGGTGGAAAGGGGAGCCGAGGACATCTGCGAGCCCTCCAAATCAACCCCCGGCTTCATCTCCGAGAGCGGCAACCGCCGCTCAACCAAAGGGAGCACCCTCCGGCGATGGATGGTGGCGACTACCCCCGCAGCGGTGAGCCCCGCATCTCACAACCTCTGCAAGGCCTCCAAAAGAGGCTGGAGATTCTCTTGTCTCTCGGGCGTGGCCCCCCAACGCTAGTTGCTGCCGGCGGCGGTCACCACTCGTTGAGAAAACGACAGAAGCCTTCTGTCGTCATTCCGGAGGTAAAACCACCGGCGCTGCCACCCCTTGTTCGAAGACACAAGGATGGCGGGGATGTACTGCTGCGCGCGCGCCTGCCTCAACTGGAGGGTGCAGCCACCGGCCCGCACCGCCATGCGGACCTTCTTTTCCCCCGTCGTCAAGACGAAAAGCTCCGCGGAGAAGAGATGGGTCCACAGATCCCAGTGGGGGTCAACCCCCAGAAAACCCTCGCAAACCGCCGCGAAGATGGTCGCTTGCGCAATGGAGTTGGGGTTGAAGTTGTGCAGCTCCACCCCGTAATAATGCAGGAGCGCCCGCATGAAACGGCTCGCTGGCACTCCGAACCCCCGCTCGTGGAAGGAGACGAAACTAACCACATACCCCGGAGGCAGAGTCGGGACGGCCATGCTCGCAGGGACCACCCACTCCGGCTGCGGGTCACCGGAGAGGGGACGGAGCAAGCCATCGGCGACGAGGGCCTCCAGATCATCCACCGTAACGGTGGAGAGAGGCCATGGATCGCGCGGCGAAACAACGGTCACCCTGTCGGCCATCACCAAATGAAGGGAGTGGAGGCGGAGGGAACAAGGTGCGCGGTTTTCTTTTCTCTGGCTATTCTCTTAGGTTGCGGAAACCAAAGCAGAAGGCGAGCAGCAGAGTAAAGAACCACCGCCGGCCCCTCTTCCGAGTATATAAAGGCCCGGGCAAGATCCGTTCAACACTTCGCCCGAACCCGCCGCGAAATTCAAACTCGAAGGCGAAATGCCCATTCCTCGAATGACTCGCGCACGCGCAACGGCCGGCCCGCGGATCGCCCGTCCCGTCGCATTAACTCCTCGGCAGGGCAAACGACGCCTTTGGCAGGCGAAGCGGGCGATGTTTCACCTCCGCCATGATGACCGCGTCAAAAAAGGTGCGCCATGCCATTTAAATTCATATCCTTTTCCTTCTTCCCTTTGTCTCTCTTGCTACAGGGACCGGGAAAGGGGATACTCCGAAAGGGATCCTTCTCCACGAAGGAAGCGGGCCCCGAGCCCTCCTACTGATCAGGGGTTCGAAGGCTGGCCCCTCGGAAGGGTTCGACAGCCGCCCCAGAGCATTCGGGCCTCATGCTCATTACTGATCAGAGGTTCGAAGGCTGGCCCCTCGGAAGGGTTCGACAGCCGCCTCAAAGCACTCGGGCTCTGCGCCCACTACTGATCAGGGGTTCGAAGGCTGGCCCCTCGAAGGGTTTGACAGCCGCCCCAGAGCACGCAGAGCGAGGAATGACTCTGGGTACGTCCAATACATGGCCGAGGCTCGGGCTACGCTCCCGAGGTACCCTAGGACATTTCCGAGACCAGCAGGAGCGATTTTGTAACGGAATCCCACCAGAGGGAGGCATCGAGCCCTCGGACCCTATCAAACGGGACCGGGTCCGGCAAATCACCTGCAGGTACTTTTGGAGCGCGCCTCTGGGCCACTAGCCGACCCTTATCGAATGGGGCACGGGCGTCCACTCGGATCACCCGTTAGCAACTCGCTAGAGACACCATGTTCGGCGCCCTCCGAGGGCAACATGGCGCTTCCCCCCTCCTCCTTGCGAAAAGTGACGAAGGGGTGTATGATAAAAGTCGAGTCAGTCCTTGATCGTCCTCTCGCTCCATGCAGAGGCTCGGGGGCTGCTCTCGCAAACCCGGCTACGGCCAAACTGTTGACAGCGTCAAGAGACCAGCCTGAAAACTCGGAACCCGACCATGCACCCGGGCTACCATCAGATCGCATGAGGGAACAACCAGACCGGCCAAGGCATCGCAAAAGGCATTAAGACCTCAGAGGAGTCAAACAACTCCTCCGAGGCCTCGGGGGCTACACCCGGCGGGTGCGCTCGCGCGCACCCAACGGAACAAAATGTAACCAAGAAAGGCCGGTCCCCTTGCAAAAAAGTGTGACAAAGCCTCCAAGCGAGTACCAACACTCCCTTTGAGGCTCGGGGGCTACTATCGGGTACCCTAATTAGGGGTACCCCAACACTCCTAAACTCAGCTGGTAATCACCATCAGCACAAGCTGTAGAGACTGATGGGCGCAATTAAGGCCAAGGCTCCGACTACTCAAGGGACACGATCTCGCCTCGCCCGAGCCCAGCCTCAGGCAGGAACAGTAGTCCCAGGCGAATTCACGCCTCGCCCGAGGGCCTCCTCAAGCAACGGGCGCACCCTCGACTCGCCCGAGGCCCAGCTCGGGCAGGTTTCGCAGTGAAGCAACCTTGGCCAGATCGCCTCGCCAACCGACCGTATCACAGGAGCATTCAATGCAAGGATCGCCTGACACCTTATCCTGACGCACGTTCCTCAGTCGGCAGGGCCGAAATGACCGCAGTCACTTCACCCTTCCACTGACCGACCTGACAGGAAAACAGCGTCGCCTGCCCCGCTCCGACTGATGTGCCACCCGCAAGGGTGAGGCTGACAACAGCTAAGTCCAGCCTCAGGCGCAACAGGAAGCTCCGCCTCGCTCGACCTCAGGGCTCGGCCCCCGCCTCGGCCTCGGAAGGTGGTCTCCGCCTCGCCCGACCCCAGGGCTCGGCCTCAACCTCGACCTCGGAGGATGGTCTCCACCTCGCCCGACCCCAGGGCTCAGCCTCAACCTCGACCTCAGAAGGAATCGCGTCCTCACCCCACCCCGGCCTCGGCCTCAGGAGGAGTCTTCGCCTCACCCGACCTTGGGCTCGGACCGACCACGCCACAGGGGGTACATCATTACCCTACCCCTAGCTAGCTCAGGCTACGGGGAACAAGACCGGCGTCCCATCTGGCTCGCCCCTGTAAACAAGTAATGATGGCACCCCGCGTGCATCCAAGACGATGACAGTTTCTCAGCCCCCTACGGAAGCAAGGAGATGTCAGCAAGGTCCGGGCAGCCCCGACAGCTGTGCTTCTACAGGGCTCAAGCGCTCCTCCGACGGCCACGACACCGCATGCACAGGGCTCTAGCACCTCTCCGACAGCCACGTTGGCATGTACATAGGGCTCTGGCTCCTCTCTGCCGGACGCGTTAGCATATTGCTACACCCCCATTATACACCTGGACCCTCTCCTTGCGTCTATAAAAGGAAGGTCCAGGGCCCTCATACGAGAGGGTGGTCGCGCGGGAGGACGGGCCGACGAATAGGCTCTCTCTCTCCCTCGCGAACGCTTGTAACCCCTACTGCAAGCGCATCCGCCCTGGGTGCAGGATAACACGAGCTGCGGTTCTCCCCCCCTTGTGTTCCATCTCGCGCCGACCCATCTGGGCTGGGACACGCAGCGACAATTTTTACTCGTCGGTCTAGGGACCCCCTGGGTTCGAAACGCCGACAATTGGATTGGTACCTCTTTTTTCCAGACCAGATTTCTACAAGTGAACACACCGCATAAAAATGGAAGTAGCCCAAGTTGCATAAATTAGCTGAAAGTAGCTGAAAAGCATCATGCAGCATGTGCAAGCTACAAGCTAACAAAGACATTGCCATCAAAAGAATGGTCATTCCGGAATAAAATACAAATGAGTAACAACCCACCGGTTTCACCAGAGTCATACCTGTTAGCATCACAACAACATCAGTCAGGATCAGCATATGGACATAGTATTACCATAACCACATATTGGATTATTCTAAAAAAACAAACTTCAGATATGCTACTCTTATTACTAATTTAAATCAGAACCTCCTATCTGATTCTTCTAAGAAAATGGAACAATGAGCTAAACTTATGGATGTCCATAACAATTGCAACAAATAGTATTGAAGTTTCTCCAAAGTTGTGTACATAGTAGAGTTATAGAGTGGGACCTGCAACCCCCATATTAGAAAACGTACTAACCCGAAAGAAGCCCGAAAAGAAATATTAGACTCAGATTCCCCACAAAACCAAATTAGGCAGAGAATAGCAAGGCCTCAAGTGCAATTTTTGTGTAAATCATTTTAATTGTTTTACAATCATGCTGCAATGCATTACCTAATTGTCCCCAACATATTTTCATGTTCTTCCATAAACCGAGCAATGCAACAGAACCCGTTACCACACATCTAATGAAAACAAAAAAGAGAATTGTGCATAAGCAGATGAAGCCACAAAACAGTTGGTCAGCACATGACATATGAAGCAAGAGGAAGAACAGTGCAGAAGCAGATGAAGAGGAAATGAAACAGCAAACTAATTTAGGGATTAAAATAAAAAATGTGATACAATCATTACATAGCATTTCACAAGTTTCAACCAAATACATTAACAAGGAACCCGGAGTCTCTATAAAGAAGCTACATTAACTGAAAAAAATATTGTGTGCGTAACTGTGACCCACCTGACCAGTTCTCGAAGGAAAACTTCCTTGTTACTATACAAGCTATGTACGATCAAATCCATGAGCCTGTTGACCTACATAGAACATTGCGAAAACACCATGACATCTTATAACCAAACCACAGAAGAAGATAACACAGAGTTAGACCAATTCACCCCACAAGTACCTCAGCCTGGTACTCATGCTTCTCAGCTGGCGGGTCCGTGGAGTCAACTGCTGCCGCACACGATTCATAGCATCTCCCAATAAGGGCACCACCCATCAGCTTGAGGGACACAACATTGCTGGTTCCTGCAACCATGGGCGCTAAGCACTAAGAGCAGCCTCTTCTGCTGCTGGTGAACCCCTAGCGCTCCATTGCTCTCCTGAGATCACAACATAACAGAAATATACAGCTTATTAACAGGTGGCAGCACTCAATTTGTACAGTTAATATGACAGTTTCCTCTAATATAATTTGTAAATTTCCACAGTAATTTACCCAAGTAAAGGGCAATCAATAGAGAAAAATGATAAATGACACAAAAACGCAATCGAATCAACAACCTTCCCTAAATGGCTAAACCAATGTACGCCGCCAAGATTGATGCGTGTACGGCCCTAACATGGCTAACCAGCATAAACAAAGAAAGTAAAACGGATGGCCACACTCACGGGTCGGGGCGGGATTGAGGCGGCGATGTCGGCGGAGACGGCGGAGGCGGTGCCGGTAGCCACGCGGCTTAGCCAACACCGAAAGGTTATCCAGAGCTCGGCATGGGAGTTGGAACCAACACCGAAAGGGGTCGAGACGCGCGCGGCTTAGCCAGCATGCTGGGTGGCGAGGATGGAACATGTGCTGAACATGGCCGGAATTTGAGGCTCCAGGCCTCAGTAAATGGATCTTGAATCCAAGATAAAAATTATGTACAAGACCATGTACATCCTGATCTGATGGCAAGCTTGAAAGTCGCCTAGAGGGGGGTGAATAGGTGGAATCTGAAAATTATAAACTTAAGCACACACTACAAGACGGGGTTAGCGTTAGAAATGAATTCGAGTCCGAGAGAGAGGGGAAAACAAATCAACCAAGAAGTAAAGCGGATGAACACGGTGATTTGTTTTACCGAGGTTTGGTTCTAAGGAACCTAGTCCCCGTTGAGGTGGTCACAAAGACCGGGTCTCTTTCAACCCTTTCCCTCTCTCAAACGGTCACCTAGACCGAGTGAGCTTTCTTCTTTACTTCTCACAGGTCACTTAGACCCCGCAAGGACCACCACACAATTGGTGTCTCTTGCCTTGCTTACAAAGCACTTGAGAGTAACAAGGAAAAGAAAAGAAAGCCAACCAAGCAAAACAAGAGCAACAAGAAACACAAGTGATCCTCTCACAAGCCCTAATGTGCTAGAGTTAAATTTGGGACTTTGAGTGGATCGATCACTTCGATTTGTGTCTTGGAGTGAAGTCTATTGCTCTTGTATTGAATGCAATGTGAGGAATTCTTGGGTGGTTGGAGTGGTGGTGGTTGGGGGTATTTATAGCCCTCAACCACCAAACAACCGTTGGGGCAGGCTACTGATTGGCGCACCGGGCAGTCTGGTGCACCAGCCATGTCACCCAACCGTTAGGTTTCGGGAGCTTGTGAGCGTTGGAGGCTTTGTCTTCTAGTGGCACTGGACAGTCCGGTGCTGCACCGGACAGGTACTGTTCACTATCCGGTGCGCCTCTGACTTCTGCGCTCTGACTTTGCGTGCACTGTTCTTCACTGTTCAGCGGTCAGCGTGGCTTTTGTAGTCGACCGTTGCGCGAGTAGCCGTTGCTCCGCTGGTGCACCGAACAGTCCGGTGCCACACCGGACAGTCCAGTGAATTATAACGGAGCGCGCCCTGAGAAACCCAAGAGTGGAGAGTTGGGCGCTGTACAGTCCTGGTGCACCGGACACTGTCCGGTGCGCCAGACCAGGGCACACTCGGTTTCTTTGCTCCTTTGTTTTTGAACCGTTTCTTCAGTCTTTTATTTGTTTGTGTTGAACCTTTATGCACATGTAGAACATATATTCTAGAGCAAACTAGTTAGTCCATTATTTGTGTTGGACATTCAACCACCAAAATTATTTATAGGAAAAAGGTTAACCCCTATTTCCCTTTCAGTCTCCCCCTTTTTGGTGATTGATGCCAACACAAACCAAAGCAAATATATAAGTGCAGAAATGAATTAGTTTGCATAAGGTAAGTGAATATGTTGCTTAGAATTAAACCAATTTATAATTTCATTAGATATGCATGGATTGCTTTCTTTTATTTAACATTTTGGACCACATTTGCACCACATGTTTTGTTTTTGCAAATCTTTTTGGAAAATCTTTTTCAAAGTCTTTTGCAAATAGTCAAAGGTATATGAGTAAGACTGCAAGAGGCATTTTCAAGATTTGAAATTTTCTCCCCCTTTTTCAAATGCTTTTCCTTTGACTTAAACCAAACTCCCCCCAATGAAATTCTCCTCTTAGCTTTCAAGAGGGTTTTGATAGATACCAATTGGAAGTATGCCAATTTTGAAAATCTATCCTTAAATATACCAATTGAAAATATCATACCAATTGAAGAAATTGCTTATCACAAGATACCAATTGGAAAACAAACTTTTGTAAATAAATTAAAATTTTGAAGTTGGTGGTGCGGTCCTTTTGCTTTGGGCGAATACTTTCTCCCCCTTTGGCATTAATCGCCAAAAACGGAGACTTTGAGAACCCTCTTTTTACTTTCTCTCCCATTGGTACAAGTAAATATGAGTGAGAGATTATACCATTTGGAGAGTGATGGGGAGTGACGACGAAGGATAAAAATACCAGTAGAGTGGAGTGGAAGCCTTGTCTTCGTCGAGTACTCCATTTCCCTTTCAATTTATGACTTAGTATAGAAATGTACTTGGAAACACATAGTCATAGCCTTGGTACATAAGAAATATGCATTTGTACCAACATGAAAGAGATATGATCAAAGGTATATAAATGAGCTATATGTGCAATGCTTCAATCAAAATTCCGAGAATCAAGAATGTTTTGCTCATTCCTAAGTTTGCTAAAGGTTTTCTCATCTAATGGCTTGGTAAAGATATCGATTAATTGTTCTTTGTGCTAACATAAGCAACCTCGATATCCCCCTTTGTTGGTGATCCCTCAAAAAGTGATACCGAATGTCTATGTGCTTAGTGCGGCTGTGTTCAACGGGATTATCCGCCATGTGGATTGCACTCTCATTGTCACATGGAGAGGGACTTTGCTCAATTTGTAGCCATAGTCCGTGAGGGTTTGCCTCATCCAAAGTAATTGCGCACAACAATGGCCTGTGGCAATATACTCGGCTTCGGCAGTGGAAAGAGCTACTGAGTTTTGTTTCTTTGAAGCCCAAGACACCAGGGATCTTCCCAGAAACTGACAAGTCCCTGATGTGCTCTTCCTATCAATCTTACACCCTGCCCAATCGGCATCGGAATATCCTATTAAATCAAATGTGGATCCCTTGGGGTACCAAAGACCAAACTTAGGAGTGTAAATTAAATATCTCATGATTCTTTTCACGGCCCTAAGGTGATTTTCCTTAGGATCGGCTTGGAACCTAGCACACATGCATACGGAAAGCATAATATCCGGTCGAGATGCACATAAATAGAGTAAAGATCCTATCATCGACCGGTATACCTTTTGATCTACGGATTTACCTCCCGTGTCGAGGTCGAGATGCCTATTTGTTCCCATGGGTGTCTTGATGGGCTTGGCATCCTTCATTCCAAACTTGGTAATTATGTCTTGAATGTACTTTGTTTGGCTGATGAAGGTGCCCTCTTGGAGTTGCTTGACTTGAAATCCTAGGAAATACTTCAACTCCCCCATCATAGACATCTCGAATTTCTGAATCATGATCCTACTAAACTCTTTACAAGTAGATTTGTCAATAGACCCAAATATGATATCATCAACATAAATTTGGCATACAAACAAATCTTTTGCAATAGTTTTAGTAAAGAGAGTAGGATCGGCTTTGCCGACTTTGAATCCATTAGTGATAAGAAAATCTCGCAGGCATTCATACCATGCTCTTGGGGCTTGCTTAAGCCCATAAAGCGCCTTTGAGAGTTTATAAACATGGTTAGGGTACTGTCACACCCGGTTTTAGAAGGCAAACCGAATGCGAACCATGTACATGCCAGGATCAGCAATTCACGTACACAACAGTTACATAACTGGACATCATTACACAATGCTAAAATAATGACATAAAAGAGGGTATAATAGTCGATTACATCATGATATCTGAGACATCCACATAGTCTTTAACCATAATCAAAGTGCGGAAAAGAAACATAGATACACACGGCCTACACAGGCAGCCGACTAGGGGTTTGCCGCTAACCCACGCCTAGAACTCATCGTACTCTTGAAACTCCTGGAAGTCCTCCTCCACGGCTTCATCTTCACCTGAGCAGTGGTTGCAATGCAGACAACCTAGGGGGTTTGGTGTGTAAAGCAAGGGTGACTACACATCAACATACTCAGCAAAATGTCCCGTTTGGCTGTAGTGGACTAGCTTTATGTGGAGTTAAGTCAAACAGTTGCTTTTAGTTGGTCAGGTTATTATTACTAGTAGAAAGCCAGGTTTTAGTATCAACCCAAGTTATTAACCCAATGTACCCTTTCCAAACAGAAAGAATACCACTTACCATTACCATAGGCATAACCAAAACCATCATCCTCGTCACCACCTGTAAACCATACATCTCTGATCAAGTATCTCTAATCAAGTATCTCTAATCGTTGGAGCTCCCTTGGCCGCTCATAACCACGAGCACAACTGATATATCAGTTTCATAACACTCTGCAGAGGTTGCACACTTTACCCACAAGCCATGATTCCCTCTTGCCTTGGGTCGATCAAACCCTTAATCACTACCAAGGTGAATAGGCAGGGTCTCACTATGTAGCCTTTACAAAGATTCCCTGGGGCTATAGCCGCCCATTAGGTTTCCTAAATGCACCGCACTCCTCCCTAAGGGGCGAACCAACCTTGGCAGAGCGAGCCGCATACACCGAGCCCCATTAACGGCACGACGGCGAAGCGAACTACACCCTAGTTCCTCTAATTACTCAGCTAAGGGCGTCCCACTCCACCCTCATGGTTGCACTGTTTTCCCGGGCGGTCATCCAACAAACCAGTCCTTACGGAGAGGCACTCGAGAAATAGCTCGAGCCCCCTTAATTGTCACAGTACCATCATCATAATCAAAAGGGAAAATAGCGTATCATAGATAATCTCATCATGTTCATTGATTAATGTGAAGCACTAGCATAAAGCTAAACCATAATAACCCAACCAGAATAGGTAAACAAGGACTAGATAGACAAAACCTAGTCAATCCTTAGGTATAAACTGTGTAAATGCGGCGAATGGATAATAAGAATGATTAGGACATAGATGGGTCAAGGGACACTTGCCTTCACCAACCGACTGCTGCTCAAGGTCTTCACCTGCAACTCCTTCAAACTCCGCCAACTGACCGTTATCTATACGAGTTCAAACATATATTCCACAAGTTTTAATACAAAAGAATAGTACACCAAACAATAGAATGCAATAAATAGACAGACGTTCGACGCAGGGTTCACACCTATGACTAAGCGAGAAAAAGAAAGTAACGGTCGAGGCTACGGTTGAAGAGCGATCACGTCACACGATTATAAATTAAAATACTCGTCTAACAGAATGGTGTTAATTTAGCCATCGCGTTTAGCATAGGGTAAAGTCATGTTCCATGTTTAATCATTATGAACAGATTAAGGTAAATTAAAAGGATTGTCGCGCGGCGAGACGCGCGACACAGCACTTAAATTGAATTAAGAAATAAACGACCCGTCGCGCGACGGGGCGCGCAACGAGACTCTTGCATTAATTATAAATAAACGTTAAGCGTCGCGCGACGAAACACACGACAACATACGTCATCTGAACTGAATTTAAAATGAAACGTCGCGCGACCAAGCACGCGACATAGCTCACTAATAAAGATGAATTTAAAATGAATCGTCGCACGACGAAGCGTGCGACGCAGCACATCGACTAAACTAAAATTAAAAATGGATTAAACTGAAAGTTAAACGCGGGCGAGCGGGGCCACCGGGCGCGGGCCGCGGCGAGGGGGGCCGCCGGCGGGGAGCGGGCGCGGGGCCACGCGACGAGGCCGTAGGGGGCACGTGACTAGGCCGCAGGGGGGCGCGCGGCGGGGCTACAAGGACGCGTAGGGAAGAAGAAAGGGGAGGGGGAGGGGAAGAGAGAGAGGGAGAGGGGAGGGGAGCTCACCTCGGGGTCCAAATCCAGTGATCACCGTCTCCAAAACCTAGGGCGCCACGGGGAGAGAGAGAGGTGGAGGAGAGGAGGTTGCTGCGCGAGAGAATTGAATGAGGAAAAGAGAGACAAGGGGAGGGGGAGGGCGCATGCATGGGGGGAGGGGCAGGGCGCCAGGGGCGCGCAGGCCGAGCCGAGCTGGGCTGGGCCGCACCGCGGGTCAAAATCCCGTGGCACGCACAATGACAGATCGGAATCCAATTCGTGAAACAAAATACGAAACGAGACTAAGCAACACACGCGATGAAACACGACATCAAACAAAAGAAATATGATTCGGCATGATGCAACACCCATGTCAACTTAGGTTTTGTTTACACACGATATGGACGTCAGTCGCTATACTGCTTTGAATTTGGGAAGAAGGAGCGAAACGGGAAGAGAAAAGAGAGTAACACCTGAATTTGGTGAGTAAAAAGAAGAAAAATTCTACCCCCAAATTCAGGGTGTTACAGGTACTCACTATATTCAAAGCCGGGAGATTGCTCAACATAGACCTCTTCCTTGATTGGTCCATTGAGGAAGGCACTTTTCACGTCTATTTGATAAAGCTTAAAGCCATGATAAGTAGCATAGGCAAGTAATATACGAATTGATTCAAGCCTAGCTACGGGTGCATAAGTTTCATCGAAATCCAAACCTTCGACTTGTGAATACCCTTTGGCCACAAGTCGGGCTTTGTTTCTTGTCACCACACCATGCTCGTCTTGCTTGTTGTGGAATACCCATTTGGTACCTACAACATTTTGATTAGGACGTGGAACCAAATGCTATACCTCATTCCTCGTGAAGTTGTTGAGTTCCTCTTGCATTGCCAGCACACAATCCAAATCTCTTAGTGCGTCCTCCACCCTGTATGGCTCAATAGAGGACAAAAAGAGTAATGTTCACAAAAATGAGCGACTCGAGATCGAGTAGTTACCCCCTTATGAATATCACCAAGAATGGAGTTGACGGGGTGATCTCTTTGAATCGCTTGGTGGACTCTTGGGTGTGGTGGTCTTTGACCCTGAATTTCCTGATCATCTTCCTTGTCTTCATCTCCCCCTTGATCATTGTCCTCCTCTTGAGGTGGCTCATCCTCCTGATCTTCATCATCTTGAGCCTGATCCTCATCTTGAGTTGGTGGAGATACTTGCATGGATGATGACGGTTGATCTTGTGCTTGTGGAAGCTCTTCGGATTCCTTAGGACACACATCCCCAATGGACATGTTCCTTAGTGCGACGCACGGAGCCTCTTCATCATCTAATTCATCAAGATCAACTTGCTCCACTTGGGAGCCATTAGTCTCATCAAACACAATGTCACAAGAAACCTCAACTAATCCAGTGGATTTGTTGAAAACTCTATATGCTCTTGTGTTTGAGTCATAACCAAGTAAAAAGCCTTCTACAGCCTTAGGAGCAAATTTGGATTTTCTACAGTATGAGGTTTCCTAGCATGAATTCTCCTAATTTTGTGCTCAGGATAATTAGCAGGATATAAAATATAGCCCTCATTATCCTGAACCATGGGAGCTTTGCCCTTAACAAAGTTAGACAGTTTCTTAGGGTCATTAATCTTGACGTTGCTTCCCTATTGGAAACCAATGCCATCCTTAATGCCAGGGCATCTCTGAAAGGGAAATAGGGTAAAACCTTTTCCTAAATGATTTTGGTGGTTGAATTGCCCAACACAAATATTTGGACTAACTAGTTTGCTCTAGATTATAAGTTCTACAGATGCAAAAGGTTCAACACAAACCAATAAAAAGGTCCAAGATAGGGTTCAAAAGAAAGGAGCAAAAGAAACCGAAGTGAACCCTGGTCTGGCGCACCGGACTGTCCGGTATGCCACCGGACAGTGTCCGGTGCACCAGGGTGGATCAACTCGAACTCGCCACCTTCGGGTTTCTGGAAAAGCCACCCCGCTATAATTCACCGGACTATCCGGTGTAGCACCGGACTGTCCGGTGTGCCAGTGGAGCAACGGCTACAGCGCAACGGTGGACTCCAACGGAAACCTAAAAAGCGCTACAGTGCGTGTAGAATCAGAGCAGGCGCCAGAAGGCGCACCAGACTGTGTTGTGACTGTCCGGTGCACCATCGGACTGTCTGGTGGCCCAGGCTGATAGGGCTCAAACGGTCGAACCCTAACAGTTGGGTGACGTGGCTAGTGCACCAGACAGTGTCCGGTGCGCCCATCGACAGCAGCCCAACCCCAACGGTTGGTTTGGTGGTTGGGGCTATAAATACCCCCAACCATCACCACTTCAAGGAATCCAAGTTTTCAGCCATTGCATTCAATACAAGAGCTCTAGACTTCACTCCAAGACACAAATCAAGAGATCAAATCCTCTCCAAGTCCAAATTCACTCCAAACACTTAGTGACTAGTGAGAGAGAGATTTTCGTGTTCATTTGAGTTCTTGTCGCTTGGATCGCTTTTCTTCTTCCCCATTCTTGTTCTCAAGACACTTGTAATCAAAGCAAGAGACACCAATTGTGTGGTGGTCCTTGTGGGGTCTAAGTGACCCATTTGATTGAGGAGAAAAGCTCACTCGGTCTAGGTGACCGTTTGAGAGAGGGAAAGGGTTGAAAGAGACCCGGTCTTTGTGACCACCTCAACGGGGAATAGGTTTGCAAGAACCGAACCTCGGTAAAACAAATCACCGTGTCATCCGCTCTATTTCTTTGGTTGATTTGTTTTCGCCCTGTCTTTCGGACTCAGTTTTATTTCTAACGCTAACCCCGGCTTGTAGTTGTGCTTAAAGTTTATAAATTTCAGATTTGCCTATTCACCCCCCTTCTAGGCGACTTTCAATTGGTATCAGAGCCCGGTACTTCATTAGAGTCTAACCACTCGAAGTGATGACAGAAGCATCCGCCAAGAGGGAGATTGGGACCGGCGGCGACAAGTCCGCAAGCTCGGGGAGAACCCACTCAAGGGAGTCCGACCATAAGCATAAGGAGGAATCCTCTTCCTCCATCAAGACACGACGGAAAGGTGACAAGAAGAAGAAGATGAAGAAAGTGGTCTACTACGAGACCGACTCTTCGTCACCTTCCACCTCCGGCTCTGAATCGGCATCCGTCACTTCTAAGCGCCATGAGCGCAAGAAGTATAGTAAGATGCCCCTCCGCTATTCTCGCATTTCCAAACGCACTCCATTACTTTCCGTCCCATTAGGCAAACCACCGGTTTTTGACGATGAAGATTATTCTATGTGGAGTGATAAAATGATGCATCACCTAACCTCACTCCACAAAAGCATATGGGATATTGTTGAGTATGGAGCGCAGGTACCGAAGGAAGGGGACAAGGACTATGATTCGGAGGAGGTTGATCAAATTCGGCACTTCAACTCCCAAGCCACTACTATACTCCTCGCCTCTCTAAGTCGAGAGGAGTATAATAAAGTGCAAGGGTTGAAGAGTGCCAAAGAGATTTGGGACGTGCTCAAGTCCGCGCACGAAGGAGATGAGGTGACCAAGATCACCAAGCGGGAAACGATCGAGGGGGAGCTCGGTCGATTCATGCTCAACCAAGGGGAGGAGCCACAAGCCATGTACAACCGGCTCAAGACCTTGGTGAATCAAGTGCGCAACCTCGGGAGCACAAAATGGGATGACCATGAAATGGTCAAGGTTATTCTAAGATCACTTATCTTTCTTAACCCTACACAAGTTCAATTAATTTGTGGTGATCCTAGATATGAGCTAATGTCTCCCGAGGAGGTTATAGGAAAATTTGTGAGCTTTGAATTGATGATCAAAGGCTCCAAACAAATCATCGAGCGAGGCGCCACCTCCACACCCGAGGTGCAACCCGTCGCATTCAAAGCGACGGAGGAGAAGAAAGAAGAGTCTACGTCGAGTAGGCTCCCCATCGACGCCTCCAAGCTCGACAATGAGGAGATGGCGCTCATCATCAAGAGTTTCCGCCAAATCCTCAAGCAAAGGAGGGGGAAGGATTACAAGCCCCGCTCCAAGAAAGTTTGCTACAAATGTGGTAAGCCCGGTCATTTCATTACAAAATGTCCATTATCAAGTGATAGTGACAGGGGCGACGACAAGAAAGGAAAGAGGAAGGAAAAGAAGAGATACTACAATAAGAAGGGCGGCGATGCCCACGTATGTCGGGAATGGGACTCCGATGAGAGCTCCATCGATCCTCCGACGAGGACGCCGCCAACATCGTCCGTCACCAAAGCCTCCTGTTCCCAAATGCCGGCCACAAGTGCCTCATGGCAAAGGATGGCAAAAAGAAGGTAAAATCTAGAGCCTCCACTAAATATGCAATATCTAGTGATGAGGATAACTCTAGTGATGATGAAGATAGTTTGCTTGCTCTTTTTGCCAACCTAAACATGCAACAAAAGGAAAAATTAAATGAATTGATAGGTTCTATCCATGAGAAGGATGAACTCTTGGATAGCCAAGAGGACTTCCTTATTATAAAAAATAAAAAGCATGTTAAGGTAAAAAATGTTTATGCTCAGGAAGTAGAAAAATGTGAAAAATTAACTAGTGAGCTTAGCATTTGCCATGACACTATCTCTAACCTTAGAATTAAAAATGTCAAATTAATTGCTAAGGTAGAAAAAATAAATGCTTGTGATGATTCTCTTGTCAAACTTAAAAATGATAATGCTAGTTTGATTTCTAAAATTGACAAGTTGAATGAATCACTTTCTAGCCTTAAGATTAAGAATGATAATTTAATTGCTAAGGCTAAGGATTTAAATGTTTGCAATGATTCTATTTCCAATCTTAGAAATGAGAATGCCATGTTACATGCTAAGATTGATGAATTAAATGCTTGCAAACCCTCTACATCTACTATTAGCCATATTTCCATTTGTACTAGATGTAGAGACATTAATGTTGATGCTATCCATGATCACCTAGCTTTAATTAAACAACAAAATGATCACATAGCTCAACTTAGTGCTAAAATTAATGAGCATGACTTAGAAAATGAAAATTTTAAATTTGCTAGAAGTATGCTCTATAGTGGGAGACGCCCTGGCATTAAGGATGGCATTGGCTTCCAACAGGGAGACAATGTCAAGCTTAATGCCCCTAAGAAATTGTCTAACTTTGTTAAGGGCAAAGCTCCCATGGTTCAGGATAACGAGGGCTATATTTTATATCCTGCTGATTATCCCGAACACAAGATTTGGAGAATTCATTCTAGGAAGTCTCACTCTGGCTCTCATCATGCTTTTATGTATAAGAGTGAGGCATCTAGTTCTAGGCAATCCACTCATGTTAAATTGCCTAAAAAACTCCTACTACATCAAATGAGTCTATTATTTCATTTAAGACTGTTGATGCTTCATATGTTTTAACTAACAAATCAGGCAAAGTAGTTGCCAAATATGTTGGGGCCAAACACAAGGGCTCAAAGACTTGTGTTTGGGTACCCAAGGTGCTTGTTTCTAATGTGAAAGGACCCAAGACCATTTGGGTACCTAAGAACAAGGCCTAAATTGTCTTGTAGGTTTATGCATCCAGGGGCTCAAGTTGGATCATTGATAGCGGGTGCACAAACTATATGACTGGGGAGAAAAGGATGTTCTCCTCCTACGAGAAAAATGATGATCCCCAAAGAGCTATCACATTCGGGGATGGAAATCAAGGTTTGGTCAAAGGACTTGGTAAAATTGCTATATCACCTGACCATTCTATTTCCAATATTTTTCTTGTAGATTCCTTAGATTACAATTTGCTTTCTGTTTCTCAATTATGCAATATGGGCTACAACTGTCTGTTTACTGATGTAGGTGTTACTGTCTTTAGAAGAAGTGATGATTCAATAGCATTTAAGGGAGTCTTAGAGGGTCAGCTATACTTAGTTGATTTCAATAGAGCTGAACTCGACACTTGCTTAATTGCTAAGACTAATATGGGTTGGCTCTGGCATCGCCGACTAGCCCATGTTGGGATGAAGAATCTTCACAAGCTTCTAAAGGGAGAACACATTTTAGGACTAACAAATGTTCATTTTGAGAAAGACAGGGTTTGTAGCGCATGCCAAGCAGGAAAGCAAGTTGGTGTTCATCATCCACACAAGAACATCATGACGACCGACAGGCCGCTTGAGCTACTCCACATGGATTTATTTGGCCCGATAGCTTACATAAGCATCGGCGGGAGTAAGTATTGTCTTGTAATTGTGGATGATTATTCTCGCTTCACTTGGGTGTTCTTTTTGCAGGATAAATCTCAAACCCAAGAGACCTTAAAGGGATTCTTGAGACGGGCTCAAAATGAGTTCGGCTTAAGGATCAAAAAGATTAGAAGCGATAATGGAACGGAGTTCAAGAACTCTCAAATAGAAGGCTTTCTTGAGGAGGAGGCATCAATCATGAGTTCTCTTCTCCCTACACACCACAACAAAATGGTGTAGTGGAGAGGAAGAATAGAACTCTACTTGACATGGCGAGGACCATGCTTGATGAGTACAAGACATCAGACCGGTTTTGGGCCGAAGCAATCAACACCGCTTGCTACGCCATCAATCGTCTCTACCTTCACCGAATCCTCAAGAAGACATCCTATGAACTCCTAACCGGTAAAAAGCCAAATGTTTCATATTTTAGAGTCTTTGGTAGCAAATGTTTTATTCTTGTTAAAAGAGGTAGAAAATCTAAATTTGCTCCTATGGTTGTAGAAGGCTTTTTACTTGGTTATAACTCAAACACAAGGGCATATAGAGTCTTTAAAAAGTTCACTGGACTAGTTGAAGTTTCTTGTGACATTGTGTTTGATGAGACTAATGGCTCTCAAGTAGAGCAAGTTGATCTTGATGAGCTAGATGATGAAGAGGCCCCGTGCGTCGCGCTAAGGAACATGTCCATTGGGGATGTGTGCCCTAAGGAACACGAGGAGCCTCCACAAGCACAAGATCAACCATCATCTTCCATACAAGCATCTCCACCAACCCAAGATGAGGATCAAGCTCAAGATGATGAAAATGAAGATCAAGAGGATGAGCCACCTCAAGAAGAGGACAATGATCAAGGGGGAGATGCCAATGATCAAGACAAGGAAGATGATTAGGGTCCAAGACCGCCTCACCCAAGAGTCCACCAAGCGATACAACGGGATCACCCCGTGAACTCCATCCTCGGCGACATTCATAATGGGGGTAACCACTCAATCTCGTGTCGCTCATTTTTGTGAACATTACTCTTTTGTGTCTTCTATTGAGCCATACAGGGTGGAAGATGCATTAAGAGATTCGGATTGGGTGTTGGCAACGCAAGAGGAACTCAACAACTTCACGAGGAATGAGGTATGGCATCTTGTTCCACATCCTAACCAAAATGTTGTAGGAACCAAGTGGGTCTTCCACAACAAGCAAGATGAGCATGGTGTGGTGATAAGGAACAAAGCCCGACTTGTAGCCAAGGGATATTCACAAGTCGAAGGTTTGGATTTCGGTGAAACCTATGCACCCGTAGCTAGGCTTGAGTCAATCCGCATATTACTTGCCTATGCTACTTACCATGGCTTTAAGCTTTATCAAATGGACGTGAAAAGTGCCTTCCTCAATGGACCAATCAAGGAAGAGGTCTATGTTGAGCAACCTCCCGGCTTTGAAGATAGTGAGTACCCTAATCATGTTTACAAACTCTCTAAGGCGCATTATAGGCTCAAGCAAGCCCCAAGAGCATGGTATGAATGCCAAAGAGATTTCCTTATCACTAATGGCTTCCAAGTCGGCAAAGCCGATCCTACTCTCTTTACTAAAACTATTGCAAATGATTTGTTTGTATGCCAAATTTATGTTGATGATATCATATTTGGGTCTACTAACAAATCTACTTGTGAAGAGTTTAGTAAGATTATGATTCAAAAATTCGAGATGTCTATGATGGGGGAGTTGAAGTATTTCTTAGGATTTCAAGTGAAGCAACTCCAAGAGGGCACCTTCATCAGCCAAACTAAGTACATTCAAGACATACTCACCAAGTTTGGAATGAAGGATGCCAAGCCCATCAAGACACCCATGGGAACCAATGGGCATCTTGACCTCGACACAGGAGGTAAATCCGTAGATCAAAAGGTATACCTGTCGATGGTAGGATCTTTACTCTATTTATGTGCATCTCGACCGGATATTATGCTTTCCGTATGCATGTGTGCAAGATCCCAAGCCGATCCTAAGGAAGTTCACCTTAGGGTCGTGAAAAGAATCTTGAGATATTTAGTTCATACACCTAAGTTTGGTCTTTGGTACCCCAAGGGATCCACTTTTGATTTAATAGGTTATTCGGATGCTGATTGGGCAGGGTGTAAAATTGATAGAAAGAGCACATCAGGGACTTGTCAGTTCTTGGGAAGATCCCTGGTGTCTTGGGCTTCAAAGAAACAAAATTCAGTAGCTCTTTCTACCGCCGAAGCCAAGTGCATTGCCACAGGCCATTGTTGCACGCAATTGATTTGGATGAGGCAAACTCTTATAGACTATGGCTATAAATTAACCAAAGTCCCTCTCCTATGTGATAATAAGAGTGCAATCCGCATGGCGGATAATCCCATTGAGCACAGCCGCACTAAGCACATAGCCATTCGGTATCACTTTTTGAGGGATCACCAACAAAGGGGGGATATCGAGATTGCTTATGTTAGCACCAAAGAACAATTAGCTGAAATCTTTACCAAACTACTAGATGAGAAAACCTTTACCAAACTTAGGAATGAGCTAAACATTCTTGATTCTAGGAACTTTGATTGATACTTTGCACACATAGCTCATTTATGTACCTTCGATCATATTTCCTTCATTTGTTATGACTAATGTATGTTCAAGTGCATTTCATGCTAAGTCATAGATTGAAAGGGAAATGGAGTCTTCGGTGAAGACAAGGCTTCCACTCCACTCTACCGGTATTATTTACCCTTCGTTGTCACTCCGCATCGCTCTCCACTTTGGTATAATCTTGACTCTTATTACTCATACCATTGGGGAGAAAGTAAAAGGGCTCTAAAGACTCCGTTTTTGGCGATTAATGCCAAAGGGGGAGAGAGTATTAGCCCAAAGCAAAAGGACCGCACCACCACGCCAATTTCAAAAATTTTCGAAACAAAGCTTAAGTTGTTTTCAATTGGTATCTTTGAAATTAGTATTCCTCTAAGAAATTCTATCTCAATTGGTATTTATTTTTTAAGGAGGAGTTTTTCAAAAATTGGTATCTAAAATATTTGATCTTCTTTCAATTTGTAAAAACCCTCTTGAACACTAAGAGGAGAATTTCATTAAGGGGGAGTTTTGTTTAGTCAATGGAAAAGCATTTGAAACAGGGGGAGAAAATTTCAAATCTTAAAAATGCTTCTCGAAATCTTATTCATATACCTTTGACTATTTGCAAAAAGTCTTTGAAAAATAATTTCCAAAAACATTTGCAAAAACAAAACAAGTGGTGCAAGCGAGGTCCAAAATGTTAAAAGGAAGAAAGCAATCCATGCATATCTTATAGAAGTTTAAATTGGTTTAATTCCAAGTAACCTTTGCACTTACCTTATGCAAACTAGTTCAATTATGCACTTATATATTTGCTTTGGTTTGTGTTGGCATCAATCACCAAAAAGGGGGAGATTGAAAGGGAAATAGGGTTAAACCTTTTCCTAAATGATTTTGGTGGTTGAATTGCACAACACAAATATTTGGACTAACTAGTTTGCTCTAGATTATAAGTTCTACAGGTGCAAAAGGTTCAACACAAACCAATAAAAAGGTCCAAGATAGGGTTCAAAAGAAAGGAGCAAAATAAACCAAAGTGAACCCTGGTCTGGCGCACCGGACAGTGTCCGGTGCACCAGGGTGGATCAACTCGAACTCGCCACCTTCGGGTTTCTGGAAAAGCCACTCCGCTATAATTCACCGGACTGTCTGGTGTGCCAGCAGAGCAATGGCTATAGCACAACGGTCGACTCCAATGGAAACCTGAAAAGCGGTACAGTGCGCGGACAGTGCGTGCAGAATCAGAGCAGGCGCCAGAAGGCGCACCGGACAGTGAATAGTGACTGTCCGGTGCACCACCGGACTGTCCGGTGGCCCAGGCTGACAGAGCTCCAACGGTCGAACCCTAACAGTTGGGTGACGTGGCTGGCGCACCGGACTGTCCGGTGCGCCCATCGACAGCAGCCCAACCCCAACGGTTGGTTTGGTGGTTGGGGCTATAAATACCCCCAACCATCACCACTTCAAGGAATCCAAGTTTTCAGCCATTGCATTCAATACAAGAGCTCTAGACTTCACTCCAAGACACAAATCAAGAGATCAAATCCTCTCCAAGTCCAAATTCACTCCAAACACTTAGTGACTAGTGAGAGAGAGATTTTCGTGTTCATTTGAGTTCTTGTCGCTTGGATCGCTTTTCTTCTTCCCCATTCTTGTTCTCAAGACACTTGTAATCAAAGCAAGAGACACCAATTGTGTGGTGGTCCTTGTGGGGTCTAAGTGACCCATTTGATTGAGGAGAAAAGCTCACTCGGTCTAGGTGATCGTTTGAGAGAGGGAAATGGTTGAAAGAGACCCGGTCTTTGTGACCACCTCAATGGGGAATAGGTTTGCAAGAACCGAACCTCAGTAAAACAAATCACCGTGTCATCCGCTCTATTTCTTTGGTTGATTTGTTTTCGCCCTCTCTTTCGGACTCGGTTTTATTTCTAACGCTAACCCTGGCTTGTAGTTGTGCTTAAAGTTTATAAATTTTAGATTTGCCTATTCACCCCCCTAGGCGACTTTCAGTCTTCCATATAGAGCATGCTTCTAGCAAATTTAAACTTTTCATTTTCAATTTCATGCTCATTGATTTTAGCAGTTAATTGAGCTATATGATCATTTTTGTTGTTTAATTAAAGCAAGGTGATCATTTATAGCATCAATATTAACATCTCTACATCTAGTACAAATAGTAACATGATCAACAGTAGATGTAGAGGGTTTGCAAACATTTAATTCATCTATCTTAGATTTTAGCATGGCATTTTCATCTCTAAGACAGGAAATAGAATTATTGCAAACATTTAGCTCTTCAATCATAGAAACTAAATTGTCATTTTCAGTTCTAAAACTAGCAATTGAATCATTACAAGCATTTAATTTTTCAACCTTAGCAATTAAACTAGCATTCTCGGTTCTAAGGTTTGAAATAGTGTCATGGCAAATGCTAAGCTCTTTAGACAATTTTTCACATTTCTCAACTTCCTGAGCATAAGCATTTTTTACTTTAACATGCCTTTTGTTTTCTTTAATAAGGAATTCCTCTTGGCTATCCAAGAGTTCATCCTTCTCATGAATGGCTGCTATCAATTCATTTAATTTTTCTTTTTGTTGCATGTTAAGGTTGGCAAAAAGTGTAAGCAAATCATCTTCATCTTCACTAGAACTACCCTCATCACTAGATGTAGTATACTTGGGGGCGGTTCTAGTTTGTACCTTCTTCTTTTTGTAGTCCTTTGCCATGAAGCACTTGTGACCGACGTTGGGAAAGTGGAGGCCCTTGTTGATGGCGATGTTGGTGGCGTCCTCATCGGAGGAGGAGTCGGTGGAGCTCTCATCGGAGTCCCATTCCCGACACACGTGGGCATCGCCGCCCTTCTTCTTGTAGTACCTCTTCTTTTCCATCTTCTTCCCCCTCTTGTCATCGCCCCTATCACTATCACAAGACATTGGACATTTTGCAATAAAATGACCGGGCTTACCACACTTGTAGCACACCCTCTTGGAGCGGGGTTTGTAATCCTTCCCACTCCTTTGCTTGAGGATTTGACAGAAGCTCTTGATGATGAGCGCCATCTCCTCATTGTCGAGCTTGGAGGCGTCGATGGGGAGCCCACTTGATGTAGACTCTTCCTTCTTCTCTTCTATCGCTTTGAATGCGACGGGTTGCTCCCGGGTGTGGAGGTGCCACCTTGCTCCAAGTCAACGATGTGTTTGGAGCCTTTGATCATTAGTTCAAAGCTCACAAACTTTCCTATCACTTCCTTGAGAGACATTAATTTGTATCTAGGATCCCCACGAATTAGTTGTACTTGAATAGGATTGCGAAAAACAAGGGATCTTAGAATAACCTTGACCATCTCATGGTCATCCCATTTAGTGCTCCCGAGGTTGCGCACTTGATTCACCAAGGTTTTGATCCGGTTGTACATTGCTTGTGGCTCCTCTCCTTGGTGAAGGACGAATCGATCGAGCTCCCCCTCGATCGTCTCCCGCTTGGTGATCTTGGTCACCTCATCTCCTTCGTGTGCGGTCTTTAGGACGTCCCAAATCTCCTTGGCGCTTTTTAACCCTTGGACCTTATTATACTCCTCAAGACATAAAGAGGCAAGGAGTATAGTAGTTGCTTCGGAGTTAAAGTGCCAGATTTGGGCGACCTCGTCCGAGTCGTAGCCCTCGTCCCCCACGGTAGGTACCTGTGCTCCAAATTCAACAATGTCCCATATGCTTGCGTGGAGTGAGGTTAGGTGATGCCTCATTTTATCACTCCACATGCAATAATCCTCACCATCAAAATACGGTGTTTGCCTAATGGAACGGAAAGTAAAGGAGTGCTTAGAAATACAGGGATAATGAAGTGCCATCTTACTATACTTCTTGCGCTCGTGGCGCTTAGAAGTGACGGATGCGGCGTCGGAGCCGTATGTGGAGGGCGACAAAGAATCGGTCTCGTAGTAGACCACTTTCTTCATCTTCTTCTTCTTGTCACCACTCTGATGCGACTTGACACAAGGAGGTGATTCCTCCTTGCCTTTGGCGCCGGACTCCCTTGATGGAGCCTTCCCGTGGCTTGGGGCCTTCTCGCCGATTTCCATCTCCCTCTTGGCGGATCCTCCCGACATCATTTCGAGTTGTTAGACTCTAATGAAGCACCGGGCTTGATACCAATTGAAAATCACCTAGGGGGGTGAATAGGCGGAATCTGAAAATTATAAACTTAAGCACACACTACAAGCCGGGGTTAGCGTTAGAAATGAATTTGAGTCCAAGAGAGTGGGGAAAAAATCAACCAAGAAGTAAAGCGGATGAACACGGTGATTTGTTTTACCGAGGTTTGGTTCTAAAGAACCTAGTGCCCATTGAGGTGGTCACAAAGATCGGGTCTCTTTCAACCCTTTCCCTCTCTCAAACGGTCACCTAGACCGAGTGAGCTTTCTTCTTTACTTCTCACGGGTCACTTAGACCACGCAAGGACCACCACACAATTGGTGTCTCTTGCCTTGCTTACAAAGCACTTGAGAGTAACAAGGAAAAGAAAAGAAAGCCAACCAAGCAAAACAAGAGCAACAAGAAACACAAGTGATCCTCTCACAATCCCTAATGTGCTAGAGTGGAATTTGGGACTTTGAGTGGATCGATCGCTTTGATTTGTGTCTTGGAGTGAAATCTATTGCTCTTGTATTGAATGCAATGTGTGGAATGCTTGGGTGGTTGGAGTGGTAGTGGTTGGGGGTATTTATAGCCCTCAACCACCAAACAACCGTTGGAGCAGGCTGTTATTGATGGGCGCACCGACAGTCCGGTGCGCCAGCCACGTCACCCAACCGTTATGGTTTGGGAGCTTGTGACCGTTGGAGGCTTTGTCTTCTAGTGGCACCGGACAGGTACTGTTCATGGTCCGGTGCGCCTCTGACTTCTGCGCTCTGACTCTGTGCGCACTGTTCTTCACTGTTCAGCGGTCAGCGCGGCTTTTGCAGTCGACCATTGCACGAGTAGCCGTTGCTCCGCTGGTGCACCGGACAGTCCGGTGAATTATAGCGAAGCGCGCCCTGAGAAACCCGAGAGTGGAGAGTTGGGCGCTCTACGGTCCTGGTGCACCGGACACTGTCCGGTGGCACACCGGACAGTCCGGTGCGCCAGACCAGGGCACACTCGGTTTCTTTGTTCCTTTGTTTTTGAACCCTTTCTTCAATCTTTTATTGGTTTGTGTTGAACCTTTATGCACCTGTAGAACATATATTCTAGAGCAAACTAGTTAGTCCATTATTTGTGTTGGACATTCAACCACCAAAATTATTTATAGGAAAAGGTTAAACCCTATTTCCCTTTCAAAGTTGCAGGCTTCATGCCAGGGACAACATTCATCTGTGACGAGCCTAACAAAAGCAGCGGCGAGGGTTGTCATCGTCCTCCTCCCTGCCTCGCTTCCTATGGACTTTGAAAAGCGGCACGACATGGATGAACGGAAGGGGTCACGTCACGATGCAGGGTAGCAGGGAAGAGGGGAAATGAACGGGAGCTGCAGAGGGAGGAGGGGTGCGTACGTACTTGAGTAGGCGGAGGGATAAGGACGAGAATGGTGGCGACAAAGGTAGGCGGAGCCCCAGGAATCGGGCGGTGTGTCAAAGACCCATCCTCTTTGCTCTCCGTGTGTCGTTGGGGCCGGGGTCACCAGTGAGGGGGGCCGGGAGGTGCACGGCGGAATGTCGCCGTCGTGGGAGCTAGAGCCGCCAGTGATGGGGGCCGGGAGGCGCGCGGCCAGCTGACCATCTCCTCGACGTCATCGAACGTGACGCAGCAGGAATAGTCAAGCGTCCACGAGCCGTCCACCCAGTCATCGGTGGGGTTAGGGGCGGGGATGGGAGGCGCCGCGGCCGCCGCCGCCATGGCGAGGTGGGTCTGCGGCGGCTCCGGACGGTGCAGGCGGCCGCCCTTCATCGACAGCGAGCGGGGAACTGGGTGGACACCGGGACGCAGAATCGCGGATTCGATGGGAGAGGGGATGGGAGGAGGCAGCGGAGGGTGAGGAGGCGTGATTGGATCCACTGCGGAACGGTGTGCGAGACCGGCGCCGAGGCGGACGCCGCCGCGGACGCGTGCGGTGTGGCGATGCTACGGGAGGACTGCGCGACGAGGCATGAGCGGCCTGGGTTGGACCCAACACGGGCGATGGTGGGGACGGCGGGGATCCAGCATGCAGGGAGATGGGGGCGAGGGGGGCGGATGTGCGAGGGAGGGAATAGGGGAGAGGCAGAGGCGGCGGGATGCGGCCGGGATGCCGGGTGGGTGCGGTCACGGGCGGGATGCGGGCGCGATGCGGGGCGGGGTGCGCCAGCGGCAGAACGTGCATCATCCGGGGGTGTGGACGTCTACATTAGGCACATAATTAATATTAGAGATGTGGTGTATGTCCTCATTTGTAGGTTCTCAGCCACACACGTTTAGTCTTGTACTACAAATCGAATCGATGGGCAGGACTTTCGGCCTCGTGTCTGGACGGTCTTTGGTCGTCTCCAGCGTAACATCCATCTTTGGGTTTTTCAGCTGCATCACTGTCTTGCCTGGGCAAGGAAGCTTGACGACGCTACATACCGCATCCAAAAAGATGGGAAACCGACTCGCTCAACGACTCGGGCATGCAAATTTCAAAGGAGAATTCGAGTCATCGCTACCTCTTCTTTCAAAACAATAGCTTTGGCTCGTTATTTTCAGCAGGGTTATATACCCGTATATCCCTTTTTACAGCGGCAGATCCAGCAATGGACTAAAACATAGATCGATTTCTTATGGAGTGTTTGGTTTGAGGAATGATGTAGTCCATCATCTTCTCACTTCTCACTTTTTTGTTTGGATTGTGGAATGGAGAGAGTTAATCCATCACCAATTCATTCCTCATAGTTAGTTGTTTAGTACTAATATGTGGAATGGAGTCATCCCACCAAATTTGAGGAATGGACTCATGATGCACTGTCGGCGTTTCGGACCCGCGAGGACCCTCAACCGACCAGTGAATTTGATGCTGCGTGTCCCTGCCCAGATGGGTTGATGCAAGATGGAACACAAGAGGGAGGATGAGGCTTATGTTATCTTGCACCGGGGTGCTCGTAGTAGGGGTTACAAGCGTCGCGGGAGAGAGAGAGAGGGTTCGGCCTTGAGGTGAGTTGTCTGAGTTAGCCTCCTCCGCGTCTCTCCCACTCTGCCTTCTCTGCTTGTGTGTGTGCCCTCTAGGAAGGCCCTAGATATCCCCTTTTATAGATACAAGGAGATGGTCCAGCTGTACAATGGGGGTGTAGCTATGTGCTAACGTGACCAGCAGAGAAGTGCCTGAGCCCTGTATATGTGCTAACGTGGCCATCAGAGAAGTGCTTGAGCCCTATAGAAGCGTAGCTGACGGTGCGGCCCGGGGTCCTGCTGACGTTTCTTTGCCGATGTCATGGACGCACGCGGGGAACCATCATTACCTATTACCGGAGTAATCTAGATGGGACACCGGTCTTGTTCCTTCGTAGCCTGAGGCAACTAGCTAGGGGTAGGGTAATGATGTATCCCCTGTGGCACGGTCGGTCCAAGCCCGAGGTCGGGCGAGGCGGAGACTTCTCCCAAGGCTGAGGCTGAGGTTGGGCGAGGTTGTGACTCCTCCCGAGGCCAAGGCTGAGGCCGAGGCCCATGGTCGGGCAAGGCGGAGACCTTCTTCCGAGGCTGAGGCTGAGACTGAGGCCGAGGCCTAGGGTCGGGCGAGGCGGAGCTCCCTGTTGTGCCCGAGGCTGAACTCGGGAGAGGTCGTGACTTACTGTTGTTAGTCTTACCCTGGTGGTTGGCACAGTAGCCAGAGCGGGGCGAACAGTGCTGTTTTCCTGTCAGAACGGTCACTAAAGGGGCAAATTGACTGCGGTCACTTTGACCTTGCCAACTGAGGCGCACGTGTCAGGATAAGGTGTCAGGCGATCCCCGCATTAAATGCGCATGCGATACGGTCGGTTGGTAAGGCGATTTGGTCGAGGTTGCTGCACGACAAATTTTGCCCGAGCAGGGCTTCGGGCGAGGCGTGAATCCATCCGGGACTACTGTTCCCGCCCGAGGCCGGGCTCGGGCGAGGCGAGATCGTGTCCCTTGGTAGACGAGGCCTTGACTTGAACCGTGCTTATCAGTCTTTGCGGTTTGTTCTAAAGATGTTTTCCAGCCATGTTAAGGAGTATTGGGGGTACCCCTAATTACGGTACCCGACAGTAGCCCCCGAGCCTCGAAGGGAGTGTAGGTACTCACTTGGAGGTTCTACCGGAGTTTTTGCAAGGGGACCAACCTTTCTCGGTCATATTTTGTTCCGATGGGTGCGCGCGAGCGCACCCGTCGGGTGTAGCCCCCGAGGCCTCGGAGGAGTGGTGTAGCCCCCGAGGCCTTGGCCTTGTTGTTCCCTTATGCGACCAGGCCGTAGCCCGGGTGCATGGTCAGGCTCTGAGTTTTCAAGCTGTTTTGTCGACGTGGTCGACAATTTGGCCGTAGCCTGGTGCGAGAGCAGCCCCCGAGCCTCTACACGGAGCGAGAGGACGATCAAGGATCGTCTCGACTTTTATTGTACGCCCCTTTGTCGCCTTTCCGCAAGGAGGAAGGGGGGAAAGCGCCATGTTACCCTCAAAGGGCACCGAACACGGTGTTTCCAGTGAGTTGCTAACGGGTGATCCGAGTGGACGCTCGAGCCCCGTTCGATAAGGGTCGGCTAGTGGCCCAGAGGCGCGCTCCAAAAGTACCTGCAGGTGATTTGCTGGACCTGGGCCCATTTGATAGGGTCCGAGGGCTTGGTGCCTCTCTCTGGTGGGATTCCATTACAAATCGTTCCCGCTGGTCTTGGAAATGTCCTAGGGTACCTCAGGAGCGTAGCTCGAGCCTCGACCATGTAACGGACGTACCTAGGGTCATCCCTGACTCTGCGTGCTCTGGGGCGGCTGTCGAACCCTTCTGAGGGGCCAGCCTTCGAACCCCTGATTAGTAAAGGGCTCAGAGCCTGAGTGCTCTGGGCGGTTGCCGAATCCCGCAGGGCGCAACCTTCGAACCTCTGATCAGTAGGAGGGCTCGGGGCCCGTTTCCTTCATTGAGAAGGATCCTTTTTCGAAATATCCCCTTTCCTGATCCCTGTGGCAAGAGAGAGGGATAGAGGAAAAGAAAAAGGATATGAATTTAAATAATGTGGCACACCTTTTTTGACGCGGTCATCATGACGGAGGTGAAACGGCGCCCGCTTCGCCTGCCAGAGGTGTCGCTTGCCCTGCTAGGGAGTTAATGCGATGGGACGGGCGATTCGCGGGACGTCTGTTGCGCGTGCGCGAGTCGTTCGAGGAACAGAAAAACTGTTTCACCTTCGAGTTTGAATTTCACGATGGGTTCGGGCGAAGTTTTGGGTGGATCTCGCCCGGACCTTTATATACCCGGAAGAGGGGCCGGTGGTGGTTCTTTACCCTGCCATTTGCGCTTGCCTTATGCTTTGGTTTCCGTAACCTAAGAGAATAGCTAGAGAAGAGAAAATCGCGTACCTCATCCCCTCTGCCTCCACCGCTTTCGCTCGGCAATGGCTGATAAGGCGACCGTCGTTCCGTCGCGCGACCCGTGGCCTTTCTCCACCGTTACCGTGGAGGAGCTGGAGGCCCTTGTTTCCGACGGTTTGCTCCGTCCTCTCTCCGGCGGGCCGCAGCCTGAGTGGATGGCCCCTGGGAGCGAGGCCGACCCGACTCCGCCGCCGGGGTACGTGGTCAGTTTCATCCCCTTCCATGAGCGGGGGTTTGGGATGCCAGCAAGCCGCTTCATGCGGGCGCTCCCGCACTACTACGGGGTGGAGCTGTATAACTTCAACCCCAACTCCATTGCGCAAGCGACCATCTTCGCGGCGGTTTGCGAGGGTTTTTTGGGGATTGACCCTCACTGGGACCTGTGGACCCATCTCTTCTCCATGGAGTTCTTCGCCGCGTCGACGGACATGAAGAAGGTCCGCACGGCGGTGCGGGCCGGTGGCTGCACCCTCCAGCTGAGGTCGGGGCGGGCGCATCAGTACATCCCTGCCTCCCTTGTATCTTCGAACAAGGGGTGGCATAATCGGTGGTTTTATCTCCAGAACGACGATGGGATGCTTCCGCCGTTTTCTCAACGAGTGGTGACCGACGCTGGCAATAACTGGCGCTGGGGGGGCCACACGCGAGAACCAGGAGAAGCTCCAGCCTATTCTGTGTGCCTTGCAGAAGTTACGAGATGAGGGCCTTACCACTGCGGGGGTCGTCGCCGCTATCCATCGCCGGAGGGTGCTCCCTTTGGCAGAGCGGTGGTTGCGGCTCTCGAAGATGAAGCCAGGGGTCGATTTGGAGGGCTCGCGGATGTCCTCGACCTCCCTCTCCGCCGATGACCTCCTCAGGCGGGTAGCGGGTACGGTAGGGAGGCTGGATGCTGGCGTCCTTAGCCAGCCCTCGATGCGCCCCGACCATGGGTACGTGTCCCTAGTAAGTGTCTGATCCTCCTTCTGTTTTGCGCCGAGTTTTTTACGTCTTTGATTCTTACTGTTGGGATTTTTGTTCGTCCCTAGGGGTTGAGGGGTTTTAAACTCTCCCGGTCACCGGTCCCGGAGGACGCGGCGGACCGAGCCACGCGTAGGCTCCCGCAGAGAAGGAAAAGGAGAAGAAGGACGCGGAAAAGGCCCAAGCTCGCGAGAGGATGCAAGCTCAGGAAGCCTTGGAGAAGCGTCATCGGAGGCAGGCGAGGGATGGGCTCCTGTTGGAGCCGTCGCCGAAGACGCCTGACGACGACGATGATGATGATGATGATGATGATGATGATGATGATGATGATGATGACAAAGACGAGGACATGGCGGCCCGACTTGGCCTTAGCCCGGACCCGAGGCTGGGCCATGGGTCACCGAGCCAGCCCCCAAGTGGGCTGGCACCATCAATGCCTGGGGTCGGGACACCAAGGTCCCGGTCCGAGGAGCGGAGGCAGGCCGAGGGGGTACTTGACCCCTTGGCCGAGATAATTGGGGTGACTCCGGGAGGTCAGGCCGATCCACCTGTCCCCCAAGAGCAAGTGCCCGTGCCGGTTGTACAGGAGGTTGGTCCCTCGACCGTCGAGATGACGCCTGGGCGGGCTGCCCCCTCGGCGCCTCGGGCGCCTGAGGTGGAAGCGGCACCGAAGCCGGCAGCGGGGCAACCCTCGGCAGCGCCTGCGGAGACCGGGGCCCGAGGGGCCTCCCCGTGGGCACGATTGGCCTTGCCCCGGAGCGGGTAAGTATCTGAGGATACCTCTGTTTTGGTTTTTTCTCTGTGTGCCTTGAACTTGCTCCCTCTCTTTCTTTCAGCAAGCGGAGGCAGGGCTCGGCTGGTCTGGCCCCCATGAAGGCCCTTAAGACGGGGCCGGCCTCTGCAGCCGGTGCTGCGGCGCGCCATGCCGGTTGGTTGGCCTCTGCACAAGGCGGCCTCCGGCGGGGGCCCAGGCGGCATGAGTTGCCATGGGGCAAGCCTCCCAGGCTGACCCCCCTGTTGGAGCGGCCATCATGCTGGGGGAGGCCGCTGGCGCGGCCGCGGCCCTGAGCCCGCCTGACTTGTTGCCAGCGCCGGCATCGACTCCTGCCGGGGCCGTTGTTGATTCGCCCGCGGAGCCGCCCGTCGCCACCGACGTCGGGATGGTTGAGGCGCCGCCGCCCGTGGTCATCCCCGACCTCCCCGTTCTCGGCCATGAGGAGAGGGCGGCTGTCATTGCTGAGGTCGGTGATCGGAGGCCTGCCACCTTAGCCGAGGAGAGGCCCAGTACGTCGACGGCGGTGGTACCCGATGCATCGACTGCAGGGGGACCCGACACCTCGGCGGAGGGGCGCATAGAACCGTGGCCCGTCTTGGGGAGCAGCGACCTTATCCCCGCGCAGCTCAACCCCAATGAGTGGTGTGGGCAGCCGCTCCTGTTCTAGAGCCGTGACACCTCGGACTCGGAGCCCCTCCTCTCCCTCAACGATGAGCTGGAGGAGAGGTCCCGGGATAATTTCTGTGAGTATACCGAGGCGGCGATGAGGTCGCTTCGGTCGACCATGGAGATCCTTTCCAGGGACGTTCCTAGGGTCTTCCAGGTAAGGATTTAGATGTACACCTTGCGTGACCAGGGCATTCTTTGTAATATCCTGTTTCCCTTCCTCAGGAACTTGTGGATGTGAGCACCGTCGCGAGAGCGACGTCTGGGATTCGCTGTGGTCCCAGTGGGCTGCGCTTACCGAGGCCAATGAGCGCCTTTCCCAACAGAGCGCCGAGGTGGCGGACCTTCGGTTGCTCTGCGATGAGCTGAAGTCGGAGGCAGCGGCGACACGGACAGAGGCGGTGTCGGCACGAGCGGAGGCTTCGTCGGCCCGGGAGCAGGTGGCTTCCCAGGCCGAGAAGATGCGGCAGCGGCAGCTGGAGCTTGGCCAGGTCATCGGCGAGCGGGACCAATCTCGGAGCCAAGCTGCCGAGGCCGTGAGCCGAGCTGAGGCCCTTAGGGGTCAGCTGGCTGAGGCTACGGAGTGGCTAGCCGAGGCATCCGCTCGGGTCAGGACCCTTGCGAAGGGCCTGGCCATGGCCATCGGGTCTGCCCAGTCCGCCCAAGCCGTGGCCTCGCAGCAGCGTGCCCGGGCCGAAGGTATTCCCCGCTTTGTGACTGTTTTTGTCTCCATTCTTCACCTCGTGTCTGAAGAACACTGTCCGGCTGTCTGCAGGGTTTGAGACAGCTCTTGACGAGTCTATCAAGAACTGCAATGCGCTTTCCCAGGCAGCTAAGCAGAAGGAGGCCGACCGCGTGGCCATGTCCGAGGCTATCTCGGCCTTTTGCCGGGCCTTTGGCCTCGACGACGTCCCCTCGGGTAGCTCCCCCCAGAGTCACCTGTGGGCCTTGGGCGGCCATGTGCGCAGCAGACTCCACGGGGCGCTGCACCACGGCGTTAGGCGGGCCTTCGCCGTCCTCGCTTCCCACTACGATGTGGATCTGGAGCAGGTCAGCGAGGGGTACTGCTTACCCGATGAAGAGGAGGCCGCCTTAGCCGAGGTCCAGAGGCTTGACACGGCTGTCGAGGGCCCAAGCGCGGTGCTGGCTTCCTCCTTCGAGGTGGAGGTCCTTCCGCCCGTGTCGCCGTCTGAGGCCGGGCCAGATTCTGCCGAGGGTGGAAACGACGTTGAGGGTGCTGTTCCTCCCCCTGCCGATGTTTGAGCCTGCAGGAACAGTTTGTTTTAAGTATGCGTATGTTTTTTGCGGCTGCTGAGGCCTAAACATTTTTAGCGTCAGATTATAAAGCTATGTTTTCTTTCCTCTTGTTTCGTGCGTTAGGACTTGTTCGGTAGCAGAATCGCTTATCCGAGTGTGAGTTACTTTTCGCGGAAGGTGATGAGTGAGGTATCCGTATCCCGGAGGCGTAGGAGTCCCTCGGCTCGGTCGACCTTGCCGTTTAAGTGTTCCTCTCGTCGTTTTTAGGAATTCGTTATCGATGTAGTCGAAAAGCACGAAAGTCATTTTGGTAGAAAACTTTTCCGAGGAAAATTTTGACGCAGAGGGGGTTCCCCCCTTCTAGCCCCCGAGGGAGGTTCGGTTTTTGCTGAGGCAAGGCCGATTCTCCCTTGACGGTTAGACTTTTTATTTATGCATGTAAAGGGATCGAGGTACATGAACGACTTGAAACACTTTAAGGGTAAAAGCAACGTAGTTGTTCGATGTTCCAAGCGTTGCTGTAGACCTCGCCTTGATTGTTGGCCAGCTTGTATGTCCCGGGCTTCAAAACTTTGGTGATGATGAACGACCCTTCCCAGGGAGGAGTAAGCTTTTGGCGCCCTCGGGCGTCTTGCCGTAGCCAAAGCACCAAATCTCCCACTTGGAAGCCTCGGGGCCGAATCCTTCGGGCGTGGTAGCGTCGCAGAGACTACTGATACCGTGCCGAGTGTAGTAAGGCTATGTCCCGAGCCTCTTTCAGCTGGTCCAGTGAATTTCGGCGTTTGCGCGGAGAAAGTCGACGAGCACTACTTCCTATTTGGGGACGAGATCGGAGCCGATCCTGACTTTCCTGCCGGCGTCGTTGTTGGGGTCGAGAGAGACGGACTTAACCGCCTCAGCTGGTTCGAAGTTGCCGGCATGCCGCTTCGTGTCGGGCGCCTCCTTCGAGAGGCAATCCAGGTCGGCGATGAGGTCTTCGGACTCGGCGAGGGCTTCGGCGTACTCCACGCATTCCACGTCGCACTCGTAAGCATGGCGGTATGAGGATCCGACGGTGATGGTTCCGTTGGGGCCTGGCATCTTGAGCTTGAGGTCCGTGTAGTTGGGGACGGCCATGAACTTGGCGTAGCACGGTCTTCCCAACACCGCGTGTTAGGTCCCTCGGAACCCGACTACCTCGAAAGTGAGGGTTTCCTTTCGGAAGTTGGAGGGAGTTCCGAAACAGACGGGCAAATCGAGTTGCCCAAGGGGCAGGACACGCTTGCTGGGGACAATCCCGTGGAAAGGTGCTGCACCGGCCCGGATTGCGGATAGATCGATCCCCAAGAGCCCTAGGGTCTCAACGTAGATGATGTTGAGGCTGCTGCCTCCGTCCATGAGGTTCTTGGAGAGCCTAGCGTTGCCGATGACAGGATCGACGACGAGCGGGTACCTTCCTGGGCTCGGTACGCAGTCGGGGTGGTCGCCTTGGTCGAAGGTAATGGGCTTGTCGGACCAGTCTAGGTAGACTGGTGCCGCTACCTTCACCGAGCAGACCTCCCAGCGCTCTTGCTTGCGGTGCCGAGTCGAGGCATTCGCCACTTGTCCGTCGTAGATCATGAAGCAGTTGTGGACCTCCGGGAACTCCTCTTCCTTGTCGCCCCCTTCTTGTTGTTGCCTTGGTCCCTGCCACCTTCTGCCGAGGGTCCTGCCTTATTGAAGTAGCGCCGGAGCATGTCACACTCTTCAAGGGTGTGCTTGACGGGACCCCTATGATAGGGGCACGACTCCTTGAGCATCTTGTCGAACACGTTGGCCCCTCCGGGAGGCTTCCGAGGATTCCTGTGCTCGGCAACAACGACGAGATCCGCGTCAACGGCGTCGCGTTTTGCTTGCGCCTTCTTCCTGGTTTTCCACTTCGTGCCGCGCTGGGCGGACGCCTCAGGGACGTCTTCCTTCTGCCTTTCCTGAGGCTACTTGTCCTTCCGGAAGATGGCTTCGACCGCCTCCTAACCAGAGGCGAACTTGGTGGCTATGTCCATCAATTCGCTCGCCTTGGTGGGAGTCTTACGTCCCAGTTTGCTCACCAGGTCCCGGCAAGTGGTGCCAGCGAGGAAAGCCCCGATGACGTCCGAGTCGGTTATGTTGGGCAACTCGGTGCGCTGCTTTGAAAACCGTCGGATGTACTCTCGTAGGGATTCCCCTGGCTGCTGGCGGCAGCTTCAGAGATCCCATGAGTTCCCAGGGCGTACGCACGTACCTTGGAAATTTCCCGCGAAGGCCTTCACTAGGTTGGCCCAGCCGAAGATCTGCGCAGGAGGCAGATGCTCCAGCCAGGCCCGGGCAGCGTCGGAGAGGAAGAGGGGAAGGTTGCAGATAATGAGGTTGTCGTCGTCCGTTCCTCCCAACTGGCATGTCAGCCGGTAATCCGCGAGCCACAACTCCGTCCTCGTCTCCCCTGAGTACTTGGTAATGGTAGTCGGGGCTCGGAACCGGGCCGGGAACGGCGCCTGTCGTATGGCCCGGCTGAAGACTCGCAGACCTGGTGGCTCGGGCGAGGGACTCCGATCCTCCTCACGGTCGCAGCGTCCCCCGTGCCTGGGGTGGTAGCCTCGGTGCACCTTCTCCTCGAGGCGGGCTCGGTAGTCGCGGCGGTGTTGCTCGTCGCCGAGGCGATCCCGGGCGACGGGTGTCCAGTCTCCTGCGTGCTCGATGCGGACCGAGGCCTCACACATGCATCGGGAGGACGCTGAGCGATGCTCCGAGGGGTCTCCTCGCCTCCGGGAGGCAGAGCTCTCGACTTGTCGGACAGCGACGTCTTCCAGGAGGCCCTTGAGCTCGCCTTGGATACGTCGCCCCTCGGTGGTGGATGGCTCCGGCATTGTCCGAAGTAACATTGCTGCTACAGCTAGGTTCTGGCCGGCCCCGCTGAAGGCCGGGGGCAGCCCTGCCCTGGCATCATCGACGATACGGCGCTGGACGCCTCGGGCCTGATGACGCGCTCCTCCGATGAGTGCTCAGCCTGCCCACTCCTGCTCGATGTTTTGTGGCTCGGGCGAGGGACTCCAATCCTCCTCACTATCGCAGCGTCCCCCGCGCCTGGGGTGGTAGCCTCGGCGCACCTTCTCCTCGAGGCGGGCTCGGCGATCGCGGCGGTGTTGCTCGTCGCCGAGGCAATCCCGGGCGGCGGGTGTCCTGTCTCCTGCGTGCTCGGTGCAGACCGAGGCCTCGCACATGCGTCGGGAGGACGCTGCGCGATGCTCCGAGGGGTCTCCTCGCCTCCGGGAGGCAGAGCTCTCGGCTTGTCGGACAGCGAAGTCTTCCAAGAGGCCCTTGAGCTCGCCCTGGATACGTCGCCCCTCGGTGGTGGATGGCTCCAGCATTTATTGAAGTAACATTGCTGCTATAGCTAGGTTCTGGCCGGCCCCGCTGAAGGCTGGGGGCAGCCCAGCACTGGCATCGTCGATGATACGGCGCTGGACGTCTCGGGCCTGATGACGCGCTCCTCCGGCGAGTGCTCGGCCTGCCCACTCCTGCTCGATGTTTTGTGGCTTGGGCGAGGGACCTGGTGGCTCGGGCGAGGGACTCCGATCCTCCTCACTGTCGCAGCGTCCCCCGCGCCTGGGGTGGTAGCCTCGGCGCACCTTCTCCTCGAGGCGGGCTCGGCGGTCGCGGCGATGTTGCTCGTCGCCGAGGTGATCCCGGGCAGTGGGTGTCCTGTCTCCTGCGTGCTCGGTGCAGACCGAGGCCTCGCACATGCGTCAGGAGGACGCTGCGCGATGCTCCGAGGGGTCTCCTCGCCTCTGGGAGGCAGAGCTCTCGGCTTGTCGGACAGCGGCGTCTTCCAGGAGGCCCTTGAGCTCGCCCTGGATACGTCGCCCCTCGGTGGTGGATGGCTCCGGCTTTGCCCGAAGTAACATTGCTGCTGCAGCTAGATTCTGGTCGGCCCCGCTGAAGGCCGGGGGCAGCCCTGCCCTAGCATCATCGACGATACGACGCTGGACGTCTCGGGCCTGATGCGCACTCCTCCGGCGAGTGCTCGGCTTGCCCACTCCTGCTCGATGTTTTGTCGAAGCTGTACAAGCCGCCCCGCTTCTTCATCGAGCTTGGCCTGCATCTCGCGGAGTTGCTCGAGCTGTGTGTCCTGACCCCCCGCAGGGACTTGGACCACAGCTAGCTCCCTCGGGATCTCAACGCGAGACGCAGGCACCGGGCGTCGTCATCTTCTAGCATGCCGAGGTGGTTGTCTTCGTCGTGATCCCCCTGATCGATGTGGAAGCACTCGCGACTTGGGCCATAACCCTCGTCGTCAAGGCTGTGGTCATCGTCGGAGCAGCCGGAGAGGCAGTGGTCACATGCAAGCATGAAGTCTCGCACGACACTGGGATCACGGAGTCCGGATAAATCCCAACCGAAGTCGGGGTCGTCCTCTTCCTCGGAACCCGCGGGTCCGGAGGTTGAGACGACCGTCAGTCAGTCCCAAGTTGACCACATATGATACCTTGGAAGGTCAGGATATGCCCTTGCGAAAGCGCTCACCGAAGCGGGGTCGCTTGGTGGATCGAAGCTGAATCTAAAGGGAACAGGGTGGAAAATGGATGGTACCTCTTGGTTGATGGACGGTGGTGAAGTCGCATCGGGGACGGAATGCACCGTTATCTCAGGTACGAGGCTAACGCCCAACAAGTCCCTCGCAAGGGTGCCGGCGCCATCAGTCTGCTTGGGGTTGGCACGTTGCTGGGAAGCGACACCCGTCGTTGTCTCAGGTGCGAGGACAACACCAGACATGTCCCCCGCAGGGGTGCCGGCGTTGTCAGCTCGCTCTAGCCCGACAGCCGACGAGGAGCCGCCTCCTGCCTGGCCACGGTTGCCCCGTCTCCTCCTTCTCCGATGAGGAGGGTGGCGGGGCAAACCCGGATGTTCCTCTTCTGTCGCGGGGAGATGCCGTCGTCAAGTTCGCCTTCGCTGGGCGAGCCGACGACCGTCATTGTTGTCGTGCTGCGGGGAGAGAAGTACCATGTCATAGCCGCCGTCGTGGGACATGAACTCGAGACTCCCGAAGCGGAGCACCGTCCCGGGCTGAAGAGGCTGCTGAAGACTACCCATCTGGAACTCAACGGGACAGTATTTGTCAACACGCAGCGAGCCCCTACCTGGCACGCCAACTGTCGGCGTTTTGGACCCGTGAGGACCCTCAACCGACCAGTGAATTTGATGCTGTGTGTCCCTGCCCAGATGGGTTGATGCAAGATGGAACACAAGAGGGAGGATGAGGCTTATGTTATCTTGCACCGGGGTGCTCGTAGTAGGGGTTACAAGTGTCGCGGGAGAGAGAGAGAGAGTTCGGCCTTGAGGTGATTGTCTGAGTTAGCCTCCTCCGCGTCTCTCCCACTCTGCCTTCTCTGCTTGTGTGCGTGCCCTCTAGGAAGGCCTTGGACATCCCCTTTTATAGATACAAGGAGATGGTTCAGCTGTACAATGGGGGTGTAGCTATGTGCTAACGTGGCCGGCGGAGAAGTGCCTGAGCCCTGTATATGTGCTAACGTGGCCGTCGGAGAAGTGCTTGAGCCCTGTAGAAGCGTAGCTGATGGTGCGGCCCGGGGTCCGGCTGACGTTTCTTTGCCGACGTCATGGACGCACGCGGGGAACCATCATTACCTGTTACCGGAGTAATCTAGATGGGACACCGGTCTTGTTCCTTCGTAGCCTGAGGCAGCTAGCTAGGGGTAGGGTAATGATGTATCCCCTATGGCGCGGTCGGTCCGAGCCCAAGGTCGGGCGAGGCGGAGACTTCTCCCGAGGCCGAGGCTGAGGTCAGGCGAGGTTGTGACTATTCCCGAGGCCGAGGCTGAGGCCGAGGCCCGTGGTCGGGCGAGGCGGAGACCTTCTTCCGAGGCCGAGGCTGAGGCCTGGGGTCGGGCGAGGCGGAGCTCCCTGTTGCGCCCGAGGCTGAACTCGGGAGGGGCCGTGACTTACTGTTGTTAGTCTTACCCTGGTGGTTGGCACAGTAGCCAGAGCGGGGCGAACAGTGCTGTTTTCCTGTCAGAACGGTCAATAAAGGGGCGAAGTGACTGCGGTCACTTCGACCTTGCCGACTGAGGCGCGCGTGTCAGAATAAGGTGTCAGGCGATCCCCGCATTAAATGTGCATGCGATACGGTCGGTTGGTAAGGCGATTTGGCCGAGGTTGCTGCACGATAAAGTTTGCCCGAGCTAGGCTTCGGGCGAGCTGAGGGTGCGCCCACTGCCTGAGGAGGCCCTCGGGCGAGGCGTGAATCCGTCCGGGACTACTGTTCCCGCCCGAGGCCGGGCTCGGGCGAGGCGAGATCGCGTCCCTTGGTAGACGAGGCCTTGACTTGAACCGTGCTTATCAGTCTTTGCGGTTTGTTCTGAAGATATTTTCCAGCCATGTTAAGGAGTATTGGGGTACCCCTAATTACGGTACCCGACATGCACCATTTTATTTTGGATAGAGTGATTCATCAAACCAAACACCTCATTAGTGATCAGTGCGGGAGACAACACACCTCGGTAAGAGGGTTTTTTCTCTCTTCTCTACTCTATCTCTTTCTCCAATGGAGTCGTGAGGAGCGGACTTACATTAGTGGGAGAGAGGGTATATGCAGTGGCGGAGCCAGGATTTCTCTAAGTGTGGGCACTAACAAATATTTATATTAGCTAGAAAATCTTAATAGTTGATAGCACATATGACCATGAATAGATTATACGAATTCTCTTATTCCTTTAGAACATACTTAAGTCTCTAATAATTTTTTGGCCCAAGAGTAGGGCTCGAGCCCTAGACCCTAGTGGCCCCATGCCTGTCTCCGCCACTGGGTATATGCATCCGCTCATTTCTCCGTTACCTTAGATTCCTCCACTATGTTATTTTGACGCTCATCCTTACAAGTGTGCCCTTACTCCCGTCTTATCATGAGTCTGCCGTGGGAGCTGCAACAAATTGCCTTGAGTAGCAAAACAACCAACCGAGAATATTGGAGCATGACACATAATATCCCAACAAACCGATTCGTTATCAAAGCATTCGTTTGTTCAAGCCCTCGGGACCCTGCTCGTGCGGGCTTTCAACGTGATTCATATTAGATTTTATAGAAACATTTTTATTAGAAAATTATGGTCAAAGGTGCAAAGTAGAAGACAACAAAACCTATTGTTTTTACTTAGAAGCATGTCCTCCAATTAACTGCATCATACTTTCTCCGTTTCGTTTTAGTTGTCGCTGGATAATGCAAAATTGAACAATCCAGCGACAAGTAAAAAGAAACGGAGGTAGTATCAGTTTAAACTGAATATAGTTTTTTATATATATTTCTGTGGGCTGCAAACGTGCATGAAACTGACGACTAGTAAATCCGCCTCGAAGCACTTATCGATGGATATAGCCACAACCTGATGAACAGTTTGGGATGTGGTCAAGAACGCGTGCGCTGAGCTGCTGCTGGACCAGCAGCTTGCAGTCGACGATACAATACAACGATGATGTTGATACAACTGGCGACTCCACGTCGACATCATCATTCGATGGCTTTGCCAAACCCACGAGTCCACGAGAAAGTTAAGCATCCGTGACCAGCTCAACGGACGGCCAATGACATGAGCTCCATGAGTTCACTTCGATGCTTTGCTGCTCGAAAATATTTTCACAGGCAACTGACACTAACAGCAACAACTCAGCTAAAATCAGGCCACTTTAGCATGGGTAACTGATTTGAGGCTCCAGTTTACCTCTAGTATGTGTAGGAACTTCTAGGTGGTTGAAGCAAGCGTCGACGCAACTTAAGTTACAGTTCCAGGAGCAGCAAGCGGATGTTCGTGGAAAGCAAATTCTTTCCGAGAGACAGTAAAAACTGATGGTGTGCGCATATCTCTACTACTTATTAAGACTGCAAGACCTCTGACGTGTTCTGCCTCCGACGCGTTCTGCTAACAGCTGTTCTGCCTCCAACGACGTATACACGTCTCCTACATGTGGGCCCCCACCAGCCGTACGCACCATGCAGGTCTCCTACATGTGGGCCCCCACCAGCCGTACGCACCATGCAGTCCCGCGCAACAAAATAAACAGGTTTATGAGCCACGTTCTGTTCCATCTCTCTCAGTGAGCAACATAAAATCCACAGCTGCGCTTATAAGTCATGTTCCGTCACTCTCAATGGCCGATGTGGCACTAATAAAATAGATGGCATACCTGCGCGCCTGTGGCAGCGGTTCATGCGGCCCAATGATTTTCGTGTGGACCTGAGGCCCATCGTCCCATCGTGCAGCCCACCGTCCCAGCGTGCAGCCCACCGTGCGACCTAATCACCGTGGGCGGCTCCAGCCACGGGCTCGCGCAGCTTCCTCCACTGCGCTCAACTCCGGCGGCCTCCCCTCCCTCTCCTCCACCCCACCATCGGACTCCACCTCCTCCCCCACCGCACCATCGGACTCCACCTCCCCAATGGCGGCCTCCAGCCCACTGCCGTCCTCCAACTCCTCCCCCATCGGCTGCCTTCACCCAACCCTCATCTTCATGCACGGCACAACCGTCCCCAATCCCACAACCCCCCGGTCAGCGGACTCTCCCTCTACCCACGACCTCCACACCCGCATGCTCCCTCTGCACGACCTCTACTTTGCCTGTGTCATGCGCGGATGCCAGATGAATATAAACCTTGAGCATGCGCGGACGCTAGAGTCCGAGGAGTTCCCTGGAGAGCGAGGACAATCTACTCAGTTCCCATCTCGCTCTGTCCTCTATGTTCGAGCTCGAGCACGTGTGGACGCCATAGCCGGAAGAGTTCCCCTGAAACCGTGAACGACCCCGAAGGGAGAAGAAGACTGCGCGCGTGCCGGAGAGCGAGGACGACTGAAATCACATAGAGGTAATACTCTTTGTAGCTTTATTTGTATGTCTGTTTATGTATGAAATATATTATTATGTTGAGAACTAATTAGATAGCCTTATAGTACCGAAGAGCGCATGCTTTGTTTTATTTGAACATTACAGTGACAACATCCAGTATAATGGTTGCCTTTCATACTTGTAGTGTAACTGCTAAACTGTTCTGTAATGAATTATAAAACATGGATTTAAATAAACTAGGTGGAGCAAAGGCTTCCTTTTCATTGGATTTAATCCATGTTGACATTTTGTCAATAAAAAGTGAAAAGGATGAACCAATTGTTAACAATACCTTCCGAAATAATGTCGATAAGTATCTGATTGTTGTTTACAGAACAGACTAGCTTATTCCCTTCTTTAGATGCCATCATTGTCTCATGCTCAACTATACCAGTCTGACCTTCCTTCACAGTTTGTTGAATTCGTGTTTTCTTAAAATGTTGTTGACACATCGCTATGTCCCCATCACTGGTATAAGAGGAGTACTGGTCAGTCTGACAGCATGATTTTTTTGTATCTTTGCAATAATAGCTACAAGATTATATGAATTTCGCCTCATGTTTTAATAAAAAGCAATCTGTTTATAGCATAGTTTTTCTTCACTCTGGAATTGACTTGTTTGTCTTCTATGTAAGGTCATTTTAATCTTTCTGTTTTGTGATTCATCGGACTAAATAAACACTGCAGACATGAGTCCACAACCATGAACGTTTTGTTAATCTAATGTTAATGTAGAGATGATAGAATTCAATACTTTTAATTTTGCTTTGAAATACATGAGTTATGAGTCCATGATTTCATAAATTGCAGTTCTCTTGGTCTTGAAATAACAGTCAGTCAGTGTTTATATACGTGTGTTGGTAAAAAAATAAGAAACTATCAAGTTTTATAACCTTTACAATTCACTTCTTTTGTCTTGTCTATTCCACATTGCATTTTCATCTCATCGTGTTTTATGATTCACTTGTTTGTATGAAATTGTGCTTCTGAGCCTAAGAGCTCCCAACTATGTCACAATGACCCAAGCGGCTCTAGGTTGGACGATGTTTGATGGTAGAAACACCGTCATCACTAGAGTACAACCTCCCTTTCTTTTGGGACAAACACAGTTACATTTTAAAGTTGGTGACATTTGACTGATTATTACTCTAATGTTATGTAGATAGTGTTATAATAATGGTTACTGTTGCATTCATATTTCAAAGTACTTTACTATTATCATGATTTTATTGTTGTGAACAACATGGTATTTTTTTTAAAGTTAGCTTTGGAGAACTACACTAAGCCAAGCAAGCTTAAATCATGAAACATATGCTTGCAGTTTAAACTCCAAACATTAAAGCGCTATTCATAACTTTTCAGATTTCTTTGTCATAGAAGGCTAAACCTTGAAAATTGGCGATCTTATGTCTTGGCACACTTGGCCAGCATCTTGAGTACATCATAGCTGGTATTTTTGAATTTCCTGCCTTCTAATCGTTGCTGGCTGCTGCATGGTTGCTAAATATTAATGTTTTCTCTATTACTTTGAACAGACGTTTGAACTTGAATTGTGTTGCTGAGTGGTGCTTGCTGGACATTACTGGATTTTTAGGTAACCACTGAAACATCAGCGCCTTCTTTCTCTAATAAAACTCTAATGTTCACCATCTATTGCATTTTGACTTACTATGGTATCCTAGAATTGGTTATAGATGCTTGATTCAATAGGATATCTCTCTTTTCGTTATAGCTCTATGGCATGCATGATTTATGGTAAAATGCATATACAGGGACAACTATAGGTTCAAATGTTCAAAAACAAAAAACTTGAAAAGAAGACCACCTAGAGAACAAATTTGCAGCTGAAACTACTTATAGCCAGTTTTACTTTAGTTGCAAAATAATTCACTGTAACTGTTAAGATTATCTTGATTAAATTCCTTGTGTGGTGCTTGATCATAGCTTTAGTAATTAAAATGTTGTTCTTTTTTATTTTGTTTATATCTGGCTGCACGAGCTGCACTTTGCTTCTGAACGATCCTGTTTGCCTGCAAAGGACGCTGTACAATTTTCTGCCCCGTTGGAAAAGGTATGTTTCCCCTCTACTCGTTTAATCTGCAATGGTTGTATGATCCGTTGTGTAATTGTCTGCCTTGGAGTAACATACACACAAATTATAACTTGTTAACATAAATCTGAACTTTTTTTAATAGGGAACTGTTTTCTTGTCCCATTCCATCTCTTTAAATTACTTATGTACAAATTTCATTGCCACAAATGTGATTTCCTCTCTCTAAAGCCATCTAATCTGAACTACTTTTAATAATATCAATTAATAGAATTCATACATCTTATGGTTAGGACACTTAGGCAACATATATTGTTCTAGCACTAATATGCTACAATGAGTGATAATTAAATTCTGCAATACATAACACTTTGTATTTGTTAGCTGCTAAATTCTGAGTCCTCTAAATTGTAATTTGACATAATCTTAGTGGTTGTTCATTATTTATCACTAATCAGTAAATGGTTGATAATTAAGGACATTAAATAAAATACCAGACTTGTGTGTATTTGGGGTATTCTTTGGGCTGTATAAAGTTTATAGCATGCTTCCGGTATATAGAGGTCGATGCTAAATCTTAGATAAAAAATGATAGTTGGGAGGCTTAGCTGGTAGCATGCTTTTTGTATGTTGCACTTGCACTCGCCCACAATTCTTTCTCTCACCCTCTTCTTTTTGAACGATACACTTGTACCCGTCCACAATTCTCTCTCACCCGCTTCTCTTCATGCTTCTTTTTTGGATCTACCATTTAGCGCAAGCGAACACCCTTAAGGGAAAGTATTGTTGCTTATATCTCTTTTTTCTAAACTTCTTTAGTGCTTTCCTTTTAGTTTGAGTCTTGCTTGTTCAACCACACAAGATGAGTAAACTATGCGCCAGCTCATGTTCAGGAAACTAATCTCCATCAACAACTTCCTATCCATCAACAACTTCCTCTTAAAACGTCACTATCAAACATTGTAATGTGCAAATCATTGCGTGTTACATGACTTCTAGGCATTTAGAAGAATGTGCGAATCAACGAGTACGCCCCATAATCTTATTACGAGTACGTCTCGTAATCTTATTATTCGAATTCGGATCAGATACGACTTTTATTAAGTAGTGTCAGATATAATATTATAATTTATATGTATAGATTGACATCTTAAATATCTAACTTTGAGAATACGAATATACGAATATGAATAAAAATCAGGTACGGATAAAACATTAAGTACCCGGCGATAGGCCCAACAATGATGCACAGGAGCATTACAACACAAAGAAGTTCAGCTTATTGTTCAGTCACTGGCCATCTTCTATTTGACAACAATTTCTGGAGTATGAGAAGGCATGTTTATTTATTAGTCAGCTGAGGATTTTGATCTAGGCATTTTGCAGGCAGAAAAAATAGGCCAAATAAAAAATAGGATGTGAATTCAAATAACCTGTCCTTGTAAAGTCCTGACGAATATTGATGAAAATGTCTGTGAATTGTTGAACAATTGCAACTTGAACAGTTGAACTGTAAATATGAGACAATAAGATCAGCACCTTAACAGTATAATCACTGGAAGTTGTAATGACACTACAAAAAGGAGGAAGGAAGAGTAAGCCTTTAATTCTTTTCAGGATTCAGGATATAAAACTGCCTGGAACATGAATGAATGCATGAATACTGAAATTCTGAACCTAATCCAAAAAGAAATAAGACGAGATTGAAAAATGCAGCCTGCAGTGTGTTGGAGAAACCGACATAATTCATGATGGGTGCATTATATAATTTCTGGTGTTGTATGTTGCATGGGAGGACTTTTTGTACAATACACTTGTACCTGTCCCTATTTTTCTCTTTCTCACCCACTTCTTTTTGTACAATACAATATTCTGATAGCGAGGACTAGACAAGACTCCAAGTTACATGTTTGCTGCTAAATTTTGAGACCTATAAATTGACAGAGTGACTTTGTTTATTGCTAAATTCTGATACCTCTAAATTCAGTCATATTAATACAACGATATATTGTACGTATTATTTTAGCATTTTAATAGACAAGAGATTATATGTCATTTAGTCTTTTTAATGTTTTTTTGTATCTTTGCAATAATGCCATGATAGATCCTATAAGAACAATGGCATTAGGTAGACGTACTCAAAATAGGACGGTGGCAGGCCTGTCTCCCTTTCCTCCGTAAGTTTATATAAGTTTATTTACTTGTTACATCTATATGTATGAAGAATTTAAACTAAAGTTCGTGTTTTATGTAGTTTCGTGCTATTTGACGATATTCAAGATGTCAATAGTTTACCACAAGTAAAAAGTGTCTTTGCGAGGGTAGTTGTTAAGTTCCCTAGGCGTCGTAATAGTCAACACTACATCCTATAGGACATCACTGTGAGTCACTTCAACAAGCATTGAAATAGAGCCAATATATTCATGTTATTATAATTAAATTCTTTGACTCATACAACATGTATTCCCAAATATCTAGGGATCCAAAATCAAAGCAATTTCTAACGGCAATAATGTCCAACAGTTTGATGACTTACTCACACAAGGATGCGCATATACATTGTATAGAGTGGCATTCTGTCTAAACCGGGAGGAACTTCAATTTCGCAATATTGGTCATGGGCTAGAGTTGGGATTGATAACACATACTATTGTGGATCCATTCACGAATCCAATCCAATTTCCTCCATTTCCAAAGTATCTTATGCCATTTCATGAGGTTTACCAACAACCGCATAAGACGTTAGGTAATAACCCTTCTTTCCATATAGTTTATATATATATCACTAACGCCTGAAGTCTAAATGATTCAAAGGTAACTAATCATATGTGAATTGTTCAGATGTTATTGGCATAGTTCTTCATTTGGAACCATTAAAGCATATCAGTGGAAGACCGTATAGAGAAGCTGTACTAATGGATTCTAGGTGGCACTAATTTTCATATATACATTCTTTTTTAAAAGCATTATGCATTTGTTAGGTCTTATTCAGACGATTAAGGTTTTTAATAGGTGGGATCTAATCATCGTGGGGGTATGGACTGACCTCTTGCAAAGAAATGCTCTACGATGGTCGTTAGCTAGAGTTGACAAGAACATAATTATTGGAACTTTGCTATGTTGTAACCATAATCACAGTAATTTCTTCTGTGCCTAACATCTTTCAATATATTCTTAATTCTTACTCTTATTAATAATTATATACTATTATAACAATAGGGTGCTTGGAAACCTCGGACCACAGCACTATTCATTTCAACCCGGATCATCACACTATATACCGCTTGAAGAGTGAGTGGTTCTTATAATATATTTATAGATTTATAGATTATAGATATAGATACAATTAGAATGACAATAATTTAAAATAATCATGTTCTTACAAATCATGTTCTAAATTGCAGCAATTTGTTGTTCGTTGATTGACAATCCAAGGAGTCGTTTCATCGACAAATTTCTAGAGAACAGACGGGCACATTTGGCGACTGTGACATCGAATTGAGACATGTGTTCTAGCTTGTTATAGTAGAATACTTTGTTAGTCATGTATCAGATGAAACTTATTAATAATGATTTTTGTTCTGTTTTTATTGGTCGTGTGTTTGATCTCAATGTTAACCGCTTTGTATAGAACTATGTGACCTCTCTATTATCTAATAAATAAGTTCATCATCATTAGTTTGTTTGTCAGTGTTCTTATTAGTAACTACTTCCTTTACAGTGGGGCGTTTTCTGGTTTCCTGTTATATGAGCCTCTTATCCTTGCGCCATGTTTCTTTTTTCTTGTACGTGCATGAGAAATGTGTATCATTATATTAAAATGAGGTATTGGAACACGTCCAAACACAGCAAACATGCTCTATCTTATGGTCCCCAAAAATCGGAATACACGAATGAATCCATCACGACTCGAAGACGTTCACATCCATGGTTAATCTCACCGACCAAATATCCTTAAGCCCACCAGTACCCACCGAGTACCATATTCTGGCCTCCTTCGTACTTGTTATAGTAGATATACTTGAGCGCGCCCTTGCATCAGGTTTCACTTTGTGAATGCCTTCTTTCTTCATAGCTTACTTACGTTTTAGTAGCGTCGTAACTAAGAGCCTTGGGTTCAGGTTGCAATTGGGTGCCACATTGGAAACGTTACGAGCAACATTTTTAGACTTTTTTTGTTGCTATGAAGTAAAGGTCACTGATTTGTTACAAAATTACTCCGGCACCAATATGACGCCACAGTTAGTGGTGGAGCACCCATTATGGCGTAATATGGCGGCCGCCATACCTAAATTCGATGTGTAGTGTGGTGATTATTGTGTAACATGTGTGTGCAACAGGTTCCATATTTGAATCTTCCGTATCACAATACTTCTTCCTCCATTTTTTGTTCTCCACGGCCATAGCTCATTTTTACCTTGCTTTCCGCCACTGGCCACAGTCCTCGATATAGTAGTCGTCGATGAGTGACGCCAACACGAGTGCCTCTTGCTAATGGTGTGTTTTCGGGGTTTCCAAGTAAAAAACATGGATTCATGCTTGGCATTGATTTATGAAAACAATATTACGAAGAATAATGTCACGCATGCAAAAAAGGGAATTTAAGTATAAAACATCATTCAAACAAAATAAAATTGCAAACAAAGGTCTACTACTACACATTGTTCAAGGGTAGCAGGTGGGCTTGGGAGAGATGTAGTAGATGTGTTTCCTATCCAGAATTGCAATAATCTAAGTATGAATATGACTAATCTTTTTCTACACAGGTTTGTTGGTAGACTAAAAGACGTAGGTGGATCCGTTCAACAATAACGATGTTCGACCTCCATTAAGAGAATTGTCTAGCAACACCCTTGAAGGTATATCTACTAATAAAATGCAATATTTGATCTCTCACCAAGGTTTTAAAAAGGAAAATATTAAATGGTTTAGGAGGACATGTTGATGCAAGGCAACGTAAGCGGGAAAGAGAAAGAGGACGATATGCAGCGATGAGTGATGAAAAAAAAGAATGAACTGAAGAAGCATCGTGAGTCACGCAAAAACGAAAACATTGAGTACTCAAAAGGTATGTTACCTATTTCCATGAATCATTCATCAATAAGGGTAACACATATGTGTTGTCGGGTTACTTTATTGATGCAAATGTTAACTAAAACGATGTTCATATTGTGTAGATGAATGTCCAAAGGTACCTGTCAGCGATGGAAGCATAATTGATTTAACTAAATCATGTGATAACACTCAAGGTGAATATGTTTGTTTACCATGTACTGACAATGGAGATTATTGATGGGTAATATATGATGGTTCAGGAGGTCGAACTGATGCGAGATAATGTAAGAGAGAAAGAGAAAGAGCACGATATGCGGCGATGAGTGTTGAAAAAAAAACGAATTGAAGAACCGTTGTCAGTCACGCAAAAAAGAGAATGTTGTTCACCGTGAGTATTCAAAAGGTAAATTAAGGCTGCTTGTGCATCACTCATCTTTAAAATAATGCTTTTCTTATGTGTTATCGGGTTACTTTGTGTAGATGATTGTCCAGATGTGGCTATAGGCGACGGAAGCATCATTGATTGTACTATACCGTGTGGTATCACTTTAGGTAATTACTTTTCTTTGTTATGTTAATGAACAACAACGATTAATAATGGAAAATGATATAACTGGTTAGGTTGATGTGATGATGCGAGACAACGTAAGAGGGAAAGAGAAAGAGCACGATATGCCACGATGAGTGCTGAAAAGAAAAATGAATTGAAGAGGCGTCGTCAGTCAAGCAAAAATGAAAATGTTGTGCACCATGAGCGTTCAAAAGGTATGTTAACTATGCTCGTGTGTCACTCATCTTTAAAGTAATGCTTTTCTTATGTGCTCTTGGGTTAGTTTGTAGATTGCAGCATACCTGCACACAAAGAGAATAATAATCATCAAAGCATTGACACTCTAGGTTATTATGTTTCTGTGTTATGTTATTGAAAGACGAAAATTATAACAAATGTGCCCCAATAGTGAGTTGAGCTCTCATCATTAAACCTATAATATATACACCTAAGAGCTTTGTTACTTTCAACTTTAAGGCGCATCAGCTCAGACGGGTCATCAACATGATTCCAATCCAAGTTCAGAAGTTTTAGATGCAAGGGAACGTAAGAGAATTCGAGAACAGATTCGATTTGCAACTCTAACAAGGGAACAAAGGGCATTGTGTAATACTAAACCATGTCAAAATAGTGCAAGGGAAAACTATAGTAGAAGACAACAAGAAATGCTAGCTCAAGACTCGATCGCCATTGAGAATCCGAAGTTTACGCCGGAGCTTGTGTGGAGTTTAGCAGATTCTCAACCTCCTACTGGGTCTCTATCTAGCTCCAAGGATATGGTTATCTCTGAGTTGAGTGCAACACCTTTTGTTTATGCTTCATTGCAGACTAAGTATGTTGACATGGACAAAATGACACAGTCTCGTAGAAGACAACGATATAAGCATCATGTGTCGTCTGGCGAAAGACAGAGCCTGATATCTCGTCAAAACCAGAAATTTCAATCTGCCATTAGAAGAAACTTTGCTACTGCAACTAGGGATCACGAAATGGAAGGCGGTGAGCACAATGAAATTGATCACGCGATTGCTTCAGAGATCGAAAACAACAGTAATTACTAATTCATCCTTAATTGATATGATACTTAACTTATAGTGGCCAATTGATTTAACACAACTTTCCGTCAATAGAAAGTACAAGCCCATGTCCAGTCACTGGTCCACATAGTGCAAAATGACTGAAGGAGCAGACGTTGGGATGCAACAACAGATAACCCCGAATGTCACCACCAATGGTAATTACAAGCTCCTTCCACAATTAGTTCCCTAATTATTCTTAGTGGTTAAAACCATGTGAATCAATAGATGCCGATGAAGGTGTGCTCTTTGTAGAGAATCATGACGAGGATGTACTTTTTGAAGAAGATGATGACGAAGAAGATGGATACCTATTCGCTGGGCAAGGTACTTACATAATGTTTGTAATAGTATATATATAGGATATAGGATTTGAAAGTTTCTAAAGTTATTCGTCTTACCCATTGTTCCTCGAAAACAAATTTAGATTGTGAATCTATTGAGGATATCGAGATTGATGAAACTCAAGATGCATTTACTGTTACCCCAGACGTACCTGACCCATACGATAAGGTGTATAGTAACATACCTGAAGAAACACATTCGTTGGACATTGTTGCTGACCGCGTTTACTGCAAAGCAAAGAAGTTTCAGTATGAACCACCTAGATTTTGTTGTCGTAATGGACAGATTGATCTAGCCCCATTCGAGACACCACCCCAACTTAGGAGGCTGTGGGAGTGCTCAGATGCTGATGCGAGACACTTCCGTGATAACATTCGATTTTTTAACGGCCATTTCTCTTTCACTTCTCTGTACTGTTGCCTTGATAGTATGACTACAAACATGAATTGTGGTATTTACACGTTCCGTGCACATGGCATGATGTACCACAATGTAAGGTCGTTCGGTAGGGAAGCTGGGGCAGAACATAAACACCTTGAACTTTACTTCTACGATGATGATCCTAGCCTCGAGCATAGATATCGTAAATGTCGTCAAGATCAACTTGAGAAAGACAAGGTAGTTATTAAACAGTTGGTTGAAATACTTAAGGGAAACCCATACTCTGAGCACCTTAGGAGTATGGGACACGTTGATAACATTGAAGACTACCATATCGCCTTGAACCTTGACCAAATGCTGAACCATAATTTATATAATGCACCCATCACTTCAGAGGTTGCTGCAGTTTGGATTGAGGGGAGTGAACGACGAGGTCAATTCAGTAATAGTGTTATGTTGCATGGGAAGGATAGGTCAAGCCATAGTATCCATTCCTATCATGGATGTTATGATGCACTATCATATCCAATGTTCTTTCCTAAAGGTGAACTTGGATGGCATGCAAATATTCCTAAGTCCAATGTTTCCATGGACGAAGTAGACGCGTACCGTGAGCAACATAGGATAAGGGATGCAAACGATGACGATACAAGTTAGTTGCTTCTTTGTGATTTTTATATAATCCTTTGTTAAATATGTTTTAGCAACACTAATTAATAAACCTTCTGGCTGCAGAACGACCCAGCCATCTATGTGTGTCTGTACGTGATTATTACTGCTATAGATTCCAAATTCGACCAGGTATATTCAATCCAGTACTTCATGGGAAGCGGCTTTTCCAACAGTTCGCGGTTGACACCTACATCAAGATTGAGAGCTCTCGTTTGGATTTCATACATAAAAACCAAGACAAATTAAGGGCGGATCTATACAAGGGTTTGGTAGATAGCTTGCATGAAGGCGAGAACAGAGTAGACAAAATTGGAAAGCGAACCGTGCTGTCTACATCATTTATTGGTGGTCCTCGTGACATGAGACGCCGGTATATGGATGCTATGGTCCTTGTGCGGAAGTTTGGGAAGCCAGACATATTCCTCACTATGACGTGCAACCCCAATTGGGATGAAATAACCAGAGAGCTTCTCCCTATGTAGTCACCACAGGATCGTTCGGACCTTGTTGTTTGCATATTCCGTGCAAAACTAGAGGAACTGAAGAAGAGATTGACTAAGCACCATATTCTTCGAAAAATCCGGGCTTATGTCTACGTCGTGGAGTTCCAGAAGCGAGGTTTGCCTCATGTCCATTTCCTACTCATCATGCAGAGAAAGTACAAGCTAACTTGCCCCGATCAGTATGATCTCCTTATCTCCGCTGAGATCCCTGACAAGAAGAAGTACCCTGAACTATACAAGATGGTTATCAAGCATATGATGCATGGACCATGCGGGTTGCTAAATCCTAAATGCCCATGCACTAAGGGTCCTGCTTCATGCAAAAACCATTATCCTAGAGCTTTTAGCAATGCAACGTCTCAAGGAAAGGATTCATATCCTATTTATAGGCGTCGTGATGATGGGCGTAAGGAAACGGTTCGAGGTTGTGAATTGGACAACAGACGGGTCGTCCCTTACAACCCTTACCTCCTCCGGCTCTTCAACTGTCACATCAATGTTGAGGCATGCGGGAGCATCAAGGCTATCAAATACTTGTTCAAATACATATACAAAGGCCACGATCGTGCGTCTGTGGCTGTGACAGATGCAAACAAGGTTGATGGTGACGTTGATGAGATCAAGCAGTATAGAGATGCTAGGTGGGTGACCCCTCCAGAAGCCCTTTGGAGGATATTCAGCTTTGATCTAAGTCAAAACTTTCCACCAGTGATGCAACTGTAGCTCCATCTTGAAAACATGCATATGGTGTCATTTCACGAGCGTGCTAAAGTAAATCATATTGTCCAACGTCCAGGTGTCGATAGGTCAATGCTTACGACATATTTTGAGGCAAATAGGCTACACGAGGAGGCTCGGAGCATCCTTTACTGTGATTTTCCTGAGTGGTACACTTTGCAGCAAGGCAAAGTGTGGCAAAGGAGGAAACGAAACACGGGTGGACAGGTTGGTAGAATAGTCTCTGCTCATCCAGCTGAGGGGGAGCGCTTTTATCTTCGACTTCTCTTAAACCATGTGATGGGTGCTACCTCCTATGCGGATCTAAGGATAGTAGATGGTGACACACTACCATCTTTTCGTGAGGCAGCACAAAGGAGTGGACTGCTTGAAGCAGACGACACAATAGATGAGTGTCTCAACGAAGCCGCTATTTACCAAATGCCGTCAGCACTACGAAGGTTGTTTGCAACAATACTGGTATACTGCAAGCCGAACGATGTGGCAGAATTATGGCAGAGACACCTTGATTCAATGTCAGAGGACTATCACCGTAGTACTCAAAGCAAAACCCATGTGCAACAGATGGTCTTGATTGACATTAGAAACATTTTGCAGTCAATGGGTAAAGACATAAAGACATTCCCTCTCCCTACTATCATCGACAAATATGACGATTCACATGGTACTGATAGAGAGATTTACGAGGAGGAAAGTATCGAGCCGACAGCAGAAGACGTTGCTATGAAAGAAACCCTAAATGAGGAGCAGAGGTCTGCCTATGATAAGATCCTATCTGCCGTTGACACCAATAACGGTGGAGTGTTCTTTGTGGATGGGCCTGGTGGGACTGGCAAGACCTATCTGTATAAGGCACTGTTTGCGGCACTACGCAGTCAGGACAAGATTGCAGTTGCCACAGCTACATCTGGTGTTGCGGCTTCCATATTGCCTGGGGGGAGGACTGCCCATTCGCGCTTCAAGATACCACTTACTATTAATGATGGTGTTGTATGTAGCTTCACGAAACAAAGCAGGACAGCAAAGTTGCTACAAAAAGCATCGCTCATTATCTGGGACGAGGCATCGATGACTAAGAGACAAGCAATTGAGGCGCTAGACAATAGCATGCGCAATATAATGGGACGACCTAGGCTGCCCTTTGGTGGGAGGACTGTTGTGTTCGGGGGTGATTTCAGACAAGTACTCCCTGTTGTACGCAAGTGGTCAAGGGCTCAGATAGTTGCTGCCTCTCTACGGAGTTCTTACCTCTGGGAATCCATGTGCCACCTAAAGCTTGTTCAAAACATGAGGGCACAGAGCGACCCATGGTTTGCAGAATATTTGTTGCACGCCGGTGGTGGAACTGAGGAAGCGAACAACGATGGTGATGTTCATCTTCCAAATGAGGTATGTGTGCCATATACTGGTAATGACCGCGACCTTGATAGACTGATAGATGACATTTACCCCAATCTAAATGAAAACATGTCTAACACAAGCTACATCACTTCAAGAGCAATATTGTCTACACGGAATGACTGGGTGGATATGATAAATATGAGGATGATCGATCGTTTCCAAGGGAAGCAGATGATGTACCATAGTTTTGACACTGCGGTGGATGATCCTAATAACTATTACCCATCAGAGTTTCTAAACACGCTGACTCCTAATGGACTACCCCCGCACATTCTGAAGCTCAAAGTTGGATGCCCAATCATGTTGCTTAGGAATATAGACCCTGCTAATGGACTTTGCAATGGCACGAGGTTGGTGGTTCGTGGTTTCCAAAAAACAGTATTGATGCTGAAATTGTCCTTGGCCAACATGCTGGAATGCGAATTTTCTTGCCTCGTATACCCCTGTGCCCCTCTGATGATGAGATGTTCCCTTTCCAGTTTAAAAGGAAGCAGTTTCCGATAAGACTAAGTTTTGCCATGACGGTTAACAAGGCCCAGGGCTAGACGATTCCTAATGTTGGTGTGTACTTGCTGGAACCAGTGTTCTCTCATGGCTAGCTTTATGTTGCTCTATCAAGGGCCACCGCTCGATCGAAAGTGAAGATACTTGCTATTCCAGTCACTAATGAGAAGAAGAAGAAGAAGGGGGTTGAAAGGAACTCAGTGATAAATGGCACAACATACACAAAGAATATCGTTTATAAGGAGGTCCTTACGCTGTAGCTGACATTGATGAATGCATGTCAATTAACAACTTGTAATGCACTTAATTAGTTTGGTTTTTAGGTGAATATGTATTTTTGCCTTTTATTTATCTATTTTGGCTCCTTTTTAGCTTCCTATTGTTTAGTGGTCATTTGGTTGATACAACAAATAAAGCAGATGAGCATTGAATAGATGTTATTGGTCTCTTTTCATTATGTTTCATGTATTGTTTAGTAAATAGTCTTGGGTCTTTGGACCCAACTAAACTAGATATAGATAACTGCATCTCACTTAAATAGAAGAACACTGTTCAGTATGCAAATCTCGTTTATAAGGAGGTCCTTATGTAATACTCAAAGTTGTATACAAGGAATAATAGAGAGATCTCCTCAACTTTATGTGCCTCATTTGCCTCATAAAAAGAGCATACACAAAATTTAGAGGTTAATTCAAACAAATGATAAAAAATGCATCATGTTGGAGTTTTATATGTTTGTGCATTAAATAAAATAATGATGTTAATAATAATATAATAATTACTAGAAGTGGAATTAAAACCCTAAATTTGAAAATAGGGTTTTGAAAATAAGAAGAGGAATGATACAAAAATATAAATAATATAAATATCCTTAAACTTATTACTTTTAACTGCACAAATATAGTGTAAATGAGGAGCCATAAAGTTTGAATTTAAACTTGAATTCAAATTGGATTTGAAAATAGAGAAAGAGGGAATCAGAAAAAGAAAAAGAAAACCTTACCTGGGCCGACTGCCTCCCTTCTGGCCCAAGGTGCATTTTCCCTCTGCGCGGCCCAAGACCAACCGCTGCACGCGCGCTCGACCGGCTGCTTCGCGGGGCCACTGGCCAGCCTCTCCCTCGCGCCAGTCACCTACATGCGGGGCCACGACGTCAGCTTCGTCCCCGTAACGACTCTACCGAGAACGCCGGCACTCGCATCGGCTCAGCGTGGCGTGGGGGATTGACTGGGACCCGTTTGAACCGCCCTACAAGTACCATGACTCGTCGCTAGTATTCCCTTGACTCGCCCTGTACTCGCTCGTCCGCCCTAGCCGCGTAGCGCAAACCAAAGTCGCTGCCGTGAGGGAGAGTGAGTGTCACGTCGATCCTTCCTCGGCTCCTCGGTGAAGCAGCTCCGTTGTTGCTTGCATGGCCGTCGTCGGGGGACGTTGAAGTCAATTGGAGTACCGCGGGCCGCTACCATCGCCTCGGGTACGACCAATTGCTCGTCGGCACCTAGCTCCGCCGCGGAATCCGCCGCCTCGTGAACCGGCCGCGCCACGACCCGGGTGCAGGTAAGAAACCACCCCGATATTACCCTTATTCCCTAGAACGCGTAGAACCAAGAATCATAGCTCACGGGTTTGATTAGCCAAGGTAATGCGTCGCCGGAGTGGCCGTGCTACCTTCGGGCCGCCGATGGTGAGGTCATGGCGTTTCAGTGCCCTAACTCCGAGTAATGTCGACCCGGACAAACTCAGTAGAGAGCTAGCTACGTATAGGGTCAATTTTCCATTAATTTAGCGTGCAGGATCGCCGATGACCTGGCTCCGGCCATGTCCGCCGTCGTAGCCGGCGGCGTTGCCGCCGTGCTCTGGGTGGGGAGAAGGGGGTAGATTATGGAGCGTCGATCTCATAACGGACGATCGGGATCAATACTCTGTGTACCGATTCGCGCCGCGTAATCTGTGGCGTCGATCCGGTATTGGACAGTTAGGATCTAGTCGCGTGTACGTTGAACCTGGACCCTTGATCACGGATCCGAAGGCCCCGTTTGCGTACCGATTCGGGATAAAACCGATCTAATCCGCACCGTCAGCTTGTGATCCAACGGCCGAGATCTGACTGTACCCCTTCGCGGGTCAACATTGCTAAAGAGCCCCTACGCTTATCAGAAAACAACCCGCCATCCACTCATACTGTGCTCTGTGTCTTAGAAAACTTACACTGAGAACCCTGTGCTTACCAGAAATTGACGCCCAGTTCAGAGCCCGTTTAAAATGTGCAAATGAATTAGTAAATGTATTTTTAATACAAGAATAATTGCTAGAACTTGGAAAATTCATATCTAATTCACTTTAAATCCAAATTGACCCATTTCAATTTCTAAAATTTTATAATAATATTGTCTATCATTTAGTGTCTCTGTTTTGACATAAAAAGGTAAGAAAATTAATTTATCATTTAATCCTAGTTCAAGCACATTAAATCTTAGGAAATTCATAACTTGAAATCTATAGCTCCAAATTTAATGATTCCAGTTCCAAGGATCTCATTTTAATGTGTAGATTTTTACTGTATATTTTATTTACATGTTTGATGTGATGTTAATTTATGCTATACTATGTATATATTGTGTTGATGCGAGTAGACGAGCAAGCCACTGTGGATTCTGAGGTTCAGCAAGTAGAAGTAGCTGAGCAGGAGCTCATCAAAGGCAAGTTGTGCCCTTGATCACTTACTTTTTCCCAGCCATGTTCTTATTAATTATAATGATCTGCATAGGTTAATTTTGATGGGACCCAATAGGTTACCCCAGTTTTGGCTATCTTTATACCTTGTTTTGCCACTGAATATTTTTGGGTAGTACTTGCTATCGCTTATTGTGGTTTTGGGTATGTGGATACACTATTAATTACTACACTTTTATTATCTTTTTATTATTAATGTTCATGTTAAGATCATTATGTTAATGGGAACATGGAGCGACCACCCGGGAAAACAGTGCTACCACAAGGGTATAATGGGACGCCCTTGGCCGATTAACTAGGAAAGCTAGTGGATGTCTTCCTTACCCGAAAGGGGCAAGGGCAGTAGGGGAGTGGTCAGTGTAGGGAGGTCCTTGGGTTGATTTTGCTACGATGGCGGTCAGGCGAGGGATTCCTGCACTGGAGCTTCCTATAAACTGTAGCGGGATTTCTGAAGCTAGTGGAACTTTGTAAAGGCCTCGTAGTGTTACCCAGCCTCGCCTCCTCGGTAGAGGTGTATGGGATTGGCCATCTCTTGGCAGATGGGTAACGTGACTTGTGGGTAAAGATGTGCAACCTCTGCAGAGTGTAAAACTGGTATACTAGCCGTGCTCACAGTCATGAGCAGCTCGGACCCTCACATGATTAATTATGGAACTTAAATTTAATTTGACATTTGCATCGCATTTGGGATTATTTTACTATTACTTTTCTTTATTATTATTAAGGTTTGGTATTTACTTACATTTAGTAATTGCTAATAAAATTTTGACCAACTTATAAAAGCAATGCTCAGCCTCAGCCCTTACTTTGTTGATCAGCCTTACACTTCATATGAACTCTCACCTTTGGTGAGTTCATGCCACATTATTCCCTACGACTTGTTGAGCTATGAACGTATGTGAGCTCACTCTTGCTGTCTCCCACCCCCACAGGAGAAGAACAGGTGGTCGAAGAGGAGCCGCCTAACACTGAGGCATTCGACTTGATCTAGGTGGCGTTTCCCAGTCAGCTTTCTGGCGCCAAGGATAGATTTTAGATCCTGCGATATTTATCTCTTATTTTGTAAGACTTCCGCTATGTAATAAAGTACTCTGATTATATTGTGACATTTATCTCTATACACTCTGTTATTATATATGTTGTCTTCTTTGGCGCATGTATGAGATGCACCCGGCTTTGTTCCTTAAAACCGGGTGTGACAAAAGTGGTATCAGAGGAAATGTTGACTGTAGGACGAAACCTAGATAGAAATGGATAAAACCCTTACCTACTTACCTTATTCTGATTCATTCTATACTTACCTTACTCTGATTCTCTCTATACTTATCTTGATCCTGACTCACCTTCTACTGTTCTACTCTGATGATTCTTACCTTTTCTACTCCAAGACAAGACGGATTTCACACCTTGGAATCCCTACCCCTATGACATTTTTAAGAGATAGGAGGCCTAAAACCCAACCAAAACTATTTTCTATATTTAAAAATGTTGTTTGATTGTTCTGATGATAAATGTCTGATTTGCTTCTTTGATTGATTGAAATATTATATATGGACATCTTAGTATGTTCCACCATAAGGTAATAAATTAGCTATGGTAGGTAAAACATTAATCTGCTTAGCTAATAAATCCCCCAAAGTAACATGATTCGTAATTACCGCCTTGTCTACTACTCTCTCTTACCATATGTATCTAACTCAGATGGTCAATACCAGGAGGGGTGGTGGAATTGATTTGCCTCCTAATCGACACACTCGGTGGATATATAGACAACCTCAGCCACAGCCAGCAGAGATGAATCCTCCTAATCCTCCACCAGGCGGAGTTTACCCACTGATTGCAGCTCAGATGAGAATGATGCAGCAAATGGCGGACACTATGGCAGATATGCGTGCTCAGATGCAGCAGGAACGCCAGGAGATGCGTTAGGAAAGAGAAGAGATACGCCAAGAGTTGCGCCAGGAGAGAGAAGAGATACGCCAGGAGAGAAGGGCGCAACAGCAGCTGCAACAACAATTTCAACAGCAACAGCAACAGCAGCAAGTACCATTGCCTCCTCCACCACCACCAGTTCCACCTCGTGATAAGCACCGGGAATTTATGAGCCATAAGCCATCGACCTTCGCCAGTTCGCCAGATCCACTTGATGCAGATGATTGGTTGAAGTCAATTGAGAAGATGCTTAACATCGCCCAATGCTCAGACTGGGAGAAAGTTCTTTATGCCTCGGGTCGTCTGACAGGTCCTGCTGTTGACTGGTGGGATTCTTATACTGCTGCCCATGATGCTGCTGATACTATTACTTGGGCAGAGTTCAGTACGCAGTTCAAGAACTACCATATTCCAGCTGGATTGATAAAGATCAAGAAGAAGGAGTTTCTATCATTGAAGCAAGGCAACATGTCGGTCAGCGAGTATAGAGACAAATTTATTCAGCTGTCGATATATGCTCCGGAGGAAGTTGTTGAGGATGAAAGAAAGCAGGAGCACTTTATTGAAGGACTTAATGGATCCCTACAGTATGCGCTGGTTGCACACACATTTCCATCATTTCAGAGGCTACTGGATAAGGCTCTTGCTATTGAACACAAGCGTGTTCAACTGGGTGATTTGAAGAGGAAGGCTATCTCACAGGGACACGGTAGCAGCAGTGTTCGTCCCCGCTACGTTTCGCCACAGAGTACACCGACTCGACCAGGAGGACCACGCCCAGTTCAGTATGCTCCACAGGGATCTCCACGGACACCTCCTACTCGTCAGGCTACTCCCACTGGCACCCCGACGAGGTCTACAGGACAGAAGACTGGCCCTACATGCTTCAAGTGCAGTCAGATTGGGCACTATGCTAATGCTTGTCCTATGGGGAATTCTGGTACACCAGCTAAGAACAAGCAACAGGCTCCTGGCAAGGGATATTCTATAGCCAGGGTGAATCAAGTCAGTGTTGATGATACTCCTGATGGTGCTGACATCGTACTCGGTATGTTTTACATTAATGCCATTCCTGCAACCATACTATTTGATTCTGGTGCTACACATTCATTCATGTCTGCTCGATATGCCAACACTAATGAGATACCCCTGCTAAATATGAGAAAACCAATGATAGTAATCACACCTAAAGGGCCTATTGAGGCAAATCAAATGACACGTAGATTGACATTATCAATTATGGGAAGAAAATTTGGAGCTACTGCTATAATATTAGAGGCCAGCAGTATAGATCTGATTCTTGGTATGTCATGGTTAAGGAAGGCAAAGGCCATTATAGCATGTGGTAGAGGAACTATAGAACTCACTAGTCCTAAAGGAGAAACATTTCAAGTTAATATTGTAGTAACCACCTCATCCAAGCGTGCAATGTTCTTTATACCTGAGGAGTTTGTTGGTGACAACATCCGGGTGGTTAGAGATTTTCCGGATGTCTTTCCAGAGGAGTTACCAGGGATGCCATCAGATAGGGAAGTTGAGTTTGTGATTGATCTTTTACCTGGAACTGCCCCTATATCTGAGCGACCATACAGGATGGTTGTAGAAGAACTGAAGGAGCTTAAGAAGTAGTTAACTGAGTTACAGGAGGCGGGGTATATTCGTCCGAGTTCCTCACCTTGGGGAGCACCGGTGTTATTTGTACAGAAGAAGGATGGATCACAGCGGATGTGTGTGGACTATAGATCACTTAATGATGTTACTGTGAAGAACAAGTATCCATTACCCCGTATTGAGGATTTGTTTGATCAGATGAGAGGAGCCAGGGTATTCTCGAAGATTGATCTCCGATCGGGATACCATCAGATGAAGATTAGACCATTAGATATTCCTAAGATGGCTTTCTCAACCCGATATGGATTATATGAGTTTACTGTTATGTCATTTGGATTAACCAATGCACCAGCTTATTTCATGAATTTGATGAATAAGGTGTTTATGGAGTATTTGGACAGATTCGTCGTGGTGTTCATCGACGATATTCTTATTTATTCTAAGAGTGAAAGCGATCATGAAGAACATCTAAGGTTGGTGTTACAGAAGTTACGAGATAATCAACTCTATGTCAAGTTTAGCAAGTGCGAGGTTTGGATTGACAAGGTGCCATTCCTTGGACATATTATTTCCAATGGAGGAATAGCAGTGGATCCTGCTAAAGTGAAGGAGATAATGGAGTGGAGAGTGCCCACTACAGTTACTGAGATTCGGAGTTTCTTGGGACTCGCATGATATTATCGGAGATTTATTGAAGGGTTCTCTAAGATTGCCAAGCCTATGACCTCGCTTTTGGAGAAAGGAAGAGAATTCAAGTGGGATGAGAAATGCCAAGAAAGCTTTGATCAATAGAAGAAGAGATTGATGTCGCCACCAGTGTTGATTATGCCAGACCTACAGAAGGGGTTTGACATTTATTGTGATGCATGTGGCCAAGGATTGGGAATTTGGGATGTGTGCTCATGCAAGAAGGACATGTCATCGCCTATGCGTCTCGTCAGCTACGGAAACATGAATTGAACTACCCCACTCATGACTTAGAGCTGGCAGCAGTTGTGCATGCACTTAAGATTTGGAGACACTACATTATGGGAACTAAGCGCCAAGTATACACGGATCATAAGAACTTGAAGTACATATTCACTCAGAAGGATCTCAACCTTAGGCAACACCGTTGGTTGGAGCTTATTAAGGATTATGATTTGGAGATTCACTATCACCCAGGCAAGGCAAATTTTGTTGCAGATGCCTTGAGTCGGAAGGATCATGTTCACTCCGCTTTCGTTGTCCAGCTACCTGATGAATTAGCAAAAGATTTTGAGAGGCTCAACCTGGGAATTGTTACACATACAGAAGGAGTTACCATTGAATTGGAACCTACCTTGGAGCAAGAAATTCGTAAAGGTTAGGTTGGTGATGCTAAGATTCAGGAGATCAAAGATCTGATAACAGAGGGTAGAGGCCCGGAATTCACAGAGGATGAGCAAGGCATGATATGGTTCAAGAATCGGATTTGTGTTCCTGATATCGATAGTCTTTGGGAAACCATATTGAAGGAGGCACATGATTCAGTTTATTCTATCCACCCTGGGAGCACTAAGATGTATCAGGATTTGAAGCAAAAATATTGGTGGTATGGATTGAAGAGAGATGTGGCTGCACATGTGGCTATGTGCGATGTGTGCCAAAGAGTTAAGGCTGAACACCAGAGGCCAGCCGGACTACTGCATCCACTGAAGATACCTGAGTGGAAATGGGAAGAAATTGGCATGGACTTCATTGTTGGATTACCCCGCACGTCTGCTGGATATGATTCTATATGGGTGATTGTGGACAGGCTAACAAAAGTAGCCCACTTTATTCCAGTAAAGACCACATATTCAGGAGCCAAATTGGCAGAGTTGTACATGGCACGGATTGTCTGCTTACATGGTGTGCCAAAGAAGATTGTGTCAGACCGGGGATCACAGTTTACTTCGCGGTATTGGAAGAAGTTGCACGAGTCCTTGGATACCAGATTGAATTTTAGTTCGGCTTACCATCCACAGACTGATGGGCAGACTGAGAGGACCAACCAAGTGCTAGAGGATATGTTAAGAGCTTGTGCTCTTAAACATGGTGGAGGTTGGGATAAGAGTTTACCTTATGCGCAGTTCTCTTATAATAATAGCTATCAGGCCAGTTTGAAGATGTCACCGTTTGAGGCTTTGTATGGCAGAAAGTGCAGGACTCCACTATATTGGGATCAAACTGGTGAAAGGCAGTTGTTGGGCCTGAGATTATACAAGAAGCAGAAGAACAAGTCCAGCAAATAAGGGAAAATTTGAGAACTGCACAGTCAAGGCAGAAAAGCTATGCTGATACCCGAAGAAGACAGCTAGAGTTTAAAGAAGGTGATTATGTCTATTTGAAGGTGTCACCACTCCAGGGTATGAGGAGATTTAAAGTTAAAGGAAAGTTGTCCCCTCGCTTCATTGGACCTTTCTTGATCTTAAAGCGAGTGGGAGAAGTTGCATATCAACTGGAGTTACCCGATCATCTTTCAGATGTACATGATGTGTTTCATGTGTCTCAGCTAAAGAAGTGTCTCCGTGTTCCTGAGGAACAGTTACCAATGGATGAGCTCAGTGTTTGGAGTGATTTGACTTACATGGAGTATCCTGTCAAGATTTTTGATACATTGACTCGAGTTACGAGAAATAAGGTGATAAAGATGTGCAAAGTGCAGTGGAGTCATCATAGAGAAGATAAAAACTACTTGGGAAAGAGAAGAAGAGCTTCGCATAGATTTTCCCCACCTTTTCCTTACATCTTCTTAAATCTCGAGGACGAGATTATTTTTAAGGGGGGTAGGATTTGTAATACTCAAAGTTGTATACAAGGAATAATAGAGAGATCTCCTCAACTTTATGTGCCTCATTTGCCTCATAAAAAGAGCATACACAAAATTTAGAGGTTAATTCAAACAAATGATAAAAAAATGCATCATGTTGGAGTTTTATATGTTTGTGCATTAAATAAAATAATGATGTTAATAATAATAATAATATAATAATTACTAGAAGTGGAATTAAAACCCTACATTTGAAAATAGGGTTTTGAAAATAAGAAGAGGAATGATACAAAAATATAAATAATATAAATATCCTTAAACTTATTACTTTTAACTGCACAAATATAGTGTGAATGAGGAGCCATAAAGTTTGAATTTAAACTTGAATTCAAATTGGATTTGAAAATAGAGAAAGAGGGAATCAGAAAAAGAAAAAGAAAAAGAAAACCTTACCTAGGCCGACTGCCTCCCTTCTGGCCCAAGGTGCATTTTCCCTCTGCGCGGCCCAAGACCAACCGCTGCACGCGCGCTCGACCGGCTGCTTCGCGGGGCCACTGGCCATCCTCTCCCTCGCGCCAGTCACCTACATGCGGGGCCACAGCGTCAGCTTCGTCCCGTAACGACTCTGCCGAGAACGCCGGCACTCGCATCGGCTCAGCGTGGCGTGGGGGATTGACTGGGACCCGTTTGAACCGCCCTACAAGTACCATGACTCGTCGCTAGTATTCCCTTGACTTGCCATGTACTCGCTCGTCCGCCCTAGCCGCGTAGCGCAAATCAAAGTCGCCGTCGTGAGGGAGAGTGAGTGTCACGTCGATCCTTCCTCGGCTCCTCAGTGAAGCAGCTCCGTTGTTGCTTGCATGGCCGTCGTCGGGGGACGTTGAAGTCAATTGGAGTACCGCGGGCCGCTACCATCGCCTCGGGTACGACCAATTGCTCGTCGACACCCAGCTCCGCCGCGGAATCCGCCGCCTCGTGAACCGGTCGCGCCACGACCCGGGTGCAGGTAAGAAACCACCCCGATATTACCCTTATTCCCTAGAACACGTAGAACCAAGAATCATAGCTCACGGGTTTGATTAGCCAAGGTAATGCGTCGCCGGAGTGGTCGTGCTACCTTCGGGCCGTCGATGGTGAGGTCATAGCGTTTCAGTGCCCTAACTTCGAGTAATGTCGACCCAGACGAACTCAGTAGAGAGCTAGCTACGTATAGGGTCAATTTTCCGTTAATTTAGCGTGTAGGATCGTCGACGACCTGGCTCCGGCCATGTCCGCCGTCGTAGCCGGCGGCGTTGCCGCCGTGCTCTGGGTGGGGAGAAGGGGGTAGATTATGGAGCGTCGATCTCATAACGGACGATTGGGATCAATACTCTGTGTACCGATTCGCGCCGCGTAATCTGTGGCGTCGATCCGGTATTGGATAGTTAGGATCTAGTCGCGTGTACGTTGAACCTGGACCCTTGATCATGGATCCAAGGGCCCCGTTTGCGTACCGGTTCGGGATAAAACCGATCTAATCCGCACCGTCAGCTTGTGATCCAATAGCCGAGATCTGACTGTACCCCTTCGCGGGTCAACATTGCTAAAGAGCCCCTGCGCTTATCAGAAAACAACCCGCCATCCACTCATACTGTGCTCTGTGTCTTAGAAAACTTACACTGAGAACCCTGTGCTTACCAGAAATTGACGCCCAGTTCAGAGCCCGTTTAAAATGTGCAAATGAATTAGTAAATGTATTTTTAATACAAGAATAATTGCTAGAACTTGGAAAATTCATATCTAATTCACTTTAAATCCAAATTGACCCATTTCAATTTCTAAAATTTTATAATAATATTGTCTATCATTTAGTGTCTCTGTTTTGACATAAAACGGTAAGAAAATTAATTTATCATTTAATCCTAGTTCAAGCACATTAAATCTTAGGAAATTCATAACTTGAAATCTATAGCTCCAAATTTAATGATTCCGGTTCCAAGGATCTCATTTTAATGTGTAGACTTTTACTGTATATTTTATTTACATGTTTGATGTGATGTTAATTTATGATATACTATGTATATATTGTGTTGATGCGAGTAGACGAGCAAGCCTTTGTGGATTCTGAGGTTCAGCAAGTAGAAGTAGCTGAGCAGGAGCTCATCGAAGGCAAGTTGTGCCCTTGATCACTTACTTTTTCCCAGCCATGTTCTTATTAATTATAATGATCTGCATAGGTTAATTTTGATGGGACCCAATATGTTACCCCAGTTTTGGCTATCTTTATACCTTGCTTTGCCACTGAATATTTTTGGATAGTACTTGCTATCGCTTATTGTGGTTTTGGGTATGTGGATACACTATTAATTACTACACTTTTATTATCTTTTTATTATTAATGTTCATGTTAAGATCATTATGCTAATGGGAACATGGAGCGACCACCCGGGAAAACAGTGCTACCACAAGGGTATAATGGGACGTCCTTGGCCGATTAACTAGGAAAGCTAGTGGATGTCTTCCTTACCCGAAAGGGGCAAGGGCAGTAGGGGAGTGGTCAGTGTAGGGAGGTCCTTGGGTTGATTTTGCTACGATGGCGGTCAGGCGAGGGATTCCTGCACTGGAGCTTCCTATAAACTGTAGCGGGATTTCTGAAGCTAGTGGAACTTTGTAAAGGCCTCGTAGTGTTACCCAGCCTCGCCTCCTCGGTAGAGGTGTATGGGATTGGCCATCTCTTGGCAGATGGGTAACGTGACTTGTGGGTAAAGATGCGCAACCTCTGCAGAGTGTAAAACTGGTATACTAGCCGTGCTCACGGTCATGAGCAGCTCGAACCCTCACATGATTAATTATGGAACTTAAATTTAATTTGACATTTGCATCGCATTTGGGATTATTTTACTATTACTTTTCTTTATTATTATTAAGGTTTGGTATTTACTTACATTTAGTAATTGCTAATAAAAATTTGACCAACTTATAAAAGCAATGCTCAGCCTCAGCCCTTACTTTGTTGATCAGCCTTACACTTCATATGAACTCCCACCTTTGGTGAGTTCATGCCACATTATTCCCTACGACTTGTTGAGCTATGAACGTATGTGAGCTCACTCTTGCTGTCTCACACCCCCCACAGGAGAAGAACAGGTGGTCGAAGAGGAGCCGCCTAACACTGAGGCATTCGACTTGATCTAGGTGGCGTTTCCCAGTCAGCTTTCTGGCGCCAAGGATAGATTTTAGATCCTGTGATATTTATCTCTTATTTTGTAAGACTTCCGCTATGTAATAAAGTACTCTGATTATATTGTGACATTTATCTCTATACACTCTGTTATTATATATGTTGTCTTCTTTGGCGCATGTATGAGATGCACCCGGCTTTGTTCCTTAAAACCGGATGTGACACCTTACCCCCGCACGTTCTGAAGATGTGGAGGGACTTCACGACTCTAGGTTAGTTTTTTACTACTGCTAATTAAGATACTAAAATTGTAATGCTGCTTATGATATACACTAAAGATGCTTAATTCGGTAGGATATCTCTCATTTTTGTAATAATGGAGGGACATCACGACTCCAGGTTAGTTTTTTACTACTGCTAATTAAGATGCTAAAATTGTAATGTTGCTTATGATATACACTAGAGATGCTTAATTCGGTAGGATATCTCTCATTTTTGTAATAATGCTAGATTTATTTTTGTAATATGTGTGTCGGTCCCACCGCAAGGGGGTAAGCCAACTTCCAGCTTTTTTTAGGGTCATCATGTTGATATTGCGACTGTTAGTACTTGTACTTTATGCATTTAAGTCGGTTCATTCATGGTAATCCAGGTGGGCTCAAGATACCTTGATCACTCGATAATTGAAAGAAAATACGCTGAAGTTGCTCAGCGCTGCCCAAAGTTGTTGCGAGGATCCCCTTCAGCATGGGAGAGGTTAGAAAATATGTGGATACACAGATATCACCTTTTGTTGAATGATCTAGCATAACACCGATGAGTTGTGAGATTTTGATGGATCTCACCCTACGTGTTAATTGATTCATTTTTTAATCAAAACTTTTATGCGACACATGGGTCTTCCACTTTGCTCATCTCCGCCAACTTCCTATTTTGGTCCCTTATATTCCTACAGAAAATCCTCAGCTGAGTGATACTGCATATGAGGTGTGGTGCTAACTTGTAAGTTCCATTACTAATTTTAACACCTATCTGTTGTAATACTATTCTGATTTTCTTGTGTAGGTTGCCCTTGTTGCTCTAACTATCAATCCTTCTTTCCATGAACTTCTCTTGACTACTATAAAAAATTGGCCACCGACATTATACTCAGCCTCACCGGTCATATCTGCCGTTGAGCCACAACTAAACTCCTCATCGATGGCTGATTCATTGAAAGAGGTGGGGAGGGACATTATTTAATGATTGTAAAACATATATTTACACTTCATATTCTTTCCCTATTTGGTTGATATCTGCCTTATGTGCCATGTAGTCATTAGCTGAATTATATGTGATCAATGGTCAATACGAAAAGGCACTTTCTCTTTATGCTAAAATAAGTACATCCTAAAGCTGTATTTGTAGGCACATATCAAAATATACATTTTTATTGTCAAATTATTTCTAATTAAACCCATTTGGTTCAGCTCCTGAAGCCAGAAGTATTCGAGTTTATTGAGAAATACAACTTGCATGATGCTATTCATGATAAGGTATCAAAATGGAGGAGTCCAATCTAGCTGCTAATACAAAGTTACATTCTACAGTGGTACGTTTTAGAAAAAGCATTCCATATCCTTGACTTAAACACTTTTTTTAATATTCTTCAGATTATCAATCTTATGATAGTGGACAATAAAAGAACAGTTCACCTACTGATCCAACATTGTGATATCATTCTCCCATATGAAGTTGTGGAGCAGCTGTTGCATACCAGTAAAAAATGTGATTTGGTCGTGATATCATTCTGAATATAAAAATGTGAGTTGGGAAGCGTCTTCACGCGACTGCTCGTGATCTTCTGACATCGTCGACCCAGCTGATTCTGGCGCGCGCCAACAATCAGTAAGTCTAATCAGTACGCATCATCTGATTTGGCTTTTATTTCAGTTCTTCTGATTTGGTCATGATTTATATTCGGAATTTAATTTGGAATTTGTCTAATTATTCAACATGTAATCTCTGGCACCAAGGAGCTTTTGAGAGATATACTTATTTTTTCATCAATAATGTAATAACCTTCTATCCGAAGACTACATTAGAGCACATGGCTGCGGTTGAGCTTCGTGACTTTGCATGCAAAACTGTGAAGCGGAGTGCAAGCTTGTTCTTGAAAAGCCATCGAGAGACCAGAACAGCTGGTGCCCCTGTAATAAAGAAGAATGCTCGATCCCTGCATTTTTCAAGAACAAGCTTGCACTCTGGGGATGCAAGGGCAAGCAAGGTTTCTTCAAGGGATGCTGCTGCCAAGGAAGGGGATGGCAAAAGACCTTGCAGTGATGAGCTGGCTAATCAAAAGACTACAAAGACATATGAGCCAGCCAAGAAGAGGGGTGTGGGTCAGCCTCCAAAGAGTGAGCAGAGGATTGTTGGGGCACAGGAAAATAGCCCCATCAAAGGCAGGAAAAGTAGCGCTGGGGCACAGGTAGATAGCCCCAGCAAAGGCAGGAAGAGGAGTGCAGAAGCACATGATGATAGCTCTAGCAAAGGGGGCAAGAGGAGCCAGCGGTGAAGCTACCAACAGCTCAATGCCGGTGAAACTGTGTACAGCTTAACCATATATCATAGGTTGTTCCCTTCCGGTTTGTTTACTTGACAAAAAAAGTTATTGTCCCAGTTTTCAAACTGATGTAACAGGAAGGGTTAGTTGTTTCTGATGTTGTTTTGTAAGGAGTAAGGACAATTAGAAGGGAACCCTCATTTTTATATTGAGATTATCCGAGTTAAGCTATACATATCTGACCATGTAATGCTTATAGTAGTTTAAGTTGTTATACCATGTAATTTTGGATTTGAAATGGAAAGGAAATAAATAGGAAAATAGAAAAAGAAAAGAAAAGAAAATAATTATATTAAGAAGAAAGGGACCAAAGGTTACAGAAAACCCGAAAGAAACAGCCAGGTTTTAGGCAACTAAGAAGCCTAAAAACCTAGCCTCAAACTACCTATTTACACCACTAGAAACAGAGGGATACACGACCTTAACCCACACATAGCATTCATCTGCTCCGACCCAGGAGCCATAGCAAGCAGGTAGGATATCCCTTTTGCTCCAACCATACTCCACCTCTGTAATTCCTCATCCACCACTGCCGAAACAACATTTAAATTTGGGGACACTCCATCAAACACACTTATTTCGGTGAGTCCAAATTGACCAAGCACAGAGGATGATGACAGAGTTCAACTCTTTTCTAATCTGACCCTCCACTCGGCTATTTACTGTTTCCCACCAGTCATCAAAGGAAAGCCTGCCCACTTGGGGCTTGTTTGGTTATTTTCAATCCATATGGATTGGAGGGGATTGATATGGATTGGAGGGAATTTTGACTTACTGGAGATTGAAACCCCCTCAATCTCCCTCAATCCATATGGATTGGGGTAGAACCGAACAAGCCCTTGAGGGGCCAATGCTTGCAGGCCAAATTTACTAAATGTGTTACAACTGCCTAGCAAATGATCAATTGTTTTAGGTTCAATAGCTGATACGAATCTTGGGGATGGACGCTCTCCCTGTCCTCGCGGCGGCTAGCACCGCACTTGCCGCCGCTGCCGCTCCCCCCGCCGACTCGCCGGAAAACCAACCCCAACCCCTCCATCAACCCATTGATCAGGCCTCCATCCTCCAGATCCACCCTGCCTCAGTGGGGATTCCAGCATTCGACGCGGACGCCCGCATTCCTAGATCTGAGTCCGGAACTTCTTCTTCGACGCGGTCCTGCCTCAAGCCTGCCGCCGGTTCGTCGACAGCTAAGGCCGCCTGCACCAGGAGAGTTAGGTTCGCCGAATCAGCTCTGTCCGCCGACCAATCTCATCGTTCCTGCTTTGACGCGTCTGCTGCTCCAACAAAAATCACTCCGCACGGCCGGGATGGGACTGCTACCCACCAACTTCAATACCCAGGCCTGCGTCCCATCACTCCTCAACGCAGCAAATCCGCTGAATCCGGCACTGAAGATTTGCCCGGCTGGACAACGGTCCATCGGCGACTCCGCAGGAGATTCAATTCGCCTGCGACTTCATTGAAGCCAACAACCGAGCATTCAAGGTTCCGCCATCTGGACAACAAAAATCTTAAGGTAAGTCTGAGAGGTAAATGCTTCCGATGTCTGGCCAGAGGGCACTACGCCATTGATTGCAGGGATCCGTTGAAATGCTTCAACTGCGGCGGCCCTGGACACAGAGCCTGGCAATGTCCCAAGAAGATTAGTGCTGCTGCTTCTACCCCCTCTGCCTTCCCACCACCTCCCTGCTTCGACAACGTCAACTTCCCTCCTCTGCGCCAAGTCAACATGGTGAAGCCTGGCAACCCCATGGAGCGCCCGCAGGAGACTTTCGTTGTTGCCGCGTCCTCTCGGGACATGGACAGCGAGCTGGCGCGGTTGAGCACCCACGCGGCATGGGCCTGGCTCGGCGGCGTTCGACCGGCAACAAGCACTAACACAGTTAGAAGAGCTTTCTGCTCTAGGTTCAGGATGCGCGAAGAAGACATCAAGGTGGTGAGACACTATCCAGAGGACTTCCTCGTCACCTTTGAACACCAGCATCACCGGGACACGGCTGTGGCGCAACGCGACTTCACCTACAACAACATCGACATCCGCGTCAGGCCGTGGCAGCTCCCCGTCCACGGTGACCACAGCGTCTTCGGCTCCCACGTGCGCCTGTGCCTGGAAGGCATCCCTCTGCACGCATGGAACGATGGCATCGCCAAGCGTGCGGTGGCTAAGTCCTGTGTGCTGGACTACGTTGAAGCCCAGTCGCTGCGAATGGAGGATGCTACGACGCTCAATCTGTGGGCGTGGGCGCGAAACCCGTCTGACATACCTAAGGTAACGTGGCTGACCATTGTTGACAGGAACAACACTGCCCACGACGCGACACCGGCGGGGCGTAGCGGCTTAACCTTCAGGGTCATCGTCCATCTTGATATGGTGGAAGACCCCCCTACCAGGGATGGCCATGGGCATCCACGTGCGTATGATTGGCGGCTTGGTGTTGTTGACGGCGAGTGCGAACCACGTGACCGTCACGACCCTCCACCACCTCGCAGCAACCGTCGCAGGGATGAGGATGGTGATAGTGACCGTCGTGGTCGCCGCCCAGGACGCGACGACAGTTGGAGCTCCCGGCTCTTTCGTAGCATCTCGCGGGCTCCCAGGGACCGCGAGCGGGAGCGCTCGGGGTCGCGCCATGGCCTGCGCCATGACTCATCCGGGCGGCGTCACCACCTCGACGGCGATCAGCAGCTTCGTCACCACCTTCACGGCGATCAGCAGCCTCGTCATGCCGGAGGCGCGTCGTTGGTTACGCCACATGTTGGTCGTGACCCGGCGATTGGTCGTGACCCGGCGAGACGTGGACGCAGCCGTGTGCGCCGTTCCACCCGTGTTGCTGTCCGGCGTGGCCGTTCAGCGACCCCCCCCCCCCCCCCCCACGGCATCCTGCTCGCCCCAGATTTCCACCAAGCGCCTGCAGTCCCGGCATCCGCAGCTCACGCGGTGGTGGCAACGACGGTTCTCCGCGCCCTGCTGTGAAGGCTGCAGCTCTCCCTAAAGGTCGTTATCGCGTTGGCTGCGTGTACCGAAGGCGACCGCGCTTGGTGCCTAAGGGCCAAGTCGATTCGGTCCCAGGGGCTGCTGCTGGCGACAGCAACCTTGCTGTCTGGGATGGCAGCAGGATGAACTTCGCAGACAACGTAAGTCTCATCCCAGTGCAGCGAGCATTCACAACTATTCTCGATTCCATTCCAACATGCCCTGCTATGCAGCTACTGCCTTTGGTGCAGTCTGTGGAGGACCATGTGCTGTTAGGCTCTCCCTGCAGCACGGTTGCTGCGGGCTACAACGCCGAAGCTGTGACGGACTCCAATGTCGACGCTTCCTCTCGGATGATAGCTGCGGTACATGAACCTTCAACAGATGTTGCAGCGGTGTCAACCACCGCGCAAAGCCATCTACTCAACACCATATTCACCAAGCCCTCGCCTGCCATACTTGAGCGACCAGTGCTACATCCTTCGGAGGGGGTAACAACACCAGCGACCACTCTGTCTACTATTCCTGCAGCACCTGCTAGAAGAATCAAGCAGCAACACGGCTTCAACCTTTCGACGGTACGTCATAGCGCCAGACTTGCCAACGGCCCTCGAACGAATGTCATGCAACGGGCCCAGCGCGTCCTCTGCCGCAAGCTTGGTCTCTTGGCAAAAGATGACGCTGCTGATTTTAATACTGCTTTGCAGGAATTTCAGGATTGGTTCAAGAAGCCACTGACTGTGGAGATGGGGACGGCCCTAGATGCTCTGTTCAATCTTGATACGCCAGACACAGTTCGCCTCGACAAGGCCTTGATGGGAATTGCTGGAGATGCTATAGCTGAGATCCAAGAGGAGGTGGACGCCATGCATGCAGAGGCCAGAGCAGTTGCTGCGGCTTGATTGATGGTTGTTTTAGCTCCATGTTAGATGATGTGGGTCTACTTTTGTTATGTCAATGAGTCTCAGTTCAGTTTCTACTACTTTTGTGAGCACCCTGGACTGTATTGGGTTGCTGTTTTGCTTCAGACCTTTAACAGCCATGCTTGTGTTGGCCCTGGTGGCCCCTTTAAGTTTCACTGTCATTATTGTGCAGTGCTGCAATTTCATCCAGCTGTCGGTAATTAATCGGGGTCCTTTTCTCCTCCATGTCTGACTTTAGCATCCTGTGCTGGAATGTAAGGGGTTTAAATTTGCAAGCGCGCCGAGATGCAGTGCGCGCGATGATCTCCACCACCACTTGCCATCTTGCCTGTTTGCAAGAGACTAAATTATCAACGGTCGACAGGTCCATTGTGACGGCGCTTGGAGGACCAAAGCTTAATAAATTCAGTTTTAAACCTGCGGAAGGAAATAGTGGAACCCGGGGTGGTATTCTTTTGCTTTGGGATAGCGACCTACTCGAATTGTCCAATTTTACTATCGGAGAATTCCACATATCCGCAATTGTCTCTCTTAAGGATCGTCGTGCTTCTTTCTACCTGACAGTCGTCTATGGACCATCTTGTAGAGGCCGCAAGCCTGATTTTCTAAGAGAGATGAGTGCACAGAGGCCTCCTTCACCTTCCCCCTGGTTGGTCCTTGGGGATTTCAACTGCACATACAAAGCAAGCGACAAAAACAATTCTAGAGTCAACCCTCGCCTAATGCTTCTGTTCAGGCAAGCTCTTGACATTTGCGACTTGAAAGAAATTCCTTTGCAAAACAGGAAGTTCACTTGGAGCAATGAGAGACGACATCCCACTCTCGTAAGACTAGACAGATTCTTCTGCAACTCTGAATGGGAGGAGATGTTCGGAATATTTGGTCTGCATGCACTATCATCCTCGGTCTCTGACCACTGCCCGCTGCTCCTATCCAATACTACTATGCCGAGGCATCCACGTTCCTTTAGATTTGAGAATTTTTGGACCAAATTACCAGGTTTCCAGCATATAGTTGAGCAAGCCTGGCTGGCACCGACCCAACATCGTGAGCCTTTTCATAGGCTGTACTACAAACTGCAGTTCACGGCCAAGGCGCTTAAGGATTGGAGCTCCAAGTTAATACCTGATGCTAGACTCTTTATGTATATGGCCCTAGAAGTTATTCTAAGACTGGACATGGCACAAGAAAATAGGGGACTGTCCGACATGGAAGTGAACCTCCGAAATAGATTGAAGATGCACATCCTTGGCTATGCGGTAATTGAAAGGGCACGAAACAGGCAAAACTCACGCATGCTTTGGCTTAAATTCGGAGATGCCAACACTAAATTTTTCCACCGGAAAGCTGGCTCCAGGAGGCGAAAAAATTTCATTCAACGGTTGCGGACCGGTAATGGGTGGGTCTTCTCTCACAATGAAAAAGCACAAGAGCTACAAAATTTCTTCCATAATGCTTTAAAGCGGCCAACCCCTAGATCTGTCGACCTTAACTGGGACATTATCTCTGACCAGCAGTTTGATCTATCAAGCCTCGACGCGCCGTTCTCCGAGGAGGAAATTAAGAGAAGTATTGATCTTTTACCAGGAGATAAGGCTCCAGGGCCGGACGGCTTCACTGGTGTTTTCCTTAAATCTTGTTGGACCATTGTAAGGCATGATCTCATGGCTGCAGTGAATGCTTTCTATAATAATCGATGCCTCAACCTCCAATTAATCAATTCAGCAAACATCATTCTAATCCCCAAAAAGGAAGGCGCGGAGGTAGCTGGGGACTTCAGACCTATAAGCCTCATCCATTCTTTCATTAAGATTATCACCAAAACCCTGGCTCTTCGTCTGGCACCAAGAATGAATGAGTTAGTTTCACCTTGCCTAAGTGCCTTCATTCAAAAAAGGAGCATTCATGAAAACTTCCTTGCAGTTAGAAGCACTGTTAGACGCTTCCAGCGTATCAATTCGCCCACGCTATTCCTCAAGCTAGACATTGAAAAAGCTTTTGACTCCGTCCGTTGGGATTACTTGATTGCCTTACTCCGCAATTTGGGATTCCCTGTGAGGTGGACTGACTGGATCGCTTCTATCCTCTCCACCTCAACATCAAGAGTGCTCGTTAACGGGGTCCCTAACCCTCCTATTCATCATGAGAGAGGTCTCAGGCAAGGCGATCCTCTCTCCCCTCTTCTGTTCGTCTTGGCGATAGACCCTTTGCAAAAAATTCTAAAGATCGCCGCGGACAGTGGAGCATTGAACAAGTTGGGAAACAACTCGCCCAGCATTAGGATCTCGCTATATGCTGATGATGCAGCTTTGTTTGTTAAGCCGAAAAAAGAGGATATTGAGACAATTGTCAAGTTGCTCACCTCATTTGGCGAGGCCTCTGGTCTGATGACCAATTTTCAGAAGTCCATGATTGTCCCAATCCGTTGCCAGGGGCTACCCCTTGATGACATCCTTAGTTGCTTCCCAGCCAAAAGAGCAACCTTCCCGATCCGGTACCTGGGCCTCCCTCTCACCCCAACTAGACTCAGGAAGGGGCACTTCCAGTTTTTGGTGGACAAAGTATTGAACAAACTGAGTAGCTGGAATGGGAGAAACTTCTCAGTGGCAGGGCGCTTAACTCTGGTGAAAACAGTGCTTACCTCACAACCAATTTACCTATTAACCACCCTTAATGCTCCCAAGGCAACGATTAGCCTACTAGACTCCAAAAGAAGACAATTCCTTTGGGCTGGTTCTGAACGACTGACGGGCGGAAAGTGCAAAGTCAACTGGAAACGGGTGGCGAGGCCAAAAGCCCTTGGGGGCTTGGGAGTTCTTGATTTGGGCGCTTTTGCGCGTGCCTTGCGCGCGCGATGGCTCTGGCATAATTGCACATCATCACGGAATATTTGGGACAACTTAGAGATTCCTTGCTCTGATGTTGATAGACTGCTTTTTGCGGCATCAACGACCATAGAGATTGGTGATGGTTCTAAAATCTCCTTCTGGGGCAACGCTTGGGTAAGGGGGCAAAGGCCAAAGGACTTGGTGCCTCGTCTCTTTTCTATATCAAGAAATAAGAGGAAATCTTTGGCGGAGGCGGTCACAAACAATGCCTGGATCATGGATCTTGCGCTGTTCGATAGACCGATTACTCCCCACCACATTCATGAGTTCTGCATTCTTTGGTCTGAAGTCCAAAAGATCCAGCTTCACCCAGAGCGTGATGATGCCATCACCTGGAATTTCACTGCGGATCACCGCTACACAGTCAAATCGGCATATCAGGCACAATTTTTGGGCTCTGTTCACACAAATTATGACCTCATCATCTGGAAGAATTGGGCGCCTCCAAAATGCAAGTTTTTCAGCTGGTTAGCAATTCAAAATCGCATTTGGACAGCAGATCGATTAGCCGCCAGGAATTGGCCCCATGAACCAACTTGTGTCCTGTGTCATGCTGCCCAGGAATCGGGGCTTCACCTTTTTGTGGAATGTCGTTTCATCAAAAGAATTTGGGAGGAAGTTGCTGTTTGGGTAGCTGTTGAGGGCCTGAAGCCGTCTAACTGGGAGCGACCCCCCTCGCTGGGGCATTGGTGGGAAAAGCTGGCTTTTTTGCCGGGATGCAATAGAAAAGGCATCAGATCACTATTGATCCTTGTAAACTGGGAGATTTGGCGAGAACGAAATGCGAGAATCTTTGATCGCAGATTCTCGAGCTGCCAACAAATCATTGCCAAAATCAAGAGTGAGGCAGCAGCCTGGAATTTGGCAGGGGCCAAGCACCTAGTTACCCCTTAACAACTATTTAGTGGGGTCTGTTTTTTATTTCTGTTTACTTCTCTTCAGGTTGGACCTTTGCCTAGTGCTTCGGTCACTGTATTGACTTAAACCTCTTGTTATTCTTCTTATCAATATATCTTGGCAGACCTCCTGCCTTTTCAAAAAATTGTTTTAGGTTCCTGATCACACAGAGGACAACTCTCAGGGTGCTCCAAATTTCTTTTTGCAAGTCAATCAGTTGTCTAGCATTTCTTATGTGCCACCAACCACATAAAAATGTATGCTTACCAGGTGCCCAACTTTGCCAAATCCTTTCCCCAGGCTAGAAGGGGATGGATCCATTGAACAAGACTTCATAGGCAGACTTGGCTGAGTATATCCCAGAGGGTGAGAATTGCCAAATGTGAATGTCTTCAACATCTGGATGCAAAACAACTTCTGATAAGAGATCCCAAAGTAACAAATATTCCATTAGTACTTCCAATGTAAGAGCACCGTGGATATCAGAAATCCATTGTTGATTAGTGAGGGCATCGTGGACTGTTCTTTTTCTGGCTCTGTTAGAGATTGCTCCAAACATATTTGGTGCTAGATGATCTGTCCTTTGTCCTTTCATCCATCTATCAGTCCAGAAATTGATATTCCTCCCATTACCAATCTCTGATTTCAAAGCAATAGAGAAAGGGAATTAACTACTTTATGTGCTTGGGTGGGGATGAAAGGCTAAGGTTTATTTGGTACTGTTTTCTGTAACCATAATCAGCACATTCTCAAGGCCCACCCCATTTTTTGCAAATGAGATGAACCAAGTCCTCCCAATTGTAGTGGCCGAGTCACATTGGGCTAAGCTATCATGCAATGTCCTCCTTTGACATCATTCCTGCTCTTCCAGAGAAACCCTCTTCTATAGTCAGCGCAATCTCAGTTGGTAGTAACTGGTAAACCTCTGGTGCTCACAGTCACAGTTCTGGTACCACCTACACGTGGAAGACAAAAAATAAAATCCTCATGAAGTCATCATAAAAATTTAAGTTTGTTCTCAATACATGCATTTCTTTTTAGCATACTGGCGCTGCTTTCTTATTTCTACTTGATAGTTATTCATTATCTGCTAATGGAAGTTTTAATATATAAGTTCATTACAACATGCAGACAATTGCAACAGTATGCATGTTCTTGGCGGGAAAAGTTGAAGAAACACCCAGACCTCTGAAGGATGTCATACTTCTTTCATATGAGATCATCCACAAAAAGGATCCTGCTGCAGTTCAACGAATAAAACTGAAGGTGATTTGATTTAGAGCATTTAATATCTTGATATTGCTGTTCTAGGTAATCCGAAGTTCCGAACTTCATGACCTATGATGTTATTATCCTTTTCTCCTATTATTATTCTATTGATGGCTCTTCCTTTTCATTTATCATATAATAGTACCTTTTTAAAAGGCAAGGCTAGGATGACTCTTTTTATGCAATTTTACGTCCTGTTTACTGTGGCACGCAAAAAAACTGAGGTTGTTTGTTTTGTTTCTTCAGGAAGTATATGAACAGCAAAAGGAACTTATTTTACTCGGAGAACGTGTTGTGCTTGTGACACTTGGTTTTGATTTGAATGTGAACCATCCTTACAAGCCCTTGGTTGAAGCAATAAAAATATTCAAGGTTGCTCAAAATGCACTTGCTCAAGTTGCCTGGAATTTTGTCAATGATGGGTATGCTAACATTACTCTTCCTCATTACAAATAGTAATCCACAAACATCCCTATTTACTACGCCTTAAAAGGGGTGTACAGGCTCCGCACTTCACTTTGCCTACAATTTAAACCACACCATATTGCGGGTGGTGCAATCTTCCTCGCTGCGAAGTTTCTCAAAGTCAAGCTTCCATCAGATGGCGAGAAGGTCTGGTGGCAAGAGTTTGATGTAACTCCGTGGCAGCTGGAAGGTTGGTCTCTAGATACAACCGCGCGGCCCATCCTCACGTGTAGCCGCGCAAGCCCGCGTCCGCAAATCAGCTCGCGCCCTGACCACTTGGGACCACCTGACAGCCGACCGCGCGCTCACTGCCTGGTAGGGCTCATCTGTCATCCCTCTCCTCCTCCCCTTCAACTGAAGACCGGTTCCGATGCCTGCATGCTCGGAGCTCGTGGCTGCGAATCCTCCGGACCCGTAACAACTGGGCGGCCTGCCAGGACCCACTAACCCATCTGCGCAGACCCTATCAACCACTGCTGGTGGGACCCAGCCGTCGGTCGTCCACTCGTCAGCGGAGCCTTGGTGATCTTCTTGGACGTGCTTGCTGCTGGTGCGGTAGACGCAGACCCCGCGCCGATCTCGCCTCATAGCAAGCCACATCGAAGTCGCCGCCCTGCGTACATGTTGTCGTGCAATGGAGCGTCACCGCCACGCCTTGCGCCGTTCGCCGTGGTGAAGGTACCCCGCAGATCCGCCGCTCACCGGGGCCCGACACTCTGCGCGACAGCTGCCGGTGAGATTCAGGTTCTTTGTGCTCCTCTCCTTCTCGTGGTTGTGTTCCGTCAAGTAGAGCTTGTGATTACCCAAACCGTAGACCGGAATTCCTCACTGCACCTGCTGCTCCGCCGTGGACCCGCCTGCTCTGTGGACTGAAAACCTCGCCGTCCCACTTTCGGTAAGACATCATCCACCTTGCTCGCAATGATCTCCTCTACACGTAGGACCTTTTGGGAGGGTAATCGGGGCTCGGGTGCACGATTCGCTTTTCCTCCGGCCAGAGCCCGCCGTGAGACCTCACGCCGCCATTCTCGGTCGGCCGGCTTGTGGGGAGAAACCCCTGTGTCGTCCGATTTCTTTCTGATGGCCGAGATTTGCTACAAGTTACCGATTGGGATTATTAGATCGTGGCCGTTAGTCCTGCAATCTATGCATGCGATTAAACCTCAAGTTGTTAGACTCTCATCCGTGGATGGGGGATCAGACGTCTGACGTCGCGTACCGGTTCGGTCCCTTAGATCTGACCGTACATCATAGATCCTATGGTCTAAACGCATCCAAGTCCTTAGCCGCGTGGCATTCTTTGTAAAGAGCCCCTAGGCTTTATCGGATTTAATCCGCCGTCCACTCTATATGCTCACTGAGTCTAGAAAAACATTTATAGCTTGGACCCTAATCTTTCTGGAATTTGGGACACAGTCCAGAAAAAAAAAGAAAATAGGGAAAAGGAGTTTAGAAATTGATTTTTGGTTTAAAAATAATTGCAGAAACCCATTTAATTCATGGAAATTTCATATTAAATCCAAATGAGTTCATTCCAATTTCTATAATTCTATAATATTATTTTTTATCACATAATATCTCTGTTTTGTCATGAAAACAACAATAAAATTGATTTCCTAATTAATCATATATCAAATATGTGGCAGAACCTCCCAAGTTATTGGGCCCACATGCACCTTTCCTTGTCTCAAAGACCTCAGACGGCTATGCATGTGCACCAGATAACTTAACAGGATCCGTCCGATTGCCCAAGGACATCGGATAAACCACTTACAACCAGAATCGCGGGATTACGTAACACAAATCACACACCAATATTTTTGTAGCGGAAATCTTATTACCAAATTTTACAAGTTACAAAAGTTTTACATTATTTTATCGGAGTGATTACAAAAGTATAAGTTTGAAATATATGTTAGCTCAAGTGACCATCCTCAATAAGAAGATAAAGACGGGGTATACTTATATAAGAAGGCCGAGCCCACCGGCACTTAACACCATCAACAGCAGCACAAAACTATAACCTGAAAAACAACAGGGAATAAAACCCTGAGTATGGAATTACTCAGCAAGACTTACCCGACTAAAGAAAAGACTCTCAAGGATATGCTGGATTTGGGAATCAAGGAGAGGCTTTAGCAAGAATCAACTTAGATACTTTTGCAGAAATAGCTTACTAAAGTGAGTCCTTACTTTCAATATTTTAACGCCAGATTAAATATTAATAGACTCTGTTTGCATCTGGTCTAATTTCACCATCTCATCAATACAACATCATTTTTATTCATGAGGTTCACATCCTGACTTAGGTTGTAGGGCAGTGACCAAGTCTTCATGTCCGCGAAGTTACGGCGATCCGAATCGATTATACTCAGCTGAGGATCTCCAATCACACGACAAATGTAGCACTTAACCCTTGCATATGTCAACCCGCCACTGGGGTTCTTAAGACCAGATCAGGTTCACGCCAACCGAGAGCACAGATACACCACCGTCCAGCCTCTTGCCACGAAGGGTACACGCTACTCTCGCCACCGCTCCACGCCCATTCCGTGTTATCTTATTCTGGCCTTAGTCTGCCCGAGGCAAAGCTTACCCATGACGAGGCATGTGACCAGTTAAAGGGTCCTCGGTCAGCAGGCCTACATACGCATCCAATCCTTAATCAACCTGGGTAGAACATCACCTGTTCCTAGCCCAAGTCCCGATTTAAGTACTTCCATCCTTAGGATTGTTTGTATTCCTTAGGATGAAAAGAGCATCAAAGGGAACTTTGCAGTAAGATCCCACCACGCTCTCAATGAAAATATTCTTGCAGGTAGAAGTCATCTTTCCTCAGGATAACCCCTGAGCTAGGCCTTAATGCAAAAGACAACCTCTATCCACAAGATCTGAGCAGGGCTAAGCATTTTTGTAAATCATAATTTTGATACTTCACCAGAAGTATCTATAAAGGTATGGATTTCAAGGAAGGCAATGCATCCAAGGGTTTCCAAGCAACTCCTATAAACCTAATTAGAGATGTCCAAACGGGCCGCCCGGCCCGGTCCGGCCCGGGCCCGGTGGAGCCCGGCCCGTTTTGGGCCCGGCCCGCCAAGCACGATTAAAAAACCGGGCCGGGCCGACTAAGCACGCGGGCTCAATTTCTTGTCCGAGCCCGGCCCGCAACGGGCCTAAACGGGTCGGGCCGGCCCGTTTAGCACGAAAAAAGCGGGCCGAAAAGCGGGCTATGCGGGCCGAAAAGTACGTTTTAGTGTAAAAAAAGCGGGCTTAACGGGCTTAGAGCTAAACGGGCCGTGCCGGGCTAGCCCACCGTACCTAATTTCCTGTCCGAGCCCGGCCCGCTTATTCGTGCCGGGCCGGCCCGGGCCCGCATATAACCGGGCCGTGCCGGGCTCGGACCGGGCCCAAAAAGCGGGCTTCGTGCCGGGCTCGCGGGCCTCGTGCTTATTGGACATCTCTAAACCTAATGCACATTCACTAGACTTAAAGTGTATAAAAATAATTTAAAAACACAAGGAAAGGGTTGCATGCACCGGGGCTTGCCTGAATAACACTAGGTTAGTGTTGTTAGACGATGTCCACTTGACGATCATCCTTGTCTTCGCATTGTTCCGATTATCCATCTTCAGGTTAATCACCTTGCGAATTAGTCCACACTTGGGGTCGACTTGACTCATCTTCCGCTTCACGCGATTATTTATCGTACCTCATGAGATGCATGATGCACATGTATGAGCACGAGTATAACGAGTATAATATAAATAATCTACCTAAAAAGGATGAAACACTTAAAACCAAACATTAAGCATCATGGATATCACAATAGGGCATCGACTACATCCATTAACCAAATTGACATATTACACTAGAAAATATATTTTTATTCCTAGCTTTTTATTAACTCTTTAAACTATGTATCTTAATTACTTGATTACCGATTTATCTAAATCGATCATCTAGACCTAGTTAACGGGAATACGAATCAACTTACCCTGACTAATTCGACGCGATAGTCACAAGCACGACTACGGGTTCCGGTTGATGTAATTGAGGGGCCTTCTTTTCTTCGGTAATCAATTGCTGCAGATCTTTTCCTCGACTGAATAATTTTGACGAACCGAACTTGAGTCGCGCAGGATGTCCGAGCTTTTATTGCGCACTTGGTGAATACCACGCTGCTGGCTTTGTCTTCACCCGATTCTTGCGATTTCTTGCTGACACGCGGAACGACGACGACACGGGAGGGTGACGTATATAGAGCTACACACGCGACGCGACGACGAACGACGCTAACTGGCGGAATCGACGACGCGATTGGGAATTAAAGTCGAGCGAGCCGAGAGAGCGCGCTGGCGAGCAGAAAACAGGACGCGCGGCGAGGCTGAGCGTCTGTAAGAAAAACGTGATGGCCAGAGAACTCAGCACGGGCGCGATGATTTGGCAGATCAAGAAAACATGACGACAAGAGGCAAGATTTGCAGATGCCTCGACGGGACTGGCCAGACACAAAGACACACAAAGACGACGACGTGGGGCGAGTAGCGCACACGCACGTCGCAACAAAACGATGACTGTTCAGCGCTTGATATTTCTTGGAGCAGAGCAAGAACGCTGGGAGTTCGCAGCGGTGCTCCACAACGGCCATCACCGGCGTCGAGCAAGAGGCGATTTAGTGAGGTTGACCTCAAACAACGCGACGACGAGCTGGAATACCAGGGTGACCGCGGCGTGGGAGGAACGGCGAACTCACAATGGGAGGGACTTCGAGCTGTGGCCGGCGGGCAGGAAGCGGGACGCGGCAAAGGAAGAGCGCCGGCGCGCGGCCATGGCTGAACAGAGAAACGCGCGGGCCGCGAGGAGCAGGGACTGGCCGCCAGCAGAGCGCAGAAGGCGAGCAGGGAGCTCCGGCAGAGGACCGCGCACGCAGGGGCTTGACGACGGACGGTGGCCATGGGCGAGACGCGCGATCGGAGCATAGGAGCGCGTGCCAGGAAGAACCGAGCGGGCGCTGGGCACGGCCACCGGCGGGAAAGGCCGCCGCGCAGAGAAGGAAGACGAGCGCGCGGCCAGCCAGGCGAACAGGAGATCTGGGAACCGCGACCGAGGGAGATGGAGAGGAGGAGACGAGCTCGGTTGGCTGGGTTTGGGGCTCGGCAGGGGAGCCGCCATGGGAGGAGGCAAAAGGGCGAGCAGGGGCGCGCGCGTGCCGTGGTGTCCAGTCGCGACGTCCGCTCGGTGGTCGGCCTCGGTGAAGAAGAGAGGAGACGTGAGGGAGCGACGCGGCAGAGGAATCCACATCCGACCAGCAGGCGCCATGGCTGGGAGCTTCTGCAAGCTGGAGGGAGCAGAGGAGGCGCCGAGCTGAAGAAGCACGAGGAGGAAGAAGACCACGGCGCGCAGCAGCGGAGCGCGCGACGCAGAGACCCGAAGGGCGCGCAGGCATGGAGGAGCGCGCGGCTTAGAGGAGCCACCATGGAGAGAACCTTGGCTGGCTGGGACTGGGATGAGCCGGCCGGACCCGAGGGAGATAAGGGAGAGAGGAGCACGAGGGAGACAACGCACTGGAGAAGACAACCTGAGCACGACGATGCAAAATATCAGAAGAGCGGCAGCCAAAAAAATCAGAGGGAGGGCGGCTACTGGATAGAAACGAAAAGATTTATTTTTAAATATTTCCAGATATTTCTATTTTTAAAAGGAAAGCGTAGATATTTCTAAATTCCGATTTTTAGCGCTGTGCACAGGCCGACACGTTACACGAATACATATGATATGCTTCGGATTTAGCGAACCAATCTAATCGCTAATTACTTATATCCGAAGATTCGAATCCGGGCAAGAAACGATGGCCCGAACAAGACTGATTTCGCCTTCGGTAATTTGCTCTGTGGAATTCAACTAAAATTAGCCGAAAATAAATCCGCTATTGTATACGCGATTTCGTCGTCAAAACAGCGTGCGGACGGAGAAATTGGATTCTAACCTCGCGCACGATTTCACTCAAACGACGCACGATTCGGATTATTTTGCACAGAGTATTTTAGCTGTCGAGTTCAAATTAATCTGTCCGAAATAAAAAGGCGTAAAAGGAGGTCGAGCTTCTGAATTCGGATTCGCGCGGCGATGAATTTTAATTAATCATCGGACGCACCGATTTTCAGAACGACGATGTCTCGAACATCACGAAAATTTTGGAAGAGCCCAAACAGATGAAAATAAAAACGACGTCGCACTCGCGACAGACGAAACAGATGCGATATAAAAATCGAGCTAGACGAAGATGATTAAAACTTAGTGTCTGTTTTATCCACTGATATCACGTGCTTAAATCCGTACTTGTTGTCGAGCGGAATATAAACACCAGGGGTGTTACAAAATACATAGAAACTTTGGAAATTCGTAACTTCCCCATTTTAATTCCAAATTGAATCGTTCCTGTTGCGTTAGTCTCGTATGAATATTTAATACGTAATAACAACATTGATTATACCATGTTTCATACTTTTATAATTAGATATTTATTTATCCTATGTTAATTGGGTTAATCTATGTCTATTGGATTAATTTATTTAATAGTATTCTAACTTTATGGTTATATAATTTAAATCAAATAATGACTTAGATTAAAGTTGAGATAATTATTTATAGAATAATCTCTTATATGATCTATACTAACCAATTTATAATATAGTTTAATATTTAAGTCACGTAGAGCTTTTACAGATCATAACTCCTTAACCATGACTCCCATCTTAGTAGTTCTCGATCCCGCGATCTCGTAGCAACGCGTATATTATTATTATTCAGTTTGTACTTATGTTTGGTGTGATGTTAATTTTGTCTATACCATGTTTGCTTGTATTGCTACGACTAGCAGTGCGGTCACGAGGATCCGAAGAATCACCCTGGTAACTGGAATCTCAAGTGTCAGGCAAGTTGTGCCCTTGATCACTTTTGTTACCTAAAATTGCGAAATAGAACCCGCAGTCCACGCAGTAGCACTCTGAGTCTTAGAGTTTTTCGCGCAGAGGCCCCTGCTGATTTTCTGATCTATGAACAACAATCCATGAAATACGATGTCTGACCATTAGTCTTGTACTTTATATACCTAAAATACTTTTGTCAATAAAATTATGTTTGACACTTTCAATCTGATGGGTACAGACCAAATCACAATGGATATAGAGGTGGAGGAAGGAAATGTCGATGTTGGCAATACTGCTGAACCATCGTATGAGGTTGTGGCTAGCGGTGGTTGTTCAGCACAATTGTCAACTAATGACACTGATGAACATGAACTGGGTAAGTGCTATTATCAATTACAAAAAAACTAAGTCTGTAATAATAAATATTTGTTTGACACTTAATTTTTCTCTTGTGCGCCATAGATATAGAGAGCGAGGATAGTAAGGTCAGTGTTGGTAATGCTGCAAAACAATCACACGATGTTGTGGGAGTAGGCATTGACTGTATTTTCAATCCTATTAAAGTGTCAACTGAAGCCGATCTTGGACCACAACCGGGTAGGCTCTCTTATCTACACTCCTAAATGTAAATATTGTCTTATGAGTACTCCTAAAAATGCTTTTGTCAAGAGACTTATGTTTCATTCACTCCTCATACAGATGTGATACACCTGACATCTTTGGATGTTCCAAATGAAACAAGTCAAATAAGTTTTGATGTGAATATGGTAGAGCAGAACAAACAAGATGCTTTGGACACACTTATTAGAATATCACAACATAAAAAACCAAAGAAATTGAATGTAGCTCGAGTTGTCTCTGAAGGTAATTTTTTGTTCTTGCCTTATTGTATCTTATTGGTTTTCGCATATATCATTTGCTTATTAAGTATAATATTTTTCATTGTATAGATTATAAGTGCACCCCAGAAGATGTTCAGCTTATTGAATACATTAAAACATTACTGGGGAAACAAGTTGTGGTGAACATCGACAACGCATGGTTAAACAAAAATGATATGGAATGTCTTTTTCATGGTGACATTCAATTGTCTGGTGAAGTAAGTACATCTGTATGTACATATTATATACAGTAATAAAGTATATATATTTATAATTATCCTATTATACAGTATGGTATACATATTTAAAGCTAGCATGTATATTTGATCTGCTAATTGTATTCTTTTGGTGTACAGGTCCTCAGTGCATATATACACTATATGAGGGATGAAGAGCATTTACTTCAAAGAGAAGGTGGAAAGGTCTTCTTAGAGAACATATTTATTTCCAGTCCACTTAAGCATGATGGCGACCCTAAGGTGCTCTTAAATTGTAAGGAAGACACAATTGAAAAAAGGGTGGACAACTATTTACAGTCTGACATGGTTGACCTAAAACTCAGCTCATTTTTAATATATGTAATATGTAATATATTGGTGCATAATACTTACAAATTAATGTTAATGTATGTTCTATGAAGGTGTTCATTCCAATGATGTCGGGGACCATAATTAGGGGTACCCTCAAGACTCCTAATCTCAGCTGGTAACCCCCATCAGCACAAAGCTGCAAAGGCCTGATGGGTACAATTGAGTCAAGGCTCGGTCCACTCAAGGGACACGATCTCGCCTCGCCCGAGCCCAGCCTCGGGCAAGGGCAGCCGACCCCGGAGGGTTCACGTCTCGCCCGAGGACCCCCTCAAGCAACGGACACACCTTCGGCTCGCCCGAGGCCCAGTCTTCGCCAAGAAGCAACCTTGGCCAAGTCGCCACGCCGACCGACCGTATCGCAGGAGCATTTAATGCAAAGGTGGCCTGACACCTTATCCTGACGCGTGCCCTTCAGTCGACAGAGCCGAAGTGACCGCAGTCACTTCGCCGCTCCACTGACCGGTCTGACAAGAGGACAGCGCCGCCTGCGCCGCTCTGACTGTTGTGCCACTCGACAGAGTGAGGCTGACAGCAGCCAAGTCCGGCCTCAGGCGCCATAGGAAACTCCGCATCGCCCGAAGGGCTCGGACTCGGGCTCGGCCCCGGAAGACGACGAACTCTGCTTCGCCCGACCCCAGGGCTTGGACTCGGGCTCAGCCCCGGAAGACGACGAACTCCGCTTCGCCCGACCCCAGGGCTCGGACTCGGGCTCAGCCCCGGAAGACGACGAACTCCGCATCGCCCGACCCTAGGGCTCGGACTCAGCCCTGGCCTCAGCCGACGGTCTCCGCCTCGCCCGACCCAGGGGCTCGAACTCGACCTCGGCCTCGGAAGACAGACTCGACCTCGACCTCGAAGGAGCCTCCACCTCGCCCAACCCAGGGCTCGGACCGACCACGTCACAGGAGGCGCCATCATTACCCTACCCCAAGCTAACTCATGCTACAGGGAACAAGACCGGCGTCCCATCTGGCTCGCCCTGGTAAACAAGTAATGATGGCGCCCCGCATGCTCTATGACGACGGCGGCTCTCAGCCCCCTTACGGAAGCAAGGAGATGTCAGCAAGGACTCGACAGCCCCGACAGCTGTCCTTCCGCCAGGCTCCAGCGCTCCTTCGACGGCCACGACACCACACGAACCGGGTGCCAAAACCTCTCCAGTTGCCACGATGGCATGTACTTAGGGCACTAGCTCTTCTCTGCTAGACACGTTAGCACACTACTACACCTCCCATTGTACACCTGGATCCTCTCCTTACGCCTATAAAAGGAAGGTCCAGGGCCCTCTTACAGGGGGTTGGCCGCGCGGGGAAGGACGGGACGGCGCTCGCGTAAGCCTCTCGCTCCCTCCCGCGTGGACGCTTGTAACCCCCTACTGCAAGCGCACCCGACCTGGGCGCGGGACAAACACGAAGGCCGCGGGTTTCCCCTTTTACGCCTGTCTCCCTCCGGTTTTTCCACCCTTCGCGCTCCGTCTCGCGCCGACCCATCTGAGCTGGGGCACGCGGCGACAATTTACTCGTCGGTCCAGGGACCCCCGGGTTCGAAACGCCGACAGTTGGCGCGCCAGGTAGGGGCCTGCTGCGTGTTGACGAACAGCTTCCCGTCAAGCTCCAGATGGGCAGTCTCCAGCAACCTTTCCAGCCCGGGACGGTGCTCCGTTTCCGGAGTCTTGAGTTCATGTCCCTCGACGGCAGCTACAATATGATACTCCTTCCCCCGTCGCGCGACAGCGACAATGGCGGCCGACAACCCGCCCGCCGGCGGCGGAATCGACGACGTCTTCCCCACGTGGTGGAAGAACAACATTCGGGCTTGTCCCGTCCCCTCCCCCGCCGACGGAGGAGGAGGCGGGGCAACCAAGGCCAAGCAGGAGGCGGCACCTCGTCGGCTGTCGAGCGAGTCGACGGCGCCGGCGCCCCAACGGGGGGCACGTCGGGCATCAACCTCGCGTCTGAGACGAAGACGAGCGCCGTCTCCCCGCGACACGCCAACTCCAAGCAAACGGATGACGCCAGCACGCTCGCAAAGGACTTGCTGGGCGTCACCCTCGTACCTGAGACGACGGTGCAGTCTGTCCCTGACGTGACTTCGTCATCGCCCGTCGACCAAGAGGTACCGATCGATTCCCATCTCGTGCCTTTTGGATTCAGCCTCGACCCACCAAGCGACTTCGCTTTGGTGGACGCTCTCATAGAGGCGAGTCCAAACCCTCTGGGGTATCGTATGCGGTCACCCTGGGAACGGCTGACGGCCGTCTCAACCTATGGGCCCTCGGGTTCCGAGGAAGATGACGAGCCCGACTTCTGTTGGGATTTCTCCGGACTTGGTAACCCCAGTGCCATGCGGGACTTCATGACCGCATGCGACTACTGCCTTTCCGACTATTCCGACGGTAGCCACAGCCTCGGCGACGAGGACTGCGGCCCAAGTCGTGAATGTTTCCACGTCGATCTAGGGGGTCCCGACGAAGGCAACCATCTTGGTATACCGGAGAACGGTGATCCCCCTAGGCATGTGCCTCGCGTTGACATCCTTCGGGAGCTAGCTGTGGTCCCTGTCCCGACGGGGGGTCATGACCCACAGCTCGAGCAAATCCGCGAGATGCAGGCCAGGCTCGACGAGGGAGCAGGAACACTTGAGCCGTTCCGCCGAGACATCGGGCAGGAATGGGCGGGCCAACCTCCAGCCGGAGAAGCGCATCATCTACCCCAGGGCACCCAGCACCGCATCGCCGACGATGCCAGGGCAAGGCCACCACCGGCCTCCAGTGGGGTCGGCTAGAACCTGGCTGCAGCGGCAATACTTCTCCGCGCGATGCCAGAGCCATCTACCATCGAGGGGCGGCGTATCCAGGGAGAGCTCAAGAATCTCCTGGAGGATACCGCGGTCCGACGGGCCGAAAGCTCTGCCTCCCGAAGGTAGGGGTACCCCTCGGAACATCGCGCCGCGACTTCCCGATTCATGCGGGAAGCCTCGGTCCACACCGGGCGCACGCGCAACACAGCGCCTGCGGCCCCGGGTCGCCTCGGCAACGAGCACCATCACCGCAACCGTCGAGCCCACCTCGACGAGAAGGTGCGCCGTGGCTACCACCCCAGGCGTGGGGGACGCTACGACAGCGGGGAGGATCGGAGCCCCTCGCCCGAACCACCCAGTCCGCAGGCTTTCAGCCGGGCCATACGACGGGCGCCGTTCCCGACCCGGTTCCGAGTCCCGACTACTATCACAAAGTACTCGAGGGAGACAAGGCCGGAACTGTGGCTTGCGGACTACTGGCTGGCCTGCCACCTGGGTGGAACGGATGATGACAACCTCATCATCCGCAACCTCCCCCTGTTCCTCTCCGATACCGCTCGGGCCTGGCTGGAGCACCTGCCTCCGGGGCAGATCTCCAACTGGGACGACCTGGTCCAAGCCTTCGCTGGCAATTTCCAGGGCACGTACGTGCGCCCTGGGAACTCCTGGGATCTCCGAAGCTGCCGCCAGCAGCTAGGGGAGTCTCTCCGGGACTACATCCGGCGATTCTCGAAGCAGCGCACCGAGCTGCCCAACGTCACCGACTCAGATGTCATCGGCGCGTTCCTCGCCGGCACCACCTGCCGCGACCTGGTGAGCAAGCTGGGTCGCAAGACCCCCACCAGGGCAAGCGAGCTGATGGACATCGCCACCAAGTTCGCCTCTGGCCAGGAGGCGGTTGAGGCCATCTTCCGGAAGGACAAGCAGCCCTAGGGCCGCCAGCCGAAAGATGTTCCCGAGGCGTCCACTCAGCGCGGCACCAAGAAGAAAGGCAAGAAGAAGTCGCAAGCGAAACGCGACGCCGCCGATGCGGACCTTGTCGCCACCGCTGAGTACAAGAACCCTCGGAAATCTCCTGGAGGTGCCAACCTCTTCGACAAGATGCTCAAGGAGTCGTGCCCCTATCATCAGGGGCCCGTCAAGCACACCCTTGAGGAGTGCGCCATGCTTTGGCGCCACTTTCACAAGGCCGGGCCACCTGCGGAAGGTGGCAGGGCCCGCGACGATGATAAGAAGGAGGATCACAAGGCAGGAGAGTTCCCCGAGGTCCACGACTGCTTCATGATCTACGGTGGGCAAGTGGTGAACGCCTCGGCTCGGCACCGCAAGCAAGAGCGTCGGGAGGTCTGCTCGGTAAAGGTGGCGGCGCCAGTCTACCTAGACTGGTCTGACAAGCCCATCACCTTCGACCAGGGCGACCATCCCGACCGCGTGCCAAGCCCGGGGAAATATCCGCTCATTGTCGACCCTGTCATCGGCAACGTCAGGCTCACCAAGGTCCTCATGGATAGAGGCAGCAGCCTCAACATCATCTACGCCGAGACCCTCGGGCTCCTGCGGATCAATCTGTCCTCGGTCCGGGCAGGCGCTGCGCCTTTTCACGGGATCATCCCCGGGAAACGTGTCCAGCCCCTCGGACAACTCGATCTACCCGTCTGCTTTGGGACACCCTCCAACTTCTGAAGGGAGACCCTCACGTTCGAGGTGGTCGGGTTCCGAGGAACCTACCACGCGGTGTTGGGGAGGCCATGCTACGCCAAGTTCATGGTCGTCCCCAACTACACCTACCTCAAGCTCAAGATGTCGAGCCCCAATGGGGTCATCACCGTCGGCCCCACATACCGACACGCGTACGAATGCGATGTGGAGTGCGTGGAGTACGCCGAGGCCCTCGCCGAATCCGAGGCCCTCATCGCCGACCTGGAGAGCCTCTCTAAGGAGGCGCCAGACGTGAAGTGCCACGTCGGCAACTTCGAGCCAGCGGAGACAGTTAAGTCTGTCCCTCTCAACCCCAGCAACGACGCCTCCAAGCAGATACGGATCGGCTCCGAGCTCGACCCCAAATAGGAAGCAGTGCTCGTCGACTTCCTCCGCGCAAACGCCGACGTTTTCGCGTGGAGTCCCTCGGACATGCCCGGCATACCGAGGGATGTCGTCGAGCACTCGCTGGATATCCGAGCTAGAGCCCGACCCATGAAGCAGCCTCTGCGCCGATTCGACAAAGAAAAGCGCAGAGCCATAGGCGAGGAGATCCACAAGCTAATGGCGGCAGGGTTCATCAAAGAGGTATTCCATCCCGAATGGCTTGCCAACCCTGTGCTTGTGAGAAAGAAAGGAGGGAAATGGCAGATGTGTGTAGACTACACTGGTCTAAACAAAGCATGTCCAAAAGTTCCCTACCCTCTGCCTCGCATCGATCAAATCGTGGATTCCACTGTTGGGTGTGAAACCATGTCTTTCCTCGATGCCTACTCAGGGTATCACCAAATCAGGATGAAAGAGTCCGACCAGCTCGCGACTTCTTTCATCACACCCTTCGGCATGTACTACTATGTTACCATGCCGTTCGGTTTGAGGAATGCGGGTGCGACATACCAAAGGTGCATGAACCACGTGTTCGGCGAACACATTGGTCGAACGGTCGAGGCCTATGTCGACGACATCGTAGTCAAGACGAGGAAAGCCTCCGACCTCCTTTCTGACCTTGAAACGACATTCCGGTGTCTCAAGGCAAAAGGCGTAAAGCTCAATCCCGAGAAGTGTGTCTTTGGGGTCCCCCGAGGCATGCTCTTGGGGTTCATCGTCTCCGAGTGGGGCATCGAGGCCAACCCGGAGAAAATCGCGGCCATCACCAGCATGGGGCCCATCAAGGACTTGAAAGGCGTACAGAGGGTCACGGGATGCCTTACGGCTCTGAGCCGTTTCATCTCGCGCCTCGGCGAAAGAGGCTTGCCTCTATACCGCCTCTTAAGAAAGGCCGAGTGCTTCACTTGGACCCCTGAGGCCGAGGAAGCCCTCGTGAACCTGAAGGCGCTCCTCACGAACGCGCCCATCTTGGTGCCCCCCCCCCCCCCGCTGCCGAAGAAGCCCTCTTGATCTACGTCGCCGCTACCACTCAGGTGGTTAGCGCCGCGATCGTGGTTGAGAGACGAGAAGAGGGGCATGTATTGCCCGTCCAGAGACCAGTCTACTTCATCAGTGAGGTACTGTCAGAGACCAAGATCCGCTACCCACAAATTCAGAAGCTGTTGTACGCGGTGATCCTGACGCGACGGAAGTTGCGACACTACTTCGAGTCTCATCCGGTGACTGTGGTGTCATCCTTCCCCCTGGGGGAGATCATCCAATGCCGAGAGGCCTCGGGTAGGATTGCGAAGTGGGCGGTGGAAATCATGGGCGAGACAATCTCGTTCGCCCCTTGGAAGGCCATCAAGTCCCAAGTCTTGGCGGACTTTGTGGCTGAATGGGTCGATACCCAGCTCCCGACAGTTCCAATCCAACCGGAACTCTAGACCATGTTTTTCGACGTGTCGCTGATGAAGACAGGAGTAGGCGCGGGCCTGCTCTTCATCTCGCCCCTCGGGAAGCACCTACGCTACGTGCTACGCCTCCATTTCCCGGCGTCCAATAATGTGGCCGAGTACGAGGCTCTGGTCAACGGGTTGCGCATCGCCATCGAGCTAGGGGTCCGACGCCTCGACGCTCGCGGTGACTCGCAGCTCGTCATTGACCAAGTCATGAAGAACTCCCACTGTCGTGACCCGAAGATGGAAGCCTACTACGATGAGGTTCGGCGCCTGGAAGACAAGTTCTACGGGCTCGAGCTCAACCACATCGCCCGACGCTACAATGAGGCTGCGGACGAGCTGGCTAAAATAGCCTCGGGGCGAACAACGGTTCCCCCGGACGTCTTCTCCCGAGACCTGCATCAACCCTCCGTCAAGACCGACGACACGCCCGAGCCCGAGAAGGCCTCGGCCCAGCCCGAGGCACCCTCGGCTCAGCCCGAGGTACCCTCGGCCCCCGAGGGTGAGGCACTGCGCGTCGAGGAGGAGCGAAGCGGGGTCACGCCTAATCGAAACTGGCAGACCCAGTGCCTGCTGAGAGCACCTAGAGGGGGGTGAATAGGTGATCCTGTGAAACTTGAAAACTTAAGCCACAAAACACGGTTAATCGTTAGCACAATAATTTCCAAGTGGCTAAAGAGATGTCTTAGCAAAACACAATAACCACAAGAGAACAATCACAGAGATGACACAGTGGTTTATCCCGTGGTTCGGCCAAGACCAACGCTTGCCTACTCCACGTTGTGGCGTCCCAACGGACGAGAGTTGCACTCAACTCCTCTCAAGTGATCCAATGATCAACTTGAGTACCACAGTGTTTTGCTTTTCTTTTCTTATCCCGTTCGTGAGGAATCTCCACAACTTGGAGCCTCTCGCCCTTACACTTTTGATGTTCACAAAGAATCACGGAGTAAGGGAGGGATGAGCAACTCACACAAGACTCACAGATCAGAGCAACAACACGCACACAAGTCGCAACAAGAGCTCGCAACACAACCCAATGAGTTCACAACTCCACAAGAGCTCTATATGCTATCACAAAGAAACAAATGCACAGAATCGATGACTTGGTGCTTAGGAATGTTGTAAGTATGCTTGGTGTTCTCCTCCATGCGCCTAGGGGTCCCTTTTATAGCCCCAAGGCAGCTAGGAGCCGTTGAGAGCAATCTAGGAAGGCTGATCTTGCCTTCTGTCGACTGGCGCACCGGACAGTCCGGTGCACACCGGACATGTCCGGTGCCCGATTTCTTTCCATAACTAGCGCAGTCGACCGTTGACAGCCAGAGAGCTGTTGGCGCACCGGACATGTCCGGTGCACACCGGACAGTCCGGTGCCTTCTTCTAGCCGTTGGCTCGGCCACGTGTCCCGCGCAGATTGCGCGGCCGACCGTTGGCCCGGCCGACCGTTGGCTCACCGGACAGTCCGGTGCACACCGGACAGTCCGGTGAATTATAGTCGTACGTCGCCGGTGGATTCCCGAGAGCGGCCAGTTCGCTCAAGCCAGCCTGGCGTACCGGACACTGTCCGGTGCACCACCGGACAGTCCGGTGCTCCAGACTGAGCTGAAACTTGGCTGCTCGAGCCAAGGCATTTTCAATTGGCTTTTTCCTGTTTCCAACACTTAGACACAATACATTAGTCACTAAAACAATGTACTAAGTCTGAGAGACATACCTTTGACCTTGGTTTGTACTTTGTCCACCATTTTACATTTAAGCACTTGTGTTAGACACTAAATCACCAAAATACTTAGAAATGGCCCAAGGGCACATTTCCCTTTCAATCTCCCCCTTTTTGGTGATTTATGCCAACACAACATAAAGCCAGTAGAACAAGTACAAAATCAATTCAACTAAGAACTCAAAATTGTTTTGATTCAGATTTGACATATATGGATCACTCTATGCCACCACTTGGTTTGTTTTTGCAAATCAAACTCAAATTCCTATCTCTAAGTCAAATCCACTTGTAGAGACATAAAGAGAGGTTTTCCAAAGAAATTTGATCAAGGATTTCAAAAACTCCCCCTTTTTCCCATAATCAACACTTCTCCCCACAAGAGGCCAACTTTTGACACACCCCTTTTTCCCATAATCAACACTTCTCCCCACAAGAGGCCAACTTGACACAGGAGACAATAAAAGAGTTTTGACAAACCAAAAGCTCTACTCTACTATTTTCAAAATTTCTCAAGTGGTAGTTGATCCATCTATCACTTTGGCCTTTATTTTCTCCCCCTTTGGCATCAAGCACCAAAATGGGATCAATCTTGGCCCTTTAACCCCATTGCCTCACCAAAATCTTCAATTAAGAGCAAATAGGCAATAAGAGTTTAAAGATGAACTTGGAAAAGTTACTCTTTTCATCGGAGTGCAGTGGAAGTCTTGCATGGTCCAAGTCCACCTTTTCCCTTTCAATTCTCCTTCGAGACTAAATCAAGCAAACTCAAGCATATGGTTAGTCTCAAAGGGTCAAGTTGTAACACATCTCCCCCTAAATATGTGCATTACTGGCACAAGGACTTGTGAGGTCCGGGGAGTGCTTGTACAACTTGAGCACCATAATAAGCAACACAATGCAGAATGAACATGATCAAAGGCATAAACAAATGTATGCTACAATTCAATCCAAGTTCCGCGAATCTAAGATATTTAGCTCACTGCGCAGCCTGCAAAAGGTCTTCTCATCTAGAGGCTTGGTAAAGATATCGGCTAGCTGGTTCTCGGTGCTAACATGAAACACTTCGATATCTCCCTTTTGCTGGTGGTCTCTCAGAAAGTGATGCCGGATGTCAATGTGCTTTGTGCGGCTGTGTTCAACAGGATTTTCCGCCATGCGGATAGCACTCTCATTGTCACATAGGAGTGGGACTTTGCTCAGATTGTAGCCAAAGTCCCGAAGGGTTTGCCTCATCCAAAGTAGTTGCGTGCAACACTGTCCTGCGGCAACATACTCGGCCTCAGTGGTGGATAGGGCAACGGAGGTTTGTTTCTTAGAGTTCCACGATACCAGGGACCTTCCTAAGAATTGGCACGTCCCTGATGTACTCTTCCTATCGACCTTACATCCAGCATAGTCGGAATCTGAGTATCCAACCAAGTCAAAGGTAGACCCCTTTGGATACCAGAGCCCGAAGCAAGGCGTAACAACCAAATATCTAAGAATTCGCTTCACCGCCACTAAGTAACACTCCTTAGGATCGGATTGAAATCTAGCACACATGCATACGCTAAGCATAATATCCGGTCTACTAGCACATAAATAAAGTAAAGACCCTATCATTGACCGGTATGCTTTTTGATCAACGGACTTACCTCCTTTGTTGAGGTCGGTGTGTCCGTCGGTCCCCATCGGAGTCTTTGCGGGCTTGGCGTCCTTCATCCCAAACCGCTTTAGCAGATCTTGCGTGTACTTCGTTTGGGAGATGAAGGTGCCGTCCTTGAGTTGCTTCACTTGGAACCCAAGGAAGTAGTTCAACTCGCCCATCATCGACATCTCGAATTTCTGCGTCATCACCCTGCTAAACTCTTCACAAGACTTTTGGTTAGTAGAACCAAATATTATGTCATCGACATAAATTTGGCACACAAACAAATCACCATCACATGTCTTAGTAAAAAGAGTTGGATCGGCTTTCCCAACCTTGAAAGCATTAACAATTAGAAAGTCTCTAAGGCATTCATACCATGCTCTTGGGGCTTGCTTAAGTCCATAGAGCGCCTTAGAAAGCTTACACACGTGTTCGGGGTACCGTTCATCCTCGAAGCCAGGGGGTTGCTCCACATACACCTCCTCCTTGATCGGCCCGTTGAGGAAAGCGCTCTTCACATCCATTTGGAACAACCTGAAGGAATGGTGAGCGGCATATGCTAGCAAGATACGAATTGATTCTAGCCTAGCCACAGGAGCAAAAGTCTCCTCAAAGTCCAAACCTGCGACTTGGGCATAACCTTTTGCCACAAGTCTAGCCTTGTTCCTTGTCACCACCCCGTGCTCGTCTTGTTTGTTGCGGAACACCCACTTGGTTCCCACAACATTTTGCTTGGGACGAGGCACCAGCGTCCAAACTTCATTTCTCTTGAAGTTGTTGAGCTCCTCCTGCATGGCCAATACCCAGTCCGGATCTAGCAAGGCCTCCTCTACCCTGAAAGGCTCAATAGAAGAGACAAAGGAGTAATGCTCACAAAAATTAACTAATCGAGATCGAGTAGTTACTCCCTTGCTAATGTCACCCAGAATTTGGTCGACGGGATGATCCCTTTGAATCATCGCTCGAACTTGGGTTGGAGGTGCCGGTTGTGCTTCTTCCTCCATCACATGATCATCTTGTGCTCCCCCTTGATCACACTCCTCTTGATGAACCTGTTCATCGTTTTGAGTTGGGGGATGCACCATTGTTGAGGAAGAAGGTTGATCTTGCTCCAATTGTTCCTGTGGTCGCACATCACCAATCGCCATGGTGCGCATAGCGGCCGTTGGAACGTCTTCTTCATCTACATCATCAAGATCAATAACTTGCTCTCTTGGAGACCATTAGTCTCATCAAATACAACATCGCTAGAGACTTCAACCAAACCCGATGATTTGTTGAAGACTCTATACGCCTTTGTATTTGAGTCATAACCTAACAAAAACCCTTCTACAGCTTTGGGAGCAAACTTAGAATTTCTACCCTTCTTTACTAGAATGTAGCACTTGCTCCCAAATACACGAAAGTAAGATACATTGGGTTTGTAACCGGTTAGTAGCTCATACGAAGTCTTCTTGAGGAGGCGATGAAGGTAGACCCTGTTGATGGCGTGGCAAGCCGTGTTCACGGCTTCCGACCAAAAACGCTCGGGGGTCTTGAATTCTCCAAGCATCGTCCTCGCCATATCGATTAGCGTCCTGTTCTTCCTCTCTACCACACCATTTTGCTGTGGTGTGTAGGGAGCGGAGAACTCGTGCTTGATCCCTTCCTCCTCAAGGAACTCCTCCACTTGAAGGTTCTTAAACTCGGACCCGTTGTCGCTCCTTATCTTCTTCACCTTGAGCTCAAAGTCATTTTGAGCTCTCCTGAGGAAGCGCTTGAGGGTCCCTTGGGTTTCAGATTTATCCTGCAAAAAGTATACCCAAGTGAAGCGGGAAAAGTCATCAACAATAACTAGACCATACTTACTTCCTCCTATGCTTAGATAGGCGACGGGTCCGAAGAGGTCCATATGTAGTAGCTTCAGGGGTCTTGAAGTGGTCATCACATTCTTGCTGTGATGCGCTCCTCCCACTTGTTTACCTGCTTGACAAGCTGCACAAGGTCTATCTTTTTCGAATTGCACGTTAGTCAAACCTATCACGTGTTCTCCCTTTAGAAGCTTGTGAAGGTTCTTCATCCCCACATGTGCTAAGCGGCGATGCCACAGCCAGCCCATGCTAGTCTTAGCAATTAAGCATGCATCTAGACCGGCCTCCTCTTTTGCAAAATCAACTAAATAAAGTTTGCCGTCTAATACACCCTTAAAAGCTAGTGAACCATCACTTCTTCTAAAGACAGACACATCTACATATGTAAATAGACAATTATATCCCATATTGCATAATTGACTAACAGATAACAAATTATATCCAAGAGACTCAACTAAAAACACATTAGAGATAGAGTGCTCATTAGATATTGCAATTTTACCTAACCCTTTTACCTTGCCTTGATTCCCATCACCGAATATTATTGAATCTTGGGAATCCTTATTCTTGACGTAGGAGGTGAACATCTTCTTCTCCCCCGTCATATGGTTTGTGCATCCGCTGTCAATAATCCAGCTTGAACCCCCGGATGCATAAACCTGCAAGGCAAATTTAGGCTTGGGTCTTAGGTACCCAACTCATGTTGGGTCCTACAAGGTTAGCACAAATATCCTTAGGGACCCAAATGCAAGTTTTGTCTCCCTTGCATCTTGCCCCTAATTTTCTAGCAACTATCTTCCTATCCTTTCTACAAATAGCAAAGGAAGCATTTAAAGCATGATATATTGTAGATGGTTCATTAACTTTCCCGGGAACAACATTTCTCCTAGGCATATTATGAACAACATTTCTCCTATCAATATTTCTATCATGCACATAAGAAGAACTAGAAGCAAACATGGCATGAGAGTCAAAGGCATCATATGCATTACAACTCCTATAAGCATTTCTAGATTGTCTCCTATCATGATACATAAAGGCATGGTTCTTTTGCACACTACTAGCCATAGGGGCCTTCCCTTTCTCCTTGGCGGAGATGGGAGCCTTATGGCTTGTCAAGTTCTTGGCTTCCCTCTTGAAGCCAAGCCCATCCTTAATTGAGGGGTGTCTACCAATCGTGTAGGCATCCCTTGCAAATTTTAGCTTATCAAAATCACTCTTGCTAGTCTTAAGTTGAGCATTAAGACTAGCCAATTCATCATTAAGTTTGGAAATTGAAACTCGGTGTTCCCTACAAGCGTCAATGTCAAAATCTTTACACCTATTACAAGTTGCAACAATTTCTACACAAGATGTTGACTTACTAGCTATTTCTAACTTAGCATTCAAATCATCATTAATGCTCCTTAAGTTAGAAATTGTCTCATGGCAAGAAGATAATTCACAAGAAAGCATTTCATTTCTTTTAACTTCTAGAGCATGAGATTTTTGTGCTTCTACAAATTTATCATGTTCTTCATACAACAAATCCTCTTGCTTTTCTAAAAGCATATTCTTATCATTCAAGGCATCAATCAATTCATTAATTTTGTCTACCTTGGTTCTATCTAGGCCCTTAAACAAACATGAATAATCTATTTCATCCTCATCACTAGATTCGTCCTCACTTGAAGAAGCATAAGTAGAGTTTCGAGTACATACCTTCTTCTCCCTTGCCATAAGGCATGTGTGACGCTCGTTGGGGAAGAGGGTCGATTTGTTGAAGGCGGTGGCGGCGAGTCCCTCATTGTCGGAGTCGGAAGAGGAGCAATCCGAATCCCACTCCTTGCCTAGATGCGCCTCGCCTTTTGCCTTCTTATAGTTCTTCTTCTTCTCCCTCTTGTTCCCTTGTTCCTGATCACTATCATTGTCGGGACAGTTAGCAATAAAATGACCAAGCTTACCGCATTTGAAGCATGAGCGCTTTCCCTTGGTCTTGGTCTTGCTTGGCTGTCCCTTGCGATCCTTTAGCGCCGTCTTGAATCTTTTGATGATGAGGGCCATCTCTTCATCATTAAGTCCGGCTGCCTCAATTTGCGCCACCTTGCTAGGTAGCGCCTCCTTGCTCCTTGTTGCCTTGAGAGCAATGAGTTGAGGCTCATGGATTGGACCATTCAACGCGTCGTCCACGTACCTCGCCTCCTTGATCATCATTCGCCCGCTTACAAATTTTCCAAGGACTTCTTCGGGCGACATTTTGGTGTACCTGGGATTCTCACGAATATTATTCACCAAATGAGGATCAAGAACGGTAAAGGACCTTAGCATTAGGCGGACGACGTCGTGGTCCGTCCATCGCGTGCTTCCGTAGCTCCTTATCTTGTTGATAAGGGTCTTGAGCCGGTTGTATGTTTGGGTTGGCTCCTCGCCCCTTATCATTGCGAATCTTCCAAGCTCTCCTTCTACCAACTCCATCTTGGTGAGCAAGGTGACGTCGTTCCCCTCATGAGAGATCTTGAGGGTGTCCCAGATCTGCTTGGCATTGTCCAAGCCGCTCACCTTGTGATACTCGTCTCTGCACAAAGAGGCTAGCAACACAGTAGTAGCTTGTGCATTTTTATGAATCTGTTCATTAATAAACAAAGGGCTATCCGAGCTATCAAATTTCATTCCACTTTCCACAATCTCCCAAATGCTTGGATGGAGAGAAAACAGGTGAGTACGCATTTTGTGGCTCCAAAATCCGTAGTCCTCTCCATCAAAGTGAGGGGGCTTGCCAAGTGGAATGGGGAGCAAATGAGCATTTGAGCTATGCGGAATGCACGAATAATCGAAAGAAAAGTTTGAGTTAACCGTCTTTCGTCTATCGTAGTCGTCGTTGTCCTTTTGGGAAGAAGAGGACTCGTCGCTGTCGTCGTAGTAGACGATCTCCTTGATGCGTCTTGTCTTCTTCTTCTTCCCATCTTTTCGCTTGTGGCCCGAGCCCGAGTCGGTAGGCTTGTCATCTTTGGGCTCGTTGACGAAAGACTCCTTCTCCTTATCGTTGATCACCATCCCCTTGCCCTTAGGATCCATCTCTTCGGGCGTTTAGTCCCTTTCTTGAAGAGAATGGCTCTGATACCAATTGAGAGCACCTAGAGGGGGGGTGAATAGGTGATCCTGTGAAACTTGAAAACTTAAGCCACAAAACACGGTTAATCGTTAGCACAATAATTGCCAAGTGGCTAAAGAGATGTCTTAGCAAAACACAATAACCACAAGAGAACAATCACAGAGATGACACAGTGGTTTATCCCGTGGTTCAGCCAAGACCAACGCTTGCCTACTCCACGTTGTGGCGTCCCAACGGATGAGAGTTGCACTCAACTCCTCTCAAGTGATCCAATGATCAACTTGAGTACCACAGTGTTTTCCTTTTCTTTTCTTATCCCGTTCGCGAGGAATCTCCACAACTTGGAGCCTCTCGCCCTTACACTTTTGATGTTCACAAAGAATCACGGAGTAAGGGAGGGATGAGCAACTCACACAAGACTCACAGATCAGAGCAACAACACGCACACAAGTCGCAACAAGAGCTCGCAACACAACCCAATGAGTTCACAACTCCACAAGAGCTCTATATGCTATCACAAAGAAACAAATGCGCGGAATCGATGACTTGGTGCTTAGGAATGTTGTAAGTATGCTTGGTGTTCTCCTCCATGCGCCTAGGGGTCCCTTTTATAGCCCCAAGGCAGCTAGGAGCCGTTGAGAGCAATCTAGGAAGGCTGATCTTGCCTTCTGTCGACTGGCGCACCAGACAGTCCGGTGCACACCGGACATGTCCGGTGCACGATTTCTTTCCATAACTGGCGCAGTCGACCGTTGACAGCCAGAGAGCTGTTGGCGCACCGGACATGTCCGGTGCACACCGGACAGTCCGGTGCCTTCTTCTAGCCGTTGGCTCGGCCACGTGTCCCGCGCAGATTGCGTGGCCGACCGTTGGCCCGGCCGACCGTTGGCTCACCGGACAGTCCGGTGCACACCGGACAGTTCGGTGAATTATAGTCGTACGTCGCCGGTGGATTCCCGAGAGCGGCCAGTTCGCTCAAGCCAGCCTGGCACACCGGACACTGTCCGGTGCACCAACGGACAGTCCGGTGCTCCAGACTGAGCTGAAACTTGGCTGCTCGAGCCAAGGCATTTTCAATTGGCTTTTTCCTGTTTCCAACACTTAGACACAATACATTAGTCACTAAAACAATGTACTAAGTCTGAGAGACATACCTTTGACCTTGGTTTGTACTTTGTCCACCATTTTACATTTAAGCACTTGTGTTAGACACTAAATCACCAAAATACTTAGAAATGGCCCAAGGGCACATTTTCCTTTCACCTGCAATATCTCCACCGAGGAGAGCTACCCCTCGACCGAGCCGAAGCTCGGCGGTTGGCGCGGCGCGCCAAGTCGTTCGTCTTGCTAGGAGACGGGAAGGAGCTCTACCACCGCAGCCCCTCGGGCATCCTCCAGCGATGCATTTCCATCGCCGAAGGCCAGGAGCTCTTACAAGAGATACACTCAGGGGCTTGCGGCCATCACGCAGCGCACGGGCCCTTGTTGGAAACGCCTTCCAACAAGGCTTCTACTGGCCGACCGCGGTGTCCGACGCCACTAGAATTGTCCGCACCTGCCAAGGGTGTCAATTCTATGCAAGGCAGACCCACCTGCCCGCTCAGGCTCTGCAGACCATACCCATCACCTGGTCGTTTGCTGTATGGGGTCTGGACCTCGTCGGCCCCTTGCAGAAGGCACCCGGGGGCTACACGCACCTGCTGGTCGCCATCGACAAATTCTCCAAGTGGATCGAGGTCCGGCCCCTAAACAGCATCAGGTCCGAACAGGCGGTGGCGTTCTTCACCAACATCATCCATCGCTTTGGGGTCCCGAACTCCATCATCAGCGACAACGGCACCCAGTTCACTGGCAGAAAGTTCCTGGACTTCTGCGAGGATCACCACATCCGGGTGGACTGGGCCGCCGTGGCTCACCCCATGACGAATGGGCAAGTAGAGCGTGCCAACGACATGATCCTACAAGGGCTCAAGCCGCAGATCTACAACGACCTCAACAAGTTCGGCAAGCGATGGATGAAGGAGCTCCCCTCGGTGGTCTGGAGTCTGAGGGCAACGCTGAGCCGAGCCACGGGCTTCACACCGTTCTTTATAGTCTATGGGGCCGAGGCCATCTTGCCCACAGACTTAGAATACGGTTCCCCGAGGACGAGGGCCTACGACGGCCAAAGCAATTGAGCTAACTGAGAAGACTCGCTAGACCAGCTGGAAGAGGCTCGGGACATGGCCGTACTACACTCGGCGCGGTACCAGCAGTCCCTGCGACGCTACCACGCCCGAGGGGTTCGGTCCCGAGACCTCCAGGTGGGCGACCTGGTGCTTCGGCTGCAACAAGACGCCCGAGGGCGGCACAAGCTCACGCCTCCCTGGGAAGGGCCATTCGTCATCGCCAAGGTTCTGAAGCCCGGAACGTACAAGCTGGCCAACAGTCAAGGCGAGGTCTACAGCAACGCTTGGAACATCCGACAGCTACGTCGCTTCTACCCTTAAGATGCTTTCAAGTTATTCGTACACCTCGTTCACACACGAAGTCTAGTCATCAAGGAAGGGTCAGCCTTGCCTCGGCAAAGCCCGACCCTCCCTCGGGGGCTAGAAGGGGGGAACCCCCTCTGCGTCAAAATTTTCCTTGAAAAAAGTCTTCCATCAAAAAGGCTTCTGCGTTCCCCGGCTATATCAGTAGCAGGACCCCAAGAAGCGAGCGAGGGCGCATGTAAGTGGCAAGGCCGACCGAGCCGAGGGACTCCTACACCTTTGGGATACGGATACCTCACTCGTCACCTACCACGAAAAATGACTCCTACTTGGGCAAGCCACCCTTCTACTGATGAACGGGGCCGGATACGCAAAATGGAAGGAAAAGGAGCACAACCTTATACTACGATAATAAAGTGTTCGGGCCTCAGCGGCCGCAAAAGACACATGTGCATTCAAAGAAAACTGCTCCAGCAAAGTCAGGCGTCGCCCGGAGAAGGAGCCGCGCCCTCGGCTTCGTCCCCACCCTCGGCAAAGTCCGCCCCGGCCTCGGACGACAGCGCAGGCGGGAGGATCTCTGCCTCGAAGGTGGTTGCCAGCACCGCGCCCGGACCATCACCGGCGGGGTCTTCTCCAGGAATCCGGCTCGAGCAGACAGTCCGAGCCGGCCACCCCGAAGCCTCAGCCAGATGTCCCCCGAGGACATCGGCCAGGCTCGTGGCCTCGGCAACTCGACTCCGGTGTCGGTCCCGCCAGTGGATGGCCCGGCCAGGCTCCGGCTGACGAAGTCTTCCTTTCGAGCCAACTCCACCTCTGTCCGTGCTGACACCGCTACCTCCGGCTTTGGCTCATCGAAGAGCGGCCGAGGGTTCCTTTAACTAAGCAAGAGAAGCCTCGGATAGCAAGGCCGACCGAGCCGAGGGACTCCTACGCCTCCGGGATACGGATACCTCACTCGTCACCTTCGCACGAGGCAACTCACGCTTGGTGAAGCGGTTCAGATAGCCGACAGGCGAGTCTTAGTGCTCGAAATGAGGAAAAACACGGCTCCGTGCCGAAAATACATACATGTTCAGGCCCCGACAGCCACAATGAACAAAACACCGGCACTGAAGGTGCCATTACAAACGGAACTCCAGTTCCACCTCCGCAGGCACGAACAACCCCACACGATTGGAGGGCCTGCGTAGCAACAGAAGGCCGACGGGTGACTCGTCGCCGCTCGCTCCAACAGCGACGACGACGACTTCTGCTCCGAGGGGCCGAACAGCAGCAGCGATGACCTCAGGGCGGATGCTGCTGCCATAAGGCCCTCGCCCACGTCCTCACTCGAGAGGCGAGGACGAGCAGAAGGCCGTAGAGTCGGAGGTCAGTCTGTGGGCGGCACCGGCTATCTCGTCGGCGGAGAAACCTCTTCCAGCTGCCGTGGCGGAAGGTGACACCGGAAGCGGCTCCGAAGCCGCTCGGGTCGCAGAGCCGGGCACGCGGCAGCTGCCAGCGCCACGAACGGCGAACGCCCTTCCCCCCGATCACTGAGGGAAGGAGCGGGCCGCTGCCCGCGCAGCGACCGACACCAACTCGACGCACTCCCCTCCCCAGCGTTGATGATGAACATCCTTAAAGCTGAGGGAGGGGCAGAGGCCGCAGCCCGGCTTGCTTCTCCCCACCCAGGGGCTGGTGGTCACCATCTTGGGTGACCACCGGCGAGGGGATGCGACCGGGCTGCCTGATGAAAATCCTTGAAGCCGAACGATGGCTGAAAGGTACCAACTTCCGCGAAGTTGCGTTCCTCCAACGACAAGGCGGAATGATTGCGAGTGTTCCCCATCCGGGGGCTCGGAAGGTGGAAAGACGCGATGCATAAGGGAGCGCGAAGACATGGTTGCCTTTCAAGGGGGTCACCCTCCTTTTAAAGGCAACTCTCCCCACTTGCGTCCTCAGCCATCGCGGGCTGAGTCTTCTCCAACACGCTCCAAGGTCCTCCCCATACAACACGGGGGCTGGGTCCCATGCGTCATGCAAGATGGCCCAGGGCAGAAGAAGCCAAACCGCCGCGCGCGGTGCGCGCAACTGCCTAGCGGTTACAAGCCTTCCTCCACTTTCGCCCAGACCAGCGAGTGAAAGGGCGGACAGCCATGCAGTCGGCATGCAACCGCGCCAAGTGGGCGCACCCCCTCGACTCCAACGCGCCCAGCATGGAGGCCTAGGCCCACACGTCATGCAACCGGCGCGCCGGTTGCTACGTGCGAACAACTGCACCGCCCCTCGCGCCACTACCGCGCCTCCTCGACTGTGGAACCAGTACCGCGACTCGAGGCAACCCTGCGTATGACCCAACAGTGCCAGCCAGGCGCATCGGTCACGGGCCAGTCAGCCGCGGGAGAAGGCGCGACGGTCGATGCGGCCAAAAATGGGCCGGCAGTAATGGCGGTGGCAGGCGGGCAGAAGCAGCGGTCACGTCGTCAGCCAAGCTCACGTCCCCTCATGGGACAGCAAGAGAACCTCTCCCACGGCGTGAAGACGGCGCGCCCGTGTTCCGTTCCTCGAACGGCTCGCGTACGCACGACGGCTGCACCGCGAACCACTCGCCCCGTCGCATTAACTCCGCGGCGGGACAGGCGGCACCTTTGGCAGGAGAAGCGAGCGACGCTTCGCCTTCGCCATAATGACCGCGTCAAAAAAGGTGCGCCACGTCATTCGATTTCGTATCCTTTTCCTTTTCCTCTTTCTCTCTCTTACAACAGGGACCGGGAAAGGGGGATACCCCGAAAGGGATCCTTCTCAGCGAAGGAAACAGGCCCCGAGCCCCCCTACTGATCAGAGGTTCGAAGGCTGGCCCCTCGGAGGGGTTCAACTGCCGCCTCAGAGCGCTCGGGCTCCGCGCCCACTACTAGTCAGAGGTTCAAAGGTCGGCCCCTCGGAAGGGTTCAACGACCGCCTCAGGCCACTCGGGCTCCGCGCCCACTACTGATCAGGGGTTTGTAGGCTGGCCCTCGAAGGGTTCACAGCCGCCTTAGACGCAGAGCGAGGGATGACCCTAGGTACGTTCGATACATAACCAAGGCTCGGGCTACGCTCCCGAGGTACCCTAGGACATTTCCGAGACCAGCGGGAACGATCTTGTAACGGAATCCCATCAGAGGGAGGCATCGAGCCCTCGGACCCCGTCAAAAGGGGACCGGGTCCGGCAAATCACCCGCAGGTACTTTTGGAGCGCGCCTCCGGGCCTCTAGCCGACCCCTAACAAATGGGGCACGGGCGTCCACTCGGATTACCCGTTAGCAGCTCATAGGAGACACCATGTTCGGCGCCCTCCAAGGGCAACATGGCGCTTTTCCCCCCATCCTCCTTGCAGAAAGGCGACGCAGGGGCGTATGTAAAAAAGTCGAGTCTGTCCTTGACCGTCCTCTCGCTCTGTGCGGAGGCTCGAGGGCTGCTCTCGCAAACCCAGCTCCGGCCAAACCGTTGACAACGTCAACATACCAGCCAAGAACTTGGGACCCGGCCATGCACCCGGGCTACGGCCAGCTCGCATGAGGGAACAACCAGACCGGCCGAAGCATCGCGAAACGCATTAAGACCTCGAAGGAGTCAAACCACTCCTCCGAGGCCTCGGGGGCTACACCCGGCGGGTGCGCTCACGCGCACCCACCGGAACAAAACGCAACCGAGAAAGGCCGGTCCCCTTGCAAAAAAGTGCGACAAAAGCCTCCAAGCGAGTATTAACACTCCCTTCGAGGCTGGGGGGCTATTGTCGGGGACCATAATTAGGGGTACCCTCAAGACTCCTAATCTCAGCTGGTAACCCCCATCAGCACAAAGCTGCAAAGGCCTGATGGGTACAATTGAGTCAAGGCTCGGTCCACTCAAGGGACACGATCTCGCCTCGCCCGAGCCCAGCCTCGGGCAAGGGCAGCCGACCCCGGAGGGTTCACGTCTCGCCCGAGGACCCCCTCAAGCAACGGACACACCTTCGGCTCGCCCGAGGCCCAGTCTTTGCCAAGAAGCAACCTTGGCCAAGTCACCACGCCGACCGACCGTATCGCAGGAGCATTTAATGCAAAGGTGGCCTAGCACCTTATCCTGACGCGCGCCCTTCAGTCGACAGAGCCGAAGTGACCGCAGTCACTTCGCCGCTCCACTGACCGGTCTGACAAGAGGACAGCGCCGCCTGCGCCGCTCCGACTGCTATGCCACTCGACAGAGTGAGGCTGACAGCAGCCAAGTCCGCCCTCAGGCGCCATAGGAAACTCTGCATCGCCCGAAGCGCTCGAACTCGGGCTCGGCCCCGGAAGACGACGAACTTCGCTTCGCCCGACCCCAGGGCTCGGACTCGGGCTCAGCCCCGGAAGACGACGAACTCCGCTTCGCCCGACCCCAGGGCTCGGACTTGGGCTCAGCCCTGGAAGACGACGAACTCCGCTTCGCCCGACCCCAAGCCTCGGACTCGGGCTCAGCCCCGGAAGACGACGAACTCCGCATCGCCCGACCTCAGGGCTTGGACTCAGCCCTGGCCTCAGCCGACGATCTCCGCCTCGCCCGACCCAGGGGCTCGGACTCGACCTCGGCCTCGAAAGACAGACTCGACCTCGACCTCGGAGGAGCCTCCACCTCGCCTAACCCAGGGCTCGGACCGACCACGTCACAGGAGGCGCCATCATTACCCTACCCCAAGCTAACTCAGGCTACGGGGAACAAGACCGGCGTCCCATCTGGCTCGCCCCGGTAAACAAGTAATGATGGCGCCCCGCATGCTCTATGACGACGGCGGCTCTCAGCCCCTTACGGAAGCAAGGAGACGTCAGCAAGGACTCGACAGCCCCGATAGCTGTCCTTCCGCCAGGCTCCAGCGCTCCTCCGACGGCCACGACACCACACGAACCGGGTGCCAAAACCTCTCCGGCTGCCACGATGGCATGTACTCAGGGCACTAGCTCTTCTCTGCTAGACACGTTAGCACACTGCTACACCTCCATTGTACACCTGGATCCTCTCCTTACGCCTATAAAAGGAAGGTCCAGGGCCCTCTTACAGGGGGTTGGCCGCGCGGGGAAGGACGGGACGGCGCTCGCGTAAGCCTCTCGCTCCCTTCCGCGTGGACGTTTGTAACCCCCTACTGCAAGCGCACCCGACCTGGGCGCGGGACAAACACGAAGGCCGCGGGTTTCCCCTTTTACGCCTGTCTCCCTCCGGCTTTTTCCCCCCTTTGCGCTCCGTCTCGTGCCGACCCATCTGGGCTGGGAAACACGGCGACAATTTACTCGTCGGTCCAGGGACCCCCCGGGTTCGAAACGCCGACAAATGAATATAGAAAATTTTCACTAGTACCTGGCAGTTCTGAATGCAAAAAAAAAGTGAGGTACATGTACTTGATTCTATGGGACAACAAATAACGGATCGTCGAGACCTTTATACTACAGTGAGTAATTATTTCTTTTATATTATGATTATTTCATCATTACATTATTTGTTATCTATAAATCGTGATATGTTTTATATAAACACATAGTTAAAAGGTCTAGAAAGACAGATTAAACTTGCAGCAGAACATAAAGAGCTTTACCAAGGCAAGTGGTCGAACCTTGATGTTGCATCATGGCCAGTTATAGAGAAGATCACAACACAAATGCAAACCGATGGATAAAATTCATGTGACCACAACTCTACAAAATTGGTTGTATTTATTTTCATATATACATAGAAACTCACCTGATCTGTTAAATTTCATATTAGGGTATCTTGCGGGCTATGGATGATAAACTATATGGAATACTGGGCAGAATCCTCCCTATCTGATAACGTAACTCATGTAGAGGACGTATATTTATAGGAACAATGTTTCTTTTGTTCTAATTTATATACTTGCAGGATGATATAACAATGTTTAGGTTTAAGCTACCTACAATATTATGGGATTCGAGATTAAACACAAAGAAAAGCCATCAAAATCTTGATCACAATGTGGATGAAGATGGAGAGAGTTCAAGTGATGTTCAAATAATCGATACTCCATGTGAGTTATGTAAATCGTCAAATACATCACATCAGATTGAACCATATATATCTCCATATGTTCTGCCTGCTAAAGTAACATCAACAAACACACAAGAACTGATGTTTGTATTATGCACATATATCATGGAGATAGACAACGCCAAATATTTAAAGTAAGTTAATTCTCATTTAATATAGTATATGCATGGTAAATATTCAACACATATGTTATTGCTTTAACTATAAAAACAAATGTTCATTTAATAGGAAACATTGGATTCAGAGCACTAAACCTTATCCAATTTCTTTAAGTCTTCAAAAACTTAAAGATATATTGGATGTAAATAAGTCGATGGATATAGATTGTTTTAATATGGCTGTTCGGATGACCGCATGCAATGATGCCTTGTTCTTGTTGGAAGACAAATACCACTACATGGATCTACAGTTCTGTGTAAGTTGAAGTAATTAGTCTTTATTCATATAAGTGTGTTCATTATATCATTATTTTACTAACAAAAAGTAGTCCATAACTAAATTTGATCGAGACCCTCGCCTTCGTGCAAAGCCAGATATCAACATGTTGGCAAAATTATTAGAATGTTGGCCTGCCATGGAGTACGATGTTTCAGATTGCAAACAAGTAAGCTATACTCTTCATCATTTTTGTAATCTTGTTTTTTCTCTTACTTGAACTATTTTTTTAACTTGCAGATTCTATTGCCCGATTCTTTCTTGGGTCACTTCACCTTATATGTACTTAACATGGACACTAGAAGCATCTATATAATGGACTCCATGCATATACCATCATGGTTTAAGGGTGATCATCCTAGCATGCATAATATCCATAATATACATTATATTGCCAATAATATGAATGTTGTCATGGAATTGGCCAATCCTACATGGAAAGACGATATTTATATGTGGCGTCGTATAGTACCAACATGGGTTCCAAGAACATTAAACTGGTAATTTTTTTAACCCGAACCACTTACTAATTTTGTCTACATATATGTAACAACGTATTATTTTAATTTGTAGGAATTTATCTGGCTTTCTTGTTATCAACTTTATGCATGATTGGAATGTGAAAGTTGCCTAGAGGGGGGGTGAATAGGGCGAATCTGAAATTTACAAACTTAATCACAACTACAAGCCGGGTTAGCGTTAGAAATGTAAACGAGTCCGAGAGAGGGTGTGAAAACAAATCGCAAGCGAATAAAGAGTGAGACACAAGGATTTGTTTTACCGAGGTTCGGTTCTCGCAAACCTACTCCCCGTTGAGGTGGTCACAAAGACCGGGTCTCTTTCAACCCTTTCCCTCTCTCAAACGGTCCCTCGAACCGAGTGAGCTTCTCTTCTCAATCAAACGGGAACCAAACTTCCCGCAAGGACCACCACACAATTGGTGTCTCTTGCCTTGATTACAATTGAGATGATCACAAGAAAGAATGAGAAAAAGAAGCAATCCAAGCGCAAGAGCTCAAATGAACACAACAAATCTCTCTCACTAATCACTAAAACTTTGTGTAGAATTGGGAGAGGATTTGATCACTTTGGTGTGTCTTGTATTGAATGCTAGCTCTTGTAAGGTGTAGAAGTGGGAAAACTTGGATGACTTGAATGTGGGGGTGGTTGGGGTATTTATAGCCCCAACCACCAAACTTGACCGTTGGTGGAGGCTGCTGTCGACGGGCGCACCGGACAGTCCGGTGCGCCACCGGACACTGTCTGGTGCGCCAGCCACGTCACCTGGCCGTTGGGTTCCGACCGTTGGAGCTCTGACTTGTGGGGCCTTTGGACTGTCCGGTGGTGCACCGGACAGGCCCTGTAGGCTGTCCGGTGTGCCACCCGCGCGTGCTCTGCTCCTCTGCGCGCGCAGGCGCGCATTTAATGCGTTGCAGTCGACCGTTGTGTGTGAAGTAGTCGTTGCTCCGCTGTCACACCGGACAGTCCGGTGTGTACCGGACACTGTCCGGTGACTCATCGGACAGTCCGGTGAATTATAGCGGAGCGGATTCCCGAAGCTGGCGAGTTCAGAGTTGCTCTCCCTTGGGGCACCGGACAGTCCGGTGAATTATAGCGGAGCTTCTCTGAAAATTCCCGAAGGTGAAGAGTTTGGCGTCGAGTTCCCTGGTGCACCGGACACTGTTCGGTGGTGCACCGGACACTGTCTGGTGGTGCACCGGACAGTCCGGTGCGCCAGACCAGGGTGCCTTCCGGGTTGTCTTTTGCTCTTTTGTTTGAACCCTTTTCTTGGTCTTTTCATTGGCTTATTGTGAACCTTTGGCACCTGTAGAACTTATAGACTAGAGCAAACTAGTTAGTCCAATTATTTGTGTTGGGCAATTCAACCACCAAAATCAATTAGGAAATAGGTGTAAGCCTAATTCCCTTTCAATCTCCCCATTTTTGGTGATTGATGCCAACACAAACCAAAGCAAGTATAGAAGTGCATAATTGAACTAGTTTGCATATTTGTAAGTGCAAAGGTTACTTAGAATTGAGCCAATATAAATACTCATAAGATATGCATGGATTGTTTCTTTATTTTCATCATTTTGGACCACGCTTGCACCACAAGTTTTGTTTTGCAAATTCTTTTGTAAATTCTTTTCAAAGTTTTTTTTGCAAATAGTCAAAGGTAAATAAATAAGATTTTGAGAAGCATTTTCAAGATTTGAAATTTTCTCCCCCTGTTTGAAATGCTTTTCCTTTGACTAAAACAAAACTCCCCCTTGATAAAATCCTCCTCTTAGTGTTCAAGAGGGTTTTAAGATATCAATTTTTGAATGTGCTACTTTCTCCCCCTTTTGAACACAAAGAGATACCAATTTGAAAAACTCTTTTAAAAATAAGGTGGTGGTGCGGTCCTTTTGCTTTGGGCTAATACTTTCTCCCCCTTTGGCATGAATCGCCAAAAACGGATACTTGAGTAAAATATAAGCCCTTTGCTAACTACTTTATCCCCTTTGGCACATAAGACATGAGTGAAGATTATACCAAAGACGGAGAGTTGCTCGGAGCGACGGCGAAGGATGAGTTATGGAGTGGAAGCCTTTGTCTTCGCCGAAGACTCCAATTCCCTTTCAACTATGACTTGGTTTGAAATATACTAGAGAACACATTAGTCATAGCATATAAAAGAGACATGATCAAAGGTATACTTATGAGCTTGTGTGCAAGACATTAAAAGAAATTCCTAGAATCAAGAATATTTAGCTCATGCCTAAGTTTGTTAAAAGTTTGTTCATCAAGTGGCTTGGTAAAGATATCGGCTAATTGTTCCTTAGTGTTGATATATGCAATCTCGATATCTCCCTTTTGTTGGTGATCCCTTAAGAAATGATACCGAATGGCTATGTGTTTAGTGCGGCTATGCTCAACGGGATTATCCGCCATGTGGATTGCACTCTCATTATCACATAGAAGAGGAACTTTGGTTAATTTGTAACTGTAGTCCCTAAGGGTTTGCCTCATCCAAAGTAGTTGCGCGCAACAATGACCTGCGGCAATGTACTCGGCTTCGGCGGTAGAAAGAGCTACGGAATTTTGCTTCTTTGAAGCCCAAGACACCAAGGATCTTCCCAAGAACTGGCAAGTCCCCGATGTGCTCTTTCTATTAATTTTACACCCCGCCCAATCGGCATCCGAATAACCAATTAAATCAAATATGGATCCCCTAGGATACCAAAGCCCAAACTTAGGAGTATGAACTAAATATCTCAAGATTCGTTTTACGGCCGTAAGGTGAGCTTCCTTAGGGTCGGCTTGGAATCTTGCACACATGCATACGAAAAGCATAATATCCGGTCGAGATGCACATAAATATAGTAAAGAACCTATCATCGACTGGTATACCTTTTGATCTACGAATTTACCTCCCGTGTCGAGGTCGAGATGCCCATTGGTTCCCATGGGTGTCTTGATGGGTTTGGCATCCTTCATCCCAAACTTGTTTAGAATGTCTTGAATATACTTCGTTTGGCTAATGAAGGTGCCCTCTTGGAGTTGCTTCACTTGAAATCCCAAGAAGTACTTCAACTCCCCCATCATGGACATCTCAAATTTTTGTGTCATGATCCTACTAAATTCCTCACATGTAGATTCATTAGTAGACCCAAATATGATATCATCAACATAAATTTGGCATACAAACAAATCATTATCAAGAGTTTTAGTAAATAAAGTAGGATCGGCCTTTCCGACTTTGAAGCCATTAGTGATAAGAAAATCTCTTAGGCATTCATACCATGCTCTTGGGGCTTGCTTGAGCCCATAAAGCGCCTTAGAGAGTTTGTATACGTGATTAGGGTACTCACTATCTTCAAAGCCAGGAGGTTGCTCAACATAGACCTCCTCCTTGATTGGTCCATTGAGGAAGGCACTTTTCACGTCCATTTGATAAAGCTTAAAGCCATGGTAAGTAGCATAGGCAAGTAATATACGAATTGACTCAAGCCTAGCTACGGGTGCATAGGTTTCACCAAAATCCAAACCTTCGACTTGTGAGTATCCCTTGGCCACAAGTCAGGCTTTGTTCCTTGTCACCACACCATGCTCGTCTTGCTTGTTGCGGAAGACCCACTTGGTTCCTACAACATTTTGATTAGGACGTGGAACCAAATGCCATACCTCGTTCCTAGTGAAATTGTTGAGTTCCTCTTGCATCGCCACCACCCAATCCGAATCTTGTAGTGCTTTCTCTACCCTGTGTGGCTCAATAGAGGAAACAAAATAGTAATGCTCACAAAAATGTGCAATACGAGATCTAGTGGTTACCCCCTTATGAATGTCGCCGAGGATGGTGTCGACGAGGTGATCTCGTTGGATTGCTTGGTGGACTCTTGGGTGTGGTGGTCTTGGTTCTTCATCCTCCTTATCATGATCATTTGCATCTCCCCCTTGATCATTGCCGTCATCTTGAGGTGGCTCATCTCTTTGATTTTCTCCTTCATCAACTTGAGCCTCATCCTCATTTTGAGTTGGTGGAGATGCTTACGTGGAGGAGGATGGTTGATCTTGTCCATTTGGAGGCTCTTCGAATTCCTTAGGACACACATCCCCAATGGACATGTTCCTTAGCGCGATGCACGGAGCCTCTTCATCACCTATCTCATCAAGATCAACTTGCTCTACTTGAGAGCCGTTAGTCTCATCAAACACAATGTCACAAGAAACTTCAACTAGTCCTGAAGACTTGTTAAAGACTCTATATGCCCTTGTGTTTGAATCATATCCTAGTAAAAAGCCTTCTACAGTCTTAGGAGCAAATTTAGATTTTCTACCTCTTTTAACAAGAATAAAGCATTTGCTACCAAAGACTCTAAAATATGAAATATTGGGCTTTTTACCAGTAAGGAGTTCATATGATGTCTTCTTGAGGATTCGGTGTAGATACAACCGGTTGATGGCGTAGCAGGCGGTGTTGACTGCCTTGGCCCAAAACCGATCCGAAGTCTTGTACTCATCAAGCATGGTTCTTGCCATGTCCAATAGAGTTCGATTCTTCCTCTCCACTACACCATTTTGTTGTGGCATGTAGGGAGAAGAGAACTCATGCTTGATGCCCTCCTCCTCAAGGAAGCCTTCGATTTGTGAGTTCTTGAACTCCGTCCCGTTGTCGCTTCTAATTTTCTTGATCCTTAAGCCGAACTCGTTTTGAGCCCGTCTCAAGAATCCTTTTAAGGTCTCTTGGGTATGAGATTTTTCCTGCAAAAAGAACACCCAAGTGAAGCGAGAATAATCATCCACAATAACTAGACAGTACTTACTCCCGTCGATGCTTATGTAAGCTATCGGGCCGAATAGGTCCATATGTAGGAGCTCGAGTGGCCTATCAGTCGTCATGATGTTCTTGTGTGGATGATGAACACCAACTTGCTTTCCTGCCTGACATGCGCTACAAATCTTGTCTTTCTCAAAATGAACATTTGTTAGTCCCAAAATGTGTTCTCCCTTTAGAAGTTTGTGAAGATTCTTCATTCCAACATGTGCTAGTCGGCGATGCCAGAGCCAGCCCATGTTAGTCTTAGCAATTAAGCAAGTGTCGAGTTCAGCTCTATCAAAATCTACTAAGTATCACTAGTACAAAAAGGCTCAAAGCCTGCGGGGACGATATATTTTTACAGGCGGTTTCGGTTATCCACCGACTGTGTTATTTCTAGTGGCGGTTTCTTAAGAAAACCGCCACTAGAAATCGTATTTCTACTGGCGGTTCCTTAAGAAAACCGCCAGTAGAAATCCATGATTTGTAGTGGCGGTTTTCTTAAGGAACCGCCACTAGAAATACGATTTCTAGTGGCGGTTTTCTTAAGGAACCGCCACTAGAAATCATTTTTATCCTTAATTTTTTGAGTTTTTCAAACGGCCTCGTATGACAAAACCACCAAAATAAAAGTTGTAGATCTCTAAAAGTTATGAAACTTTGTAGTTGACAACTTTTTTGTTTGAACTCATTTCGGTTCTCAAAAATTGAATCTAAGTATGTCAAATTTAAAATTCAAATTTTGCAAACTACCTCGGATGAAAAAAGTGTCAAAATAAAAGTTGTAGAACTTCAAAAGTTATTTATCTTTGTAGTTGACAACTTTTTTATTTGAATTCGTTTAGTGTCTCAAATAAGCATTTTACACTCAAATGGTTGTAATATGTGGAGAAAACAACTACAAACTAGACACAAGACATGTCATAGACGGAGTGGTAGGGGAGGGTACGCGCGAGGGTGAGGTCGACGGTTCGAATACTAACAACCGCGTAGCGCGTGAATTTTGCGCGAAAAATGCGGGTGGGGTGGGCCTAATAAAAATAAATTTTTTAACTATTTGTAAAATATGTTTTATGTTTCCTGGAAACGATTTGCACTGGCGGTTTTATTACGTCGACCGCCAGTGAAAATCGATTTTCACTGGCGGTTTTATTAAGCCGACCGCCAGTGAAAATCGATTTTCACTGGCGGTCCTCAGTTACCCGCCAGTGAAAATCGATTTTCACTGGCCCCTAGCACTGGCGGTTACGAAAAACGCCACTATAAATAGGTTTACAACCGCCACTATAGAACTTCTCTGTACTAGTGTTCGAATACTAACAACCGCGTAGCGCGTGAATTTTGCGCGAAAAATGCGGGTGGGGTGGGCCTAATAAAAATAAATTTTTTAACTATTTGTAAAATATGTTTTATGTTTCCTGGAAACGATTTGCACTGGCGGTTTTATTACGTCGACCGCCAGTGAAAATCGATTTTCACTGGCGGTTTTATTAAGCCGACCGCCAGTGAAAATCGATTTTCACTGGCGGTCCTCAGTTACCCGCCAGTGAAAATCGATTTTCACTAGCCCCTAGCACTGGCGGTTACGAAAAACGCCACTATAAATAGGTTTACAACCGCCACTATAGAACTTCTCTGTACTAGTGTATAGCTGACCCTCTAACACTCCCTTAAATGCTATTGAATCATCACTCCTTCTAAAGACAGTAACACCTACATCTGTGAAAAGACAGTTGTAGCCAATTTTGCATAATTGAGATACGGAAAGCAAATTGTAATCTAAAGAATCTACAAGAAAAACATTGGAAATGGAATGGTCAGGTGATATAGCAATTTTACCCAAACCTTTGACCAAACCTTGATTTCTATCCACGAATGTAATAGCTCGTTGGGGATCTTGGTTTTTCTCATAGGAGGAGAACATCTTCTTCTCCCCTGTCATGTGGTTTGTGCATCCGATGTCTATTATCCAACTTGAGCCCCCGAATGCATAAACCTACAAAACAAGTTTAGTTCTTTGTTTTAGGTACCCAAACTGTTTTGGGTCCTTTGGCATTAGATACAAGAACTTTGGGCACCCAAACACAAGTTTTTGATCTCTTGTGTTTGCCCCCAACAAACTTGGCAACTACCTTGCCAGATTTGTTAGTCAGAACATAAGATGCATCAAAAGTTTTAAATGAAATGTCATGATCATTTGATGCACTAGGAGTTTTCTTCTTAGGCAATTTAGCACGGGTTGATTGCCTAGAGCTAGATGTCTCACCCTTATACATAAAAGCATGATTAGGGCCAGAGTGAGACTTCCTAGAGTGAATTCTCCTAATCTTGCTCTCGGGATAACCGGCAGGGTATAAAATGTAACCCTCGTTATCCTGAGGCATGGGAGCCTTACCCTTAACAAAATTAGACAGTCTTTTAGGAGGGGCATTAAGTTTGGCATTGTCTCCCTTTTGGAAGCCAATGCCATCCTTGATGCCAGGGCGTCTCCCACTATAGAGCATGCTTCTAGCAAATTTAAATTTTTCATTTTCTAAGTCATGCTCGACAATTTTAGCATCTAATTTTGCTATATGATCATTTTGTTGTTTAATTAAAGCCATGTGATCATGAATAGCATCAATGTTAATGTCTCTACATCTAGTACAAATGGAAGTATGTTCAACGGTAGATGTAGAGGGTTTGCAAGATTTTAATTCTACAACCTTAGCATGCAATATATCATTTTTACTTCTAAGGTTGGAAATGGAAGCATTGCAAATATCTAATTCTTTAGCCTTAGCAAGTAATTTTTCATTTTCAATTCTAAGGCTAGCAAGAGAAATGTTCAATTCTTCAATCTTAGCAAGCAAATCAACATTATCATTTCTAAGATAGGGAATTGAAACATCACAAGCATTTGAATCAACCTTAGCAATTAAATTTGCATTCTCATTTCTAAGGTTGGCAATGACATCATGGCAAGTGCTTAGCTCACTAGTTAATTTTTCACATTTTTCAACTTCTAGAGCGTAAGCATTTTTAACCTTAACATGCTTTTTGTTTTCCTTGATTAGGAAGTCCTCTTGGGTGTCCAAGAGTTCATCCTTTTCATGGATGGCACTAATTAATTCATTTAATTTTTCTTTTTGTTGCATGTTTAGGTTGGCAAAAAGGGTACACAAATTATCCTCCTCATCACTAGCATTATCATCACTAGAGGACTCATATTTAGTGGAGGATTTGGATTTAACCTTCTTCTTTTTGCCGTCCTTTGCCATGAGGCACTTGTGGCCGACGTTGGGGAAGAGAAGACCCTTGGTGACGGCGATGTTTGCGGCGTCCTCGTCGGAGGAGGAGTCGGTGGAGCTCTCGTCGGAGTCCCATTCCCGGCAAACATGGGCATCGTCGCCCTTCTTCTTGTAGTATCTTTTCTTCTCCTTTCTTCTCCCCTTCTTGTCGTCGCCCCTGTCACTATCACTAGATAATGGACATTTAACAATGAAATGACTGGGCTTACCACATTTGTAGCAAACTTTCTTGGAGCGGGGCTTGTAATCTTTCCCCCTCCTTTGTTTGAGGATTTGGCGGAAGCTCTTGATGATGAGCGCCATCTCCTCATTGTCGAGCTTTGAGGCGTCGATTGGTTGTCTAATTGATGTAGACTCCTCCTTCTTTTCCTCCGTCGCTTTGAATGCGACCGGTTGTGCTTCGGAGGTGGAGGGGCCATCAAGCTCGTTGATCTTCTTTGAGCCTTTGATCATCAATTCAAAGCTCACAAAATTCCCGATTACTTCCTCGGGAGTCATTAGTGTATATCTAGGATTGCCACGAATTAATTGAACTTGAGTAGGGTTAAGGAAAACAAGTGATCTTAGAATAACCTTAACCATTTCGTGGTCATCCCATTTTTTGCTCCCGAGGTTGCGCACTTGGTTCACCAAGGTTTTGAGCCGGTTGTACATGTCTTGTGGCTCTTCCCCTTGGCGTCGGAAGCGACCGAGCTCCCCTTCGATCGTCTCCCGCTTGGTGATCTTGGTCACCTCGTCTCCTTCGTGCGCGGTTTTTAGCGTGTCCCAAATCTCCTTAGCACTTTTCAACCCTTGCACCTTGTTATACTCCTCTCGACTTAGAGAGGCGAGGAGTATAGTTGTGGCTTGGGAGTTGAAGTGTTGGATTTGGGCCACTTCATCCTTATCATAATCTTCATCCCCTACGGATTGTACCTGTACACCAAACTCAATAACATCCCATATACTTTTGTGGAGTGAGGTTAGGTGATATCGCATCAAATCACTCCACCTAGCATAATCTTCACCATCAAACATTGGTGGTTTGCCTAATAGGACGGAAAGTAAAGGCGTATGTTTAGGAATGCGAGGATAGCGTAGGGGGATCTTACTAAACTTCTTGCGCTCATGGCGCTTATAAGTTACGGACGGCGTGTTGGAGCCGGAGGTGGATGGCGACGAGGAGTCGATCTCGTAGTAGACCACCTTCCTCATCTTCTTCTTGTCACCGCTCCGACGCGACTTGTGTGAAGGGGATTCTTTTTCCTTCCCTTTCCCTTTGTTGTAGGACTCTCCCGATGGAGCCTTCCCGTGGCTTGTAGCGGGCTTCTCACCGGTCACCATCTCCTTCTTGGCGTGATCTCCCGACATCACTTCGAGCGGTTAGGCTTTAATGAAGCACCGGCCTCTGATACCAATTGAAAGTCGCCTAGAGGGGGTGAATAGGGCGAATCTGAAATTTACAAACTTAATCACAACTACAAGCCGGGTTAGCGTTAGAAATGTAAATGAGTCCGAGAGAGGGCGTGAAAACAAATCGCAAGTGAATAAAGAGTGAGACACAAGGATTTGTTTTACCGAGGTTCGGTTCTCGCAAACCTACTCCCCGTTGAGGTGGTCACAAAGACCGGGTCTCTTTCAACCCTTTCCCTCTCTCAAACGGTCCCTCGGACCGAGTGAGCTTCTCTTCTCAATCAAACGGGAACCAAACTTCCCGCAAGGACCACCACACAATTGGTGTCTCTTGCCTTGATTACAATTGAGATGATCACAAGAAAGAATGAGAAAAAGAAGCAATCCAAGCGCAAGAGCTCAAATGAACACAACAAATCTCTCTCACTAATCACTAAAACTTTGTGTGGAATTGGGAGAGGATTTGATCACTTTGGTGTGTCTTGTATTGAATGCTAGCTCTTGTAAGGTGTAGAAGTGGGAAAACTTGGATGACTTTAATGTGGGGGTGGTTGGGGTATTTATAGCCCCAACCACCAAACTTGACCGTTGGTGGAGGCTGCTGTCGACGGGCGCACCGGACAGTCCGGTGCGCCATCGGACACTGTCCGGTGCGCCAGCCACGTCACCTGGCCGTTGGGTTCCGACCGTTGGAGCTCTGACTTGTGGGGCCTCTGGACTATCCGGTGGTGCACCGGACAGGCCCCGTAGGCTGTCCGGTGTGCCACCCGCGCGTGCTCTGCTCCTCTGCGCGCGCAGGCACGCATTTAATGCGTTGCAGTCGACCGTTGCGCGTGAAGTAGCCGTTGCTCCGCTGTCACACCGGATAGTCTGGTGTGCACCGGACACTGTCCGGTGACTCACCGGACAGTCCGGTGAATTATAGCGGAGCGGATTCCCGAAGCTGGCGAGTTTAGAGTTGCTCTCCCTTGGGGCACCGGACACTGTCCGGTGGTGCACTGGACAGTCCGGTGAATTATAGCGGATCTCCTCTGAAAATTCCCGAAGGTGAAGAGTTTGGCGTCGAGTTCCCTGGTGCACCGGACACTGTCCGGTGGCACACCGAACAGTCCGGTGCGCCAGACCAGGGTGCCTTCCGGGTTGTCTTTTGCTCTTTTGTTTGAACCCTTTTCTTGGTCTTTTTATTGGCTTATTGTGAACCTTTGGCACCTGTATAACTTATAGACTAGAGCAAACTAGTTAGTCCAATTATTTGTGTTGGGCAATTCAACCACCAAAATCAATTAGGAAATAGGTGTAAGCCTAATTCCCTTTCAGAATGGTATAAGGTTACCCTGCATTTGCACCGTGAGTACCCTATTTGTTCTAATATTTTGTCAATATTGTTCTTCTATAATTGATTATTAATCGAGTTTAATGATATTTAATAATGAATGCGCAGAATGGGAATGTCCTGAGGACCAAATTCTTAGTAGAATTATTGAAGTACAAGGACAATGAATCCAAAGACAACATTCCAGAAGAAATACAAGAAATTATTAGGCACATCAAATAGATGTGATTTTATTTGTAATGATACTCAACTTTTACAGAAAATTATTATCCTTAATGTATATTCACTTCATTTTAATTTGTCACCTTACCAAGATTTCAACGCTTATTAATAATAATAATAATAATAAACAAAGATTCATGTTTTTTGCACATCTTATTATCCTAATTAATTTTATTGCCTTTTAGGTTCGTAGTATCGTTAGGACGGGCATCTTACTATAACAATATAAGACAAATTTTCTATATATAACACATGTGCATATATAAGTTATCGAGATATTATATGTCTCAGTTGCAACGCACGGGCACTGACCTATTATATATAGAAGTCGGTATGGTGCTGATTGTAGCAATGTAGTAGTGAAATAGGTAGATTAAAATAACAAAATTTATGTATAGTAGGATCACAAGTAGATTACGGAACCTTTTCTTATAAAAGTATACCACACATTTGTACATAGATTATCGTGGTTTTATATGTTCCCGTTGCAACGCACGAGCACTCTCCTATAAAAGTATAACACACATTTATACATAGATTATCATAGTTTTATATGTTCCTGTTGCAACGCACTGACACTCTCCTAGTGGATAACTGATGGATACAGTTTTTTTCCCATTTCGAATGTAGAAATTTGAAAACGTACGTTACATACAGATGACAAGAGTCCAGAGCGCATGTATGAAACACGGGTATTACAAATAGCGTGTTTTGTTGGGGTTATGGTTACAACAGGGGTGCGGCGAGTTGAACCGATCACATGGTCGTTTTAGCATTGAAGAAAATTACAGCTTCTCACCAAGGATGAAATATTAAGTGCGAGATCCATCAGGGCGTGGAGCCCTGACCTGTCAATCTGACCTGCAATTACCCTTTCAGAACGTGGAGATGCTTCAAGTACAACAACCCCTCGAACGATATATCTGGCTGCTGGTGCTAAAATCTGGGGTACCAGAACATGCTCTTGATGCCTTGAGGATCAACTTGGAACCCCAGGTTCTTGTAGAAATCTATAACTACATTTATTGCGGAGAAGACACGCCGTCTGTCTATCCCGCTGACAGACGATGTGCCCCCTCAGCATTTAATGTGTTCTGTCCACTCCGCTGGCACGCGGCGTCTAGACCATCCTGCAAGCGGCATACCTGTCTAGTCCATTGTCAAACAGTACGCCCGTACTGCGAGGTGCACTGTGTCCATCATCACTTATACGTTACCAGGGAAGCTTCTCCTGCACGTCAATACTACGCAGATCACGGATGTCAGGACGTAAGAAGATTGCTCCAGCAACGAACATTAGTTGCTCCAAGTATTACATCCGTTATGTTCCTGGGCCCACATGTCGGGGCTCAGTACCCTTGTACGTGCTCCCCTTAGCTATAAAAGGAGAGGCATGCACCGTTACACAAGGAGAAAAAAGGCTCACACGGACAGACTCAAGCACACTTAGACACTCACAAGTTCATACAAGCTCAATACATCACACAGTGGAGTAGGGTGTTATGCTCCGGCGGCCCGAACCACTCTAAATCCTTGTGTGTTCTTGTGTTCTCCCTATTTTCCAACTAACAAGCAAAACGCTTAGGCCCCTCCTCATCTTAGGATTTAGGGCGGGTGCATTCCGCCACCCAGCCGGAGATTTCCTAAATTCCGTTTATCCCGTTCCTGTTTCAGTTCCCGACTATTCCTGACCTAATCCCGTTTCCGATGATAAAATGCGATACAGAAACGGCAGAGAGGTTTTCCGTCTGTTTCTGTCCGTTTTCATCCCTATATGATTATTGTCGGGGACCATAATTAGGGGTACCCTCAAGACGCCTAATTCTCAGCTGGTAACCCCCATCAGCATAAAGCTGCAAAGGCCTGATGGGTACGATTAAGTCAGGGATCAGTCCGCACGAGTGACTCGATCACGCTTCACCCGAGCCTAGCCTCGGCCAAGGGCAGCCGACCTCGAGAGACTTCCGTCTCGCCCGAGGCCCCCCCTTTTTTACGGCGGACACATCACCGGCTCGCCCGAGGCCTTGGCTTCGCTCAGAAGCAACCCTGACTAAATCGCCACACCGACTGACCGAGTTGCAGGAGCATTTAACGCAAAGGTGGCCTGACACCTTTATCCTGACACGCGCCCCCCCCCCGGTAGAGCCGACGTGACCGCCGTCACTCCACCGCTCCACTGACCAGTCTGACAGAAGGACAGCGCCGCCTGCGCCACTCCGACTGCGGTGCCACTCGACAGAGTGAGTCTGACAGACAGTCAGGCCTTGCCAAAGACGCCACGGCGAACTCCGCTCCGCCCGACCCTAGGGCTCGGACTCGGGCTAAGACCCGGAAGACGGCGAACTCCGCTCCACCCGACCCCAGGGCTCGGACTCGGGCTAAGACCCGGAAGACGGCGAACTCCGCTCCGCCCGACCCCAGGGCTCGGACTCGGGCTAAGACCCGGAAGACGGCGAACTCCGCTCCGCCCGACCCCAGGGCTCGGACTCGGGCTAAGACCCGGAAGACGGCGAACTCCGCTCCACCCGACCCCAGGGCTCGGACTCGGGCTAAGACCCGGAAGACGACGAAACTCCGCCTCGCCCGACCCCAGGGCTCGGACTCCGCCCTGGCCTCGGCCGAACGACCTCCGCCTCGCCCGACCCCATGGCTCGGACTCGGCCTCGGCAACAGAAGACAGACTCAACCTCGGCTTCGGAGGAGCCCCCACGTCACCCTGCCTAGGGCACAGACCCGCCACGTCAACAGGAAGCGCCATCATCGTCCTACCCCGAATCGACTCGGGTCACGGAGAACAAGATCGGCGTCCCATCCGGCCAGCTCCGCCGGATGGGCAATGATGGCGCTCCACAAGCTCTATGACGACGGCGGCCCCCAGCTCTCTTACGGAAGCAGGGCGACGTCAGCAAGGACTCGACCGCTCCAACAGCTGTCCCTCCGCCAGGCTCCGTCGCACCTCCGACAGCCACGACATCACGCCAGCAAGGTGCCAAGACCTCTCCGGCTGCCACATTGGCATGTACCTAGGGCACTAGCTCTCTCTCCGCTAGACACGTAGCACTCTGCTACACCCCCCATTGTACACCTGGATCCTCTCCTTACGACTATAAAAGGGAGGACCAGGGCCTTCTTAGAGAAGGTTGGCCGCGCGGGACCGAGGACGGGACAGGCGCTCTCTTGGGGCCGCTCGCTTCCCTCACCCGCGTGGACGCTTGTAACCCCCCTACTACAAGCGCACCCGACCTGGGCGCGGGACGAACACGAAGGCCGCGGGACTTCCACCTCTCTCACGCTCGACTCCGGCCACCTCGCCTCTCCCCCCTTCGCGCTCGCCCACGCGCTCGACCCATCTGGGCTGGGGCACGCAGCACACTCACTCGTCGGCTTTGGGACCCCCCTGTCTCGAAACGCCGACAGTTGGCGCGCCAGGTAGGGGCCTGCTGCGTGCTGACGAACAGCTCCCCGTCAAGCTCCAGATGGGCAGTCTCCAGCAACCTCTCCGGCCCGGAGCGGTGCTTCGTTTCGGGACTCTTGAGTTCATGTCCTTCGACGGCAGCTACGACATGATACTTCTTCCACCGCCGCGCGACAACGACAATGGCGGCCGACAACCCGCTCGCCGGCGGCGGAATCGACGACATCTTCCCCGCGTGGTGGAAGAGCAACATTCGAGCTCGCTCCGTTCTCTCCCCCGCCAACGGAGGAGGAGGCGGGGCCATCAAGGCCAAGCGGGAGGCCACGCTTCGTTGGCCGTCGAGCGAATCGACGCCCCCGACGCCCCGACGGAAGGCACGCCGGACGTCGACCTCGCGTTCAAGACGAAGGCAAGCGTCGTCCCCCCGCGACACGCTGACCCCGAGCAAGAAGACGACGCCGGCGCGCTCGCGGAAAGCCTGCAGGACGTCGCCCTCGTACCTGAGATGACGGTGCAACCAGTCCCCGATGTGACTACGTCGCTCCTCGTCGACCAAAAGGTACCGACTAACTCCCATCTTACGTCATTTCGACTCGGCCTCAACCCGCCAAACGACCTCGCTTTGGCGGGCGCTCTCATTGAGGCGAGTGCAACCCCACTGGGGTTTCGTATACGGTCGCCTTGGGACCGGCTGACGGACGTCTCGACCTACGGGCCCTCTGGGTCCGAGGAAGATGACGACCCCAGCGTCTGTTGGGATTTCTCCGGACTTGGCAACCCCAGTGCCATGCGGGACTTCATGACCGCATGTGACTACTGCCTATCCGATTGTTCCGACGGAAGCCGCAGCCTTGGCGACAAGAGCTGCGGCCCAAGCCGCGAATGTTTCCACATCGAGCTAGGGGATCCCTCCGAAGGCAACCATCTCGGCATGCCGGAGGACGGTGATCTTCCTAGGCCGGTGCCTCGCGCCGACATCCCACGGGAGCTAGCTGTGGTCCCCGCTCCGGTGGGGGGTTACGACCCACAACTCGAGCAAGTCCGCGAGGCGCAGGCCAGGCTCAACGAGGGAACAGGAGCGCTTGAGCCGATCCGTCGGGACGTCGGGCAGGTATGGGCGGGCCAACCCCTGGCCGGAGAAATACGTCACCTGCCCCAAGGTCTCCAGCACCGCGTCACCAACGATGTCAGGGTCAGGCCGCCGCCCGCATCCAGCGGGGTTGGTCAGAACCTGGCAGCCGCAGCGATGCTCCTCCGCGCGATGCCGGAGCCATCAACCACCGAGGGTCGGCGAATCCAGGGAGAGCTCAAGAATCTCCTGGAAGGCGCTGCGGCCCGACGGGCCGAGAGCACTGCCTCCCGGAGGCAAGGATATCCCTCGGAACCTCATGCCGCGGCTTCCCGATTCATGCGGGAAGCCTCGGTCTACACCGGGCGCACGCGCAACACCGCGCCTGCGGCCCCGGGCCACCTCGGCAACGAGCACCATCGACGCGACCGTCGGGCCCACCTCGACGAAAGGGTGCGCCGAGGCTACCACCCCAGGCGTGGGGGGCGCTACGACAGCGGGGAGGATCGGAGTCCCTCGCCCGAACCACCCGGTCCGCAGGCCTTCAGTCGGGCCATCCGACGGGCGCCATTCCCGACCCGGTTCCGACCCCTGACTACTATCACGAAGTACTCGGGGGAAACGAGACCGGAACTGTGGCTCGCGGACTACCGCCTTGCCTGCCAACTGGGTGGGACGGACGACGACAACCTCATCATCCGTAACCTCCCCCTGTTCCTCTCCGACACTGCTCGCGCCTGGTTGGAGCACCTGCCTCCGGGGCAGATCTCCAACTGGGACGACTTGGTCCAAGCCTTCGCTGGCAATTTCCAGGGCACATACGTGCGCCCCGGGAATTCCTGGGACCTTCGAAGCTGCCGGCAACAGCCGGGGGAGTCGCTCCGGGACTACATCCGGCGATTCTCGAAGCAGCGCACCGAGCTGCCCAACATCACCGACTCGGATGTCATCGGCGCGTTCCTCGCCGGCACCACTTGCCGCGACCTGGTGAGCAAGCTGGGTCGCAAGACCCCCACCAGGGCGAGCAAGCTGATGGACATCGCCACCAAGTTCGCCTCTGGCCAGGAGGCGGTCGAGGCTATCTTCCGAAAGGACAAGCAGCCCCAGGGCCGCCCATCGGAAGAGGCTCCCGAGGCGTCTGCTCCGCGCGGCGCCAAGAAGAAAGGCAAGAAGAATCGAAACGCGACGCCGCTGACGCGGACCTTGTCGCCGCCGCCGAGTACAAGAACCCTCGGAAGCCCCCCGGAGGTGCAAACCTCTTCGACAAGATGCTCAAGGAGCCGTGCCCCTACCATCAGGGGCCCGTCAAGCACACCCTCGAGGAGTGCGTTATGCTTCGGCGTCACTTCCACAGGGCCGGGCCACCCGCCGAGGGTGGCAGGGCCCGCGACGACGACAAGAACGAAGATCACCAAGCAGGAGAGTTCCCCGAGGTCCACGACTGCTTCATGATCTATGGAGGGCATGCGGCGAATGCCTCGGCTCGGCATCGCAAGCAAGAGCGCCGGGAGGTCTGCTCGGTGAAGGTGGCGGCGCCAGTCTACCTAGACTGGTCCGACAAGCCCATCACCTTCGACCAGGCCGACCACCCCGACCATGTGCCGAGCCCGGGGAAATACCCGCTCGTCGTCGACCCCGTTGTCGGCAATGTCAGGCTCACCAAGGTCCTGATGGATGGGGCAGCTGCCTCAACATCGTCTACGCCGAGACCCTCAAGCTCCTGCGCATCGATCTGTCCTCCGTCCGAGCAGGCGTTGCGCCCTTCCACGGGATCATCCCTGGGAAGCGCGTCCAGCCCCTCGGGCGACTCGACCTCCCCGTCTGCTTCGGGACGCCCTCCAACTTCCGAAGGGAGACCCTGACGTTCGAGGTGGTCGGGTACCGAGGAACCTACCACGCCGTACTAGGGAGGCCATGCTACGCGAAGTTCATGGCTGTCCCCAACTACACCTACCTGAAGCTCAAGATGCCGGGCCCCAACGGGGTCATCACCGCCGGCCCCACGTACAAACACGCGTTCGAATGCGACGTGGAGTGCGTGGAGTACGCCGAGGCCCTCGCCGAGTCCGAGGCCCTCATCGCCGACCTGGAGAACCTCTCCAAGGAGGTGCCAGACGTGAAGCGCCATGACTTCGAGCCAGCAGAGACGGTTAAGGCCGTCCCTCTTGACCCCAGCGGCGACACCACCAAGCAGGTCCGGATCGGTTCCGGGCTCGACCCCAAATAGGAAGCAGTGCTCGTCGACTTTCTCCGCGCAAACGCCGACGTCTTTGCGTGGAGTCCCTCGGACATGCCCTGCATACCGAGGGATGTCGCCGAGCACTCGCTGGATATTCGGGCCGAAGCCCGACCCGTCAGGCAGTCTCTGCGCCGATTCGACGAGGAGAACCGCAGAGTGATTGGCGAAGAGATCCACAAGCTAATGGCAGCAGGGTTCATCAAAGAGGTATTCCATCCCGAATGGCTTGCCAACCCTGTGCTTGTGAGGAAGAAAGGGGGGAAATGGCGGATGTGTGTAGACTACACTGGTCTCAACAAAGCATGTCCGAAGGTTCCCTACCCTCTGCCTCGCATCGATCAAATCGTGGATTCCACCGCTGGGTGCGAAACCCTGTCCTTCCTCGATGCCTACTCAGGGTATCACCAGATCCGGATGAAAGAGTCCGACCAGCTCGCGACTTCTTTCATCACGCCGTTCGGCATGTACTGCTATGTCACCATGCCGTTCGGTTTGAGGAATGCGGGCGCGACGTACCAGCGGTGCATGAACCATGTGTTCGGCGAACACATCGGTCGCACAGTCGAGGCCTACGTCGATGACATCGTAGTCAAGACAAGGAAGGCTTCCGACCTCCTCTCCGACCTTGAAGTGACATTCCGATGTCTCAAGGCGAAAGGAGTCAAGCTCAATCCTGAGAAGTGTGTCTTCGGGGTGCCCCGAGGCATGCTCCTAGGGTTCATCGTCTCTGAGCGAGGCATCGAAGCCAACCCGGAGAAGATCGCGGCCATCACCAGCATGGGGCCCATCAAGGACTTAAAAGGTGTACAGAGGGTCATGGGATGCCTCGCGGCCCTGAGCCGCTTCATCTCACGCCTCGGCGAAAGAGGTCTGCCTCTGTACCGCCTCTTAAGGAAGGCCGAGTGTTTCGCTTGGACCCCTGAGGCCGAGGAAGCCCTCGGCAACCTAAAGGCGCTCCTTACGAAGGCGCCTGTCTTGGTGCCCCGGCGGATGGAGAAGCCCTCTTGGTCTACGTCGCCGCGACCACTCAGGTGGTTAGCGCCGCGATTGTGGTCGAGAGGCAAGAGGAAGGGCATGCATTGCCCGTTCAGAGGCCGGTCTACTTCGTCAGCGAAGTGCTGTCCGAGACCAAGATCCGCTACCCACAAGTTCAAAAGCTGCTATATGCTGTGATCCTGACAAGGCGGAAGCTGCGACACTACTTCGAGTCTCATCCGGTAACTGTGGTGTCATCCTTCCCCCTGGGGGAGATCATCCAATGCCGAGAGGCCTCGGGCAGGATCGCAAAGTGGGCGGTGGAAATCATGGGCGAAACGATCTCGTTCGCCCCTCGGAAGGCCATCAAGTCCCAGGTGTTGGCGGACTTCGTAGCCGAATGGGTTGACACCCAGTTGCCGACGGCTCCGATCCAACCGGAGCTCTGGACCATGTTTTTCGACGGGTCGCTGATGAAGACAGGAGCCGGCGCGGGCCTGCTCTTCATCTCGCCCCTTGGAAAGCACCTGCGCTACGTGCTGCGCTTCCATTTCCCGGCGTCCAACAATGTGGCCGAGTACGAAGCTCTGGTCAACGGGTTGCGGATCGCCATCGAGCTAGGGGTCAGACGCCTCGACGCCCGCGGCGATTCGCAGCTCGTCATCGACCAAGTCATGAAGAACTCCCACTGCCGTGACCCGAAGATGGAGGCCTACTGCGACGAGGTTCGGCGCCTGGAAGACAAGTTCTTCGGGCTCGAGCTCAACCACATCGCTCGGCGCTACAACGAAACCGCAGACGAGCTGGCTAAAATAGCCTCGGGGCGAACGACGGTCCCCCCGGACGTCTTCTCCCGGGATCTGCATCGACCCTCTGTCAAGATCGACGACGCGCCCGAGCCCGAGGCACCCTCGGCTCAAGCCGAGGCGCCCTCAGCACGGCCCGAGGCACCCTCGGCTCAGCCCGAGGTACCCTCGGCTCAGCCCAAGGTACCCTCGGCCCCCGAGGGCGAGGCACTGGACGTCGAGGAAGAGCAGAGCGGGGCCACACCTGATCGAGATTGGCAGGCCCCGTACCTGCAATATCTCCATCGAGGAGAGCTACCCCCCGACCAAGTCGAGGCTCGGCGGGTAGCGCGACGCGCCAAGTCGTTCGTCTTGCTGGGCGATGAAGAGGAGCTCTACCATCGCAGCCCCTCGGGCATCCTCCAGCGATGCATCTCCATCGCCGAAGGTCGGGAACTGCTGCAAGAAATACACTCGGGGGCTTGCGGCCACCACGCGGCGCCCCGAGCCCTTGTCGGGAATGCTTTCCGGCAAGGCTTCTACTGGCCAACGGCGGTGGCTGACGCCACTAGAATTGTCCGCACCTGCGAAGGGTGCCAATTCTATGCGAAGCAGACCCACCTGCCCGCTCAGGCTCTGCAGACGATACCCATCACCTGGCCCCTCGCCGTATGGGGTCTGGACCTCGTCGGTCCCTTGCAGAAGGCGCCCGGGGGCTACACGCACCTGCTGGTCGCCATCGACAAATTCTCCAAGTGGATCGAGGTCCGACCTCTGAACAGCATCAGGTCCGAGCAGGCGGTGGCATTCTTCACCAACATCATCCATCGCTTCGGGGTCCCGAACTCTATCATCACCGACAACGGCACCCAGTTCACCGGCAAAAAATTCTTGGATTTTTGCAAGGATCACCATATCCGGGTGGACTGGGCCGCCGTGGCTCATCCCATGTCGAATGGGCAAGTAGAGCGTGCCAACGGCATGATTCTACAAGGGCTCAAGCCTCGGATCTACAACGACCTCAACAAGTTCGGCAAGCGGTGGATGAAGGAACTCCCCTCGGTGGTATGGAGCCTAAGGACGACGCCGAGTCGTGCCACGGGTTTCACGCCGTTTTTCCTGGTCTACGGGGCTGAAGCTATCTTGCCCACTGACCTAGAATACGGCTCCCCGAGGATGAGGGCCTACACCGATCAAAGCAACCAAGCTAGCCGAGAAGAATCACTGGACCAGCTGGAGGAGGCTCGGGACAGGGCCTTACTACACTCGGCGCGGTACCAGCAGTCCCTGCGACGCTACCACGCCCGAGGGGTCCGGTCCCGAGACCTCCAGGTGGGCGATCTGGTGCTTCGGCTGCGGCAAGACGCCCGAGGGAGGCACAAGCTCACGCCCCCCTGGGAAGGGCCATTCGTCATCGCCAAAATTCTGAAGCCCGGAACATACAAGCTGGCCAACAATCAAGGCGAGATCTACGGCAACGCCTGGAACATCAAACAGCTACGTCGCTTCTACCCTTAAGATGTTTCCAAGTTGTTCATATACCTCGCACCTACGCAAAGTTTAGTCGTCAAGGAAGGGTCGGCCTAGCCCCGGCAAAGCCCGACCCTCCCTCGGGGGCTAAAAGGGGAGAAACCCCCTCTGCGTCGAATTTTTCCTCGAAAAAGGATCTCTTTTTAGCAGGATTACTTTCGTGCTTCTTGACTACTTCGGAAAGCGGATCCTGGAAACGACGGAGTACACGTAAGCAGCCAAGGCTGACCGAGCCGAGGGACTCCTACGCCTCCAGGATACGGATACCTCACTCATCACCTTCTGCGATAAGTAACTCGCGCTCGGATAAAGCGACTCCGTGGACCGAACAAGTCTTCACGTTCGGAAGCTCTCCTGCCGAAGCAGTCCTTCAAGCTTTCTCGACTAAGTCGGGGACAGGGCCTCATGGACGGGTGAAAGTACGCGTAAGCGGCAAGGCCGACCGAGCCGAGGGATTCCCACGCCTCTGGGATACGGATACCTCACTCGTCCCTTCCGCGAGAAGCAACTCTCGCTCACACAAACATCCCTGTTACCGACAGAGTCCAGATGCTCGAAACAAGAGGAAAAAAGACGCAGCTTCGCAAGCACGGCGAGGGTGTGTTTTCTGGCCTCGGCGGCCGCAGAAGGCACACGCTACAAGACGATCTGATCCTGCAGACTCGGGTCTTCACGCTGAAGGGAGCCGTAGCACCCTCGGCATCGACGACGTCTTCAGCTAAGTCCGACCCAGCCTCGGACGGCGACGCGGTCCAGGGACCCCTCCGGGAATCCGGCCCGAGCAGGCGGCTCGGCCGGTTACCCCTGGGGCCTCCGGCCAACCGGCTTCCAAGGGCGCCAGCCCGACCCGAGGCCTCGGCGGATCGACTTTGGTGTCGGCTCCGCTGACGGACAACACGGCTAGGCTCCGGCCAACCAGGTTCCCATTCTCGAGCCAACTCCGCCTCTGTTCATACTGATATCGCTACCCCTGGCCTCGGCTCATCGAAGGGCGGCCGAGGGGCCTCTTTAACTAAGCTAGAGGAGCCTCAGACAACAAGGCCGAACGGGCCGAGGGATTCCTACGCCTCCGGGATACGGATACCTCACTCGTCACCTTGACACGGGGCGACTCATGCTTGGTAAAGCGGTTCAGATAATCAACAGGCGAGACTTAGTGCTCGAAAATGACGAAAAAACACGACTCCGTGCCGAAATTACATACATGTTCAGGCCCCGACAGCCGCAATGAACAAACACACCGGCATTCGAGATGCCATTACAAACGGAACTCCGGTTCCCCCTCCGCAGGTACGAACAACCCCACTCCGAGGGGGAAGGCCTGCGGAGCAACGGAAGGCCGACCTCAACTCGGCGCACTCCCCTCCCCAGCCCTGGTGATGAAAATCCTTGAGGCTGAGGGAGGGGCAGAGGCCGCAGCCCGGCTCGCTTTCCCCCACCATCAAGCCGGAGGTCACCATCTCGGGTGACCGCCGGTGGAGGGGAGCAACCGGGCTGCATGATGAAAATCCTTGAAGCCGAACGATGGCTGAGAGGTACCAACTCCCATGAAGTTGCGTTCCTCCAACGAGGAGGCAGAAAGGCGGCGGATACCCCCCATCCGGGGGCTTGGAAGATGGAAAGACACGACGCATAAGGGAGGAAGAAGACATGGTTGCCTTCTGGAAGGAGTCTCCCTCCTTTTAAAGGCAACTCTCCCTACGTGCGCCCCCAGACGCCACGGACTGAGTCCTCTCCAACGCGCTCCAAGGCCCTCCCCAGCGACTCGGGGGCTGGGTCCCGCATGTCATGCAAACCGGCTCAGGGCAGAAGAAGCCAAACCGCCGCGCGTGGTGCGCACGACCGCCCAGCGGTTACGAGTGACCCCCCACTTTTGCCCAGACCAACGGGCGGAAGGGGCGGGCAGCCATGCAGGCGGCATGCAACCGCGCCAGGTGGACGCGCTTCTCCGACTTCTGACACGCCAGCTTGGAAGCCCAGGCCCACGCGTCAAGCAACCGGCGCGCCAGTTGCTGCATGCAAGCGACCGCACCGCCACTTGTGCCACCGTCGCGCCTCTTCGGTTGCGGAGCCTATGCCGCGACTCGAGGCGACCCGGCGCGCGACCCAGCAGCGCCAGCCTGGCGCGTTGGTCAAAGCGACCGAAAGTGGGCCGGCAGTAATGGCGGTGGCAGGCGGGCGGGCGCAGCAGACACGTCGTTAGCCAGGCTCACGTCTCATCCTGGGATAGCAAGAGAGCCTCCTCCCACGGCGTGAAGACGGTGCACCCGTGACCCGTTCCTCGAACGGATCGCGCACGCGCAACGGCCGCCTCGCCAACCACTCGCCCCGTCGCATTAACTCCACGGCGGGACACGCGGCGCCTCTGGCGGGAGAAGCGCGCGACGCTTCGCCTTCGCCGTAATAACCGCGTCAAAAAGAGGTACGCCACGTCGTTCGATTTTGTATCCCTTTCCTTTTTTCTCTTTCTCTATCTCTTGCAACAGGGACCGGGAAAGGGGGATACCCCGAAAAGGATCCTTCTCCGCGAAGGAACCGGGCTCCGAGCCCCCCCTACTGATCAGGGGTTCGAAGACTGGCCCTCCGAAGGGTTCAACAGTCGCCTCAGATCGCGTGGGCCCGACACCAACTACTGGTCAGGGGTTCGAAGGCCAGCCCCCCGAAGGGTTCCATGGCCGCCTCAGGCTACTCGGGCTCCGCGCCCATTACTGATCAGGGGTTCGAAGGCTGGCCCCCGAAGGGTTCACAGTCGCCTCAGACACCGAGCGAGGGATGACCAGGGGTACGTTCGATACATAACCGAGGCTCGGGCTGCGCTCCCGAGGTACCCTAGGACATTTCCGAGACCAGCGGGAACGATCTTGTAATGGAATCCCATCGGAGGGAGGCATCGAGCCCTCGGACCCCGTCGCCAGGGGACCGGGTCCGGCAAATCACCCGCAGGTACTTTTGGGCGTGCCTCTGGGCCCCTAGCCGACCCCCAACGAACGGGGCACGGACGTCCACTCGGATTACCCGCTTGCAGCTCACCGGAGACACCATGTTCGGTGCCCATCGAGGGTAACATGGCGCACTCCCCCCCTCCTCCTTGCGGAAAGGCGACGTAGGGGCGTATGTAAAAAGCCGAGTCTGTCCCTGATCGTCCTCTCGCCCTGTGCAGAGGCTCGGGGGCTGCTCTCGCAAAAACCGGCTCCGGCCAAACCGTTGACAGCGTCAACATACCAGCCCGAGAGCTTGGGCCCCGACCGTGCACCTGGGCTACGGCCAGTTCGCATGAGGGAACGACCAGACCAGCCGAAGCATTACGCAAGGTATTAAGACCTCGAAGAAGTGTAACCACTCCTCCGAGGCCTCGGGGGCTACACCCGGCGGGTGCGCTCGCGCGCACCCACCGGAACAAAATGCAACCGAGAAAGGCTGGTCCCCTTGCAAAAAAGTGCGACGAAAGCCTCCAAGCGAGTGCTAACACTCCCTTCGAGGCTCGGGGGCTACTGTCGGGGACCATAATTAGGGGTACCCTCAAGACGCCTAATTCTCAGCTGGTAACCCCCATCAGCATAAAGCTGCAAAGGCCTGATGGGTACGATTAAGTCAGGGATCAGTCCGCACGAGTGACTCGATCACGCTTCACCCGAGCCTAGCCTCGGCCAAGGGCAGCCGACCTCGAGAGACTTCCGTCTCGCCCGAGGCCCCCCCTTTTTTACGGCGGACACATCGCCGGCTCGCCCGAGGCCTTGGCTTCGCTCAGAAGCAACCCTGACTAAATCGCCACACCGACTGACCGAGTTGCAGGAGCATTTAACGCAAAGGTGGCCTGACACCTTTATCCTGACACGCCCCCCCCCCCCGGCAGAGCCGACGTGACCGCCGTCACTCCACCGCTCCACTGACCAGTCTGACAGAAGGACAGCGCCGCCTGCGCCACTCCGACTGCGGTGCCACTCGACAGAGTGAGTCTGACAGACAGTCAGGCCTTGCCAAAGGCACCACGGCGAACTCCGCTCCGCCCGACCCCAGGGCTCGGACTCGGGCTAAGACCCGGAAGACGGTGAACTCCGCTCCGCCCGACCCCAGGGCTCGGACTCGGGCTAAGACCCGGAAGACGGCGAACTCCGCTCCGCCCGACCCCAGGGCTCGGACTCGGGCTAAGACCCGGAAGACGGCGAACTCCGCTCCGCCCGACCCCAGGGCTCGGACTCGGGCTAAGACCCGGAAGACGGCGAACTCCGCTCCGCCCGACCCCAGGGCTCGGACTCGGGCTAAGACCCGGAAGACGGCGAACTCCGCTCCACCCGACCCCAGGGCTCGGACTCGGGCTAAGACCCGGAAGACGACGAAACTCCGCCTCGCCCGACCCCAGGGCTCGGACTCCGCCCTGGCCTTGGCCGAACGACCTCCGCCTCGCCCGACCCCATGGCTCGGACTCGGCCTCGGCAACAGAAGACAGACTCAACCTCGGCTTCGGAGGAGCCCCCACGTCACCCTGCCTAGGGCACAGACCCGCCACGTCAACAGGAAGCGCCATCATCGTCCTACCCCGAATCGACTCGGGTCACGGAGAACAAGACCGGCGTCCCATCCGGCCAGCTCCGCCGGATGGGCAATGATGGCGCTCCACAAGCTCTGTGACGACGGCGGCCCCCAGCTCTCTTACGGAAGCAGGGCGACGTCAGCAAGGACTCGACCGCTCCAACAGCTGTCCCTCCGCCAGGCTCCGTCGCACCTCCGACAGCCACGACATCACGCCAGCAAGGTGCCAAGACCTCTCCGGCTGCCACATTGGCATGTACCTAGGGCGCTAGCTCTCTCTCCGCTAGACACGTAGCACTCTGCTACACCCCCCATTGTACACCTGGATCCTCTCCTTACGACTATAAAAGGGAGGACCAGGGCCTTCTTAGAGAAGGTTGGCCGCGCGGGACCGAGGACGGGACAGGCGCTCTCTTGGGGCCGCTCGCTTCCCTCACCCGCGTGGACGCTTGTAACCCCCCTACTACAAGCGCACCCGACCTGGGCGCGGGACGAACACGAAGGCCGCGGGACTTCCACCTCTCTCACGCTCGACTCCGGCCACCTCGCCTCTCCCCCCTTCACGCTCGCCCACGCGCTCGACCCATCTGGGCTGGGGCACGCAGCACACTCACTCGTCGGCTTTGGGACCCCCCTGTCTCGAAACGCCGACAATTATGGTTCCTATGTGTCTCTTAGTATAGGCCTATCAGAAACCTAGCCGTTTTAGATTCTAGATTCTATAAAAAAAACCTTGTTACTTCTAAACAAAGAATTGACCTTAAACATGTCAGCACTCAAAGTTGCCGAAGTACGGAGCCGCTTCGTTCCTAATTTGTTGTTGTTTGGATTGGTTCCATATAGGATGGAGTAGTTCTAAAAACAGAAAATTATGCTAAAATGTTGAACCATTTAGCTCTCCAGAATATTCCGGACGGAGCTGCTCCCGGGAACAGAACCGTTCCATCCCAATTAGCTCTGAAACCAAATGCTAACGTGGGACAGAGTCACTCCGCTCCTAATTTGTTGTTGTTTAGATCAGTTCCATATAGGACAGAGCAGTTCTAAAAATGGAAAATTATGCTCAAATGTTGAACCATTTGGCTCTCCAAAATCTTTAGTATGGAGCCACTCCCGGAGATGGAGCTATGGAGCTGTTCCATCCCAAACTGGGTCTGGAACCAAACGCTACCTTACAGAAAGCAGATTAACATATTAGAAAGGTAAAGAATGCAATGCCAGCTATGTTCCAGTGTATCATAAGCTATTATCTACTGTACGTTCGGCTGAATATGAATAATTCATAAAAGACAGGTCCTAGGAGTGGTAAGCCTATAATGTTACAGAACAAACTTGCATATTCACAAGTATTACACCATGCCTACCGGGGAGTTACTCTTCCAGAGATCATGCCGCTGCTCGCATCAAGACTCCCAGAGGCCTGTGACGAGACGAAGAGGGTCCTGGTCGCTGAAGATGACAACGACTTACTGACATCGGTCGAGTCTGTTTCTGAGGTTTCCAGCAGAATCAGGTCCTCTTCAGGCATCATCCTCAAGATGAGCTCAAGTTCTCTGACAATCTCCCACATGGAAGGCCTGTCATCAGTTTCATCCTGGCAACACTTGGTTGCTAGTGATAAGAACCTCTTGATGCATTCTGGGGGGTATAAGCCCATCCGGCCATCGATTATTCCAGAAACTGCGCCCGACTGGCAAGCTGAGTTTACCTACAGGAATAGGAACATGCAGTTCTTCATTACATATGTGCTTGTTTTTTTTTACTGACAGCAAGCACAAGTCGATAATAACACAGTCTAAGCTTATGGATTTTCAACTGGTTTCAGCTGACATTTTTTACTTTTTGAGAGAACTGGCCGTCCTTTAAAAGTGTAATGTATCCATGGCTGAAGAAGTGCATACCTCTCTCACTATGTTTTTACCATGCTCAATTGGTTTCATACCAGTTAACATTTCAAGGAACACGACACCCAGGCTGTAAACATCACTCTTGTCGGTCAGTTTGTGAGTTAGGAAGTATTCCGGATCAAGATAGCCCTGCCAAAACAGCAGTGATATATTACTGCTAAAAAAAGAAAGCATGGTAATTTTGACATTGTCGATGTGATTGGCAGTCTGACACTTACTGGGGTGCCCTTGACAACAGTGGATACGTGAGCTGGCAATGTCCCTTCGACATCTGGCACTGGAGCAAGCCTCGAGAGACCAAAATCGGCTACCTTTGCAACGAATTTGGAGTCCAACAGAATGTTGCTGGCCTTAACATCACGGTGGAATATAGGTGGATCTGCTTCAGTATGTAGATACAAAATTCCCTTTGCAGCACCCAATGCGATTTTCAACCTCAAACCAAAACTTAGAGGTCTCTTGGACTTGGCTGTGGTTGGCAAATGACGGGGAAAAAGAAGAGGTGCTTTAATTAGCATAAGATTTAAGAAAGAGAAAATGTCCAAATACCTGAGAATGGATCTCTCCAATTACTTACCAGAAAGATGATCACGTAAAGTGCCATTTGACATGAATTCATAAACCAGCATCTGCAAAACGAGATTTGAGGAGCAGTTCAGGGATGCTGACGAAGACAAACCAGTGGCGGAGCACAGGGTAAAAATGAGCTATGGCCGTGGAGAACAAAAAATGGAGGAAAGGGTATTGTGTAATGGGAAGATTCAAACCTGTAACCTCTTGCACACACATGTTACACAATAACCACTACACTACACATCTACTTTAGGTATGGCGGCCGCCATACTACGCCATAACGGGTGCTCCGACACTGTGACGAACTATATATATATAATTAAAATCAAAAGGTTCCACCTGCTCATCCTCTTCATCGCAATAGCCAACCAATGAAACCAAATTGCGATGATGCAATCTTGATAGTAGCTCTATCTCCGTGCAGAACTCCCTTGAACCTTGAAGGGAATCCTCGTGTGCTCGTTTGATTGCTACAAGTGCTCCATCGCCTAGAATTCCCTTGTAGACTTTGCCGTAACCTCCTTGGCCAACTTGGGCTGATAGATCAAAATTATTTGTTGCTATAGCCATTTCTTCAAATGTGAAACATCTAACGCCATCAACTTTGACAGAAAACCTTGACACTGCAAACAGCATGATATGCATCTTCAGACCCTTTCTCTTGGACGAGCTATGTACTACACAGCTAAAAGGTCACTCATACAACCAAATATAAATGACTTACATGAACGTTTTGAGACAGTTCTGTGTCTTGAACGCCTTCTCACTATAAGGGTGGTAGCTACCACAGAAAGTAAAATAGCGCCAGCAATTGTGCTAGCAAAGATACTGCCCAGTGCAGCCTTACTTAAACCTGTTGACACTGCATTTGGAAATTCTGCAAAATGTGATAAATAGAATATTTTTACACACCAATAGATGATTAATTGAGCAAGTGAGTGGACATAAATTCAATGAAGTATAATTCAAGGAAAAATTAATTGCCATCAAGATCAACCTATCACTATAAAAAGCAAATGCTATAATTTATCATTTGGATTTCTACATGTTTTAATTTTGAAGGAAGTAACATATGCTGTTTTGTTGCATGCAACCACCCAACCATATTTACTACTACTTAAGACTACAGTGTAGGCGTTCACGGTGCACGGTTCTGCCCCCCTCCCCCCACACCCCCGACATCCTCCCCCTCTGCTCCGCTCCCCATTGCGCCCTCCTCACCCTCCCAGCTGCGATCCCCATCACCCGCAATCCCCGGAGGGGACGCGCCGGCGCCGGAGCTGGCGGCCATCTTCCGGGTGATGGCGGACCTCCTCGGCGACCCGGCGTGGCCGCAGCTCCACCCGCGGCCCTGCACCGACACGCCATGGCCAGGCCTACAGTGCGAGCTTGCGCCCGACGACACGTGCGTGCTCCGCGCCACCCGCCTCCACCTGGGCCCCGACGTCGCCACCCCGCCCTGCAGGCCCGGGGCCAGGCTCAACCCCGCCTCGCTGCGCGGCCTGCCGCACCTCCGGACGCTCTCCATCTTCGTCTGTTTCGGCGCCGCCCAGGCCCCCGTCGAGTTGTCGCCCGCGCTATTCACGTTGTCGTCCTCGCTCGAGCAGATCGTGCTCAAGTCCAACCCTAGCCTCACCTCCCCCATACCGGCGACGTTGGTTATCATTGTTTTTGAGGAAAAAATGGCGTATTAGTATTGACACATCGCGTATCCATAGGAAGTCTCGTAATTGATTAATAATATCTTGTTGACCACAGGTGTAGCTATTAGACAATATATGGGTTTGATATATGAACATGTATGGTGTTTAGTTGCTTCTTCTATTTTGTTCTAATTGATGAATAAAAAATGAATGGGTCTTTCCCTCCTGTCGGGAGAGCATATCTCATGAAATGATCTAAAATTAATTACTATTAATACTTTTATCAGCGGTGTTCGTGTACCGTCGCAACGCACAGACAACTAACTAGTTATACTATATGCTGCTAATCAAGCTAACAGAAATGCAATACAAAAAGCTATTGTAATGATCCAAATAATTTCACGAAATAAAACACAGAAACTCCCCTGAAGTCCTACGACTGTACTTTTTCATTGCAGGAAAACTAAAAACAAGTTAATAGCAGCACATAATAGAATTAACATCTTCAAAATGAATACATACCATCTGCATAAGAACCTAGTGTGAAGTTGAGAAGCTCATATGGACCAAATACATCTGAAAGGGTAATTTCCCAGCCAGCAAGTACATGTCTGAGTCGCACAATCTCAGATATATTGAATAGACTTGAATTACTTGGAAATAACTTCATGTGCATATTTAGCCTTGGACCAACCTCCCATATGTAGCGTTCAATACTTAACTGATACCGAAACAGTTGCAATAAAGAGGTTAAGTTGATCTCAAAGTCATCTTCATAGGGACGAAAATCTGTGATTCCTGGACTCTTCAGACGAAGTCCGACTCCAAGTGGCACCGCACAAAAGCAAGTTAGTGGTGATGATGGATTGTACTCATAATTTTTATCCACAGGACAAGGTTGACAACTAGAGCCATGTTCATTTTGCGACGTTTGCATGTTTACTGACATGGGTTGGCACAGGTTGGTTATCAGAGATCCATTCGTACCCCCACACACAGGGTTTCCATATAGCCTGCCAAAAATGACAGCGGTGGTGATAACTATCCATTGCATGAAAAGGTTGCTCAAAAGGGAATTGGAAAAATTTTCTTTGCCACTGAGAAAAGTGCAATCTTATAGTTATGATTTTCACACATGCATAATGATTCAAGTATAGGATATGAAGACCTGGCGTCAAATACTTAAAACATAGTCTCACTGTTACATAGATACAAAGCTTGGTCTCAAAGGGAAAAAGGAGGTCTGTACAGCTCTAGGACAGAATATACATATCAATTAATACTGCATCCATTAAAGAAAGGTGCATAATCGCAATTCAATATGCACAGGGACTATATATATTATTGATGTGGAGGTGAATATTGAAATGCATAGCATAAATGTATGAGAACATACATTACAGTGGTATTTGGGGGAGGATCAAATGTGTCCGGAATTGTCTTGAGAGAATTGTTTTGGAAGTCTCTGTGTTATTATGAAAATATTATTACATATGTACAGTTATTAGATCTGAATAGAGTTACTTCTGCAGAAAAAAATCATACAGAATAAGGCTTCTATTTCCAGTAAGCTCGATGCCATTCCAGATTGTCGAGGGAACAGAACCATTTAGATAATTATCCTCAAGTGACCTGCAAAATAAAGTTTAAGTGATTTAAGAACGAAAAATAATAATAATATATGACAGCTTGTAAAGCTTTACATATGTATTCTTATTTTCAAATAATTTTTTATAAGCTAACTGATACGACTCGCGATTTATACTGATCTAGATAAAATGATTACAAATTTGAATCCAGTTATAAGAAGATTACAAACAGAAGTATTTGTAATCTCTTCACTAGATATTACGTAAACAAAGTTCACATATTTGCAGTGAAAATAAACAGAACCATATGCAAAAGAAATCATATCCATGTTCAATGCAAAAGGCCGTTGAAGACTGTTTAGCAAGTTACACTTACAATATCTGAAGCTTGGGGAGCCCTGAGAAGTTCTGTGGGATAGTTCCATTGAGCATGTTGTGCGACAAATCACTGCCACATAACTAGAATGAGATCGATGATTAACGAAAATAGACAAACGTTATCTTAATTACATACATTGTAGTGATATTGGAAGCGAGCTTATTAGTTGGTATAGATCCTGTCAACTGGTTCCAGCTAATATCCCTGAAACATGAATCTGAGAGTTATTAAGACATGTCCTGAACTGTGTGAACTGAAAAGTTGGGTGCCTATTGAAAAGGGATAAAACCACACTAATCTTTTTTTCGAAAAGAGCGCAGGAGAACTGTGCACCCATATATTAAAGTAGAGGGGATAGGGGGGGCAGAAAGGACCCAGATACAACACACTCCTTATGGAGGCCAGAAGCAGGCATTCACAAAACTATCCATAAAGATCAAAACTAAAAAACCACAGCCCTAGGAGCTAGGAAGCTTGGCCGGCCAAGAAGGAAAGACCTTTGGCACCAGCCATCTGCCATTTCTCCCTTTCCTCACCAGCAGCCTGAAGGAGGAAGGAGATACAAGGGGTCCTGCCATCAAACACCACGTTGTTCCTATGATTCTAGATCATCCAGGCCCCTAAGGCAATAAGAGAATCCAATCCTTTCTTTTCCAGACTGAGGACCTGAGCCGAAGATCTCTCCCACCAGCCAAAAAAGGAAGTCTCCGCTTGCTGAGGGGATAAGCTGTGCAGCCCAAACTTTCTTAAGAGGTTGTACCAAAACACTCTTGAAAACCACACTAACCTTAATATTTTTTTTTAAATTTAAACTGTTCGAAGAGCCAAGTTCATAGCAACAATCGATAGTCATAATGCTAAAATACATTAATTGGGAACTAAAACTGAGATGTACTCACAAATAGCCAAGTTGAGGTATGCTACTCAAATCTGGAATATCTCCTTGCAAGCTGCAATTTCTAAGACTCCTGGTAATACAAGAAATATTCTCCTCAGGTCTTTTAATTCTGAGTAAGTTTAGGCTATGGAAGCTGGATGTTGGAACCATGGATGGTTGCAATTACATTTTGAGTAGAGGCTAAACTAATTTTTTATATGGTGTATGATGAACAAAAGATATTCACATCTTTTAATTTTCATATAATAAAGGAGAAAGGATAAAAAACAAAAGAATAATAGGAAAAAGCCATTCTTACAGCTTTAGTAGTGTGGATATGTTGTTATATGTAGTAGGGATGGAACTTCCACTGAAGTTATTGTTATCAGCCTGACTAGTAGAAACAGAATGATATGAATGTCAGAAATAGTTATACGTTTATATGATAAGCAATTTTATTCTGATTTCAGTGGGATAAATACAAACCCATCGCAAGAAAATTTAGGTACGTACAATATTTTCATGGCAGGCGCTTCAGCAAATTCTGGAGGGAGAGGTCCAGATAGGTTGTTATTGTCAACAAGCCTGCAAGGTTGCATTAAAGTATGAGAATGAAGAGTAATTTAATATTTCATTTTTTTATTTGCAGAAGAAGAAAATCGGGAAACAAGTAGAGTTCCACATACAGGTGAAGAAGAAGAGGCAATGTGGAAAGTTCAGACGGGATGGCCCCACTTAACGAATTATTGTTCATATGACTAAAATGAATAGGATGGTTGAGGTTAGAAATAAGTACAGATGAAACTGAAAAACAGAGAGACAAATAGACAATGGAAATAAACAATTCTTACAGATGTTTCACACTTCTTAAATTGGAAAATGATTTAGGTATGGGGCCGGACAATTGGTTTTGGTCAACCTGTAATCTGTTTAAACTTTGAAGGTTACCGATCTCATAAGGTAAAATACCAGAGAGTTGATTGCCATTCAAAAGTCTGCAAAAGGCATGAAAATAACTATATCAATGTTATTTAACACAGATATTATGGAGAAATGTTCATAAATTAGAACTGGTAATGTTGAACTGATGTTGTTGTGTGCATTATGAGGTTGAGACATGCTGAATAATTTAATGAGGTAAGAAAAACAATAGAAAAAGAAAACTTACATAAGTTTGAGCGTAGTGATGTTGCCTATTTCCTTTGGGATGCTACCAGTTAAGTTGTTCCACATAAAATCCCTTCAAGAAACACATCATTTAGTTGAATAGCTTAAGAATCAAGAATAAATGTTGCCTCAAAGAAAAGGAATCAAGAACAAAATTCTGCTCAAAACAATGAAATAAGGAATCAAAATTGTGCTCGAAAACTTGCTAGCAAAGCACCATGATTTTATGCACGTATTGAAAAGATAGTGAATGGAAATTAGAAAAGTTTAAATTTACAAAATGCAGGAGAACTAAAAAAAGAGAGGAAGTTTGAATTTTAGAGTAATACTTACAGTGTTTTCAGATGAGATAAAAGACTGACCTCTGGTGCCAGAGTTCCTGAGAGATTCCTCTTAAATAACTGCCTGTATAGAGATAAAAAAATGGTATTAGGAACAGCTATGGGAATAAACCATTCATTAACTTACAGAAACGACTTAGGACTTGTTTGTTTTGATGCTAAACCATGTGGATTGGGTGGGATTGAGTCGTTTTAAATCCATAACAAGTCAAAATACGTCTCAATCCCACCCAATCCACTCCAATTCACATGGAATTAAAATAACCAAACAAGGCCTTAATGAGTTACTGGGTTGTTATATTCCATATCGTGCTGATGTAATAAAATAAACAAACTTTACAAAACCAATAATATTTCAAGCAAAACAAATGCCTTAGAAAAGAAGGCAGAGAGCAATGGTGCTAGGATTTGTAAACTTAGTCTGATACAACTCACAGGACTGATGTTTCATGTTTTTATGATTGGACAATTGTCAACCAAGGCAGTTCATGTTACAGTTGGATTTATGTGTAAATGCAGGAAAAAAAATCCCTCACGGAGTCGGATGAAGTTGGCATTTGACCGTAAAAACTACCTTTGATAATAATAGTGACTGTTGATTTTTATTCAACAAGAGCAACATGGTAACCAAGACAAATGGATAGAAAAAAAAAACAAAATATGATGAACAAATAAAATAGAAGTGCTGATCGTACAATTCTGTCACATGAAGAAATGTATCATCATTCACTTTGTGGCAGAAGACTCCTGTCCAATTTGACCTGCACGGATCTCCCCTATTCCAATTCATAAGGTTTTGCATAGGATCAACTAATCGTCCCTTGATAGCCCTGAGCCCATTGACTACATTATGGGAATAAACCATTCATTAACTTGCAGAGTTTCAAACGTTCTCACAAATTAACATATGGCAGACAGAAATTACCCTCGGAAGGGTCAGTAGTCTGCCCCAATGCAACATCCGAGCAGGGGAGCAACACAAGTAGTGTAACTGCACAGAGGACGTCTGCAAACTTAGCCATCCTCCTAGAAAATTAGCAAATTGTCATATCCCAACAGCGAAATATCCAAAACATCAATTGCTATATATGTATCCAAGAAAAGAGAATCGCCTGACCCTATATAAAAACAATGATTAGTAGTAACATCATTCTTCATGTCGTGGATTTGTACGATCAGGGAAAGAAATATTTATCTTGACATGCTTATTTTTCAATGGAGCGGGGAAATAATGGCCAGATATGCAAATATGATATAGTCACATGCAGTAGTGCACCTACCATGTTCTAACAACCTGTCTGGCCCAACAGTCTGTTCAAAATAAAATATATAACTGGCCGGGGAGGAGAAGCATGTATAGCTTAGAGCGATGAAACCGAACCCCTTTTTGGTTGAGCATATATATTGCCCAGCGTCACTGCTAATTATTTCAACTACACTGACGATAACACTTTCCTACTTTTGGAATCACGACATGCCAACTAAACCAGCACAGGCAGCAGATACTCGTGGAATTGATGTTTAAGCACTGACGAAGACACAAACTATTTCCTCTCAGAACAGAATCGAATCTGCCCGAGAAGGGAACTACGGAAGTAAGAAAACTGAGCTGACGCGAACATTCGTAGAACATAATTGTTCGAGAAGGAGAATATCAAACAATACATACCCTAGACACGACGCAAGCAGATAGTGACCAGATGAACGGGATTTGGCGAGAATTCACCTGAAATAATCAATTGAAAAGCTCTTCTTCTCAGGAAGCCTGGAATAAAGGGCGGCGGAGGAAGGCAAGTTCTGGACGAAGCTGAGGAACAGGAGAGGGACGCGAGTGAGAAACTGAGAAGGCGGCGTTGCTCCTTGCCTCCTTGTCGATCCTATCCGCTTGCTTACTTCAGCTCCCGCTCCCGCGGGAAGAGCGACTCCCGCAGCTACGCGACCTGCGCCGCGCTGATAGCAGCACTGAAGTCCGCCGTCGCGACGTGCGTTATATGGTGGTAGTGGATCGCAGAGTGGTGGCCGCTTCCTCGTTGGAACTGGGAACCTTCACTTGTTCCACGCTACACAAAAATCTATTTTTGTCCCTTCAAAGCTTATTAGTTAAAAGATGAGATTAAGGGCGCGTTCGTTTCTGCAGTAATACACCAAAAATTGTTAATCAAAACTTATACAAATTAGAAAAACAATCTGAGCTGAAACAGTTTCGATCTTCCGTTCCGTGACCCAAACGGGCCTAAAGGGATTAAATCACCTTCTATATAAAATTATATATATGAGAGAATTTAATTCCTCAATTCACTTCAAACCGAATAAATTCTTAGAGATTTTTTTTAACAAAAGATTTTTCCTGAGTTCTATTGTGAAATTCCTATACAATTTCTATATTCCAACTTTCAGAAAGCCAGAGACATGCTTAGTTTGCTGACTAAAGTTTAGTTTTTGTTACATCGGGTGGTTGATGCTAGTTAGAACTAGGTCTCGTTTGAATGTATTAGAGCTAATAATTACCTAACTGAAAAGTTGCTAATAGGATTAGCTAACTAACAAATAATTGGCTAATTATTAGTTAACTAGATGTGTGCCCGTGCGTTGCTACGGAGTAAACATGCTATAATAAGATATATTGAGATGCAGAAGCATTAATTATCATTCAATGTTTTTGTTAGCATCTTTTTAAAGGTTAAGAATGTTTACATAACTATAATTTTATCTTTATTAATGAAGATAAAATCCATAAAAACATTTCGTGATAATTTGCTTTTCATGATAGGACAACGCTAGAGACATTGACCTAGAGTCCTCACATCGTCATCTCGATGTTGAGGCTAGGTATAGCCAAAGACGTCGGATAGGAGGTCCGAGACTTCGAGAGCCTATCGTGGAGGTCTATGATCTTAAAGAGTTTCTAGGTGGGCGACCGATGTTGATGGCCTCGGCGAAGCTGAAGAGGTGCAGCGCGGCGCCATTGATGGCCTTGGCGAAGGGGGTGTGAAGAACAAAAATACCAAGCATCACAATACTTGTTGAGCTTTGAAACCAATTTACATGATAAGTTGAGCTTCAAATAGAATGTCCTTCTTGAATGTAAAGTAAACATAAGAACATACCTGAGAACGATGTCCTTCTCGGCTTTACTAATATCTTTGTGCTTCTGAACATCGCAATTCATACAATACAAGGAAAATATATTAATTGGAGTTTGACAAAAGAAAAACCAAATATCTCAACAGCATTCATCAGACAGTGAAAACATATCCACTATTGCAAATGGAACCTAAATTTTTTCTTTTAAACAAGCAACAGTAAATTTAGTACTACACGAAGCAAAAGGAGCAGTTGCTACAATACAAATAGTCAAATACTATGAGGAATTGTTAATATCACAAGATACATGACTATTTCAGATCATAACTATTTCAGCAAGTTTTACCTCTAGCAGCTCACACCTCATAGATTATTTGCAACATAGAAGTTACAGTTCCTATCTTCCAAATCATACCAGTTCATAGAGTTTGATACGCTTCAAGGCTTGCATTAACAAAAATAATAAACTGGTACTGCTCAAAATCCAAATCTATGAGATCGCAAACATATGTATGACAAGCAATATATTTAGAGAGCAAAAACCACAGAGTGGAACTAAATGTTACTCCCAACTGAAGGATTCCAGGGATGGCATGCTTTCGGCGCGATCTCAAAGTTTGCTTGCGCTCGGGGATGATCCATGTGAGCCCCTGAGAAGAGTTGAAGCAAGCATAAGCAAAGTGGCAACTCCTAGGCCTCATATCATATCGATTAGCTAAAGAAGCTGTGATACAGAACAACAAACATATATATGACAAGCAATATATTCTAAGAGCAAAAACCACACAAATCTGCATTTTGTAAGCACAGCTCAAACTGAATCATTAACATACCACACCTTGGACATCGAAGATGGTAGTGGAGTCAATATGCCTCTTAGCAGCTAATGTGCAGGCAGAGAACCTCTCCCTAAAAGCTCTCTCAAACTCCAGGACACCTTCCCTGGCCTCTCTATGTACATCGGCCGGCCTTCACAGTCCACACCATGTAGCCCCGAGGATAGTAAACAACACATCATCCAATCCTCAAAAACAAAATCATGAACGCATATTCTAAATGCATAGAACCACAACAGATTATTTTAGTATACCAAACAATTGATTAGTATCTCCCAAGTACTACTCACGATCCAGACTTGGTAGTGGTCACCATCCACAAGAAATTTCGCTTAAAATTTTATAAATTGGATCACATATCAATGTACTATGAATGTATGTAGAAAAGAAAGAAGCGAGCGAGTTTGAAATGCCGTGAGATAAGTTCTTGCAATATATTGCAGCAGCTTTTCTCAGCTTCCAAGTCTCTTTCTAGCTACTGCCTAGAACCCAAACAATTTAGCCTATCAGCTTTCTCCAAAAGCACATATATAAAGACGAAACACGCACCAAATTAACAGTGGCTATAAGAGAAATTTCTGAATCAACAATATAATTCTCTAGAAAGATCTTTGTTCTAGTCGATGGCCTGCAGAATAGCAATACAATGACCTGAAAGATATGGATCAGTGGTGGTAGAGTAGCGGGCATGCTACCTGAAAAACAGAGTAAAGTCACATGTCAATGTGGTAGCGTTTGTAACACCTTTTAAAATTCATCTGGCTTTGGTGTAATAGAACAATGAGATGGGAATGCGAGTGGGAGGAAGTAGACTAAGCAGGACTTGAGTTTCATTGATCATGCCTAAAACATTACTATATGTGCCTAATAATAACATAAAACACAAGATGTTTTTATGAAAATAGCAAAGCAAGGCTAGAGAAATACTGCTGCTAAAGTAATCACCTGATCCCGGGTTGATGTTTGGTTTGATTCGTCCGTAAGAATACTACTGTAAAAGATAAAAAGACAAGACTTATAGTGGAGTCGAGGATGCCAACACTTTTGGAAGCAACCAATTGCAATAAGTCAGAGAGCAAATGTTTTCAAAGAAAATGTCATTGAAAGCAAGAAAAACATTAAACTTGTGATGACTTAAGACAGAGAGACTGACCTACAGGGTGTAGACTGTAGTGAGGAAATTTAGTCACATGTTGGCTGTGACAGTGGAGTCCATTCCAGCCTGAAAAAAACAAGATTACTTAGTGTATCAATGTATTGTAACGAGGAACACTTTACTCAGTGTATCAGTGTTCTACTATGATACAAATCAAGCTACCAATAGGGATAAAAAATTCTAGATTCGTATATTTGCACCGTCAGAAAAAACAGTGGCTCCAATATCTTAAACAGATGGCTCACATTTCAGCTTGAACTGGTGCTTGTGGATGTGTTGATCTTGTAACTGAAGCATAGATCCAGAGATTCCCAAATAGGTCAACCTTTTGAACTGCCTGCTGAATCCATGAGCAGGCAAGAGACAACCTGACGAACTGAAACCTTTACCAGTTGCTCTATACTGTTAATATTTTAAAAACTTGAATCAGATCAATATCCAAAAAATTAGAAAGTGATAGGCAACACTTTGTATCCAAAAGACTACCTTTGCACATACCCGTTAACAAATTTGACCAACTCAAGTGAATTACAGATGTCTCTACTCTCTAGCAACGAAATAAGACCATAAGTGCAAGCATTTAGCTTCAGGTAGCATTGGTGTATTACTACGTTTCAGCAGAAATATAGGAGGAAAAAAACGTCCACATGAATAATGTTCTATAGTGACAACTCAGACCGAGCCATGAAGAATGAAGTTGAAAAACAAATCATGTTATGGCATCACATCGAGAACTGCTCAGGCAAGAACACCTTAAAGTAGTGAATGATCAAACTTAAGAGAACATGGGACAAAAGGATGGATCTTACATCAGAAATAATAATGAATAACTCCATGAAAACAAATTATGGGCATTACCTGCTGCGGATCGACTAAAACTTGATGTTCAAATCCTTATGTGCAGAAAAAGAAATTCGCAGGTAGCAGGATGTTACATGCTCCGGAAGCAAGTAACTACGATAAAGGTCCAAAGGAAAATTCAATTTATAACAAGCATAAGAAAGTACAACAAACAACAAGAAGGCCACACAATGTCACCTTGGGATGCTCCTTCCATCTAAGGATTCTCTAGCAGCTAAAGCAGTAGCCGCATCAGTGTACTGGATCAATGCCTGCCAGAAAGAATAAGATAAGGCTCTTGATGTTCATTTCAAAATTACTAAGTATCTGAAGCAAGTAACTTTAACCTGACCTAAAAACCTGTAGCCTTTTCAAAGGTGGCTATTTTATGAACATACCCAAAAGCCGAGAAAACCTGAAAGGAAAATAATAAAGGGATCATACGTATGAGGTAAAGGGAAGGTTGTTTTAGGAAATGCATAACAATTCATGGCACATGTAAAAAACTGCAGCACAGGACACAACACACAGTGATTGACATAATATTTGATAATAAAAGTAAACATCATTTCCAGACAAAAGATAAAAAACTCTTGAAGCTTAATATAGTAGAGATAAACCTTGTCTTAAATTATTGCACAATCAATTGGCGAACTGTTCCAAAACGTGTTGCTTGTTGTACACAGATCGATCAGGTGTTGGCTCGTTAAGCATCAGTGACGCCAACATGCTCTCGTTAGTACACATCGAGATCGAGGGATCAGTACTCACTCGCAGTCACACCAAATTTGAGTCCTCCCCGGGCCTGGGCGCGTCTTCAACGTGCAGCGATTTCTTGTAGAGCTGGATGGGCAGACGACGCCCGTGAAAGGGAACAAGACGCTGGCGGCGATCGGCATGCCCAGGACGTAGCCCAGGGCCCACACGTAGTTCAGCCGGATCCTGGAGAGGGTCTTGTGCGAGAGATCAATGGCAGTGATGACGTCCTCAAGGTTGCTCTTCATTAGAACGATGTCAGCAGCATCGATGGCCACGTCTGTGCCAGCACCGATCGCCATGCCCACGTCTGCCGCCGCCAATGCTGGGGAGTCGTTTACCCCATCGCCAACCATTGCCACGTCTGCCGCCATCAACCCTTGAATCTATTCGGCAATGGGCTCACCGTACACAAATCATACTATTAGCTAAGCCTTCCCACTATCATTAGATAAATAGCATCAACCTCTATATACAGGAAGCATGCATATAAACTTTACACTACCCCAATAAATACCCGAAACACACACAAGTTTGGAATATTATACTAATTACTAATTAGTGTGTCAATTAGTACTCGACCAATCAAGTGTTTCTAAATATTGTCGCTACCTAGATTAAATTACTTTGTACGCAGTTGTAGAAATTCAGCAGAGAAATGCATCAACTCATTTTTGGGCTAGGTTGGGCCCTGGAGATCCACTTGCTTTAGTGATTGTTTGGTTCCTAGCCGAGCGGTGTGCGGAGGACCGGAGGCGAGGGCGCGGGGCGATTGGTGAGAGGTAGGAGGGAGAGGGGGATATTCAACAAACCATGATGACTTTCAGTTGATCAAGGATTTTATATTTCGGCAATCTGCTGCGCTGAGAGGGAGAGGGGGATATTCAAGCAATGCAAGTGCCGGTCTGTTGCAGGTGTTGGCATGGTGGCTGCAGCTGCAGTATCAGCTACAGCTGCAGTATCAGCTGCATCTGGGAAACCAGTTAATGCACCTGACCTCCCTACTTTTGATAAATGGTTGTCTATAAGTACCTCTATTCTAACTGCACTGTTGAGTGGAAGAAATGTGCTGAGATGTCAGTCTGAAAGCAAGACTCATACAAGTCCTACTGAGAAGAATGGACAACTTCCTGTAGGATCTAATGCTATTGAGATCACATTATCGTGCTTGGAAAGTAACAATGGGCTTAACATGAAATTTTCTTCATCATGGTGTCAAAGGGTGCTTCCAACTGATAAGGAGATATACTTGAAAGGTTTGCCTGCCTTTTACACCACAAGAATGCATGAAGTGCAGCTACAAAAGGCATTGCGGTCCTTTGGCTCAATGGTTAAAGGACCAGCAGTCAGGGTATTCTCAAAGAAGCTAGAAGATGAATGCCGGGCAATATGGGAATCTGGAAGGCAGCAATGTGACACTGTTAGCCTAACTGGCAGACCATGTAAGCACCGCAGGCATGGCGATTTCTTTTCATCAGATGCAATGGAGCAACATTTTAGTGGATATGTCTTCCTCCATGCATGTTCCTGTGGCCGGTCACGCCGCCTTAGAGATGAACCTTTTGACTTTCAGACAACCAACGTGTCTTTTAATTGTTTCCAAAATTGCGATGACCTATTACCTACCCTTGCGCTTCCAAGAGGCAACAATGTTGGTTCATTTTCAGTATCCTCTTGGTGCTTGGTGCGTCTTGAAGGAGCAAGGTACTACAAGCCAACAAAAGGACTCCTTCAAAGTGGATTAGCTTCAAAAGCATTGATGAGTCGCTAGTCACTAAAAAAATTAGGAAGCTAGAAGCTGCTTTTGGTGACTGCTCCTGCTTTGCCACGCGCTTGACAGCTTGGCCAGGTGACGAAGAGATGTAAATGTGAGTATAAAATACGTGGAAAGAAATTAGAAAAGTGAAAAAATACGATAAATGGTAGTATAATCAATTGGAAGATGTTTATTGTCCTGTTTTTACAAAATAAATGTTTTGGATGGTATTATTGTGAAACGTCATATTTGAAGTCCCAAAAATGCAATTATCTCATTAGGAAAGTCAGTTGGCTTGGAAGTTGAAACCATATGGAGGCTTGATTGTTTTTCCCCAGATTTTGGAACTAATGTGTCTGCTACCCAAACACCTGCAATCGTGCTTGTATTTCTTTTGTGCTTTCCTACATGTAATGCCATTTTGTGGCCATCGACAAAGATTGGTGGACACTTCTCCCTCTTACTGCTATAATGAGCCCAGGATTAAAGTCATAGGGGTTGGAGGTGGTGGCTCCAATGCTGTGTACAAGATGATTGAAAGCTCCATGAAGGGTGTGGAATTCTGGATTGTGAACACTAATTTTCAGGCTATGCGGATGTCACCCATTGAACCAGAAAATAGGTTACAGATTGGCCAGGAATTGACACGTGGTCTTGGTGCTGGTGCTGATATGGTTTTTGTGACGGTAAGTACATATTGCTCAAGCTGTCAAGCATTACACATTTCAGTTTGATCTAGAATGGTCTGCTTTTGGTGACTGCTACAGATAACTGCCAACACTTCTTAAGAAATACAAATGAACCGAAGTCAAAGTATACTACCAGCTAAGCCTCCCCACTATAATTTTATCTAAAAATTAGCATCAACCGATATATACCGGAAGAATGCATATAAACTTTATACCCCATTTAAAAAACCCCAATACACACAAGCTCGACATTGTATTACTTAACATTTGTCATATAAAAGTTATATTAGGGGAAGCATATAAGAACAACAAGAGGATAATTGCATGTCAGAAAATGAACCAAGACCAAGTTGGTCTTTGTAATAATGTATTATCTTTTTTCTCTTCCATACTATTCATGTGCTTATACTTATCAACCATAAATATGCAAAGAAGGGAGTAGGAGATGTGCAGAAACAATAATGCTAACCTTTGATAGTAGAACAGAGCACCTCTAAAATGCTTCAGTGGATCCAAGAATGGGAGAGCCTCTAATTGTCGACAAGCTGGGAAATTATTCAAAAAAAATAAAAGTTATATTAGGGGAAGCATAAGAACAACAAGAGGCCACTTTCATGTTAGAAATGAACCAAGACCAAGTTTTTTGTAATAATGTAACACATCAAAGAGTAGCCTAAAACAAAAATTTATCCATGAATTGAACTAAGGGATAAGGAAATATTACAATCCGCAAGACTAACATGCGACGGGTGCGCCAAATCTGAACCCATTGGCCACCTTGAAAGGAATATAAATCAACAAAGGGGGAAGTAGTAGCTGTGCAAAAATAGTGGCCTCCAGAGGTGTAGACTAAGGTGCAGCAGAAACAATAAATGAGCCCCTTTGTTGATTTATATTCCTTTCAAGGTGGCCTCCAGAGGTGTAGACTAAGGTGCAGCAAAAAAAATAAATGAGCCCCCTTTGTTGATTTATATTCCTTTCAAGGTGGCCTCCAGAGGTGTAGACTAAGGTGCAGCAAAAAAAATAAATGAGCCCCCTTTGTTGATTTATATTCCTTTCAAGGTGACCTCCAGAGGTGCAAACTAAGGTGCAGCAGAAAAAATAAATGAGCAAGGTATTATAGGGACACCAGCATTAAACCATGAAAGCTCATCGTCCTTGCCTTTTAGAAAGTCCTGCCTTGAGTACAAACTGTTATAGTCAACATCAACATCCGTCTCAGATTTGGAATCCTGGAATCCTGATACTGAAACAAGTAATGCGGTGAATCGCGTGTCCATGAATAAAGTGAACCTTTTTGCAATGTCATACAGGAGAGCCAATAATCTTCAATGGGCATTAATAACCAGAGTACCATTCAAATTCACTGGAGAATTTCCATTGTGAGGTCATCTTCCCATATAAAATTAGATCGATACAGTAAAGTTTTTTTAGGTCCAACTACTATACCAATAAAGCACGGGTCTACTAATACCGAGACAACTTCTTAAGCAGAGCAAACAATCTGCCTTCACACCCTATCAATTGTCAGACTTCTTAGCATTGGGTGTGTTCATAGAAGATAGAGCAGTACATCCTGTGGTATCGTAGAAATTGGCTACCTACACTTCCAGTTTCAATTCAATGACATAACCTATAAGCACATCAGAGACGTGCACTTTTGAATATTCAATCCTTCTACGGACATTCGCAACAGATGACACAAGCAACCGGTGGGGCAGAGGAAAAAGGACGGAGGGAGAACTCACCTCGGCGAAAACCAACGTGACGAGGGCGGCTGCTAGGTGACAGTGGAGTAGATGTACAGTCGGGGAGCGGGCTTGCCGGAGTAGCGGGCTTGCCGGAGGGGGCGGCCGTGCGCGTGATCCGTTGCAGTGGGGGTGGGTGAGGGGAATCGCGGCGGCGGAGGGCGAGCCGTGCGCGTGATCCGTCGCGGCGGCGGGGGGCGAGCCGTGTGCGTGATCTGTCGCGGCGGCGGGGGGCGAGCCGTGCGCGTGATCCGTCGCGGCGAGGGTGGGCGAGGGGAGCGAGCCGTGCGCGTGATCCGTCGCGGCGGGGGTGGGCGAGGGGAATCGCGGCGGCGGGGGGCGAGCCGTGCGCGTGATCCGTCGCGGCGAGGGTGGGCGAGGGGAGCGAGCCGTGCGCGTGATCCGTCGCGGCGGGGGTGGGCGAGGGGAATCGCGGCGGCGGGGGGCGAGCCGTGCGCGTGATCCGTCGCGGCGGGGGTGGGGAGGCCGTGCGGGAGCGAGGTCGACGGCGCGCGCGGGCGAGCGGGGGGTTCGCTGGCGTGCGGGAGCGAGGAGTTGCTGACGCGCGGGCGTTGCGGGAGCGGCGGTTTCGCTGGCGCGCGGATGTGCGGGAGCGGGGGCAGTCTACACTGCTCCCTTAATAGTTAGTAGAGATTTTAGCTGGGTTGAGACCGTTGTAACTAATGAGTAGGAGAGTGTAGCTAAGCTAGACTATTAGTTAGGGTTAATTTGGATGTCTCAAACTAAAAGTAGCTAATAGTTAAACTATTAGTTATGTTGTTTGTACGTCTTTAACTATTTTATCAACTAACTATTAGCTCTATTACATTCAAATATAACCTAAATAATGGTTCAATTATAAAACTAATTATATAGATGAGAGCAAAATGTCAAGACGAACCTACTAAAAATAATTAGTCCATGATTCACTATGCGATGTTATAGTGAACATCTTATTGTTTAGTCTTTTACTATGTAATTAGTTTTATAATTAAACTATATTTAATACCTATAATTAGTATTAAAAATATCATCGGACTAACACCTCCTAAGTAGTGCTAGGGTGTTTTGTACGTTTTAGCACTCGAATGATTTTAATCTACCCTAAAACATTGTGTTAGTGTTGGTGTTTCGAACTAGCACTAATGAGTAAATTTGTGTATGAGCGTTTGGATCTGGATAGGTTAAGGTTGAACGTCTCTACTTTTAGTCTTTAGTGTCATGCGCTACCAGCACCTGATTGCTCGTAGTAGAGGTTACAAGCGGGCGAAAGAGGAAAAGATTTTGGATCTTTAAGGGTTGCTCTACTAGAGGATCTATGTACTGAGTGTTGGTTCTCGGATTGGTCTCCCATTCTCGTCGGGTCGACCCTCCTCCTTTGATAGACTAATGAGGGACCGGTTACGAATGGCTTCTCTCGGAAGTGATTGTTGTGTTGCTAAACAAAATAGTTCTCCCTTGGTAAATGTCTCCTCGTGTGTCGTTATCTGTCCTGTATAATTCTCTCATCATGCCTCTTCAAGACCGTTGGTGAAGTGTGCCGACGACAGGAGTCTGAACGTCATCATTACTCTGTCTATATGTCTCTGCCTGCATCGACCATCGGTTTTTGTAGCCTAACCTTGTGTCTTCCCTTTGTCGCCTTGCGTGCTCCGTATGACATCAGAGGACTCGAACCTAGAGCTCGTAGGTTATGAGTGGGGCTTAGACCTAGGACCCGTAGGTCATGAGTGAGGTTCAGACCTAATACTCGTAAGGCATGAGTGCAAAGGTGAACTGGCTCTCTCACGCCACGGCTCAATGCCAAGAGGCCATGACAACATCTATGCCATTGGTAGTGTGATACCTTACATCGGGACGTTTAACCTTGCATCGGTGTCATAGGTCATGGCGTCAAATCTCAGGGTCTAAAACCAATGTTAGTTCTTGGTCCGGTATATGATGAACTTATATGTTGATAACCATAGCATGCATTTCTAGTATATGCCGAAAATATCTACTGGCTCTTTTATTCATGTCAGTAAGAGGGATTCTTAAACCGAAAAATAGACCTCACCGCTGCAAAGAAGGAAATCGAACGATTTGAATTCGGATAACAGACGCCGAGTCTCCGCCGGCTCTCATCTCTATCTCTCTCAGCGCCGGTGTGAACTGTGAGGTCGGCAATTCAGCACGCACGTACTGTTCTGTGCACCGGACGACCTGCTGCAGACGTACGTCGTCGGCGAGGTGCACGCATGCTGCCGGGAGCGTCGTAAGTCAATCGCTAGCACGACTTACCAGCTGCTAGCTAGTGGTGGCGGTGGTGGAGCATATTATCACTAAAACATATAGTGGATATATTAACGGCTCAGCTAAGCGATTCACTATATCCTCATTTGACTGTTCTGTCCGTTTGTCGTCTTTTCTTCGCCTTTTGATTTTTCAGTAGCCATATATATATGTACATGTGGATGTAGCTAGTCGCCCTGAGAGCATCATGCGTCACTGTTTGGAATGGGGCACTCGCTCGCAGGAAAGCTGGAACACTGTCCGTGTGCACTTTTCTCCTGTTTTAGTCGTTATCTCTCCTTTTCCTTCCAGTCCCTTCGCTCTTAAGGCTGTGAAAGCTACTGGCGCTCTTAGAGCATCTCCAACAATGCCTCAAACTAATGCCTCAAATCGAAATATAGGGCTCTACACAGGAAAATCACTCCAACAGTGCCTCAATTCAACAAATTTTGTTAAAAAACTATAGAGCACCCTCTCAAATGCCTCAAATATACTACATCGTAATGGTCCGCCCTATAATCTAAATTTGGGGCTTTACTATTAGAGCGGGGTGTTTTGTTGGTGCCCTAAATTCTATAAAATTTACTTATTTTTAAATTATAAGGCATTTTTATAGGTCACAATGATCTACCAGCAACAATGCCGACCGCTACTGTTGCCGTACGTGTTCTTACTGAGATATTTCCCTCCGTTCGTTTTTATTTGTCGCTGAAAAATATACTAGCAAACGACGAATATTCGACAACGAATGTAGTAATATATTCGTATCCGTCCAGGGCAAACAAAAAAAAACTCACCGTTAATAACGTTGACAAATTAGGCAGGAAAGGCCATGCCTAGCTACCAGCACTTTTATCTATAAATAAATAACCGCGGTGGTGCGCCTGCACGTACGATGTCGACACTGGCAGGATCGGAGTGGATTAAACTTGCCATAGCATTAGGTTTGACAATGGTGGCAGAAGCGTGCTACGGCTGCATCTGCATGCATTGCAGCCGGGATTCCAGGAACAAGGAAGAACAACACGGTGTGCTGTGCTGTGACGCTGCTATGACGTAGCCGTGACTGTGCATGCATGCGCGGCGCAAGCAGGAAGGGAAACAGGTGAGAAACTGAGAATGGTCGGGTTCTGTTCTGTGAGCGGAAACCTTAGCTAGCTTCAGATGGACACTGATGAACCTTACTCGGTTACTCCACAATACTATTATGTGTGGTGTGTCCTCTTTTGTCGGTTCTCAGCCACACACGTTTAGTCTTGTACTATACAGATCGAATCGATGGGCAGGAAGGACTTTCGACCTCTGGTGTCTGGACGGTCTTTGGTCGTCTCCAGCGTAACATCCATCTTTAGGTTTTTCAGCTGCATCACTGTCTTGCCTTGGCTAGGAAGCTTGACGGACTTACTCCCATTTTATCATGAGTCTGCCCTTGGGACTTGGGAGCTGCAACAAATTGCCTTGAGTAGCAAAACAACCAACCGAGAATATTGGAGCATGACACATAATATCCCAACAGACCGATTCGTTATCATTTATCAAAGCATTCGTTTGTTCAAGCCCTCGGGACCCTGCTCGTGCGGGCTTTCAACGTGATTCGTATTAGATTTTATAGATACATTTTTATTAGAAAATTATGGTCAAAGGTGCAAAGTACAAGACAACAGAAACCTATTGTTTTTACTGAGAAGCATGTCCTGCAATTAAGTGCATCATATCAGTTTAAACTAACCGAAGCTAGTTTTTCTATATATATTTCTGTGGGCTGCAAACGTGCATGAAACTGACGACTAGTAAATCCGCCTCGAAGCACTTATCGATGGATATAGCCACAACCTGATGAACAGTTTGGGATATGTGGTCAAGAACGCGTGCGCTGAGCTGCTGCTGGACCAGCAGCTTGCAGTCGACGATACAATACAACGATGATGTTGATACAACTGGCGACTCCACGTCGACATCACCATTCGATGGCTTTGCCAAACCAACGAGAAAGTTAAGCATCCGTGACCAGCTCAACGGACGGCCAATGACATGAGCTCCATGAGTTCACTTCGATGCTTTGCTGCTCGAAAATATCTTCATAGGCAACTGACACCAACAGCAACAACTCAGCTAAAATCAGGCCACTTTAGCATGGGTAACTGATTTGAGTCTCCAGTTTGCCTCTAGTATGTGTAGGAACTTCTAGGTGGTTGAAGCAAACGGCGACTCAACTTAAGTTACAGTTCCAGCAACAGCAAGTGGATGTTGATGGAAAGCAAATTCTTTCCAAGAGACAGTAAAAACTGATGGTGTGCGCATATGGATAACTGATGGATACAGTTTTTTTTTCCATTTCGAATGTAGAAATTTGAAAGCGTACGTTACATACAGATGGCAAGAGTCTAGAGCGCATGTATGAAACACGGGTATTACAAATAGCGTGTTTTGTTGGGGTTATGGTTACAACAGGGGTGCGGAGAGTTGAGCCGATCACATGGTCGTTTTAGCATTGAAGAAAATTACAGCTTCTCACCAAGGATGAAATATTAAGTGCGAGATCCATCAGGGCGTGGAGCCCTGACCTGTCAATTACCCTTTCAGAACGGGGAGATGCTTCAAGTACAACAACCCCTCGAACGATATATCTGGCTGCTGGTGCTAAAATCTGGGGTACCAGAACATGCCCTTGATGCCTTGAGGATCAACTTCGAACCCCAGGTTCTTGTAGAAATCTATAACTGCAGACAGCAAGAATGAAAGAGTGGTAAATATAAACAAACGCTAGTCCACAGAAATACTGCAGTGTCGCGATTACAGTTTTAATATAAACAAACGTTAGTCCAGAGAAATACTGCAGTGTTGCAGTCACTGATTTTCATGATCTCCATCCATCCTACATTTTGCACCTTTTCACAATTATAAATTATCTTCTCAACGCGAATAAAAAAGCAAGTGGTGCCTACATCGTCCTTTTTCCATGGCACTTGCAATTATTCAGAGAATAAACATATTTACAGGATTTTGCAGCACATGTACAGATAAGTCAATATCCAACTATTCTTCTTTGACACGGCATACAAATTCGTTTTTCTTTACACAAGGTAAGGTGCTGTAGAAGATTTTGAAATCTGTACCTTTGTTATCCGCAAACAGTGTAATGTTGTTGATGTCTCGCTGGAGCAAAGTACGAATTACTTTCTCCATGAGTGCTTTACCAAGACCCTGACCCTGAAATAATTGAAGTCTCAGCCATTCATGATAATTCTTCTTTAATATAGACAGCAGAAATGGTGGGGTAGGATTCTGAAAAGGCAAAACATTCACTAGCTCACCTGGTATGAAGGATCAACAAGGACATCCCAAATCGTTGCATTGAAGGCATGGTCTGAGGTTGCTCGTGCCATCCCAATGAGCTGTTTCTTCTCTTCTCCCTCTGTCAAATAACTTCTACAAGTACACTAAGATGTTCATCATCTAGAAAAATGAATTTCTGCAAATAACCTTCAGATTAGGACCTGTGCCTCAACTAATGCATATGACCACAGAAGAGCCTGTGATGATCAAACAATGAGGCAAGTACCTGTTTCTGAAGATCTAATTATTGAATATAGTGTAGCAACCAAGTAGCTATTTCTTAATGAGGCTGCTATCTTTGAAAGAGGCCTGCGTGGCCATCCTACCTGTGAGATCAAATATTTAAAACAAACATGTTTGTTATGTGGATCAATATTCAAAACAAATTATATTTGTTAAGAGAAGAAGCATTAAGTTCATTGACTACATAATACTGAGAAATATCGGGATTGATGAAAGGTCACCTTATTGCATAAGGCTTGGAGATCATATACATCAACATCTCCGGCTGAAGAAAATAAAATTTGTTCTGTGCTTCCATCAGGTAGTGTTCTTTCTAGGAGTACTATTTCCACAGGCAAAGGCTCTTCCACTTCAAGTGGTGCTGGTGGTGGCTCTACTGTCTCTGTACTGCTATTATTCTTCAAAAGGCTGAAAACAAATGCATTTCCATTTTTTTGTCCATAAGATTGAAAACCAAAGGCATGTATGCAACACTATTGAATGTCACAAATGAAATTCCAAGATTGTAAAACATGACTAAAAATTGTGTGGTTTCAGGCTTTATGCCTGCCAAAAGGCTGGGAGATATCATTGTTAGTCAAAGGGAAATAACTAGAGTTTCATACCGAAAACAAACAATTTCATCAAACCCCTGTTGGCTGTTGCTACAAGATTCAAAGTCTCCAAAAGTAAAAAAAAAACCTTTGTTCATACATGATATGATCCCACTACTACATATTTATATGTTTCTCGGGCTTAAAATTAGCAAGGAGCAAATCCCTACCTGTTCAACTTTTCTTACTTTATCCCGACATCATGGGAATAAACTGTTTTAGCCTTTTCTGCTAAGGCAAGAATTTGTAACAAGGAGAAGTTTATTTACACCAGTAGATGCATGTCAAGGTATAGATAACATAAAACCTAAAGAAATCATAGAAATGAAGTGTTTGCAAGTGCAGACAATGTACTTTACCCAGATCTGAGAGAATCCCACAAGCCAGCCTTCAAGGACCAAGCTGATGTAGACCGTGTTTTTGCTGCAACAATAGTGTGGATGTTGGTGTTGGGCTACTAATTATCAAATAAACAGCTACGCTTTATGAACAGTCCACAAAAGTAATAGAAAACATAATAATGAATATAAATAGGCCTATGAGCAATCAGCAGTTTGCATGTTTAACTTTCCATTGAGCTTGAGAATCTACAGGCTTTGACCTATTACTATCATGATTTTGTTTTCTGCACTTGTTGAAGTGTACAAAATAATTCACAAATGGCGCGATTTTATTTAAAAGGTAAAGGTGTGGTGGTATAGTGGCAATGGCGCTGACAGATCCAATGCAGGCTTCCAGATATCAACAGAAAATGCGAGAACCGAAAAAGGGCACTCATGTATTTGGCCCAACTGTTAGCTTAAAATTGTGGTTGTATACCCACTATCCAGAAAATAAACTAACTGAAACTTGAAGGCTGCACTATCAACTATTAACCGTTGGCAATTCTGATAATGTGGTGCACTGCAACGCGGGGAGCGGTGCCTTACCTGCCACCCGATTACGCATAAATCTGGGCGTGGAAACCGTGCTTTGCGCTTCGAAACGGCGCACAGTTGGGATGCGAACGCCACATCTGAAATATATATACACATATTTTACAAGCACCAGCAGTACAGAAGTACAAGGGCTTTGAGGGCCAGTGGTTCGGCGCTCAGACGCTTACATCGAGGAGGAAGGTGCGGCGGCGAAGGCTGGAGGCATCTTTAGTGCGCGTTCCCGGGAACGGGAAGCTTGCGTGTCTCCGGGAGCGGAGCGGAGCTGAGCGGGGAGAGGAGACCGCGTGAGCGATGTTGGAGGAGAGGAGCAATGGAGTGGGCGTGGGTGTTTGCGGGAGAGGAGGAGCTTGCGGCCAGTCACCGTGGACCGGAGGTTGGTGGATAAGGTCTGCAGCCTGGACGAAGGGCGGGTCTCTCGATTGAGACTCTGCGAGGATCCTGTTGGGCTGGGCCCTTTGGGTAGGGGCGTGCAGCCAGGAAGGACGAAAAAAAAAGTAAGGTCAGCCTGCATCTTGGACCAAGACCGAATACGAGTACTAGGAAAGGCTCGTAGACTATAAGAGCTTTTAAAAAAATATATACTCCTTCTATTTCGAATTATTTATAACAAAATTTGGTTTTTCTAGACTTTATTATGTATTTTTTTCGATAAGGGGTATCCCCATTTCTATTTTTTGCGTAACAGAAATACAGAATTTAAGGTACCAGAACAGAGATTACATGACAGGGAACATTCAACCTGCAGATGATCATCATCATCGCAGACACAGAAAGAAAGTTTTAACGAAACACCTACTAGGCAGATAACTGTTTTTCAGCAACGAATACAGAACTTGATTCAGGACTGAATAACGGTAGAGAAAATTTCCTTCAGACAGTAAAAACCAACTAACATAGAAACAGGAACAACTTGACGCAGGCGATCATCACTGTTGGTTACTTGCGAATCCTCAGACTCTCCCATTCTCTCATTCTCCTTGTTATCTATCAGCTTTGTACCCTAGCTTGGTGTTTGCCGCTCTTACCAGCAGCTTGGCGCCTTGTTGGAGTCCTGGAGCTCCTTCTTGCTTAATCCTGCCCAAGATAAAATCAACGCACTTGCATGACACACAATATCATTTGGGGATTTTATCAGGTCATTTTCAAACACATTCTATTTCTCGCTTTCCAAATAGCCCAACAAGCAGGTGAGACTTCAACGATATGAATGTTATCCAATCCCGGCATACGTCTTTTTAACCACCTCTAGCATTGACCAATATCCCTAGAAATGGTCTTTGCATTGATGCAATTGGCCACCAGACCCCAAATAACTTTCGCGACAGAACAACTAAAAAATAGATGATCGATTGGTTCAACCTGATCACAAAAGCTACAAATTGGTGTCGCCCACCCACTTTTTTGGGTCAAATTACCTTTGGTTAACAAAAGATTGTTTTGCAGAAACCACATAAAAACTTTAATTTTTTAAGGGATTTTACTTTTCCATATATGTTTCATATATGGCCCAAAATTGTGCACATCCACATGATTGTATAGCCCTGAACCATATTGTAAATATCATTCAACTTTTTAAAGTTCTCATCTTGTAGCCATCTCCTGAAATCAGTTTGCCAACTTTTTCTTTGCATCTCGAGGACCATAATGCCTTTTTCATCACAGATCTCGTAAAGATCAGGGACAACGTTTCAGAGGGGGTCATCCATTAGCCAACTATCCTCCCAAAATCTGGTTTTGTCTCCTTTTTTAGTTTGCACTTGTCTGTCCATAAGATAAAACTTTTTAACTTTTAACAGATCATGCCAAATAGGAGAATCAGAAATGTTTTTTGATACATTATGGATATTTTTCTTTTGAAGGTATTTCTTCTTTATTATCTCCTTGCCACATCCCATTTTCGTTTTTCAACTTCCACCACCATTTGCATAATAAGTTGATATACAACAATCTGAGGTTTTTAATACCCAAGCCTCCAACTGTGCCACTTTACCAGATGATATTTCCTCTTATCACCCCCCCCCCCCCACCACCACAAAAACTTTCTCATTTTCAAATCTAGTTTCTTAATCGTAGTTTTTGGCAAGAGGTGCATAGACATCTTATAAATAGGGGCATTAGAAAGGCAAGCATTAATCAAAGTAATTCTACCAGCAATTGATAAGGCACCGCCCTTCCAGGTTTTTTGCAGCCTTTTGTCCAGCTTTTCCTCTAAATTTTCCGAGTCTCTAACATGGAGCCTACTAGGGCTGATAGGCAGTTAGGCACTCCAAGGTATTTCATGGGAAAGTCATGTTTTGGCAGTCAAAAAGACTAACATATTGATCAGGGATTGTGCTATTTCCAGTGTTTACTCTGTATTTACAGTGTTGTTCTCCAACCTCTTGGACCTTGTTTGGGTACATTCATACCCATCTTATTCCGCATGTTTTACCGTGGATTAGGGTGCAGATAGAAGAGAGAGAAAAACAAAGTACTTGACAAACAATACAGGCCCCTCAGATTTCAGTGGATATAGTAGGCTACAAACAGAAGAGAAGAAACAAAGTGCATGACAAACAATACAGGCCCCTCAGGTTTCAGGAGCGATAGATACAGACTGTGACACAACTCGACTCAGGGTAACGGTCGCGGAGGTCCCCTATCCACCGGGATACAGACTCAACTTCAGCCATTGCCGCCTCTACCGACAAGCTAGCGAAGAACTGTTCAAGCTCAAATCGATGTTGCGAAATCCGAAACGTGCACATACGGGCTTCACCCAATGTCAGGACCTGTGTATCTTCGTAGGATCGGACCGCTTCTGGTTTATTTCAGAAAACAATCGATCAGAGTAACAAAAAAAAAACATTAGGACGATACTCGCTGGCTGAAGAGTTTCTTCCTGATCTGCAAAGACGAAGTAGTCATGGACATTACGAGTCTGATCAATGCAGTAGTAGTAGGAAATCTGTAAGGAGGGAACAACCATAACCGACGCACCTCGGGGAGCTTTTGCCTGAAGGAGACGCTGAGCCTGGCGTCCAGCGTGTTGTCGCAGACGATCTTGCCGTCCTGGGACGCGAGCACCACGCCGCCGGAGCTGTTTGTACGATCGCCATCACACAGTTCACACGCATCCATCAATTCATCGCCCTCATCAGTCATCACTAACTAAGGTTCCGCGATGTGACGTGAGCAAGTGAGTACCAGGACGGCCCATGCGCGTCGCGGCTGGTCCTCTGCGGCGGCAGGTAGACCTTGCCGTCGATGATGATCTTGGGGAGGTTGACCTTGGCCTTCTCGGCGTACTCCTTCTTGGCCACCTCCAGCACCGCCTCCACCAGGCTCCGGTCCGCCTCTCGGCACCGCAGCACCAGCGCCGGCTCCCTCAGGCGAAGCAGGCTCTGCACGATGAGGCCCTTGAGGACCCTCTTGTAGGCGTTGGCGTCCTTGGTGACGCGGAGCAGCGCGTCGCCGGCGCTCTCCTTCATCCCGGTCACCACGTCGTCCTGCGCCCGCAGCAGCTTGATGCGCGCCGCGTTCAGCTCCGTCGAGTACTCGCTGCATGCATGCATGCATGGGCGTGTGGAATTTGCATCGGTAAATGAAAAAAATGATGAGATGCTGGAAACGAACGAATGGATCGATCGTCTGCTCACATCTTCCTGCGGACGTCCACCTGCTTCTCCTTGCGCTCGTACTCCTGCCGCACCCTCCGTTTTTCCGACTCCACCAGCTGCAGCTTCTCGATGCTGAACTCCTGCATGCATGCATGCGTACAGATCTAAGTATGTTGGGATGCATGTGGTGAAGACGAGAGAGTCTGTACCGACCTCCTCGGCGGCAACACTGATCTCGCTGGCTTTCTCGTCGGCCTCCTGCAGGATGAACCGGACCATCTGCTGCACCTGCTTCCCGACATCGGCGTCGTTCATCTTGGCTGCAAACTAACTCAAGCGATCGACGTGAATTCCTGTGATCGAGAGTGCTTTTGGTTCCTCGAGCGAGATCCAATTTACCTGTCCCGTGTGTGCCTCCGATCCTTCTGCTTGGACCGATGATGATACGCGGAGTTCGGGTCTGGGCGAGCGCGACACGCGGGACCGAGGGATGAGGAAGCGACCTGAGGTCGGAAGTGGTCGTTATCTTCCGCGCGCCATATTTGGCATTATTTGCCTTCAACAAATTACTAACGTAAAACATTGATATGAGATGTTTGAATGCACTATAATTAATAGTTAGTTGCCTAAAAATTGTTAGTGGAATTAGTCAGCTAACAAATAGCTACCTAACTATTAACTAGTTTACTAAAAATAGCTAATAGCTGAACTAGCTAATGTTTGGACAATAAGCCGGGTTTCTATCCATCGATATTTGTTTTTGTTATTTTAAAATCGGTAATAATATAAGCATCAATATTCGTTTTAAATATTGAGTCCGTGTAGAAGATACAAGTACCAGTTAGAATATAATTCATCAGGTTTGTCTACCGCAGGAGGCATTTAAAATCCGCAGCTCAAACCTGATGCATTTCTATGCAAACTGATGAATTCTGGTACTTCGGGAAAAAATCTACTAACATTAGTGATGAAATATATTTTGGTAGCAAGCAAGTCTATTTAGAGATATAAATATTAATACTTTTCTTTTATAAACTGCCACGCAGGTTAGTAGTTCTCCTCCTCCTGCGTGTCAACTGATCCATGACGAAACGATCAAAGGCCAGACCTAGACTAAAGTCCATATCGGAGATGCTTATTAATTCCATGAGGTTAGATCACCGGGATGAGTAATCGCTTTTTTTTGGGGGGGGGGGGGGGGGGGGGGGGGGGGGAAGGAGGTCGACGTCAAGGTGGTTGTTATTCACTAATACTTTACTTTTTTTAAAATGACAAAGAAACACTTAAGCCAAAGTTGTAATACTCACATGAAGTTAGGTTTGCAATAGAAGTTAAGTTACACAAAAAATAGAGAAATCCCAATTCACTCCTTTTTCGATATCATGATCCTTTCAGTGTCTAGCGAGAGCTTTACCTCAAATAATACAGTTGCAAACCTCTCTGAATTTCAAATCCGGTAGGGAGGTGCACTATGTTTAGTGTAGATTATATTTGATGGGTTGGTGCTACTATTTTATAAATAGGGCACTGTCTATATTCGTGTCCCCATATTTGGTGCACATCAGATACGTTCGGTGCACCTACAACGTCATCAACTCATCTATTTGAAACATTCTTTGAGCTATTTTTTAAACATCTCCTAGTTTCCATAGAGCTAACTTATACTAGATTTAGCTTACCACTCTTCACAAGTGAGCTGCAGCCTGCATGCATGGTCTATAGCAGCTGCAGGAGGCAGGATGGCTGGAGACGAAGGGCATGAAAGTTGGGAAAGCGAAACTCCACGCACGCACGAATGATTAATCTCTCACTCGAGGGAAATTGGTACGTCCTGGTACCATCATCTTTCAGCAAACCAGCCATCGGCCGCCTACAGCTAGGACGTCGCTTTTGCCTTGCCTTTCCAGTGAAAAAAATGGATCCTAGATCTCCCTATACCTTTTGACATTTTTAATGCTAGGGAAAGTGGTAGCTCTCTAATCGCAATAATTGACGCTGTAGTCTAGTACTTTGATAGTTGCTCGTAAATCTAAACCTGTTCTTGGACTTGCAAGTGCAGTCCAGGACGCATCATTTATTAATCAAGTGCCACACCTGGAAAGTGGAAGCTGGTCATAATAAGACACCGGAAACATACACGGGCAAGCACTACACACGGTACTGAAGTGAACTGATGCCTTGGAACAACAAGGATGGATCACACGTACTCCCCCCTCAGTTCCAAAATAAAATACACTGCCTATTTTTTTCTTTAAAAAAACAGTTGATTCCACTTCCGAGTTTATAAAAAAAGGATTGATATTTATATCTCTAAATAGACTTGCTACCAAAATATATTTCGTCACTAATGTTAGTAGATTTTATTTTTTCTGAAGTAGCAGAATTCATCAGTTTGCATATAAATGCATCAGGTTTGAGCACTGACGAGCATTGGCCCTGTTTGGCACAGCTTATTTTCAGCTTCTTCACAAATTTAAGCAGAAGTTCTGCCAAACAGCTAGCTTCTCCAGCAGCTTATTAGTTCAGCTGCTTCTCAGAATACACTAAAAGCAGCCAACAAGCAGAAGCTGCTTTTCACCATTCAACAAGCAGCAGCTGTGCCAAACAGGGCCATTGTATTGTGCCCCCCTGGATCTTATCCAAACGCTGTAGCTGAACACTCTAGAGGCAAATGACATTGTGACAAGTTGAAGAATGCAGGTCCCTCCACTACAGCTTGGTAATAAGCAGGACCATGCATTATGGGACGGTACACTGAATGTCGCCACATGTGCAGGATGCATGTCGCCTACACGAGGATCCAGCGGTTGTCTCGCCAGTCGCCACTGACTACTGATAAGGATTATTCCTATCAGACTCTCTATTCTCTGCATGGTTTGCGACTACTGAATTTGACAGAACGACCAGTACACTGAATTTGATTAGATGAGCATTATGCATTATTTTTTTTATTTATTTTGCACATTTCAGAGCACTTCCCTTGTATCCTTTCCGAAGGACCACCAAACATTTGTGTGGTCACCAGAACCAGAGCAGAGCCCGGCCCCGGCGTGAGGAGAGGACCCTATGCAGTGCATGCTGCGCCGGACTGCCGGGTGCCGCTGCCGCCCCCCTGGCGTCTGGCGAGATGGGAATGAGACGGAGGAGCACTGCAACTGCAAGGCTGCAGTGACGCGCGAGATTGGCGCGGGTACCGGTACAGTCCCCGCCGTGTCGGTCCCTGGCGACGCAGCAACCACCGCCGGTCGCCATCGCCCAACCGCCACCACGCCAGTGCCCTCCGGCTCCCGCCTCCGTGGGAGGCGCAGATAGCTAGGCACCAACCCACGGCTACGGGGCGCTCTTTGTATGGGATGGCCGAAGTTGGAGAGTTCCGGTGTCCTACGTCACTTGAGTTCGTGCAGCTGGGAATTTTCTTTTCTCAGCTCTTGTTAAGGTACCATGATTATATTTTTACAGTGATATATATATATATGACATTTATGAATCTCTATAATAAATGGTTCTTCTATTTTTTATAGATTCAATTAAATTTAAACTTGTTTTTTTTTTAGGAAATGGGAACTATTTTCCCGGGGAGGTCGTACTATTTCCCCTCAACAAGACAGTCACATGTGGCACTCGAAAAACTGCAGGAAACTACAGAAGGAATGTTGAAACCAGGATTATATGAGCCAGCAGGTCACGCGGATGGAACGTCTGACGAAATTTGTCCTGGCAGCGAGGACGAACATAAGCCCCTGATGGGATTGCATGTGTCCGGCACATTGACATCGTCACAATTCATTCACATATAATATGCACACCACTGGCCTGGCCACGCAGCTAGGGTAGCCGGCCACATGCGCGGCCACACGCATTATTGGAGTGCTGTGTGTGCTGTGCCTGTGCGCAGCACGGACCCCTGCTCGCACGCAGCTGTTGTAGTACGTCACTGGCGTGGCGCACAAGATCGGAGGACCTCACCTCACGTTCGGTAACAGTGCTCCCCCTTGTCCTCTTTACCTTCTCAGCTTCCTCAGCCATAATTAGTTCACGTTTTCGTTTTTTTCCCCAAATCCAATTATTTTTAGCCTTAACAAAATATATACGTGAAAATATTAATATTTATACTATATAATTAGTATTATTAGATAGATCTTTAAGTCTATTTTTATAATAAATTTATTTACACATAGAAATATTGTTACTATTTTTTACCAATTTGTTTAAATTTGACAATTTTTTGACCGGTACGACAGCTAATTTGGAACAGCGAGTACACTGGCCATCGACCATCGCAAACTGTCACGCAGCCGATAAGGCAGGCGGTACTGGTAGCTGCTGAATGCTGATCCAGATCTAACACGGTGCACACAAAGCGTAGCACCACCATCCTGAACGCATGTTCCTGATCGGACGGCAACAGGAGACCATGCGACTGCACGTGCACCGTCTAGGATCCAGCTCCCCCCGGTGCACGTTGCCCCTCATTTGACCGCGCTCCGGAATGGGCCTTGATGATGCCCTTCCCTGATCTGCCAGCCTGCCGCTCTACGCTGTCAAGCGGCAAATCATCCACTGATTATTCTGGAGGCGCATCAGTGCACCCTCTGACAGCCATTGATTAATACTAGTAACCTTATAGTAACCTAAGCTACGAGGTCGTCCACGCTGATCTGTGGGCTCGGGCCCCACATGTCAACCCCCCTTTAAACCTACCCTGAGTCCCTGACCGGCTCCCTCCTATCCGCTCACAAGGGTCTCCTGCTCTGCTCCCCGCAGGCGCAGGTGCAGGGCCCCGTCCTCCCCGCAGACCTGTCCTTGACATGTGGGCCCGTCGCCCCTCAGAAGTAGGACATGGGATGGGAGGGTCGCGGGCCTTTGCGGCTAAACAAAACAAAGGCTTCCTTCCCATCACAGCGCAGCGGCGCAGAACTTCACGCTCTCCCACGCAGCCCTTCCAGCACCACCACCACCAGCAGCAAGCATCGTCGTCCCCCGTCCGCCTCTCCGCTTCCTTCCAGGCTTCTAGCCCTCTCTCCTCGGCATCTCTAGCGCGGGCGGCATCTATAGTAGCCCTAGCCCCGGCCGCGGCATTGGAGGAAGGCAGCGGCATTGGCTGCGGGAACCGGAGAAGGAGGCATTGACTAGGTACAAGCCTCTGTAACCTGCCGGATCCGGATCCGAATCCGCGCTGCCGACTGCCGGAGGTACTTGCCGCAGCACTGGTCTCGCTACTGCTTCGTGTGGGATTTCGGATCTTTTTCTTACCTTATTTTTAGTGTTGCCTTTTTGCAGTTTGGGGGCAACGAAGCTTGCTCTAGTCTCTAGAGATGGAGGACCTACTGGGTTCGGAGATCGGGAAGAACGACTACGATTGGTGAGTATCAGCTTACCTGCCCGCTCTGCCTTTCCCTGTCTATAATTTTGTCGAGGAAATCTTTCTCTGTCTAGCGGTTCTAGCTTCTTTTTTTTAATTTGCTGCGTGTATATGATTCACTCACTGTGTCGACTGAAGAGGGGATTGATGCGGTACAAGAGCTGTATTTCCCCCGGGATTGACTTGAACCGCCCTGCTTTGGGGATGTATTTGTACGGATCACTGGTTTGAATGAGTTGAAGCTTGTCCACAACGTATCACCCAAGATCATGTCTGGTTTTTAGGTGGTGATTGACTGATTGTTGTGATGGGTTTGAGGCGATCTTTGTCGCTAACTAAAGATGACTTTGTGGGCAGTGGTGGTTGTTGGGAGGAAATGTGTCCCTATGCAAAGAAAAGCTGAAACACACGATATATACATGTGAGCTGATTGCCCTGTGTGGGCTCTCTCTCTCTCTCTCTCTCTCTCTCTCTCTCTCTCTCTCTCTCTCCCTTTGAACACCAACCTGGAGATTGGTAAAAGCATGCAACAAATCTTTACACAGTTATCATGGATGAAGTATGGCTGAAAAAGAGTGAAATATATTTAGGAGAATCCTTTTGTTGGGGAGGTAGATCTGAGGCATTTGATAAAGGCCAATTTGATACATGAGCATGCTTCAAACGATGGGCCAGTTGCCACCGGTCAAACATACCATTTGCAGTGATTTTCCTCACAGTACTTCATGATATTTTGATCGTTTTTTGGCTGCAAAGATCTACTAATTGGTTTCTCGCTTCCTAATTGGTTGTTTGTTTTCTGTACTGTAGTTATACATATCACCTCCCCCCCCCCCCCCCCCCCCCCTACTCTAACTTAATTTACTTCGTGCTGTACAGGCTCCTAACTCCTCCTGGGACCCCACGTGTTCCTGCACTGGAGGGCGCTGAGAAAACACCATCCTCAAATATATTACCGAAGCGCACTACAACTAGATCATCCTCAACTACCAGAGCATCTAGGGTATGTTGCATTTTGGTTCTTAAGAGTTAAATGTGTTAATATTTGACAGTTTTCCCTTGCAAACTGATAAAATGTTACTATTCTGAGCAATAGTTTTCTTGGAATCATGCTTTTTATATGAGGTAGAGCCGTAGAACTGTAGAAGTGACACATGTGAATCATTTTTACCTACTAATCAGAATAGCCTTGGCAACAGAGAAATTATGAGATATAACTCCAGAGCACTGTAGTCTGCAATGTTTTGCAATCTTACTCGCCAACTCATTTCTTTTGGAATGAAGTGGTTTATTCTTACTATAAGTTAGTAAATAGGGCTTCACCTTAGTATTTATTCCATCATATACAAACTGTTGAAGTAAAATATGTCGAGGAAAGAATGCACTTTTAAGGCTGCTGTACAGAAATAGAAATAGTATATTTACTTGGCAAATTTAATGCTGAACTTTATTATTTAACACGGAAACTTTGTAATAGAAATTAAATACTGCTCTTTATCTACTAACCATACAATATAAACAATAGTTGCATAACTTTATGACCTACCTAAGCTCTACTGGTTATAATAATGGTTTCATTTGCAGCTTTCAATATCTCAAACAGAGAATGGGAATTCGACGATTCCCACTAGACCTGCAAGAAGTAACTCTGTCAGCCGATCATCTATCCAGTCAGCTCTCATGAATGGCAACAACAGGACATCAGTTCTGAATACAAGCATTTCTTCAGTCACTTCAAGACCTACAACTCCTAGTAGGCGAAGCAGCACAGTTGGCACACCAAAGCATTCAGCTCCAGCTGCACGTCCAGTGCCTGCAAGATCCTCTACTCCTGTTAATACTCGTCCATCTACACCAGCAAAAACTCGCCCATCTACTCCTACGAGAACTCGTCCAACAGCACCAAACTCTTCAACTGATTCCGCTGCTGCCAAGACTACATTCACACATAATGCAAGGCCATCAACTCCAAATTCCCGGTCCCGTATTGTTCCCAATTCATCTTCAAGTGCAACTCATGTAATAAGCCGTCCGAGCGCCTCCTTGAGTGCAACAAGCAGACCAGGGTCTTCCTCAGGTAATGTTCCTGGGATAAGCCGTGCCACCTCATTGTCCTCAAGTTCGGTTCCTTCAATGAGCCGTTCCAGCTCACGATCATCTACACCTACACGACAGCCTGCAATTCGCTCATCAGCTCCAGCTATTGGTCGTTCTCCTTCTGTTGGACGGACTTCTAGCATCAACAGCTTTACGACTTCGTCCAGGTCTGCAGCCAGTACTGGCAGGAACTCAGCACCTTCATCTGCTCCATCATCTCGTCCAAGTTCTCCAAACCCACGACCCCGAGCTCCAGTGCGACCTCTTGATATCCCCGATTTTCCAAATGAAACTCCACCAAATCTAAGGACAAAATTACCTGAAAGACCACCATCTGCTGGCAGATCACGGCCAGGAATGGCTTTAGGCATAAGATCAACCCCAAATACTGAACCTTCAGCTGCCTCAGCTCCTGTGAAGAAGATCTCTGTGCCTGCTGTGAGCCGAAGTAAATTTTCTGATGCATCATCAAAGACCTCTACTCTCACAAATGGACACCAAAATCGACAGGCTGACAGGTCCAATATTGACAGTCAAGCTAATAGACCCTCGAGACCTTCCACGGGTACCACAGATAATGGATTTGGGAGGTCGATATCAAGGAGGTCACTTGACATGGCTATCAAGCACATGGTATGTTCCTTGTGTTCATATCAGCTACCATCCTGCAGTTTAGTTTTGGAGTTGGGTTCTTATCGCTTGAATTGCTTAGTTTGTTACCTTCTGAAACTGTTTACTTACTTTTGGACCTATCAATATTCAGCCTTTTACATTTAGTCAGAATTGCCATGCCCGTGGCTTAGGAAACATTTTGCAAGTCCATGCATCTCGATTTTCAAAGTGGACAAATAAACGCTGCAAGTGAAATATTCCCAGATACAGATTGACTCTGTGTCACCAAGGTCATCTCTTATTATGTAAAACCAAAATAAGAACACACACACATATATAAATAAATTGTGAAATGTTCTTTGGCGGTATTATACTAAAATATTCAAATACACATTGCATTGACATTCACATTTGCACCCGTAAGTGGTGACTTCATCTCAAGTGACACGTCTCTAAAAGTTTGTTAAGTTAGTCCTTTTAGAGATGATCGGTTTTGGTTGAAAATTGAAACACTGCATAGATAATAGGTTGGTCTAAACTACTGAATGATGCATGAATGTTGGAAGAAGCTAAGGTCCTGTTTGGATGCAACCCAGTTTTTAAGAAACCAGTTTTTGTTTTTTAGCTAGGAGAGACTAGCTTCTTGGTTTTTAAGAAACTGTGAATCCAATTTCTTTAAACTGAGGCATAAACTGGTATTTTTGGAACCACCTCAGTTTCCATAAACCAGTTTCTTAAAAAAAATGGGTGGTTCCAAAACAGGTCCTAAGCTATCACTCCTTTTGACAGGACATTCGGCAGAACTTGGGTGGCATTCGCGGCACATCCCTGTTTCCCCAGAGCATCCGCTCGGCTGCTGCCAAGGTCCGTCCAGCTCGGGCATCAGACCCAGGGCATGGCATCTCAAACGGGGACCAGCGCTACAGTGACAATGGAAGCAGCGTGAACGGACACCTCTCCGGGGACTCAAACGGGGTTCTCTCACGTAATGGTGGCAGCTCAACCGATTCGCCAGACAGGGGGAGCATCGGGACCAAGGAGACCCTGAGCGAACTGGACATCTATGGTAGCTCGCGCTATGAAGCGATGCTTCTCAGGGAGGACGTGCGGAACACAAACTGGCTGCACGGGCTTGATGACAAGCCCGACCAAAGCCCCCTGTTCGACCACCGGTTCGAGCCGCTGCCGGAGCCCTTCAGCCCGTTATGACAGCTGCTGCTTGTAAATTATGGTCATCACTATGATTGACTGGTCGGGTTTTCTGTCCTTTTGTGCTGTCACCATTACGTGAGAGAACCCCCTTTGTGCTGCAAGATGTGTATGGTTCCGTCTGTTCTCTGTCCTATAATTGACTGGTTCTGCACTCCCCCCAATCCAATTTCAGAAACCGAAGACGTTTGAGATTGCGGGGTTTGAGTCTCTTGATTTGTGCCTAGAGATTGGTTTTCCACTTTCCACGAATTGTTGGACTGAAAGAAAAAAGATCTATAAAAGGGAGTAAGTTGCTGTAATGCTTGGATGCTCGCTCGTGTGATCCCTGCCATTTATGTGCTCGGTTTGCTGTAGGTGCTCCTTGCTACTCTTGGGTAGACCCGCTTAGGGTCCGTTTGCCATTTATGTGCTCGGTTTGCTGTAGGTGCTCCTTGCTACTCTTGGGTAGACCCGCTTAGGGTCCGTTCGTTTCTGCTGGAACGGATCAGAATTAATTCCAAATCTCCAAAACTTATAGTAATTATTGAAGGAATCTAAGCCAAATTTATTCCACCCCTTCATTCCATACGAAACGAACAGGTCCTTAGGCTTTATTTGAGTACTCTATCATTGATCTCAATCCATATGTGTTGTGGTGGATTAATGTATAAATTAATTTAAATTATATCCTAATCCACCTCAATACATGTGGATTGTGGTCAATACTAGAGTACTAAACGTCTTGTCGGGTTGGGTTGACATGTGGCTTTGAGTTAGGTTTTTTTTGTGTTTGGGTCAAATTTTGGGTAAAAATCACTAGCATGTGGATTATTATAGGTCAAAAACTATGGTTCGTGTCTCTCTGTTACATTGGTTGGATCAGATCTCTCTGTGATCGGGTGTCTCTCTGTTACATTGGTTAGATCAGATTAGATTAGATTTTTTAGATGAGTCTTAGTATTTTTATTCTCGTTTCTAAGACCAACCGCATGGAAAACCTATGCGGCAGGTTCAGCAAAGAGCTATGAGTAATATTTATAACCTACTTTACTAAGGTCAAGATTTTGTAGACCATAGTTGTTTACAATTATATGTTTGTGTTCAATCCATCAACATCGAAACACTAGAATCTTAATATGTGTACCATAGTCCATTTTCATACGTCAACAATGAAACCATAACATGTAATATTTTTGTTGGTTTCATCTAAGGCCTCATATAGAACACCACTATTCTGTGCCATACTCTTTTTGTCCCTTGAATTGGTACAAAACATGTAGCCATTGATGTCTTATGTCTACCAAGTTATGGCCTAGCATGATGGTCCATATGTCAACATATTGATGGTTTATTCCTTAGCCAATTCCCCATTTGGAATGTTTTCCTCCCTTAGCCATGTGGTGAAAGCTTGTGCTCCTTCATGACCCAATCATTTGTGGCCATTATTTTGTTTGTGAAGCTCATTCATGTGTTAATCAAAGGATCCATTTTCAAGAGCTAATGTAGCATGATGTGATGTGCATGTAGTACTATTTTGTAATCTAACAAGATGAATGATTTTTATCTCATCCTCCCGCTTCCATACAACCCACCCTTATGAAACCCTAGATCTAACCATCTTAAGCAACCTCATCAAAGAAATGAAGACTAAAACCTACCATTATTTATGTCTTTCTAAACATTATAAACATAAAGGCTTAGATCTGATTATGCTTCAAATGAGAAGGGAACACGAAAAAATATGAAAGACACTAACTGACGTTTAATGAGCAACCTTTTTCAAAGAAATGAAGACCAAAACCTCTTCACTTGTATTTTGAAATTTATGGACATCCAAGTTTGCCATCAATGAAAGGTGGCCTAGTTGAAGTAGGAAGAAGCATGGTTGAAACTTACTTATTTTCATAATTTCCACAAACATTATAATCACCAAAAAAAATGAATTGTTAAAAAACTATGTACTTTAATGAACTAATGCACAACCAAAATATACATAACACTCTTCTCCATCATTTAGTTTATTATTGTGTATTTACATGTAAGAGTGAATTATGAAATTGGTGATTGATGATATATGTATATGATACGAAGAAACATAATAAGCCAACTAATCTATAATTTTGGAGAGAATCATGAAACCATAGGACTATTATTTGTCTCTAACAAAACACAACCACTGAAACACTACTAGGAACTAGCAACATCACCATGTAGATGTAGCACATGTAAATGGTGACGAGGACTGATTAACATGGGTGAATGCATCTAATTGTTGGCGCAGAGGAGTGGAGAAGCTCAACGTTATCACTGAGAGTCCATGAGCCCTAAAACAAGGAATGACCATGGATTAAATACAAGGTTATGTTAATAGGAAAGTCATAGTAACATCTCATCTTAGTAGTGCAATCCTCTAGAATATGTGATACCAATTGATCAATGGGCAAGTTTTCAATTAATGGCAAGGCTAAATCAAGCTTCAAGATGTGTCCCAGTCTAACCCTAGATCTATTTCCCCTCAAATTAAGGTATCATGCAAAAAGAGATATAAGAAATATAAACTAACCATCTCGAGCAACATCATTAAATGAAATAAAGACAAGAACATCCAATTCTCTCTCTCTCTCTCTAAACGCAAATGAAACCTAGATTTGATTTTGCCTCAAATTAAGAAGGATTCATGAAAAAAGCTGAGAGATAGTAACTAATTTTTCTTGAGCAACCTCCTTTAAACAAATGAAAATCAAAACCTCAGCGTTGTATTTTGCAATTTCTGGATCTCTATGTTGGCCACCAATGAAAGGTGACTTGGATGAACACAGAAGAGGAATACATACTATTTACAACATAATTTCACCGGTGGTTCAACCACCAATGTTAGTGGTTTTAGTGGTTGTCTTAAAATAAGCACTAGCATAAATCTATCGGCGCTACTTCCACCACCACTTCATTAAAATACCTTGGATTTATATGTAATGTAACATCTATCTTTTCATTCCTACCATATAAATTGTGGCACAATGTCTTAGCCTTCAAAAGCCTGACCATTTAAAAACTTATAATACTTAAAGAGATATACAATTTTGTAGTTGATAATGTTTTTTATTTATAATTGTTTAGTGCTAAAAAATTTTGTGTTAAGATTAATGGTTTTGAAATTGATTTTTTATTTTTCAAATAATTTTATATGGATAGATGATCTAAACGAAAGTTGTAGCGTTCAAAAAGATCTAAAAAAATTAAATTTAAACTTTTTATTTAAATTTGTTTAGAATCATTAATATATATTGAATAGAGGAAATACAAAAGAAATGTATCAACCTTTAAGTCACAAGTAGTAATTTTAAGGTACAGTGGTAACTGGTAAGGGAAGCAACACACAGGACCTCACATCGCGTGAGTTTTAATCCGCACTTATGCACACACTGACACACGAAAAATCACGTGGACGACGTCGACGTGCATGTAGGAACCAGGCAACAATGCAGCCAGAGCCAAGCACCACGAGCGATGTGTACAGCTTCGGCGTGGTGCTGCTGGAACTGGTCACGGGGAGGCCTCCTATCCTGCACGGCCCTCAGCCCACCAGCGTGATCCAGTGGACACGGCAGCACCTGGCGCGCGGCGACACGACATCGAGGCCGTGGTGGACGCGTCCATTATGGGAGGCAGCCACGACGTCAACGGCGTGTGGAAAGCCGCGGAGATCGCGCTCCAGTGCACCGAGCAGGCGTCGGCGCAGCGCCCCACCATGGCCGACGTGGTGGCGCTGCTCCTCGAGTGCCTCGACCTCGAGAAGGGGGCGGAGGGCCGCGCAGGCGCAGCCGCAGCATGGGGCAACAACGCCGCACACGGAAGCTTCTGCTACGACGACGGAGACAGCGGCGCGACCGCGAGCTTGGCCCACAGTGCGCACGTCGTCGCTAAGAACCAGTCCACTGATGACGGGAGCCAGAGCAGCGCGTTTGAAATGGAACATGTACGTTTTGGGATGATGGCGACAGGCCCTGCCACGAGGTAAACACACATGCACGAAATGTAACGTAAATGATAATGGTAATGATTCACACTCGAATATCAGCGGTAACAAATTTGAATAAGGCGGTATCTATTTATAGTGTTGTATCGATTACGGTTGGACTTAAACAAACATTTTTTAACATTATCAGTTATACATTATGTTACCAATATGTGAACTAAACGGCACTCTAGGGCCTGTTTGGTTGGTTGCAAAATGTGTCACACTTTGTTGAAGGCTAGTTGTCCGAATTGAATAACTAGCCTTAGTCAGAAAAGTTAGGTAAAGTGTGACAAGTTAGATAGTAAACCAAACATGTCCATAGTTGGCATGGTCGACCATATAGAAAACCTACTGACAACTACATCATGCAATGCAATGCATGGAGAACTCTGCTGTTGAGCCTAGAATTAAACGATGAACGCAAGTGCATGTTTCTCGTCGGATGTGGTACTATCGAGAAGCATTTTCTGAATGGACAAGTTAAGGAGACCTAGCTACTCGTTACAATGCATTTTTTTTTTCAATGCGTAGTGTAGGTCAGGGCGCGATCGATCTGTACATGGGAAAAGTGCCTGCTATGTTATATACGGTGACGGCACGAGACCCCTCGTCCCCATCAACTGGCGACAAACAAGGCTGCGATTTGCAAATGGCTCTGACAAATCAATCACGTGGAACACTGAATCCCCTCTCCCTTTTAATTTTCCTTTTTCTACTAGTGCGAGCGAGAAGCAATCAAGCAACCCTGTTATGTTTCACTTTCACCCACTCGCATTGCGAGAGCCGAAAACAAAAGAGAGTGCGAGTGATCGAAAGCAAAAGCATAGGGCCGGGCAGGATTCCGATTTGTGGAAATACTATGCTCAAATAAAAGGCTACGTGCTCCTATCATGATTGAATCATGCATGCATGTGATCGTCAGTCCATGTGATGCCCAAACAGTGCGGCGCGCATGGTTGAATCATGCATGTTTCTCTTTCCCGTCGCCATTCATTGGAAAATCCGAATCCCCCCCCCAAAGGACACTATGCAGGGTAGCCGCTAATACACCGATCGTGTATAGTAATTGATTGATGCTTGGTGCGTCGATAATAATGATCTGCCAGTGCACGCACGGCAGCGACAGAACTCGTGCCCGTAAGGATTCTTCTGGACGAACAGATTAGCGCCGAACTGGCATAACTGCCAAAGAAGGACACACACACACTGATACTAATAAACAAAGCAGAGGCGAGGCTAGCTCCGCTTGCCTTGCACTGAACACATGCATGTTCAACAGTAGCAGGTTGCGAACGACGATCGTCAGTCATACACCTGTCCGTTGTTTTTTTTTTACAACAACAATCAACTACTGTCCGTTTGTTTCAATCCGAAGCAATCAGACAACAGTACCCCCGATTACTCGACGTACAGCCAGTATTACCGAGCCTGCGAGTTGTCGCGGCACGGCAGTGCACTACTAAGTACAGGTACAGCTGCACAGTAACGGACACATTTCTTTTCAGTAACTTAGCGCGATTGCCTTCGTCGGCCCACACGTCCGGGACAGTGAGCCTCCGTTCCCTCACGGCCACTGCGCCGCTGGGCCCGTCTACACCGTGAGTGTGACCACTCTCCGCGGCTCCGCTTTTTACCCAATCGGCCAAATCCCGATTCCGAATTTCCGCAGCTGTCACTCACACTCACACAGGGGCAAACCCGTCACTTGCCAGACAAGGACCAGAGGTCCAGAACCACCGCACCGCAGCCCATCGCACTGGCACGAACACACTTGTCTTCTCTTAAAACGCAGTCGCACAGAGAGTTTGCATTGCACACACAGGTCGCAGGCGCGCGCATCCGCACCACGGCGCCCCATCCCTCCCGTCAGCGTCGCTGCCTGCCTGCCTGCCTGCGTCCGCTCGCAACTGCAACGACAGGGAGGCGCGCGGGGAGGGAGAGGGACAAACCGAGAAAGGCACGGCACAGCTGCCTGCCTCGGCCCTCGGCACGCGCTCGCGCCCTGGTGACTGGTGAACACTGAGGACTGGAGGCGGTGGGCGCGGCGGGTCCAGCCACCGCGCGGTTCACGGCGGGGCGCGGCGCGGGCGAATGCCGGCCGTTTCAACGGCGGGCGGATCGGCCTGTTCCCCTGGCGCTGCTGGCGCCCCCCCTAGGCGGTGACTGCGAGGCCCGATCCTGAGGCGGGCGGCGACTCCGAGAGGGCGGTTGGCTGGTTTTCTTGCCAAGTGCCAGTCAGTCTCTCTCGTCTCGGCGACGCCGCGCGAAGGTCGGAACTCGGAATCCTCTTCCCGGCGTCGTCATCCCACCCCCGTCGGTTCCCTTCTAACTCCTGGCTCCTGGGGCCGCCGCCGAGCCGAGGAGAGGCGCACGCGCCTCGGGAATGGAGCTGGCGCCTCCGCTCCGCCTACGGGATCCGAGCCTGGGATGGCTTCCTGCAACTTGCGCAGGTACGTACGTACGGCGCAATTCACAGACTTCTTCAGTCCAGTACCGCGCACTGACTGTGAAAAAAAAGGATTTATTTCTTCTAGTACGATGCCATTTCTTGGTTTCACCACAGCACCGTTGCAGGAAAGCAAATCGAGTTTTCTTTTCCCTTGGAACACACTTGTTGGTCGATGCGTGCGTGCTTTTTTTGCCTTTTCAAAAAAAATGGGCAAAGAGAATGCACTGGAATCGCGCTTTTGTTAGTAGTAATTGAGCGTTTCGAATCTGAATGGAGCAGGTCGGGGTCGGGCATGTAGTATTTTACATTGTGGGCTTGCAGCAGCATTTTACATTGTCAATTCTCAAGCTTGGTGCATCGGTGGGGTATGACTTTATTTATGAGAACGTGGGAGTGTGAAAACTCTCGGTTATCTTTTTTCGGAGAGGATCTTTTACTAATCCCACCGGTACATCTACTGTTGCAAATCTCCTTTGGGGGTGTCGAGATAGCGATGGATCCCGCCTTCCTTTTGTCCTAAGCTGTGGGGGGGTCTGAGATACCTCCTCCTGACTTCCTCAGTGTGCCGTGCTGCGGCCCATGATCGCCCCCATGAACGAGCAGAGGACCACACCTCTTCCCTTTGGTTTCTTGCATCTGAGACCACCTGCTTTACGTGCTGGACTTTTGGCTTCGTGCTGACTGCCTTTTGCCAAAGCATTCTGGCCCTTGAGAAAAACAACGGCATTAGGTGTGGTTATTGCCTTATTGGGTTTAGGTTAGGTGCCCTGCGACGCTGCTTTTGTCTAGGTTACACATGTGCAAGGGAGTCCACCAGCGTGCCGTGCCTCACCTACAGGGCTGCTGCTGCTGCTGCTTTGTCACCACCCTTGTCTCTGCTCTGGTTATGTCCATGCGCGGTTGCTTAGGCGTGGTGTCTGTTTTCTTAACACAGTGGAGTTACCCTTTTTCAGAAAAAAAGGCTAAAGAATGATACGTAGCTACTAGCTAAAAGATGTGTTGGCCTCTTTTATATGGCACATGATCCTAGCTGTCCTTTTGGTAAAGAGATTGAGATAAACCAGCAGATCTGTTTGGGTTCGGGCCTTTCGGTTGAGCCTAAAGACTAAAGAGAAGACAAGATGCGTCATTCTGCTACAGAGAGGAGATTGCTGTGTGCAAGTTGAAATATCAATGTGGGCACCACTTTTGTCAGTCTCATGAATTTAAATGGATCATTCCAAGTATGACCTTCCACCAGCCTTCTCTCATTGATGAGGATTAATATGCTGGAATCTCCTAAGGAAGTCATATTTATATTTTACTGCATGTGTATGCTACTTGTTGTGTTTCTGCTGGAGCTCATGCACCAACTTCGTAAAACTATGGTGTCAAACCTTATTGGCCACACAATACTTGCCATTCTTGCAAGTGTAGTTGTGGTACGAGAAACTTCTTTTAACAGGATTGTAGATGTGATATTTAATGAAGGAAATGTCTGGTTTGACATTTAAACTTAAGAAGTGGTAATGCTTCTTAGAATTCCTCAGTTTTTTTGGGGGGTAGTTACTGTGATTGTATCTTATCTAGATGATCAAAATTATGAAATGAGTTGCTCCTCCTTACCTTTTGTGGTTTCCGGTTGCTGTTTACTCCCTCCGTCCCAAAATATTAGCATTCGTTTTAGGATGTCAATAGATTCATATAATATTTGATGTATGTGTTTTATATTATGGACACAAAAACAAAGTGTTAAAACGAACTGTATATTGGGACGGAGGGAGTACTTATTAGTTGCAGAGTATATAAATGTCCACTGGAAAACTTAAATCTGTTATGCTTGTTATCCATATTCACATCCCTTTCCTTTCTACCTTGTTTCTAACTTTCTATATACCAAACTGAAAATTTCACTGTTCATATTTATTCTTATAAACCATGGACCTTTATCGTGTATTGCTGACTTCTATTAGCCTTTTATGTGTCAGGACTCAAGTGTGATGAACTGATGGGGACTCTTGGACTATAACTGGTTTCCTCTTATTCTTCCAGCCAATCCTGACAAATGTGGCATCTCAAGCTGATAGCTTTAATTTATGGCTCTCTTTTCTTTATGCACATTCCATATGCTAGAGGTTCTGACCTAAACACCGATAAGCAGGCCCTTCTTGCATTTGCTGCATCACTGCCTCATGGCAGAAAGGTCAACTGGACCTCCACAACCCAAGTCTGCACGTCCTGGGTTGGCATTACATGCACACCGGACATGAAGCGTGTGCGTGAAGTCAGGTTACCTGCAATAGGGCTCTTTGGTCCTATCCCATCAGGCACACTTAGCAAGCTCGATGCCTTGGAGGTGTTGAGCCTTAGGTCAAACCGTCTTACTATTAATCTCCCTCCTGATGTACCATCTATTCCCTCACTTCGCTCTCTTTATCTTCAACACAATAACCTGTCTGGAATCATACCAAGTTCACTTTCTTCCAGTCTAACATTCTTAGACCTGTCCTATAACTCGTTCAATGGAGAAATACCATCGAAGGTGCAAGACATCACTGAACTGACAGCATTGCTTCTCCAGAACAACTCTCTTTCTGGACCCATCCCTGACCTTCGCCTCCCCAAGTTGAGACATTTGGATTTGAGCAACAATAACCTGAGTGGACCTATACCACCCTCCCTGCAGAAGTTCCCAGCTACTTCTTTTCTGGGAAATGCCTTTCTGTGTGGATTTCCATTGGAACCATGTCCAGGGACACCACCTGCTTCTCCATCGTCGCCATCGTCCCAAAATGCCAAAAGAAGCTTCTGGAAAAAGCTCAGCCTTGGTATCATAATTGCAATAGTTGCTGGAGGAGGGGTTGTATTCATATTGATCCTGATCCTCTTGGTATGTATCTTCAAAAGAAAGAAAAATGCAGAGTCTGGCATAGGATCATCTTCATCCAAAGGAAAGGCAATTGCAGGTAAAAGGGGAGAAAAATCCAAGGGGGAATACAGCAGCAGTGGTATTCAAGAAGCAGAGAGAAATAAACTGTTTTTCTTTGAGGGCTCTTCATATAATTTTGACTTGGAGGATCTGTTGAGGGCTTCGGCTGAAGTCCTTGGAAAAGGAAGTTATGGGACTACGTACAAAGCTGTTCTGGAGGATGGAACAACAGTGGTGGTCAAGAGATTGAAGGAAGTGGTGGCGGGAAAGAGGGAATTTGAACAGCAGATGGAGCTAATTGGCAAGGTTTGCCATCATCAGAACACTGCCCCATTGCGTGCTTACTACTACTCCAAGGATGAGAAGCTCTTGGTGTATGACTATGTCCCACTAGGTAGCCTTTGTGCTGCTTTGCATGGTATGCCCTCCATTTCAAATAATCTGTCTGAATCATTTTACATTTTGTTACCTGTCATATTGTTAGATTGAAATTTAGTTTTGAAAATTGAAGCTATTTGCTACTTCAACTTGAAAGTATAATCCAGATGGGGGTCACATACTTGAATCTCAAAGTGGGGATGCTTTACATCGATTGTAGAGAACTCTCTAATTCTGGGTTATGTAAATTATAATCTTTGGTCCTTAGTTACTTTTTTCTGAATAAGGTATTTATTATTTTTAACGTAGATATACACTCCAGATGTACTATCTTCAATCCTTAGTTTTTATTCTTCTGAATATAACATAGTTTTTTTACAAAGGATGTTGACATATACCTTCCTCAAATCATTTGGTATTTGGGATTCCAATAGCTGTTCTGGAGTTCCCTGGAAACAGTTAACAAGACCTGCTCTTGTAGCTAGAATTTTGGGCTTTTGAGATACTGAAATATTCTGGCCTTTGCAGTGAATGCAAAAGAATAATTGGTGGTTTCATAGTGCTGCCTTGCTTTTCTGTTAACTACTTAATCTTCAAGAACGACATGGACAGTTGGGGGTACAGGTAGCACTACATGGGTTGCATATTATTAATCAGGTTTAGACACATTTGGCTGATCTACTTAATCACCATGAACTGGAAACTGTGTGATTTTACTAGGAGGGCCTTAGGGCTTTTGACATATTTTTGACAGAACAACTGAGTTTGTTTTAATTTCTTTTTTCATCTAATTTGTCTGTATGGACATGTTCTCTTTTGCTTGGATACAACAAATTTAATTGGTTACTGAGATTTTGGGACTGGGTCACCAAATGAAAGGTGCATTTCAAGTTTTGCTTCTGTGATGTTTCCACTTTTATTTTCAGTCATTTCACCTGTTTTGCTAACTTATTGTCTGAAAGTCTGACTAAGCTCATCATACATATTTCTATGGAAATGGAACTGTATGGTAGTTGGTTGCAGACTAATTGTTGATTGTAATAAAATCCAGGTAACAAAGCTGCTGGAAGAACCCCATTGGACTGGGAGACCAGGGTGAAGATAGCTCTGGGCACTGCACGCGGAATGGCTTATCTTCACTCCGTGGGTAGCGGCGGGAAGTTCATTCACGGGAACATCAAGTCAAGCAACATCCTTCTCTCACAGGAACTCGGCGCCTGCGTCACCGAGTTCGGCCTTGCCCAGCTCATGTCCACGCCCCACGTCCACCCGCGGCTCGTCGGGTACCGGTCGCCCGAGGTCCTCGAGACCAGGAAACCGACGCAGAAATCTGACGTCTACAGCTTCGGCGTCCTCCTCCTCGAGATGCTCACAGGCAAAGCCCCTCTCAGGTCCCCCGGGCGCGACGACTCCATCGAACACCTCCCGAGGTGGGTGCAGTCCGTGGTCCGGGAGGAGTGGACGTCGGAGGTCTTCGACGTCGACCTGCTGAGGCACCCGAACCTAGAGGACGAGATGGTCCAGATGCTCCACGTCGCGATGGCATGCGTCGCGGTCGTCCCCGACGAGCGGCCTCGGATGGAGGAGGTGGTCGGCAGGATCGAGGAGATCCGGAGCTCCTACTCGGACACGAAGACGTCCCCGGAGGACAATCCGAGGGAGGGCGCTTTCTAATAAATCACCGAGTACCACACGTACCGGAACGGCAGTGACTTGCCGTCTACAGAAAGTAGGTCGGTTGGTTTGACAGCTCTGTGTCCAGTGAAGCTTTGCAGTCAGTCAGTTGATTATTCCTGATCATTCTTTGGTAAAAGTTGTTTTCTGTTCTTGGTTCCATGAGGTAGCCCCGGAACGCTGGTGGTGGTTTCGTTTCATTAGCGCTGCTGATTACTGTAGGGTGTTGTTTGTGGATCGTGCCGCGACTCGGTTTCGTATTCGTTTGAGGCAGCCCGACTCTTTCAAGTTTGATTTATTGAATGCGCATAAGTTTTTGCCACTTTCCTGTGCCTTACATACACCTAATTGTTGTTGAATCATGATTATGCTATGCAATTTTTACGTAATGAAGTAAGCCGCACTGTTGCCGGCCGAGCGTAAAAAGTTATCGCACCGTTACCGTAAAAAGTTTGATAAAAAGTTATCGCCACGGCCGCCGATCCCATGCGAGAACCTTTTTTATCGTGTACGTGCACGCGCGCCCTGATGATCGCCTATTTTGACGGTCGCTGTGGCCCCTATTTTGACGGCTAGGTTGCTATTACCAAGAAGGGCATTTCTGCCAACGTGCCGCCACGGTTACCAGGGAGCTTGCCCCGGTAATGGCGGTGGCTCGTTCCCTCCCCTAGCCCCCGGCGTCACCCGTCCCTCCCCTCCTGCCGCTGCCGCCGCCGCCGCCGCCGGGATACCGACCGCCCTCGGTCCTCCGCGGCCGCATCACGCCACGCGACCGACCTTCCCTGCTGCGGCGTTTCGGAAACAAAACGGAGAAGTGTCGTCCCTTGCAGAGAGGTATGTGCCGATTTCTCATCCAAACAATAAAAACCGATTGCATGTCATTGCTGTCACGGCGTGGGATGTTGGGGGAAACCTAACATGCGATGAATGATGATGCCACTGCACCGTGTTCTAATTAGAATATATATTTCCTACGTTGTTGATGTGGTCAGCAAAAAATGATTGGTACAAGTTTCAACTCTTAAATAGGAGGTATTTTTGTTCTCCAAACGCTACTGGATTCTTCATTCTTGCAACCTATTGGGCCAAGCTGTTGAGCATTATTCGACGCCCTCAATGCTTGTTTTGTTTCCTCCTTCCATGTTTTTTTTGTTGTCCTCATATGGGGTAGTAATGAGCTCTGAATTTTATGCTATGAAATTTATGGATCAAATCACGTTATGATCCAGCTCTATTTCCATTTATTTCTAAACAAAAAATAATTAAAGGTTCAAATAAATCACGGAGAAATATTTAAATCGCCATCCATTGCCACTCCTACCTATGCGTGACTTTTCATAATAAAACGTGCATGCTTCTCCTCATCGGCCATTATCATCAATTGAAATGCTGAAGTGCAATTTACTTTCCATGTTTCTGAGAACATGTGCATTTTGTCGTGAAGAAAAGAGATTTTAATTCAAGTGACCTGCCAGAAGAGTGAACAAAGGAGAAACAATTGTAAGGTGAGGAGAATAAAAATGTCACATTGCTCATCCACTTTAGGAAACCGTTACTCTCATTTGGCGTGAGCTAAAAGTGTTGTAAGCGCGCTTAGACTATAAGGGCTTATTTGGGAGAAGGGTAATAGAGGGGATTGAGTGGTTATCCTTGCTCCCAAACAAAAGGGAAAATCTAGATGTCACTGGCCCATCTCCTGTCTTGCAAGACTTGATTGACCATGTGAAAGTGCTTCACTCTCTGAGGGAAGCTGGACAAAGCAAGAGAAAATTCATATATATATATATATATATATATATATATATATATATATATATATATATATATATATATATATATATATATATATATATATATATATATATATATATATATATATAGTATTTAGAGCCCCGAGCTCTATTTAACTACAGGAAGCCCCGATCAGGTGTGCAGACCGCACCGGACCCTTTTTGGCTTATTGTACCTACCTGTGCTTACGCTAAATTATAATACGAGTTATGCTGATGTGTGTATCAGTTTATACAAATATAGTCTGCGTATATTACGTGAATCGGGCCCACGATCCTGCCCACGCGCTCACAATTATCCAGTCCCACGCCGTCACTATAAAAACACCCCCACGCCGCCAGGAATTAGGTTTTAGCGGTGGCGGCGGTTCCCTCGGGCGTGCGAGCAGGCGCCCGTGAGCAGGAGAGCCCCGGACGCCGCGGCGCTCTCCAGCCGGCGGATTGGCGGACGTGGAGGGGGCGCGAGGAGGAGGAGCCTCAGCGTCTGCGGCGGTACAGCTTTAGGAGGCACCGGTCAGGCGCGGCGGAGTGGGCGGCGGTGGTGCAGTTCATGGTGCTGGCGGTCATGGTGCTGCTGGGCGTCGTGGCCGTCCTTGTGGTGGTGGTGCTGCTGCAGCCCCGCACGCCGTACGTGGCGGTGCGGGCGGCGAGCCTGTACGCGCTGGTGTACGGGCAGACGGGGGGTGCTGGACGACGTGCAGGTCACGGTCCGGGTGGAGGCCCGCAACGGCAACGCGCACTCGACGGTCTACTTCTCGCGCCTCGAGTGCCGCCTCGCGTTCGCCGGCGCGACGCTGGCGGTGCTCCGCGCCTACCCGTTCCGCGTGCCCGCCAGGGGCGTCCTCCCGCTGGCGTACGTGGCGCGCGCGTAGGGCGCCCCGTTGGGCGACGCCAGCAGCGTCGCCATGGAGGCCGCGCTCTGCGACGGCGTGCTGCCGATCCGGGTGGAGGGGGAGGCCCGGACGCGATGGAAGGTCGCGGGGATCGTCGGCGTCGACCAGTGGACGCGCCTGGCGTACCAGCTCCGCTTCTTCTGGCCCAACGACACCGTGCTCCCCTTCATATGCAGCTCCAAGTCCAAGTTCTTGTTTTTCTGACCGCCGTGCCCTCTGTATTGTCTAGTGGCTACTCTTCTGACCTCAGTTCCATGGCCGGGCGTGAGCGTGACGGATCAAGATTCAGGAACAGCAAATGGCTTCATCGTTTTCTTTCTTGTCTTGGATTCGTTCAGTTATTAATTCACCCCCATGTCGCATGTATAGGTCGGTAAAAAAAAGATTTTGTCTTGGGTTCTTTCTTATTGCATTTTACGCTTCCACTAAAAAGCAAGTGCCACATTCGTCGTTTTAAAACAGATCATTGATTTACGCTAAAATTCGTATCCATTTACGTTGTTTCGGATCACGTCTTACGCTTAAATCCACCTGACCTAGAACCCGAGCACGATCGGAGCGCGATTTTCACGTCGTAATTTACGCCACATTCGTTATTACGAAATAGATTGATGATGTACGATAAAATTTGTACCCATTTACGCTGTTTGGTTTACGTTTTACGCTGAAATTTGACCAAGCCAAAATCCGTGCACGATCGAACGTGATCAATCTACGCTGTTTTAGCTAATATAGGATTTACGCTAAATTTCGTATTCATTTACGATGTTTTACCTTACGTTTTACGCCGGAATCTGCCCTAGCCAGAACCCGCACACGATTGGGTGCACGCGATTTTCACGCCGTAATTTTGGGCTTCGTTTGCTGTTACAAAACAGATATATGATTTACGCTAAATTTCATACTCATTTACGATGTTTTAGCTCACTTTTTACGCTGGAATCCGCCCGAGCAGAACCCGCGAACTGTGGCTGTAAATTAAAATTTATTTCCTTCCACTAATGCTCCTCAAACCGTAATTGTCCCTTTATTTACGCGATTATGCAGCACATCTTTCCTTATATCAAACCGATCAAGATTTATATAATGCATTGTTTATGCTATCATGTTACACATCGTTATGCAGTCGTAAACGGTGTGCACATGGTAATATTCGTTTCCGTGAGTCAAGGTACAAAAGATTCCTTCTATGCATGATTTATGCACATTACTACATATATTTATGTGTGTGTATATCGCCTGACGCGTATCACCTGGGATTCGTGGCTATCATCTGCATGGCTGACGCAAGCACGCGTACACTGGGCCGACCGCGACCTGGCTGGCGTCCTGGCTGGGGCTTCCCCCACTAACGGAAGCCCAGGGCTTCCATTACCTCTTCCCTATATATATATATATATATATATATATATATATATATATATATATATATATATATATATATATATAAAATTCTTTTTAAGGTGCTTGGTTTTTGGAACCCTCTCATATTTGGATGGAATGGTGCATTATAAGTTTATTCCATGATTTTGTTTGAATGCACCTCATTTCTCGCACCTATACTAATTACTCTCTCAATTCTTTTTTATTTGTCGTGTTTTAGTTTAAAAATAAACTAGCCGGCGACAAATATTCGAGAACGGAGCTAGTATTAGCTTGTGAAGGATAAGTCGTTCATGGATCAACTCGTTTTTATTTTACAAACTAAACAAAAAAAGGGCATGCGAAGATGATGAACCACTCCATTTTCTTTAAACCAAACACGCCATTTGTTGTTCAAGTTTGTCTATAGGTGGCAATAATATGTTAATAATGGTAACCAATTTTTGATGGATTTAGTTTGTTTCATACTATCTAATCAGCATATTTCCCCCAACTATGCATGCCCACTGATCGCAGTTACTGATTTTTTTAATAAAAAAAAAATCCATGAGCAGGGTTCAGGGGTCTGGATATCCTGACGAAACTGACTCGAGCCGATGGGGTGCTGTGGAAGCGTAAATCAACTTTCTCCAACTCCACTACAGTTTTACTTTGCTCGCCGTGTCATGGGTTGCCATTCTGTTTCGTTTGATATAATCATACATACTATAGATTAGCCGTTTGCAGCAGTAGGCAATAGGTTTCTGATCAGATTTTCTCTGCTTGCAGAGTGCCGTAGATGACGAGGAACATCTGGACTACAGCTCCGGAAGAGTGACCATCATACCAGACCTGAAGTGTTGGGAGCAGAAATTGGAGGAAGCGAATGAACTTGGACAGACAGTAAGTACCCAAGATGAATAGTAGTAATAACAAACGCTGTGAATCAGGATAGCATGATTCCTTCAGCTGTTCATCAGGTTAACTGTATACGTTGGCATGTCCACGCGTGTACAGGTTGTGGTAAAGTTCAGTGCGACTTGGTGTGGACCATGCAGGAACGCTGCTCCACTATACGCCGAGCTTTCCTTGAAGCATTCTGATCTTGTTTTCTTCTCCATTGACGTCGACGAACTGCCGGTGCGTACATCAATATTCAAAATTCCACACATTGATTTCTGTCTTTATCTATTTTGTTCTATTACTTTTGTCCATAGAACAAAAGAAGAGTCTTAAGTTAAATACCACATTAAAATGGTTCTCCAGGAATTGGTCACGCAATTCGATGTACGCGCAACTCCAACGTTCATCTTCATGAGAGACATGAAGGAGATCGACAAGCTGGTCGGGGGCAACCAGGAAGAACTCCAGAAGAAGTTCGATCCGTACTGCCAGTGACAGTAGAGGCGATCCATGGCCGGATTCGTCTGTCAGTATAGGATCAGAACGAGCATGGCCAAACATCTGATTGGCTGAAAGAAGGAGCAGGTCAGAATTTTGCAGCCAGTTGATGAGCTCTCTCTGCGAGTGTCTGCATCTGCATAGATTCGAGGAACTGAAGCAAAGGAAGTAGGATCTCTGTCTAGCATAATGTAAGGTTAGTTAGTGTGTGAAACTCTGCACCACATTGTTCACAGCATTCCCATACAGAAAAGTTGTAACATCAGTTACCAGATGACTCCCTTTTGAATTTGGGATGCCTCCCACTGCCGGTATGGTATGCCCAAGGATTCAATAATGCGCAATATACAAGGATGGTGAATCGATCGGAGGATTCCAATAAGCCGATGTGTATATATCCCGTAGGTCGTAGGTACCCAGCCATGGGCCATGGATGGATGCTATTTACTGAGCGAGAACTTGGACAGCACCGCCGCGGCCTGGTCGCCACCCAGGAGAAAATACGGGTGGCGCAACGCGGCCGCGGCAGACAGGCGGCCACCGCCGTTGGCGCCCCTCTCCGAGATGAGCTTGGTGGCGAGGTCCCAGCCTCGGCCGGAGTCGAGGTCCAGGATCTGCAGGTCGGGCCTCCGCCGCGCGCTCTGCCGCCACCTGTTGAGGTCGTAGCCGGCGGACCTGAGCTCGGCGTTGAAGTTCTTGAGCCCCGACTGCGTCCGCAGCGTCGGTATGGCCATCTGCATCAGCACTATCCCCGCCGAGTACATGTCGAACAGGTCCGGGCTGTTCAGCTGCAAAGATGGCTGCTGCTGTCAGTGTCCGGTCACAGAACAGCACCGCCAAGCTGACTGCGCGAGGAGAAGTGCCACCACCTGCCAGAGGATCGGGGAGAGGATGGCGGCGATGGGCTCCGGCGGGGGCTCGGGCGTCTCCTCGGGGAGGACGTAGAGCTCGGGCGGGCAGTAGTCCGGGTCGAGCAGCGCGCGGTCGGGCACGTAGTTCTTGCCGATGCGGAGGTCGGTGGCGGCTCCGAAGTCGATGAGCTTCACCTGCCCGCGGCGGGTCACGACGAGGTTGGACGGCTTGATGTCGCGGTGCACGATGCCCGTGGCGTGGATGCGCTTCAGCGACGTGATCAGCTGCCGCATCACCTGCTTCACCACCAGCGCCTCGCGCTCCAGCGGGCCCAGGCCCTGCAGCACGCGCCCGAACATGAGACGCTCCAGGTTGGACGGGAAGCCGCGCTCGCTCAGGTAATTGGCCAGCGTCCTGTCGCCCTGAAGATGATACCAAAAGTATTAGGAAAAAAAAACAGTTGAATTCCATCGAAATGTCAATCAAATGCATATACCTCAAACTTCCAGACGAGCCACTTGCCGCCCTTGACGAACTCCGCCTTGTTCTTGTCGGCGACGAAGCTCCCGAGGAAGTCGGCGCACGACTCCGGCGCCGCTCTCGACACGCGGTAGTTGAACCACTCCTCGTAGTCCCCACACTCCTTCGCCCCCACCGTCATGACCTTGATCTGAATTATAATGATAACATTTATGGGATTTGCACAAAATGGTGTTTTCACAGTTCACTCTATCTATAGTGTTTTTTTTAAAAAAAAATCAGGATAACACTGCCAAGAAAGAAAGTGTGATCTACGGAGACTAAACGTTTCTCATTTTCTTTGGTTTTTACAAAAAAGGATTACCTAACAAAAGATAATATATTTAAAAGATGTTGATAAGGTAATCCCAAATGTTGTTTTTTGCAATACTGATGAAACCATATGATGCTTGTGTTTTAGTTGCCATATATGACTAGGTTCATTTGGCACTTTTGTCATTGAACCAACTTTGTAGTGTATCAATGTGTTTGATATTTGGCTCAATAGATTGTCTTTCAAGCCTAAAATCTGAATTTTAGTTGGTGCAACTGCTCTATGTTAAGCTATTTGATTGAGTAGAAATGATATGGCTTTTAATAGAACTACAATTAATTGTTTCATGTAGGTTATTTTTAGGAAAACGTATTTGATAGGAAGTTTAGCTGCTTTTTAAAGAAGGGGAGAGAGATGTTTTGAAGATGGGATGTAAAAAGTTGGAAGTCACTGTTATGGGGATTTTTAGTTTTTCCAGGATTGTAGCTCGACAGTCGACACCACAGCAATTTCAGCACCGGGGCCGGGCGCTGCTTACCTTCTTGAGTATGACCTTCTCCTTGTACCTGTCGTCGTTCTGGAGGCTCGTCTTGGCCTTGCCGGACCGCTCCTCCACGACGGCGCCGTTCTTCGGCACCACGGCGCCGGCATACACCACCCCGAAGGAGCCCTCCCCGATGCGCTCGCCGACGACGAAGTCGCTCATCTTGAGGCTCCGCCGGCCCAGCACGCTGTCCAGCGCCAGCTGCAGCGGCGCCAGCACGTACATGTCCACGGCGCCGCTCAGCACCCCGGGCCGCGCGGTCAGGTACAGCCACGTCGCGGCCAGGAACCCGAACAGCGCCCACCGCTGCGCGTCCGACAGTCCCGACGTGAGCGCGTCCAGGCGAGACAGCGCGCCGCCCGCCACGCTCGCCACCGGGTTGGACGCGTCCAGGTGCAGCAGGGAGCTCAGGAGGCGGTCGGGGGTGGCCACCGCGCCTGACGCGTCCACGCCCAGGAGCTCGCTCACCGCGCCGGCAGCGGCAGTGGTCGCGTCTCCCGCAGCCGGACCAGCGGAGGGTTCCAGTGGCAGCGCGGTGACGAGGTCGTTATTTGATGTGAGACCCGCGCCGGCGTTGCTAATCACCGCGTCGGACGGGTCCACCTGCAGCGACCTCTTGAGCTCGTCCACAAAGGACGCCCAGCCATCGTCCGCACCCTCGCTGCTGGTCGCGCGGCACCTGAAGATCAGCCTCTGGGCGTGTGGTTTGGCGCCGAACGGGTGGAGGAGAGTTGGGTACTTCTTGACGAGGGTGGCTGCGGGGGGCAGGTGGGAGGCGGCCATGGCGAGGAAGGCGCTCTCATCCCATGGGGGAGCCGAAGGTAGACGAGCACGCGGGAGAGGGGACAGGGGAGACAGTGAGACACACACGAGCGCGCGTCTGTGGAGTAGGGAGCAGAGGCTGCGAGGTGCGCTACGTGTCAGGCTGCAGCTTGTAGCGTTTGTTATCCAGATGAATGATGGGCCGACGAAAAGTATATCGGGCCTTGGGATAAAAGACATTGGGCCTTCCTTTGTTTCATTCCTTGCCTCTTTTATGACATGATGAATTGATGATTATACTTTGTAATTGTGCTGAATTCCACGTTTTGGAATGATTGTCTGATTAATCCTATTTTTATATGACATGTGTCATGGTAATCCTTCCGTGACGATGCAAACATACAGCATACATGACAGTCCAAAAAAAAATCAGCATACATCAAAGTGCTCATGACAGGAGCGGGCGCAGCGGAGCGCGCCTATCGTTCAGACTTCAGACTTAGAACCATTTGGATCAGCTGATCCTAACAAAGAGGCCTGCTCCAGGCTGTTCTTATTTCATACGTTTGAATAAGAAGTTTTTCATATAAAAAATTTGTGAACACTTCCATGTGCCTTTGTGAAACAGCGTCAACTAGCGTTTACCTCGTGGCAGGGCCTGTCTCCACCATTGGCACCGTCCCAAAAATACGCCCCGTCACAAATGCGCTGCTGTGGCTCAAGCTCGCGGTCGCGGAGCCGCTGTCGTCTCCGTCGCAGAAACTTTCGTTGGCGGAGCGGCCCTTCTCGAGGTCGAGGCACTCCAGGAGCTGCGCCACCACGTCGCCCATGGTGGGGCGCTGCGCCGACGCCTGCTCGGTGCACTGGAGCGCGACCTCCGCGGCTTTCCACACGCTGTTGACGTCGTGGTTGCCTCCCATGGACGCGTCCACCACGACCTCGATGTCGCCGCGCGCCAGGTGCTGCCGTGCCCACTGGATCACGCTGGTGGGCTGTGGGCTGTGCAGGATAGGAGGTCTCCCTGTGACCAGTTCCAGGAGCACCACGCCGAAACTGTACACGTCGCTCTTGGTGCTTGGCTGCATTGTTTCCAGGTACCTGCATGCACGACGTCCGTATGGGTAATTCTGAATTCTATTTCTATCGTACGTACGTTATGGATAATTCCATGATCATGGACGACGTACGTACTCTGGGTCGACGTATCCTGGTGTGCCAACAAGAGTGTTCGTGGACGCATAGGTGTCGCGGTCTAGAGCCTTTGACATGCCGAAATCAGCAACCTTGGCCTCCAGTTTCGCGTTCAGTAGGATGTTGCTGGTCTTCACGTCCCTGTGAATCAGAGGCGGGTTGCAGCCCCTGTGCAGATACTCTAGCCCTACATGCCATCACTCAAGCCAAATAACACCTTTAACAACACGAGTTAAGATGACTTGTTACTGTAGATGCAATCTAGTGTGTATGATTTTGTATACCTTGCGCTGATTCCAATGCGATTCGAAGCCTCTGCCCCCAAGTCAAGCGTTTTCCTATATACAGAAGAACGACATATATTTAGCATGCATGAGAAATTAATTCAGATCAACAGAAGTTGTAAACAGCTAAACAGTATACACGTACACACCTGCAATGTGCTCCTGCAGGGATCCTTCTGACATGTACTCGTAGACAAGCGCCATGTACACCCCATCTTTGCAGTAGCCGACCATGGAGACAAGGTTCTTGTGATGGATCCGTGTCAAGATCTGTGCCTGGACTTGGAGAGGTGGCCGGCCGGCCCGCCAGAGAGGTCATGCATGCATGGCGACTAGTCAATTAATTTCCATGCGTGCGTGTGATTGTGAAAGAGACGGCTATACCGTCCGTACCTCCGTGAGGAACTCCTTGGCACCCTGATTGGACGACTGAGACCTCATCTTCACCGCCACCTGAGTGCCATCCTCCAAGAAGCCCTCGTAGACGTATCCAAAGCCGCCCCGGCCAATGACACGCTTGAAGCTGTCGGTGATCATCTCTAGGTCCTCGTATGTGAACCGGCGGTTCTCAAGCCGCAGCGAGCTAAGTCTGTGTTCGTCGGCCGCCATTGAAGCAAGGCTCGTCGGAGTCTTGTCCCGGGGCTTCACAGAGACGTCCGCTAGCCCTGAATGCACCGGCGGACCAGTGGTTCTCGCTCGTTCAGGATGGCCGATGGCTGGCTAGCTAACTAGCTAGAGAGCGCGGTCAGTCGATGCTTTACTACTCACCTCGCGTCTTTCGCCGCCGCAGAAGACAACACAGCAGTACTGCCAACGCCACCACGATCAGAGCCATAGGAACAGCGACGTAGTAGATGACTAGCTTGCTCTTTCCTTGCGGCGCCGTCTGACATGAATCCCCGGCGTTGGTGCAAAGGTCTGGATTATCGGCATAGCTACACGTACAGAGATGAGAGACAGATCGATACTGTCGTCGTCAGGCTGGAAATTAAAGGCGGTATCATATCATATCATGCATATATGTCTGCTAGAATGAAGAACAAAATTATAGAGGATAAAGATAACGGACATTAGGTTTAAGGAGCCGTCTTGGATTCTTTTGAGAAGACTAGAGGGTATTGGTCCGCTGAGCTGATTCCCCGTCAAATCTCTGGAAGGTGTAACATGCATTGATGTGAGCCGACGTGTGATGCTGATGCATGCATATTGGTTCATGAAATCGCAAGATGCAGAATAATTTGCCGAGTTAATCAGCAGACTTTACAGAGTTGTCAGTGACGGCAGTTGTGACAGGGAGCTAGGGATTGAGCCCGTCAGGTTGTTGTGTGACAAATCCCTGCAAATCAAAGGACATGTCTTATAGCTACTTGAGATCATGCACTATATATATGCATGACTAGGAGGTTGCAATAAAATTTAGCTGCTGGCAGATGAAGAACTCCGACCCCACACGTACGTACAAGGATTGGACAGCCTTGAGATTTGCGAAAGCAGATGATATGTCACCGGTCAGACCACTGAAGGACATGTTTCTGCAAAAAAAATATATATATACTATATAGGATTATTATACTGGACGCTACGCTCTTACGTACGTACGTAGTACGGAGTAATGACCACTTACAGGGCAGTAATTTTTGGAGGATCAGAAATGGCATAGCTGCACGTCAGTCCATCCCACCTAAAAGTCCCAGCAACGCACGGGTCTCCCATCCAGTTCTTCTTCACCTGATACTTCGCCTTGATAGCCTTCATAGCAGAGACTGTTGATATTGCGCATTATACTCGGTTGAGTTTCAGTTATAGGTGTACATTTGGGTTGTGCTTCATAGACTGGTCTAAAACACACAATTTTAGACATGAGCTAGGTCTGGCACGGCCCAATCTCGTGGGCCATGACTGGACCTTAATTTAAGCCAACGGACTGGCCTAGCACGTCCCATTTAGGTAAGACCCATTAAAACCAACTAAACATAGAGTCTGTATATGAAAAGGAAGCACACTAAACATAGAGTCCGTATATAAGAAGGTTTTTAATGAGACACCCACAACCACAAAACAACCCGACTTTCTTTGGACATATATGTTTTGCACCTCTGTTTATATATTATTGTTGTATGGCTATGTATTGTTGTTGTATATATATGGGCAGGACTAGGACACTAAGATATCATGGGTTATTTGCGCCGGTCCGGCACACATAAATATTTGTGGGTCGTGCCATAGTTCGATGGCTCAACACGACATAACATATAATTAAGGTTATGCTTTAGCGGACCATGCTTTAGTAGACCTGTACCGTGCCGGGCCAGCTCAGCCCATATATACATGTAAGTTCATCTATAGTATGGAATGGACTCTCACCCATGCATAATGCATCCATGCACGTACGTACCGTCCTCCGAGTCCGTGCCAACGTTGGTCGTAGAGATGACGATGAAAATCTCGTCGGCGTTGATGATAGGCGGGAGCGTTGACGTGTCTGTCTTAACGATGGAGACGTTATACCGGATCTGGTTGGTGTAAGGTCTGGTACCGTATACGTAGCCACTTTCGAGGTGCCGTGGTGTGTAATAATCATGGGAGGTGAACCGCTTGCCGTTGATGTTGATGTTGAACTGGCGAACAACGCCGGCGCCCGCCTGCAGCACCTCGGAGAAGTGGAAGACCGGTATGTACCCAAGCGACGAGCCCTTGGAGTTCCAATAGAAGTTGATGCTGCTGGTAGCGTCACGCGGCGTGATCGCCGTCTGCATCACCTTCGACGGCACCTCGAAGAGGTCATCATATATGTTCCGCACCTTTTCCGTCGTGGATAGCACCAGCCAGTCGATGGCGTCAATAATCATAGGTGTCCATAATCTGTCGTATTGATCGTCAGGGTACCTGCTGGCCGTTCAATTTTTTTCACGGGCAACACTTGCTCAGTTTAATTAAATTGCTGGATGACTTTGATTTGAGATACAAGAAAAGACTCAGGCCGAGCCGAGATTTTTTTTTAAAAAAAAGACGTTTCGCCGGATATATATGACTAGTCTGAAGCCTAACCCGGTCGGATATGATTAATCTAGAGAAACTATATATAGGTGAAATCTGGCCAAATTATAGAAAAGAGTATTACCATATACATCACATTAAAATATATAAATTATGAAAACATATTTGATAATATATCCGATGGCCATAAACTTTTCCCATATTTTTTTTTGTCAAAACATACTTTGAATTAGAACAAACATTGATCCCCCTATATTTGAGGATGGAGGGAGTAAAAACTATACAAGAAATCATGGTCTTGATGATAATTTCTTTAAAGTAGAAAATTTTCGAATCACATGTCTACTCTCTTATCATTTATCTATGGCCTAAGAAACTTTTTTTCTCTCTTCTTAGTTCCAATACCACACCATCACTTTACTTATTTGACACTATAATTAATACATAAAGAAACCACACTAGTTTAAGGGTTAGGACCAGGGCCGGCTCTGGCCCTACCACCTAGGGCCCAAGCAACAAGGGGTCCAAGTTTTTTTTTCAAAGATTACACTAGGAGAAAAGAGCTTAAACCATGCAGTATGGTTTAATTTTTACAGACGGGTTCAATTACCAAGGCAGTGCAATTTTTAGTGGTGTCACACTAGAAATCATATTTCTAGTGGTGGTTACTTAAGAAACCGCTACGAGAGATCATTTTAACTCGACTTCTAGTTGCGGTTTTCTTAAGAAACCGCTACTAGAGATCATTTTATCCTATTTTTTTTGAGTTTTTCAAATGACCTTGTATGAAAAAACCACCAACATAAAAGTTATAGATCTCTAAAAGTTATGAAATTTTGTAGCTGACAACTTTTTATTTGAAATCATTTCGGCTCTAAAAATTGCATCTATTTTTTTTAAATTTTAAATGTAAATTTTGCAAACAATCTCGAATGGGAAAAGTGTCAAAACAAAAGTTGTAGAACTTTAAAAGTTATAAACTTTGTAATTAACAACGTTTTTGTTTGAATTCATTCACAACCTCAAATAATCAATTTACACTAAATTGGTTATAATATGTGGGCAACAAAACAACAATATAGACATTAAGTCACTCATAGACAGAGTTGTAGAAGGGCTATGAGTCGTGGATTTGATTCCCACCTGCCACGTATTTTGCGCGAAAAATGTTGCGACTTGCGATTTCAACATAGACGTGCGGGCGCTGGCCCTCTCCTAATAAAAATGTTTTTTTGCTATTTTCAAACCTATTTTTATGTTTCTTGGAAAATATTTTAACCGACGGTTTTATTACCTCGACCGCCAGTGGAAATTGATTTTGTCGGTACCCTGAAACTAGGGTACCCCTTACTACTGTATAAAGACGCAGTACCCACGCGGCTATCTCTAGTCGCGTGGTAAAAGAGCTGTATGTGGGACCAGGCCATGACTCGCTCCAGCCTCGGGCGACTACTCAGGGCCAGCAATAGCGCCTGACCCCACCACATAGGCGGGTCCGGGGCCGCCACGTGTACAGAGAAAGTGATATACTCCAAGACATCAACAGTAAGTCTGGACCCCCATGGTAAAGTGCCAGATCCCTGGATATACAGTCCGGACCTCCAAGTTTGGTCCAGGACCCCCACGTGTATGGACCGGACCCCTGGGATGGGATCCGGACCCCCCGTAGAGGGTCCGGGCCGCCCACAGAAGGGTCACAGGGTTCCAGGACAGAACACACCCGGGCATTAATCAGGGCCCAGGTAGGGGTCTGGTGCCGACACGTGTCCAGACCTGGTCTGCTGAGAATCAGACCTATCCGCATACACTCCTGCTCCCCGCTCAAGCGGAGACCCGATGCTGCCATGTGGCATACTGCACGCGGCATAAGCCAACGGGCGGAACCTGGCATGACGCCTCTGGGCTACGCGTGCCTTCGCATTCATTACGGATAAGACGTGCGCCTGTCCATTCCACTGACAGGCAGCGTGCTCAGTCCATGATACGTGGACCGCGCAGTTACTCACACGTTACCATATTGTCGGGGACCATAATTAGGGGTACCCTCAAGACGCCTAATTCTCAGCTGGTAACCCCCATCAGCATAAAGCTGCAAAGGCCTGATGGGCACGATTAAGTCAGGGATCAGTCCACACGAGTGACTCGATCACGCTTCACCCGAGCCTAGCCTCGGCCGAAGGCAGCCGACCTCGAGAGACTTCCGTCTCGCCCGAGGCCCCCTTTTTATGGCGGACACATCACCGGCTTGCCCAAGGCCTTGGCTTCGCTCAGAAGCAACCTTGACTAAATCACCACACCGACTGACCAAACTGCAGGGGCATTTAACGCAAAGGTGGCCTGACACCTCTATCCTGACACGCGCCCCCGGCAGAGCCGAGGTGACCGCCGTCACTCCACCGCTCCACTGGCCAGTCTGACAGAAGGACAGCGCCGCCTGCGCCACTCCGACTGCAGTGCCACTCGACAGAGTGAGTCTGACAGGCAATCAGGCCTTGCCAAGGGCGCCACGACGAACTCCGCTCCACCCGGCCCCAGGGCTCGGACTCGGGCTAAGACCCGGAAGACGGCGAACTCCGCTCCGCCCGACCCCAGGGCTCGGACTCGGGCTAAGACCCGGAAGACGGCGAACTCCGCTCCGCCCGACCCCAGGGCTCGGACTCGGGCTAAGACCCGGAAGACGGCAAACTCCGCTCCGCCCGACCCCAGGGCTCGGACTCGGGCTAAGACCCGGAAGACGGCGAACTCCGCTCCGCCCGACCCCAGGGCTCGGACTCGGGCTAAGACCCGGAAGACGGCGAACTCCGCTCCGCCCGACCCCAGGGCTCGGACTCGGGCTAAGACCCGGAAGACGACGAACTCCGCTCCGCCCGACCCCAGGGCTCGAACTCCGCCCTGGCCTCGGCCGAACGACCTCCGCCTCGCCCGACCCCTTGGCTCGGGCTCGGCCACGGCAACTGAAGGCAAGACTCAACCTCGGCTTCGGAGGAAACCCCACGTCGCCCTGCCTAGAGCACAGACCGCCACGTCAACAGGAAGCGTCATCATCATCCTACCCCGAATCGACTCGGGTCACGGAGAACAAGACCGGCGTCTCGTCCGGCCAGCTCCACCAGAGGGGCAATGATGGCGCTCCACGAGCTCTATGACGACGGCGGCCCCCAGCTCTCTTACGGAAGCAGGACAACGTCAGCAGGGACTCGACCGCTCCAACAGCTGTCCCTCCATCAGGCTCCGCCGCACCTCCGATAGCCACGACATCACGCCAGCAGGGTGCCCAGATCTCTCCGGCTGCCACATTGGCATGTACCTAGGGCGCTAGCTCTCCCTCCGCTAGACACGTAGCACTCTGCTACATCCCCATTGTACACCTGGATCCTCTCCTTACGACTATAAAAGGAAGGACCAGGGCCTTCTCAGAGAAGGTTGGCCGCGCGGGACCGAGGACGGGACAGGCGCTCTCTTGGGGCCGCTCGCTTCCCTCACCCGCGTGGACGCTTGTAACCCCCCTACTGCAAGCGCACCCGACCTGGGCGCGGGACGAACACGAAGGCCGCGGGACTTCCACCTCTCTCACGCTCGGCTCCGGCCGCCTCGCCTCTCCCCCCTCCGCGCTCGCCCACGCGCTCGACCCATCTGGGCTGGGGCACGCAGCACACTCACTCGTCGGCTTAGGGACCCCCCTGTCTCGAAACGCCGACAGTTGGCGCGCCAGGTAGGGGCACGCTGCGTGCTGACGAATAGCTCCCCGTCAAGCTCCAGATGGGCAGTCTCCAGCAACCTCTCCGGCCCGGGACGGTGCTTCGTTTCGGGGCTCTCGAGTTCATGTCCTTCGACGGCAGCTACGACATGATACATCTTCCACCGCCGTGCGACCACGACAATGGCGGCCGACAACCCGCCCGCCGGCGGCGGAATCGACGACGTCTTCCCCGCGTGGTGGAAGAGCTATTTTCGGGCTCGCTCCGTTCTCTCCCCCGCCAACGGAGGGGAAGGCGGAGCCGTCAAGGCCAGACGGGAGGCCGCGCTTCGTCAGCCGTCGAGCGAATCGACGCCCCCGACGCCCCGACGGAAGGCACGCCGGACGTCGACCTCGTGTTCGAGACGGAGGCGAGCGCCGTCCCCCCGCGGCACGCTGACCCTGAGCAAGAAGACGACGCCGGCGCGCTCGCGGAAAGCCTGCAGGATGTCGCCCTCGAACCAGAGATGACGGCGCAACCAGTCCCCGATGTGACTACGTCGCTCCTCGTCGACCAAAAGGTAACGACTAACTCCCATCTTGCGTCATTTCGACTCGGCCTCCACCCGCCAAACGACCTCGATTTGGCGGGCGCTCTCATTGAGGCGAGTGCAACCCCACTGAGGTTCTGTATGCGGTCGCCTTGGGACCGACTGACGGACGTCTCGACCTACGGGCCCTCTGGGTCCGGGGAAGATGACGACCCCAGCATCGGTTGGGATTTCTCCGGACTTGGCAACCCCAGTGCCGTGCGGGACTTTATGACCGCGTGTGACTACTGTCTGTCCGACTGTTCCGATGGAAGCCGCAGCCTTGGCGACGAGAGCTGCGGCCCGAGCCGCGAATGTTTCCACATCGAGCTGGGGGATCCCACCGAAGGCAACCATCTTGGTATGCCGGAGGATGGTGATCTCCCTAGGCCGGTGCCTCGCGCTGACATCCCACGGGAGCTAGCTGTGGTCCCCGCTCCGGCGGGGGGTTACGACCCACAACTCGAGCAAGTCCGCGAGGCACAGGCCAGGCTCAACGAGGGAACAGGAGCGCTTGAGCCGATCCGTCGGGACGTCGGACAGGCATGGGTGGGCCAACCCCTGGCCGGAGAAATACGTCGTCTGCCCCAAGGTCTCCAGCACCGCGCCGCCAACGACGTCAGGATCAGGCCGCCGCCCGCATCCAGCGGGGTCGGTCAGAACCTGGCAACCGCAGCAATGCTCATCCGCGCGATGCCGGAGCCATCAACCACCGAGGGTCGGCGGATCCAGGGAGAACTCAAGAATCTCCTGGAAGGCGCCGCGGCCCGGCGGGCCGAGAGCACTGCATCCCGAAGGCAAGGATATCCCTCGGAACCTCATGCCGCGACTTCCCGATTCATGCAGGAAGCCTCGGTCTACACCGGGCGCACGCGCAACACCGTGCCTGCGGCCCCGGGCCACCTCGGCAACGAGTACCATCGACGCGACCGTCGGGCTCACCTCGACGAAAGGGTGCGCCGAGGCTATCACCCCAGGCGTGGGGGACGTTACGACAGCGGGGAGGATCGGAGTCCTTCGCCCGAACCACCCGGTCCGCAGGCTTTCAGTCGGGCCATCCGACGGGCGCCATTCCCGACCCGGTTCCGACCCCCGACTACTATCGTAAAGTACTCGGGGGAAACGAGACCGGAGCTGTGGCTCGCGGACTACCGCCTTGCCTGCCAACTGGGTGGAACGGACGACGACAACCTCATCATCCGCAACCTCCCCCTGTTCCTCTCCGACACTGCTCGTGCCTGGTTGGAGCACCTGCCTCCGGGGCGGATTTCCAACTGGGACGACTTGGTCCAAGCCTTCGCTGGCAATTTCCAGGGCACATACGTGCGCCCCGGGAATTCCTGGGACCTTCGAAGCTGCCGGCAACAGCCGGGGGAGTCGCTCCGGGACTACATCCGGCGATTCTCGAAGCAGCGCACCGAGCTGCCCAACATCACCGACTCGGATGTCATCGGCGCGTTCCTCGCCGGCACCGCTTGCCGCGACCTGGTGAGCAAGCTGGGTCGCAAAACCCCCACCAGGGCGAGCGAGCTGATGGACATCGCCACCAAATTCGCCTCTGGCCAGGAGGCAGTCGAGGCTATCTTCCGAAAGGACAAGCAGCCCCAGGGCCGCCCATCGGAAGAAGCCCCCGAGGCGTCTGCTCCGCGCGGCGCCAAGAAGAAAGGCAAGAAGAAGTCGCAATCGAAACGCGACGCCGCCGACGCGGACCTTGTCGCCGCCGCCGAGTATAAGAACCCTCGAAAGCCCCCCGGAGGTGCAAACCTCTTCGACAAGATGCTCAAGGAGCCGTGCCCCTACCATCAGGGGCCCGTCAAGCACACCCTCGAGGAGTGCGTTATGCTTCGGCGTCATTTCCACAGGGCCGGGCCACCCGCCGAGGGTGGCAGGGCCCACGACGACGACAAGAACGAAGATCACCCAGCAGGGGGGTTCCCCGAGGTCCGCGACTGCTACATGATCTATGGAGGGCATGCGGCGAGTACCTCGGCTCGGCACCGCAAGCAAGAGCGCCGGGAGGTCTGCTCGGTGAAGGTGGCGGCGCCAGTCTACCTAGACTGGTCCGACAAGCCCATCACTTTCGACCGGGCCGACCACCCCGACCATGTGCCAAGCCCGGGGAAATACCCACTCGTCGTCAACCCCGTTGTCGGCGATGTCAGGCTCACCAAGGTCCTGATGGACGGGGGCAGCTGCCTCAACATCATCTACGCCGAGACCCTCAAGCTCCTGCGCGTCGATCCGTCCTCCGTACGAGCAGGCGCTGCGCCCTTCCACGGGATCATCCCTGGGAAGCGCGTCCAGCCCCTCGGGCGACTCGACCTCCCAGTCTGCTTCGGGACACCCTCCAACTTCCGAAGGGAGACCCTGACGTTCGAAGTGGTCGGGTTCCGAGGAACCTACCACGCCGTGCTAGGGAGGCCATGCTACGCGAAGTTCATGGCCGTCCCCAACTACACCTACCTGAAGCTCAAGATGCCGGGCCCCAACGGGGTCATCACTGTTGGCCCCACGTACAAACACGCGTTCGAATGCGACGTGGAGTGCGTGGAGTACGCCGAGGCCCTCGCCGAGTCCGAGGCCCTCATCGCCGACCTGGAGAACCTCTCCAAGGAGGTCCCAGACGTGAAGCGCCATGCCGGCAACTTCGAGCCAGCGGAGACGGTCAAGGCCGTCCCCCTCGACCCCAGTGGCGACACCACCAAGCAGATCCGGATCGGCTCTGGGCTCGACCCCAAATAGGAAGCAGTGCTCGTCGACTTTCTCCGCGCGAACGCCGACGTCTTTGCGTGGAGTCCCTCGGACATGCCCGGCATACCGAGGGATGTCGCCGAGCACTCGCTGGATATTCGGGCCGGAGCCCGACCCGTCAGACAGCCTCTGCGCCGATTCGACGAGGAGAAGCGCAGAGCGATTGGCGAAGAGATCCACAAGCTAATGGCGGCAGGGTTCATCAAAGAGGTGCGACGTACCAGCGGTGCATGAACCATGTGTTCGGCGAACACATCGGTCGCACGGTCGAGGCCTACGTCGATGACATCGTCGTCAAGACTCGGAAGGCTTCCGACCTCCTCTCCGACCTTGAAGTGACATTCCGGTGTCTCAAGGCGAAAGGAGTCAAGCTTAATCCTGAGAAGTGTGTCTTCGGGGTGCCCCGAGGCATGCTCCTAGGTTTCATCGTCTCCGAGCGAGGCATCGAGGCCAACCCGGAGAAGATCGCGGCCATCACCAGCATGGGACCCATCAAGGACTTAAAAGGGGTACAGAGGGTCATGGGATGCCTCGCGGCCCTGAGTCGCTTCATCTCACGCCTCGGCGAAAGAGGACTGCCTCTATACCGCCTCTTAAGGAAGGCCGAATGCTTCGCTTGGACCCCTGAGGCCGAGGAAGCCCTCGACAACCTGAAGGCACTCCTTACAAAGGCGCCGGTCTTGGTGCCGCCGGCGGACGGAGAAGTCCTCTTGGTCTACGTTGCCGCGACCACTCAGGTGGTTAGCGCCGCGATTGTGGTCGAGAGGCTGGAGGAAGGGCATACATTGCCCGTTCAGAGGCCGGTCTACTTCATCAGCGAAGTGCTGTCCGAGACCAAGATCCGCTACCCACAAGTTCAAAAGCTGCTGTACGCTGTGATCCTGACAAGGCGGAAGCTACGACACTACTTCGAGTCCCATCCGGTGACTGTGGTGTCATCCTTCCCCCTGGGGGAGATCATCCAGTGCCGAGAGGCCTCGGGCAGAATCGCAAAGTGGGCGGTGGAGATCATGGGCGAAACGATCTCGTTCGCCCCTCGGAAGGCCATCAAGTCCCAAGTGTTGGCGGATTTCATGGCCGAATGGGTCGATACACAACTACCAACGACTCCGATCCAACCGGAGCTCTGGACCATGTTTTTCGACGGGTCGCTGATGAAGACGGGAGCCGGCTCGGGCCTGCTCTTCATCTCGCCCCTCGGAAAGCACTTGCGCTACGTGCTGCGCCTCCACTTCCCGGCGTCCAACAATGTGGCCGAGTACGAAGCTCTGGTCAACGGATTGCGGATCGCCATCGAGCTAGGGGTCAGACGCCTCGACGCCCGCGGTGATTCGCAGCTCGTCATCGACCAAGTCATGAAGAACTCCCACTGCCGCGACCCGAAGATGGAGGCCTACTGCGACGAGGTGCGGCGCCTGGAAGACAAGTTCTTCGGGCTCGAACTCAACCACATCGCTCGGCGCTACAACGAAACCGCAGACGAGCTGGCGAAGATAGCCTCGGGGCGAACGACAGTCCCCCCGGACGTCTTCTCCCGGGACCTGCATCAACCCTCCGTCAAGCTCGACGACGCGCCCAAGCCCGAGGTACCCTCGGCTCGGCCCGAGGTACCCTCGGCTCAGCCCGAGGTACCCTCGGCCCCCGAGGGCGGGGCATTGAACATCGAGGAAGAGCAGAGCGGGGCCACGCCAGACCAAGATTGGCAGGCCCCGTACCTGCAATATCTCCGTCGAGGAGAGCTACCCCTCGACCAAGTCGAGGCTCGGCGGGTAGCGCGACGCGCCAAGTCATTCGTCTTGCTGGGCGACAAAGAGGAGCTCTACCATCGCAGCCCCTCGGGCATCCTCCAGCGATGCATCTCCATCGCCGAAGGTCGGGAACTGCTGCAAGAAGTACACTCGGGGGCTTGCGGCCACCACGCAGCACCCCGAGCCCTTGTTGGAAATGCTTTCCGGCAAGGCTTCTACTGGCCAACGGCGGTGGCTGACGCCACTAGAATTGTCCGCACCTGCGAAGGGTGCCAATTCTATGCGAAGCGGACACACCTGCCCGCTCAGGCTCTGCAGACAATACCCATCACCTGGCCCTTCGCTGTATGGGGTCTGGACCTCGTCGGCCCCTTGCAGAAGGCGCCCGGGGGCTACACGCACCTGCTGGTCGCCATCGACAAATTCTCCAAGTGGATCGAGGTCCGACCTCTGAACAGCATCAGGTCCGAGCAGGCGGTGGCATTCTTCACCAACATCATCCATCGCTTCGGGGTCCCAAACTCCATCATCACCGACAATGGCACCCAGTTCACCGGCAAAAAATTCTTGGATTTTTGCGAAGATCACCATATCCGGGTGGACTGGGCCGCCGTGGCTCATCCCATGTCGAATGGGCAGGTAGAGCGTGCCAACGGCATGATTCTACAAGGGCTCAAGCCTCGGATCTACAACGACCTCAACAAGTTCGGCAGGCGATGGATGAAGGAACTCCCCTCGGTGGTCTGGAGCCTAAGGACGACGCCGAGTCGTGCCACGGGCTTCACGCCGTTTTTCCTGGTCTACGGGGCTGAAGCTGTCTTGCCCACTGACCTGGAATACGGCTCCCCGAGGGCGAGGGCCTACACCGAACAAAGCAACCAAGCTAGCCGAGAGGAATCGCTGGACCAGCTGGAGGAAGCTCGGGACAGGGCCTTGCTACACTCGGCGCGGTACCAACAGTCCCTGCGACGCTACCACGCCCGAGGGGTCCGGTCCCGAGAACTCCAGGTGGGCGACCTGGTGCAGGGCTGCGACAAGACGCCCGAGGGAGGCACAAGCTCACGCCCCCCTGGGAAGGGCCATTCGTCGTTGCCAAAGTTCTGAAGCCCGGAACATACAAGCTGGCCAACAATCGAGGCGAGATCTACGACAACGCTTGGAACATCAAACAGCTACGTCGCTTCTACCCTTAAGATGTTTTCAAGTTGTCCATATACCTCGCACCTACGCAAAGTTTAGTTGTCAAGGAAGGGTCGGCCTAGCCCCGGCAAGGCCCGACCCTCCCTCGGGGGCTAAAAGGGGGGACCCCCTCTGCGTCGAATTTTTCCTCGAAAAAGGATCTCTTTTTAGCAGGATTTCTTTCGTGCTTCTTGACTACTTCGGAAAGCGGATCCTGGAAACGACGAGGTACACGTAAGCAGCCAAGGCTGACCGAGCCGAGGGACTCCTACGCCTCCGGGATACGGATACCTCACTCGTCCCCTTCTGCGATAAGTAACTTGCGCTCGGATAAAGCGACTCCGTGGACCAAACGAGTCATCACGTTCGGAAGCTCTCCTGCCGAAGCAGTCCTTCAAGCTTTCTCGACTAAGTCGGGGACAGGGCCTCATGGACGGGTGAAAGTATGCGTAAGCGGCAAGGCCGACCGAGCCGAGGGATTCCCGCGCCTCTGGGATACGGATACCTCACTCGTCCCTTCCGCGAAAAGCAACTCTCGCTCACACAAACATCCCTGTTACCGACGAAGTCCAGATGCTCGAAACAGGAGGAAAAAAGACGCAGCTTCGCAAGCGGGGCGAGGGTGTGTTCTTCTGGCCTCGGCGGCCGCAGAAAGCACACGCTACAAGATGATCTGATCCTGCAGGCTCGGGTCTTCACGCCGAAGGGAGCCATAGCACCCTCGGCATCGACGACGTCTTCAGCAAAGCCCGACCCAGCCTCGGGCGGCGCCGAGGTCCAGGGGCTCCTCCAGGAATCCGGCCCGAGCAGGCGGCTCAACCGGTTACCCCTGAGGCCTCGGGCAACCGGCTTCCAAGGGCGCTAGCCCGATCCGAGGCCTCGACTGACCGACTTGGGCGTCGGCTCCGCTGACGGGCAACACGGCTAGGCTCCGGCCAACCAGGGTCCCCATTCTCGAGTCAACTCCGCCTCTGTTCATACTGATATCGCTACCCCCGGCCTCGATCCGCCAAAGGGCGGCCGAGGGGTCTCTTCAACTAAGCTAGAGGAGCCTCACATAACAAGGCCGAACGGGCCGAGGGATTCCTACGCCTCCGGGATACGGATACCTCACCCGTCACCTTGACACAGGGGCAACTCATGCTTGGTAAAGCGGTTCAGATAATCAAACAGGCGAGATTTAGTGCTCGGAAATGAGGAAAAAACACGGCTCCGTGCCAAAATTACATACACGTTCAGGCCTCGACAGCCACAATGAATGAATTCACTGGCATTCGAAGTGCCATTACAAACGGAACTCCGGTTCCCCCTCCGCAGGTACAAACAACCCCACTCCGAGGGGGAAGGCCTGCGGAGCAACGGAAGACCGACGAACGGCGCGCCGTCACCTGCTCCAGCAGTGGCGACGACGGCGACTCCTGCTCCGGGGGGCCGAACAGCGGCAACGCTGACCTCAGGGTGGATGCCGCTGTCAGGAGGCCCCCGCCCGTGCCAAAACTCGTGAGGCAAGGGCGGGCAGAAGGCCGTAGAAGTTGGAGGTCAGCCCGTGGCCGGTCCCGGCCGCCGCGCCGGCGGAAGAACCTCTTCCGGCTGCCGTGGCAGACGCCGACGCCGCAAGGGGCCCCGAAGCCACTCGCGGCTGAAGACCAGGCACGCTGCAGCTGCCGGACGCCACGGGCAATGCCCGCTTCTCCCCCCATCACTGAGTGAAGGAGCGGGCCACCGCCCACGCAGGGGCCGACCCCAACTCGGCACTCTCCCCTCCCCAGCCTTGGTGATGAAAATCCTTGAGGCTGAGGAAGGGGCAGAGGCCGCAGCCCGGCTCGCTTTCCCCCACCATCAAGCTGGAGGTCGCCATCTCGGGTGACCGCTGGTGAAGGGGTGCGACCGGGCTGCGTGATGAAAATCCTTGAAGCCGAACGATGGCTGAGAGGTACCGACTCCCATGGAGTTGCGTTCCTCCAACGAGGAGGCGGAAAGGCGGCGGATATCCCCCATCCGGGGGCTTGGAAGACGGGAAGACCCGGCGCTTAAGGGAGGAAGAAGACATGGTTGCCTTACGAAAGGAGCCTCCCTCCTTTTAAAGGCAACTCCCCCTACGTGCGCCCCCAGGCGCCGCGGGCTGAGTCTTCTCCAACACGCTCCAAGGCCCTCCCCTGCGACTCGGGGGCTGGGTCCCGCATGTCATGCAAGCCGGCTCAGGGCAGAAGAAGCCAAACCGCCGCGCATGGTGCGCACGACCGTCCAGCGGTTACAGGCGACCCCCCATTTTCGCCCAGACCAACGGGCAGAAGGGGCGGGCAGCCATGCAGGCGGCATGCAACCGCGCCAGATGGACGCGCTTCTCCGACTTCTGACACGCCAGCTTGGAACCCAGGCCCACGCGTCGAGCAACCGGCACGCCAGTTGCTGCATGCAAGCAACCGCACCGCCACTTGCGCCACCATCGCGCCTCTTCGGTTGCGAAGCCTACGCCAGGACTCGAGGCGACCCAACAGCGCCAGACTGGCGCGTCGGTCAAAGCGACCGAAAGTGGGCCGGCAGTAATGGCGGTGACAGGCGGGCGGGCGCAACGGTCACGTCGTCAGCCAGGCTCATGTCCCATCCTGAGACAGCAAGAGAGCCTCCTCTCACGGCGTGAAGACGGTGCACCCGTGACCCGTTCCTCGAACGGATCACCCGCGCGCAACGGCCGCCCCGCCAACCACTCGCCCCGTCGCATTAACTCCGCGGCGGGACACACGACGCCTCTGGTAGGAGGAGCGCGCGACGCTTCGCCTTCGCCGTAATAACCGCTTCAGAAAAGGTACGCCACGTCGTCCGATTTCGTATCCTTTTCCGTTTTCCTCTTTCTCTATCTCTTGCAACAGGGACCGGGGAAGGGGGATACCCCGAAAGGGATCCTTCTCCACGAAGGAACCGGGCTCCAAGCCCCCCATTACTGATCAGGGGTTCGAAGGCTGGCCCCCCGAGGGTTCAACAGCCGCCTCAGATCGCGTGGGCCCGACACCCACTACTGGTCAGGGGTTCGAAGGCCAGCCCCCCGAAGGGCTCCATGGCCGCCTCAGGCTACTCGGGCTCCGCGCCCATTACTGATCAGGGGTTCGAAGGCTGGCCCCCGAAGGGTTCACAGTCGCCTCAGACACCGAGCGAGGGATGACCAGGGGTACGTTCGATACATAACCAAGGCTCGGGCTGCGCTCCCGAGGTACCCTAGGACATTTCCGAGACCAGCGGGAACGATCTTGTAACGGAATCCCATCGGAGGGAGGCATCGAGCCCTTGGACCCCGTCGCCAGGGGACCGGGTCCGACAAATCACCCGCAGGTACTTTTGGGCGTGCCTCTGGGCCCCTAGCCGACCCCCAACGAACGGGGCACGGACGTCCACTCGGATTACCCGCTTGCAGCTCACCGGAGACACCATGTTCGGTGCCCATCGAGGGTAACATGGCGCGCTCCCCCCCCTCCTCCTTGCGGAAAGGCGACGTAGGGGCGTATGTAAAAAACCGAGTCTGTCCCTGATCGTCCTCACGCCCTGTGCAGAGGCTCGGGGGCTGCTCTCGCAAAAACCGGCTCCGGCCAAATCGTTGACAGCGTCAACATACCAGCCCGAGAGCTTGGGCCCCGACCGTGCACCCGGGCTACGACCAGTTCGCATGAGGGAACGACCAGACCAGCCGAAGCGTAAAGCGAAGCATTAAGACCTCGAAGGAGTGTAACCACTCCTCCGAGGCCTCGGGGGCTACACCCGGCGGGTGCGCTCGCGCGCACCCACCGGAACGAAATGCAACCGAGAAAGGCTGGTCCCCTTGCAAAAAAGTGCGACAAAAGCCTCCAAGCGAGTGCTAACACTCCCTTCGAGGCTCGGGGGCTACTGTCGGGGACCATAATTAGGGGTACCCTCAAGACGCCTAATTCTCAGCTGGTAACCCCCATCAGCATAAAGCTGCAAAGGCCTGATGGGCACGATTAAGTCAGGGATCAGTCCACACGAGTGACTCGATCACGCTTCACCCGAGCCTAGCCTCGGCCGAAGGCAGCCGACCTCGAGAGACTTCCGTCTCGCCCGAGGCCCCCTTTTTATGGCGGACACATCACCGGCTTGCCCAAGGCCTTGGCTTCGCTCAGAAGCAACCTTGACTAAATCACCACACCGACTGACCAAACTGCAGGGGCATTTAACGCAAAGGTGGCCTGACACCTCTATCCTGACACGCGCCCCCGGCAGAGCCGAGGTGACCGCCGTCACTCCACCGCTCCACTGGCCAGTCTGACAGAAGGACAGCGCCGCCTGCGCCACTCCGACTGCAGTGCCACTCGACAGAGTGAGTCTGACAGGCAATCAGGCCTTGCCAAGGGCGCCACGACGAACTCCGCTCCACCCGGCCCCAGGGCTCGGACTCGGGCTAAGACCCGGAAGACGGCGAACTCCGCTCCGCCCGACCCCAGGGCTCGGACTCGGGCTAAGACCCGGAAGACGGCGAACTCCGCTCCGCCCGACCCCAGGGCTCGGACTCGGGCTAAGACCCGGAAGACGGCAAACTCCGCTCCGCCCGACCCCAGGGCTCGGACTCGGGCTAAGACCCGGAAGACGGCGAACTCCGCTCCGCCCGACCCCAGGGCTCGGACTCGGGCTAAGACCCGGAAGACGGCGAACTCCGCTCCGCCCGACCCCAGGGCTCGGACTCGGGCTAAGACCCGGAAGACGACGAACTCCGCTCGGCCCGACCCAGGGCTCGGACTCCGCCCTGGCCTCGGCCGAACGACCTCCGCCTCGCCCGACCCCTTGGCTCGGGCTCGGCCACGGCAACTGAAGGCAAGACTCAACCTCGGCTTCGGAGGAAACCCCACGTCGCCCTGCCTAGAGCACAGACCGCCACGTCAACAGGAAGCGTCATCATCATCCTACCCCGAATCGACTTGGGTCACGGAGAACAAGACCGGCGTCTCGTCCGGCCAGCTCCACCAGAGGGGCAATGATGGCGCTCCACGAGCTCTATGACGACGGCGGCCCCCAGCTCTCTTACGGAAGCAGGACAACGTCAGCAGGGACTCGACCGCTCCAACAGCTGTCCCTCCATCAGGCTCCGCCGCACCTCCGATAGCCACGACATCACGCCAGCAGGGTGCCCAGATCTCTCCGGCTGCCACATTGGCATGTACCTAGGGCGCTAGCTCTCCCTCCGCTAGACACGTAGCACTCTGCTACATCCCCATTGTACACCTGGATCCTCTCCTTACGACTATAAAAGGAAGGACCAGGGCCTTCTCAGAGAAGGTTGGCCGCGCGGGACCGAGGACGGGACAGGCGCTCTCTTGGGGCCACTCGCTTCCCTCACCCGCGTGGACGCTTGTAACCCCCCTACTGCAAGCGCACCCGACCTGGGCGCGGGACGAACACGAAGGCCGCGGGACTTCCACCTCTCTCACGCTCGGCTCCGGCCGCCTCGCCTCTCCCCCCTCCGCGCTCGCCCACGCGCTCGACCCATCTGGGCTGGGGCACGCAGCACACTCACTCGTCGGCTTAGGGACCCCCCTGTCTCGAAACTCCGACACATATCGAGGGCAATGACTCACCATTACTCGTACGGTAACTGTCCATCAATGCAGCATGGACTACGAACATCATGACTCCCGCTGATTACTCATGCGTTACTCTATCAGCATTAGTTATCCACATAATGTATTTTCCCATTATGCTCCTGGGCCCGCATGTCGGGGCTCATCATCCTTGTATGTGCCTCCCTTAAACTATAAAAGGGAAGGCACACAACGTTACAAGGGATAGACTCAATTTACACGCTCAATCACATACTCAATACTACTTACACACAGTGGAGGTAGAGTATTACGCTCTGGTGACCTGAACCACTATAATCCCTCGTGTCCTCTTGTGTTCATCCCGAATTCACCAAATAGGAAACCGCTAGGCCCCCTCCTCATCTTAGGATTAGGGCGGGTGCATTCCGCCACCCGGCCGGTGGATTTCCCCACCGACAGATTTCCATTGGCGTTTCTCAGTTACCGCCTGTAAAAAAGATTATTTCTACTGGCCCCTAGTACTGGCGGTTATGAAAAACACCGGTATAAATAGCTTTACAATCGCCATTATAAAGTTTCTGTGTACTAGTGTTATTTTAGTATATCTCTACAATATTAAAGCATCAGTTTCGTATGTCATGTGACATAGGTTTGTTCCTAATTCCCACTTTTTGCCTAACAAATGGGTTGTTACATCATAGATGGGGCATGAAAAACCAAACAAACCCAATACGATAGGAAACCAAACGTAGCGCAACACTCGTACATAGAAGCTAACTGAAAGAGGACGAGCAACATGACATGAAGCCAAACCCAGCGCTCGGAGATACCTTTAAAGCATGAGTTTTGTGTGTCGTGCGCCATACGTGAAGTGCGTAACGTAGATGGTTTTTTCATGTAGACCTTCAAATGACCTTGTATGAAAAAACAACCAACCCTAAACCCTAAACCCCATATCTCACCAAATAACCAGGTCTGTTACGAGATGGGCTATGAGAAAACACTAAAATCCAGCATGACACGAAGCCACATGTGGCGTATCGGTCACTGCTAGCACCTCGCTAGCTGAAGGAGGACAAACGAGCTATAAAAAGGACAAGTCTTCTTTTCAACTCATACTTTTCTCGACCATTTGGCTAAGACAAACTACAGTATCTACACTTTAATATCTGGTATGTGGGTCATATGTGATTTTAATTTTTTGTGAGAAGTGTCCACTTTAATTTTAAATTTATTTTTTATGGGGAAGGTTCATCACACTGGCTTATCATTGGACCCTCGGGTGTCGTACAATTGTTACACTATACCATCAAATATGGTTGGTGTACCGTCACATCACACGAGTATTGTACTAGTTTATTCCACGGTTTCTAAAAATACTATATCAGTTTTGTCTATAAAATTGTGTATCCTAAGTTTTATCTACATAAAACTCTCTCTATCTTTCTTCTTATTAAATTCTTGTTATGTCATCAAATTTGATTATATGGTAAGCTATTTAATGAAGGTGGAACTCAAATAAAATCTTCACTTGAAAAAGCATAATACCAAACCAACCTGCCCGATCTTCCCCTGAAGGTATATTCGTATATGCATTCCTAATTGCATAATCTATATATATTAGTATAGTAGTATTTGATGGTATTTAGTTTTCCTTATGAATTTAGTTCTACAAAGTTGCCTATGAAGTAAAGCACTTATTTGGTACTCAAAAGATGAAAAAAAGAAAGAGAAATCGTAGCCTTAGCTAAAAGAACTTTATCAAATTTGAAGTTATTAAAATTATTTGAGGTCAACTATGTTGCAAGAAATATTAAATAGCTTAGCTACATGTTCTAACGAGAAGGATATATTAAAAAACATTGATTTAAACATTGTTCCCATAAATTTTGCTTCAAGAAATACTCGACAAAGTTATTTATTTTGAGACATTAGAACTATATGTAATCTAAAATTTTTAATACTCTAAATTTTATTCTCACTTGAGGTAATCGTACATATTAACATTGTTTTTACTGTTTTTTTATTTTACTATAATTTTTTATGATACAAATGAAAAAAAGATAAGGGCCCAAAGCCCCAAACATTGAGATTGCCTTAGGGTCCTCCAAAACCTAGAGCTGGCCATGATTAGGACTACTCTCGATTTCAATGAATGTCATTAGCATTTGACTACTTTGACATTCTAACTAATATTGTAGAAACTGTGTATACAGACTGCACTATGTAGGATTTATTTGGTACTCCAAAATATAATTTGTTTACCTTTTTAGCTTAACTTTGACCACTCGTCTTATTCAAAAAATTCATGAAAAAAGTTTAAGTCGTATGTAAAGTATATTTGATAATAAACAAAACCATAATTAATTTTTTTATGTTTCCTATTATTTTTTAATAAAACGAGATAATTAAACTTAGGATAAAAAAGTAAATGAATTATAAATTTTGAGGGGGAGGGGAGTACAACTCGTTTCACTACAGATGATGCTAAAAAATACGAGTAAGTTGGTTCTTTTTTAAAAAAATTGCTGACTGTTCGTTGTATCTTTTGGTTTGACTTTTGGCTTTTATTGTAAAAGCTACAGTAAAAACTAAACCAAGCACCCAATAAAATTTGCAGCAGCCCGTATCTTCCTGGCTAACTGTTTAGCCGTAGCTAATAATTACACGGTAAATAATTAACTAATAAATAATTGAATGAGGAATATATTTGTCGGCGCTCTAGCTAATAGTTTTACTCATTATATAATCTAACTTTATTTGAATTAGCACTTAGTTCTGAACTAAATTATATTATATAATCTAGATAGATTTATAATGCCAAATAAACATTGGCCAGATAGATCCTCTGAACCTATACACATGGCTCGTAGGCTGACTCATCTGCATCTCTAGCCGACTAGCCCTCAACAGCATACTGGCAAGAATTAAACTGCTTAATAACTCCTCTAGCGTAGATATAAATCTTCGGGAGAAGAGATCAGGTGCTCACCTGATAATGTCTGTCATATCAGTCGGGCCGAAGTTGCGCCTGCTTTGCAGGACCAGCCCCTGTGTCGCATTCACTTGCGGGTAGATGGAGTTCTTGAGAGGCCTCAGCTCCAGCCCGGAGATGAACGGCGTCCCGGTGCCGGTGTTCACCAGGCAAACCTGGACGAAGTCGTCCGGTACGACAACGATGGCCTCCGCGATGACTGGGGCGGCCGGGTCCGACGACGACAGGTTCACCGTCTTCCAGAGGTTGACGCCTATGTAGAGATCGAAGACGGGCGGCCGGTTGAGGCCGTCGTAGTTGCCGTACATGAAGGCGGCGCGGAAGAGGTACTTGTTGAGCCCCACCGCGAGGGTCGACGGGAGCGTGTAGCAGTTACGCGCGCCGTCCACGAAGCTGCGCACGTCGCGGTAGATCCTCGGGAGCTCCGGCGTGACGTGCTCAGACGAGACGTTGTGGTTCTCGCCGGCGTCGGTGAACGCAGCGTCCGGGGCGTACGGCAGCGTCGTGGCGTCGTCCACGTAGCTCGTCGTCCCCGGGAAACCACAGTCGATGCTGATGAAACCTGCAACAGTTGTCTATTCGTAAGCATACTGGATCATAGATAGATAATATAATACGTGCTCGATCGCCCGCGCGCCCCATGAGATTACCGATGCTGTTAGGCTGGGCGCGAGCTTGCATTACGCCGGCGGTGGCTGCTAGCGCGAGGCAAAGGAGTAACAACCACGGCCTTGCCGACACTGCTCTCAGCTTTGATTGCCTCATTGCCATCGGATGGGATCGTAGAGGCAGACATATGCTTATATAACTGCTTGCATGCATGGAGTAGCTAGCTAGCAAAATAATATAATTGTGATCAGGCCAACAAGGGAATATGGTCACAGGCCCACGGCCACACTCACTAGTACATAGAAGTTCTATAGTGGCGGTCGTAAACCTATTTTTAGTGTCGTTTATCGTAACCGTCAGTGCTAGGGGCCAGTAAAAATCATCATTTTTTACAGGCGGGTAATTGAAGACCGCCAGTGAAATCGATTTTCACTGGCGGTCGACGTAATAAAACCGTCAGTGCAAATCGTTTCCAGGAAACATAAAACAGATTTTAAAAATAGTCCGCGAGTGTAAGTCGCGGCATTTTTCACGCGCTACGCGGTTGTTAGTAATCGAACCGTCGACCTCACCCTCACGCGTACCCTCCACTACCACTCCGTCTATGACATGCTTTATGTCTAGTTTGTAGTTGTTTTCTCCACATATTACAACCATTTGAGTGTAAATTACTTATTTGAGACCCTAAACGAATTCAAATAAAAAAGTTGTCAACTACAAAGTTAAATAACTTTTGAAGTTCTACAACTTTTATTTTGACACTTTTTTCATCCGAGGTAGTTTGCAAAATTTGAATTTTAAATTTGACATACTTAGATTCAATTTTTGAGAACCGAAATGAGTTTAAATAAAAAAGTTGTCAACTACAAAGTTTCATAACTTTTAGAGATCTACAACTTTTATTTTGGTAGTTTTGTCATACGAGGTCGTTTGAAAAACTCGAAAAATTAAGGATAAAAATGATTTCTAGTGGCGGTACCTTAAGAAAACCACTATTAGAAATCGATTTCTACAAGCGGTTCTTTAAGAAAACCGCCAATAAGGAACCGTATGTAGAAATACGATTTCTAGTGGCGGTTTTCTTAAGAAACCGCCAGTAATAATAGCACAGTCGATGGATAACCGTATCCGTCTGTAAAAATATATCGCCCCGCAGGCGTTGAGCCTTTTTCTACTAGTGCGCTAGCACTCATGTGTCATGTCCAGTGGACGTATATCACACGACAAAGTACGTTGTATTTATATATATATATATATATTTATACGATTATGTATATATATATATATATATATTAATACGATCATGTCTGTTTAGAAATTAAGTTTTCAAAAGAGTGCTTAATGGTGATCATCGACCGCAATCGCTAAGCCGTGTGAGCATGTATGGTAGGAACGGAAAATGCTTTGATTATGCATTTCTCGAATCTAGTCCAACACAACTGAATTTCGCCCCTCCTTCCTACTTTACTTTTCACCGGACTCATTCCAAGAGTCAAGAGTGAATAGGATTGATAACAATAATTGAAGAGATAACAATAATTGAAGCAACGATTGATAAAAGGTACGAAAGCGGTGTTCCTCTTTGGACTCGCCGGCCGCATGTTCTCTCCGTCGTTAGCCACCAACGAGCGCTTACCTTGTGAACTTATGGTATGTTTGGTTTGTATAGTCACTCTATACTTTATGAGGTGATGTATCATAAGTATATTCCATCAATTTTGGTGGAATCAACCCACTTCGGCCTCATATATATACTAATTATTAGCTTATGAGGAATGTGGTGTTGATGAATCAACTCATTCTATTCCACAAACCAAATAAAAAAGTGAGGAGTGAAAAGAATATGGATCACTTCATTCCTCAAACCAAACACACTCTTAATTGACTACAGCAACGGCTTTTCTCGAGTTTCTGTGTTCTTGTTGAACTAGATCTCTTGATGGAGAGGCTCTATACTTAGCGAACAATCTTCAGCCTATTGTAAAAAAAACAATCTTCAGCATGTAATAAGGAACAACTATTGTAAAAAAACAATCTTCAGCATGGTGCGGAAGCTAGCTGGACCACTGTATGAAGGGGTCAACAACAGCGAGTATAAAATACACACCCAACAAATCTTGAATATTCAAACAAGATGAAACCATTTTATATGGTTACCTTTGTGTGGTAAATCTACAACAACATCATAAGTCTCTTCAGCCTTCTTAGGGGTTACATTCTGCAAGGGAAAAAATGAACTAACATTTAAAATAAAATATCTATAAAAAATATGAATATCCTTGCATTTAAAATTAGATCTCCAAAAAACAATCACGCAACACTCTAAATATACTACACAAAATCAACAAGATTTACATTCCACAAAAAATATGAATGGCATTTTAATTAAAATATCTAATAATTTGGATGTTGCCACATTTAAAGCTGAGATCTCAAAAAACAATGTTGTAACACTCTAAATATAATACAAAATAAAATAGTGTGATTCCTTCTGCTATTGACTATCCTCCATCAACCGGTTATATTTTCACAGAATTCTCAAGAAGACATCATACGCACTCTTTACCGGTAAAAAGTCCAATGTTTCTGAAAGTCGCCTAGAGGGGGGTGGATAGGCGAAAACTAAAATTTACAACTTTAAACACAAGCTACAAGCCGGGGTTAGCATTAGAATGAATATCAAGTCCGGGAGAGAGAAAAACAAATCAACCAAGAAAATAAAGCGGATGACACGGTGATTTATTTTACCGAGATTCGGTTCCAAAGAACCTAGTCCCCGTTGAGGTGGTCACAAAGACCGGGTCTCTTTCAACCCTTTCCCTATCTCAAACGGTCACTTAGACCGAGTGAGCTTTCTCCTTAATCAATTGAGTCACTTAGACCCTCACAAAGACCACCACACACTTGGTGTCTCTTGCTTTGATTACAAGTGTCTTGAGAACAAGAATGAGGAAGAAGAAAGCCAACCAAGCAAACAAGAGAAACAAAGAAACACAAATGATCCTTTCACAAGTCTAAACACGCTAGAGTGGAATTGGAGATTTTGAGCGGATCGATCACTTGATTTGTGTCTTTGGAGTGGTGTCTATTGCTCTTGTATTGAATGTGAAGTAGTGAATGCTTGGATGGTTGGAGTGGAGGTGGTTGGGGGTATTTATAGCCCTCAACCACCAATTCAACCGTTGGGGTGACTGCTGTCGATGGGCGCACCGGACAGTCCGGTGCGTCACCGGACAGTGTCCGGTGCGCCAGCCACGTCACCCAATCGTTAGAGTTCTAACGGTTTCGACCATTGGAGCGCTGACTTCTGGTGGCACCGGACAGTCCAGTGCAGCACCCGACAGGTACTGTTCACTGTCCGGTGGGCCTCTGACTTCTGCCGTGAACTGTAGCGCTGTCAGGGTACTGTTCAGTCGACCGTTGTGCCGAAGAGCCGTTGCTCCGCTGGTGCACCGGACAGTCCGGTGAATTATAGCGGAGTGGCGTTTGGAGAAACCAGAAGGTGAAGAGTTCGGAGTTGTACGGCCTGGTGCACCGAACACTGTCCGGTGGCACACAAGACTGTTCGGTGCGCCAGACCAGGGCACACTTGGGTTTCTTTGCTCCTTTCTTTTTGAACCCTAACTTGATCTTTTTATTGGTTTGTGTTGAACCTTTAGCACCTGTAGAATATATAATCTAGAGCAAACTAGTTAGTCTAATTATTTGTGTTGTGCATTCAACCACCAAAATTATTTATAGAAAAAGGTTAAATATTATTTCCCTTTCAATCTCCCTCTTTTTTGTGATTGATGCCAACACAAACCAAAGCAAATATATAAGTGCAGAATTGAACTAGTTTGCATAAGTAAGTTTGCTTCAAATTAAGCCAATTTATATTTTTACTAGATATGCATGGTTGCTTTCTTTTATTTAACATTTTGGACCACGCTTGCACCACTTGTTTTGTTTTTGCAATTTATTTTGGAAAATTTTCTCAAAGTCTTTTTGCAAATAGTCAATGGTATATGAGTAAGATTGCGAGAAGCATTTTCAAGATTTGAAATTTTCTCCCCCTGTTTCAAATGCTTTTCATTTGACTAAACAAAACTCTCCCTGAATGAAATTCTCCTCTTAGTTTTCAAGAGGGTTTTAATAGTGTCGGGGACCATAATTAGGGGTACCCCCAAGACTCCTAATTTCAGTTGGTAACCCCCATCAGCACAAAGCTGCAAAGGCCTGATGGGCACAATTCAGGTCAAGGCTCCGTCCACTCAAGGGGCACGATCTCGCCTCGCCAGAGCCCAGCATCGGGCAAAGACAGCCGACCCAGGAGGATTCACGTCTCGCCCGAGGGTCCCCTCAAGCAACGGGCACACCCAATTAGAATTAGGGGAAATAAAACATAAATGGAGAAAGTTCTCATCATAAGATCAGCCAATAGAAGAAAAAAGTCCCTAATTCTGCAGAACATTCTGAGCACGTGAAAAGTGAATAGCCTAAAGATAAAAAAAAGTTTATCATTTTTTTAACAGTAGTTAACTCAGGCTACAGGGAACAAGACCGGCGTCCCATCTGGCTCGCCCCGGTAAACAAGTAATGATGGCACCCCGCGTGCTCCATGACGACGACAGTTCTCAGCCCCTTACGGAAGCAAGGAGACGTCAGCAAGGATCCGACAGCACCCGACATCTGTGCTTCCACAGGGCTCAAGTGCTCCTCCGACGGCCACGACATCACATGAACAGGGCAGCAACACCTCTCCAACAGCCACGTCGGCATGTACATAGGACTCTGGCTCCTCTCTGCCAGACACGTTAGCACATTGCTACGCTCCCCGTTGTACAACTGGACCCTCTCCTTACATCTATAAAAGGAAGGTCTAGGGCCCTCGTACGAGGAGGTGGCCGCGCGGGAGGACGGGCTAACGCACAGGCTCTCTCTCTCCCTCGCGAACGCTTGAAACCCCCTACTGCAAGCGCATCTGCCCTGGGCGCAGGACAACACGAGGCCGCGATTCCCCTTATTGTTTCCCCCCTTGTGTTCCGTCTCGCGCCGATCCATCTGGGCTGGGACACACAACGACAATTTACTCGTCGGTCCAGGGACCCCCCGGGGTCAAAACGCCGACAAATAGATACCAATTGGAAATATATTGAGATGCTAGTTTTTGAAAAACTTATACCAATTGAAAATATCATACCAATTTGAAATATATCAATAACAAGATACCATTTGAAGACGTTATTTTGAAAATTTTGAAATTTTAGGTGGTGGTGCGTGCGGTCCTTTTTCTTTGGACTTAATACTCTCTCCCCCTTTTGGCATGAATCGCCAAAAACAGAGACTTTTTGAGCCCTTTTTACTTTATCCCCCATTGGTACAAGTAAATATGAGTGGAAGATTATACCAATTTGAGAGTGATGTGGAGTGATGGCGAAGGGTAAATGATACTAATAGAGTGGAGTGGAAGCCTTGTCTTCGCCGAAGACCCCATTTCCCTTTCAATCTATGACTTAGTAGAAATACACTTAAAACACATTAGTCATAGCCTTGGTACACAAATAATAAGAATTATGCATTTGTATCTGTCGGGGACCATAATTAGGGGTACCCTCAAGACTCCTAATTCTCAGCTGGTAACCCCCATCAGCACAAAGCTGCAAAGGCTTGATGGGTGCGACTAAGTCAAGGATCGGTCCATTCGAGGGACTCGATCACGCCTCGCCCGAGCCCAGCCTCGGGCAAGGGCAGCCGACCCCGGAGGATCTACGTCTCGCCCGAGGCCCCCTCCAAGCAACGGACACACCTTCGGCTCGCCCGAGGCCCAGTCTTCGCCAAGAAGCAACCTAGGCCAAATCGCCACGCCAACCGACCAAATCGCAGGACCATTTAATGCAAATGTGGCCTGACACCTTTATCCTGACGCGCGCCCTCCGGTCGACAGAGCCGAAGTGACCGCAGTCACTTCGCCGCTCCACTGACCGGTCTGACAAGAGGACAGCGCCGTCTGCGCCGCTCTGACTGCTGTGCCACTCGACAGAGTGAGGCTAACAAGCAGCCAGGCCCGGCCTCAGGCGCCATAGGGAACTCCGCTTCTCCCGACCCTAGGGCTCGGACTCGGGCTCAGCCCCGGAAGACGACGAACTCCGCTCCGCCCGACCCAGGGCTCGGACTCGGGCTCAGTCCCGGAAGACGACGAACTCCGCTCCGCCCGACCCAGGGCTCGGACTTGGGCTCAGCCCCGGAAGACGACGAACTCCGCTCTGCCCGACCCCAGGGCTCGGACTCGGGCTCAGCCCCGGAAGACGACGAACTCCGCTCCGCCCGACCCCAGGGCTCGGACTCGGGCTCAGCCCCGGAAGACGACGAACTCCATTTCGCCCGACCCCAGGGCTCGGACTCAGCCCTGGCCTCAGCCGACGGTCTCCGCCTCGCTTGACCTAGGGGCTCGGACTCGACCTCGGCCTCGGAAGACAGACTCGACCTCGACCTCGGAGGAGCCTCCACATCGCCCAACCTAGGGCACGGACCGACCACGTCAACAGGAGGCGCCATCATTACCTTACCCCAAGCTGACTCAGGCTACGGGGAACAAGACCGGCGTCCCATCTGGCTCGCTCCGCCAGACAAGTAATGATGGCGCCCCGCACGCTCTATGATGACGGCGGCTCTCAGCCCCCTTACGGAAGCAAGAGGACGTCGGCAAGGACTCGACAGTCCCGACAGCTGTCCTTCCGCCAGGCTCCAGCGCTCCTCCGACGGCCACGACACCACACGAACTGGGTGCCAAAACCTCTCCGGCTGCCACGATGGCATGTACTTAGGGCGCTAGCTCTCCTCCGCTAGACACGTTAGCACACTGCTACACCCCCATTGTACACCTGGATCCTCTCCTTGCGCCTATAAAAGGAAGGACCAGGGCCCTCTTACAGAAGGTTGGCCGCGCGGGGAAAGGACGGGACAGGCGCTCGCGTGAGGCCGCTCGCTCCCTCCCGCGTGGACGCTTGTAACCCCCTACTGCAAGCGCACCCGACCTGGGCGCGGGACAAACACGAAGGCCGCGGGATTTCCACCTCTCACGCCCGTCTCCCTCCGGCTGCCGTCCCCCCTTCGCGCTCCGTCTCGCGCCGACCCATCTGGGCTGGGGCACGAGGCGACAATTTACTCGTCGGTCCAGGGACCCCCCGGTCTCGAAACGCCAACAGTATCAAAGTGAAAGAGATATGATCAAAGGTATGTAAATGAGCTATCTGTGCAATGTTTCAATCAAAATTCTGAGAATCAAGTATATTTAGCTCATTCCTTGGTTTGGTAAAGGTTTTCTCATCTAAAGGTTTGGTAAAGATATCGGCTAATTGTTCTTTGGTGCTAATATAAGCTATCTCGTTATCCCCCCTTTGTTGGTGATCCCTCTAAAAGTGATACCGAGGGTTTGCTTAGTGCGGCTGTATTCAACGGGATTATCCTCCATGCGGATTGCACTCTCATTGTCACATAGGAGAGGGACTTTGCTCAATTTGTAGCCATAGTCCCTGAGGGTTTGCCTCATCCAAAGTAATTGCGCGCAACAATGGTCTGCGGCAATATACTCGGCTTCGACTGTAGAAAGAGCTACTGAGTTTTGTTTCTTTGAAGCCCAAGTCACCAGGGATCTCCCCAGAAACTGACAAGTCTCTGATGTGCTCTTCCTATCAATTTTACACCCTGCCTCATTCTTGTACATATAAGCATGGTGAGAAACATAATGAAATGCTTAGCATGAATTCTCCTAATTTTGTGCTCAGGATAACCAGCAGGATATAAAATGTAACCCTCGTTATCCTGAGCCATGGGAGCCTTGCCCTTTACAAAGTTAGACAATCTTTTGGGGGCATTAAGTTTGACATTGCTTCCTTGATGGAAACCAATGACATCCTTGATGCCAGGGCGTCTCCCACTATAGAGCATGCTTCTAGCAAATTTGAATTTTTCATTTTCAATTTCATGCTCATTGATTTTAGCAATTAGTTGCGCTATATGATCATTTTGTTTTTTAATTAAAGCTAGGTGATCATGAATAGCATCAACATTAATGTTAGTACAAATAGTAACATGACTAACAGTAGATGTAGAGGGTTTGCAAACATTTAATTCATCAATCTTAGCATGTAAAATAGCATTCTCATTTCTAAGATTGGAAATAGAAACATTGCAAACTTTCAAATCTTTAGCCTTAGAGATTAGCTTATCATTCTCAATTTTAAGGCTGGCAATTGATTCATTCAATTTATCAATCTTAGCAATTAAACTTGCATTTTCAGTTCTAAGGTTAGAAATAGTATCGTGGCAAATGCTAAGCTCCTTAGTTAAATTTTCACATTTTTCAACTTCTTGAGCATAAGCATTTTTAACTTTAACATGCTTTTGTTTTCCTTAATAAGGAATTCCTCTTGGCTGTCCAAGAGTTCATCCTTCTCATGAATGGCACCTATCAATTCATTTAATTTTTCCTTTTGTTGCATGTTAAGGTTGGCAAAAATACTAAGCAAGTCATCTTTATTATCACTAGAACTACTCTCATCACTAGATGTAGTATACTTGTGAGTGGTTCTAGCTTGTACCTTCTTTTTCCTGCTGTCCTTTGCCATGAGGCACTTGTGGCCAACGTTGGGGAAGAGAAGTCCCTTGTTGACGGCGTCCTCGTCGGAGGAGTCAGTGGAGCTCATGTCAGAGCCCCATTCCCGACACACGTGGGCATCGCCGCCCTTCTTCTTGTAGTATCTCTTCTTCTCCTTCTTCTTCCCTCTCTTGTCGTCGCCCCTGTCACTAGATATAGGACATTTTGCAATAAAATGACCGGGCTTACCACACTTGTAGCCCACCCTTTTGGAACGGGGCTTGTAGTCTCTCCCATTCCTTTGCTTGAGGATGTGGCGAAAGCTCTTGATGATGAGCGTCATTTCCTCGCTGTTGAGCTTGGAGGCGTCGATGGGGATCCTACTTGATGTAGACTCTTCTTTCTTCTCTTCTGTTGCTTTGAATGCGACGGGTTGCACCTCGGGTGTGGAGGTGCCGCCTTGCTCTAAGTTGACAATTTGTTTGGAGCCTTTGATCATCAACTCAAAGCTCACAAACGTCCCTATAACCTCCTCGGAAGACATTAGCTTATATCTAGGATCACCACGTATTAATTGAACTTGAGTAGGATTGCAAAAAACGAGTGATCTTAGAATAACCTTGACCATTGCATGGTCATCCCATTTGGTTCTCCCGAGGTTGCGCACTTGGTTCACCAAGGCCTTGAGCCGGTTGTACATAGCTTGTGGCTCCTCTCCTTGGTTGAGGACGAATCGACCGAGCTCCCCCTCGATCGTCTCCCGCTTGGTGATCTTGGTCACCTCATCTACTTGGTGCGTGGTCTTTAGTAGATCCCAAATTTCTTTGGTGCCCTTCAACCCTTGCACTTTATTATACTCCTCTCGACATTGAGAGGCGAGGAGTATAGTAGTGGCTTGGGAGTTGAAGTGCCGGATTTGGGCAACCCCGTCCGAGTCATAGCCTTCATCCCCTACGGATGGTACCTGCGCTCCATACTCATCAATGTGCCATATACTTGCGTGGAGTGAGGTTAGGTGATGCCTTATTTTATCACTCCACATACAATAATCCTCACCACAAAAGCTGGTGGTTTGCCTAATGGGATGGAAAGTAAAGGAGTATGTTTGGAAATGCGAGGATAGCGTAAGGGGATCTTACTAAACTTCTTGTGCTCTTGGCGCTTAGAAGTGACGGACGCGACGTCGGAGCTGGAGGTGGAGGGTGATGAAGAATCGGTCTCGTAGTAGACCACATTGTTCATCTTCTTCTTCTTATCGCCACTCCTATGCGAGTTGATGCAGGGAGGTGATTCCTCCCTTCCTTTGGCGTCGGACTCCTTTGATGGAGCCTTCCCGTGGCTTGTGGCTGTTTCCATCTCCCTCTTGGCGTGATCTCCCGACATCACTTTGAGTGTTAGACTCCAATGAAGTATCAAGCTCTGATACCAATTGAAAGTCACCTAGAGGGGGTGGATAGGCGGAAACTGAAATTTAAAACTTTAAACACAAGCTACAAGTCGGGGTCAGCATTAGAATGAATATTGAAAGGGAAATAGGGTCAAACCTTTTTCCTAAATGATTTTGGTGGTTGAAATGCCCAACACAAATAATTGGACTAACAAGTTTGCTCTAGATTATATATTCTACAGGTGCTAAAGGTTCAACACAAACCAATAAAAAGATCAAAGTTAGGGTTCAAAAGAAAGGAGCAAAAGAAACCAAAGAGAACCCTGGTCTGGTGCACCGGACTGTCCGGTGCACCACCGGACAGTGTCCGGTGCACCAGGGACCGTACAGACTGAACTCTTCACCTTCGGGTTTCTGGAGAGCCGCTCCGCTATAATTCACCGGACTGTCCGGTGTGCCAACGGAGAAACAGCTAAGAAGCGCAACAATCGACTCCAACGGTCGCCTGCAAAGTGAATAGTGCGTGGACAGCTCGTGCAGAGTCAGAGCAGCGCTAGAAGGCACACCGGACAGTGAACAGTGCATGTCCAGTGCGGCACCGGACTGTCCGGTGCCCCAAGTTGTCAAAGCTCCAACAGTCGAAACCATCAGAACCCTAACGGTTGGGTGACATGGCTGGCGCACCGGACTGTCCGGTGCGCCCATCGACATACAACCTCCCCAACGGTTGGTTTGGTGGTTGGGGCTATAAATACCCCCAACCACCACCACTCCAAGTATCCAATTTTTCAGACATCTCATTCAATACAAGAGCTAGTGCAATCAATACAAGACACAATTCAATAGAATCAAAGCCTCTCCAAGTCCCAAATCCACTCCAAACAAATAGGGGCTAGAGAGAGTGGTTTGCTCGTGTTCTTTGAGCTCTTGTTCTTGGATCGCTTTCTTCTTCCCATTCTTGTTCTCAAGACACTTGTAATCAAAGCAAGGGACACCAAGTTGTGGTGGTCCTTGTGAGGGGTCTAAGAGATCCAATTGATTAAGGAGAAAGCTCACTCGGTCTAAGTGACCGTTTGAGAGAGGGAAAGGGTTGAAAAAGACCCGGTCTTTGTGACCACCTCAACGGGGACTAGGTTCTTTGGAACCGAACCTCAGTAAAACAAATCACCGTGTCATCTGCTCTATTTCTTTGGTTGATTTCTTTTCCCCTCTCTTTTGGACTCGAATTTATTTCTAACGCTAACCCTGGCTTGTAGTTGTGCTTAAAGTTTGTGAATTTTAGTTTCCACCTATTCACCCCCTCTAGGCGACTTTCAAATATCAAGTCTGGGAGAGAGGGAACAACAAATCAACCAAGAAAATAAAGCGGATGACACGGTGATTTGTTTTACCGAGGTTTGGTTCCAAAGAACCTAGTCCCTGTTGAGGTGGTCACAAAGACCGGGTCTCTTTCAACCCTTTCCCTCTCTCAAACAGTCACTTAGACCCTCACAAGGACCACCACACACTTGGTGTCTCTTGCTTTGATTACAAGTGTCTTGAGAACAAGAATGAGGAAGAAGAAAGCCAATGAAGCAAACAAGAGCAACAAAGAAACACAAATGATCCTTTCACAAGTCTAAATGCGCTAGAGTGGAATTGGAGACTTTGAGTGGATTGATCACTTGATTTGTGTCTTTGGAGTGGTGTCTATTGCTCTTGTATTGAATGTGAAGTAGTGAATGCTTGGATGGTTGGAGTGGAGGTGGTTGGGGGGTATTTATAGCCCTCAACCACCAATTCAACCGTTGGGGGTGGCTGTTGTTGATGGGCGCACCGGACAGTCTGGTGCACCACCGGACAGTGTCCGGTGCGCCAGCCACGTCACCCAACCGTTAGGGTTCTGACGGTTTCGACCATTGGAGCGTTAACTTCTGGTGGCACCAGACAGTCCGGTGCCGCACCGGACATGCACTGTTCACTGTCCGGTGCGCCTCTAACCTCAGCTCTGACTTCTGCCGTGAACTGTAGCACTGTCAGGGTACTGTTCAGTCGATCGTTGCGCCGAAGAGCCGTTGCTCCGCTGGTGCACCGGACAGTCCGGTGGCACACCGGACAGTCCGGTGAATTATAGCGGAGTGGCGTTTGGAGAAACCCGAAGGTGAAGAGTTCGGAGTTGTTGCACCGGACATTGTCCGGTGGCACACCGGACTGTCCGGTGCGCCAGACCAGGGCACACTTGGGTTTCTTTGCTCCTTTCTTTTTGAACCCTAACTTTATCTTTTTATTGGTTTGTGTTGAACCTTTAGCACCTGTAGAATATATAATCTAGAGCAAACTACTTAGTCCAATTATTTGTGTTGGGCATTCAACCACCAAAATTATTTATATGAAAAGGTTAAATCCTATTTCCCTTTCAGTTTCATCTTTTAGAGACTTTGGTAGCAAATGTTTTATTCTTGTTAAAAGAGGTAGAAAATCTAAATTTGCTCCTAAGGCTGTAGAAGGCTTTTTACTAGGATATGACTCAGACACAAGGGCATATAGAGTCTTCAACAAATCCATTGGATTAGTTGAGGTTACTTGTGACATTGTGTTTGATGAGACTAATGGCTCCCAAGTGGAGCAAGTTGATCTTGATGAGCTAGATGATGAAGAGGCTCCGTGCGTCGCGCTAAGGAACATGTCCATTGGGGATGTGTGTCCTAAGGAATTCGAAGAGCCTACACAAACACAAGATCAACTGTCCTCTTCCATGCAAGCATCTCCACCAACTCAAGATGTGGATCAGGCTCAAGACAATGAAGATGAAGATAAAGAGGATGAGAGAAAGTTGCCTAGAGGGGGGGGTGAATAGGGCGAAACTGAAATTTACAAATATAAACACAACTACAAGTCGGGTTAGCGTTAGTAATAAAGAAACAAGTCCGCGAGAGAGGGCGCAAAACAAATCCCAAGCGAATAAGCAAGTGAGACACGGAGATTTGTTTTACCGAGGTTCGGTTCTTGCAAACCTACTCCCCGTTGAGGAGGCCACAAAGGCCGGGTCTCTTTCAACCCTTCCCTCTCTCACACGATCCACGGATCGAGTGAGCTTTCTCTTCTCAATCTCTTGGAACACAAAGTTCCCACAAGGACCACCACAAGTTTGGTGTCTCTTGCCTCAATTACAAGTGAGTTTGATTGCAAAGAAAGGATCAAGAAAGAAGAAAGCAATCCAAGCGCAAGAGCTCGAAAGAACACAAGCAAATCACTCTCTCTAGTCACTATGGCGTTGTGTGGAATTTGGAGAGGATTTGATCTCTTTGGTGTGTCTAGAATTGAATGCTAGAGCTCTTGTAGTAGTTGGGAAGTGGAAAACTTGGATGCAATGAATGGTGGGGTGGTTGGGGTATTTATAGCCCCAACCACCAAATGTGGCCGTTGGGAGGCTGTCTGTTCGATGGCGCACCGGACAGTCCGGTGCACACCGGACAGTCCGGTGCCCCCTGCCACGTCATCACTGCCGTTGGATTCTGACCGTTGGAGCTTCTGACTTGTGGGCCCGCCTGGGTGTCCGGTGCACACCGGACATGCACTGTTCCTTGTCCGGTGTGCCAGTATGGGCGCGCCTGACTTCTGCGCGTGCTGCGCGCGCATTTAATGCGCCGCAGGTAGCCGTTGGCGCCGACTAGCCGTTGCTCCGGAGATGCACCGGACAGTCCGGTGCACACCGGACAGTCCGGTGAATTATAGCGGACTAGCCGTTGGAGTTTCCCGAAGCTGGCGAGTTCCTGAGGCCGCTCCTCCGTGGCGCACCGGACACTGTCCGGTGTACACCGGACAGTCCGGTGAATTATAGCGCGAGTGCCTCTGGAAATTCCTGAAGGTGGCGAGTTCAAGTTGGAGTCCTCTGGTGCACCGGACACTGTCCGGTGGTGCACCGGACACTGTCCGGTGGTGCACCGGACAGTCCGGTGCTCCCAGACCAGAGGGCCTTCGGTTCCCACTTTGCTCCTTTGTTGAATCCAAAACTTGGTCTTTTTATTGGCTGAGTGTGAACCTTTTACACCTGTATAATCTATACACTTGGGCAAACTAGTTAGTCCAATAATTTGTGTTGGGCAATTCAACCACCAAAATTAATTAGGGACTAGGTGTAAGCCTAATTCCCTTTCAATCTCCCCCTTTTTGGTGATTGATGCCAACACAAACCAAAGCAAATATAGAAGTGCATAATTGAACTAGTTTGCATAATGTAAGTGTAAAGGTTGCTTGGAATTGAGCCAATATAAATACTTACAAGATATGCATGGATTGTTTCTTTCTTATATAACATTTTGGACCACATTTGCACCACATGTTTTGTTTTTGCTAATTCTTTTGTAAATCCATTTCAAAGTTCTTTTGCAAATAGTCAAAGGCAAATGAATAAGATTTTGAGAAGCATTTTCAAGATTTGAAATTTTCTCCCCTTGTTTCAAATGCTTTTCCTTTGACTAAACAAAACTCCCCCTAAAAGAGATTCTCCTCTTAGTGTTCAAGAGGGTTTTGATATATCATTTTGAAATACTACTTTCTCCCCCTGTTGAACACAATAGAATACTAATTGAAAATATTCAACACTTAAGTTTTTGAAATTGGTGGTGGTGCGGTCCTTTTGCTTTGGGCTCATTTCTCCCCCTTTTTGGCATGAATCGCCAAAAACGGAATCATTAGAGCCCTCGAAGTGCTTTTCTTCCCCTTTGGTCATAAATAAATGAGTTAAGATTATACCAAAGACGAAGTCTGATCCTTTTGCTTTGGGCTTCTTTCTTTCTCCCCCAAAGACAAAGTCCTTTTCTTTGATGCTCATGCTTTTCTCCCCCAAGAATGGAGAGTTGCTTGGAGTGACGGCGAAGGATGAGTTACGGAGTGGAAGCCTTTGTCTTCGCCGAAGACTCCAATTCCCTTTCAATACACCTATGACTTGGTTTGAAATAGACTTGAAAACACATTAGTCATAGCATATGAAAAAGACATGGGCAAAGGTATATAAAATGAGCTATGTGTGCAATTTAACAAAAGAAGTTCCTAGAATCAAGAATATTTAGCTCATGCCTAAGTTTGTTAAAAGTTTGTTCATCAAGAGGCTTGGTAAAGATATCGGCTAATTGATCTTTAGTGTTAATATATGAAATCTCGATATCTCCCTTTTGTTGGTGATCCCTAAGAAAATGATACCGAATGGCTATGTGCTTAGTGCGGCTATGCTCGACGGGATTGTCGGCCATTTTGATTGCACTCTCATTATCACATAGTAAAGGGACTTTGGTTAATTTGTAACCGTAGTCCCGCAGGGTTTGCCTCATCCAGAGTAATTGTGCGCAACAATGGCCTGCGGCAATATACTCGGCTTCGGCGGTGGAAAGAGCGACCGAATTTTGCTTCTTTGAAGCCCAAGACACCAAGGATCTTCCCAAGAACTGGCAAGTCCCCGATGTGCTCTTCCTATTGATTTTACACCCCGCCCAATCGGCATCGGAATAACCAATTAAATCAAATGTGGATCCCCTAGGATACCAAAGCCCAAACTTAGGAGTATAAGCCAAATATCTCAAGATTCGTTTCCGGCCGTAAGGTGAGCTTCCTTAGGGTCGGCTTGGAATCTTGCACACATGCATACGGAAAGCATAATATCCGGTCGAGATGCACATAAATATAGCAAAGAACCTATCATCGACCGGTATACCTTTTGATCCACAGACTTACCTCCCGTGTCGAGGTCGAGATGCCCATTGGTTCCCATGGGTGTCTTGATGGGCTTGGCATCCTTCATCCCAAACTTGTTTAGAATGTCTTGAGTGTACTTCGTTTGGCTAATGAAGATGCCCTCTTAGAGTTGCTTCACTTGGAATCCTAAGAAATACTTCAACTCCCCCATCATAGACATCTCGAACTTTTGTGTCATGATCCTACTAAACTCTTCACATGTAGATTCGTTAGTAGACCCAAATATGATATCATCAACATAAATTTGGCATACGAACAAATCATTTTCAAGTGTCTTGGTAAAGAGTGTAGGATCGGCCTTTCCGACTTTGAATCCATTTGCAATAAGAAAATCTCTAAGGCATTCATACCATGCTCTTGGGGCTTGCTTGAGCCCATAAAGCGCCTTAGAGAGCTTATAGACATGGTTAGGATACTCACTGTCTTCAAAGCCGGGAGGTTGCTCAACATAGACCTCTTCCTTGATTGGTCCATTGAGGAAGGCACTTTTCACGTCCATTTGATAAAGCTTAAAGCCATGGTAAGTAGCATAGGCCAATAATATGCGAATTGACTCAAGCCTAGCTACGGGTGCATAGGTTTCACCGAAATCCAAACCTTCGACTTGAGAGTATCCTTTGGCCACAAGTCGAGCTTTGTTCCTTGTCACCACACCATGCTCGTCTTGCTTGTTGCGGAAGACCCATTTGGTTCCTACAACATTTTGGTTAGGACGTGGAACTAAATGCCATACCTCATTTCTAGTGAAGTTGTTGAGCTCCTCTTGCATCGCCACCACCCAATCCGAATCTTGGAGTGCTTCCTCTACCCTGTGTGGCTCAATAGAGGAAACAAAAGAGTAATGTTCACAAAAATGTGCAACACGAGATCTGGTGGTTACCCCCTTATGAATGTCGCCGAGGATGGTGTCGACGGGGTGATCTCGTTGGATTGCTTGGTGGACTCTTGGGTGTGGCGGTCTTGGTTCTTCATCCTCCTTATCTTCCTCATTTGCATCTCCCCCTTGATCATTGCCATCATCTTGAGGTGGCTCATTTGATTGATCTTCTTCTTCATCAACTTGAGCTTCATCCTCATTTTGAGTTGGTGGAGAAGCTTGCATGGAGGAGGACGGTTGATCTTGTGCATTTGGAGGCTCTTCGGATTCCTTAGGACATACATCCCCAATGGACATGTTCCTTAGTGCGATGCATGGAGCCTCTTCTTCACCTATCTCATCAAGATCAACTTGCTCTACTTGAGAGCCGTTAGTCTCATCAAACACAACGTCACATGAGACTTCAACTAGTCCAGTGGACTTGTTAAAGACCCTATATGCCCTTGTGTTTGAGTCATAACCAAGTAAAAAACCTTCTACAGTCTTAGGAGCAAATTTAAATTTTCTACCTCTTTTAACAAGAATAAAGCATTTGCTACCAAAGACTCTAAAATATGAAATGTTGGGCTTTTTACCGGTTAGGAGTTCATATGATGTCTTCTTGAGGATTCGGTGTAGATATAACCGGTTGATGGTGTAGCAAGCGGTGTTGACCGCCTCGGCCCAAAACCGATCCGAAGTCTTGTACTCATTAAGCATGGTTCTTGCCATGTCCAATAGAGTTCGATTCTTCCTCTCCACTACACCATTTTGTTGAGGCGTGTAGGGAGAAGAGAACTCATGCTTGATGCCCTCCTCCTCAAGGAAGCCTTCAATTTGAGAATTCTTGAACTTCGTCCCGTTGTCGCTTCTTATTTTCTTGATCCTTAAGCCGAACTCATTTTGAGTCCGTCTCAAGAATCCCTTTAAGGTCTCTCGGGTTTGAGATTTTTCCTGTAAAAAGAATACCCAAGTGAAGCGAGAGTAATCATCCACAATAACTAGACAGTACTTACTCCCGCCGATGCTTATGTAAGCGATCGGTCCGAATAGATCCATGTGTAGGAGCTCTAGTGGCCTATCGGTCGTCATGATGTTCTTATGTGGATGATGCGTACCAACTTGCTTTCCTGCTTGGCATGCGCTACAAATCTTGTCTTTCTCAAAATGAACATTTGTTAATCCTAAAATGTGTTCTCCCTTTAGAAGCTTGTGAAGATTCTTCATCCCAACATGGGCTAGACGGCGATGCCAGAGCCAACCCATGTTAGTCTTAGCAATTAAGCAAGTGTCGAGTTCAGCTCTATCAAAATCTACCAAGTATAGCTGACCCTCTAACACTCCCTTAAATGCTATTGAATCATCACTTCTTCTAAAGACAGTGACACCTTCATCAGTGAATAGACAGTTGTAGCCCATTTGACATAATTGAGATACAGAAAGCAAATTGTAATCTAAAGAATCTACAAGAAAAACATTGGAAATAGAATGGTCAGGAGATATAGCAATTTTACCCAAACCTTTGACCAAACCTTGATTTCCATCCCCGAATGTGATCGCTCTTTGGGGATCTTGGTTTTTCTCATAGGAGGAGAACATCCTTTTCTCCCCAGTCATGTGGTTCGTGCACCCGCTGTCGAGTATCCAACTTGAGCCTCCGGATGCATAAACCTACAAAACAAGTTTAGTTCTTGACTTTAGGTACCCAAATGGTTTTGGGTCCTTTGGCATTAGACACAAGAACTTTGGGTACCCAAACACAAGTCTTGGAGCCCTTGTGCTTGCCCCCAACATATTTGGCAACTACCTTGCCGGATTTGTTAGTCAACACATAAGATGCATCAAAAGTCTTAAATGAAATGCTATGTTCATTTGATGCACTAGGAATTTTCTTCTTAGACAACTTAGCACGGGTTGGTTGCCTAGAGCTAGATGTCTCACCCTTATACATAAAAGCATGATTAGGGCTAGAGTGAGACTTCCTAGAATGAATTCTCCTAATTTTGCTCTCGGGATAACCGGCAGGGTACAAAATGTAACCCTCGTTATCCTGAGGCATGGGAGCCTTGCCCTTAACAAAATTAGACAATCTTTTAGGAGGGGCATTAATTTTGACATTGTCTCCCCTTTGGAAGCCAATGCCATCCTTGATGCCCGGGCGTCTCCCATTATAAAGCATGCTACGAGCAAATTTAAATTTCTCATTTTCTAAGTTGTGCTCGGCAATTTTAGCATCTAGTTTTGCTATATGATCATTTTGTTGTTTAATTAAAGCCATATGATCATGAATAGCATTAACATCAATATCTCTACATCTAGTACAAATAGATACATGCTCAACAATAGATGTAGAGGGTTGCAAGAATTAAGTTCAACAATCTTAGCATGAAGAATATCATTTTTATCTCTAAGATTGGAAATGGTAGCATTGCAAACATCTAGTTCTTTAGCCTTAGCAATTAAGTTTTCATTTTCTACTTTAAGGCTAGCAAAAGAAATGTTCAATTCTTCAATCCTAGCAAGCAAATCATCATGATTATCTCTAGGATTGGGAATTGAAACATTACAAACATGTGAATCAACCTTAGCATTTAAACTAGCATTTTCATTCCTAAGGTTGTCAATCATCTCACGGCAAGTGCTTAGCTCACTAGATAATTTTTCACATTTTTCTACTTCTAGAGCATAAGCATTTTTAACCTTAACATGTTTCTTGTTTTCTTTAATTAGACAATCTTCTTGGGAATCCAAAAGGTCATCTTTTTCATGAATAGCACTAATTAATTCATTTAATTTTTCTTTTTGTTCCATGTTAAGATTGGCAAAAAGGGTACGCAAGTTGTCCTCCTCATCACTAGCACTTTCATCACTAGAGGTTTCATATTTAGTGGAGGATCTTGATTTTACCTTCTTCCTTTTGCCGTCCTTTGCCATGAGGCACTTGTGGCCGACGTTTGGGAAGAGGAGTCCCTTGGTGACGGTGATGTTGGCGGCGTCCTCGTCGTCGGAGGAGTCGCTTGAGCTTTCGTAGGAATCCCATTCCCGACAAACATGGGCATCGCCGCCCTTCTTCTTGTAGTACCTCTTCTTCTCCTTTCTTCTTCCCTTCTTGTCATCGCCTCGGTCACTGTCACTAGATATAGGACATTTAGCAATAAAATGACCGGGCTTACCACACTTGTAGCAAACCTTCTTGGAGCGGGACTTGTAATCTTTCCCTCTCCTTTGTTTGAGGATTTGGCGGAAGCTCTTGATGACGAGCGCCATCTCCTCATTGTCAAGCTTGGAGGCGTCGATTGGTTGTCTACTTGGTGTAGACTCCTCCTTCTTTTCTTCCGTCGCCTTGAATGCGACGGGTTGAGCTTCGGATGTAGATGGATCATCAAGCTCGTTGATCTTCCTCGAGCCTTCGATCATGCACTCAAAACTTACAAAATGCCCGATTACTTCCTCGGGGGTCATTTTTGTATATCTAGGATTACCACGAATTAATTGAACTTGAGTAGGGTTAAGGAAAATAAGAGATCTTAAAATAACCTTAACCACCTCTTGGTCATCCCATTTTACGCTCCCGAGGTTACACACTTGGTTCACCAAGGTCTTGAGCCGATTGTACATATGTTGTGGCTCTTCCCCTTTGCGAAGCCGGAACCGACCGAGCTCCCCCTTGATCGTTTCCCGCTTGGTGATCTTGGTGAGCTCATCTCCCTCGTGCGCGGTTTTGAGCACATCCCAAACCTCCTTGGCGCTCTTCAACCCTTGCACTTTGTTATACTCCTCTCTACTTAAAGAGGCGAGAAGTATCGTGTCGCTTGAGAGTTGAAGTGCTCGATTTGGGCCACCTCATCCTCATCATAATCCTTATCCCCTACGGATGGTACCTGTGCACCAAACTCAACAACATCCCATATACTTTTGTGGAGTGAGGTTAGATGAAATCGCATTAAATCACTCCACCTAGCATAATCTTCACCATCAAAAGTTGGTGGTTTGCCTAATGGGACGGAAAGTAAAGGTGCATGTTTAGAAATGCGAGGATAGTGTAGGGGGATCTTACTAAACTTCTTACGCTCTTGGCGTTTAGAAGTTACGGAGGGCGCATCGGAGCCGGAGGTTGATGTTGATGAAGTGTCGGTCTCGTAGTAGACCACTTTCCTCATCCTCTTTTGCTTGTCTCCACTTCGATGCGGCTTGTGGGAAGAAGATTTTTCCTTCTTCTCTTTGTGGTGAGAAGAAGATTTATTCTCCTTCCCTTTGTTGGAGGAGCTCTTCTTCTCCCTCCTCTTGGTGCGGGACTCTTCCGATGAAGTGCTCCCGTGACTTGTAGTGGGCTTTTCGCCGGTCTCCATCTCCTTCTTGGCGTGATCTCCCGACATCACTTCGAGCGGTTAGGCTCTAATGAAGAACCGGGCTCTGATACCAATTGAAAGTTGCCTAGAGGGGGGTGAATAGGGCGAAACTGAAATTTACAAATATAAACACAACTACAAGCCGGGTTAGCGTTAGTAATAAAGAAACGAGTCCGCGAGAGAGGGCGCAAAACAAATCCCAAGCGAATAAGCAAGTGAGACACGGAGATTTGTTTTACCGAGGTTCGGTTCTTGCAAACCTACTCCCCGTTGAGGAGGCCACAAAGGCCGGGTGAAAGGGGATTAGGCTTACACCTAGTTCCTATATAATTTTGGTGGTTGAATTGCCCAACACAAATCTTTGGACTAACTAGTTTACCCAAGTGTATAGATTATACAGGTGTAAAAGGCTCACACTCAGCCAATAAAAAGACCAAGTTTTGGATTCAATAAAGGAGCAAAGGGGCAACCGAGGGCACCCCTGGTCTGGCGCACCGGACTGTCCGGTGTGCCACCGGACAGTGAACAGTACCTGTCCGGTGCACCAGGGGACTCAGACTCAAACTCTTCGCCCTCGGGAATTCTCGGAAGCCGGCGCGCTATAATTCACCGGACTGTCCGGTGTGCACCGGACATGTCCGGTGCTCCAAGGAAGCTCGGCCTCCTGAACTCGCCAGCCTCGGGTTCGCGCGGCAGCCGCTCCGCTATAATTCACCGGACTGTCCGGTGTGCACCGGACTGTCCGGTGTGCCAGCGGAGCAACGGCTCCCTGCGGCGCCAACGGCTCCCTGCGGTGCATTAAATGCGCGCGCAGCGCGCGCAGAAGTCAGAATCGCCCATGCCGGTGCACCGGACATCAAACAGTACATGTCCGGTGTGCACCGGACACCCAGGCGGGCCCACAAGTCAGAAGCTCCAACGGCTAGAATCCAACGGCAGTGATGACGTGGCAGGGGCACCGGACTGTCCGGTGTGCACCGGACTGTCCGGTGCGCCATCGAGCAGACGCCTCCAGCCAACGGTCACTTTTGGTGGTTGGGGCTATAAATACCCCAACCACCCCACATTCATTGCGATCCAAGTTTTCCACTTCTCAACTACTACAAGAGCTCTAGGCATTCAATTCTAGACACATTCAAAGAGATCAAATCCTCTCCAACTCCACACAAAACTCTAGTGACTAGAGAGAGTGATTTGCCGTGTTCATTTGAGCTCTTGCGCTTGGATTGCTTCTTTTCTTTCTCACTTGTTCTTGAGATCACAACTCCATTGTAATCAAGGCAAGAGGCACCAATTGTGTGGTGGCCCTTGCGGGGAAGTTTTGTTCCCGGCTTTGATTAGAGAAGAGAAGCTCACTCGGTCCGAGGGACCGTTTGAGAGAGGGAAGGGTTGAAAGAGACCCGGCCTTTGTGGCCTCCTCAACGGGGAGTAGGTTTGAAAGAACCGAACCTCGGTAAAACAAATCTCCGTGTCTCATTTGCTTATTCGCTTGGGATTTGTTTTGCGCCCTCTCTTGTGGACTCATTTATTATTACTAACGCTAACCCCGGCTTGTAGTTGTGTTTATATTTGTAAATTTCAGTTTCGCCCTATTCACCCCCCCCCTCTAGGCGACTATCAATTGGTATCAGAGCCCGGTTCTTCATTAGAGCCTAACCGCTCGAAGTGATGTCGGGAGATCACGCCAAGAAGGAGATGGAGACCGGCGAAAAGCCCACTACAAGCTACGGGAGCACTTCATCGGAAGAGTCCCGCACCAAAAGGAGGGAGAAGAAGAAGAGCTCCTCCAACAAAGGGAAGGAGAAGAAATCTTCTTCTCACCACAAAGAGAAGAAGGAAAAATCTTCTTCCCACAAGCCGCATCGGAAAGGCGATAAGCACAAGAGGATGAGGAAGGTGGTCTACTACGAGACCGACACTTCATCAACTTCTACCTCCGACTCCGATGCGCCCTCCGTCACTTCTAAGCGCCAAGAGCGCAAGAAGTATAGTAAGATCCCCCTACGCTACCCTCGCATTCCTAAACATACACCTTTACTTTCCGTCCCATTAGGCAAACCACCAACTTTTAATGGTGAAGATTATGCTATGTGGAGTAATTTGATGCGATTTCATCTAACCTCTCTCCACAAAAGAATATGGGATGTTGTTGAGTATGGTGTACAGGTACCATCAATTGGGGATGAGGACTATGACACGGACGAAGTGGCCCAAATCGAGCACTTCAACTCCCAAGCCGCAACCATCCTCCTTGCCTCCCTAAGCAAGGAGGAATACAACAAAGTACAAGGATTGAAGAACGCCAAGGAGATTTGGGACCTACTCAAGACGGCGCACGAGGGTGATGAACTCACCAAGATCACCAAGCGGGAAACGATCGAGGGGGAGCTCGGTCGCTTCCGTCTTCGCCAAGGGGAGGAGCCACAAGACATGTACAACCGGCTCAAGACCTTGGTGAACCAAGTGCGCAACCTCGGGAGCACAAAATGGGATGACCACGAAGTGGTTAAGGTTATTCTAAGAGCTCTTATTTTCCTTAACCCCACTCAAGTCCAATTAATTCGTGGGAATCCTAGATATCCACTAATGACCCCCGAGGAAGTTATCGGGAATTTTGTGAGTTTTGAATGCATGATTAAGGGCTCCAAGAAGATCAACGAGCTTGACGAGCCTTCCACCTCCGAGGCGCAACCAGTGGCCTTTAAGGCAACGGAGGAGAAGAAGGAGGAGTCTACACCAAGTAGACAACCAATTGACGCCTCCAAGCTCGACAATGAGGAGATGGCCCTAATCATCAAAAGCTTTAGGCAAATCCTCAAGCAACGGAAGGGGAAGGACTACAAACCTCGTTCCAAGAAGGTTTGCTACAAGTGTGGTAAGCCCGGTCACTTCATTGCAAAATGTCCTATGTCTAGTGACAGTGACAGGGGCGACGACAAGAAGGGAAGAAGAAAGGAGAAGAAGAAATACTACAAGAAGAAGGGCGGCGATGCCCATGTTTGTCGGGAGTGGGACTCCGACGAAAGCTCAAGCGACTCCTCCGACGACGAGGACGCCGCCAACATCGCCGTCACCAAGGGCCTTCTCTTCCCCAACGTCGGCCACAAGTGTCTCATGGCCAAGGACGGCAAAAAGAAGGTAAAATCAAGGTCCTCCACTAAATATGAAACATCTAGTGATGAGGATGATGACAAAAATGAGGAGGAAAACTTGCGCATTCTTTTTGCTAACCTTAACATGGAACAAAAGGAAAAATTAAATGAACTAATTAGTGCCATCCATGAAAAGGATGATCTCTTGGACTCCCAAGAGGACTTCCTAATCAAGGAGAATAAGAAACATGTTAAGGTTAAAAATGCTTATGCTCTAGAAGTAGAAAAATGTAACAAATTATCTAGTGAGCTAAGCATGTGCCATGACACTGTTGCCAACCTTAGAAGTGAAAATGCTAAATTAATTGCTAAGGTAGATTCTCATGTTTGCATTGATCCTAGAAATGATAATGTTGATTTACTTGCTAGGATTGATGAGTTAAATGTTTCCATTGCTAGCCTTAGAAATGAGAATGAGAAACTAATTGCTAAGGCTAAGGATTTTGATGTTTGCAATGCTACTATTTCCGACCTTAGAACTAAAAATGATATGTTGCATGCTAAGGTTGTTGAACTAAAATCTTGCAAACCCTCTACATCTAATGTTGAGCATATTTCAATTTGTACTAGATGTAGAGATATTAATGTTGATGCTATCCATGATCACCTAGCCTTAATTAAAAAACAAAATGATCACATAGCTCAACTAAATGCTAAGATTAGAGAGCATGACTTAGAAAATGAAAAATTTAAATTGGCTAGAAGCATGCTCTATAATGGGAGACGTCCTGGCATCAAGGATGGCATTGGCTTCCAAAGGGGAGACAATGTCAAACTTAATGCCCCACCTAAAAATTTGTCTAACTTTGTTAAGGGCAAGGCTCCCATGCCTCAGGATAACGAGGGTTACATTTTGTACCCTGCCGGTTATCCCGAGAGCAAAATTAGGAGAATTCACTCTAGGAAGTCTCACTCTGGCCCTAACCATGCTTTTATGTATAAGGGTGAGACATCTAGCTCTAGGCAACCAACCCGTGCCAAGTTGCCTAGAAAGAAAACTCCTAATGCATCAAATGATCATGCCATTTCATTTAAAACTTTTGATGCATCTTATGTGCTTACTAGCAAATCCGGCAAGATAGTTGCCAAATTTGTTGGGGGCAAGCACAAGGGTTCCAAGACTTGTGTTTGGGTACCCAAAGTTCTCATTTCTAATGCCAAAGGACCCAAAACCGTTTGGGTACCTAAAACAAAGAACTAAACTTGTTTTGTAGGTTTATGCATCCGGGGGCTCAAGTTGGATACTCGACAGTGGGTGCACAAACCATATGACGGGGGAGAAAAAGATGTTCTCCTCATATGAGAAAAACCAAGATCCCCAACGAGCTATCACATTCGGGGATGGAAATCAAGGTTTGGTCAAAGGTTTGGGTAAAATTGCTATATCACCTGACCATACTATTTCCAATGTTTTTCTTGTAGATTCTTTAGATTACAATTTGCTTTCCGTATCCCAATTATGTAAAATGGGCTACAACTGTCTTTTTACTGATACTGGTGTTACTGTCTTTAGAAGAAGTGACGATTCAATAGCTTTTAAGGGAGTGTTAGAGGGTCAGCTGTACTTGGTAGATTTTGAAAGAGCTGAACTCGACACTTGCTTAGTTGCTAAGACTAACTTGGGTTGGCTTTGGCACCGCCGACTAGCCCATGTTGGAATGAAGAATCTTCACAAGCTTCTAAAGGGAGAACACATTTTGGGACTAACCAATATTCATTTTGAGAAAGACAGGATTTGTAGCGCATGCCAAGCTGGGAAGCAAGTTGGCATCCATCATCCACACAAAAATGTCATGACTACCGACAGGCCGCTGGAGCTACTACACATGGACTTATTCGGCCCGATCGCTTACATAAGCATCGGCGGTAGTAAGTATTGCCTTGTAATTGTGGATGATTATTCTCGCTTCACTTGGGTATTCTTTTTACAGGAAAAATCTCAAACCCAAGAGACCTTAAAGGGATTCTTGAGACGAGCTCAAAATGAGTTCGGCCTAAGGATCAAGAAAATAAGAAGCGACAACGGGACGGAGTTCAAGAACTCTCAAATTGAAGGCTTCCTTGAGGAGGAGGGCATCAAGCATGAGTTCTCCTCTCCCTACACGCCACAACAAAATGGTGTAGTGGAGAGGAAGAATCGAACTCTATTGGACATGGCAAGAACCATGCTTGATGAGTACAAGACACCGGACCGGTTTTGGGCCGAAGCGGTCAACACCGCCTGCTACGCCATCAACCGGTTATATCTTCACCGAATCCTCAAGAAGACATCATATGAACTCCTAACCGGTAAAAAGCCCAACATTTCATATTTTAGAGTTTTTGGTAGCAAATGCTTCATTCTTATTAAAAGAGGTAGAAAATCTAAATTTGCTCCTAAAACTGTAGAAGGCTTTTTACTTGGTTATGACTCAAACACAAGGGCATATAGGGTCTTTAACAAGTCCACTGGACTAGTTGAAGTCTCTTGTGACGTTGTGTTTGATGAAACTAACGGCTCACAAGTAGAGCAAGTTGATCTTGATGAGATAGGTGAAGAACAGGCTCCATGCATCGCGCTAAGGAACATGTCCATCGGGGATGTGTGTCCTAAGGAATCCGAAGAGCCTCCAAGTACACAAGATCAACCATCCTCCTCCATGCAAGCATCTCCACCAACTCAAAATGAGGATGAGGCTCAAAATGATGAAGAGCAAAATCAAGAAGACGAACCACCTCAAGATGATAGCAATGATCAAGGGGGAGATACAAATGATCAAGAAAAGGAGGATGAGGAAGAACCAAGACCGCCACACCCAAGAGTCCACCAAGCAATCCAACGAGATCACCCCGTCGACACCATCCTCGGCGACATTCATAAGGGGGTAACTACTCGATCTCGGGTTGCTCATTTTTGTGAACATTACTCTTTTGTTTCCTCTATTGAGCCACACAGGGTAGAGGAAGCTCTCCAAGATTCGGATTGGGTGGTGGCAATGCAAGAGGAGCTCAACAATTTCACGAGGAATGAGGTCTGGCATTTAGTTCCACGTCCTAACCAAAATGTTGTAGGAACCAAATGGGTCTTCCGCAACAAGCAAGATGAGCATGGTGTGGTGACAAGGAACAAAGCTCGACTCGTAGCCAAAGGGTATTCACAAGTCGAAGGTTTGGATTTCGGTGAAACCTATGCACCCGTAGCTAGGCTTGAGTCAATTCGCATATTATTAGCCTATGCTACTTACCATGGCTTCAAGCTTTATCAAATGGACGTGAAGAGTGCCTTCCTCAATGGACCAATCAAGGAAGAGGTCTATGTTGAGCAACCTCCCGGCTTTGAAGACAGTGAGTATCCTAACCATGTTTATAGGCTCTCTAAGGCGCTTTATGGGCTCAAGCAAGCCCCAAGAGCATGGTATGAATGCCTTAGAGATTTCCTTATTGCAAATGGCTTCAAAGTCGGCAAGGCCGATCCCACACTCTTTACTAAAACTCTTGAAAATGACTTGTTTGTATGCCAAATTTATGTTGATGATATTATATTTGGGTCTACTAACGAGTCTACATGTGAAGAGTTTAGTAGGATCATGACACAGAAATTCGAGATGTCCATGATGGGGGAGTTGAAGTATTTTCTAGGATTCCAAGTCAAGCAACTCCGAGAGGGCACCTTCATTAGCCAAACGAAGTACACTCAAGACATTCTTGCTAAGTTTGGGATGAAGGATGCCAAACCCATCAAGACACCCATGGGAACTAATGGGCATCTCGACCTCGACACGGGAGGTAAGTCCGTGAATCAAAAGGTATACCGGTCGATGATTGGTTCATTGCTTTATTTATGTGCATCTCGACCGGACATTATGCTTTCCGTTTGCATGTGTGCAAGATTCCAATCCGACCCTAAGGAATCCCACCTTACGGCCGTAAAACGAATCTTGAGATATTTGGCTTATACCCCTAAGTTTGGGCTTTGGTACCCTCGGGGATCCACATTTGATTTACTTGGTTATTCGGATGCCGATTGGGCGGGGTGCAAAATTAATAGGAAGAGCACATCGGGGACTTGCCAGTTCTTGGGAAGATCCTTGGTGTCTTGGGCCTCAAAGAAGCAAAATTCGGTCGCTCTTTCCACCGCCGAAGCTGAGTATATTGCCGCAGGTCACTGTTGCGCGCAATTGCTTTGGATGAGGCAAACCCTGCGGGACTACGGTTACAAATTAACCAAAGTCCCTTTGCTATGTGATAATGAGAGTGCAATTAAAATGGCCGACAATCCCGTCGAGCATAGCCGCACTAAGCACATAGCCATTCGGTATCATTTTCTTAGGGATCACCAACAAAAGGGGGATATCGAGATTTCTTACATTAATACTAAAGATCAATTAGCCGATATCTTTACCAAGCCACTTGATGAACAATCTTTTACCAGACTTAGGCATGAGCTCAATATTCTTGATTCTAGAAATTTCTTTTGCTAAGCTTGCACACATAGCTCATTTGAATACCTTTGATCATATCTCTTCTATATGCTATGACTAATGTGTTTTCAAGTCTATTTCAAACCAAGTCACAGGTATATTGAAAGGGAATTAGAGTCTTCGGCGAAGACAAAGGCTTCCACTCCGTAACTCATGCTTCGCCATCACTCCGAGCAACTCTCTATTCCTAGGGGAGAAATGAGCATCAAAGAAAAGGACTTCATCCTTCGAGGAGAGAGTAAAAGCTCAAAAGCAAAAGGACCGGATTTCGTCTTTGGTATAATATTAACTCATTTACTTATGACCAAAGGGGAAGAACTTACTTCGAGGGCTCTAATGATTCCGTTTTTGGCGATTCATGCCAAAAAGGGGGAGAAATGAGCCCAAAGCAAAAGGACCGCACCACCACCACCAAATTCAAAAACTTAGTGCTTTCCAAAAGTCTTTATCATTTGGTATCCTATTGTGTTCAAAAGGGGGAGAAAGTAGTATTTCAAAAATGGTATATCAAAACCCTCTTGAACACTAAGAGGTGGATCTCTTTTAGGGGGAGTTTTGTTTAGTCAAAGGAAAAGCATTTGAAACAGGGGGAGGAAATTTCAAATCTTGAAAATGCTTTTGCAAACTCTTATTTATTTACCTTTGACTATTTGCAAAAGATCTATGAAATGGATTTACAAAAAGAATTTGCAAAAACAAAACATGTGGTGCAAACGTGGTCCAAAATGTTAAATAAGAAAGAACCATTCCATGCATATCTTGTAAGTAGTTTTATTGGCTCAATTCCAAGCAACCTTTACACTTACATTATGCAAACTAGTTCAATTATGCACTTCGATATTTGCTTTGGTTTGTGTTGGCATCAATCACCAAAAAGGGGGAGATTGAAAGGGGATTAGGCTTACACCTAGTTCCTATATAATTTTGGTGGTTGAATTGCCCAACACAAATCTTTGGACTAACTAGTTTACCCAAGTGTATAGATTATACAGGTGTAAAAGGCTCACACTCAGCCAATAAAAAGACCAAGTTTTGGATTCAATAAAGGAGCAAAGGGGCAACCGAGGGCACCCCTGGTCTGGCGCACCGGACTGTCCGGTGTGCCACCGGACAGTGAACAGTACCTGTCCGGTGCACCAGGGGACTCAGACTCAAACTCTTCGCCCTCGGGAATTCTCGGAAGTCGGCGCGCTATAATTCACCGGACTGTCCGGTGTGCACCGGACATGTCCGGTGCTCCAAGAAAGCTCGGCCTCCTGAACTCGCCAGCCTCGGGTTCGCGCGGCAGCCGCTCCGCTATAATTCACCGGACTGTCCGGTGTGCACCGGACTGTCCGGTGTGCCAGCGGAGCAACGGCTCCCTGCGGCGCCAACGGCTCCCTGCGGTGCATTAAATGCGCGCGCAGCGCACGCAGAAGTCAGAATCGCCCATGCCGGTGCACCGGACATCAAACAGTACATGTCCGGTGTGCACCGGACACCCAGGCGGGCCCACAAGTCAGAAGCTCCAACGGCTAGAATCCAACGGCAGTGATGACGTGGCAGGGGCACCGGACTGTCCGGTGTGCACCGGACTGTCCGGTGCGCCATCGAGCAGACGCCTCCAGCCAACGGTCACTTTTGGTGGTTGGGGCTATAAATACCCCAACCACCCCACATTCATTGCGATCCAAGTTTTCCACTTCTCAACTACTACAAGAGCTCTAGGCATTCAATTCTAGACACATTCAAAGAGATCAAATCCTCTCCAACTCCACACAAAACTCTAGTGACTAGAGAGAGTGATTTGCCGTGTTCATTTGAGCTCTTGCGCTTGGATTGCTTCTTTTCTTTCTCACTTGTTCTTGAGATCACAACTCCATTGTAATCAAGGCAAGAGGCACCAATTGTGTGGTGGCCCTTGCGGGGAAGTTTTGTTCCCGGCTTTGATTAGAGAAGAGAAGCTCACTCGGTCCGAGGGACCGTTTGAGAGAGGGAAGGGTTGAAAGAGACCCGGCCTTTGTGGCCTCCTCAACGGGGAGTAGGTTTGAAAGAACCGAACCTCGGTAAAACAAATCTCCGTGTCTCATTTGCTTATTCGCTTGGGATTTGTTTTGCGCCCTCTCTTGCGGACTCATTTATTATTACTAACGCTAACCCCGGCTTGTAGTTGTGTTTATATTTGTAAATTTCAGTTTCGCCCTATTCACCCCCCCCCTCTAGGCGACTATCACCGGGTCTCTTTCAACCCTTCCCTCTCTCACACGATCCACGGATCGAGTGAGCTTTCTCTTCTCAATCTCTTGGAACACAAAGTTCCCACAAGGACCACCACAAGTTTGGTGTCTCTTGCCTCAATTACAAGTGAGTTTGATTGCAAAGAAAGGATCAAGAAAGAAGAAAGCAATCCAAGCGCAAGAGCTCGAAAGAACACAAGCAAATCACTCTCTCTAGTCACTATGGCGTTGTGTGGAATTTGGAGAGGATTTGATCTCTTTGGTGTGTCTAGAATTGAATGCTAGAGCTCTTGTAGTAGTTGGGAAGTGGAAAACTTGGATGCAATGAATGGTGGGGTGGTTGGGGTATTTATAGCCCCAACCACCAAATGTGGCCGTTGGGAGGCTGTCTGTTCGATGGCGCACCGGACAGTCCGGTGCACACCGGACAGTCCGGTGCCCCCTGCCACGTCATCACTGCCGTTGGATTCTGACCGTTGGAGCTTCTGACTTGTGGGCCCGCCTGGGTGTCCGGTGCACACCGGACATGCACTGTTCCTTGTCCGGTGTGCCAGTATGGGCGCGCCTGACTTCTGCGCGTGCTGCGCGCGCATTTAATGCGCCGCAGGTAGCCGTTGGCGCCGACTAGCCGTTGCTCCGGAGATGCACCGGACAGTCCGGTGCACACCGGACAGTCCGGTGAATTATAGCGGACTAGCCGTTGGAGTTTCCCGAAGCTGGCGAGTTCCTGAGGCCGCTCCTCCGTGGCGCACCGGACACTGTCCGGTGTACACCGGACAGTCTGGTGAATTATAGCGCGAGTGCCTCTGGAAATTCCCGAAGGTGGCGAGTTCAAGTTGGAGTCCTCTGGTGCACCGGACACTGTCCGGTGCTCCCAGACCAGAGGGCCTTCGGTTCCCACTTTGCTCCTTTGTTGAATCCAAAACTTGGTCTTTTTATTGGCTGAGTGTGAACCTTTTACACCTGTATAATCTATACACTTGGGCAAACTAGTTAGTCCAATAATTTGTGTTGGGCAATTCAACCACCAAAATTAATTAGGGACTAGGTGTAAGCCTAATTCCCTTTCAATGAGCCACCTCAAGAGGAGGACAATGATCAAGGGGGGGATGAAGACAAGGAAGATGAGCAAGAGATACAGGGTCAAAGACCGCCACACCCAAGAGTCCACCAAGCAATACAACGAGATCACCCTGTGAACTCCATTCTTGGTGACATTCATAAGGGGGTAACCACTAGATCTCGTGTTGCTCATTTTTGTGAACATTACTCTTTTGTATCCTCTATTGAGCCATACAGGGTAGAGGATGCACTAAGAGATTCGGATTGGGTGCTGACAATGAAAGAGGAACTCAACAACTTCACGAGAAATGAGGTATGGCATTTAGTTCCACGTTCTAATCAAAATGTTGTAGGTACCAAGTGGGTATTTGAAAATCGCCTAGAGGGGGTGAATAGGCAAATCTAAAATTTATAAACTTTAAGCACCACTACAAGCCGGGGTTAGCGTTAGAAACAAAGTCGAGTCCGAAAGAGAGGATGAAAACAAATCACAAGCAAATAAGAGCAGATGACACAGTGATTTGTTTTACCGAGGTTCGGTTCTTGCTGATAGTCGCCTAGAGGGGGGGTGAATAGGGCGAAACTGAAATTTACAAATATAAACACAACTACAAGCCGGGTTAGCGTTAGTAATAAAGAAATGAGTCCGCGAGAGAGGGTGGAAAACAAATCGCAACCAAATGGAGAGTGTGACACACGGATTTGTTTTACCGAGGTTCGGTTCTTGCAAACCTACTCCCCGTTGAGGAGGCCACAAAGGCCGGGTCTCTTTCAACCCTTCCCTCTCTCAAACGATCCACGGATCGAGTGAGCTTTCTTTTCTCAATCACTTGGAACACAAAGTTCCTACAAGGATCACCACAAGATTGGTGTCTCTTGTCTCAATTACAAGTGAGCTTGATCACAATGAAAGAATCAAGAAAGCACGATTAAAAAGCCAAGCAACAAGAGCGACAAATGACACACGGATCACTTTCTCTCTCAAGTCACTAATCACTAATGATCTCTTTTCTCAATTGTGAAACTTGGAGAGATGGAGGCTTTGAATGTGTCTTGGAATGGATTGCTAGCTCTTGTATTGAATGTTGAAGGTTGGAATGCTTGGATCGAGTGAATGGAGGTGGTTGGGGTTGTATTTATAGCCACCAACCACTTCCTAGCCGTTGGGCCTTTCTGCTGAGCGCGGACGGTCCGCCCTCCTGGTGCGGACGGTCCGCCCCTGTAGATCAACGGCTGAAGATGCAACGGTCAGCAGTAACGGCTATATCAACGGCTATATTGCATTTAATGCGACGTCAGATGTCAGACAGAGCCAGTCGCGGACGGTCCGCCCGCCTGGTCCGGACGGTCCGCGAGGCCGCTATAATTCATTTCTCCGAACCCGTTACCTTCGGGTTTTTCGGTTTCTCACCTACCGGACGGTCCGCGCCAGAGGCCGGACGGTCCGCGCAAGGGCTCGGACGGTCTTTGCTTTTCCTCCGGACAGTCCATAGCACAGACTTGGATTTTTGCATTGGTTCTGGCCGAGTGACATCCTCGTGTCGCGGACGGTCCGCCGCAAGGGCCCGGACGGTCCGCGCTTGGCCTGTTTTTCCAAAAGGCTTCTCCTGTCCGGAATAATCTACGGTATTCCGGACAGTCGAATTAGTATAGTTGTAGATGAACCTTTGGCACCTGTAGAACATGTAATCTAGAACAAACTAGTTAGTCCAATTTATTTGTGTTGGGCGATTCAACCACCAAAACTATTTAGGAACTAGGTGTAAGCCTAATTCCCTTTCAATCTCCCCCTTTTTGGTGATTGATGCCAACACAAACCAAAGCAAATATGGAAGTGCATAATTGAACTAGTTTGCATAATATAAGTGCAAAGGTTGCTTGGAATTTAGCCAATATAAATACTTGCAAGATATGCATGGATTGTTTCTTTCTTATATAACATTTTGGACCACGCTTGCACCACATGTTTTGTTTTTGCAAACTCTTTTGTAAATCCTTTTCAAAGTTCTTTTGCAAATAGTCAAAGGCAAATGAATAAGATTTTGAGAAGCATTTTCAAGATTTGAAATTTTCTCCCCCTGTTTCAAATGCTTTTCCTTTGACTAAACAAAACTCCCCCTAAATGAGACCCTCCTCTTAGTGTTCAAGAGGGTTTTTGATATGTCATTTTGAAATACTACTTTCTCCCCCTTTTGAACACAATAGGATATCAATTGAAAAATATTCAACACTTAAGTTTTTGAAATTGGTGGTGGTGCGGTCCTTTTGCTTTGGGCTCTTACTTTCTCCCCCTTTGGCATGAATCGCCAAAAACGGAAGCATTAGAGCCCTCGAAGTGCAATCTTCCCCTTTGGTCATAAATAAGTGAGTTAAGATTATACCAAAGACGAAGTCCTTTTGCGTTTGAGCTTTTACTCTCTCCCCCAAGGATGAAGTCCTTTTCCTTGATGCTCATTTCTCCCCCAAAGAAGAGAGAGTTGCTCGGAGTGGTGGCGAAGTATGAGTTACGGAGTGGAAGCCTTTATCTTCGCCGAAGACTCCAATTCCCTTTCAATATACCTATGACTTGGTTTGAAATAAACTTGAAAACACATTAGTCATAGCATATAAAAGAGATATGATCAACGGTATTCAAAAGAGCTATGTGTGCAAGCTTAGCAAAAGAAATTTCTAGAATCAAGAATATTGAGCTCATGCCTAAGTCTGGTAAAAGATTGTTCATCAAGTGGCTTGGTAAAGATATCGGCTAATTGATCTTTAGTACTAATGTAAGAAATCTCGATATCCTCCTTTTGTTGGTGATCCCTAAGAAAATGATACCGAATGGCTATGTGCTTAGTGCGGCTATGCTCGACGGGATTGTCGGCCATTTTAATTGCACTCTCATTATCACATAGCAAAGGGACTTTGGTTAATTTGTAACCGTAGTCCCGCAGGGTTTGCCTCATCCAAAGCAATTGCGCGCAACAATGGCCTGCGGCAATGTACTCGGCTTCGGCGGTGGAAAGAGCGACTGAATTTTGCTTCTTTGAAGCCCAAGACACCAAGGATCTTCCCAAGAACTGGCAAGTCCCCGATGTGCTCTTCCTATTGATTTTGCACCCCGCCCAATCGGCATCCGAGTAACCAATCAAATCAAATGTGGATCCCCGAGGGTACCAAAGCCCAAACTTAGGTGTATAAGCCAAATATCTCAAGATTCGTTTTACGGCCGTAAGGTGTGATTCCTTAGGGTCGGATTGGAATCTTGCACACATGCAAACGGAAAGCATAATGTCCGGTCGAGATGCACATAAATAAAGCAATGAACCAATCATCGACCGGTATACCTTTTGATCCACGGACTTACCTCCCGTGTCGAGGTCGAGATGCCCATTAGTTCCCATGGGTGTCTTGATGGGTTTGGCATCCTTCATCCCAAACTTAGCAAGAATGTCTTGAGTGTACTTCGTTTGGCTAATGAAGGTGCCCTCTTGGAGTTGCTTGACTTGGAATCCTAGAAAATACTTCAACTCCCCCATCATCGACATCTCGAATTTCTGTGTCATGATCCTACTAAACTCTTCACATGTAGAATCGTTAGTAGACCCAAATATAATATCATCAACATAAATTTGGCATACAAACAAGTCTTTTTCAAGAGTTTTAGTGAATAAAGTAGGATCGGCCTTGCCGACTTTGAAGCCATTAGCAATAAGGAAATCTCTAAGGCATTCATACCATGCTCTTGGGGCTTGCTTGAGCCCATAAAGCGCCTTAGAGAGCCTATAGACATGATTTGGATACTCACTGTCTTCAAAGCCGGGAGGTTGCTCAACATAGACTTCTTCCTTGATTGGTCCATTGAGGAAGGCACTTTTCACGTCCATTTGATAAAGCTTAAAGCCATGGTAAGTAGCATAGGCCAATAATATGCGAATTGACTCAAGCCTAGCTACGGGTGCATAGGTTTCACCAAAATCCAAACCTTCGACTTGTGAATACCCTTTGGCCACGAGTCGAGCTTTGTTCCTTGTCACCACACCATGCTCATCTTGCTTGTTGCGGAAGACCCATTTGGTTCCTACAACATTTTGATTAGGACGTGGAACTAAATGCCATACCTCATTCCTCGTGAAATTGTTGAGCTCCTCTTGCATCGCCACCACCCAATCCGAATCTTGGAGAGCTTCCTCTACCCTATGTGGCTCAATAGAGGAAACAAAAGAGTAATGTTCACAAAAATGAGCAACCCGAGATCGAGTAGTTACCCCCTTATGAATGTCGCCGAGGATGGTGTCGACGGGGTGATCTCGTTGGATTGCTTGGTGGACTCTTGGGTGTGGCGGTCTTGGTTCTTCCTCATCCTCCTTTTCTTGATCATTTGTATCTCCCCCTTGATCATTGCTATCATCTTGAGGTGGCTCGTCTTCTTGATTTTGCTCTTCATCATTTTGAGCCTCATCCTCATTTTGAGTTGGTGGAGATGCTTGCATGGAGGAGGATGGTTGATCTTGTGTACTTGGAGGCTCTTCGGATTCCTTAGGACACACATCCCCGATGGACATGTTCCTTAGTGCGATGCATGGAGCCGGTTAGGAGTTCATATGATGTCTTCTTGAGGATTCGGTGAAGATATAACCGGTTGATGGCGTAGCAGGCGGTGTTGACCGCTTCGGCCCAAAACCGGTCCGGTGTCTTGTACTCATCAAGCATGGTTCTTGCCATGTCCAATAGAGTTCGATTCTTCCTCTCCACTACACCGTTTTGTTGTGGCGTGTAGGGAGAAGAGAACTCATGCTTGATGCCCTCCTCCTCAAGGAAGCTTTCAATTTGAGAGTTCTTGAACTCCGTCCCATTGTCGCTTCTTATTTTCTTGATCCTTAAGCCGAACTCATTTTGAGCTCGTCTCAAGAATCCCTTTAAGGTCTCTTGGGTTTGAGATTTTTCCTGTAAAAAGAATACCCAAGTGAAGCGAGAATAATCATCCACAATAACTAGACAGTACTTACTCCCGCCGATGCTTATGTAAGCGATCGGGCCGAATAGATCCATGTGTAGGAGCTCCAGTGGCCTGTCAGTCGTCATTATGTTCTTGTGTGGATGATGAGTGCCAACTTGCTTCCCTGCTTGGCATGCGCTACAAATCCTGTCTTTCTCAAAATGAACATTGGTTAGTCCTAAAATGTGCTCTCCCTTTAGAAGCTTATGAAGATTCTTCATCCCAACATGGGCTAGTCGGCGGTGCCAGAGCCAACCCATGTTAGTCTTAGCAATTAAACATGTGTCGAGCTCAGCTCTATCAAAATCTACTAAGTATAGCTGACCCTCTAACACACCCTTAAATGCTATTGAATCATCACTTCTTCTAAAGACAGTGACACCTATATCAGTAAAAAGACAGTTGTAGCCCATTTGACATAATTGGGAAACAGAAAGCAAGTTGTAATCTAATGAATCAACAAGAAAAACATTGGAAATGGAATGGTCAGGTGAAATAGCAATTTTACCCAAACCTTTGACCAACCCTTGATTTCCATCCCCGAATGTGATAGCACGTTGGGGATCTTTGTTTTTCTCATATGAGGAGAACATCCTTTTCTCCCCGGTCATGTGGTTTGTGCACCCGCTGTCGAGTATCCAACTTGAGCCCCCGGATGCATAAACCTACAAAACAAATTTAGTTCTTGACTTTAGGTACCCAAACTGTTTTGGGTCCTTTGGCATTAGATACAAGAACTTTGGGTACCCAAACACAAGTCTTGGAACCCTTGTGCTTGCCCCCAACAAATTTGGCAACTACCTTGCCGGATTTGCTAGTAAGCACATAAGATGCATCAAAAGTTTTAAATGAAATGGCATGATTATTTGATGCATTAGGAGTTTTCTTTCTAGGCAACTTGGCACGGGTTGGTTGCCTAGAGCTAGATGTCTCACCCTTATACATAAAAGCATGGTTAGGGCCAGAGTGAGACTTCCTAGAGTGAATTTTCCTAATTTTGCTCTCGGGATAACCGGCAGGGTACAAAATGTAACCCTCGTTATCCTGAGGCATGGGAGCCTTGCCCTTAACAAAGTTAGACAAATTTTTAGGTGGGGCATTAAGTTTGACATTGTCTCCCCTTTGGAAACCAATGCCATCCTTGATGCCAGGGCGTCTCCCATTATAGAGCATGCTTCTAGCCAATTTAAATTTTTCATCTTCTAAGTCATGCTCTCTAATCTTAGCATTTAGTTGAGCTATGTGATCATTTTGTTTTTTAATTAAGGCTAGGTGATCATGGATAGCATCAACATTAATATCTCTACATCTAGTACAAATGGAAATATGCTCAACATTAGATGTAGAGGGTTTGCAAGATTTTAGTTCAACAACCTTAGCATGCAACATATCATTTTTAGTTCTAAGGTCGGAAATAGTAGCATTGCAAACATCAAAATCCTTAGCCTTAGCAATCAGTTTCTCATTCTCATTTCTAAGGCTAGCAATGGAAACATTTAACTCATCAATCCTAGCAAGTAAATCAACATTATCATTTCTAGGATCAATGCAAACATGAGAATCTACCTTAGCAATTAATTTAGCATTTTCACTTCTAAGGTTGGCAATAGTGTCATGGCACATGCCTAGCTCACTAGATAATTTGTTACATTTTTCTACTTCTAGAGCATAAGCATTTTTAACCTTAACATGTTTCTTATTTTCCTTGATTAGGAAGTTCTCTTGGGAGTCCAAGAGATCATCCTTTTCATGGATGGCACTAATTAGTTCATTTAATTTTTCCTTTTGTTCCATGTTAAGATTAGCAAAAAGAATGCGCAAGTTATCCTCCTCATTTTTATCATCATCCTCATCACTAGATGTTTCATATTTAGTGGAGGACCTTGATTTTACCTTCTTTTTGCCGTCCTTGGCCATGAGACACTTGTGGCCGACGTTGGGGAAGAGAAGGCCTTTGGTGACGGCGATGTTGGCGGCGTCCTCGTCGTCGGAGGAGTCGCTTGAGCTTTCGTCAGAGTCCCACTCCCGACAAACATGGGCATCGCCGCCCTTCTTCTTGTAATACTTCTTCTTCTCCTTTCTTCTTCCCTTCTTGTCGTCGCCCCTGTCACTGTCACTAGACATAGGACATTTTGCAATAAAGTGACCGGGCTTACCACACTTGTAGCAAACCTTCTTGGAACGGGGTTTGTAGTCCTTCCCCTTCCGTTGCTTGAGAATTTGCCGAAAGCTTTTGATGATTAGGGCCATCTCCTCGTTGTCGAGCTTGGAGGCGTCAATTGGTTGTCTACTTGGTGTAGACTCCTCCTTCTTCTCCTCCGTTGCCTTGAAGGCCACCGGTTGCGCCTCGGAGGTGGAAGGCTCGTCAAGCTCGTTGATCTTCTTGGAGCCCTTAATCATGCATTCAAAACTCACAAAATTCCCGATAACTTCCTCGGGGGTCATTAGTGGATATCTAGGATTCCCACGAATTAATTGTACTTGAGTGGGGTTAAGGAAAATAAGAGCTCTTAGAATAACCTTAACCACTTCGTGGTCATCCCATTTTGTGCTCCCGAGGTTGCGCACTTGGTTCACCAAGGTCTTGAGCCGGTTGTACATGTCTTGTGGCTCCTCCCCTTGGTGAAGACGGAAGCGACCGAGCTCCCCCTCGATCGTTTCCCGCTTGGTGATCTTGGTGAGTTCATCACCCTCGTGCGCCGTTTTGAGTAGGTCCCAAATCTCCTTGGCGTTCTTCAATCCTTGTACTTTGTTGTATTCCTCCTTGCTTAGGGAGGCAAGGAGGATGGTTGCGGCTTGGGAGTTGAAGTGCTCGATTTGGGCCACTTCGTCCGTGTCATAGTCTTCATCCCCTATTGATGGTACCTGTACACCATACTCAACAACATCCCATATTCTTTTGTGGAGAGAGGTTAGATGAAATCGCATCAAATTACTCCACATAGCATAATCTTCACCATTAAAAGTTGGTGGTTTGCCTAATGGGACGGAAAGTAAGGGTGTATGTTTAGGAATGCGAGGGTAGCGTAGGGGGATCTTACTATACTTCTTGCGCTCTTGGCGCTTAGAAGTGACGGAGGGCGCATCGGAGTCGGAGGTAGAAGTTGATGAAGTGTCGGTCTCGTAGAAGACCACCTTCCTCATCCTCTTGTGCTTATCGCCTTTCCGATGCGGCTTGTGGGAAGAAGATTTTTCCTTCTTCTCTTTGTGGTGAGAAGAAGATTTCTTCTCCTTCCCTTTGTTGGAGGAGCTCTTCTTCTTCTCCCTCCTTTTGGTGCGGGACTCTTCCGATGAAGTGCTCCCGTAGCTTGTAGTGGGCTTTTCGCCGGTCTCCATCTCCTTCTTGGCGTGATCTCCCGACATCACTTCGAGCGGTTAGGCTCTAATGAAGCACCGGGCTTTGATACCAATTGATAGTCGCCTAGAGGGGGGGTGAATAGGGCGAAACTGAAATTTACAAATATAAACACAACTACAAGCCGGGTTAGCGTTAGTAATAAAGAAATGAGTCCGCGAGAGAGGGTGGAAAACAAATCGCAACCAAATGGAGAGTGTGACACACGGATTTGTTTTACCGAGGTTCGGTTCTTGCAAACCTACTCCCCGTTGAGGAGGCCACAAAGGCCGGGTCTCTTTCAACCCTTCCCTCTCTCAAACGATCCACGGATCGAGTGAGCTTTCTTTTCTCAATCACTTGGAACACAAAGTTCCTACAAGGATCACCACAAGATTGGTGTCTCTTGTCTCAATTACAAGTGAGCTTGATCACAATGAAAGAATCAAGAAAGCACGATTAAAAAGCCAAGCAACAAGAGCGACAAATGACACACGGATCACTTTCTCTCTCAAGTCACTAATCACTAATGATCTCTTTTCTCAATTGTGAAACTTGGAGAGATGGAGGCTTTGAATGTGTCTTGGAATGGATTGCTAGCTCTTGTATTGAATGTTGAAGGTTGGAATGCTTGGATCGAGTGAATGGAGGTGGTTGGGGTTGTATTTATAGCCACCAACCACTTCCTAGCCGTTGGGCCTTTCTGCTGAGCGCGGACGGTCCGCCCTCCTGGTGCGGACGGTCCGCCCCTGTAGATCAACGGCTGAAGATGCAACGGTCAGCAGTAACGGCTATATCAACGGCTATATTGCATTTAATGCGACGTCAGATGTCAGACAGAGCCAGTCGCGGACGGTCCGCCCGCCTGGTCCGGACGGTCCGCGAGGCCGCTATAATTCATTTCTCCGAACCCGTTACCTTCGGGTTTTTCGGTTTCTCACCTACCGGACGGTCCGCGCCAGAGGCCGGACGGTCCGCGCAAGGGCTCGGACGGTCTTTGCTTTTCCTCCGGACAGTCCATAGCACAGACTTGGATTTTTGCATTGGTTCTGGCCGAGTGACATCCTCGTGTCGCGGACGGTCCGCCGCAAGGGCCCGGACGGTCCGCGCTTGGCCTGTTTTTCCAAAAGGCTTCTCCTGTCCGGAATAATCTACGGTATTCCGGACAGTCGAATTAGTATAGTTGTAGATGAACCTTTGGCACCTGTAGAACATGTAATCTAGAACAAACTAGTTAGTCCAATTTATTTGTGTTGGGCGATTCAACCACCAAAACTATTTAGGAACTAGGTGTAAGCCTAATTCCCTTTCACTTGCAAACATACTCCCCGTTGAGGTGGTCACAAAGACCGGGTCTCTTTCAACCCTTTCCCTCTCTCAAACGGTCACCTGGACCGAGTAAGCTTTTCTCTTCAATCAAACGGGACACTTAGTCCACTACAAGGACCACCACAACTTGGTGTCTCTTGCTTTGATTACAATTGAGTTGAGAACAAGAAAGGAGGAAGAAGAAAAGCGATCCAAGCGCAAGAGCTCAAATGAACACGACAAAACTCTCTCTTCTAGTCACTAATTGCTTTGAGTGGAATTGGGACTTGGAGAGATTTTGATTCACTCTATTTGTGTCTTGTATTGAATGCACTAGCTCTTGTATTGAATGTGTTGGCTGAAAACTTGGATGCCTTGAAGTGTTGGTGGTTGGGGGTATTTATAGCCCCAACCACCAAAATGGCCGTTGGGGAACTCTGCTGTCGACGGGCGCACCGGACAGTCCGGTGCGCTAGCCACGTCACCCAACCGTTAGGGTTCGACCGTTGGAGCTTCTGACATGTGGGCCATCAGACAGTCCGGTGGTGCACCGGACAGGTCCTGTTCACTGTCCGGTGCGCCATCTGCGCCTGCTCTGACTTCTGTGCGCGCAGTCGGCACTGTTCACTGTTCACTTTTCACTTTTGCAGTTGACCGTTGGCGCTGTAGCCGTTACTCCGCTTGGCACACCGGACAGTCCGGTGCTACACCGGACAGTCTGGTGAATTATAGCGGAGGCCAATTCCAGAAACCCGAAGGTGGCAAGTTCGGAGTGATTCTCCCTGGTGCACCGAACACTGTCCGGTGGCACACCAGACAGTCCGGTGCGCCAGACCAGGGCATCCTTTGGTTGTCTTTGCTCCTTTTTATTTGAACCCTTTCTTGGACTTTTTATTGGTTTGTGTTGAACCTTTGGCACCTGTAGAACTCATAATCTAGAGCAAACAAGTTAGTCCAATTATTTGTGTTGGGCAATTCAACCACCAAAATCATTTAGGAAAAGGTGTGAGCCTATTTCCCTTTCAATCTCCCCATTTTTGGTTATTGATGCCAACACAAACCAAAACAAATATATAAGTGCAGAATTGAACTAGTTTGCAAAAGGTAAGTGCAAAGGTTACTTGGAATTAAACTAATATACATTTTTATAAGATATGCATGGATTGCTTTCTTCATATTTAACATTTTGGACCACGCTTGCACCACTTGTTTTGTTTTTGCAAATTCTTTTCAAAGTATTTTTGCAAATAGTCAAAGGTATATAAATAAGATTTTGAGAAGTATTTTCAAGATTTGAAATTTTCTCCCCCTGTTACAAATGCTTTTCCTTTGACTAAACAAAACTCCCCCTCAATGAAATTCTCCTCTTAGTGTTCAAGAGGGTTTTAGATATTAATTTTGAAAGGGGTCATATCAATTTGAAGTTATATCAAAAATAAGATATCAATTGAAAAAACTTATTTAAATACAAATTGAAAGACTACAGTTTTTGAAATTGGTGGTGGTGCGGTCCTTTTGCTTTGAGCTAATACTTTCTCCCCTTTGGCATGAATCGCCAAAAACGGATACTTTGTGAGTGAAATATAATCCCTTTCTCAAACTTTCTCCCCTTTTGGTAAATAATATAGGAGTGAAGATTATACCAAATTGGAGAATGGTGCGGAGTGACGGCGAAGGATGAACAATTCGATGGAGTGGAGTGGAAGCCTTGTCTTCGCCGAAGACTCCATTTCCCTTTCAATCTATGACTTATCATGAAATACACTTGAAAACCACATTAGTCATAGCCAGTGAAAGAGATATGACCAAAGGTATAAATGAGCTATGTGTGCAATGTATCAATCAAAATTCCTAGAATCAAGAATGTTTAGCTCATGCCTAAGTTTGGTAAAGGTTTTCTCATCTAATGGCTTGGTGAAGATATCGGCTAATTGTTCTTTGGTGCTAACATATGCAATCTCGATATCCCCCCTTTGTTGGTGATCCCTCAAAAAGTGATACTGAATGACTATATGCTTAGTGCGGCTGTGCTCAACGGAATTATCCACCATGCGGATTGCACTCTCATTATCACATATGAGAGGAACTTTGGTTAATTTGTAACCATAGTCCCTAAGGGTTTGTCTCATCCAAAGCAATTGCACGCAACAATGGCCTGCGGCAATATACTCGGCTTCGGTGGAAGAAAGAGCTACAAAATTTTGTTTCTTTGAAGCCCAAGTGAAGTGTCCCGGTCCTCTAGGACTCAAATGTGATACAATTACTAGTCCCAGGAGGCTAGTAAACACATTTATACATCAGATGATTACAGATTTGCTTAAACGAGAAAAACCTATAAAGGTGGCGATCAACTTTAAGAGTTGATCCACAACTCAGGACATATGATCAGAGTGGGGCTGAAGCAGCCCAATATACGTAGCGAAGCAAATCACCGGTCCAACAGCCACATGCAAGGTTGGGAACAGTCGTAACTCTTACCCGTTCTCCTTTTTCTGAAAAACAACAAATAAGCAAGGGTGAGTACAAACGTACTCAGCAGCCCACCTTCACCCGCAGAATGGGGAAATCAGATATGATGCATGGAATATGTGGAGCTCAGGATATTTTGCAGAAACAACAATATTTTATGCAGGGTTGTTTTGTAAAACATTATGTATTTTGCAAAGCACATCCTCTCCCAAAGGAGCAGGAAGTTTTTTTTCAATATAGAACAAAATCTCCTGGACTAAACCATCCAGGTATCTCAGCAGTTTCCCACTGGTTTTCATTTTCAAAAACAGCTACTGGACTTCTCGTCCACCATAGCTCATGGCTCAACCACCGGACCTTTTTAAAAAAACACTTTTCTCAAACACACCTCTTTTTTTGAAAACAAAACACTAATTGCCATAGCACACCAGACTCGTCCATTCCTGCGGACACAGACTATTCGAATAGGTTTGAACTCTGCGTAGAGGTGTACACTTTACCCACTAGTCCGGCTCTGCGATCTCATAGCTAGTGAGACCCGAATCCGAATCTCTTTCTTTCCTCGCATGTCTCTACCTTAACGGTTATACCAGAAAGAGTCAGTCCACCGCCATGCCCAAACCGGACAAAACATTCCCCCTCCTTATCCTCCCGGTGCTCCCCAGCCTTCATAACCCTGGGTTTGAACCGTACGAGTTCAGATTGAGAGACTGCCCACACAGTCTCGAGTGGTTGTACTTATCATGAGTACAGGTAGTGAAGGATGACAAACCGGTCCTTATATGAGGGGACAATCCTTCTGCTCACGCCTAAACCAGCTGAGCCATCACCTTAGGCCCTCCCCTAAACCAGGGAGTCCCTGATCATACCTACTCAAAGGTGATAAGGGTGAAAACCCTTCATCATACACATTTTGAAAAGCATTTTCTTTTGAAAACTCACACCTTTTCTCAAATCATTTGTATCAAATATATCAAGGATTGATTGCGGCAAGCGGCTGGGTGGCCATAATAAATTGTCTCAAAATCATATCATGCATAAAATAACAGGCTGAGGGTTGTGGTTGAAAAATCATAGGTAATTTATGCATCAAAGGGATCCAGTGAGCTTGCCGTGCTTATCCGACGAAGGGGGGAGGGGAGCTCGCAGAACTGGCTTCTAGCTCCAATGCCTGGCGTAGACTTGCAGATCTGGCCTCCACAAGACGGCACAGACGCTCTGATAACTATGCAACATGAACAAGCAAACATACAAACCAGCAAGTATACCAACAAATATTTAGTATAGTGGTCAGAATAGCGATATATGGATGGGTAGAGTCTCGAGTAGAATCTGTGTCATGTGGTGTTGTGATATTACTGGTGGTGGAGCGGAGGTGCTTACCAGGAGGGTGGATTGGAGGCAAAGCGACACTATGCGTGTAGCCGGCAGAGCGGAGTAACTGAGTGGCTGGGGTGTTTGCCTTGGCTGAGGGTGTTGAGTGTGTGTGGAGAGGGAGAGGGTAGCTGGGTGTATTTATAGTTGGATGTATGTGGTGTAGCACAGTGAAGTTCACTGTTGGTGAGAACAGTGACGAATGAATCGTCTGACTTAGTATGAACAGGATAGTTATAGGCAGAATATGGGACAAGAGTATTTTAGGAGTTTTCTAGAATATGGACCATGCTTAAGGGATGACATGGTTGGATAGAGAATAGTTTGATAATAATTTAGAAACAAGAATTATTGGAATCTGAGTTTGGAAGCCTGGTTCGAAGGAATCTCAAAGTTAAGCGTGCTCAACTTGGAGAAACCTGGGATGGGTGACCAGATGGGAAGTTCCCACTGGAAGGAAAATCACAGTCACCGGAGTTTGTATGACTGAAATATTGGTCTGGCTGGTCTTAGGTGGACTGGACAGCATGATAGATGAGTAGTTGAAATTTGGGGTGTTTGGATGATCGATGAATAGTAACAATGAATAGTGACGACGAAAAGTTTGCCATAGATATAATCGATGAATAGTAACGATGCTGAATAGTAACGATGCTGAATAGTAACGGTGAATAGTAACGATTAATAGTGATGGTGAATAGTCGTATGCACGAACGATGACCGATGAATAGTGACGATGAACGAACGATGAATGATGAATAGGAACTATGAACGAACGGACGAACGATCGAATGATCGGACGAACGAACGATCGGAATTTTGGCAGCATAACGGCAGGACAAAGATTATCTGGAAGAATGATGAAAAGAGACTATGAACGAACGATGAACGATGAATAGGAACTATGAACGAACGATGAACGATCGAATGATCGAACGAACGAACGATCGGAATCTCGGCAGCATAACGGCAGGAAAAAGATTATTTGGACGAACGAATGGACGAACGATCGAATGATCGGATGAACGAACGATCGGAATTTCGGCAGCATAACAACAGGACAAAGATTATCTGGAAGAACGATGAATAGGGACTATGAACGAACGATGAACGATGAATAGGAACTATGAACGAACGATGAACGATTGAATGATCGAAATAACGAACGATCGGAATTTCGGCAGCATAACGGCAGGAAAAAGATTATTTGGACGAACGAACGGACAAACAATCGAACGATCGGACGAACGGACCAACTAACCATGAACGATCGGACGAACAATCGAACGATCGGACGAACGAACGAACAAACTAAGAACAGGGAGACGAACGATCGAAGAACGACCGAACGATCCTTGTGCTAGTGTGTGCTTGTGTGGAACATGGAGTGGGTGTGTGGGGGGGGGGAAGAGAGTTTCCATGAAATGGCTTGGGGTGGGATGAGAGGAGGCCATTGTCCCTCTATTTATAGCCATGGTGGGGGATTAGGGGGAGGGATGAGAGGATTAGTGGGAGGATGAGAGGATTAGTGGGAGATTAGCATGTATTTGTCTTGTATAAGTGAGATTAGCTTGTAGAGCTCACCGTATGACACTGGAGGCATACGTATACGTATGAGCATGAGGAAGGTTATGAAGAAAATATTTATAGGGACTTGAAAAATGATTCTGAAGGTATTTCTCAAGAGGAAAATACTTGGAGATATATCGGTGGAATATTTGGACAATATTTCTGGAAAGAACTTGAAGGGGATTACTCGGGAAATATCTGGGCGGTATTTCTGGAAGAATTTGAGGGGGATCACTGAGGAAATATTTGTAGGATTTTTTGAGGAAGATTTTGGAGAGAATATAGACCACTATAATTTATTTGTTCATATCAACTTGCAAACAAACATTTTGAAGTGAAATTTGAAATTCATTTTGAATTTAGAGCGAGTTTGAGAAAATTCCAAGATTTGAATTTTTGGGATGCTACAAATCTACCCCACTTAAAAGGAATCTCGTCCTCGAGAATCGGCTTAGAAGGGTTATGGGTATAGCTTTACTTCAGCTACATATCTTCACTTTGCAGACTCTTCAAGGAGATGGACTTCAACAAAATCTGGCCTTTCAGGAGCATCCGATTGCCGATTGCAAATGTTGTTTCTGGCTACTCAAAGATCATCTTCGGGCTTCAGCTTTCACTTGGCAGCTAGCTTATTGAGGAAGCATCGATGCCAACACACAAACCTTTCTCTTGCGAACTCCCTCATGGATTCCTTCCTTGATTGGTCTTCTGGTGCTTCATCAATGAAACTTGGGTGACCACCTCTCATCCATAAACTTATATGCTTCGATGATCTGGTCCTCCACAAGCTTGCTACAAGCCTTCTTCTTTTTCTCCATAGCAGAAACCTTACTGGAACACTACCCCACTTAAAAAGAATAAGGGTATAACTCTTGAATCTTGGATTTGAACTCCTTGAAGTACCTCATAACAAGGGTGTTACGAGGCCTTCTTCTGCTGCTGCTGCTTGAACAGGCTGCGAAGAGATGACTCACACTGGGTTGATTTTGGGAGAACCTTCTTCTCATCTCTTCACTATCTTCTTTTCACTGCTTCTTTCTTTCTTTTTGCTCTTCCCACTGGAGGATTCTATAAAAGAGTATTACCATCATACAGAGGAGGAAACCAAGGACTATGAACCATATACAACAGTCTTCAACCCAAGAATCGCCAAGCATTGTGATCTTAGGGGCGAGGGAGTGGAAAATGGAGTTGCTTGCTATTTGGCAGAGGGGATTTATCTAGAGTGTGCTTTGCTTTGAGCGAGATGGGAGTTGAGGGAGCTGGTGGGGGGGGGTTATAGGCGAGTGGGGGTGCTCGGGGGGGGGGTGTGGAGTGGTAGTGATGGAGCAGGTGACATGAGGCAGCAGGTGCGACAAGGGGAAAGGGGGGCATGTTGCCGGTGACGATGGCGGTGGGTGCGCTGCAAAAGGGGGAGTGGGTGGCGGTAGTGCGCTGCAAAGGGGGCGTGGGGCGGTGGTAGTACGTATGGAGGCGGGCATGCGTGCGGGGGGGGGGCACGCGTGAGTGGTGGGGTCAATGACCCAGATGTTTGTGGTCTCTGGTTACAAGAATCTTTGCCTCTCTGTATGGTAATAACTTCTTCTGTCCTCTTTTCCTGCTTACTTTGACTCAGGGGCAGTGTTTTGATTCTCACGGTCGGTCCTTTTGACTGAGCGGCTGGACATGTTGCTTCTGTAGCTTATTCCAGGCTTCAAGGGTAAACTTCCCGGTATCTTCTTGGGTAAGGTGCTTTTCTCTTGAGATGGGTTAAGATGAGAATGGAAGCATAAGGTTAGAATTAGCTCTAATTTGTGATCTATGTTCTTAGAGAAAACCTTTCTTAAAAAGAAAGAAAACACACAAGCTCAGCAATGATAAGCACAAACAAATCAAATGTTTTGAATAAGGAAGAATAGAGTTTTTCCAAAGCACAGACTACTCAGATTCGGGGGCTAAGCATAACTACTATTGCTCGGCTCCTGAATTGAGAACTATGCTAACCAAGACTTATGAGCACTAATTTTAAAGCATCACATATGCACTCAAAAGGGGAGAAAACATCAAGCAAAATTCATTTTTGAAATGCCCTAGGGGGCCACACAAATGGAGTTTTGCAAAACACGGGTCTACACGATTACCTCTCATACATGCAGGGCTCTAGCCAAAGTGAAGAAAAACTCCACTACCCAATGCATGCAGAGGACTGGGCATAACTAACTTCAGACCAGGCGGCTTCTCTTCTGGCAAGGCTGGCGCACAACTTCAATCTGAGACATCTCCTGGATGGGTTAAGAGGGAGCTGATGTTGATGACTTCTTCTGGCGGTGACTGAGGTGGCAACATGGGGTTGAACTCTTCTTCAAGCAGGACTGGCTCTTGTAGATCCTCAGAGGGCGGCGGTGCTGGCGGGGTGCTTGCAGCTTCTTCCTTGACTTCAAGGGATGGTGCTGGAATCTTCTTCATGGTGAGGGGCTCAAACAACTCCGGTAGGGGATCTTGGGAGGATTCAGGGTGCTCTTGCTTATCCATAGCCTGAGGGAAGACTGGAATTCCTTCCAAGACTATGGCTCCTTTCGGGAGTTCCCAAGCCTTCTTCTCTCCTTTGTTAGAGACCGGGTGACCTTCAAGAATCTGGGGATCTTCAGCTCTCATGGGTTGAACTGGGTTGGATGAAGCGGGCTCTTGGATCCGCAGGGCTCTACGTTGATTGTGGGTTACCAAGTAGGCCTCCATCAGCTTCTGGACATGCTCATCCTTGGCTTGCTTCAGGGCTTCAACAGCAATGACTTCACGACTTTCCAAGGCAGCTACATGGGCTTGAGCTGTGGTGAGATCCACATGGAGCTGACGGTTGTGCTTCTCAGCATCTTCTGTTCAGGAAATCATCTGACGGTGGTGCTGAGCCAAGAAATCATACTGCGCATCCAGGGTGAGCAGGTATGCGGTGAGGTACACGACTGAGGGGTCGTCCTCAAGCAGCTGCTGCCCTGCTAATGCACGCATCCTGGCCATCCAAACGGGACAGTTTCTCTGAAAGGGCGGAAAGAATCTGAGCGGTGTGTCAGCCACTTCTTCTTCATAGATCTGACACAGGGCCCTCAATGCCTTGCAGGCGATGACTTGGCAGGTGTCTTTGAATCTGTGCCCAGCAGCAGTGACACTCCATTCCACATGGTGCGGACTGGATCCAATGTATACAGTCACGATACACTTCTCTGTGCCATGCTCGACGAATTCACGACCATCATACTCTGGCTGGCTCCTGATTCCGAGGCGAACTGTGCATGCTCTCAGCAACTTGGGGAAAGCATCTTCATTCTGGCAAAAGCTGGTTTGGCAACGAACCTCCATCTGACTTCTGAGAGAAGGAAAGGGGAAAGCATTTTTGAAATGAAGGGATGAGAGAAAGAATTTTTTTTAGAAAATAGTTTTGACTCAAACACTTTTGATCAGGCTAAGGGTTATGCCCTGCGACCAACCTAACAGCTCTGATACCAACTGAAGCGTCCCGGTCCTCTGGACTCAAATGTGATACAATTACTAGTCCCAGGAGGCTAGTAAACACATTTATACATCAGATGATTACATATCTGCTTAAACGATACAAACCTATAAAGGTGGCGATCAACTTTAAGAGTTGGTCCACAACTCGGGACATATCATCAGAGTGGGGCTGAAGCAGCCCGATATACGCAGCAAAGCAAATCAGCGGTCCAACAGCCACATGCAAGGTTGGGAACAGTCGTAACTCTTACCCGATCTCCTTTTTCTGAAAAACAACAAATAAGCAAGGGTGAGTACAAACGTACTCAGCAGCCCACCTTCACCCGCAGAATGGGGAAATCAGATATAATGCATGGAATATGTGGAGCTCAGGATATTTTGCAGAAACAACAATATTTTATGCAGGGTTGTTTTGTAAAACATTATGTATTTTGCAAAGCGCATCCTCTCCCAAAGGAGCAGGAAGTTTTTTTCAATATAGAACAAAATCCCCTGGACTAAACCATCTAGGTATCTCAGCAGTTTCACACTGGTTTTCATTTTCAAAAACAGCTACTGGACTTCCCGTCCACCATAGCTCACGACTCAACCGCCGGACCTTTTTAAAAAACCACTTTTCTCAAACGCACCTCTTTTTTTGAAAACAAAACACTAATTGCCATAGCACACTAGACTCGTCCATTCCTGTGGACACAGACTATTCGAATAGGTTTGAACTCTGCGTAGAGGTGTACACTTTACCCACTAGCCCGGCTCTGCGATCTCATAGCTAGTGAGACCCGAATCCGAATCTCTTTCTTTCCTCGCACGTCCCTACCTTAACGGTTATACCGGAAGGAGTCAGGCCACCACCATGCCCAAACCGGACAAAACATTCCCCCTCCTTATCCTCCCAGAGTTCCCCAGCCTTCATAACCCTAGGTTTGAACCGTACGAGTTCAGATTGAGTGACTGCCCACACAGTCTCGAGTGGTTGTACTTATCATGAGTACAGGTAGTGAAGGATGACAAACCGGTCCTTATATGAGGGGACAATCCTTCTGCTCACGCCTAAACCAGCTGAGCCATCACCTTAGGCCCTCCCCTAAACCAGGGAGTCCCTGATCATACCTACTCAAAGGTGATAAGGGTGAAAACCCTTCATCATACACATTTTGAAAAACATTTTCTTTTGAAAACTCACACCTTTTCTCAAATAATTTGTAACAAATATATCAAGGATTGATTGCGGCAAGCAGCTGGGTGGCCATAATAACTTGTCTCAAAATCATATCATGCATAAAATAACAGGCCGAGGGTTGTGGTTGAAAAATCATAGGTAATTTATGCATCAAAGGGATCCAATGAGCTTTCCATGCTTATCCGGCGAAGGGGGAAGGGGAGCTCGCGGAACTGGCTTCTAGCTCCACTGCCTGGCGTAGACTTGCAGATCTGGCCTCCACGAGACGACACGAACACTTTGATAACTATGCAACATGAACAAGCAAACATACAAACCAACAAGTATACTAACAAATATTTAGTATAGTGGTCAGAATAGCGATACATGGATGGGTAGAGTCTTGAGTAGAATCTGTGGCATGTGGTGTTGTGATATTACTGGTGGTGGAGCGGAGGTGCTTACCAGGAGGGTGGACTGGAGGCAAAGCGACACTATGCGTGTAGCCAGCAGAGCGGAGTAACTGAGTGGGTGGGGTGTTTGCCTTGGCTGAGGGTGTTGAGTGTGTGTGGAGAGGGAGAGGGTAGTTGGGTGTATTTTTAGTTGGATGTATGTGGTGTAGCATAGTGAAGTTCACTGTTGGTGAGAACAGTGACGAATGAATCGTCTGACTTAGTATGAACATGATAGTTATAGGCAGAATATGGGACAAGAGTATTTTGGGAGTTTTCTGGAATATGGACCATGCTTAAGGGATGACATGGTTGGATAGGGAATAGTTTGATAATAATTTAGAAACAAGAATTATTGGAATCTAAGTTTGGAAGCCTGGTTCAAAGGAATCTCAAAGTTAAGCGTGCTCAACTTGGAGAAACCTAGGATGGGTGACCAGATGGGAAGTTCCCACTAGAAGGAAAATCACAGTCACCGGAGTTCGTATGACTGAAATATTGGTCTGGCTGGTCTTAGGTGGATTGGACAGCATGACAGATGAGTAGTTGAAATTTGGGGTGATCGGATGATCGATGAATAGTAACAATGAATAGTGACGACGAAAAGGTTGCCATAGATATCATCGATGAATAGTAACGATGAATAGTAACGCTGCTGAATAGTAACAGTGAATAGTAATGGTGAATAGTTCGTATAAACGAACGATGAACGATGAATAGGAACTATGAACGAACGGACGAACGATCGAATGATCGGACGAACGAACGATCAGAATTTCGGCAGCATAACGGCATGACAAAGATTATCTGGAAGAACGATGAATAGGGACTATGAACGAACGATGAACGATGAATAGGAACTATGAACGAACGATGAACGATCGAATGATCGAACGAACGAACGATTGGAATTTCGGCAGCATAACGGCAGGAAAAAGATTATTTGGACGAACGAACGAACGATCGGAATTTCGGCAGCATAACAGCAGGACAAAGATTATCTGGAAGAACAATGAATAGGGACTATGAACGAACGATGAACGATGAATAGGAACTATGAACGAACGATGAACGATCGAATGATCGAACGAACGAACGATAGGAATTTCGGCAGCATAACGGCAGGAAAAAGATTATTTGGACGAACGAACGGACGAACGATTGAACGATCAGATGAACGGACGAACGAACCATGAACGATCGGACGAACGATCGAACGATCGGACGAACAAACGAACAAACTAAGAACAGGGGGACGAACGATCGAAGAACGACCGAACGATCCTTGTGCTAGTGTGTGCTTGTGTGGAACATGGAGTGGGTGTGTGTGGGGGGGGGAAGAGAGTTGCCATGAAATGGCTTGGGGTCGGATGAGAGGAGGTCCTTGCCCCTCTATTTATAGCCATGGTGGGGGATTAGGGGGAGGGATGAGAGGATTAGTGGGAGGATGAGAGGATTAGTGAGAGATTAGCATGTATTTGTCTTGTATAAGTGAGATTAGCTTGTAGAGCTCACCGTATGACACTGGAGGCATACGTATACGTATGAGCATGAGGAAGGTTATGAAGAAAATATTTATAGGGACGTGAAAAATGATTCTGAAGGTATTTCTCAAGAGGAAAATACTTGGAGATATATCGGTGGAATATTTGGACAGTATTTCTGGAAAGAACTTGAAGGGGATTACTCGGGAAATATCTGGGCGGTATTTCTGGAAGAATTTGAGGGGGATCACTGGGGAAATATTTGTAGGATATTTTGAGGAGGATTTTGGAGAGAATATAGACCACTATAATTTATTTGTTGATATCAACTTGCAAACAAACGTTTTGAAGTGAAATTTGAAATTCATTTTGAATTTAGAGCGAGTTTGAGAAAATTCCAAGATTTGAATTTTTGGGATGCTACACCAAGACACCAGGGATCTTCCTAAGAACTGACAAGTCCTTGATGTGCTCTTTCTATCAATCTTACACCCTGCCCAATCAGCATCTGAATATCCTATTAAGTCAAAAGTGGATCCCTTGGGGTACCAAAGGCCAAACTTAGGAGAATGAACTAAATATCTCAAGATTCGTTTTACGGCCCTAAGGTGAACTTCCTTAGGATCGGCTTGGAATCTTGCACACATGCATACGGAAAGCATAATGTCCGGTCGAGATGCACATAAATAGAGTAAAGATCCTATCATCGACCGATATACCTTTTGATCTACGGATTTACCTCCCGTGTTGAGGTCGAGGTGCCCATTAGTTCCCATGGGTGTATTGATGGGTTTGGCATCCTTCATTCCAAATTTGGTGAGTATGTCTTGAATGTACTTCGTTTGAATAATGAAGGTGCCCTCTTGGAGTTGCTTGACTTGAAATCCTAAGAAATACTTCAACTCCCCCATCATAGACATCTCAAATTTTTGAACCATTATCCTACTAAACTCTTCACAAGTAGATTTGTTAGTAGACCCAAATATGATATCATCAACATAAATTTGGCATACAAACAAATCATTTGCAATAGTTTTAGTAAAGAGAGTAGGATCGGCTTTTCTAACTTTGAATCCATTAGCGATAAGAAAATCTCTTAGGCATTCATACCATGCTCTTGGGGCTTGCTTGAGCCCATAAAGCGCCTTAGAGAGTTTATAGACATGGTTAGGGTACTCACTATCTTCAAAGCTGGGAGGTTGCTCAAATAGACCTCCTCCTTGATTGGTCCATTGAGAAAGGCACTTTTCACGTCCATTTGATAGAGCTTAAAGCCATGGTAAGTAGCATAGGCAAGTAATATACGAATTGACTCAAGCCTAGCTACGGGTGCATAGGTTTCACCGAAATCCAAACCTTCGACTTGTGAATATCCCTTGGCTACAAGTCGAGCTTTGTTCCTTGTCACCACACCATGCTCATCTTGCTTGTTGCGGAAGACCCATTTGGTTCATACAACATTTTGGTTAGGACGTGGAACAAGATGCCATGCCTCATTCCTCGTGAAGTTGTTGAGTTTCTCTTGCATTGTCAACACCCAATCCGAATCCCTTAATGCATCTTCTACCCTGTATGGCTCAATAGAAGACACAAAGGAGTAATGTTCACAAAAATGAGCAACACGAGATCGAGTGGTTACCCCCTTATGAATATTGCCGAGGATAGAGTTCACGGGGTGATCTCGTTGTATTTCTTGGTGTACTCTTGGGTGTGGCGTCCTTGGACCCTCATCATCTTCCTTGTCTTGATCATTAGCATCTCCCCCTTGGTCATTGTCCTCCTCTTGAAGTGGCTCTTCTTGATCTTCATTTTCATCATCCTGAGCTTGATCCTCATCTTGGGTTGGTGGAGATGCTTGCATGGAGGAAGATGGTTGATCTTGTGTATGTGGAGGCTCTTCGGATTCCTTAGGACACACATCCCCAATGAACATGTTCCTTAGCGCGACGCATGGAGTCTCTTCATCATCTAGCTCATCAAGATCAACTTGCTCTACTTGAGAGCCGTTAGTCTCATCAAACACAATGTCACAAGAAACTTCAACTAGTCCAGTGGACTTGTTAAAGACTCTATATGCCCTTGTGTTTGAATCATAACCAAGTAAAAAGCCTTCTACAACCTTAGGAGCAAATTTAGATTTTCTACCTCTTTTAACAAGAATAAAGCATTTGCTACCAAAGACTCTAAAATATGAAACATTGGGCTTTTTACCGGTGAGGAGTTCATACGATGTCTTCTTGAGGATTCGATGAAGGTAGAGGCGGTTGATGGCGTAGCAAGCGGTGTTGACTGCTTCTGCCCAAAACCGGTCCGAAGTCTTGTACTCATCAAGCATGGTCCTTGCCATGTCAAGTAGAGTTCTATTCTTCCTCTCCACTACACCATTTTGTTGTGGCGTGTAGGGAGAAGAGAACTCATGCTTGATGCCCTTGTCCTCAAGAAAGCCTTCTATTTTTGAGTTCTTGAACTCCGTTCCGTTGTCGCTTCTAATCTTTTTGATCCTTAAGCCGAACTCATTTTGAGCCCGTCTCAAGAATCCCTTTAAGGTCTCTTGGGTTTGTGATTTTTCTTGCAAAAAGAACACCCAAGTGAAGCGAGAATAATCATCCACAATAACTAGATAGTACTTACTCCCATCGATGCTTATGTAGGCTATCAGGCCGAATAGATCCATGTGGAGTAGCTCAAGCGGCCTGTCAGTCGTCATGATGTTCTTGTGTGGATGATGAACACCAACTTGCTTCCCTGCTTGACATGCGCTACAAACCCTGTCTTTCTCAAAATGAACATTGGTTAGTCCCAAAATGTGCTCTCCCTTTAGAAGCTTGTGAAGATTCTTCATCCCAACGTGGGCTAGTCGGCGATGCTAGAGCCAACCCATGTTAGTCTTAGCAATTAAGCAAGTGTCGAGTTCAGCTCTATTGAAATCAACTAAGTATAGCTGACCCTCTAACACTCCCTTAAATGCTACTGAATCATCACTTCTTCTAAAGACAGTAACACCTATATCCGTAAAAAGACAATTGTAGCCCATTTTACATAATTGAGAAACTAAAAGCAAGTTATAGTCTAAGGAATCTACAAGAAAAACATTGGAAATAGAATGGTCAGGAGATATAGCAATTTTACCAAGTCCTTTGACCAAACCTTGATTTCCATCCCCGAATGTGATAGCTCTTTGGGGATCATGGTTTTTCTCATAGGAGGAGAACATCCTTTTCTCCCCAGTCATGTGGTTTGTGCATCCGCTATCAATTATCCAACTTCAGCCTCTGGATGCATAAACCTACAAAACAAGTTTAGGCCTTGTTCTTAGGTACCCAAACGGTCTTGGGTCCTTTTACATTATAAACAAGCACCTTGGGTACTCAAACACAAGTCTTTGAGCCCTTGTGTTTGGCCCCAACATATTTGGCAACTACTTTGCCTGATTTATTAGTTAAAACATATGAAGCATCAAAAGTATTAAATGAAATGTTAGGCTCATTTGATGCAATAGGAGATTTCTTTTTAGGCAATTTAGCATGAGTGGATTGCCTAGAACTAGATGCCTCACTCTTATACATAAAAGCATGATGGGAGCCAGAGTGAGACTTCCTAGAATGAATTCTCCTAATTTTGTGTTCGGGATAACCGACAGGGTATAAAATGTAACCCTCGTTATCCTGAACCATGGGAGCCTTACCCTTAACAAAATTAGACAATTTCTTAGGGGAATTAAGCTTGACCTTGTCTCCTTGTTGGAAGCCAATGCCATCTTTAATGCTTGGGCATCTCCCACTATAGAGCATGCTTCTAGCAAATTTAAAATTTTCATTTTCTAAGTCATGCTCATTAATTTTAGCACTAAGTTGAGCTATGTGATCATTTTGTTGTTTAATTAAATCTAGGTGGTCATGAATAGCATCAACATTAATGTCTCTACATCTAGTACAAATAGTAACATGCTCAACGCTAGATGTAGAGGGTTTGCACACATTTAATTCATCAATCTTAGCATGTAACATGACATTTTCATTTCTAAGATTGGAAACAATATCATTGCAAACATTTAAATTTTTAGCCTTAGCAATCAATTTATCATTTTCTATCTTAAGGCTAGCAATGGATTCATTCAACTTGTTATTCTTAGCAATTAAACTAGCATTATCATTTTTAAGGTTGACAAGAGAATCATCACTAACATTTAATTTATCAACCTTAGCAATCAATTTATCATTCTCAAATCTAAGGTTGAAAATAGTGTCATGGCAAGTGCTTAGCTCACTAGTTAATTTTTCACAATTCTCTACTTCCTGAGCATAAGCATTTTTAACCTTAACATGCTTCTTATTTTCCTTAATTATGAAGACCTCTTGGCTATCCAAGAATTCATCCTTCTCATGAATGGCACCTATCAATTCATTTAATTTTTCTTTTTGTTGCATGTTTAGGTTGGCAAAAATGGCAAGCAAGTTATCCTCATCATCACTAGAGTTCTCCTCATCACTAGATGTAGCATATTTAGTGGAGGCTCTAGATTTTACCTTCTTTTTGCCGTCGTTTGCCGTGAGGCACTTGTGACCGACGTTTGGGAAGAGAAGACCCTTTTTGACGGTGATGTTTGCGGCGTCCTCGTCGTAGGAGGAGTCGGTGGAGCTCTCATCGGAGTCCCACTCCCGGCAAACATGAGCATCGCCGCCCTTCTTCTTATAATACTTCTTCTTGTCCTTCCTTCTTCCCTTCTTGTCGTCGCCCCTGTCACTATCACTTGATAATGGACATTTAGCAATGAAATGACCGGGCTTACCACACTTGTAGCAAACTTTCTTGGAGCGGGACTGGAGCGGGGCTTGTAGTCCTTCCCCCTCCTTTGCTTGAGGATTTGGCGAAAGCTTTTGATGATTAAAGCCATCTCCTCATTGTCGAGCTTGGAGGCGTCGATGGGAAGTCTACTTGATGTAGACTCTTCTTTCTTCTCCTCCGTTGCCTTGAATGCGACGGGTTGCATCTCGGGTGTGGAGGAGGCGCCTTGCTCGATGATTTTCTTGGAGCCTTTGATCATCAATTCAAAGCTCACAAATTTTCCTATAACCTCCTCGGGAGACATTAGCTTGTATCTAGGATCACCACTAATTAATTGAACTTGTGTACGATTCAGAAAAATGAGTGATCTTAGAATAACCTTGACCATTTCATGGTCATCCCATTTTGTGCTCCCGAGGTTGCGCACTTGGTTCACCAAGGTCTTGATCTGGTTGTACATTGCTTGTGGCTCCTCCCCTTGATGAAGCATGAAGCGACCGAGCTCCCCCTCGATCGTTTCCCTCTTGGTGATCTTGGTCACCTCGTCTCCTTCGTGCGTGGTCTTTAGCACGTCCCAAATCTCTTTGGCACTCTTCAACCCTTGCACCTTATTATACTCCTCTCGACTTAGAGAGGCGAGGAGTATAGTAGTGGCTTGGGAGTTGAAGTGACGAATCTAGGCTACCTCGTCCGAGTCATACCCTTCATCCCCCACGGATGGTTCCTGTGCACCAAACTCAACAATGTCCCAAATGCTAGCGTGGAGTGAGGTTAGATGGTGCCTCATTTTATCACTCCACATACAATAATCTTCACCATCAAAAACCAGTGGTTTGTGGGACGGAAAGTAAAGGAGTGCGTTTGGAAATACGAGGATAGCGTAAGGGGATCTTACTAAACTTCTTGCGCTCATGTGAGAGCACCTAGAGGGGGGGGCGAATAGGTGATCCTGTGAAACTTGAAAACTTGAGCCACAAAACCTGGTTAATCGTTAGCACAATAATTGCCAAGTGGCTAGAGAGGAGTCAAAACACAATAACCACAATAAATCAATCACAGAGATGGCACAGTGGTTATCCCGTGGTTCGGCCAAGACCAACGCTTGCCTACTCCACGTTGTGGCGTCCCAACGGACGAGGGTTGCAATCAACCCCTCTCAAGCGGTCCAAAGACCCACTTGAATACCACGGTGTTTTGCTTGCTTTTTCTCAATCCCGTTTGCGAGGAATCTCCACAACTTGGAGCCTCTCGCCCTTACACTTGAAATTCACAAAGAAGCACGGAGCAAGGGAGGGATTAGCAACGCACTCAAGACTAGAAATCACAGCAACACCCGCACACAAGTCGCAACGAGAGCTCACAACACAACTCAAAGAGTTCACTACTCAACTAGAGCTCTAATTGCTATCGCAAAGAATCAAAGGCGCGGAATCGATGTCTTGGTGCTTAGGAATGTTGTAGGAATGCTTGGTGTACTCCTCCATACGCCTAGGGGTCCCTTTTATAGCCCCAAGGCAGCTAGGAGCCGTTGAGAGCAATCTAGGAAGGCTGATCTTGCCTTCTGTCGACTAGCGCACCGGACAGTCTGGTGCACACCGGACACTGTCCGGTGCCCGATTTCTTTCCTTAACTGGCGCAGTCGACTGTTGGCAGCCAGAGAGCCGTTGGCGCACCGGACATGTCCGGTGCACACCGGACAGTCCGGTGCCCCCTTCTAGCCGTTGGCTCGGCCACGTGTCCCGCGCAGATCGCGCGGCCGACCGTTGGCCCGGCCGACGTTGGCTCACCGGACAGTCCGGTGCACACCGGACAGTCCGGTGAATTATAGCCGTACGTCGCCGGTGAATTCCCGAGAGCGGCCACTTCGCTCGAGCCAGCCTGGCGCACCGGACACTGTCTGGTGCACCACTGGACAGTCCGGTGCTCCCAGACAGAGCAGACTTGGCTGAACAAAGTCATCTCATTTCCAATCGATTTTTCCTGTTTCCAGCACTTAGACACAACACATTAGTCCATAAAATAATGTACTAAGTCTAGAAACATACCTTTTGACATGATTTGTACTTTGTCCACCACATTGCATAGATCAACACAAAAGCACTTGCGTTGGCACTCAATCACCAAAATACTTAGAAATGGCCCAAGGGCACATTTCCCTTTCAATCTCCCCCTTTTTGGTGATTTATGCCAACATAACATAAAGCAAGTAGAACAAGTGCAAAATCACTTCAAATAAAACTCAAATTTGTTTTGAATTAGATTTGGCATATATGGATCACTCTTTGCCACCACTTGGTTTGTTTTTGCAAATCAACCTCAAATCTCTATCTCTAAGTCAAACACACATGTTAAGACAAAAAGAGAGTCATTCCAAGAGAAATTGATTCAAGAGTTCAAAAACTCCCCTTTTTCCCACAATCAACATTTCTCCCCACAAGAAGCCAACTTTTGACAAGAGAGACAATAAAAGAGTTTTGACAAACCAAAAGCTATTCTACTATTTTCAAAATCTCTCAAGTGGTAGCTGATCCATTTATTGCTTTGGCCTTTATTTTCTCCCCCTTTGGCACCAAGCACCAAAACGGGATTAATCTTGGCCCTAGAACCCCATTGCCTCACCAAAATCTTCAATAAGAATGCAAAGGCAATAAGAGTACTTGAGATGAACTTGGAATAAGTTACCCTCTCATCGGAGTGCAGTGGAAGTCTTTCATGGTCCAAGTCCACCTTTTTCCTTTCAATCCTTCTTTGAGACTAAATCAGCAAACTCAAGCACATGGTTAGTCTCAAAGGGTCAAGTTGTAACACATCTCCCCCTAAATATGTGCATCACGTTGCAACGGACGTGTGAGGTCCAGGGAGTGTTTGTACAACTTGAGCACCATTATTAAGCAACATAATGCATAAGGAACATGATCAAAGGCATAAACACATGTATGCTATAAATCAATCCAAGTTCCGCGAATCTAAGACATTTAGCTCACTACGCAACCTGCAAAAGGTCTTCTCATCTAGAGGCTTGGTAAAGATATCGGCTAGCTGGTTCTCGGTGCTAACATGAAACACTTCAATATCTCCCTTTTGCTGGTGGTCTCTCAAAAAGTGATGCCGGATGTCTATGTGCTTTGTGCGGCTGTGCTCAACAGGATTTTCCGCCATGCGGATAGCACTCTCATTATCACATAGGAGTGGGACTTTGCTCAGATTGTAGCCAAAATCCCTGAGGGTTTGCCTCATCCAAAGTAGTTGCGCGCAACACTGTCCTGCGACAACATACTCGGCCTCAGCGGTGGATAGGGCAACGGAGGTTTGTTTCTTTGAATTCCATGACACAAGGGACCTTCCTAAGAATTGGCACGTCCCCGATGTACTCTTCCTATCGACCTTACATCCAGCATAGTCGGAATCTGAATATCCAATCAAGTCAAAGGTAGACCCCTTAGGATACCAGATCCCGAAGCAAGGCGTAGCGACTAAATATCTAAGGATTCGCTTCACTGCCACTAAGTGACACTCCTTAGGATCGGATTGAAATCTAGCACACATGCATACGCTAAGCATAATATCCGGTCTACTAGCACACAAGTAAAGTAACGACCCTATCATTGACCGGTATGCCTTTTGATCAACGGACTTACCTCCTTTGTTGAGGCCAGTGTGTCCGTCGGTTCCCATCGGAGTCTTTGCGGGCTTGGCGTCCTTCATCCCAAACCGCTTCAGCAAGTCTTGCGTGTACTTCGTTTGAGAGATGAAGGTGCCGTCCTTGAGTTGCTTCACTTGGAACCCATGGAAGTAGTTCAACTCGCCCATCATTGACATCTCGAATTTCTGCGTCATCACCCTGCTAAATTCTTCACAAGACTTTTTATTAGTAGAACCAAATATTATGTCATCGACATAAATTTGGCACACAAAAAGATCACCGTCACAAGTCTTAGTGAATAGAGTTGGATCGGCTTTCCCAACCTTGAAAGCATTAGCAATTAAGAAATCTCTAAGGCATTCATACCATGCTCTTGGGGCTTGCTTAAGTCCATAGAGCGCCTTAGAGAGCTTACACACGTGGTCGGGGTACCGTTCATCCTCGAAGCCAGGGGGTTGCTCCACGTACACCTCCTCCTTGATCGGCCCATTGAGGAAAGCGCTCTTCACATCCATTTGGTACAACCTGAAAGAATGGTGAGCGGCATATGCTAGCAAGATACGAATTGATTCTAGCCTAGCCACAGGAGCAAATGTCTCCTCAAAGTCCAAACATGCGACTTGGGCATAACCTTTTGCCACAAGTCGAGCCTTGTTTCTCGTCACCACCCCGTGCTCGTCCAGTTTGTTGTGGAACACCCACTTGGTTCCCACAACATTTTGCTTGGGACGAGGCACCAGTGTCCAAACTTCATTGCGCTTGAAGTTGTTGAGTTCCTCCTGCATGGCCAACACCCAGTCCGGATCTAGCAAGGCCTCTTCTACCCTGAAAGGCTCAATAGAAGAGACAAAGGAGTAATGCTCACAAAAATTAACTAATCGAGATCGAGTAGTTACTCCCTTGCTAATATCACCAAGAATTTGATCGACGGGATGATCCCTTTGAATCATCACTCGAACTTGAGTTGGAGGTGCCGGTTGCGCTTCTTCCTCCATCACATGATCATCTTGTGCTCCCCCTTGATCACACGCCTCCTGTTGATGAACCTGTTCATCGTCTTGAGTTGGGGGATGCACCATAGTTGAGGAAGAGGGTTGTTCTTGCTCCTTTTGTTCCTGTGGTCGCACATCACCAATCGCCATGGTTCGTATAGCAGCCGTCGGAACATCTTCTTCATCTACATCATCACAATCAACAACTTGCTCTCTTGGAGAGCCGTTAGTCTCATCAAATACAACGTCGCTAGAGACTTCAACCAAACCTGATGATTTGTTGAAGACTCTATACGCCTTTGTATTTGAGTCATAACCTAACAAAAACCCTTCTACAGCTTTGGGAGCAAACTTAGAATTTCTACCCTTCTTCACTAGAATGTAGCATTTGCTTCCAAATACACGAAAGTAAGATACATTGGGTTTGTTACCGGTTAGTAGCTCATACGAAGTCTTCTTGAGGAGGCGGTGAAGGTAGACCCTGTTGATGGCGTGGCAGGCCGTGTTCACGGCTTCTGACCAAAAGCACTCGGGGGTCTTGAACTCTCCAAGCATCGTCCTTGCCATATCGATGAGCGTCCTGTTCTTCCTCTCTACCACACCATTTTGTTGTGGTGTGTAGGGAGCGGAGAACTCGTGCTTGGTCCCTTCCTACTCAAGGAATTCCTCCACTTGAAGGTTCTTGAATTCGGACCCGTTGTCGCTCCTTATCTTCTTCACCTTGAGCTCAAACTCATTTTGAGCCCTCCTTAGGAAGAGCTTGAGGGTCCCTTGGGTTTCAGACTTATCCCGCAAAAAGAACACCCAAGTGAAGCGGGAAAAGTCATCAACAATAACTAGACCATACTTACTTCCTCCTATGCTTAGATAGGCGACGGGTCCGAAGAGGTCCATATGTAGCAGCTCCAGGGGTCTTGATGTGGTCATCACACTCTTGCTGTGATGCGCTCCTCCCACTTGTTTACCTGCTTGACAAGCTGCACAAGGTCTATCTTTTTCGAATTGCACGTTAGTCAAACCTATCACGTGTTCTCCCTTTAGAAGCTTGTGAAGGTTCTTCATCCCCACATGTGCTAAGCGGCGATGCCACAGTCAGCCCATGCTAGTCTTAGCGATTAAGCATGCATCTAGACCGGCCTCCTCTTTTGCAAAATCAACTAAATAAAGTTTGCCGTCTAGTACACCCTTAAATGCTAGTGAACCATCACTTCTTCTAAAGACAGACACATCTACATTTGTAAATAGACAATTATATCCCATATTACATAATTGACTGACAGATAGTAAATTATATCCAAGAGACTCAACTAAAAACACATTAGAGATAGAGTGCTCATTGGATATTGCAATCTTGCCTAAACTTTTCACTTTGCCTTGGTTCCCATCACCGAATATGATTGAATCTTGGGAATCCTTATTCTTGACGTAGGAGGTGAACATCTTCTTCTCCCCCATCATATGGTTTGTGCATCCGCTGTCGATAATCCAGCTTGAGCCCCCGGATGCATAAACCTGCAAGGCAAATTTAGGCTTGGGTCTTAGGTACCCAACTCTTGTTGGGTCCTACAAGGTTAGTCACAATTTCCTTAGGGACCCAAATGCAAGCTTTATCACCCTTGCATTTTGCCCCTAATTTCCTAGCAACTATCTTCCTATCCTTTCTACAAATAGCAAAGGAAGCATTTAAAGCATGATAAATTGTAGAGGGACCATTCATAACTTTTCTAGGAACATGAACAATATTCTTCCTAGGCACATGATGAATATTTTTCCTAGGCATATCTCTACCATGCATATAGGAAGAACTGGAAGCATACATAGCATAAGAGTCATAGGCATGTGAATCAAAAGTATTACAACTCCTATGAGACTGTCTTCTATCATTGTACATAAAAGCATGGTTCTTTTTAGTACTACTTGCCATAGGGGCCTTCCCTTTCTCCTTGGCGGAGATGGGAGCCTTATGGCTTGTTAAGTTCTTGGCTTCCCTCTTGAAGCCAAGCCCATCCTTAATTGAGGGGTGTCTACCAATCGTGTAGGCATCCCTAGCAAATTTTAGTTTATCAAAATCACTTTTGCTAGCCTTAAGTTGGGCATTAAGACTAGCCATTTTATCATTCAACTTTGCAATAGAAGCTATGTGTTCACTACAAGCATCAATATCAAAGTCTTTACATCTATTGCAAATAACAACATTTTCTATACAAGTTGTTGATTTACTAGCTATTTCTATCTTAGCATTCAAATCATCATTAATGCTCCTTAAGCTAGAAATCGTCTCATGGCAAGAAGATAATTCACAAGAAAGCATTTCATTTCTTTTAACTTCTAAAGCGTGAGATTTTTGTGCTTCTACAAATTTGTCAAGTTCCTCATACAACAAATCTTCTTGTTTTTCTAAAAGCCTATTCTTATCATTCAAGGCATCAATTAATTCATTAATTTTATCTACCTTGGTTCTATCTAGGCCCTTAAATAAACATGAATAATCTATTTCATCCTCATCACTAGATTCGCCCTCACTTGAAGAAGCATAAGTAGAGTTTCGACTACATACCTTCTTCTCCCTTGCCATAAGGCATGTGTGACGCTCGTTGGGGAAGAGGGATGACTTGTTGAAGGCAGTGGAGGCGAGTCCTTCATTGTCGGAGTCGGAGGAGGAGCAATCCGAGTCCCACTCCTTTCCTAGATGTGCCTCGCCCTTGGCCTTCTTGTAGTTTTTCTTCTTTTCCCTCTTGCTCCCGTGTTCCTGGTCACTTTCATTATCGGGACAGTTAGCAATAAAATGACCAATCTTACCGCATTTGAAGCATGAGCGCTTCCCCTTGGCTTTGGTCTTGCTTGGCTGTCCCTTGCGATCCTTAAGCGCCGTCTTGAATCTCTTGATGATGAGAGCCATCTCTTCATCATTAAGTCTGGCCGCCTCAATTTGTGCTACCTTGCTGGGTAACGCCTCCTTGCTCCTTGTTGCCTTGAGAGCAACGGGTTGAGGCTCATTGATTGGACCATTTAGAGCGTCGTCCACATACCTCGCCTCCTTGATCATCATTCTCCCGCTTACAAATTTTCCAAGGACTTCTTCGGGCGACATTTTGGTGTACCTGGGATTCTCACGAATGTTATTCACCAAATGAGGATCAAGAACGGTAAAGGACCTTAGCATCAATCGCACGACGTCGTGGTCCGTCCATCGCGTGCTTCCGTAGCTCCTTATTTTGTTGATAAGGGTCTTGAGCCGGTTGTATGTTTGTGTCGGCTCCTCGCCCCTTATCATCGCGAATCGTCCAAGCTCGCCCTCCACCAACTCCATCTTGGTGAGCAAGGTGACGTCGTTCCCCTCATGTGAAATCTTGAGGGTGTCCCAGATCTGCTTGGCGTTATCCAAGCCACTCACTTTGTGATATTCATCCCTGCACAATGAAGCTAGAAGAACAGTAGTAACTTGTGCATTCTTATGAATTTGCTCATTAATGAACATGGGACTATCCGAACTATCAAAGTGCATTCCACTCTCTACAATCTCCCATATACTAGGATGGAGAGAGAACAAGTGACTACGCATTTTGTGACTCCAAAATCCGTAGTCCTCTCCATCAAAATGAGGAGGTTTACCAAGTGGAATAGATAATAAATGAGCATTTGCACTTTGAGGAATACGAGAGTAGTCAAAAGAAAAGTTCGAATTGACCGGTTTCCTTCTCTCGTAGTCGTTGTGGTCGTCGTCCTTTTGGGAGGAAGTAGACTCATCGCTGTCGTCGTAGTAGACGATCTCCTTGATGCGTCTTGTCTTCTTCTTCTTCCCATCTTTGCGTCTGTGGCCCGAGCCCGAGTCGTTGGACTTGTCATCCTTTGGCTCGTTGACGAAGGACTCCTTCTCCTTGTCGTTGATCACAATTCCCTTCCCCTTAGGATCCATCTCTTCGGGCGGTTAGTCCCTTTCTTGAAGAGAACGGCTCTGATACCAATTGAGAGCACCTAGAGGGGGGTGAATAGGTGATCCTGTGAAACTTGAAAACTTGAGCCACAAAACTTGGTTAATCGTTAGCACAATAATTGCCAAGTGGCTAGAGAGGAGTCAAAACACAATAACCACAATAAATCAATCACAGAGATGGCACGGTGGTTATCCCATGGTTCGGCCAAGACCAACGCTTGCCTACTCCACGTTGTGGCGTCCCAACGGACGAGGGTTGCAATCAACCCCTCTCAAGCGGTCCAAAGACCCACTTGAATACCACGGTGTTTTGCTTGCTTTTTCTCAATCCCGTTTGCGAGGAATCTCCACAACTTGGAGCCTCTCGCCCTTACACTTGAAATTCACAAAGAAGCACGGAGCAAGGGAGGGATTAGCAACACACTCAAGACTAGAAATCACAGCAACACCCGCACACAAGTCGCAACGAGAGCTCACAACACAACTCAAAGAGTTCACTACTCAACTAGAGCTCTAATTGCTATCGCAAAGAATCAAAGGCGCGGAATCGATGTCTTGGTGCTTAGGAATGTTGTAGGAATGCTTGGTGTACTCCTCCATACGCCTAGGGGTCCCTTTTATAGCCCCAAGGCAGCTAGGAGCCGTTGAGAGCAATCTAGGAAGGCTGATCTTGCCTTCTGTCGACTGGCGCACCGGACAGTCCGGTGCACACCGGACACTGTCCGGTGCCTGATTTCTTTCCTTAACTGGCGCAGCCGACCATTGGCAGCCAGAGAGCCGTTGGCGCACCGGACATGTCTGGTGCACATCGGACAGTCCGGTGCCCCATTCTAGCCGTTGGCTCGGCCACGTGTCCCGCGCAGATCGCGCGGCCGACCGTTGGCCCGGCCGACGTTGGCTCACCGGACAGTCCGGTGCACACCGGACAGTCCGGTGAATTATAGCCGTACGTCGCCGGTGAATTCCCGAGAGCGGCCACTTCACTCGAGCCAGCCTGGCGCACCGGACACTGTCCGGTGCACCACCGGACAGTCCGGTGCTCCCAGACAGAGCAGACTTGGCTGAACAAAGCCATCTCATTTCCAATCGATTTTTCCTGTTTCCAGCACTTAGACACAACACATTAGTCCATAAAATAATGTACTAAGTCTAGAAACATACCTTTTGACATGATTTGTACTTTGTCCACCACATTGCATAGATCAACACAAAAGCACTTGTGTTGGCACTCAATCACCAAAATACTTAGAAATGGCCCAAGGGCACATTTCCCTTTCACCATGGCACTTAGAAATGACGGACGGCGTGTCAGAGCCGGAGGTGGAAGGTGACGAAGAATCGGTCTCGTAGTAGACCACTTTCTTCATTTTCTTCTTCTTGTCGCCACTCCGGTGCGACTTGACGCGGGGAGGTGATTCCTCCCTCTTCTTGTTGCCAGACTCTCCCGATGGAGCTTTCCCGTCGCTTGTGGCGGGCTTGTCGCTGGTCACGATCTCCTTCTTGGCGTGAGCTCCCGACATAACTTCGAGCGGTTAGGCTCTAATGAAGTACTGGGCTCCGATACCAATTGAAAGTCGCCTAGAGGGGGGTGAATAGGCAAATCTGAAATTTATAAACTTTAAGCACCACTACAAGCCAGGGTTAGCGTTAGAAACAAAGTCGAGTCCGAAAGAGAGGATGAAAACAAATCACAAGCAAATAAGAGCGGATGACACGGTGATTTGTTTTACCGAGGTTCGGTTCTTGCAAACCTACTCCCCGTTGAGGTGGTCACAAAGACCGGGTCTCTTTCAACCCTTTCCCTCTCTCAAACGGTCACCTAGACCGAGTGAACTTTTCTCTTCAATCAAACGGGACACTTAGTCCACTACAAGGACCACCACAACTTGGTATCTCTTGCTTTGATTACAATTGAGTTGAGAACAAGAAAGGAGGAACAAGAAAAGAGATCCAAGCGCAAGAGCTCAAATGAACACGGCAAAACTCTCTCTTCTAGTCACTAATTGCTTTGAGTGGAATTGGGACTTGGAGAGATTTTGATTCACTCTATTTGTGTCTTGTATTGAATGCACTGGCTCTAGTATTGAATGTGTTGGCAGAAAACTTGGATGCCTTGAAGTGTTGGTGGTTGGGGGGTATTTATAGCCTCAACCATCTGCGCCTGCTCTGACTTCTGTGCGCGCAGTCAGCACTGTTCACTGTTCACTTTTGCAGTCGACCATTGGCGCTGTAGCCGTTACTCCGCTTGGCAGACCGGACAGTCCGGTGCTACACCGGACAGTCCGGTGAATTATAGCGGAGGGCAATTCCAGAAACCCGAAGGTGGCAAGTTCGGAGTGATTCTCCTTGGTGCACCGGACACTGTCCGGTGGTGCACCGGATAGTCCGGTGCGCCAGACCAGGCCATCCTTCGGTTGTCTTTGCTCCTTTTTATTTGAACCCTTTCTTGGACTTTTTATTGGTTTGTGTTGAACCTTTGGCACCTGTATAACTCATAATCTAGAGCAAACTAGTTAGTCCAATTATTTGTGTTGGGCAATTCAACCACCAAAATCATTTAGGAAAAGGTGTGAGCCTATTTCCCTTTCAGTATTCCGCAACAAGCAAGATGAGCATGGTATGGTGACAAGGAACAAAGCCCTACTTGTAGCCAAGGGTTATTCACAAGTCGAAGGTTTGGATTTTGGTGAAACCTATGCACCCGTAGCTAGGCTTGAGTCAATTCGAATATTACTTGCCTATGCTACTCACCATGGCTTTAAGCTCATCAAATGGACGTGAAAAGTGCATTCCTCAATGGACCAATCAAGGAAGAGGTCTATGTTTACAAACCTCACGACTTTGAAGATAGCGAGTACCCTAACCATGTCTATAAACTCTCAAAGGCGATTTATGGGCTCAAGCAAGCCCCAAGAGCATGGTATGAATGCCTACGAGATTTTCTTATCACTAATGGCTTCAAAGTTGGTAAAGCCGATCCTACTCTCTTTACTAAAACCATTGCAAAAGATTTGTTTGTATGCCAAATTTATGTTGATGATATCATATTTGGGTCTACTAACAAATCTACTTGTGAAGAGTTTAGCAGGATCATGATTCAGAAATTTGAGATGTCTATGATGGGGGAGTTGAAGTATTTTCTAGGATTTCAAGTCAAACAACTCCAAGATGGCACCTTCATCAGCCAAACAAAGTACATACAAGACATACTTACCAAGTTTAGAATGAAGGATGCCAAGCCCATCAAGACACCCATGGGAACCAATGGGCATCTCGACCTCGACACGGGAGGTAAGTCCGTAGATCAAAAGGTATACCGGTCGATGATAGGATCTTTACTCTATTTATGTGCATCTCGACCGGATATTATGCTTTACGTATGCATGTGTGCAAGGTTCCAAGCCGGTCCTAAGGAAATTCACCTTAGAGCCGTGAAAAGAATCATGAGATATTTAGTTTATACTCCTAAGTTTGGTCTTTGGTACCCCAAGGGATCCACTTTTGATTTAATAGGAAATTCAGATGTCGATTGGGTAGGGTGTAAGATTGATAGGAAGAGCACAGCAGGGACTTGTCAGTTTCTAGGGAGTTCCCTAGTGTCTTGGGCTTCAAAGAAACAAAACTCAGTAGCTCTTTCCACCGCCGAAGCCAAGTATATTGCCACAGGTCATTGTTGTGCGCAATTACTTTGAATGAGGCAAACTGAAAGTAGCCTAGAGGGAGGGTGAATAGGCTACACCTGAAATTTTCCACTAAAAACTTCAAGATAGTGTCAAATTCAAGTTGCACTGGTGCAAACCGGTTCAGCTGATTTTGCTTACAGCTGAACAAGTTTGAACCTGCTCAACTTAGATTAGATAAACAGTTAAACAAATGTGACGAAGTAGTGAGAGATTTTGCTAAAGACTTGCCCTAGAGGAAATCCACTCGAATAGATGACAAATTGGTATGAATTGTTTTCACACGATTTGCACACAATATAATCCAATATGATCTAACCAACAAATTAAAGCAATTATCAAGAACACACAAGAACACACGATTTAACCCGAGGTTCGGCAACCACCACAAAGGTGTCCTACTCCTTGTTGAGGAGCCCACAAAGGGTCGGGTCTTTTCCAACCCTAATCCTCCACAAGCCGACCACCAAGGTCAAGGCAATCTCTTCTCAAATTTGCTCAACGAGGGGGTGATACAAACTTCTTGGGGTCGTCTACAAATTTGGAGACTCCCAAGCAACCTTTATCCGTCAAGGAACACAAGGTTCCAAGAGTAACAAATCCGCACAAGGTTAAGTTTGTGATGAGCTCAAAATGAAGAGAATGGGAGAATCGAGATGAAATCAACAGTGTGTTAGATCAACTTCACCTCACACCAAGGATCCTTCAAACGATTGAAGGGGATGCGATTTCGGGTGTGAGAGGTGAATTGAATGCCCTTGTTTGGAGGTTGGTCAGCCAAGAAATCATGGAGAGAGCAGAAGTGAATGAAGAGAGAGAGTGTGGGGGGTATTTAAAGGATCCCCCAAAAGCTGGAAGCCATTGGGAGAAGTGGACCAAAAACCGGTTGAACCGGTTCTTAAACCGGTTGAACCGGTTTCCACCAGGGAGTTCTCGCTTCACTGAGGTATTCAGCCGGAGACTCGACCGGCCTCAAATTTGGTTGAGCCAGACTCAAATCCGGTTGAACCAATTTTCAAAAAACTCTGCACATGACTTTTTCTGACAGATTTGACTGGCAGACTAGCAGGTCAGAAGGTGACAGAAGGAACAGTGCAGAAACTGGTTGAACCGATTTTTGAAACTGATCAATAGATTTTGAGAAAATTGAGGTGAACCAAGGTGAAACTTTAGTGGGGAGTTAAAGTGTTTTTTTCCAAGAGCATTCATGATCTAGTAAACTATTTTCTTAGAGGTTTTAAAAGAGTTTGGACTGAGCTCATCGCATTACTTACTTAACTTATTGCGGATCCCTCTTAATTGAACGACGATTTCTATAACTCAAGAATTATAAAATGCAAAATGTCGTTGTTCCCAAGCACTTGGAGCACGCTATATGATGTAGAATTTTAATACCATGTGCTTTTACATTTGCATACTCATAAGATATGTGCTTCTCCTGTCTGTAAAATAATTGCATACATGCTAGGAGCAAACTTGTTAGAATCTCTGTTTGTTTTGTCATTTAATCACCAAAACCCTCAATTAGGGTTGATTGCACTTACAATCTCCCCCTTTTTGGTGATTGATGCCAAAACAAACTAGAGTAGAGATAAAAATAAAAACACTGGCGAGATAAAAATTCTTGTGTATGTGTGGCTCCCCCTAAATATGTGCATGAGTTTTGAGATTTTCATATTGACTTGATATGTCAATTTTGCAACATATTTGGAGAAAAAGAATAACCAACACATTACACAATCACTAACGGATGCAACAGAAAATAAGATGTGATAATATCGAAATGACATTACTCTAACAAATCCATCATTGCATAGCATAAGATATGAGATAATACTAGCTATTACAATAATGGGCATCACATCATAAAATTGTCTATGGCCTAAGCCATCATCACATGCATCACAACAAGCATAGGCGAATAAAGTTATTACAGACTCAATGTTCATTACAAAAATAAAAGCCCCTGAGGGCTACCGAGCCAAGCTATCAATCCTTCTCCCCCTTTTTGGCAACTAGCACCAAAAAAGGAGGAGAGAAACATCAACCACAAATTACCAAGGAGGAGATGGGTCAAAGAACTGAGACGCCAAGTTAGCTGCAAAGTTTTCTTCCCTAGGCTAAGCTGGGGGGGATAGCTACCGATGGATCCTGGGGAGGAGGATATGAAGAAGATTGACCCGGATCCCCTTGGTGGGGAGGTGGGACATACTGCTCTCGATCATCAAAAAATTCTTCCTCTTCTCCTTCTTCATCTTCTACTGACATGAAGGGAACCCCATAGGCTTACTGGTGCCATTCATTGATCTCTGGCGGAAGAGGATGGAGGGTCACATCAGGCGAGCGGGGAGCAAATGGCATACTCATGGAAGAGGCCTGACGATGGAGGTTGTCGTCAGTCTCCCATTGTCGCCTCGCCAGCTCATGAACATCAGAAGATATGTTCCTGCACATAGAAAAGAAAGCTGCAATACCATGAGACAGTCGAGCTCCCATCCTGCGACCATGACCACGTGGTGTGGGAGATCCGCGACCAGGAGAGGGACACGAGGTACCGGCAGCAGCTTGTCCACGAGAGCTGGAAGGGGCTTTCCTCAATCGCCCTGTTGGATTGTTTGGGTCAATCCAGAAGGGGGTGTAGGAGAGATGTCTTGTCCCTTTTTCAAATTGAAACTGTGTCACCACTTCAATCATCTTCATGATGAAGGGGGCATGAAGACATCCCTTGAGAGGGAAGCAGGCGGCATGGATGATTTCTTGCCAAACCATATCAAATACATTTAGGCTTTCAGAACTGTTTGGCTTCATGAATGAGAGCAGGACTTTGCTCTCTCCGAGGATATTCATCTGATTTCCCCCTTTGGGGATGAGAGTCATTCTGCATAGAGAATTGATGTATCTGTAATACTTGTGCATATTGGTGGATTCCCAATATTTATCAGACTCAGAGATATGAAGATCCTTGGCTTCATCCTTGGTGGGAGGACGAAAGTCATGAATCTTGATTTTGTCTCCTGAAATATCCCCATCAGTAAATCCCAGGAAGTGAGCAAACCTCTTGTAGCTCACCTTATACCAGCTGCCTTCAATAAAAAAAATTGAGATAAGGAAAGTTATATGGACTTTCCTCATCAGCAAGCTTAATCCAGAGAGTAGAATAAAATTGTGCAATAATTTCATCATTCCAATCGTATTGGAATGTCATTATGGTCTTCATCCTTTTTCTCTCATAGACCCTCAATGTCTGTGTCATCTCTGGATCTCTAATGGCTTAGCATCCATCCCAGTTAATAAACCACTGATGGAGGTAGGACTGGGCGTTCGGTTCTTCGGTTCGGTTCGGTTCGGTTCGGTTCCTGGGTTCTTGTAGAAGTTCAGTTCTTCAAAAACTAGAACCGAAATAGCAAGATAAAGAAACCAGAACTGACTAGTTCGGTTCTCGGTTCTTCGGTTCGGTTCCTAGGTTCTAACCGAACTGTAACAACCACTCTAAAATTCTGAATAACGACAACTTTTGTGAGAAATTTCAGCAACATCTTCCCACAAACAACCACAAGTGCACAATGACCATAATTTCATAGATAATACATGGATGATTAGAGGTTTAACATAAGTCGATAAAACAATATCCGAAGTTACAAACACATGTAACAAATTGAATTTAATACTTTTGGTTTTTTCGATTCTTTCGGTTCTTTGGAGTGCAGAACCGAAAATATCTCATTTATTTCGGTTCTCAAAAAACCAGAACCGAATTTCATAACAGTTCCTTCGGTTCGGTTAGTTTGGTTTCGGTTCTCGGTTATTTCGGTTCGGTTCCTCGGTTCCGGTTCTTTTTGCCCAGTCCTAGATGGAGGATTGGCTGGTGCTTCTTGGGAAGAATCACAGAATTATAGAAATCAACATGTTGGAGGGTCCAGAAATGATTACCATCGATCCTGACATCATGAACTCGGAATGTAGGATTTTGGAAGCGCATGTCCTGGAGAAGGGCATACCCTCCGCTGGCAGTGAAATCAATGACTTGCTCGTTGGCAGAGCGACAGGCCTACGCTCTGTGAAGTACTAACCCCTTGATAATGGGTGCATTGGCAGAAGGGAGATCAACGTCATCATCTTTTCCTCCCTCATCATCGCTGGTAGCCTCCTTCAAAAGGGCTCTCAAAGTCTCCGTTTTTGGCGATTAATGCCAAAGGGGGCGAAAGTATTAGCCCAAAGCAAAAGGACCGCACCACCACTTAATTTTATAATTGCGTTTTGAAAATTTTATTTGGTATATTTCAAATTGGTATGACCATTTTTCAATTGGTATATTTAAGATAGTTTTTCAACATATTTCCAATTGGTATCTACTAAAACCCTCTTGAAAACTAAGAGGAGAATTTCATTCAGAGGGAGTTTTGTTTAGTCAAAGGAAAAGCATTTGAAACAGGGGGAGAAAATTTCAAATCTTGAAAATGCTTCTTGCAATCTTATTTATATACCTTTGACTATTTGCAAAAGACTTTGAAAAAGATTTTCCAAAAAGAATTTGCAAAAACAAAACAAGTGGTGCAAGTGTGGTCCAAAATGTTAAATAAAAGAAAGCAATCCATGCATATCTAGTGAAACTATAAACTGAGCAACCTATGCACTTACCTTATGCAAACTAGTTCAATTCTGCACTTATATATTTGTTTTGGTTTGTGTTGCCATCAATCACCAAAAAGGGGGAGATTGAAAGGGAAATAGGGTTAAACCTTTTCCTATAAATAATTTTGGTGGTTGAATGCCCAACACAAATAATTGGACTAACTAGTTTGCTCTAGATTATATATTCTACAGGTGCATAAAGGTTCAACACAAACCAATAAAAGATCAAAATCAGGGTTCAAAATCAAAGGAGCAAAGGAACCGAGGGTGCCCTGGTCTGCCGCACCAGACTGTCCGGTGTGCCACCGGACTGTGTCCGGTGCACCAGGACCATACAAGTCCAAACTCGCCACCTTCTAGTTTCTCAGAGGTCGCTCCGCTATAATTCACCGGACTGTCCGGTGTGCCACCAGACTGTCCGGTGCACGAGCGGAGCAACGGCTACCAGCACAACGGTCGACTGCAACGGACACCTGCGAACCCTACAGTGCGCGCAGAAGTCAGAGCAGACGCCAGAGGCGCACCGGACAGTGAACAGTGCCTGTCTGGTGCGGCACCAGACTGTCCGGTGCCACAAGAAGACAAAGCTCCAATGGTCGATTGCGCCCGAACACTAACGGTTGGGTGACGTGGGTGGCGCACCGGACAGCGTCCGGTGGTGCACCGGACTGTCCGGTGTGCCCATCGACAGCAACCACCCCAACGGTTGTTTTGGTGGTTGAGGGCTATAAATACCCCCAACCACCTCCACTTCACCTATCCAAGAATTCATCATACTTCATTCAATACAAGAGCAAAGTGCAACACTCCAAGACACAAATCAAAGCCACCAATCTAATCAAAGTCCTGTCGGCGTTTCGAGACCGGGGGGGTCCCTGAGCCGACGAGTGAGTGTGCCGCGTGCCCCAGCCCAGATGGGTCGAGCGCGTGGGCGAGCATGAAGGGGGGAGAAGCGAGGTGGCCGGAGACGGGCGTGAGAGAGGTGGAAATCCCGCGGCCTTCGTGTTCGTCCCGCGCCCAGGTCGGGTGCGCTTGCAGTAGGGGGTTACAAGCGTCCACACGGGTGAGGGAAGCGAGCGGCCCCAAGAGAGCGCCTGTCCCGTCCTCGTCCCCGTGCGGCCAACCTTCTCTAAGAAGGCCCTGGTCCTTCCTTTTATAGGCGTAAGGAGAGGATCCAGGTGTACAATGGGGGTGTAGCAGAGTGCTACGTGTCTAGCGGAGAGAGAGCTAGCGCCCTAAGTACATGCCAATGTGGCAGCCGGAGAGATCTTGGCACCCTGCTGGCGTGATGTCGTGGCTGTCGGAGGAGCAACGGAGCCTGGTGGAGGGACAGCTGTCGGAGCGGTCGAGTCCTTGCTGACGTCCCCCTGCTTCCGTAAGAGAGCTGAGAGCCGCCGTCGTCACAGAGCTTGTGGGGCGCCATCATTGCCCATCTGGCGGAGCTAGCCAGATGGGACACCGGTCTTGTTCTCTGTGGCCCGAGTCGGCTCGGGGTAGGGTGATGATGGCGCTCCCTGTTGACGTGGCGGGCCCGCGTCCAAGGCCGGGCGACGTGGGGGCTCCTCCGAAGCTGAGGTCGAGTCTGTCTTCTGTTGCCGAGGCCGAGCCCGAGCCCCCGGGTCGGGCGAGGCGGAGATCGTTCGGCAGAGGCCAGGGCGGAGTCCGAGCCCTGGGGTCGGGCGAAGCGGAGTTCGTCGTCTTCTGGGGCTGAGCCCGAGTCCGAGCCCTGGGTCGGGCGGAGCGGAGTTCGTCGTCTTCCGGGTCTTAGCCCGAGTCCGAGCCCTGGGGTCGGGCGGAGCGGAGTTCGCCGTCTTCCGGGTCTTAGCCCGAGTCCGAGCCCTGGGGTCGGGCGGAGCGGAGTTCGCCGTCTTCCGGGTCTTAGCCCGAGTCCGAGCCCTGGGTCGGGCGGAGCGGAGTTCGCCGTCTTCCGGGTCTTAGCCCGAGTCCGAGCCCTGGGGTCGGGCGGAGCGGAGTTCGCCGTTTTCCGGGTCTTAGCCCGAGTCCGAGCCCTGGGTCGGGCGGAGCGGAGCTTCCCACGGCGCCTTTGGCAAGGCCTGACTGCCTGTCAGACTCATTCTGTCGAGTGGCACTGCAGTCGGAGTGGCGCAGGCGGCGCTGTCCTTCTGTCAGACCGGTCAGTGGAACGGCGGAGTGACGGCGGTCACTTCAGCTCTGCCGGGGGGCACGCGTCAGGATAGAGGTGTCAGGCCGCCTTTGCGTTAAATGCTCCTGCAACTCGGTCAGTCGGTGCGGCGATTTAGTCAGGGTTGCTTCTTAGCGAAGCCAAGGCCTCGGGCGAGCCGGAGGTGTGTCCGCCGTTAAAAAGGGGGGCCTCGGGCGAGACGGAAGTCCCTCGAGGTCGGCTGCCCTTGGCCGAGGCTAGGCTCGGGCGAAGCGTGATCGAGTCACTCGTGTGGACTGATCCCTGACTTAATCGCACCCATCAGGCCTTTGCAGCTTTATGCTGATGGGGGTTACCAGCTGAGAATTAGGCGTCTTGAGGGTACCCCTAATTATGGTCCCCGACAGTAGCCCCCGAGCCTCGAAGGGAGTGTTAGCACTCGCTTGGAGGCTTTCGTCGCACTTTTTTGCAAGGGGACCAGCCTTTCTCGGTTGCATTTTGTTCCGGTGGGTGCGCGCGAGCGCACCCGCTGGGTGTAGCCCCCGAGGCCTCGGAGGAGTGGTTTCACTCCTTCGAGGTCTTAATGCCTTGTGTAATGCTTCGACTGGTCTGGTTGTTCCCTCATGCGAACTGGCCGTAGCCCGGGTGCACGGTCCGGGCCCAAGCTCTCGGGCTGGTATGTTGACGCTGTCAACGGTCTGGCCGGAGCCGAGTTTGCGAGAGCAGCCCCCGAGCCTCCGCACAGGGCGAGAGGACGATCAGGGACAGCCTCGGCTTTTTTTACATACGCCCCTGCGTCGCCTTTCCGCAAGGAGGAGGGGGGGAGAGCGCCATGTTACCCTCGATGGGCACCGAACATGGTGTCTCCGGTGAGCTGCAAGCGGGTAATCCGAGTGGACGTTCGTGCCCCGTTCGTTGGGGGTCGGCTAGGGGCCCAGAGGCACGCCCAAAAGTACCTGCGGGTGATCTGCCGGACCCGGTCCCCTGGCGACGGGGTCCGAGGGCTCGATGCCTCCCTCCGATGGGATTCCGTTACAAGATCGTTCCCGCTGGTCTCGGAAATGTCCTAGGGTACCTCGGGAGCGCAGCCCGAGCCTCGGTTATGTATCGAACGTACCCCTGGTCATCCCTCGCTCGGCGTCTGAGGCGACTGTGAACCCTTCGGGGGCCAGCCTTCGAACCCCTGATCAGTAATGGGCGCGGAGCCCGAGTAGCCTGAGGCGGCCATGGAGCCCTTCGGGGGGTTGGCCTTCGAACCCCTGACCAGTAGTGGGTGTCGGGCCCACGCGATCTGAGGCGACTGTTGAACCCTTCGGAGGGCCAGCCTTCGAACCTCTGATCAGTAGGGGGGCTCGGAGCCCGGTTCCTTCACAGAGAAGGATCCTTTTCGGGGTATCCCCCTTTCCCGGTCCCTGTTGCAAGAGATAGAGAAAGAGGAAAAAGGAAAAGGATACGAAATCGAATGACGCGGCGTACCTTTTTTGGCGCGGTTATTACGGCGAAGGCGAAGCGTCGCCCGCTTCTCCTGCCAGGGGCGCCGCCTGTCCCGCCGCGGAGTTAATGCGACGGGGCGAGTGGTTGGCGGGGCGGCCGTTGCGCGTGCGCGAGCCGTTCGAGGAACGGGTCACGGGCGCACCGTCTTCACGCCGTGGGAGGAGGCTCTCTTGCTGTCCCTGGATGGGACGTGAGCCTGGCTGACGACGTGACCGCTGCTCCCGCCCGCCTGCCACCGTCATTACTGCCGGCCCACTTTCGGCCGCATTGACCGTTGCGCCAGGCTGGCGCTGCTGGGTCGTGCGCTGGGTCGCCTCGAGTCGCGGCATAGGCTCCGCAACCGAAGAGGTGCGGCGGTGGTACAAGTGGCGGTGCGGTTGCTTGCATGCAGCAACTGGCGCGCTGGTTGCGTGACGCGTGGGCCTAGGCCTCCAAGCTGGCGTGTCAGAAGTCGGAGAAGCGCGTCCACCTGGCGCGGTTGCATGCCGCCTGCATGGCTGCCCGCCCCTTCCGCCCGTTGGTCTGGGCAAAAGTGGGGGTCGCTTGTAACCGCTGGGCGGTTGCGTGCACCACGCGCGGCGGTTTGGCTTCTTCTGCTCTGAGCCGGTTTGCATGACATGCGGGACCCAGCCCCCGCACCGCAGGGGAGGGCCTTGGAGCATGTTGGAGAAGACTCGGCCCATGGCGTTTGGGGGCGCACGTAGGGAGAGTTGCCTTTAAAAAGGAGGGTGACCCCTTTCGGAAGGCAACCATGTCTTCTTCCTCCCTTATGCGTCGTGTCTTTCCATCTTCCAAGCCCCCGGATGGGGGGTATCCGCCGTCTTTCCGCCTCCTCGTTGGAGGAACGCAACTCCGTGGGAGTAGGTACCTTTCAGCCATCGTTCGGCTTCAAGGATTTTCATCAGCCGGCCCGGCTGCACCCCCACGCCGGCGGTCACCCAAGATGGTGACCACCAGTTCCTGGGTGGGGAGGAGCAAGCCGGGCTGCGATCTTGGTCCCACCCTCAGCTTCAAGGATGTTCATCATCCTCGCTGGGATGGGGACCGGGCTGAGCCGGCGCTCTACCTCCCGTGCGGGTCCGCAGGTCACCCTCTCCCGCGGCGTTCAAGGGAGAAGGCGCTCACCGGCCCCGTGGGCGGCGCGGACTTAGACAACGTGGGGCTGATCGACGGCGGGCGTCGTCACCTCCAGCGTGTCGGAGTCGTCGGCTTGGCTCCCGGCGGCCCCTCCTGCCGGAGGGCGGCTGCCGCGCCGTGTGCACGGGAGGACCACCCACGATGCCGCGCGCTGCTAGGGCGGCGTTCGTGTTCTGGGGTGGCCCTGCTTTTGCACCGGGATGGCGCCCTCGCGCAGAGGTCGGTGCCCCACTCGTCTGGGAGGATTTGAGTGGGGATCTGCCGGGGGGCTGGTGGCCCCCGCCATCAGCGCCGAGGCGGAGGCGGCTCGAGAAGTCCCTGTCGCCGACGGGATCACTGCCACCATCCGCGCCCCGGGCCTCCGGTTCTTCGTACTTGTCCTCGCCCCTCGAGCGTCGGCGTGGGCGAGGGCAAGATTGCAGCAGCGCCCACCCTGAGGCCGGCACTGCTGTGGCTCGGCCATCCGGAGCGGGGGTCGTTGTCGTCGTAGTCAGAGCGGGCGGCGGCGAGCCGCTCGTCAGTCTTCTGTTGCTCCACAGGCTTTTTCCCCATGGAGTGGGGTTGTTCGTACCTGCGGAGGGGGAACCGGAGTTCCATTTGTAATGGCACTTTGATTGCCAGTGTTTTTGTTCATTGTGGCTGTCGAGGCCTGAACATGTATGTAATTTCGGCACGGAGCCGTGTTTTTTCTTCATTTTCGAGCACTAAGTCTCGCCTGTCGATTATCTGAACCGCTTTACGAAGCATGAGTCGCCCCGTGTCAAGGTGACGAGTGAGGTATCCGTATCCCGGAGGCGTAGGAGTCCCTCGGCTCGATCGGCCTTGTTGTCTGAGGCTCCTCTAGCTTAGTTAAAGGGACCCCTTGGCCGCTCTTCGATGAGCCGAGGCCAGGGGTAGCGATGTCAGTACGAACAGAGGCGGAGTTGGCTCAAAAATGGGAACCTGGTTGGCCGGAGCCTAGCCGGGTTGTCCGTCAGCGGGGCCAACGCCGGAGTCGATTAGCCGAGGCCTCGGGTCGGGCTGGCGCCCTTGGAAGATGGTTGGCCGAGGCCCCAGGGGTAACCGGCCGAGCCGCCTGCTCGGGCCGGATTCCCGGAGAAATCCCTGGACCGCGTCGCCGTCCGAGGCTGGGTCGGACCTCGCTGAAGGCGTCGTCGATGTCGAGGGTGCTACAGCCCCCTTCAGCGTGAAGACCCGAGCCTGCAGGATCAGATTGTCTTGTAGCGTGTGCCTTCTGCGGCCGCCGAGGCCAGAAAACACACCCTCGCTGCATTGTAAAGCCGCGTCTTCTTTCCTCTTATTTCGAGCATCTGGACTTTCCGTCGGTAACAGGGATGTTTGCATGGGCGAGAGTTGCTTCTCGCGGAAGGTGATGAGTGAGGTATCCGTATCCCAGAGGCGTGGGAGTCCCTCGGCTCGGTCGGCCTTGCCGCTTACGCGTACTTTCGCCCGTCCATGAGGCCCTGTCACCGATTCAGTCGAGAAGGCTTGAAGGACCTCCTCGGCAGAAGAGCTTCCGAACGTGAAGACTTGTTCGGTCCGCGGAATCACTTTATCCGAACGCGAGTTACTTATCGCAGAAGGTGATGAGTGAGGTATCCGTATCCCGGAGGCGTAGGAGTCCCTCGGCTCGGTCAGCCTTGGCTGCTTACGTGTACTCCGTCGTTTACAGGATCCGCTTTTCGAAGTAGTCAAAAAGCACGAAAGAAATTCTGCTAAAAAGAGATCCTTTTTCGAGGAAAACTTCGACGCAGAGGGGGTCTCCCCCCTTTTAGCCCCCGAGGGAGGGTCGGGCTTTGCCGAGGCGAGGCCGACCCTTCCTTGATGACTAAACTTTGCGTGGGCGCGAGGTATATGAACAACTTGAAAACATCTTAAGGGTAGAAGCGACGTAGCTGTTTGATGTTCCAAGCGTTGCCGTAGATCTCGCCTTGATTGTTGGCCAGCTTGTATGTTCCGGGCTTCAGAACTTTGGCGATGACGAATGGCCCCTCCCAGGGGGGCGTGAGTTTGTGCCTCCCTCGGGCGTCTTGTCGCAGCCGAAGCACCAGGTCGCCCACCTGGAGGTCTCGGGGCCGGACCCCTCGGGCGTGGTAGCATCGCAGGGACTGCTGGTACCGCGCCGAGTGTAGTAAGGCCTTGTCCCGAGCCTCTTCCAGCTGGTCCAGCGATTCTTCTCGGCTAGCTTGGTTGCTTTGATCGGTGTATGCCCTCGTCCTCGGGGAGCCGTATTCCAGGTCAGTGGGCAAGATGGCCTCGGTCCCGTAGACCAGGAAGAACGGCGTAAAACCCGTGGCTCGGCTCGGCGTCGTCCTCAGGCTCCAGACCACCGAGGGGAGTTCCTTCATCCATCGCTTGTCGAACTTGTTGAGGCCGTTGTAAATCCGAGGCTTGAGCCCTTGTAGAATCATGTCGTTGGCACGCTCTACTTGCCCATTTGACATGGGATGAGCCACGGCGGCCCAGTCCACCCGGATGTGGTGATCCTCGCAAAAATCCAAGAATTTTTTGTCGGTGAACTGGGTACCGTTGTCGGTGATGATGGAGTTTGGGACCCCGAAGCGATGGATGATGTTGGTGAAGAACACCACCGCCTGCTCGGACCTGATGCTGTTCAGGGGTCGGACCTCGATCCACTTGGAGAATTTGTCGATGGCGACCAGCAGGTGCGTGTAGCCCCCGGGCGCCTTCTGCAAGGGACCAACGAGGTCCAGACCCCATACAGCAAAGGGCCAGGTGATGGGTATCGTCTGCAGAGCCTGAGCGGGCAGGTGGGTCTACTTCGCATAGAATTGGCACCCTTCGCAGGTGCAGACAATTCTAGTGGCGTCAGCCACCGCCGTTGGCCAGTAGAAGCCTTGCCGGAAGGCATTCCCGACAAGGGCTCGAGGCGCTGCATGATGGCCGCAAGCCCCCGAGTGTATTTCTTGCAGGAGTTCCTGACCTTCGGCGATGGAGATGCATCGCTGGAGGATGCCCGAGGGGCTCCGGTGGTAGAGCTCCTCGTCATCGCCCAGCAAGACGAATGACTTGGCGCGTCGAGCTACCCGCCGAGCCTCGGCTTGGTCGAGGGGTAGCTCTCCTTGGCGGAGATATCGCAGGTACGGGGCCTGCCAATTTCGATCAGGCGTGGCCCCGTTCTGCTCCTCCTCGACGTTCAGTGCCTCGGCTTCGGGGGCTGAGGGTACCTCGGGCTGAACCGAGGACGCCTCGGGCCGAGCCGAGGGCGCCTCGGGCTGAGCCGAGGGTGCCTCGGGCTCGGGCACGTCGTCGATCTTGACGGAGGGTTGATGCAGATCCCGGGAGAAGACGTCCGGGGGGACCACCGTTCGCCCCGAGGCTATTTTAGCCAGCTCGTCCGCAGTCTCGTTGTAGCGCCGAGCGATGTGGTTGAGCTCGAGCCCGAAGAACTTGTCTTCCAGGTGCCGAACCTCGTCGCAGTAGGCCTCCATCTTCGGGTCGCGGCAGTGGGAGTTCTTCATGACTTGGTCGATGACGAGTTGCGAGTCACCGCGGGCGTCGAGGCGTCTGACCCCTAGCTCGATGGCGATCCGCAACCCGTTGACCAGAGCCTCGTACTCGGCCACATTGTTGGACGCCGGGAAATGGAGGCGGAGCACGTAGCGTAGGTGCTTCCCGAGGGGCGAGATGAAGAGCAGGCCCGCGCCGGCTCCCGTCTTCATCAGCGACCCGTCGAAAAACATGGTCCAGAGCTCCGGTTGGATCGGAGCCGTCGGCAGCTGGGTGTCGACCCATTCGGCCACGAAGTCCGCCAACACCTGAGACTTGATGGCCTTCCGAGGGGCGAACGAGATTGTTTCGCCCATGATTTCCACCGCCCACCTTGCGATCCTGCCCGAGGCCTCTCGGCACTGGATGATCTCCCCCAGGGGGAAGGATGACACCACAGTTACCGGATGAGACTCAAAGTAGTGTCGTAACTTTCGCCTCGTCAGGATCACAGCATACAGCAGCTTCTGAACTTGTGGGTAGCGGATCTTGGTCTCGGACAGTACCTCGCTGACGAAGTAGACTGGCCTCTGAACGGGCAGTGCATGCCCTTCCTCTTGCCTCTCGACCACAATCGCGGCGCTAACCACCTGAGTGGTAGCGGCGACGTAGACCAAGAGGGCTTATCCATCAGCTGGGGGCACCAAGACAGGCGCCTTTGTAAGGAGTGCCTTCAGGTTCCCGAGGGCTTCCTCGGCCTCAGGGGTCCAAGCGAAACACTCGGTCTTCCTTAAGAGGCGGTACAGAGGCAGACCTCTTTCGCCGAGGCGTGAGATGAAGCGGCTCAGGGCCGCGAGACATCCCATGACCCTCTGTACACCTTTTAAGTCCTTGATGGATCCCATGCTGGTGATAGCTGCGATCTTCTCCGGGTTGGCTTCGATGCCTCGCTCGGAGACGATGAACCCCAGGAGCATGCCCCGGGGCACCCCGAAGACACACTTCTCAGGATTGAGCTTGACTCCTTTCGCCTTGAGACATCGGAATGTCACTTCAAGGTCAGAGAGAAGGTCGGAAGCCTTCCTTGTCTTGACTACGATGTCATCGACGTAGGCCTCGACCGTGCGACCGATGTGTTCGCCGAACACATGGTTCATGCACCGCTGGTACGTCGCGCCCGCATTCCTCAAACCGAACGGCATGGTGACATAGCAGTACATGCCGAACGGTGTGATGAAAGAAGTCGCGAGTTGGTCGGACTCTTTCATTCGGATCTGGTGATACCCTGAGTAGGCATCGAGGAAGGACAGGGTTTCGCACCCAGCGGTGGAATCCACGATTTGATCGATGCGAGGCAGAGGGTAGGGAATCTTCGGACATGCTTTGTTGAGACCAGTGTAGTCTACACACATTCGCCATTTCCCCCCTTTCTTCCTCACAAGCACAGGGTTGGCAAGCCATTCGGGATGGAATACCTCTTTGATGAACCCTGCTGCCATTAGCTTGTGGATCTCCTCGCCTATCACCCTGCGCTTCTCCTCGTCGAATCGGCGCAGAGGCTGCCTGACAGGTCGGGCTCCGGCCCGAATATCCAGCAAGTGCTCGGCGACATCCCTCGGTATGCCGGGCATGTCCGAAGGACTCCACGCAAAGACGTCGGCGTTTGCGCGGAGAAAGTCGACGAGCACTGCTTCCTATTTGGGGTCGAGCCCGGAACCAATCCGAATCTGCTTGGAGGCGTCGCCGCGGGGGTCGAGAGGGACGGCCTTAACCGTCTCCGCTGGCTCGAAGTTGTCGGTGTGACGCTTCACGTCTGGCACCTCTTTGGAGAGGTTCTCCAGGTCGGCGATGAGGGCCTCGGACTCGGCGAGGGCCTCGGCGTACTCCACGCACTCCACGTCGCATTCGAACGCGTGTTTGTACGTGGGGCCGACGGTGATGACCCCGTTGAGGCCCGGCATCTTGAGCTTTAGGTAGGTGTAGTTGGGGACGGCCATGAACTTCGCGTAGCATGGCCTCCCCAGTACCGCGTGGTAGGTTCCTCGGAACCCGACCACCTCGAACGTCAAGGTCTCCCTTCGGAAGTTGGAGGGCGTTCCGAAGCAGACGGGAAGGTCGAGTCGTCCGAGGGGCTGGACGCGCTTCCCAGGGATGATCCCGTGGAACGGCGCAGCGCCTGCCCGGACGGAGGACAGATCGACGCGCAGGAGCCTGAGGGTCTCGGCGTAGATGATGTTGAGGCAGCTGCCCCCGTCCATCAGGACCTTGGTGAGCCTGACGTCGCCGATGATGGGGTCGACGACGAGCGGGTATTTCCCCGGGCTCGGCACGTGGTCGGGGTGGTCGGCCTGGTCGAAGGTGATGGGCTTGTCGGACCAGTCTAGGTAGACTGGCGCCACCACCTTCACCGAGCAGACCTCCCGGCGCTCTTGCTTGCGATGCCGAGCTGAGGCATTCGCCGTATGCCCACCGTAGATCATGAAGCAGTCGCGGACCTCGGGGAACTCTCCTGCTTGGTGATCTTCGTTCTTGTCGTCGTCGCGGGCCCTGCCACCCTCTGCGGGTGGCCCGGCCCTGTGGAAGTGGCGCCGAAGCATGATGCACTCCTCGAGGGTGTTCTTGACGGGCCCCTGATGGTAGGGGCACGGCTCCTTGAGCATCTTGTCGAAGAGGTTAGCACCTCCGGGGGGCTTCCGAGGGTTCTTGTACTCGGCGGCGGCGACAAGGTCCGCGTCAGCGGCGTCGCGTTTCGATTGCGACTTCTTCTTGCCCTTCTTCTTGGCGCCGCGTGGAGTAGACGCCTCGGGAGCCTCTTCCGATGGGCGGCCCTGGGGCTGCTTGTCCTTTCGGAAGATAGCCTCAACCGCCTCCTGGCCAAAGGCGAACTTGGTGGCGATGTCCATCAGCTCGCTCGCCCTGGTGGGGGTCTTGCGACCCAACTTACTCACCAGGTCGCGGCAGGTGGTGCCGGCAAGGAACACGCCGATGACATCCGAGTCGGTGATGTTGGGCAGCTCGGTGCGTTGCTTCGAGAATCGCCGGATGTAGTCCCGGAGAGACTCTCCCGGCTGTTGCCGGCAGCTCCGGAGGTCCCAGGAATTCCCGGGGCGCACGTACGTGCCCTGGAAATTGCCGGCGAAGGCTTGGACCAAGTCGTCCCAGTTGGAGATCTGTCCCAGAGGCAGGTGCTCCAACCAGGCGCGAGCAGTGTCGGAGAGGAACAAGGGAAGGTTGCGGATGATGAGGTTGTCGTCATCCGTTCCACCCAGTTGGCAGGCCAGGCGGTAGTCCGCGAGCCACAGTTCCGGCCTCGTTTCCCCCGAGTACTTTGTGATAGTAGTCGGGGGTCGGAACCGGGTCGGGAACGGCGCCCGTCGGATGGCCCGACTGAAGGCCTGCGGACCGGGTGGTTCGGGCGAGGGACTCCGATCCTCCCCGCTGTCGTAGCGCCCCCCACGCCTGGGGTGGTAGCCTCGGCGCACCCTTTCGTCGAGGTGGGCCCGACGGTCACGACGGTGGTGCTCGTTGCCGAGGTGGCCCGGGGCCGCAGGCGCGGTGTTACGCGTGCGCCCGGCGTAGACCGAGGCTTCCCGCATGAATCGGGAAGTCGCGGCGTGAGGTTCCGAGGGGTATCCCTGCCTTCGGGAGGCAGTGCTCTCGGCCCGTCGGACCGTGGCGCCTTCCAGGAGATTCTTGAGCTCTCCCTGGATTCGCCGACCCTCGGTGGTTGATGGCTCCGGCATCGCGCGGAGGAGCATCGCTGCGGCTGCCAGGTTCTGACCAACCCCGCTGGATGCGGGCGGCGGCCTGACCCTGACATCGTTGGCGACGCGGTGCTGGAGACCCTGGGGCAGGTGACGTATTTCTCCGGCCGGGGGTTGGCCCGCCCATACCTGCCCGACGTCCCGGCGGATCGTCTCAAGCGCCCCTGTTCCCTCGTCGAGCCTGGTCTGCGCCCCGCGGACTTGCTCGAGCTGCGGGTCGTGACCCCCCGCCGGAACGGGGACCACAGCTAGCTCCCGCGGGATGTCGGCGCGAGGCACCGGCCTAGAAAAATCACCGTCCTCCGGCATGCCAAGATGGTTGCCTTCGGAGGGATCCCCTAGCTCGACGTGGAAACATTCGCGGCTTGGGCCGCAGTCCTCGTCGTCAAGGCCGCGGCTTCCGTTGGAACAGTCGGAGAGGCAGTAGTCACATGCGGTCATGAAGTCCCGCATGGCACTGGGGTTGCCAAATCCAGAGAAATCCCAACAGATGCTGGGATCGTCATCTTCCTCGGACCCAGAGGGCCCGTAGGTCAAGACGTCCGTCAACCGGTCCCAAGGCGACCGCATACGAAACCCCAGTGGGGTTGCACTCGCCTCAATGAGAGCGCCCGCCAAAGCGAGGTCGCTTGGCGGGTTGAGGCCGAGTCGAAAAGACGTAGGATGGGAATTAGTCAGTACCTTTTGGTCGACGCGGAGCGACGTAGTCACATCGGGGACTGGTTGCACCGTCATCTCAGGTACGAGGGCGACGTCCTGCAAGCTCTTCGCGAGTGCGCCGACGTCGTCCACTTGTTCGGGATTGGCGTGTCGCGGGGGGACGGCGCTCGCCTTCGTCTCGAACGCGAGGTCGACGCCCGGCGTGCCTTCCGTCGGGGCGCTGGGGATGTCGATTCGCTCGACAGCCGACGAAGCGCGGCCTCCCGCTTGGCCTTGGTTGCCCCGCCTCCTCCTCCGTTGGCGGGGGAGAGGACGGGGCGAGCTCGAATGTTGTTCTTCCACCGCGCTGGGAAGATGTCGTCGGTTCCGCCGCTGGCGGGCGGGATGTCGGCCGCCATTGTCGTTGTCGCGCGGCGGTGGAAGGAGTATCATGTCGTAGCTGCCGTCGAAGGACATGAACTCAAGACTCCCGAAACGGAGCACCGTCCCGGGCCGGAGAGGTTGCTGGAGACTACCCATCTGGAGCTTGACGGGAAGCTGTTCGTCAGCACGCAGCAGACCCCTACCTGGCGCGCCAACTATCGGCGTTTCGAGACCGGGGGGTCCCTGAGCCGACGAGTGAGTGTGTCGCGTGCCCCAGCCCAGATGGGTCGAGCGCGTGGGCGAGCGCGAAGGAGGGAGAAGCGAGGTGGCCGGAGACGGGCGTGAGAGAGGTGGAAATCCCGCGGCCTTCGTGTTCGTCCCGCGCCCAGGTCGGGTGCGCTTGCAGTAGGGGGTTACAAGCGTCCACGCGGGTGAGGGAAGCGAGCGGCCCCAAGAGAGCGCCTGTCCCGTCCTCGTCCCCGCGCGGCCAACCTTCTCTAAGAAGGCCCTGGTCCTTCCTTTTATAGGCGTAAGGAGAGGATCCAGGTGTACAATGGGGGTGTAGCAGAGTGCTACGTGTCTAGCGGAGAGAGAGCTAGCGCCCTAAGTACATGCCAATGTGGCAGCCGGAGAGATCTTGGCACCCTGCTGGCGTGATGTCGTGGCTGTCGGAGGAGCAACGGAGCCTGGTGGAGGGACAGCTGTCGGAGCGGTCGAGTCCTTGCTGACGTCCCCCTGCTTCCGTAAGAGAGCTGAGAGCCGCCGTCGTCACAGAGCTTGTGGGGCGCCATCATTGCCCATCTGGCAGAGCTAGCCAGATGGGACACCGGTCTTGTTCTCTGTGGCCCGAGTCGGCTCGGGGTAGGGTGATGATGGCGCTCCCTGTTGACGTGGCGGGCCCGCGTCCAAGGCCGGGCGACGTGGGGGCTCCTCCGAAGCTGAGGTCGAGTCTGTCTTCTGTTGCCGAGGCCGAGCCCGAGCCCCCGGGTCGGGCGAGGCGGAGATCGTTCGGCAGAGGCCAGGGCGGAGTCCGAGCCCTGGGGTCGGGCGAAGCGGAGTTCGTCGTCTTCTGGGGCTGAGCCCGAGTCCGAGCCCTAGGTCGGGCGGAGCGAAGTTCGTCGTCTTCCGGGTCTTAGCCCGAGTCCGAGCCCTGGGGTCGGGCGGAGCGGAGTTCGCCGTCTTCCGGGTCTTAGCCCGAGTCCGAGCCCTGGGGTCGGGCGGAGCGGAGTTCGCCGTCTTCCGGGTATTAGCCCGAGTCCGAGCCCTGGGTCGGGCGGAGCGGAGTTCGCCGTCTTCCAGGTCTTAGCCCGAGTCCGAGCCCTGGGGTCGGGCGGAGCGGAGTTCGCCGTCTTCTGGGTCTTAGCCCGAGTCCGAGCCCTGGGTCGGGCGGAGCGGAGCTTCCCACGGCGCCTTTGGCAAGGCCTGACTGCCTGTCAGACTCACTCTGTCGAGTGGCACTGCAGTCGGAGTGGCGCAGGCGGCGCTGTCCTTCTGTCAGACCGGTCAGTGGAACGGCGAAGTGACGGCGGTCACTTCGGCTCTGCCGGGGGGCGCGCGTCAGGATAGAGGTGTCAGGCCGCCTTTGCGTTAAATGCTCCTGCAACTTGGTCAGTCGGTGCGGCGATTTAGTCAGGGTTGCTTCTTAGCGAAGCCAAGGCCTCGGGCGAGCCGGAGGTGTGTCCGCCGTTAAAAAGGGGGGCCTCGGGCGAGACGGAAGTCCCTCGAGGTCGGCTGCCCTTGGCCGAGGCTAGGCTCGGGCGAAGCGTGATCGAGTCACTCGTGTGGACTGATCCCTGACTTAATCGCACCCATCAGGCCTTTGCAGCTTTATGCTGATGGGGGTTACCAGCTGAGAATTAGGCGTCTTGAGGGTACCCCTAATTATGGTCCCCGACAAGTCCCTAATTCAATTCTAGTGCTTTAGGACTTGTGAGAGGATCGTTCTCGTGTTTCTTTGTTGCTTGGTTGGCTTTCTTCTTTCTCTCATTTTTATTCTCAAAGCCTTGTAAGCGAAGCAAGAGACACCAATTGTGTGGTGGTCCTTGCGGGGTCTAAGTGACCCGAGAAATCAAGGAAGAAAGCTCACTCAGTCTAAGTGACCGTTTGAGAGAGGAAAAGGGTTGAAAGAGACCCGGTCTTTGTGACCACCTCAACGGGGACTAGGTTCTTTAGAACCGAACCTCGGTAAAACAAATCACCGTGTTCATCCGCATTATTTCTTGGTTGATTTGTTTTCCCCTCTCTCCCGAACTTAATATTCGTTCTAACGCTAACCCCGGCTTGTAGTGTGTGCTTAAGTTTATAATTTTCAGATTCCGCCTATCCACCCCCTCTAGGCGACTTTCAGTAGTCAATCACGATTGTCTCCACCTCTGTGGTTGATCAACGTAGCGGTTGTAGATCCACCTCCACGTAGTTTACACATACAAGGAGGAACATTGTTCGCTGGTGTGTTAGCATAGTGTGCGCATGCAGCGCATCAAAAGTCTCGCCATGAGGTCCAAGGGAAGCAGCAGCTAAAGTTTGCACATGTGGTGGAATGAACTGAGCATCTCCAAAAGGTCCCTTAAAATATTCTCTACCTTAAAATTTTAGGGAAAATAAAAAAAACTAGACTCCAACAACTCTCCTAAAACTCTCCCAACTTTTTGATAGCCCGAAAGCTTTCCTCATTTGCAGATACAAATAGAGAGATTTTTTTGTTCCCTAATATTGTTTCCCACTGGTTTATCGTCACTATTCCCACCAACCCATGGCTAATTTTGTTTTCGCTGTCCCATTGCCATAACCCACGCCACCCCATCATCGAGCTATACGTCGCCACCCATCCATCATCGGCTAGCCACCCTTGGTCAACTTATCTACCTACGACACCCTTCGCCGATGTCGCATCCCGTCATTCGGCCACGCTCGATAATACGATGGGTAAAAATAATGTAAGAAAGATTACATAGGTCAAAGATGTCCTGGCTAACGAATGAACGTGGGTGCTAAAGATGATCTGACCTAGTTTAAATTATTGTTGGTACATATTTAGGGGAACTATTGGAGATAAGAAGAAAATCATCTCCCAATAATTTTTAGGCTGCTTCCATTTTTTGGGTGATTTTAAAGTCTTTTGAAGATGCTCTAAGCCTCTAACTCTACTCCCTTTCCATATATTTATAGAGCATATTAATGAACTATAACTTCATTAAACCTTGAATCTATACCACTATATAATCCACCAGTTTGAACTTTACAAAATTTACTCACCAAATCACCCCTGCACACATAACCTGCACTAAATCCACCAAACAAACTGTTTAACACACCAACAAAACCAACAGTACAGATCATTGGATAACCCTGTCTCCCTTATTCAAATTAAATGAACAATATTATTTGGATCATCCATCCCCCTCTCTCTCCCTCACGATACTGCCCCCTCACTCATGCCACTACCGTCAACCTCCCCCCTCCCTAGGATCGTAGTGTCCCAATAAATTCTGACTCTAATCCGAACATACCTTCAATGGTAACAATACGGCCTTGTCACCATGGCTCTCAGCTTCGATTGCCTCATTGCCACTGTGGCACCACCTATTCTCACTGGATGGGGTTGGGATTGTAGCCAGATATGACCATTGCATTCAAGGTTTCCACTACTCCCACCGATGTTGTCACACCCGGTTTTGGAAGGTAAACCGAATGCGAACCATGTACGTGCCAGGATCAGAAAGTCACGTACACAGTGATTACATAATTGGACATCATCACACAATGCTCAAAATAAATAGCGGCAAGGTAGTTTATTACATCAAGATGTCCAAGACATCCACAGAGTCTATTACATAACCATTGTTCAACATAATTATCAAAGTGCGGAAATAAGAAACGTAGATGCTAAGCCTACACAGGCAGCTGACTGGGGGTTTGCCACTAAGAAAGAACTAGAACTCGTCATAGTCCTGAAACTCCTCGTAATCTTCCATGTTGCCAACATCACCTCCTGAGCATTAAGAATAGTGGGGACAACCTGGGGTGGGGTGGTTTGTAAAGCAAGGGTGAGTACACATTAATGTACTCAGCAAATGTCCCGTTTGGCTAAAGTGGACTAGCTGTATCTGGAGTTGAGGTTAAGCAGTTGATTTTAGTTGGTCAAGTATTTATTATTATTAGTAGAGCCAAGTTTTAGTAATAACCCAGTTATTACCCAGAAGTACCTCCTCAAACAAGGAAATACCAGAGATCAGATTTTATAACATCATTATTACCATCATCATATAAGTATCCAAAGTTCTTCTAATCAAAGAGGATCCCAAAGCTACTCTTAACCGTGAGCTCGGCTGATATACTAGTTTTAACACTCTACAGAGGTTGTACACTTTACCCACAAGTTGTGATCCCTGTATGCCTTGGGTCGATCAAACCCTCAAACACTACCAAGGTGAGTCGGCAAGGTTTCACTACGTAGCCTTTACAGAGACTCCCTGGTGCATAGCTGCTCGTTAGGTTTCGTCAGTCGTACAAACGCAGTACACCTCCCCAAGGTGGGTGACTAACAAAAACCAAATCAAATGAACCTCTGCACCCCAACCTTGGCAGAGCGAGCACTACGCCCCGGCCCCCATTGATGGCCATCCGGCAAAGCCAACTACACGCCCAGGTTCATCTAATTAATCAGCTAAGGGCGTCCCATTCCACCCTCATGGTTGTACTGTTATCCCAGGTGGTCACTCCACGAACAGGTCCTTACAGAGAGGTACTCAGGAAAAAGGTCTGAGTCCCCTAAGGAATCACAAGGTCATCCACAAAATCAGGATAACAATATCGTATCATAAATGTTCACATCATGTTCATTGATTAAGTTAAAGCAATAGCAACATGCTAACCATGATAACCCAAAAAGGTAGACAAGGATAAGTGAATAGAAAGCTAGTCAATCCTTAGGTTTCATAAAGTAATGCGGGACAGTGAATTATAAAGTATGTAGGACATAATGGGTTAGAGGACACTTGCCTTAACCAGGTTGCTGCTCAGGAAGGTCTCCAACAACACACTCAGGAATCTCGGACTGCTCGATGTCTAAATAAAGCGAGCATGCATTCAATACATTTGGAAAGTACAAATGAACATCACACCAAACATGTACCAACATCAGAACACATCTTAAAAGGCCACAATACTACATAAGGGATAATAGATTCAAAGTATAACATAAACTATAACCTACATTAACTTTATTTGAAAGTAGATTACTGCTTCTCCTAAGTGTTATTTACAAGTACAAAATCATAGATCAATTTGTTTTATGGTGACCTAAGATTTAGAACAGAGATAAACTTATGTAATGCATATTATTAATCTCACAAGCTCAACCAAGTTAAAATTTCTAAGGTTCTCCTTTTATTTATTTTATTAAATAACTAAAACATACATCTACATTAGTTCATATTTAATCATAAAAAAATAGAGTGTACAGACAGTGAGTGAACCTATTTTATTTAAACAGAGAATAATTCTATGAACATTTTTGCAATTTGAATCACTAAATTTGGAGTTCATATGTAAAAGTTATGAAATAAACAAGTTTGGGAATTCAAAATATGAAATTAGGGTTAATTCTGTGATTATTTAAAAGTCTAGGGCTAAATCTGCAAGATTACAGGGGCCTGCGCATGAAAACCAGGGACGTCGGGTTGATTTCCAGTAAACCAAGGGTTTCTTTAAGAAAACTAACGCGCGAAGGGGTATCAGGTGAATCTAACCGTTGGATCAGAAACTGACGACCGAGATTAGATCTGCGACCGAGGACGCGCGCGCGGGGGCGGGCGAGCGCTGATAAGTGGGCCAGGGAGTGTCAGTGACTGAGGGGGAGAGCGCACTAACCGAGCGGGTCCAGTGCCAGAGGGGAAACAGACGGCTACAGGGGTCTGAGGGGGTCCGAGCCGTTCGATCAAGATCGGACGGAGGGGGTCCGAACGGGTCCAAGCGGGTCCGAGGGGGTCCGAGCGGGTCCGAATCGTTCGATCAAGATCGAACGAGGGAAACCAGAACGGGAATGATGAGCGGCTGCGAAAGGCACTGACAGGCGGGCCAGGGCGTGTCAGGCGCGCGTGCACGAAGTGGTATCCCGCGGCCCAGGCCGTTCGATCTGGATCGAACGGAGGGGATCAGACCGAGGGGGTTGAATGGCTGCGGGCGGCGCTGCTCCTCTCCACGACGGTGAGGTCGCCGGAGTTGAGGCGAGCGCGGGCTACAATGGCTCCGGGGTCGCTGGAGTTGGGTAGAGGGGAAGAGGGCGCCACGGCGAACTCAATGGCGGGGAAGAGGCCATGAATCCACAGGCAGAGGGGGGAGAACGGCAGTGAGAGGGTCTCGGGCGGGCCAGAGAAACTCTGGTGAGCGATTCCGACCACGGGGAGGGGTCTTAAGGCGCACTAAGGTCTTGGCTAACTTCAGCAGAGGCAGGGGCGACACAGGAAACTACTCTGGTGAACTAGACTGGGCTAAATCGGCCGGCCACCGCGCGAGCATGGCGGACCGCCGCGGCCGAGCACCGGCGAAGGCGAAATTGGACGAACACAGGGTGCAATAAGGGAAATTGGGCACGGGGACGAGTGTCTCACCTCAGGGCGGAGCTCGGGGAGGCTTGGAGCGGTCTCCGGCGAGCTGGATGGCCGGGGACGCGGGCGAGGGCATGGGTCTCTGGCGGCGGCAGGCGGCGAGGGCAGAGCGCGAGAGAGGGGGAGAGTGTGTGAAATGAGGCGAGGGGCGAGTGCGGGGTACTGGCGGAGCTATAAGAAGAGAGTTGGGCGCGTGGGCGGGCGTCGTGGCCGAGAAACCCGGCGACGTGCGCGAGTGCGCACGCGCTGGTCCAAGGCGGGCGCGAGGAAGGCGGAACTGACAGGGTTGGCCCACGACGTAGAGAGAGAAAAGGGGCGCGCGGGGGCAACGGCTCGGCGACTGACGATCCGGTCCCGCGAGGCAGAGAGAGAGAGAGCGAGCGGGTGAAGTAACTGGCGCCGACAGGCTGGGTCCACTAGGCAGCGAGAGAGCCAGGGAGAGTGGGCGCTCAGGGTTGCGCCGACAGGTGGGGCTCACATGTCAGGCAGAGAGGGCGCGCTGGCGCGCGCGGGCTAGGCTTAATGGGCTGCCTTGGGCCGAATTAGCTTTTCCTATTTCCCTGGAATTTCTAATGCCTTTTCTTTTTCCTATAGAGTTTTCAAATCCAAATTCAAACTAGGTTTCAAATTCAAATCAATTCAAACTTGTGCAACACTTCAAAGAATATTTTAAGCTCGGCATGATGCAACATGTCATGACTCATAAGGTTTTGACAAAAATAAATAATTAATCTCCGCTAGTTTAAGCTATTTCTAAACAAAAAGGAAAAAGGGGGAGAGAATCTAGAGAGAGAGAAAGCCCAGAGTGAGAAAAGGAAGAGTAACTGAAAGGGAATTAGGCTCACACCTAGTCCCTAATTAATTTTGGTGGTTGAATCGCCCAACACAAATAATTGGACTAACTAGTTTGCTCTAGATTATATGCTCTACAGGTGCCAAAGGTTCATCTATAACTATACTAAATCGACTGTCCGGAATACCGTAGATTATTCCGGACAGGAGAAGCTTTTTGGAAAAACAGGCCAAGCGCGGACCGTCCGGGCCCTTGCGGCGGACCGTCCGCGACATCGGAATATCCCTCGGACAGAACCAATGCAAAAACACAAGTTTCCACTACAGACCGTCCGGAGGAAAAGCAAAGACCGTCCGAGCCCTCGCGCGGACCGTCCGGCCTCAGGCGCGGACCGTCCGATCGGTAAGAAACCGAAATACCCGAAGGTAACGGGTTCGGAGAAATGAATTATAGAGGGCCTCGCGGACCGTCCGGGGTGCACGACCGGACCGTCCGCGACTGGCTCTGTCTGACATCTGACGACGCATTAAATGCAATATAGCCGTTGATATAGCCGTTACTGCTGACCGTTGCATTTTCAGCCGTTGATCTACAGGGGCGGACCGTCCGCACCAGGAGGGCGGACCGTCCGCGCTCGGCAGAAAGGCCCAACGGCTAGGAAGTGGTTGGTGGCTATAAATACAACCCCAACCACCTTCATTCACTTCATCCAAGCATTCCAACCTTCAACATTCAATACAAGAGCTAGCAATCCATTCCAAGACACATTCAAAGCCTCCATCTCTCCAAGTTTCACAATTGAGAAAAGAGATCATTAGTGATTAGTGGCTTGAGAGAGAAAGTGATCCGTGTGTTATTTGTCGCTCTTGTCGCTTGGCTTTTTCAATCGTGCTTTCTTGATTCTTTCATTGCGATCAAACTCACTTGTAATTGAGACAAGAGACACCAATCTTGTGGTGATCCTTGTAGGAACTTTGTGTTCCAAGTGATTGTGAAAAGAAAGCTCACTCGGTCCGAGGGACCGTTTGAGAGAGGGAAGGGTTGAAAGAGACCCGGCCTTTGTGGCCTCCTCAACGGGGAGTAGGTTTGCGAGAACCGAACCTCGGTAAAACAAATCCGCGTGTCTCACTTACTTATTCGCTTGCGATTTGTTTTGCGCCCTCTCTCGCGGACTCGTTTATATTTCTAACGCTAACCCGGCTTGTAGTTGTGTTTATATTTGTAAATTTCAGTTTCGCCCTATTCACCCCCCCTCTAGGCGACTTTCAATTGGTATCAGAGCCCGGTGCTTCATTAGAGCCTAACCGCTCGAAGTGATGTCGGGAGATCACGCCAAGAAGGAGATGGAGACCGGCGAAAAGCCCACTACAAGCCAAGGGAGCACTTCATCGGAAGAGTCCCGCACCAAGAGGAAGGAGAAGAAGAAGATCTCCTCCAACAAAGGGAAGGAGAAGAAATCTTCTTCTCACCACAAAGAGAAGAAGGAAAAATCTTCTTCCCACAAGCCGCATCGGAGTAAGGACAAGCAAAAGAGGATGAGGAAAGTGGTCTACTACGAGACCGACACTTCCTCAACATCGACCTCCGACTCCGACGCGCCCTCCGTAACTTCTAAACGCCAAGAGCGTAAGAAGTTTAGTAAGATCCCCTTACACTATCCTCGTACATCTAGACATACTCCATTACTTTCCGTTCCATTAGGCAAACCGCCAACCTTTGACGGTGAAGATTATGCTAGGTGGAGTGATTTAATGAAATTTCATCTAACCTCACTCCACAAAAGTATATGGAATGTTGTTGAGTTTGGAGCACAGGTACCATCCATAGGGGATGAGGATTATGATGAGGACGAGGTGGCCCAAATCGAACACTTCAACTCCCAAGCCACAACCATACTCTTGGCCTCTCTAAATAGAGAGGAATACAACAAGGTGCAAGGGTTGAAGAATGCAAAGGAAATTTGGGATCTACTCAAGACCGCGCACGAAGGTGATGAACTCACCAAGATTACCAAGCGGGAAACGATCGAGGGGGAGCTCGGTCGCTTCCGTCTTCGCCAAGGGGAAGAGCCACAAGACATGTACAACCGGCTCAAGACTTTGGTGAACCAAGTGCGCAACCTCGGGAGCAAGAAGTGGGATGACCACGAGGTGGTTAAGGTTATTCTTAGATCACTCATTTTTCTTAACCCCACTCAAGTTCAATTAATTCGTGGTAATCCTAGATATACTCAAATGACCCCCGAGGAAGTTATCGGGAATTTTGTGAGCTTTGAATGCATGATCAAAGGTTCCAAGAAGATCAACGAGCTTGATGAACCCACCACATCCGAGGCACAACCGGTGGCATTTAAGGCGACGGAGGAGAAGAAGGAGGAGTCTACACCAAGTAGACAACCAATTGACGCCTCCAAGCTCGACAATGAGGAGATGGCTTTAATCATCAAAAGCTTTCGCCAAATCCTCAAGCAACGGAAGGGGAAGGATTACAAATCCCGTTCCAAGAAAGTTTGCTACAAGTGTGGTAAGCCCGGTCATTTTATTGCTAAATGTCCATTATCAAGTGATAGTGACAGGGGCGACGACAAGAAAGGGAGAAGAAAGGAGAAGAAGAGATACTACAAGAAGAAGGGCGGCGATGCCCATATTTGTCGGGAGTGGGACTCCGACGAAAGCTCAAGCGACTCCTCCGACGACGAGGACGCCGCCAACATCGCCGTCACCAAGGGACTTCTCTTCCCCAACGTCGGCCACAAGTGCCTCATGGCAAAGGACGGCAAACGGAAGAAGGTTAAATCCAACTCCTCCACTAAATATGAGTCTTCTAGTGATGATAATGCTAGTGATGAGGAGGATAATTTGCGTTCCCTTTTTGCCAACCTTAACATAGCTCAAAAAGAAAAATTAAATGAATTAGTTAGTGCTATTCATGAAAAGGATGATCTTTTAGATTCCCAAGAAGATTGTCTAATTAAAGAAAACAAGAAACATGTTAAGGTTAAAAAGGCTTATGCTCTTGAAATTGAAAAATGTGAAAAGTTATCTAGTGAGCTAAGCACTTGCCGTGAGATGATTAACAACCTTAGAAATGAAAATGCTAGTTTAAATGCTAAGGTTGATTCACATGTTTGCAATATTTCAACTTCAAATCCTAGAGATGATAATGTTGATTTACTTGCTAGGATTGATGAGTTGAATGCTTCCCTCGCTAGCCTTAGAATTGAGAATGAAAAATTGCTTGCTAAGGCTAAAGATTTTGATGTTTGCAAAACTACAATTTCCGATCTTAGAGATAAAAATGATATTCTTCATGCTAAGATTGTTGAACTTAATTCTTGCAAACCCTCTACATCTATTGTTGAGCATGTATCTATTTGTACAAGATGTAGAGATATTGATGTTAATGCTATTCATGATCATATGGCTTTAATTAAACAACAAAACGATCACATAGCAAAACTAGATGCTAAAATTGCCGAGCACAACTTAGAAAATGAGAAATTTAAATTTGCTCGTAGCATGCTTTATAATGGGAGACGCCCGGGCATCAAGGATGGCATTGGCTTCCAAAGGGGAGACAATGTCAAAATTAATGCCCCTCCTAAAAGATTGTCCAACTTTGTTAAGGGCAAGGCTCCCATGCCTCAGGATAACGAGGGTTACATTTTATACCCTGCCGGTTATCCTGAGAGCAAAATTAGGAGAATTCATTCTAGGAAGTCTCACTCTGGCCCTAATCATGCTTTTATGTATAAGGGTGAGACATCTAGTTCTAGGCAACCAACCCGTGCCAAGTTGCCTAAGAAAACTCCTACTGCATCAAATGAACATAACCTTTCATTTAAAACTTTTGATGCATCTTATGTATTAACTAACAAATCCGGCAAAGTAGTTGCCAAATATGTTGGGGGCAAGCACAAGGGCTCCAAGACTTGTGTTTGGGTACCCAAAGTTCTTGTGTCTAATGCCAAAGGACCCAAAACCATTTGGGTACCTAAAGTCAAGAACTAAAATTGTTTTGTAGGTTTATGCGTCCGGGGGCTCAAGTTGGATACTCGACAGCGGGTGCACAAACCATATGACAGGGGAGAAAGGGATGTTCTCCTCCTACGAGAAAAACCAAGATCCCCAACGAGCTATCACATTCGGGGATGGAAATCAAGGTTTGGTCAAAGGTCTTGGTAAAATTGCTATATCACCCGACCATTCTATTTCCAATGTTTTTCTTGTAGATTCATTAGATTACAATTTGCTTTCCGTATCTCAATTATGTCAAATGGGCTACAACTGTCTTTTTACTGATATTGGTGTCACTGTCTTTAGAAGGAGTGATGATTCAATAGCATTTAAGGGAGTATTAGAGGGTCAGCTATACTTAGTAGATTTTGATAGAGCTGAACTCGACACTTGCTTAATTGCTAAGACTAACATGGGCTGGCTCTGGCATCGCCGACTAGCACATGTTGGGATGAAGAATCTTCATAAGCTTCTAAAGGGAGAACACATTTTAGGACTAACCAATGTTCATTTTGAGAAAGACAGGATTTGTAGCGCATGCCAAGCAGGAAAGCAAGTTGGCACTCATCATCCGCATAAGAACATAATGACAACCGACAGGCCACTGGAGCTCCTACACATGGATCTATTCGGCCCGATTGCTTACATAAGCATCGGCGGGAGTAAGTACTGTCTAGTTATTGTGGATGATTATTCTCGCTTCACTTGGGTATTCTTCTTACAGGAAAAATCTCAAACCCAAGAGACCCTAAAAGGATTCTTGAGACGGGCTCAAAATGAGTTCGGCTTAAGGATCAAGAAAATTAGAAGCGACAACGGAACGGAGTTCAAGAACTCTCAAATTGAAGGCTTTCTTGAGGAGGAGGGCATCAAGCATGAGTTCTCTTCTCCCTACACCCCTCAGCAAAATGGTGTAGTGGAGAGGAAGAATCGAACTCTATTGGACATGGCAAGGACCATGCTTGATGAGTACAAGACTTCGGATCGGTTTTGGGCGGAGGCGGTCAACACCGCCTGCTACGCCATCAACCGGTTATATCTGCACCGAATCCTCAAGAAGACATCCTATGAACTCCTAACCGGTAAAAAGCCCAACATTTCATATTTTAGAGTCTTTGGTAGCAAATGCTTTATTCTTGTTAAAAGAGGTAGAAAATCTAAATTTGCTCCTAAAACTGTAGAAGGCTTTTTACTTGGTTATGACTCAAACACAAGGGCATATAGGGTCTTTAACAAGTCCACTGGACTAGTTGAAGTCTCATGTGACGTTGTGTTTGATGAAACTAACGGCTCTCAAGTAGAGCAAGTTGATCTCGATGAGATAGGTGATGAAGAGGCTCCATGCATAGCGCTAAGGAACATGTCCATTGGGGATGTGTGTCCTAAGGAATCCGAAGAGCCTCCAAAAGCACAAGATCAACCATCCTCCTCCACGCAAGCATCTCCACCAACTCAAAATGAGGATGAGGCTCAAGTTGATGAAGTAGAAGATCAAGCAAATGAGCCACCTCAAGACGATGGCAATGATCAAGGGGGAGATGCAAATGAGGAAGATAAGAAGGATGAGGAACAAAGACCGCCACACCCAAGAGTCCACCAAGCAATCCAACGAGATCACCCCGTCGACACCATCCTCGGCGACATTCATAAGGGGGTAACTACTAGATCTCGTGTTGCACATTTTTGTGAACATTACTCGTTTGTTTCCTCTATTGAGCCACACAGGGTAGAGGAAGCACTCCAAGATTCGGATTGGGTGGTGGCAATGCAAGAGGAGCTCAACAACTTTACTAGAAATGAGGTATGGCATTTAGTTCCACGTCCTAATCAAAATGTTGTAGGAACCAAATGGGTCTTCCGCAACAAGCAAGATGAGCATGGTGTGGTGACAAGGAACAAAGCTCGACTTGTGGCGAAAGGATACTCCCAAGTCGAAGGTTTGGATTTCGGTGAAACCTATGCACCCGTAGCTAGGCTTGAGTCAATTCGAATATTATTGGCCTATGCTACTTACCATGGCTTTAAGCTTTATCAAATGGATGTGAAAAGTGCCTTCCTCAATGGACCAATCAAGGAAGAGGTCTATGTTGAGCAACCTCCCGGCTTTGAAGACAGTGAGTATCCTAACCATGTCTATAAGCTCTCTAAGGCGCTTTATGGGCTCAAGCAAGCCCCAAGAGCATGGTATGAATGCCTTAGGGATTTCCTTATTGCTAATGGCTTCAAAGTCGGAAAAGCTGATCCCACTCTCTTTACTAAAACACTTGAAAATGACTTGTTTGTATGCCAAATTTATGTTGATGATATTATATTTGGGTCTACTAACGAGTCTACATGTGAAGAGTTTAGTAGGATTATGACACAGAAATTCGAGATGTCTATGATGGGGGAGTTGAAGTATTTCCTAGGATTTCAAGTAAAGCAACTCCAAGAGGGCACCTTCATTAGCCAAACCAAGTATACTCAAGACATTCTAAGCAAGTTTGGAATGAAGGATGCCAAGCCCATCAAGACACCCATGGGAACTAATGGGCATCTCGACCTCGACACGGGAGGTAAGTCCGTAGATCAAAAGGTATACCAGTCGATGATAGGTTCTTTACTCTATTTATGTGCATCTCGACCGGATATTATGCTTTCCGTTTGCATGTGTGCAAGATTCCAAGCCGACCCTAAGGAAGCTCACCTTACGGCCGTAAAATGAATCTTGAGATATTTGGCTTATACTCCTAAGTTTGGGCTTTGGTATCCTAGGGGATCCACCTTTGATTTAATTGGTTATTCCGATGCCGATTGGGCAGGGTGTAAAATCAATAGGAAGAGCACATCGGGGACTTGCCAGTTCTTGGGAAGATCCTTGGTGTCTTGGGCTTCAAAGAAGCAAAATTCGGTCGCTCTTTCCACCGCCGAAGCCGAGTACATTGCCGCAGGCCATTGTTGCGCGCAATTGCTTTGGATGAGGCAAACCTTGCGGGACTACGGTTACAAATTAACCAAAGTCCCTTTGCTATGTGATAATGAGAGTGCAATCAAAATGGCCGACAATCCCGTCGAGCATAGCCGCACTAAACACATAGCCATTCGGTATCATTTTCTTAGGGATCACCAACAAAAGGGAGATATCGAGATTTCTTACATTAACACTAAAGATCAATTAGCCGATATCTTTACCAAGCCTCTTGATGAACAATCTTTTAACAAACTTAGGCATGAGCTCAATATTCTTGATTCTAGGAACTTCTTTTGCTAGATTGCACACATAGCTCATTTATATACCTTTGATCATATCTCTTTCATATGCTATGACTAATGTGTTTTCAAGTATATGTCAAACCAAGTCATAGGTATATTGAAAGGGAATTGGAGTCTTCAGCGAAGACAAAGGCTTCCACTACGTAACTCATCCTTCGCCGTCACTCCAAGCAACCCTCCATTCCAGGGGGAGAAAAGCATGAGCACCAAAGAAAAGGTTTTTGTCTTTGGGGAGAGAGTAATAGCCCAAAGCTAAAGGATCGAACTTCGTCTTTGGTATAATCTCAACTCGTTTATTTATGACCAAAGGGGAAGAAAGCACTTCGAGGGCTCTAATGATTCCGTTTTTGGCGATTCATGCCAAAGGGGGAGAAAGTATGAGCCCAAAGCAAAAGGACCGCACACCACCACCAAATTCAAAAACTTAGTGTTGAAAATTTTCAATTGGTTTTCCTATTGTGTTCAAAAAGGGGAGAAAATAGTATTTTAAAATGATACATCAAAAACCCTCTTGAACGCTAAGAGGAGGATTTCATTTAGGGGGAGTTTTGTTTAGTCAAAGGAAAAGCATTTGAAACAGGGGGAGAGAATTTCAAATCTTGAAAATGCTTCTCAAAATCTTATTCATTTACCTTTGATTATTTGCAAAAGAACTTTGAAAAGGATTTACAAAAGAGTTTGCAAAACCAAAACATGTGGTGCAAGCGTGGTCCAAAACGTTATATAAGAAAGAAACAATTCATGCATATTTTGTAAGTATTTACATTGGCTCAATTCCAAGCAACCTTTGCACTTACATTATGCAAACTAGTTCAATTATGCACTTCTATATTTGCTTTGGTTTGTGTTGGCATCAATCACCAAAAAGGGGGAGATTGAAAGGGAATTAGGCTCACACCTAGTCCCTAATTAATTTTGGTGGTTGAATCGCCCAACACAAATAATTGGACTAACTAGTTTGCTCTAGATTATATGCTCTACAGGTGCCAAAGGTTCATCTATAACTATACTAAATCGACTGTCCGGAATACCGTAGATTATTCCGGACAGGAGAAGCTTTTTGGAAAAACAGGCCAAGCGCGGACCGTCCGGGCCCTTGCGGCGGACCGTCCGCGACATCGGAATATCCCTCGGACAGAACCAATGCAAAAACACAAGTTTCCACTACAGACCGTCCGGAGGAAAAGCAAAGACCGTCCGAGCCCTCGCGCGGACCGTCCGGCCTCAGGCGCGGACCGTCCGATCGGTAAGAAACCGAAATACCCGAAGGTAACGGGTTCGGAGAAATGAATTATAGAGGGCCTCGCGGACCGTCCGGGGTGCACGACTGGACCGTCCGCGACTGGCTCTGTCTGACATCTGACGACGCATTAAATGCAATATAGCCGTTGATATAGCCGTTACTGCTGACCGTTGCATTTTCAGCCGTTGATCTACAGGGGCGGACCGTCCGCACCAGGAGGGCGGACCGTCCGCGCTCGGCAGAAAGGCCCAACGGCTAGGAAGTGGTTGGTGGCTATAAATACAACCCCAACCACCTTCGTTCACTTCATCCAAGCATTCCAACCTTCAACATTCAATACAAGAGCTAGCAATCCATTCCAAGACACATTCAAAGCCTCCATCTCTCCAAGTTTCACAATTGAGAAAAGAGATCATTAGTGATTAGTGGCTTGAGAGAGAAAGTGATCCGTGTGTTATTTGTCGCTCTTGTCGCTTGGCTTTTTCAATCGTGCTTTCTTGATTCTTTCATTGCGATCAAACTCACTTGTAATTGAGACAAGAGACACCAATCTTGTGGTGATCCTTGTAGGAACTTTGTGTTCCAAGTGATTGTGAAAAGAAAGCTCACTCGGTCCGAGGGACCGTTTGAGAGAGGGAAGGGTTGAAAGAGACCCGGCCTTTGTGGCCTCCTCAACGGGGAGTAGGTTTGCGAGAACCGAACCTCGGTAAAACAAATCCGCGTGTCTCACTTACTTATTCGCTTGCGATTTGTTTTGCGCCCTCTCTCGCGGACTCGTTTATATTTCTAACGCTAACCCGGCTTGTAGTTGTGTTTATATTTGTAAATTTCAGTTTCGCCCTATTCACCCCCCCTCTAGGCGACTTTCAGTAACATATGATTTTAGGTGATAATTAGAAAGAAATTTTATACCCATAAAATCAGGGTGTTACAGATGTCCTATTATTGGTCGTTTAGAACGATACGGTCTCTAAAATATAACTTTGATCAATGTTTTTTTAAATACAAATAAACTCTTAATACATTTATACTTTTATAAAGTAAATTTTAAGACAAATCGACACATATAAATATTAGGTTTCAAAACTAAATTACAAAAATATTATTTGTAGTCAAAATTTTATAAGTTTGATCCGAACCTTGTCCAAAATGACAAATAATAAGACATCGGATGTAGTAGCTAGCGTTGTCAACAAGTGAATGGTCACAGACCCACAAGCCATGGTAGCACTCATGTTCGGTGGATGTACATCGCACGATAAAGGGGTTGTTTAGTTTCTAGGGACTAATTTTAGTCCCTTTTAGCTTCTAAATTACCAAACTCTGGAACTAAAATAGAGACAATCACTCTTTTTGTCCCTGTGTTTGGCAATTTAGTGACTAAAAGAGATCAGGGTGTTTGGTTTCTAGAGACTAATTTTTAGTCTCTCCATTTTATTTTATTTTAGTTTCTAAATTGTCAAATATGAAAACTGAAATTTTATTTTAGTTTCCATATTTAATAATTTAGGGACTAAAATAGAATAAAATGGAAGGACTAAAATTTGTCCATAAAAACCAAACACCCTGTAAAATAGAGAACTAAAAATTACTTTCTAAAAACCAAACACCCCAAAGTTGTTTAGTGATAAAACAGTTTCATTTATAAAGTAACAAGACACACGGAAACGAGTCAAGACGGGGCCTGGATGGAGTTGGGGTCCACCGTGTGGTTGACTTGTTGACTTGGTAGTCATCGACACGTCAACGACTTGGTTGGCTTGGTTGACGCAGAACTTTGGGGCCGACAATTCAGCCCTGTCATGGCCAGTTTTTTCCAACACTACTACACATGCTTTTTACAGTTGGCCCGCGTCTCTCTAGACTCTAGCTAAGGTGCATTTCTCTAAAAATGAGATACATCTCGAGAAGACTTCAGAAATTGATCTTTAGAGATGGATTAAAACATATACTCCTCTATAAATCATTTTTTTTATAATTTATACAACAAGTTAGAGAATAGGGAAAAATGTAACACAAGATCGATTTATAATTTATAGAAAATTTGTAACCAGTTGGACACATACACTAAGAAACGCTTGATGTGTATCGGACAAGTTCAGTGTCTTTTGCTGGACTAAGCGAGAGTGTAGTGGCTAGTTTCATCCCTCCCAACAGCACTCCCAATAGCTGAAGCGTTCACTTGAGAGTAAGAAAGACCCATTTACATAGTAAAGAGATTTGATAATCACGCGATTAGCGATCTTATTAGTACATAGTACATAGAGAGTGATTTTTTTGTGTAACCGCCACTCTTATTAAACTTAGTTTGGTCAAGTGAGAGTCTAAGCTTGCTACCCGAGTAAGGCTTATACATGGTTGTGAGCAGTTTACTATGACGGAGCAGCAAAGAACCACCTCATAAGAAGCAATTGGTCCTTCCACGGACTAAGGCTCTGTTTGTTTGGGATTATAATATATATTAATATTATATAATCCAATGTAAATAAGTTAGTGAGGAAACAAACAAGCAACTTATCTGATAAGATTATATAATCTAGCACTTGAGATTATGATAATCCTATAAACTCATCAAAGGGTGCTTATTTCAGCTTATTTTTGATGAAAGACCCACTACCTATGGCAAGTTGATTAAAATTACTTTCAATTGTCATCCATCTGTCCATAAACGTTCTCACCCACCTGACAATTAAAACAACCAAGGGTATTATTGTATTTGTATGCATATGAATAATAAGCCGAGTCCAAATAATTTGAGCTAACAAACAGCAGCACCTAACTTATTTAATCCAGAGCAAATAATCTAGATTATATAATCTAGATTATAATTTAGATTATATAATCTATAAGTTGAAACAAACACGGCCTAAGTAAGAGTGATACTCTTTGAGCGAGTGCTCCAACGAGGATCAGCGAAGAAATTCTTCGAGACCTCGGCAAAATATCGATGAGTCTTCAAATCCTTCAATTATTGGATTGTAGGGTTCAGAACTTTTTGGCAAATTATTAGGTATTCGAGTGGAGTTGGAATCGCTGATTAGAATTCGAGCGGCAGCAGCAGCAGGCACTCATTTTTCAGGTCTGCCCCTAAGCTTCCTCAAACAGGCGCTGGATGGTTGGTATGTCTTCTGGGGTCAGCCCAGCCGGATGCAGAGGACAACATCGACACTTGGTTCTGGGCGCGCGGCGAGCGGCAGCAGCAGGCTCCCGCTATTCGCCTTGGTAATGCCCAATGTTATATACGAGACGAGAGAGTGGAAGGCCTCCCTGTTGCGGTTCGCGACAATGCTTTGATCTTGTGCGCTGGTTGTCCATTCAGCAGGAGTGTAGTCATCTGATGGACAATGGATGAAGTTGTCATACGTAGACATATCTTCGCCATGTATATAAAATGAAGGCACTTTGGTACAAAGACACACCATCTCCGACATCAATCCATCTCTCTCCTTTTTTTTTCGTTTTCTGTCCACGTTTGCTCCGTCTCATATTTGTTTCGTAATTTGTGCTAAATCTCTTCTATTGCAGAGGTATCCATCCATCCATCATTCAGAACCTCCAGCGACATGAAAGAAGACGCCTTCAGTTTTCTCTCTCGCACGGGCCGACAAGACATGCACCGCAGCTCCACCATTGTCAAGCATCAGACCTCCTAATGATTGCCTTACTAAAAAAAGCTTTAATCTGACTGCTGTGTCCTTACTGGCCCAAGAACGTTGAGACCCGTTCTCCGTCTCCGTGCCGCTTTTCCTCCTCCACGATCTCCCTTTGCTTTCAAGTTTCAGAAACCCCTACAACGTCGACGTCTCTCCCGCAGAGCAGCGGTAGTCTGTTGCTTTATTTTTATTCCCGACGTGGCTTCTGCATCGGCGTTTGGTCTTGGCCACGTTCACAACCTCCTTCGACAACCTTTGACCTGCATTACCCGCCTACAGTTGTTGTCCGATTGGGGTGTCGATGGTTGATTGGAAATGGTAAGCTTAAATCATGGCGCATTTCGCAATTTCCATCGATCAATTCGCATCATCGTCCCCGACCCTGAGCCTTCCTCGACCAATCCCTGAACCTTTCACAGGGAAATCACAATGCGGTTCGGCCGGTGCCCCTACTGCCGGACCATGGTCTACCAGAACCCTCAAGCGGTCGTCTTCTTCTGCAGCAAATGCCGCACCCCGATCAGAGGTTCCGTTCCGAATGCTGTAATCCCTGAAAACATTGCGCTTTTCTTAACAATTTTGTGTGCCTGATGCGTGCTGCTTTCTTACATCTCTGCATAACTGCATTTCCAGGCAAGAACCCTTCGTCGACGGAAGGAATCGACCAGGCCCTGAGCAGGCTTGAGATCCTCTCGGTGGACAACGCGTCGGTGTTCTCCGATGAGCTCGATGCCTGTCAGGACATTGTTGCACCTCCCCGTTCCTCCTCGCCGGCACCACATGGAGGATTCGGTTCCATGTGGCGGGGTCATCCTGCTACCAATGGCGCACCTGCTAGTGCTGGATGTGACGATAGTGTCGTTGACTCAGACGAACAAGATAGGATCCGGCTGTTCTCCCGACGGACGAGACGCACGTCGGGCTCTGATTCGAGCGTTCTGCGCTACGGTATGCTGATGGCAGCGGATTCGGAGACGGAGGAAGGGTTCTCTTCGCCGAGGAACGCGTGCGAGCGGCAGCGGCACCGCCGCCGGAGATCGCTCCTGGGATCGCAAGCGTTCGAGACATCGACCGGACATGACCCGTACGGCGTCGCGCCGTCTCTGCTGAGAGACCCGTCCTTCCACAACGAGCTGGTCAACGCGCTGGACAACCTCCGAGGCCTGGTCGCCGCTATCGAGCCGTCCTCGAGCTCGAGCGGCAGGAGAGCGTCTGCGCCGCCCGACGCCCGCCTGTTTCGCCGGCTGGAGTCGCAGCTCGCGCGGGCGTTGCACGTCGATGGACGCGGCGGCCACCGCCGGAACGCGAGCAGCGCCGTCTCCTCCTCGTCGTCCTGCAGCTATCGCAGCGAACGGCGGAAGAACCACTGCCGCCCGGTCCTGGGCGGCGCACCGTTCCTAGTTTGCGGCAGCTGCTCCGAGCTGCTGCAGGCGCCGGCGGCGACGGGGCTGCCGCGTGGGAAGGTCGTCAGGCTGCGGTGCGGCGGGTGCGAGGAGGTGATCGAGATGACGGAGGTGCCGGCGGGTGTCGGTGGCTCGGCGCCGCACAAGAAGACCTGGGCGCTGTCCCCGCCGCCGGTGTTGGACCCCAGCAGTTGCAACAGCGGCGCGGTTGGGGACGGTGCGCAGCACCTACCGCCACAGCCGCTGCACCGCGCGTTGGGGTACAGTTCACCGAGCCCGCTTCTGCAGAGCCGGCGGTACTGACCGACCGATTTGGAGGGTTTCTTTTATTTTTTTATTATTATTATTATTATTTTGCTTTTCCCAGCATTGATATTTATATTTTTTGTTAAAGGTTCTTATATCGTAAGTGTACGTATGTGCATTGTCATAAAACATATACTTCCTCCGTTTCTTTTTATTTGTCGCTGGATAGTGTAAAATTGCACTATCCAGCGACAAATAAAAAGAAACGGAGGGAGTATATTTTATTGCATAGTCATTTAAATAACTTGTGGTTTCAAAAATTTATATAGCGGTGCATTATCAATTTTGAATGGTATTGGAATTACTATATCTCTACAACTATTAAGAGTGGAGTGTAGACTGCCCCCGCTCGTACCCGCACGCGCACGCCCCGCTATCCGCCACGAAACCGCCGCCCGCACGCCACGGCCGCATCCGCCGCGCGTCCACGCACCCCACCAGCCACCGCGAAACCGCCGCCTGCACGCCACGGCCGCATCCGCCGCGCGTCCACGCGCCCCCACCAGCCACCGCGAAATCGCCGGTCGCCCGCAACGGCCGCCATCCCGCGAAATCACCAGGATGTGGTCGGCGGGGGTCGCAAATCACGCTGGCGAGTGGCGACTGAGACCTCGCGCGCGCGGTGATGCGGCAGCAGGTGGTGTGTGCAAAAGCTAGAAAAGGGTGCAGTGCTCGATCCGGCCGGCTTCGCCTTGTTTGTCTCACTCCTTTTGTGCTGCTTTTCTTACCATTCTGCATATTTTGTTTCTTTTTCACATTGGCTTTCTTGCTACTGAGCTCCTGCAACTTCTGAGAACACCGATTTGCAATGTGTGCAGTTTCATGGATCTGAGTAACTGTAGGATTATGCTGAAAAGACTGACGATGATACATCCAGCTATCCCTGTGCATGGGTTCTATTTTACTTCTGCTGTTAAACTAACGTACAAAAATGATTTTGACCAATTAGCCGATTGCCATATTCTGATGTAGGATGGCAACTGATTAGAATTCCCAGACTTTCAACATATGGAGCCAGATTAGTTAGAATTAGCGTTAGCATGTCATCCGAACTTCAACACATGGGAAATAGAAAAAGATTTTAATGGCATCATACCAAACCGTCCACAATTTATATTGGTGCACGGTTCTGACGAGGGCTCTCCGCAATCAACGCCCGCAGATCCCCCACCCTCCTCCCTCTCTGATCCGGGATTTCGGGGAACCGAGGCCGCAATCCAGAAGGTGTCACGGATGCTGTTGATTTCTTGCCGCAGATGGAAGGTGTCGTGGATCCCCCAACCCTCCTCCCCCTCTGATCCGCGATTACGGGGAACCGAGGTCGCAATCCAGAAAGTGTCGCGCGTGCTGTTGATTTCTTGCCGTGGATCCCCCCACCCTCCTCTCCCTCTGATCTGCGCACCTTGAATGTATCCGAGGCCGCCATCAACACACTTTAATGCGAGGAGCCATTTAGTGTCGCAAGTCGCTACTTCTTTCTCGTCATCCTCTCCTTTCTCCTCGCAATTGCACAGCAGGGTGCTGGAATAAGTTTCTGGTTGGAAGAATCCGTTTGAGGTTGCCATTTCCCAACTTCTTCCAGCGGTTCGGCTCGGAGGCGAACTGAGATGTCCTGTCCGTGATCGGTTTGTTCTTGCAGCTGCAGACAGCTTGTCGATTTGTTGCTTGAGGAGCAGCCATGGACAGAAGAAACCGACCAGCTCCGTTGGTGAGTCTCTCTCTCGTCTCCTCTTTCTCTCCTGGATTATATATTCCTTGATTATTTGCATTCATGCCATATCGTTGGGTTGCTTTAGTTGAGCTTGAGCAAGTCGTTTGGAAATCACTGTCGCCTCCGCTTCCACGTGACCCGCGGCGAAATCCTGGAGCCGCACCTCGACGTCGGCGACGGAGGAGGACGGGCCTGCGAAGGACAGCATGGTCGGGCCGGGGTCCGTCGCCGCCGCACCCCACGACAGAGACCCGGAAGCCGCTGCCCAGTCCATGTTGTCGCTGGCCAAGAAGGAAAGGAGCGCCTCCGCCCTGCTCCCAAACAAGAAAGGTATACTCATCTTTGTGGCTGCTAGAGAAACCATGAATTTATTTCTTATGCGAGCATACAAATGTACTTATTTTCTCCATTGACATATTTCTCATATTGCCTTTGCACAAAATCCAGAAGATTATTTCTGTTCAGTTTACTTGTGCATTAGCTGGCGCACAGGTTATCTTGCTTTAATTTGTATGTTATGTTCGCTTTTATGTCCTACAGAATGCGAGTACAGGAATGGGAAGTGGGTTTCTAACAATCGTAGACCACTATACTCAGGGTTTGGTTGTAAGCAGTGGCTTTCAGAGAGTTGGTCCTGCAAACTAACCCAGCGAAAAGATTTCTCGTATGAAAAATTCAGATGGTTGCCTGAAGCTTGTGAGATGCTAGAGTTTGAGGTCTCCCAGTTCTTGAGAAGGTACATACTACATAGCCAACCTCTGGTGAATTTAGAGATGGTGTATGCCACGCTGTTTGGCTAAAATCTTTGAGTCAGCACAACACGGAAACATTAATCCGAATATGTTTCAGAATGCAGGATAAAATCATCGCTTACATGGGCGATTCTCAAGGGAGGCAGATGTTTCAGTCGATGATGTGTATGGTCACTGGTGGAAAGGAGAGGTTGGATGTAGAAGATGTTGGTGCAGATTATGGCTTTGTGTTAGCACCGGGTGCAAAAAAGTCTAGATGGCTGGGCCTACCGGTTCCCGAGCACCAACACAACAATTATATACCACTGGTCATCAACGCTCTGTGATTTGGAGCCCCTGAACCCATCAGACCGAGCGACCAGTTACGCCATGCACCTGGACCGCCCGCCTGCTTTTCTGAAGAGTGACCTCCACAGGCTCCACGTCCTGGTCCTCAACACCACCCACCACTAGAACCCGGGGAAGCTGAGGGCGAACAGGTGGGAGATGTATCTCGGCGGAGCGCCCAACAACGACAGGAACACTGCCGTCATCTGGAAGGCCAAGAACTTCACCGTCCACAGCGTCGTTAGGTGGGTGGACGCGCAGCTCCCCCGCCGCCCCAAGATGAAGGCGTTCTACAGGTCGATATCGCCCCGACACTTCTTCAATGGGGACTGGGACACCAGAGGCAGCTGCGACAACACCAGCCAGGGAGGGAGCGGCGTCCACCTCGACCGTTCGGAGGACGCCGACGCCAAGGGTGCCGTGAGGGGCACCAGGGTTAGGCTCCTGGACCTCACTGCCCTCTCGCGGCTGAGGGACGAAGGGCATATTTCGCGGTACAACGTCAAGGCCACTCCCGGCGTTCTGGATTGCCTGCACTGGTGCCTTTCCTGCGTGCCCGACACCTAGAACGAGATCCTTGCAGCCCAACTATAACCTGTAGCTAAATTTGAAGATGCCAAGGGATACATTGAATTGTTTATGGGTGAAGTTTGTATATACAATAACTACCACGGAGTACTATGTCGTTGCCAGAGACCCAATGTTGTTGGTAGTGAAGCACTGAGCAGCAATACATTCCTCTGCAAGAAACAAACAACTAGCCAAGAGAGGAGCATCCACGCAAGAAGGCCCGCATGATGTACAATAAAGCCACCGCAAGAGAAGATATATGCATGGCGCGAAGCAGAAGGTGGCTATTCAAGTGCAAGCAAAACAGAAGGTGAGGCAGACTGCAGGCAGGAGGAGCTCGGCACATACGATCGGAGAAAGACGCCTCGACAGCAGCACTGTGGAGAGCGGCGGGTGTGGAGGTGGGGAGCGAGCGAACCGTCCGGGCGCGTGCTCGTGTGTGTGCAGATCGGGAAACCAATCAGTCGCAACATCCTATGTTGGGTATATATCGACAGAAAGGGCAATCTACAGCAGGGTGGAAAGAGGCAGTGAGAGTGATTGACGTCGTGTGCAGTTTTTTTTGTTCTTTCTTTTGTTTTGACATGTACACTATTCACGGATCCCTAGCTTTTTTAAGCGGATATGGCTTTAGGTTTTGCATGTCGGTCCCTGTAAAACTCTCCATTAAGCCAAAGGTAAAGATCCAAAGGTGAAGTCTTTATTACTCTATAAGAGAGCAAAGTAGGCGTTCATAATATAACATACATTTGTACATAAGTTATTATAACATTATATGTTTCCGTTGCAACGCACGGGCAGTCACCTAGTATAATTAATGAATGTACAAATGTGTATGAGAGTCCGCACTCCACGACAGCACTCCACGCTGGGCCAAACTCCCCGACGTGCCTACTGCCTAGTGTCTTACCAGACAGCCAACTGGACCCGGTCGATGGGTCGAGCACTCTGGCAGTGGGCAGGGCACAGGCCGCATATGTACTGAATCTCAGCAAGATATGAAGAGATGTGAAGTGCCAGGGCATTGGCGAAAATGGCTCCGAAAACGAATACACATACCTTCATGTAAAGACGAAAACTGGATTAACCCCGCTGATGCTTCATGTACATACTTCTCACGGGCAAAAGGGCCAACGACCAATAAATTAATAGAACTAGAGAGGCAACAGCTTTACATGACTCGCTAAAATTCTGATGCCTATCAGACTATGTTAGTTTTCATTACATTTATTTTATAATATATATATATATTATAGATTTAGTTCGTTGCAATTTATATAAACATAATCTGCAGTTTTTTTATCTCTAGAATAAAAAAAATTGTTAGACAAAACCATAAATCCGACAAAATATGATATGTGTTGATATAAAGATAACTAACAATCATTTCTATAGGCAGGCAAGTATAAAAATTGAATTTGTTACGATACAAAGAAAAATCACAAATCATAAAAACAATAATTTTCTTATACTAGTTGGTTATTCAAGAGTGTTCCCTAAAATCAACTAAAAATTCAGACACCTGAGATAGAGAAGTGCCTAAATATTGCAACCAAACTAGACTCACTAGTCAAAGACCTAACATACTTTCGGACCGCACTTTCCCCATCTCCTCAACATGTATCTACCCAAAGACGAATGGAAAAAAGGAATGAGAAAAGGGAGAAACTCCGGTAAGGGTGTGTTTGTTTGTTCCGGAATCATGATCTAGAACCAATCTAACCATGAATGCTTATCTAATTTGTATAAGCTTTGATCACCTGGAACCAATCCTGGCATCAATCCTGAACAAAAGAACGCACCCTAAATGGATCTCAAACCAGATCATCCTCTGGGGTACCCTGAGGACTCCTCACCATCTCAAGCATACTGACCACCTCAGCCATGTCCGGTCGTTGAGAAGGCACCTGAGATGCACAGACCAGGCCCAGCTTGATGATCAGTGTGGCCTCCACCATCGAGAACTCACCTGATAGCCGTGGATCCATGCAGTCCTCCAGCCTGTCATCATCGAGTGCATCACTGACAAGATCAGAAAGCACAACCACACTATCTTCCAGATATTCTACGGGCCTTCTGCCTGACAAAATCTCAAGGACTAGCACTCCGAAGCTGTATATGTCGCACTTCTCCGTGACCTTGACCGTTGTGCAAGTGAACTCAGGTGCCATGTATCCCAGCACGCTCTGGATCTTACTGCTGAGCACATAGCGATCCAGCATCGGCAGCAGGTTCACAAGACCATAATCACCAACCCTGGGCTCACCATTCGTGTCTAGCAAGACATTGCTGGACTTCAGATTGTAGTGGATTATACCGTAGCGATGCAAGTGCACAAGTGCGCGGGCCACGCCAACGATTATGTCAAACCTCTCCACCCATGAAAGCGAGCTCTCGTATGAGCACTCATGGAGGTGCTGATGCAAACTCCCAGCAGGAATGAATTCATATATAAGGAGCTGCAGTGAGGAAGTCCAGTAGAAGCCTTTGAGGGTGACAATGTTATGGTGCCGCACCTTGCCTAGAAGCTTGACGTGCTGCTTGAAGTCATGCTCTGACTTGACCATACTTGAAACTGTCAGCTTCTTGATGGCCACTGGCTGGCCATCTCTGAGCACTGCCTTGTAAACAGTACCAAAGCCTCCACGCCCAAGTTCACAATCCTTATTCAACAACGCATGCCCATCAGCACTAAAATCCGAGCTGCCTCTGCCAAACATGACTAGCTTCCCAGACTTGGCCTCATTTTCTGGAGATTCAGCTGATTGGCTATGATAATCATCTGACAATGAAGTGGGAAGTGCAGAGCGGGAAGCTGTTGCATGGGCACGGAGGTTGAGCACTGTTATGGTGACCACACCGATAACAATAACTGCTCCACCCACAATTGCGATGAGTGTTGAGATGCTCAATATCATCTTCCTCTGGTGCCGGTTGCTTGGGGAACTTGGGGCAACATCCATCCAGGGGTCTGACGAAGAATTAGGGTTGAAAACAATTGGCTTTGGCATGACACCATTGCAGGAACTGTTCTTCTGTGAACTGCAAAGGCCAGCATTATCGGAGAGGAAAGAATAAGGGATGCTGTCAAAGAAGCGACTATTGGGAAGGCTCCCTGACAGCGAATTGTGAGAGACATTGAAGAAACGCAGGCTGTCAAGTTTTGAGAGCTCCATCGGTAAGCTGCCGTTCAGCAAGTTATCTGAGAGATCAACTGTTTGAAGACTAGTAAGATTACCCATGGATATAGGAATTGATCCTGCAAGTTTGTTGTGTGATAGATCCCTGCAAAGAAAGAAGAGAATTAAATAACCTATCACCTGAATTAGTGCCTAGCAATCGACAGAAGTGCTTCGCCTTGTTTGTTGCAATAGTTTTTTTTTAATCAGCAATAAAATCCGTGCAGAATTTGACTCGTGTTTTTTAGTGTATCCAAGAGAAACACGGAATCTGACAGTGGGATACGAGCAAAGCAGCAAGACAAAGATGCCACCCATGTTTTCGGTTTAGTGCTTCCAAACAGCAAATAAGACATATCTATCGCTTTCTAAGTGACACCTGCAACCTAGGAAGCAGAGAACTAGTAAAAACTAACAAGAGAAAAAACAAATGGAACTAGTAGTCATCTAGTCAACCAATAAAAGCATGCATGCACATGCACTAGGAACTGGGTAATGCCAGAGAAAAGGATCACTTACAAAGCAATCAAGGATTTGCATGTGCCAATCTGCACCGGAATCCATCCAGTAAGTGAATTCCTACCCATCAGCAGCTGTCGGAGCGCAACGGCACCTCCGATCTCCAGTGGCACAACCCCATCCAACTTGTTAGCACTCACGTCCAACACCTCAAGCATCAGCATCAGCCCAATGCTTGCAGGAAGCTGCCCCGACATGGAATTTGAGGACAAATTCAGGTACTGCAATCTTGCAAGGGTGGAAATCTCAGGCGGGATCACACCAGTGAAAGCATTGGCTGAAAGGTCCAGGGCTTCCAGGGTGGCAGCAGCATCACGGGGAACCTTGACCCACCCTGACAGTGCATTTCCAGAGACGGAGACGCGCTGCAGAGGTACCCCAAACACCCACCATGGGAGCTCCCCAGTGAGCGCGTTCCGGCTGAGGTCGACCTCGACCAGGTTCTTGCAGCCTGAAATGGCGTCCGGGATGGTGCCGGTAAAGCGGTTGGCAGACAAATCCAGTCTCTCCAGCGCCGCCATTTCCCCAATCCACGGCTGGAGCTCCTCTGATAGGTCATTGCCACCAGCGCCGAGAAAACTCAGCCCGGACAGCCCACGCAGCGACTCGGGCAGCCCGCCGGTGAACGAGTTGTGCCCGAGGTCAAGGGACTTAAGCAGCCCGGCTTCACCGATGTCCGCCGGTATCTCCCCTTGGAGCAGGTTGCGGCTCAGGTCCACCTCACGCAGCGAGCTGCTCCGCGGGAACCCGCCGGGTACGCTCCCGGAGAGCAGGTTCCCGGAGAGGTCCACCGACCTGAGCGACGGCAGTGACCAGATGCCATCGGGGACCGGGCCGGTGAGCCGATTGCGAGAGAGGTTGAGCGACACGAGCGACTCGCAGGACGCGAGCGAGGCGGGGATGCCGCCCGAGATCGCGTTGCCCGAGAGGTCGAGAGAACGGAGGCGAGGGGGCAGCGCGTCAGGGAGCGTGCCGGAGAGGCGGTTCCCCGGGAGCGCGAGCGAGACGAGCGCGTCGAGGCGGAGCAGCGCGGCCCGCGGGAGGCGGCCCGCGAGCGACGCGGCGGGGAGGTCGAGCGCGGCGACGCGGTCCGTGCGCGAGTCGCAGGAGACCCCCGGCCAGGCGCAGGCGCGGTCGGCGTCCTCGGACCAGGGCGCGAGGCGGCCCGCCGGGTCGAAGAGGCCCGACTTGAGGACGACCAGCGCGAGCACGTCGTCGCTCACGGTGGCGGCCGTGGCCGCCCCGGCCGACGCGGCGAGGAGGACCAGGACGGGGAAGAGGAGGCGGGAGGGAGTCGGCATTGCCGCGGCGGCGGCGGCGGAAGAGGAGGTGGGCGACGAGATCATGGGAAGTGTCCGTCCATTGATTGGACTGGAGCGGCGGTTCGCGGCGCAGATGCACTGCTGTCTGCTGCGCTTGCTGCTGGGGTTGCTGGTTTCGTGAGGTGAGTGGAGAACCGCTGCAATTAATGCTCCGCTGGCCACTGCGCAGTGGGGTCACCGTCTGGCTCGAGGTTGTTCCACGATTTTAGAATTTCGAAGCCAAATCTTCTGTAGGAGTGTGGGCTTGTGGCTCGTGGTCGTGGACTCGTGGGTGACTCGCGAGTGGCGATGATGGTGATTTTCATGTGGTTTTTTGTGTGCATGCGTTTAATTTCAAAAACTATGAGGATATATTTTCAGTGGTAGTTTCATCACGCTATTTTTAATATTGCTACGGTAAGTAAGAGTAGGATAAAATTAAAAACAAAATATGCTCTTTTAATAAAGAGTTTGTGATCCTAGCCATAAATAAATTTTGTTATTTTAATTTAGTTGTTTCACTACTACATTGCAACCATCAGTATCATGCAGACTTCGATATATATCATGATTTGCATGGTCTCATCATTGGAGAGCACGTGCCACACCTTCCGGTAGAAGTTTCGCCGTACATCGTTAATAATTAGGCACGCACCACCATACACGCTTTCTTAAACAAAAAAGGCAAGTGTGTGTTTGCGAAGAGAATTAAAGGCATACCGGCACAAAAGCTACCCCGATGATGGTGAGTGGTCATTGTTGTCAGTCCTCCTCTGCTCACCTCCGGCGCCGAGATGACGCCACAATCCTTGATATAGTAGTCGTCGAACGCGCGCGACATGGTGAGTACCGATGACTCTTGGTTGGGCTGTCAAATGAAGTGCACCCCGGGCTCATCAGCGAGGTAGTACACCTGGTCGTTGCACCACCGGATGTGCTACTCCTCTACATACATCTTGTTCGAGGACACTCACACAACAGCAACAATGGTCGTCATCCCAGCGCACAAGAATTCATGGCCGGTCAGTAGCGACTTACGTGGCAAGTTGGGCTTCAGGTGGATGGTGAGCTGGACGACATGATGGCGCCATCTCGGTGATACTTATCTAATACAACACATTGTGCAAGGTAGCAGGTAGGCTTCGAAAGATCCGTAGTATATGTTTTTACTATAATAGATGTAGACATAAACACACATGTGGTGTAGTGGTAGCTATGATCACATTTGCTTGAAGGGTCGCAGGTTCGAGTCCCCTTGGGGCCTGTTTTTTAATTTAAATTTAGCTAGGCGTGAGATGTACGTGGGAATGGAAATGGGCTTTGTGGGGAGGGGAGAATGAGAAAGGAAACAAGAATGGTGACCGAACATGAGAATGGACTGTGCGGGAAGGAGGAATCGAAAAAGGCAGCGGGGAGTTAGCTAGGCGTGGGATGTACGTGGGAATGGAAATGGGCTTTGTGGGGAGGGGAGAATGAGAAAGGAAACAGGAATGGTGACCGAACATGAGAATGGACTGTGCGGGAAGGAGGAATCGAAAAAGGCAGCGGGGAGGAGGAATCGAAAAAGGCAGAACAGAGAATAGTGAGAATAGACTGTGCGGGGAGGGGGGAATCAGAAAGGCAGAATAGGAAATGAGAATGGCAGAACACGGAATAGCAGCCTACCCCTTACTGCCTTAATAAGTAGTAGAGATTTCATAGCCTAACATGCGGCTTAAATGTTCTATCTAATAAACAATCAATAGGAATAGATGAAATATATAGAGATAAAACGAATTGATCTCGATAGTGGTTTCACTCACTTTTCAATATCTTAAGAACGGGTTGACATAGTTTTATGGTTATGAACCTAGTTTAATTTATTTCATAATAAATTTAGTGTCGTACCATCAAAAAAATCCTATGTCAATGGAGGGAGTACTTCATTCCTTTGGTTCTCTTTTATAGATTGGGAAGGGTCCGTATTGGTACAACAACGTGAGCACAACAACAGTAAAGCAGAATATATTAGCGGTTCTCTAATTTAGCATTATGTATTACTTAGGTCCTTCAACTCAAAAAAACTAGAAAAACGGGTCCTGAACATGACCGACTCGTACAAAATCGTCTAAACCTATGTTTCCTTAAACTGGATATCGATACGACGTGCCACGCTGGAGCGCACTAATAAACCCTCGCATGGCATAGTATGAAAAGTTCGGAGAGCCAGGAGACACATCATGCTAAGTTCAGGGACTACACATACCAAATTACCAAGTACCGTAAGAGGCGTGAGCGTGGCACGTCACATCACATCAACATCTGGTAAGCAAACCCGATTGTGGATGATTTTCTACGGATCAACTAAGTTAAGGACCCGTTTTTCTGATTTAATGAGTTAGCAAACATAATGTATCAAATTCAATGATCACTAATGCGATAGAAAGAGGTGGAAGAGACGATATGTCACATACGTACCAAGAGTCGAAGTGTTAGACTATCTGCACTGGAATACGATATCTACTACGTCAAAGATATGCAATAAGAAATAGAGCAAAGAAATGGTGCGCCCGAGCACGTCATGTAGTACCAAATGTACGATCAATAGAGTAGCATTGGGATTACGATATTTCCAGGGTAAGGTCAAGGACCACGGTATCCTCCATCTCTCTTGCAAAATATATTTAAAATTGGAGAGGGTGGTTGAAAATGGTTGAATAAAATTTTAGTAGTTGGATATAAAGGAACTTATAGAGTAACACGGATGCATGCAAAATTGGTATAGAGAAAAGAATCTTGCTGACTGAACTAAAATATCTCTTTTAGAGTGGAAATATAGAGTAACAGCAGTGAGGATAATCTTATGTTGAAGAGAAAGTGTGTGGGGTGGCATCTCGTGTCATCTCTATGCTTCAAGCATGGCACAAGGCGTTGGATGAGTTGCAATGAACATGACTCCCAGCAAATCTTGTTGGGCTTATTCGGGTCGAAAGACAGGCAGTCACCTAATAATAATGTCAAAAAACGAATTGACACAAACCATACGCCATGTCATCTTTTAAATAAATATTTCTTGTCTTTTACATCACATTCTAAAACATCTCGTTCTCTACAACATCATCTAAATTTCATTCTCTCAATATCTCATTTTCTATATTTTCGCAATCATATCAACAGAAGTTCTCGAAACCGTTTTTCCCAATAAAATACTGACACGTTTGCACATTCCAAATCCTTATTAAATATGTGCTGATAAATATTTCATTAGAACTACAAATGCCAAACAAAAGCAAAGCCCAGTCTTCTCCCATATTTGCGCAGAAGATCTCCTTCGTCTACCTTCTCTCTTTTTTTAATGGACGCCAGCTCTTCCTTTTCATTGCTGGCTTCACTGCTGCTATCCGGCGACGACTGGGCCAGACCGGAGATCGTCGCGAGCGCGCGGACGTGAAGGGTAGAATGCTGCTGCGACTCCTCGGCGTTCGAGCTTGGCGCCGGCGTCCGAGCGTGACGTGAGCGGTTGCGGCGTGGCACGCTCGGTGACGGAGTTGCCCCGTGCGCCAGCGATGAAAAAGAGTACTCTAGATTTAGCATTGATCGTACTTGCGCTATATTTTATTGGTCCTGAAAACTCGCCGAACAGCCGCCCATTTGTCAGGACTTAGGCCAACTCTGTCAACACCGTGTATGCGAGTTTGTATAACGCTGTTTTACAGTGTTTGTAGAGGAGTTTGAAATAATGAACGAGATGATGATCCGTTTTGAGCGTGACAATCATGAGAGAGAGAATCAGACTGTCTAGTGATGTGAAATTGTTGGATTTTAAGCAGGCGTCGGCAGTGCATTACAAATTGCAGATGCGTCCTTCGCGCTTGTACGCTACTCCCAACAACTTGTTAGCATGACATGGACAATGCACGGCAAGGACTAGGACTAGGAGCACAAGGTACACACAGTTGCTGAGACGTACGGGTACATCTTTCAAAATTCCAAGCTCAAGGGGGCCGGACGAAATGAACTGGAGATTTCAAAGGACGGTCCTATCAACGCACCAAAGTTCGAAAGGAAGGAGGTGTTGCCTGGTAGATTTGTGACATTTTTCTTGCGGCAAGCCGGAAAGTAGTAAAACACACGAACAAGAAATGCATCAGATTCCCTCTCTCTCTCTCTTTTTCACTCGTTCGTGCCATGCCTGCCGCAGGACAGGCACAGCAGCAGTGACAGTACCGCAGCCAACCAAACAAAGGTCACTGCGACTCTGCGAGAAAGGCGGTTGGTGGGGCAGGGAAAGAAAAAAAGAGCAAATTCCCTGACCCATGCCAGCTCGGTGATGTCCTCGCCTCCTCGGCCTGCCACCCGGACCCTGTATGTAATTGTATCCAACACTGCAGTTCCAGTTGGTCCCTCACCACCTCTGCAAAAGTTGCCATAGTAATTCTTTGGTTGGCATATATTTCCTGTCCAGAAGGATTCTTACATGTGCTTAAGGCATTGTGATCTTGCATGTACATCTTTTACAGATCAAACAGGCAAGGACTTGTGGTAGGTAGCCCAGGAGTACAGGTATGATAGCTGTCCGAGAGAGTATGCACAGTTGCGACTTGCGAAGGAATCCAAGGCAAAATGATGATACTTTAGCAGATCAACTGCAACCTCGGCAAGCAGTGAAGTGGTCAAATAGAAGCAGCCAGGAAGAAGCCTCAGACTTTATGCTCGTCCCAGAAAAGCTTAACTGCAAAGTTACACATGAGCTGTTGCGCACCCAAATCTGAAGCAAGGCCATAGCATGATTGTATCAAATGATTGGGCTCAATCAGGCACTCTGGGCTTCGATATAAGAGCATGCCTGGGGTAACTCACAAGAACATAATAGCATTTCTACTGCTCTAGTGCACTCGACTGTGTTCAACGCAGTGGCTCAAATACAAGATAGTACATGATTTGTGTCCAGATGATATGGCCATAGGCAACAGCAGCACAAATGTAAAGAACGAGCGACTGATCAGAATCATTGCTACACAACAACTAATGCAATTCAGAAAAAAAAACGGACCCACCAAATCCTGTCTCTTGCACATAAGGACATACCGTATCCACAATATGTCAACATAAGCAAACCGGAAGAAGCGGAGATGCAAGAGCAGGACGAACAAACAGAGAAAGCGAAAACGAAAAGGAAACGCATGTGTTGCGGTGGCCGGTGGCCACCAATGGAACTGTAGTAAGGTCCAGAGGCCACCCACTAGCCCTGTTCTTACACAGTTCTAAAGTGACAGCACAATGTGCACTAGTACAATTCAGACACAAGCTGAACCAAACATGCAAGCAAATTATGTGTAGCATTTGATATGGCAGCTCAGCAGGATCTGCTTCCAACCAGTCCAAGCGTGCAGCATCAATGATACACTAATGATATGGTACTCAGGAGTGTGTACAAAAGAGAATAATTACCCCCCCCCCCCCCCCCCCCCCAAAAAAAAAAAGAATAAAATGTGTTTTCGATATATACTAACAACTTCTGCTGTAGTATTACAACCCAAAAAGAACTAAAATCTGTACTGCTAACAGTTATCAGCTCAGATAGAAAAAAGGTGAACACTATGGTACAAACCGTATGAAGTGAGCCAATCCTTCACCTTTCCAGGATATGGGTTACTTTACCAAGCCTGAGTTCCATCAGTTCGAGTTTTAGTTGTCCTTGTTCGACTCTTTCCTACAAGTCAGGCAGATGGAAGTATCTTCTATCTCACTTGACATCCCCATTCAAAGTTCTTCTGTAGGAGCTTAGTCATCCCAATCCACGTTCCAACCATCTTTGCTATTCGTCTGTGATCTCAACGGAAGGCCATTTGCTGAGACACTGCTTGTAGGTTTTTTATCTACAGGTCCTGCTGCTGCTTCATCATCCCAGTCATCATCCCAGTCGTGTTCCCAGCCGTCTGTGGTGGTTGCAGTGATGTCTACACCTGAAGAGTTCGGTGCCTGACCTCCCATCTCAAGCTGTTGGTACGGGAGTCCATCATTGCCTCTCCTCTTCGCAAACTTACAACAGACACATACAACGCTAACCAAAACAACAGCGAAAACAAAAAAAGAGGCTCCATAAATTGGATTCAAATGCATTGCATAGGCTGCAACCTGCTGAAACTGTTTTTGCAAATCAGAAACTGATTGCCTCTCTACTGTCCCCCCAACATGTATGATGCAGTCCACATTTTTCCCATCACTTAAAGTAACATTCCCACCATCTGAAGCGGTATATGTTATGTTCATCTGTTAATATAAATTGGACCAAGAAATTAGTGCACAAGAAAATCAAAATGACAACGCAAATACTAAAATTTCAAACAAAAAACTTGGAATAGTAATTGCTCCCTCTGCTACAAGTTATGGAGTGAATCACTTTAGCTTTATCCTAAGTCTAACTTCTCTAGCTCTGACCAAGTTTACAGAAAAATAAACCGATATATACGGCATCAAATTAGTTTCATTAAATTATCCATAAAGTATGTCTTGATAGTGCATATATTTCAACTCTTTTAGCGAAAGATACAGCAGGGGAGACCCCCCCCCCCCCCACCACCACACACACACACATATTGTAAAAGAATTTTATTAATATAAAAGAAGAGAGAAAGAGAGGAACGGCAAGACTGAGGGAGGCAAAAGGGAAAGCTAAGATAGAGAGTCTAAACAGAATAAGGAAGGCCGATTACCATCACTGAATCTAAGGGCTTGAAGCTTAGCTTCCTCGTGGAACAACCTCTTCCAGGAACAGAAAGAAGGGCAACCTCCATCAAAGATGAGGTCATATTTGAACTTGTAGATGTTATATATTTTTCTAAAACTTTTATCGAAGTTAGAAAAGTTTAACTTAGAACAAAGCTAAAGCAAACTATAATATGTAAACGAAGGGAGTATTATATTTAGAGGAGCATGCATTTAATCCTCTTAAAATAAATAAAATGCAATTCAGTTGCATGAGATATGTAAGGAACAAAGACTCAGCTTTTATGCTCAAAGGTCTAGTATTCTTGTTAGTTCCAAATGTCACATGTAGCTTCTAAAATCCAAATATCAAATGGAATGCACAGGCAATCTATCCAGTCTAACAACTCAAAAGTACATACCCTACTACTACAGGCCCCAAATGAACAAGTGAGGCAATGGGGCACTATGAAATGTGTTACACCAAAAGTGAACCAATTTTGAAATACGTGCCTCACCATATTTGACCCAAAATTAATTTGACTGATCAGTCACTCAGGTAACTTTCATCATCTATTTGACTTGAATATGTATACTATTCAAGAACACCTAAAGCAAATGTTGTAACTGAGTAAATTACATACCTGTCCAAAGGCACCTTTGACAAGATGTAGAGGCTTTTTATCATTGTTTGTATTTGATGATGGTTCTTTGACATCAATGTCCATATCATGTTGGCCTTCATTGTGGACAATAATGTATGGCCCAACTAAAGCTGCAAGAAAAAAAACAAAAGGCCATTTTATAATCATGACAATGTAGGTCATACGTGGAGGCTCACACATGGGAGGGTTGTGGGAAAGAGATAAACGGAGAGAAGCCTTCCTCCCACAAATACAGAGAGGCTGCATCGAACCCGCGACCTAGTGACTTAGTAAGATGGTTCCCGTCACTACACTACACCAGCCTTATCCTTTAATGTAGGCCATACATATGTTACATACTCATTACTACAATTTCCATGTCTATTCATATACCTCAAGACCACAGAAACAAAAAAAAGTTTGCATTAAATAACCACTTTATCATTCTCCAAATAACCTCATCTTATGTATAATAGTTTCTTTCAGTATTCGACAAAACATTTAGAGTTGCTGGTTTTATTAGGGGTAAAAACAGCCAGATATATACAGTAGTAAAATCGAACATAACCATTAACCATTTACCATCATCTGATATGTTCATGATGACACTAATCTCCAAATAACCTCATCTTATGTATAATAGTTTCTTTCAGTATTCGACAAAACATTTAGAGTTGCTGGTTTTATTAGGGGTAAAAACAGCCAGATATATACAGTAGTAAAATCGAACATAACCATTAACCATTTACCATCATCTGATATGTTCATGATGACACTAAAACAGGTAGGACCTCTTTCCTGGTTTGAGGAAGGAGGAAAGAACATTATATGACAAATAAGATTTAGGGTGATGCACTTATATGGTCAACCATACTATGGTGTGAAACACTGAAACTCGAGAACTATACTTTCAATTAAGTTGCATGCACCAACCAGTTCAACCCAAAAGTTTAAGCTGATAAGATGAGATGGACAATTCACTTATATTATATTCCAACACTCCTCACGTCGAACCTCTATTAGGTCTCAGACGTGGAATAGGAGCGAGCAACAATTATTTTATTTAATTGCACTAGCCAGGATTCGAACCCGTGATCTCTGGCTTTGATACCATATTAAGTTGCATGCACCAACCAGTTCAACCCAAAAACTTAAGTTGATAAGATGAGGTGGACAATTCAATTATATTATGTTCTGACACTTTCAAACATAATTAATAGTTGCTTGAAATATTATGTCTACGTTGGAAAACCTTTGAAAATTTCATAATTTAAACATAAGGATATCCAGGCATGTAAATTATCTCATGACCTCTTATTGTTTTTGTCAGGGCCTAAGGAGGCCCATGGAGGGGCTGCGGTAGCAACAGCCATGGGCCCTCCAAGGGAGATTAGATAAGGATAGTTAGAGATAAGATTAGAAGATTAGTTGAGATTATTTAGGAGATTAGTTGAGATTATCTAGGAAGGTTATCAGTTAGTTTGTTGAGAGTTTTTAGGAGAGTTTTAAAGAGATAAGAATCTCTAGCTAGATAGGGGCGGCCAACTGGCCTATTTATGTAATCAATGGATGAGAAATAAAGGAGGCAAGAATTAGAAGGGAGAAACCCTCCTCTTGCTCGGCCGTGGGCACAGGCCCCCGGCCGGCATTCCTGCCCATCGATATCCCTCTCTAATCCCTCACCGGTCTAGCGACCATAACATCTGGTATCGGCTAGCTTGGGTTTCGATCTGATATCATGGCTTCTGCTGCCAATTTCGCGGCGTCATTCTGGCAACCGGCGTCCCCATCTCTATGGACTGCGCCGCATGTCACCTTCGTCACGCCGTCCTGGCAACCGACATCCCCATCTCCATGGGCTACGCCGTATGCCACCTTCGTCACTCCATCCTGGCAACCAGCGTCCCCATCTCCATGGGCAGCATCGCCTGCCAATTTTGTCACCACATCCTGGACGCCGGCGTGCCCATCTCCAGGGACAACGCCAAATTTCGTCACATCATCTTCGTTGACGGTGTCTCCGGCGACGCCACTAGGGGCAGCCACGGCTCAGCAATCACGAGCTCCATCGATGGGGGACTTATGGACCAACATAAAGATTGATCTCGCAAAGATGCAAGCCACACTCCAGAAGGTTGAGCAAGGGCTGATGCAAATCAAGGTAGCAGTGCAACATGAGCAGCACCAGCTAGCGTTGTCCGCACGGCTCCAGACGTCGGCGTCTGTGGGCATACAAGCTGCTGCTCGTGGCTTCCTTGCACGACAGAGAGTGCGGGAGATGCGCCGTCAGATGCTCGAGGCAGCCTTGGTGACGGTTGACCTCGGCACACGGGGGCGCGACCTCGCCCTGTCGGACGGCCATCAGCAGCGGCACCAGGCCGCTATCTCCAAGTGCGAGCATGGTACGTGTCCCGCAGGCGACGAACTTCAACTCTACGGCAGCGGCGGTAAGGAAGGCACTCCCCTCATCATCGGCAAGGGCGCACTATTTAGCGCCACCACATTCCGCTACCGGCCGCCACGAGGGCGCCTTCGCTGGTTATTGTTGCAACCTATTCCAGGTGCCCGTCCATGTGCTCCGCTTTCATCTAGATGGCGTCCATGGGATCCAGGTGGCTGCACACGTGCAAGTCCAATGCGCAGAGGGTGTCCGCCTTATCTTATGGGGTCAAAAAAATAGATTCGGAATAATGTAAAAGGCTTGTCTTTTAGGTGTCTGGTTTTGGGTCAAGTAGACTCGTCTTTGAGCACCCGTCATGCTGCAGCTCGAGGACGAGCTGCTTGTCCAGGAGGGGTGTAGTGTCAGGGCCTAAGGAGGCCCACGGAGGGGCTGCGGTAGCAGCAGCCATGGGCTCTCCAAGGGGATTAGATAAGGATAGTTAGAGATAAGATTAAAAGATTAGTTGAGACTATTTAGGAGATTCGTTGAGATTATCTAGGAAGGTTATCAGTTAGTAGTTTGTTGAGAGTTTTAAGGAGATAAGGATCTCTAGTTAGATAGGGACAGCCAGCTGGCCTATTTATGTAATCAATGGATGAGAAATAAAGTAAGCAAGAATTAGAAGGGAGAAACCCTCCTCTTGCTCGGCCGTGGGCAGAGGCCCCAGGCCGACGTTCCTGCTCATCGATACACCTCTATAATCCCTCACCGATCTAGCGACCATAACAGTTTTCTTGATTTAAGACAGCAGACTGATTTATTTAGATACAAAGATATTGTGAAGCATTTTCCGCCATAGATTAACACAATCACATCTGCGACTAAAATCACAAGGTAAATGTATTCACCAAATTATATATGCAAATAGGCAGCTCTACTACAATAGATGCAGTTTATTCTAAACAAAACACATGAAATGAATCCCATTGTTTTTACCCTTGGAACGAAACTAACCAAAGTTAAAAGGCAGATACACATGAACCTTTATGAGAGACAAATTCTATACAAGACTTCTAGTTTGGACTTGAACATCCCTCGTATAGCAATCGGACAGCAAGGGGGAATTCAGAAAGCGCTGACTTAATAAATTATACTTGTGAATTCCAAAAGAAATCAAGGCATTACCATTATCAGGAACCTGAAGGCAAGCAGAAAATTCGTTTCCAGAGGAACACTTATGCGAGGCGTCACACTTCTCCATGGCCTCCTTCAGTTTGTCAGTCTCCTCCCTCCTCCCTTGACTCCCTGTGTCCTCCTGCCCCGTCCCGACATTGGGTCCTGGGGGAGGACTGGCTGCCTTCTGCGAATTAGTCTCCTGCGTGGGCGGCGGCGGCGGTGGTGACGTCACCGGCGGCAGTGATTCCTGATGCCGCTTGTTCTCAGTCTGCTGCCCCGCGGCTGAAGACTGGCCAGAAACGGCTGGTGCAGGAGCGTCCTGTGGAGACCCAAACAACCTCCTCTGAATCCAAACCCGCACCAATCTATTCACGAGACCGTTAATCCGAAATGCTAACTTAGTAGCGTTGACGATAGGGTTCTCACGGTCTCACCTCGCCGGAGCTGGGGTTCTCGCCTTCCAGAAGGCTTCTGGCTGAAGCGGAATCGGGGCCAGGGAGTAGAGCCGAGGCGAGGAGTAGCGCGACGACCGCGGCGAGCCCGCAGGTGCCCATCGGCTGGCAGCCGGGCGGGAGACTAGTTTACCGCGTCAGCCGATTCGTCGGCGATTCTGGCAGCGGTGCTGTGCTGGTCGCATCGGCCGTGGTGCCCCGGCGGCTCGACGGCAGATCCGGTATCCCCGGCGAGGGCGGGGGCGCGCCGCCTGGTCGGGATCTGGAGGGTGGGGCGAAGGGGTGTGAATGGTCAACGCGTTTTCTGCCGCCCTGACAGTTTGCGAGAATCGAGATTTCGTAGGGTTCTATTGGCCGGGTCGATGCAGGCGATCGAGGAGGTTTTCGGGTGCGCGAAGAGGACGAAGATTTGGAGGTGTGCCGTCCGTGGACCGTTGGTCTCCAGTTCACACAACGCAGCTTGTCCGGAGTCCGGACACAGGGCACTGGACCCAAAAACTTGGTTCAAAGTTCGTCGTGCAAAACAATAAATATTTTAAATGTAAGTTTGAAAGATTGTACTGCTCTTTCTTTTTCTGCACAAAAGAACCCCTAATTCACTAATTTGTAGGAGGATACTGAACTTTTGGATTTGAAAAAAAGTCTCAGAAGATATATCTAAAGTAGATGGTGACAGAGCAATTATTGTTGGTAAGTTCCAGTGGAAGTACTGTGCCGAACATAAAGTTTGTGACGGGTAGTAAAAGATCTATTTTTCTTTTGACTTTGATATAGAGTTCGATCCTCAATTATTTCTCGCGCTATCTTCTTACGAAGTTTTGTTAGGGCATCTATAACAGCCTCTGGTTTAGGCGGGCAACCCGGTAGGTTGACGTCCACAGGTAAGACGGGAATGTAACTGCAGCGATGTTGCTAAGATAGTAAGATGAGCTCAGAAGAAAGGGCTTATGCATCCACATGGACCAAAGTGGAGATGGTAAATATAGAACTATAGTAGATAGAAAGCAGTGCTATTTCAGGAACGAATTGAAAACGGGATTCACAGAGGAAGGATCGGATTGCTTGCTGTTGCAGTATGTTGCTTTACATTATGCTTTGCAAAAGCACATGGAATTTTCTCTTCTGGGGCCTGTGGAATGAACAAGAGTGGCAGAAGATAGAGCCTGACATAATACTGTTATGGTGCAGCCTTAAGGTAAGGAGCTATTCTATGGTGTTTTTATTCCTTGCTTAGATAGGTCCCCTGGGGAAAAAAACACTGCAACCGAGCCAATCATATATAGATTCACAACACGAGAGCTTCTCGTTTGCGACACAGAATCGCTGACGAAAGTCTGTACAAGCCAGCGGCAAGACGGATTAGAGATTTATTAGAGCACCGCAAGTTGGATCATCGGTGCACTGATCCCTGCCGTCCTCCCCACGTCAAGCTCGCACAAACTTTCGTGCCAAACAAATGGCGTAGCCGCGCGCCTTGCTGGATCGCGGGACCACACTGGGACCGGACACTGCAAGCACCGTCTAAATACCACGCACGCACGTCGACGTGAGCGCACTGCCATGGACATGGACGAGCAGGGGAAACTGCCAGCTGGCGGCGCGGCTGTTGTCGCCGTGGACGTCGTCATGTCGCGGTTCAGCCTCGACGTGAGCGCCGGGTGCGGTGGGCGGCACAGCACGCTGCTCGACGAGTACGAGCGGCTGGCGTTCGAGGCCCAGCTCAACCGGGCCATCGTCCTGCGCCGCTGCTACTCCGAGCCCAGCCCCGTCCGGTACGCGGAGGCGGAGCACCAGCGCCCACCAGCGGGTGCTGATGACGCGCGCGCGCCGCCACCGCCTCGCGGGGCACCCGACCTGCAGGGAGGGGCGGCGCGGCGCGACGGCGGCGGCGGCGGGGACGGGGACGGGGGCTGTAGGTTCTGGCGGCTCCACGAGGTGCTGGCCCGGTGGATCGAGGCGTTGAGGCCGGTGTTGCGCTGGCTGAGGAGCCCGTGGGAGTGCCGGAGGAGGAAGCAGCCGCCGCCGCCGCCGCCGCGGGTGCAGTTGATGGACTACCTTCGTTAATTGGTTCCTGTTACAACATGTTGATGTGCTTGATGCTGTGTGAAGACCGTAATCGATGATAGCCATTGCAACATGTCATGCAAAGCTCATTGATTCCCCACTGCCATTCGTTAGCATCCTTAAAGGCTTATGGGACTTACCCACATAATCACCGGTCTAGTTAACACGGACACGATTTAAACTAGGTTGAATTGATTTACCACTCAGCACGCCGTCACATGGAGGTAAATGACTATTCTCTTCACTCTCCTATCGTATACTACTGTAAAGCACCATCATCATCATTTTTTAACATCGTTATGCATCACACACGAAGCGTGTAGTCAGTTCCTCTTTTCCGCGTCTCATATCATAGATAAGCTTTCATACATATGATCAGATAAATACAATAAACATTTGATATTATATACATGTGATCAAATAATTCAGGCTTAACCTAGACCTACAAAAAACGTGCCTCTCTCGTGGCTCCTCCTCCTATCCTTGTCCGACCGATGGTGCACAACAACAATGACTACCCATCGTCGACCCAAACGAGTAGTAGCCGCCTCGAATACTTTTGTGTATCGTTACAACACACAGTCATTAGACTAGTCTTCTATTAACCACGAGTATTTTCGTCCACTAACTTATCAACACTTCATAGAAGACTAACCTAGTGTCTCACTCAAATTTAGATAGAGAATCAAAGGCTAGATATATACAATAATCCATCGGAGCGCTCGCAGGCACCTAGGGCCTGTTTTGTTGGCGCCCTGAACTGGGAGCGCCAGCCAAGCAGCTCAATCGAGACATCCAAAATCAGATATTTGAGATTGTTGTCTGGGCCAGACAGATTTCTCAGACTCCAAACCAAACAAGCCCCTAACGCAAACGAATCTCGATAATATTTTGTAGGTCAATAGATACTTCGGCTAGCTAGAAAGTACTGTAGAGGTGATTGCCTCCGTAAATCGGTGATTAACATAGATAAATATATCTTTAAACGTCTTCTTAAATATTTTGCATCAAAAAATTATTTACAAACTTAAATGAATAAATATGTCGTCTTATTAAATAAAACATATGTTTCTTACAATAGATTTTACTAGTAAAACTTGTGTCGGGCACTCGGATTAAGAAGTCTGATGTTCCTATCAATCGATCACTCGGAGCTGACCAAGAGGTCTCACTTTAATAGTCAAAAGGTTGAGCACAATCAAGAGGGCGAATGTACCATGAGTCAAGGTCAATTGAGAACAAGGATGTGCGTCGTAGCCATAAACCACATTACAATTTCCTGTGCGAAACAAATGATGGAGACCATCCATATGCATAATTATACCTCATGATTGGTTGTGTGCTTCTTGGCGACCGACATCTGTCCGTGCGTTGACTGACCCCCAATTTCTGATTGGATCCGTGTATGTGCATGGACTCACTTGCATGTGTGGCGTAGGGAAGACCAAATCAAGTTTTTTTTGTTGCATGCGTGGAGAAGCAGAGACGTTTGCGGTAGGCCATGCTTTGTCGAGCCATGCTGAAAGGGAATTAGGCGTACACCTAGTTCCTAAATGATTTTGGTGGTTGAATTGCACAACACAAATAATTGGACTAACTAGTTTGCTCTAGATTATATGTTCTACAGGTGCCAAAGGTTCATCTACAACTATACTAAATCGACTGTCCGGAATACCGTAGATTATTCCGGACAGGAGAAGCTTTTTGGAAAAACAGGCCAAGCGCGGACCATCCGGTTCACTACGGCGGACCGTCCGGTTCACTACGGCGGACCGTCCGCGACACCAGGATACCCCTCGGACAGAACCAATGCAAAATCCAAGTCTGCACTATGGACCGTCCGGAGGAAAAGAGCGGACCGTCTGAGACCTCGCGCGGACCGTCCGGCCTCTAGCGCGGACCGTCCGGTAGGCAAGAAACCGAAAAACCCGAAGGTGACGGGTTCAGAGAAATGAATTATAGCGGCCTCGTGGACCGTCCGGGCCAGGCGGGCGGACCGTCCGCGACTGGCTTTATCTGACATCTGACGTCACATTAAATGCAATATAGCCGTTGATATAGCCGTTACTGCTGACCGTTGCGTTTTCAGCTGTTGATCTACAGGGGCGGACCGTCCGGACCAGGCGGGCGGACCGTCCGCGCTCAGCAGAATGGAGCAACGGCTAGGAAGTGGTTGGTGGCTATAAATACAACCCCAACCACCTCCATTCACCACATCCAAGCATTCCAACCTTCAACATTCAATACAAGAGCTAGCAATCCATTCCAAGACACATTCAAAGCCTCCATCTCTCCAAGTTTCACAATTAAGAAAAGAGATCATTAGTGATTAGTGACTTGAGAGAGAAAGTGATCCGTGTGTTATTTGTCGCTCTTGTCGCTTGGCTTTTGCAATCGTGCTTTCTTTCAATCTTTCTTACGTTCAACTCAATTGTAACCAAGGCAAGAGACACCAATTGTGTGGTGGTCCTTGCGAGGAAGTTTGTTCCCGTTTGATTGAGAAGAGAAAGCTCACTCGGTCCGAGGGACCGTTTGAGAGAGGGAAGGGTTGAAAGAGACCCGGCCTTTGTGGCCTCCTCAACGGGGAGTAGGTTTGCGAGAACCGAACCTCGGTAAAACAAATCTGCGTGTCACACTTTTTATTTGCTTGCGATTTGTTTTCGACCCTCTCTCGCGAACTCAATTATATTTCTAACGCTAACCCGGCTTGTAGTTGTGATTAACTTTGTAAATTTCAGTTTCGCCCTATTCACCCCCCCTCTAGGCGACTATCAATTGGTATCAGAGCCCGGTGCTTCATTAGAGCCTAACCGCTCGAAGTGATGTCGGGAGATCACGCCAAGAAGGAGATGGAGACCGGCGAAAAGCCCACTACAAGCCATGGGAGCACTTCATCGGAAGAGTCCCGCACCAAAAGGAAGGAGAAGAAGAACTCCTCCAAAGGGAAGGAGAAGAAGTCTTCTTCACACCACAAGGAGAAGAAGGAGAAATCTTCTTCTCACAAGACACGTCGGAGTGGGGACAAGAAAAAGAGGATGAGGAAAGTAGTCTACTACGAGACCGATTCTTCATCGCCATCCACCTCCGGCTCCGACGCGGCTTCCGTCACTTCTAAGCGCCAAGAGCGCAAGAAGTATAGTAAGATCCCTCTACGCTACCCTCGCATTTCCAAACATACACCTTTACTTTTCGTCCCATTAGGCAAACCACCAACTTTTGATGGTGAAGATTATGCTAGGTGGAGTGATTTAATGCGATTTCATCTAACCTCACTCCACAAAAGTATATGGGATGTTGTTGAGTTTGGTGCACAGGTGCCATCCGTAGGGGATGAAGACTATGATGAGGATGTGGTGGCCCAAATCGAGCACTTCAACTCTCAGGCAACAACAATACTCCTCGTCTCTTTAAGTAGAGAGGAGTATAACAAAGTTCAAGGGTTGAAGAGCGCCAAGGAGGTTTGGGATGTGCTCAAAACCGCGCACGAGGGAGATGAGCTCACAAAGATCACCAAGCGGGAAACGATCGAGGGGGAGCTCGGTCGGTTCCGGCTTCGCAAAGGGGAGGAGCCACAAAACATGTACAACCGGCTCAAGACCTTGGTGAATCAAGTGCGCAACCTCGGGAGCAAAAAATGGGATGACCACGAGGTGGTTAAGGTTATTCTAAGATCTCTTATTTTCCTTAACCCTACTCAAGTTCAATTAATCCGTGGCAACCCAAGGTATACACTAATGACCCCCGAGGAAGTAATCGGGAATTTTGTGAGTTTTGAGTGCATGATCGAAGGCTCGAGGAAGATCAACGAGCTTGATGATCCCTCCACATCCGAAGCTCAACCCGTCGCATTCAAGGCGACGGAGGAAAAGGAGGAGTCTACACCAAGTCGACAACCAATAGACGCCTCCAAGCTCGACAATGAGGAAATGGCGCTCGTCATCAAGAGTTTCCGCCAAATCCTCAAACAAAGGAGAGGGAAAGATTACAAGTCCCGCTCCAAGAAGGTTTGCTACAAGTGTGGTAAGCCCGGTCACTTTATAGCTAAATGTCCATTATCAAGTGATAGTGACAGGGGCGACGACAAGAAGGGGAGAAGAAAGGAGAAGAAGAGGTACTACAAGAAGAATGGCGGCGATGCCCATGTTTGTCGAGAGTGGGACTCCGACGAAAGCTCTAGCGACTCCTCCGACAACGAGGACGCCGCCAACATCGCCGTCACCAAAGGACTCCTCTTCCCCAACGTCGGCCACAAGTGCCTCATGGCAAAGGACGGCAAAAGGAAGAAGGTAAAATCAAGATCCTCCACTAAATATGAAACCTCTAGTGATGAGGATGATGCTAGCAATGAGGAGGATAACTTACGCGTTCTTTTTGCCAACCTTAACATGGAACAAAAGGAAAAACTAAATGAGCTAATTAGTGCCATCCATGAAAAGGATGACCTCTTGGACTCCCAAGAGGACTTCCTAATCAAGGAAAATAAAAAGCATGTTAAGGTTAAAAATGCTTACGCTCTAGAAGTAGAAAAATGTCAAAAACTATCTAGTGAGCTAAGCGCTTGCCATGAGATGATTGACAACCTTAGACATGAAAATGCTAGTTTAAATGCTAAGGTTGATTCACATATTTCGATTTCCAATCCTAGAGATAATAATGATGATTTGCTTGCTAGGATTGAAGAATTAAACATTTCTCTTGCTAGCCTTAAAGTACAAAATGAAAATTTAATTGCTAAGGCTAAAGATCTAGATGCTTGCAATGTTACAATTTCCGATCTTAGAGATAATAATGATATATTGCGTGCTAAGATCGTTGAACTTAATTCATGCAAATCCTCTACATCTAGTGTTGAGCATGTTTCTATTTGTACTAGATGTAGAGATGTTAACATTGATGCTATTCATGATCACATGGCTTTAATTAAACAACAAAATGATCATATAGCAAAATTAGATGCCAAAATTGCCGAGCATAACTTAGAGAATGAAAAATTTAAATTTGCTCGTAGTATGCTCTATAATGGGAGACGCCCTGGCATCAAGGATGACATTGGCTTCCAAAGGGGAGACAATGTCAAACTTCATGCCCCTCCTAAAAGATTGTCCAACTTTGTTAAGGGCAAGGCTCCCATGCCTCAGGATAACGAGGGTTACATTTTATATCCTGTCGGTTATCCCGAGGACAAAATTAGGAAAATTCATTCTAGGAAGTCTCACTCTGGCCCTAACCATGCTTTTATGTATAAGGGTGAGACATCTAGCTCTAGACAACCAACCCGTGCTAAGTTGCCTAAGAAGAAAATTCCTAATGCATCAAATGAACATAGTCTTTCATTTAACACTTTTGATGCATCTTATGTGTTGACTAACAAATCTGGCAAAGTAGTTGCCAAATATGTTGGGGGCAAGCACAAGGGGTCAAAGACTTGTGTTTGGGTACCCAAAGTTCTTGTGTCTAATGCCAAAGAACCCAAAACCATTTGGGTACCTAAAGTCAAGAACTAAACTTGTTTTGTAGGTTTATGCATCCGGGGGCTCAAGTTGGATACTCGACAGCGGGTGCACAAACCACATGACAGGGGAGAAGAAGATGTTCTCCTCCTACGAGAAGAACCAAGATCCTCAACGAGCTATCACATCCGGGGATGGAAATCAAGGTTTGGTCAAAGGATTGGGTAAAATTGCTATATCTCCTGACCATTCTATTTCCAATGTTTTTCTTGTAGATTCATTAGATTATAATTTGCTTTCTGTATCTCAATTATGCAAAATGGGTTACAACTGTCTTTTCACTGATATAGGTGTCACTGTCTTTAGAAGAAGTGATGATTCAATAGCATTTAAGGCTGTGTTAGAGGGTCAGCTATACTTAGTAGATTTTGATAGAGCTGAACTCGACACATGCTTAATTGCTAAGACTAACATGGGGTGGCTCTGGCACCGCCGACTAGCCCATGTTGGGATGAAGAATCTCCATAAGCTTCTAAAGGGAGAGCACATTTTAGGACTAACCAATGTTCATTTTGAGAAAGACAGGATTTGTAGCGCATGCCAGGCAGGAAAGCAAGTTGGAACCCATCATCCACACAAGAACATCATGACGACCGACAGGCCGCTTGAGCTACTCCACATGGATCTATTCGGCCCGATTGCTTACATAAGCATCGGTGGGAGTAAGTATTGTCTTGTAATAGTGGATGATTATTCTCGCTTCACTTGGGTATTCTTTTTGCAGGAAAAATCTCAAACCCAAGAGACCTTAAAAGGATTCTTGAGACGGGCTCAAAATGAGTTCAGCTTAAGGATCAAGAAAATTAGAAGCGACAACGGGACGGAGTTCAAGAACTCTCAAATTGAAGGCTTCCTTGAGGAGGAGGGCATCAAGCATGAGTTCTCTTCTCCCTACACTCCACAACAAAATGGTGTAGTGGAGAGGAAGAATAGAACTCTATTGGACATGGCAAGAACCATGCTTGATGAGTACAAGACTTCGGATCGGTTTTGGGCCGAGGCGGTCAACACCGCCTGCTACGCCATCAACCGGTTATATCTTCACCGAATCCTCAAGAAGACATCGTATGAACTCCTAACCGGTAAAAAGCCCAACATTTCATATTTTAGAGTCTTTGGTAGCAAATGCTTTATTCTTGTTAAAAGAGGTAGAAAATCTAAATTTGCTCCTAAGACTGTAGAAGGCTTTTTACTAGGATATGACTCAAACACAAGGGCATATAGAGTCTTTAACAAGTCATCCGGACAAGTTGAAGTTTCTTGTGACGTTGTGTTTGATGAGACTAACGGCTCTCAAATAGAGCAAGTTGATCTTGATGAGATAGGTATTGAAGAGGCCCCATGCGTCGCGCTAAGGAACATGTCCATTGGGGATGTGTGTCCTAAGGAATCCAAAGAGCCTCCAAATGCACAAGATCAACCATCCTCCTCCATGCAAGCATCTCCACCGACTACAAATGAGGATAAAGCTCAAGTTGATGAAGTAGAAGATCAAGCAAATGAGCCACCTCAAGATGACGACAATGGTCAAGGGGGAGATGCAAATGATCAAGACAAGGAGGATGAAGAACCAAGGCCGCCACACCCAAGAGTCCACCAAGCAATTCAACGAGATCACCCCGTCGACACCATCCTCGGCGACATTCATAAGGGGGTAACCACTAGATCTCGTGTTGCACATTTTTGTGAACATTACTCGTTTGTTTCCTCTATTGAACCACACAGGGTAGAGGAAGCACTACAAGATTCGGATTGGGTGGTGGCGATGCAAGAGGAGCTCAACAACTTCACTAGGAATGAGGTATGGCATTTAGTTCCACGTCCTAATCAAAATGTTGTAGGAACCAAATGGGTCTTCCGCAACAAGCAAGATGAGCATGGTGTGGTGACAAGGAACAAAGCTCGACTTGTGGCCAAAGGATACTCTCAAGTCGAAGGTTTGGATTTCGGTGAAACCTATGCACCCGTAGCTAGGCTTGAGTCAATTCGTATATTATTGGCCTATGCTACTTACCATGGCTTTAAGCTTTATCAAATGGACGTGAAAAGTGCCTTCCTCAATGGACCAATCAAGGAAGAAGTCTATGTTGAGCAACCTCCCGGCTTTGAAGACAGTGAGTACCCTAACCATGTCTATAAGCTCTCTAAGGCGCTTTATGGGCTCAAGCAAGCCCCAAGAGCATGGTATGAATGCCTTAGAGATTTCCTTATTGCAAATGGCTTCAAAGTCGGCAAGGCCGATCCTACTTTATTCACTAAGACTCTTGACAATGATTTGTTTGTATGCCAAATTTATGTTGATGATATCATATTTGGGTCTACTAACGAATCTACATGTGAAGAATTTAGTAGGATCATGACACAAAAATTCGAGATGTCTATGATGGGGGAGTTGAAGTACTTCTTGGGATTTCAAGTGAAGCAACTCCAAGAGGGCACCTTCATTAGCCAAACGAAGTATTCTCAAGACATTCTAAACAAGTTTGAGATGAAGGATGCCAAGCCCATCAAGACACCCATGGGAAATAATGGGCATCTCGATCTCGACACGGGAGGTAAGACCGTGGATCAAAAGGTATACCGGTCGATGATAGGTTCTTTACTCTATTTATGTGCATCTCGACCGGATATTATGCTTTCCGTATGCATGTGTGCAAGATTCCAAGCCGACCCTAAGGAAGCTCACCTTACGGCCGTAAAAAGAATCTTGAGATATTTGGCTTATACTCCTAAGTTTGGGCTTTGGTATCCTAGGGGATCCACATTTGATTTGATTGGCTATTCAGATGCCGATTGGGCGGGGTGCAAAATCAATAGGAAGAGCACATCGGGGACTTGCCAGTTCTTGGGAAGATCCTTGGTGTCTTGGGCTTCAAAGAAGCAAAATTCGGTCGCTCTTTCCACCGCCGAAGCCGAGTACATTGCCGCAGGTCATTGTTGCGCGCAATTGCTTTGGGTGAGGCAAACCCTACGGGACTACAGTTACAAATTAACCAAAGTCCCTTTGCTATGTGATAATGAGAGTGCAATCAAGATGGCGGATAATCCCGTCGAGCATAGCCGCACTAAACACATAGCCATTCGGTATCACTTTTTAAGGGATCACCAACAAAAGGGAGATATCGAGATTTCTTACATTAACACTAAAGATCAATTAGCCGATATCTTTACCAAGCCTCTTGATGAACAAACTTTTAACAAACTTAGGCATGAGCTCAATATTCTTGATTCGCACAATTTCTTTTGCTAGATTGCACACATAGCTCATTTGTATACCTTTGATCATGTCTCCTTCATATGCTGTGACTAATGTGTTTTTCAAGTGAATTTCAAACAAGTCATAGGAATATTGAAAGGAAATTGGAGTCTTCGGCGAAGACAAAGGCTTCCACTCCGTAACTCATCCTTCGCCGTCACTCCAAGCAACTCTCCATTCTTGGGGGAGAAAGCATGAGCACCAAGCAAAAGGACTCCGTCTTTGGTATAATCTTAACTCATTTATTTATGACCAAAGGGGAAGAAAGTATGTCTTGGGCTCTAATGATTCCGTTTTTGGCGATTCATGCCAAAGGGGGAGAAAGTAAGAGCCCAAAGCAAAAGGACCGCACCACCACCAATTTATTTCAAAAAACTTCGTGTTTCCAAGAATATTATCAATTGGTTTTCCTATTGTGTTCAAAAGGGGGGAGAAAGTAGTATTTCAAAATGATATATCAAAACCCTCTTGAACACTAAGAGGAGGATCTCATTTAGGGGGAGTTTTGTTTAGTCAAAGGAAAAGCATTTGAAACAGGGGGAGAGAATCTCAAATCTTGAAAAAATGCTTCTCAAAATCTTATTCATTTATCTTTGACTATTTGCAAAAGGACTTTGAAAAGGATTTACAAAAATTTGCAAAAGCAAAACATGTGGTGCAAGCGTGGTCCAAAATGTTAAAAATAAAGAAACAATCCATGCATACTTTATAGGTATTTATATTGACTCAATTTCAAGCAACCTTTGCACTGCAATTATGCAAACTAGTTCAATTATGCACTTCTATATTTGCTTTGGTTTGTGTTGGCATCAATCACCAAAAAGGGGGAGATTGAAAGGGAATTAGGCGTACACCTAGTTCCTAAATGATTTTGGTGGTTGAATTGCACAACACAAATAATTGGACTAACTAGTTTGCTCTAGATTATATGTTCTACAGGTGCCAAAGGTTCATCTACAACTATACTAAATCGACTGTCCGGAATACCGTAGATTATTCCGGACAGGAAAAGCTTTTTGGAAAAACAGGCCAAGCGCGGACCGTCCGGTTCACTACGGCGGACCGTCCGCGACACCAGGATACCCCTCGGACAGAACCAATGCAAAATCCAAGTCTGCACTATGGACCGTCCGGAGGAAAAGAGCGGACCGTCTGAGACCTCGCGCGGACCGTCCGGCCTCTAGCGCGGACCGTCCGGTAGGCAAGAAACCGAAAAACCCGAAGGTGACGGGTTCAGAGAAATGAATTATAGCGGCCTCGCGGACCGTCCGCGACTGGCTTTATCTGACATCTGACGTCGCATTAAATGCAATATAGTCGTTGATATAGCCGTTACTGCTGACCGTTGCGTTTTCAGCCGTTGATCTACAGGGGCGGACCGTCCGCGCTCAGCAGAATGGAGCAACGGCTAGGAAGTGGTTGGTGGCTATAAATACAACCCCAACCACCTTCATTCACCACATCCAAGCATTCCAACCTTCAACATCCAATACAAGAGCTAGCAATCCATTCCAAGACACATTCAAAGCCTCCATCTCTCCAAGTTTCACAATTGAGAAAAGAGATCATTAGTGATTAGTGACTTGAGAGAGAAAGTGATCCGTGTGTTATTTGTCGCTCTTGTCGCTTGGCTTTTGCAATCGTGCTTTCTTTCAATCTTTCTTACGTTCAACTCAATTGTAACCAAGGCAAGAGACACCAATTGTGTGGTGGTCCTTGCGGGGAAGTTTGTTCCCGTTTGATTGAGAAGAGAAAGCTCACTCGGTCCGAGGGACCGTTTGAGAGAGGGAAGGGTTGAAAGAGACCCGGCCTTTGTGGCCTCCTCAACGGGGAGTAGGTTTGCGAGAACCGAACCTCGGTAAAACAAATCCGCGTGTCACACTTCTTATTTGCTTGCGATTTGTTTTCGACCCTCTCTCGCGGACTCAATTATATTTCTAACGCTAACCCGGCTTGTAGTTGTGATTAACTTTGTAAATTTCAGTTTTGCCCTATTCACCCCCCCTCTAGGCGACTATCACATGCGCTCGTCGCTCAGGCAAGCAATCATGCCGATAGTGACTTTGCTCCACAATTACATAGCAGGTCTCTTCTATCCACTACCATAAAAGATTTCGTGAGACAATGGCCAACACATTGACGTAGGCAGGTGTAATAGAATGCTACCAAGCTGACAAAGGTCCATTAACACATTTTTATTGTCATGACATAGATAATTTTGGTAATGTTACATGGATACATTACAATACTAACGATTGACAAAGAGAACACATCAACGATAAATTCTCGAGTGGTAACTATGCACTCTTTTGAATGAGCGTCACTCTTACTTTAACCATCATACGTCCATCGACAATCTTACTCTTTCTTAACTATGCACTCTTACAACCATCATAAATTCCTAAGTCTTAATTATCACTCCTGAGTCTTAACTATTCACTCTTACTCTTTCTATATGTTGTAGGATATAAAAAACTTACCGTCTAAGTCCAGGAGCAAGGTCACATGTAACAAAACAATCTCATAGTAATATTTAGATTTCATTTAGTTGATCTCCTTAGGCTATCTCGAGAATGCTTTTTTTATCCAGCTCTCATTTCAAACTTTACTCTATAAATAATGTTGTCTATGGTGTAAAACAGTGTTTTGCACGACTATATGCACGGTCTGTCGGCCACAACCTTACCACACACTATGACCATTTTAAAAACACAATGGGTATGCCAATTATAATGTATATGAGCACATAATTTCTTATCCCTTGTTAATTCTGAGGGTAATGTCTATGACCTATGTGTCAGCTGGTATTGGTAATAAAAACTTCCATCTATATTGTATTATTGCTATTGTGCAAATTATGCACAGTGTCTTCCATCCATCCTATGAAAAACAACAACTTAGAAAATCCGTGCTCAACAATTTGCATGATTAACTCATCGGTCGTTCAAGATACCGTTTTCTAACCTTCTGCAGCAACACGTGGCGTGTTTATTTGGCCGTCAGTAGAGGAGTCACGTTCCGACGATGATGGAGCTCCAAATCATGAGACATGTTACCAGTTATTTCCAGAACATATATTTTACTCAAGTTGCATAATGGAGATATCAGATATGCATGAGTCCAGAAAAGGACAGGGGCGAAAATGACTTAGCACTTGTCATCCTCCTTTTGTGTGCAAGGGAATTGGACACAACACAAGTAGAGATACAATACAGGTGCATCAAAACAAGACAGACAAAGACAAGTGCCAGAGTGCCTTCCGCCCCCGGTTCAGGCCGGTTCATCAGCCAGCTGCTCATGACGCGTATGTCTGTGCATGCGTGTGGCGTGAGCATCGGGCGACGACGACGGACCACGCACCGTGCAGCTAGCCATGGCCATCGGGTTTGGCGCCACGGACTGATCTCGGTGGTTGCAGCAGCAGCAGCGCCCGATCAGCTTCGATTCAGAGTAAGGCACTCGGTGGTTGTTTGGTCGGCATGTCGAACGCCGATCAGCGCACGGCCAGCGTAACGCTTGCAGGTGTGACGCGTGCGGCAGCGGAAACGCGGACCAGCCGGCGCCGGCGCCGGCGACGACGAACGAACGGCCGGCCGGCCGCATGGTTGCTTATCTGTAACAAATTGTTGCACGGCACCACCGAAACTGAAAACTGTGACAGAGCAACTGGGCAGCTACTCGTGCACTACATTTGACGGCAACGGCAACGGCAAGAAGATGCTACACTAGCGAGCAGTACACTCCAAGCATGTAGCGTCATCTAGTGCAAGTGGGCCAGCCGTCGCCGGATAATATCGGACGATGCGGCTACCAGAGCAGGGCAGGCTACGGAGATATTTTTTACATGAACTTATCCACAGCGACGCCGGAACAGTACAGAGCGCTACTCTATACCTTGCTTCGTTGCGTGTGCTCGCTCCTACCACTAGGTCTCTGCTGCTTGCGATGGCCATGGGCCCATGGCCACGCCCATGCTCCCCTCCGTCGTCCCTCACGCAATGACCACGGCGACGGTGTCGCTGTCCGGGCGGCGGGCGCTCTGCTGGGCCACTCCCCTGCCGCCTGTGGCACTGGCACTGGCAGGCTTGGCGTCCATGACGGGGCGGCGGCACGTCGGGCACGAGCCGCGGGACAGCAGCCAGGCGTCGACGCACGGGACGTGGAACGCGTGGCCGCACCGCGGCAGCACGCGCACCTTCTCGCCGTCCGCGAACTCGCCGAGGCAGATGGCGCACACGTCCCCGCTCCCGGCCCCCTCCTCCTCGTCGTCTTTCGCATCCCCGCCGACGTAAACCTCCACGGGGATGCTCCGCAGCGCGCGCTTCTTGATCCCGCCCCGGACGCCCGCGCAGGACGACGCGGCGACGCTCGGCGACGCCGCCACCTCGCCGCCCCCGGCCGCGGCCCGGCCTCCGCACCAGAGCGCGAACCTGGCCAGCGAGTTGAGCGCGATGGCGAGCAGCAGCGCCAGGAACAGCGCCGCCAGCAGGATCACCGTGTTGGTGTCGAAGGTCGCGTCGACGACCCCGGGCGCCGCCGCGCCCGCGCCTCCGACGCCGCCAGTGCCGTTCACGGCCGGCCCCGGCGCCTCGGAGGAGTCCCGGCGGTCCATGTGCCACCAGCTCTCGCGCACGAATGCTCGTTCCTTCCTGCCGTGCTCTGTCCGCGGCAGTAACTGCTAACTAGTCGCGATGCACGTTTCGGGAGTGTTGCGCGGCGAGTGTGCTTGTATAAAGGGGGCGATCCGTTCCGTTCCGTTCCTCTCGGTGTTGTCGAAGGGCTTCAAGGGATAGGCACTCGACCGACGTGTGGTGCCGCCCGCTCGCTTTTTGGTTGCTTTGTAGGCAAAGCTAGCTAGCAGGAGGACTGGAAGATGAAGTAGAGAATACTATACCTTCCTTGCGTTGCGTGCTTAGGCAGGCGGACAATGCAATGCAAGCCCCGAAGATTTGGAAGCTACCTAGCTCGCTAGTCGGCTCTGGTGCATTTTGGAGCGGTGGAAAGGGCGTCTCGCGACCGTCGACGGCCGTCGGGTCTCCGTGAGCAGTTAGTTGGTCACTTGCCTGGTCGGACTCGGAGCGCAAAAGCGCACGCCTTGGCCTGCGGTGTTTAGCGAGCTGCCCGCGTCGCGTTGGCTGGGTACGCGGGGATTTTTTTTATTTAATTGGCCGCGCCCGCTCGTGGCACACTGGCGACGGCACGAGACGTTCTTTCAGGGATTCCTCCGATCGGAGTGTGTCACCGAGCTCGCTTTTTAAAGCCTTTGGAGCGTTTGTTACTGGACGCCTTTTGCCTTATGGAGGGTCTGGATGTGACATGTCGTGACAAAATAATGCATTATGTATGCGAGTGCTAAAGCCTAAAGTAGATAGCACGCGCCACTCTCTCATGTTAGCTAGCTGCTACACGTTGTTTTGGCAAAAAAACATTAAGCGCGCATGACATGAAGACGATGTCGTATCATGTTGCCCCTCCACTCCCCCTGGTGCCGAAGGAGAGCACAGAGGATGGAATGGAAGGGAGAGTTGGTTAGGTTGTGCCTTGTGCGTGTGCTTCCCCTGCAAATGATACACTTAGTAGATGCATATCCGAGATTTGTTACCTCTACATCCACCCCCACCTAACCAACAGAGTATATGTATTTTTGTGTTTTATTAAAACAAATTATATTTATATGATATATAAAAATCATATATTTGACTAGTTTAATGTTTAGGGAGCGGTGTGCTCCTAGTATACATGTACATGTTGGCTGGCTGGCCCGGCACGACACATGCCCACAAAAACACGTCCCACAAAGGCACGACCCACAAAAACACATATCTAATTATGGGCCGTGTCGTGTCAGCACGTGTGCCCAGTCATCGGCCCACGGCACGACCCACAATTAGTTATGTGTGTCAGGCCGGCCAATTAGCCAGAATGCCTTAATGTGCCAAACCGGTCCATATATACAACAATAATACATAAACAAAAAGTATAGAATATATATATGACCAAAATAAAACTAAGATGTTTTGTGGATGCACATTAAAAACATTTGGTAAGAAAGAAAAAATATTACAACTAGCTCAGAAATAATATTCAGTTATCTGTTCGGTGTTTAATTGAGTACTATATAGCCATACAGAATATATATACAATGATCACCATCACTATTCACTATCCACATCTAGTTATTGGTTCTGGAAGGCCTACTGGAGCTCTAGATTCTCTAAGTTGTGCTTGTCATGTGGGTTTTGACGAGTCTTAGTTAAATACTGAGTCTATATTTAGTGGGCTTCGATGGACCTTAGTTAAATGGGTCGTGCCAGGCCGACCCGTGGGCTTGACTTGAGGCCCAGACACGGCCCACATATTGGTCAGTGCTGGCCCAGACCCACAATTAGATTGGATCGTGGCAGAATTTGTGTGCTTTGGACCGGTCTATTAGACACAACACAAATGCACACCTATAGCTGCTCATGGTCCTTCTCGGTTGCGGATAATTTTTTGTTTGAGAATTGGAACTGTAGTTGGGCTTAAAAATCCGGATCAGGTTCGGCCCAACAAAACGCTATTTTCAGCCTGGCCTCTGCATGCCTGTATTCGCTGCTGTCGCCCCGTCTCCTCGTCCGAACCCGATCCCCGAAGCAGACACCCTCACAAGTTATACCCTATCTTAATTGTTTAGAATTTTTTACGGTGAAAACCTGTCCACTTAAATTCGAGTCTCTCAATACGGGTGGTGGAATGTATTTATTCTTAACAATGCGTGTATTTGGATGCAGTGATGGAGGGCCAAGCTCTCCAGTTTGTCTGGGCTTCGGCCCACCACCCAGCAGCAGAAGAGGGTGACAGGTCCAGTGGTGAGGCTTTGCTCATGGAGTCATGGATGGCCCAGCGGCGGTGCCTATAGACTGTGTGTTTGGGTTGGGCTCCGCCAGTGTTTGATGGTGCTTGTTGGGATGCTATTTTTATCTCTCTATATCTCTACTACTCTTAAGCGTGGAGCGAGGGCATCCACCACGGCTCCGCCCGGCATCGCAGCGCGTCCGTGGCCCTCCGCCCTCATCCTCCCCCGCAAATCTCGCCTCCTCAGCGCGATTTCGATCTGCTCGCCATCAGCGCTTTCCTACGCCCACGCCATCAGCGCTGCCCTCGCCCTCACCCCGCCATTCTCGCCTCCTCACCCAACCTCCGCCCTCACCCTCACCACGCCATCAGCCTAGACTCCTTCCACGAATCCAACCTCTGTACGCCGCCGTCGAGAGAGCCTAACCTAACCTCCTTCCACGAATCCAACTTCTGTCTGCCGCCACTGGGAGAGGCATACCTCCCCACGTCACGGTCGCTGCGTAGGCGGGGGCAGGGGACGAGAATCCCGTGGCTCGCCGCGATCTCCGAAACGACCATGGAGGCGGTGGCGGCTACTGCAGGGAACCTTTGACACTGGAGGAGGAGGCGCTCCGGAGCAACACGGACTGCGAGTCAGCCCTCGGGATCCTGGTGGGCGACGGTGTGGTCTTCGTCAGCGAGAAGAAGTTGACCTCCTCCATACCTCACGCTCTGCCAAAAAGATGTACAAGGTCGACTCCCACCTAGCTGCCACCGAACCTACCTCCCCTCGCACCTCTATCCCTGCCGCAGATCTCGGCATGCCGCCACCGAACCTCCCTCCCTCGCACCTCCGTCTCCGCCGCAGATCTCGGTAAGCCGCCACCGAACCTCACTCCCCCCACACCTCCGTCCCTGCGTGTAGATCTCAGCATGCTGTCGCGCCCTGGGGAGTAGCCCCCGCACCTTCCTCCCTCCAATCCGCACCTCCCCCCACATGCCCCGCGCACCTAGCCTCCGCCCAATACCTGGATATAGCCTCCACCACATGCCCCGCACCTCCCTCGCACACCCAGCCTCTGTCCAGTCTACTCTACAGTGGCGGTCACGGCTCCCCCTTCCATAGACGGCACACGCAGGCACAACTTTCTCCACCCAATCCACGCCTCCCTCATGGAAGGAATACACGCTGATGTCGAGATGTATGGGATCCATGTGGAAGTCGTGGAGGGGAAGCGAAATCCAAGCCTCACCACTGGCCCCTTCCATCCTCGGTGTCCTCTTACCATCGACGGTGCCCTTCAACACACCATCTGCTCATGCTATATATTAATCCAAAGGGAGAACACAGGCAAGGCAGCAACTACAACTTCATCCTCCTCACGTTTCTAAAATCCATTTTCCATCTCCTATTTTCAGTAGAGTTGATTTTGCAAACCGAGAACTGTTTTCTTTCATCATATAATCCTCCACGTGGGCAGAATAAAACTGAGAAGAGTTTGCCGCTGATATATCAAGGTACGTACATGCTTGTTTCTAAAACTGAGAAGAATTGATTTCAGTATAGTTTGTTGAAGGAAACAAACTCAGTATGCCATTTCAATACAATTCATTTTCAGTATGCCATTTCAATTTATGTGCTTGTTGTTCATTGTCCAAAACTACTACAGTAGCTTCTCCAAATTGTGTCAAACTGTTAGGCAAATGGAGAAGAGCAGATTCTGCAAAATGATTTTATGTATAACTGCAACAATGAAAGTGTTCAGTTACATTATGTGACAACATCATCACTATACTCCACTGGGCTACGATGTGACAACCAAAAAATTAGTAATCATATCTGGTTTCTTGTAAATTTTGTCTCTTCATACTTTTGGTCGATGGTGAACATGTTAGATGTGTTCCCCGAGTATAAATCAGATTTAATTCCAATTTCTTTATTGGGTCTTTTCTCTCAGTTTGATTCATTTTCTTGATTCAATACATAAAACATTGAAGAAACTCATATTTCGTATAGCTGTTCGCTGAAGCTTTATTTTCAGTATGCCATGTGCTTGATGTTCGTGTCCAATACTGCTAGAGTAGGTCTAAGAGTTCTCTTAAATTGGTGCTATCTACAAATTATCTGATGAACATTTATGTACCAAGAAGATTTTAATTAAATGTATGTGATTTCTGCTAAAAATACCTTTTCAAAAGCACACTGAATACCTTGTCTACCTAATGTCTCTGTCTTTGTAAATAGGCTCAAGTACCTGTTTTTGTTTGGTAAAGGAGGTAACCGATCAATCGTATTTACAATGTGACACCACATCAATCATAAAGGAGGTAACCAATTTTCCTAGACTGGCATTTATTTGTTTTTGTACCAACTTGCAGTACTGAAAAAATCTTTATTTTACTTGAAAGTGGCATGCATGTTCAAGTGTCACTGTATTTAGAGATTTGGTTATGTATAGTACAAAAGTTTACTTGATTTCAATACATAAAACATTGCAATACATAAACTCAGTGTGCTTGATTAATATAGCTGTTCGCTGAAGCTTCATTTCCAGTATGCCATTTCAATTTATGTGCTTGTTGTTCAATGTCCAATACTGCTATAGTAGCTTCTCCAAGTTATGACACTGTTAGGAAGATGGTTCAACTTCTCTCGAAATGAAGCTTCTGTCTTCCTATGTATAGACAAGTTGTTCAGTTAGGAGGTCTAGATTCTCTTAAAATGGTGCTATCTACGAGTTAGGAGGTCTAGGAGCACACTGAATGTTTTAGAGGTTGATGAAATCGTTGTTTTCCTAAAAAAGCATTTTTTCTGCTTTGTTTGAAATTGTTTGGGTTTTCCTCCCCAACTTTCATAATTACCTATTTCTATTGTATGTTTGATCATTTGGACTTCTACTCCATCCACAATTTTGGTTTATTCAGTGAGGAACTATGTTTTTAACCACTCTATAGTTTGTATAGACATGCAACATTCATCTCAGGGTCAAGAAAGAAGCTCAACTTGGCATGCTTCCTGTTTAAAGCAAGGCAAGAAACATCCCCGCCAGATCTCTGTCGCCAAAGCAGGGCTGGTGAAGAAGTTGTGTTTCCCTCCCGGATTGTCACTACTTTCATATTTGTTCATTTATGTTTGTTCCAATTTATGTTGGTTTTTTACAGTTACAGAATATGTTTGTTCCAGTTGAGTTCCAGTTTGAAAACTGGAACAACCACTAGCAGATGCAAAGTTCACAAAGTAGCTTGTCAAATAATGTGCATGAACTGGAACAAGCAACTTGTGCACGAATGAGCATTACTGGAACAAGTAGCTTGTGCATGAACGAGTAATACTGTAGATGATTGGACATGTATGTCTATTTTAGATTTTTAATATTTAATGTTATATATTCAGCTCATACCATACATGAATTTGCATTTCTGTACTATACTCACTTAATGTCCTACCTGTTTTGTTAGCTTCAACTATCCGCTTTAAACTGACAAAACCAGACCAAACATATGCAAATCTCATATACCTGTGAAAGCAACAACTGATTTGCCAGATTGGTTAATTAAACGTAACAATAAATAGCCCCGATTAAATGGCTTATAAATATACTTGGATCTGTTCATTTTTCACATATCAGCTATTAATGAAGCCTTCACTGGGTTCATTTTGTACTACTCCATTACTTATTTACAGTTACAAGTATTCTAAGAAACTTAATATTTCATCATCAAAGTTGTATTCAGACAGTTTCATTTACATTGCTCTGATTTTTTGTACTAGGAGCTACTGACAATGGAAAGCAACGATTAGAGTAACTTGATGAGTGAGGACTATTCATTCAGTTGCTTCGATCAATAAGTGAACTAATGGATGCATGTTTCTTTTGATAAGTGAGCTAACTACTTTAGTCACAAAGTTCGTGTTGATTTCTAAACATGGTATGATGGTTTTGTCATCCTATTCGATTGAGTTTGGGAAAAAGCCTGCACATTCTGAAAACAAACAGACTGCACATTGTGTGGCTGATAAGGTTGAGTGGGTAAATAAGATCAAAGCTATTATTTAGACATACTGAAAATATAGTGAAGGAAGCGTAAGCAATTTTTCTGCTATATTTATGCATTGTATCCTTGTAAAATTATCAATATTGTTCTGACTTGTGGGGAAAGGTATGAGAGTATTCATTTTTTTGCCTCTTTTCTGTTTGCATTCCTTCTTCAGTATAATGTTTGTTAGAATAACCAGGTGAATTTACAAATTTCATATCCATATACTTTCTTCGATGACAAATATAAATCTACCTAGGTTTGTCATAACTCATAGGTCAATCATTCTAACTTCAATTGACATTTTTTATAAAAAGTATCATAAGGAAAATAATATATTATCATAAAAGTGACGTCCATCTATATCAAATTTTAGATATTGATGGTGGTCAGAGTTAAAAAACAGTTTGCCTTAAGACAAACCAAGATGAACTTGTATTTACAATCGAAGGAAATATTGCACATTGCCTAGACATTTAATTTATTAGATAAATTCTTTTGTTAGTTGTTCAACTTTGTACGTCTTATAAGTCACAGGAACAATGTTTATCTAGAACTTCGGTCTCAAATTATACAGTAGTGTTCAGCCATACCTGCCATGTCACAAGAAAGAGAGATAAAAAGTATTTAATAGTAGACCTAATGATGCTCATTTGTAATTGTAGATATTCGTATATCCTTTTTCTGCAACCTTGTGAAACATGTGATGGTTTGACTTGGAACAAACTTTGGGTCTGATATAGTAAAATGCAATGTATGTGGAGGGAAGTAGTAGAACAAGACAGAACAAGTGCCAAATAAGGTTATATAGTAGAATACAATGTGTGGAGGGAAATAGTAGAACAACACAAAACAAGTGCCAAATAAGGTTACAAGGTTTATAGTAGCGATTGCTTAGCTGCTACAACGACACTCATAGATTAGCCTGGCATTTGCAATGTCGCTCTTGTATTTGCCATAACCTCACTTAAGGTCACACATTGCCTCTGGGACCTTGACCTCCGCTACTGTTGTCGCCTGGCCGCGTCGACTTCACCAATGCCGGGGTGTCCAACCTCATCAGCTTCACCGTCGTCGACTGCTCCCACACAACCGAGCTGTGGGTCCTGGTACCGGTCGCGCCCCGCCTCTGCTCCTTCTGCTTCAGCGAGTGGCAGACTATCGATACACTCGATTTCAATTGTTTTTTACGCTATTTACTGTATTGCAATGGGACAATGGATGATTAGGATTTGTTTTTTAAGACTGGCCCATGATTTATCGTCGTATACTATTTCTTTAATAGATTGTTCGCTACATCTACTGATCTACATGTTCACATGTTTCAACTTCTGTCAGCATCCGTAGTTACTATATGAATGCTCATTCTGTGTCACCTTTTAAGTTTACAAATGCTCTTTTCCAGGTCACATATGGAAAGTGAAGAACCCAAATGATTTCTTCACAGGAAGGTGCTTACATCTTGCTTCCATGCCTCGGTAGTTTCGGTCACTATTAGTTTTGCTATGCCTTTCCTACATAAATAATTTTGCTACCTCAAAATGCTTCTAAATATGATGATTTATGCTGGAGACTGCTAACCTTCACACATCTAATAAGATGAAGCAACAAGCTAGAAAATGTGGAATTTGTCATATGTCCGGATGCAAAACGGGTAACTTCATGCTTTCCACAATGTGTGTCGACATGATGCTTGTAGAGATGGTTCGTTCCTTTGGTTCCATGCTGACATATTCCTTTCTGTGTTATCCTAAGATAGCCACATTATTTTGATGATATGAGGATGATTCAAATTGATTGGTTGTTTTTTCTAATTTAGCTTGGACCAATCTTCAACTCATGGGGCGCTTCATCCTCGGCCTCCTACGCATGCACTTCTCCTGCTTCTCCTGCTGGTCATCGCCCAAGGTGCACTTTTCCTCCCTGTTCTGTTCACGTGCCCATGTGTCATTCTTGTTTTTCACTGTTTAGGATCGTGAGGGTGTTATTGCAATAATAGCTGATGGAGAAATGAGAATGATTTTCAAATGATGACAGGATTGGCAGAATGAGAGCGACAAAGGAATGAGCTAAATCTTTTGAAATATGAAGCAATATGATTTCTTTCCAGTGTTATATTTTTTTATTTCCTATGCATTTCTTAAAAGTGCTATTACATGTTCACCTACTAATACCCTTGTTTTTCTTGCATCTCAAGGATGAATTGCTGCTCTTGACCATAGGGATTGGAGCAGCATGTAGTTTATACTTTATCCTGGTTTTCTCTCTCGAGGTACATCCTCATATCAAAAGAAAGAAACAATACTTAAATGTTTTGTGTCTAATCTAAAACTCTTGTAGCCAATTGATGTTTACCCACAAAACAGCAGCTCGGTTGCATGGATAGTAAAATGCATTACCATAATATGTTCTACAAAATTGGCTGCACTGGGTAATATTGGAAATTAAGTGCCCGTAAAGGACAAATCCAATGTCGGAGGCTCCCACGTGAGCAGGGTCTAGGGAAAAGATAAACTAAGGCAAGCCTTCACTGTAAAATCAGAGAGACTGCTTTTGTGACCTGGTGACCCAGTGAGATAGCTCTCACCAGTGCACTAAGCCTGCCATTTGCAACTAAGTGCTCATAGTTTGACATTTATGCATTTGGTACCTTGCATCATACTCTTGTTAGTTTTTGAGTCATGGACTCAAGCGCACCAAACATACAGCCTGATGTATTTTTTTGTATCAAGTGTTCTTTGGTAAAGGATTCATAAATTATCTCCAGACACCTAGCGAAGACCATGAGCTCTTCCTTTGCTTTGAAATAATTCGATATTGATGTATAATAATTTTAAGGTGCCTAAATGTGAGTAACTAATGCAATGCAATACTAATGCGAGAAACCAGCTAGATTATATAAGTTTACTTTCTTATCCGCGTTTTGATTTATTTGAATTCTGAACAGATGTTGCATGGTGTCAGTGTGTCAGATGTGCCGTAACAGATGACTCCAAAATGGATTGCATGCTCTTCAAATAGCTACAGATAACTATCTTCACATAAAATGGAGAGTACAATGTTTATAAAAGAAGGAATATGGATAAGGATCCAGATTCTCCTATAGCATATGAAGAGGCAAAGGAAATGGCAAGCCAAAGCTGCACAATTTCTGATGATCACTCGTTGTTACTGTTATCCATTATCTCCTCAGAGGCATTGCTTTTAAATTCAACAGCAGACATGGCAGGTGCAGGTCCTATCCTATCCATTATCTACCCCTGCATGTGTGCCAGCTATTCTACTCTATGTTTCAATAGTTTGGAAATAATTCAGAGCTAAGGTTTTCTGATACAGGTACGTGTCCACTTTCTTCTCAAGGAATTGCACTAGAGGTTGGACTTTGTGGGTCAAGAGAAATTTAATGCCTATTGTTAATACAACCTTTAGCTATTTTTCCATGATGATGGAGTTGGACAAGTACCATATTGAGTATAAGTGTTAGCCTATTATATCTTTGTACAACCATGGCAAACGAATAATTTCTTATAACACCATGAAGATAATGTTTAACGAAGTGTGTTTGCGTGCGTGTGTAATTTCTTCTTTTGTTTTGCTGCTAAGTTTGATAGTTCAAAACATGATTCTTGTAAAGTTTGGTTTTAGTCTAACAAATACACTCAAGTCCTGACATGTAAACTGTAAAGTTGGACTGTTGCTTGGTGGATCTGTATTGAACTTTATTTTTTTTAAAATGTTTTATGGCTTGTATAGTTTGTATTCACTTCTCACCTAAGCTACAATTTGTTTTTCCAGCCTTTCAAGATTTGGCACATTGACATAATGACATGGGTTGGTCACGGATTGGATGTCAATTTTGCTCCCTGTACCTTGTAGATTATCGGTTATGTCAATTTTCGAAATTTCTATCGTGATGGATAACATTTGAATAAAACATAGTTAAATAAACATGACTACTGTTTCAGTCTTTCGAAATTCTGATGCTATAGTGTCAGTATACTATGTCATTTTAGGGAAAATATATGTCATGTTTATTTTGATAAAATTATATGATTTCTCACTCAATTCTTGTCGGTGGCTTCAGGATTTGTTATTTTGTATATCGATCTGTGTCATTTGACAAAGTACTTTGACTTGGTATAATATGAGTGTTACTTCGACCAAAAGAGCTTGGTAAAGTGTGAGAAACTCCGCAAACTTCTTCTGCAGGTCTCTCTTCTAGCCGGCCACTCTCTTTCCATTCGCTCACACCACAATCACATTCCACTCACCTTTTTGCGTTGCTAAATCACTGCAGACGATGACTAGCAACAGTTATGACGAGGGTCAAGATAGCCGCCATACATGATACATTGAGTACAACATCAAGATAAACACTCCCTCCCCACACACAACTTTTGCCTTCCGTTCACTCTGTATGTTGTGTTTATTACGGTTGCATATGTTGTGTTTATTATGGCATCAACACGTTCCATTAGAAAATATAACTATTGTTTGTCAAGTACAAAATCATAATCACATCAGCTTGTAATAATATTGCATCACTGTTTTGTACCAAATTGTAAGTTGTTGTAGCAACGCACGGGCACCCTACTAGTATATAGAGTAAGTTATCATTAAATTCTCAAAGCATCACATCAAAATGGCACAAGACATTTAAAACATACTTTTGGATATATATATACACACACACGCCCAAACAAGCTCTTAGTTGGGCTGTCACTTTAACGAACGAACCCGCATGCATGTTACCACATGCAACGGTGGTCCAGCGACGCTGAAAGCAAAAGATAGCAACCTGGAAAAAAAGCCCCCCCGTATCACAGGCTGAAATGAGCTAGAGGATCCTCGCGAACGTGCCTTTCATCATCATCACGCGGAAAAGATCCGAGGTGGATAACGCGAAAAGGAAGCCTGCGATTATTCTGCGGCCGCCGCGAGCGAGCTGTTCATGTTCTCGCTGGATTCAGCTTCCAGCGCGCGAGCGATGTTCCATTCCATGCATCCAGCGCGCGGCGCGCTGTCCTCCGTCCAGCCCCAACCTGCACCATCGGTCGCACGCCAGAAATTCATGCGGGCCGGGCCAGCGACGAACGGTGCACGGCCGATCGCGCGGAGCCGCCGTCAGCCCACTGCCCCCTACTTTATGCATCGCCATGCACATGCCACTTGCCAGACAGCTTGGCAGCTTTGCCGTGGCCCGCGGAGACGAGACGACGGACGACGCTCTCAGTCTCCCCGCGGGCGAGCTGATGATCATTGTAGCCGCCGCGGATGATTTCTGGACGAATCCAATGCTACGACACCGCACATTCGTAGCAAAACCTCAAATGCTGCTGGGAGCCTGGGACGACGTCGGGCGTTTCGAGTTCCAGATAGATAGATCAGGATGTTTTCTTATGTGTCGAAACATAGCATAGCATAGCATAGCATAGCATAGCATATTCCCAGCAATCATGGACCATGCACCACCACCACCACCAGGCCAGGTATGCAGCATGGAACCACGTACGCACGAACGCGACCCTGGAAAGCTAAGCTAATGTTCGATCGATCTCACAACCGTATAACGAACTAGTAGCTATATTTGTTACTGTATTACACATGAATCATGATTGCGTCTGCATGCGCCCAGCCGAGCAAAAGTGTCGTCTCAGCACTAAACTAAGCAAGATTCCCCCTTGCTCCCAAATCGCAACAGGGCGCAGCGGCGGTGCGTCTCGTCCGTTCCCTTCCCGGCCGCGTATAGTATATAGGATCTACGTTTGGAGGGACCTGGCCTCGGAGCGGTGCCGCGGAGGGCGACTCCGCCGAGGCATCAAGCTACTAGGCATGCAAGACGCACATGGCTGCTCGCTCCGCCCCGGAAGCGTCCCTGTCATATCCGCATGTGCTGTGCGCAGGGGAGAACAGCGCCGTATACTGCTCGCAGTCGCAGCGGCTGCCGGTGCCGGGATCCAACGATCGCCTCCCTCTCAACATTCATGCATGTGCTCGTTTTACAAACCGCTGTAGGTGCGTGTGCGTGCAGAGAAGCACGGTAAAACTCCCTGCAGATGAAGACATAATATTAATCATGACTGAACCTGCATTCCTGTAGCGGCGGCTCAGTACGTGCAGGCGCTCCAGAGTCCAACTTGTGGAGTGGGGGCATGGGGCAGACACACACACAAGAGGAACCAACCAGATCGTGCGTTCAGTTTAGCTAGCGTATGGAGACCCGATTCCGCTGTTGGGCCTGGGAGTGGGACTGGGAGCACAAGGAAGGACGGACGGAGTGCAGACTGCAGAGAGGAGACCGTCGGCTAGCGACTAGTAGTGACAGGCAGGGGATTAGCCGTGACGCCCGGGCGGCCATGTGCAATTAACATGGGCATGGGGAAGGGGACCTGCTGCTTTCCTGATGCTGGAGTATTCAACAGGGGCCGGCACGGCAGCGCCAGCTGCTTCACGACGACGTTGGCAACGTTATCCTCCGAATGAACTAGAAGCATGCATACTAAAGTTACAGATGATCAACATGTCTTTTGGTATTAGCAGGCAAATACCATAACGCATAATAGTGTACTACATGATGTACAGTAGACCCTAACAGATCAAGCAAACGGACGGCCACCAGCAAGCAAGCAACGAAGACTTACGTAAAAGCAACGACGGCGCGCGGCTCTGAAGTCTCTCGGGACACGCAGGCAGCAGGCATAGGCTTGACGGCAGCTTTGTTCGAAGCTGCTGGGTGGGTTCACGCACGCACACGCTCACCGTCAGAGTGTCGTCGCCATGTTCCACACATGTGAGGTGTGCGAGCATGTGAGTGTGAGTCCCCCCCGTGCCTTCAAGGACGACGACAGCCTGCATGAGCACAGACAGGCAGGTCTGGTGGTTTCGCCCATTCACACCCACACTCACTCACATCACACCCTGTGAACGCCGTGCACAGCACTGATCATTGGCGGCGCGCCGGTGGTAACGTGTCTAGTCTAGCTATAGGGCCTGTGTTCTTTAGCAGTTGCTTGATGGGTTCCCCTTCCCCCCCTCCGTGTGGGGCTGCTGCCCCATTCTTTACGCGCCAGCGGCTGCCTTTCATGTGTGTGCTGTGTGCTCTGTGGACCGACAACCCCGCTCCTGTTCCATACCCAATCAGTCGTATATTGTATTGGGTCGCGCGGTGGTGCGCATGAACTGTTTGGTTCCGGAGTTCATTCAGGCTAATGAATCGAAGCCTGTCGAGAGCAATAATTATCGGACTGTCCGAGGCCCCGGCGAAGGTTTTGCGAGCTGAGCTCCATCGTCAAGCTGTCGCTCGGCTTTCCAGCTTAGTTTTGTCTCGCTGCTGTGTCCAATCGCTGAATAACGGGCAGTCTCAGTCTGTCAGTCACATATCACATGATCGATCCATAATATCGCGTTGCGTTCCACTGGCCAAGCCAAGCAGCTACTATAGTAAATATATATAAATACAATTTGCCGCTAATCTGCATCACCAAGTTGCCACAAAAAAAAAACATCGACGATAAGGGCGGGCGGAGCTCGGCGCAAGCGACACAGACAGCCCCATGCCGCGGCCGCGCCGCGCGGCGACATGCCGAACGTGAGCGGATCTCCTCCGGCCCAGACATGGCGATGGGCAATCCCCGTCAGGGAACCGGCCAGCTGAGCCGCTTCAGGGCTCCACACAGTTAACGTGCTGCCGCCGCGGCGGCGCATGCATGCCGTCGCCGTCGGAATCTGCAACTTTTTTTTCTTTCTTTCTCGCATTGGGCCTCTCTCTCACGTTCACAGAAGGCTGGACACAATCTGCCGAGCCGAGCAGGCTCGCGCGAGCCATGTGGGGGAGTTGGCCTCGCGGGGCCCGGGACACGCGTGCAGTTGGTGCCCTGTTACGCGCGGCCGAGGGCGCTCGCATGTGCGCCCGATTTGCTCGTATTAACTGCTCCGTGGAGGCGTGGACGGTGGTCTCTCTCGGTCCCTGCCTGCGTCTGTGTCTGTGCGTGTGGCCGTGGCCCGCGATTCTTTTTATTTTGTTTTCTGCCGGCCCTTTATGTTCGCCTTTCTCCCTTTCGCTGCACCAAACCGCGGAGAAATTTAGATGCACACCGCCCCCGAGTTGTAGTTGTAGCCGACTATAAATAGTTGGGGGCTGGGAGGGCGAGCTCCTCACTGCCAACCACACGTTCCCAAGCCAGCCATTGGTTGGTAGCAAGCCAAGCTAATCAAGCTAGCTTTAGATACCCGCTCCCGCTCTTCTTCCCTCCGACGAAGTCAGCTGACGATATATACAGCAGGCTAGCTTCGGAGTTCGGGGCACTCAGCGATGGCCATTGCCGGCGCTCTTCTCCTCCTGCTCGGACTCCTCGCGCGGGAGGCCGCTGCCGGCGGGTGGCAGAGCGCGCACGCCACGTTCTACGGCGGCGGGGACGCGTCCGGCACAATGGGTAAGCCCCTGACTCGATTGCCCTGCTACCTCTCTGTCGTACTACGTTTCCATCGGCTCAGCATCACACATGAAGAAACTGATCCTTCTTCTTTCTTCTTTCTTCTTCTTCTCTGCGCGTGCACGGACGACAGGCGGCGCCTGCGGGTACGGCAACCTGTACAGCACGGGGTACGGCACGAGCACGGCGGCGCTGAGCACGGCGCTGTTCAACGACGGCGCGGCGTGCGGGTCCTGCTACGAGCTGCGGTGCGACAACGACGGGCGGTGGTGCCTGCCGGGCACCATCACCGTCACGGCCACCAACTTCTGCCCGCCCAACTACGGCCTCCCCAGCGACGACGGCGGCTGGTGCAACCCGCCGCGCCCGCACTTCGACATGGCCGAGCCGGCCTTCCTCCGCATCGCGCAGTACCGCGCCGGCATCGTGCCCGTCGCGTTCAGGAGGTACTTCAGTTGCTCTTCACATGCTGTGCTGCCTGCGACTCGGCGGTGGTCACGCACACTGCACTGCACTGCACACGTGACACATGCACGCCGGCCCCCAGCTGCTACGACGGCTCGCACCACCACCACCTACGTCCTGGCTCGATCAATTCGATTTCAAAACGACCCAAACGCGTCGGACGTCGGTTCGAAGGTTGGTGGGCCCGGAGCCTAAGTTCGGCCCATTAGTTTAGTGGGCCACCCTGCAGATTTGATACGGGCGTGGGGATAGGCTAGTCTGTGGCTGCAGCTGCAGCTGCAGCTGCAGGCGGCGCGCATGTGCCCTCAGCCCTGCCACTGCTGCCAGTGTCGCACCTCGCTCCCATACCAACTCTCGGCCGTCCCAACCCAGTAAAACCTCAGTCACGCACGCACGTACGTAGTGACCGTTATTTGCATGTGACGCGCTGACCTACGTAGACAGTACCAGCACCGACGATTTACTTAATGTTGTTATATAGCTAACGTCGTATAACTTGCCAACGCTCGATCCCATTAGCTAACGTCGTTCTTAACCCGACATTAATTAATCTACATGTCTATGGCGCAGAGTGCCGTGCGTGAAGAAGGGCGGCATCCGGTTCACCATCAACGGGCACTCCTACTTCAACCTGGTGCTGGTGACCAACGTGGCGGGCGCCGGCGACGTGCGCTCCGTCTCCATCCGGGGCTCCCGCACGGGGTGGCAGCCCATGTCCCGGAACTGGGGCCAGAACTGGCAGAGCAACTCGTACCTGGACAGGCAGGCGCTCTCGTTCCAGGTCACCGCCAGCGACGGCCGCACCGTCACCAGCAACGGCGCCGTCCCCGCTGGCTGGCAGTTCGGCCAGACCTTCGAGGGCGGCCAGTTCTGAGGATGAACAGCTAGCGCGCGCGCGGCTAGCTATTGGATAATTAGTTACGGTACTGTCGATTTGTTTGTTTTTTTTTTTTTTTTTGCGCGTGATGATCGAGTGCATGCAAGAGAAAGAGACGACGAGGAGAACGACGAAGACGAAGACGAAGCCTCTCTCCGGGTATATTGAAGGAAGGAGAAGGCTTTGCGCGCGCTATGCTGAGGCTGCTAATCTAGCACCCGCCTAGACGTTTCCCTTTTCTCTTCTCTGGTGGATTACGGACTGGATCGGACCAAAGATCGATCCAGCTCCTAGTACTAATAATATAGTTGTACTTGAGAAAAATGAAATAATTGTAATTTATTGTTTTTTTGGGGACCTTTGATATTATTGTACTCGCGCGCGCCGGCCTTGCGTGGAAATTGAAGTTCGCAATAAGGCCGGCCGCCGGCTTTTATTCAGCGTGCCCTCTCGTCCCTTCAGTAGCTTCTGGTGTGTAGCAGCGCGGTGGTGACTTTTGGTGTTTGCTAGGGTGTAAGTAACGCCACCACGTACGTATCTTCGCACATGGGTGGGGCAAGCATGTCCTGTGTGCTGACTTGAATTCCCGCGGCCGCGACCGGTGTCGGCTGCGTCTGCCGGTGTGGAATGCAGCCGTCGTGCACTAGCACTACTGGTCCTCTTCAGTAGCCTCTATTGACTTATTGAGAAGCTAGCTTGTGTGCATCATCCGTAGATTTGCTTACCCACGGTTCATTACCCCTTTCTCTGCGCTGCTGGGCCTGCCTGTCTGATGTGATGCATCTCTCGGGCGACGCGCTTACTTTGATCGACGTTCTGTTCAGGCTTCTCTGTCTCTAACTCTCTCTATGTATATACTCCTTCCGTCCCTCAAATATCAATGTATGTGTTATATATCTATATATGTCTATATTTATTCTCATTTATTTAATATAAATATAAAATTGTCAGCGTTCCGAGACCGGGGGTCCCCGAGCCGACGAGTGAATGTCGCCGCGTGCCCCAGCCCAGATGGGTCGAGCGCGAGGGCGAGCGCGAAGGGGGGAGAGCGAGGCGGCCGGAGACCGGCGTGAGAGAGGTGGGAATCCCGCGGCCTTCGTGTTCGTCCCGCGTCCAGGTCGGGTGCGCTTGCAGTAGGGGGTTACAAGCGTCCACGCGGGAGAGGGAGCGAGCGGCTCCGAGCGAACGCCTGTCTCGTCCTCGTCCCCGCGCGGCCAACCCCCTCTAAGAGGGCCCTGATCCTTCCTTTTATAGGCGTAAGGAGAGGATCCAGGTGTACAATGGGGGGTGTAGCAGAGTGCTACGTGTCTAGCGGAGGAGAGCTAGTGCCCTAAGTACATGCCGTTTTGGCAGCAGGAGAGATCTTGGCGCCCAGCTGGTGTGATGTCGTGGCCGTCGGAGGAGCGATGGAGCCCGGCGGAGGGACAGCTGTCGGAGCGGTTGAGTCCTTGCTGACGTCCTCTTGCTTCCGTAAGGGGGCTGAGAGCCGCCATCGTCACAGAGTATGGGGGCGCCATCATTGCCTATCTGGCGGAGCGAGCCAGATGGGACGCCGGTCCTGTTCCCTGCGGCCCGAGTCAGCTCGGGGTAGGGTGATGATGGCGCCTCCTGTTGACGTGGCTGGTCTGCGCCCTAAGTTGGGCGATGTGGAAGCTCCTCCGAAGCCGAGGTCGAGTCTGTCTTCCGTGGTCGAGGTCGAGTCCGAGCCCCTGGGTCGGGCGAGGCGGAGACCGTCGGCTGAGGCCAGGGCGTAGTCCGAGCCCTGGGGTCGGGCGAAGCGGGGTTCGTCGTCTTCCGGGACTTAGCCCGTGTCCGAGCCCTGGGTCGGGCGGAGCGGAGTTCGCCGTCTTCTGGGACTTAGCCCGTGTCCGAGCCCTGGGACGGGCGGAGCGGAGTTCGTCGTCTTCCGGGACTTAGCCCGTGTCCGAGCCCTGGGTCGGGCGGAGCGGAGTTCGCCGTCTTCCAGGACTTAGCCCGTGTCCGAGCCCTGGGTCGGGCGGAGCGGAGTTCGCCGTCTTCTAGGACTTAGCCCGTGTCCGAGCCCTGGGTCGGGCGGAGCGGAGTCCGCCGTCTTCTGGGACTTAGCCCGTGTCCGAGCCCTGGGTCGGGCGGAGCGGAGTTTCCTATGGTGCCCTCGGCCGGGCCTGACTGCCTGTCAGTCTCACTCTGTCAAGTGGCACCGCAGTCGGAGTGGCGCAGGCGGCGCTGTCCTTCTGTCAGCCCGGTCAGTGGAGCGGCGAAGTGACAGCGGACACTTCGGCTCTGCCGGCTGGGGGGCGCGCGTCAGGATAAAGGTGTCAGGCCACCTTTGCATTAAATGCCCCTGCGATTTGGTCGGTCGGTGCGGCGATTTGGTCAGGGTTGCTTCCTGACGAAGACAGGGCCTCAGGCGAACCGGAGACATGTTTGCCGCTGGAGGGGCGGCCTCGGGCGAGACGGAAATCCTCTGGGGTCGGCTGCCCTTGTCCAAGGCTAGGCTCGGGCGAGGCGTGATCGAGTCCCTCGAATGGACTGATCCCTGACTTAATCGCACCCATCAGGCCTTTACAGCTTTATGCTGATGGGGGTTACAAGCTGAGAATTAGGAGCCTTGAGGGTACCCCTAATTATGGTCCCCGACAGTAGCCCCCGAGCCTCGAAGGGAGTGTTAGCACTCGCTTGGAGGCTTTCGTCGCACTTTTTTGCAAGGGGACCAGCCTTTCTCGGTTGCGTTTTGTTCCGGTGGGTGCGCGCGAGCGCACCCGCCGGGTGTAGCCCCCGAGGCCTCGGAGGAGTGGTTTCACTCCTTCGAGGTCTTAATGCCTCGCGTAATGCTTCGGCTGGTCTGGTCGTTCCCTCATGCGAGCTGGCCGTAGCCCAGGTGTACGGTCGGGTCCCAAGTTCTCGGGCTGGTATGTTGACGCTGTCAACGGTTCGGCCGGAGCCGGGTTTGCGAGAGCAGCCCCCGAGCCTCTGCACAGGGCGAGAGGGCGATCAGGGACAGACTCGGCTTTTTTACATACGCCCCTGCGTCGCCTTTCCGCAAGGAGGAGGGGGGGAAAGCGCCATGTTGCCCTCGATGGGCGCCGAACATGGTGTCTCCGGTGAGCTGCAAGCGGGTAATCCGAGTGGACGTCCATGCCCCATTTGTTAGGGGTCGGCTAGGGGCCCAGAGGCACGCCCAAAAGTACCTGCGGGTGATCTGCCGGACCCGGTCCCTTGCGACGGGGTCCGAGGGCTCGATGCCTCCCTCTGATGGGATTCCGTTACAAGATCGTTCCCGCCGATCTCCGAAATGTCCTAGGGTACCTCGGGAGCGCAGCCCGAGCCTCGGTTATGTATCGAACGTACCCATGGTCATCCCTCGCTCGGCGTCTGAGGCGACTGTGAACCCTTCGGGGGCCAGCCTTCGAACCCCTGATCAGTAGTGGGCGCGGAGCCCGAGTAGCCTGAGGCGGTCGTTGAACCCTTCTGAGGGGCCGGCCTTCGAACCTCTGACCAGTAGTGGGTGTAGGGCCCACGTGATCTGAGGCGGCTGTCGAACCCTTTCGAGGGGCCAGCCTTCGAACCTCTGATCAGTAGGGAGGCTCGAAGCCTGGTTCCTTCACGGGGAAGGATCCTTTTCGGGGTATCCCCCTTTCCCGGTCCCTGTTGCAAGAGAGAGAAAGAGGAAAAAAGGAAAAGGATACGAAATGGAACGACGCGGCGTACCTTTTTTGACGCGGTCATTATGGCGAAGGCGAAGCGTCGTCCGCTTCTCCTGCCAAAGACGCCGCCTGTCCCGCCGCGGAGTTAATGCAACGGGCCGAGTGGTTGGAGGGGCGACCGTTGCGCGTGCGCGAGCCGTTCGAGGGACGGAGCACGGGCGCGTTGTCTTCACGTCGTGAGAGAGGGTTCTCTTGCTGCCCCCGGATGGGATGTGAGCTTGGCTGACGACGGGGCCGCTGCTCCTGCCCGCCTGCCACCGCCACTACTGCCGGCCCATTTTTGGCCGCATTGACCGTTGCGCCAGGCTGGCGCTGCTGGGTCGCGCGCTGGGTCGCCTCGAGTCGCGGTATTGGTTCCGCAGTCGAGGAGGCGCGGTAGTGGCGCAAGTGGTGGTGCAGTTGCATGCACGAAGCGTTCGGCGCGCCGGTTGCATGACGCGTGGGCTTGGGCCCCCATGCCGGGCGTGTTGGGAGTCGGAGAAATGCGCCCACTTGGCGCGGTTGCATGCCGCCTGCATGGCTGCCCGCCCTTTCGCCCGCTGGTCTGGGCAAAAGTGGAGGGTCGCTCGTAACCGCTGGGCGGTTGTATGCACCGCACACGGCGGTTTGGCTTCTTCTGCTCTGAGCCGGCTTGCATGACGTGTGGGACCCAGCCCCCGCGCCGTAGGGGAGGACCTTGGAGTGTGTTGGAGAAGACTCAGCCCGTGATGGCTGGGGACGCAAGTAGGGAGAGCCGCCTTTAAAAGGAGGGTGAACCCCTTGGGAGGCGACCATGTCTTCGCGCTCCCTTATGCATCGTGTCTTTTCACCTTCCAAGCCCCCGGATGGGGGATATCCGCCGTCTTTCCGCCTCGTCGTTGGAGGACGCAACTCCGTGGGAGTGGGTACCTTTCAGCCATCGTTCGGCTTCAAGGATTTTCATCAGCCAGCCCGGCTGCTCCCCCTCGCCGGGGGTCACCCAAGACGGTGACCACCAGCCCCTGGATGGGGAGGAGCAAGCTGGGCCGTGATCTTGGCCCCGCCCCCAGCTGGTCTTCATCATCCTCGCTGGGGCGGGGCCCGGGCTGAGCCGGTGCTCAGCCCCCCGCGCGGGTCGGCCGACCGCCTCCTTTTCCAGCTTCTGGTGGTGGAGACCATCCTCCAGTTCTGCGGAGGATACGTCCTCCAGCCATGCTGGGGGAGGCGGGCTGTTGCTGTCCAGCTAGGACGCAACATTCCGTCCTCTTCCTCGCTTGCGTGGCGAGGACAGGAGTGAGGACCTGCCGGTGCGCTTTGGGGCGACCCGCGTTTGCTGGTGATTCGCCCAGAGCTTGTCGCCCCACGGGCTTCCCCGGCGTGGAGGTTGTCCATACCCGCGGGGACGGAACCGGAGTTCCGTTTGTAATGGCACTTTGAATGCCAGTGTTTTTGTTCATTGTGGCTGTCGGGGCCTGAACATGTATGTAACTTTGGCACGGAGCCGTGCTTTTTACTCACTTTCGAGCACTAAGACTCGCCTGTTGGTTGTCTGAACCGCTTTACCAAGCGTGTGTCGCCCCGTGTAAAGGTGACGAGTGAGGTATCCGTAGCCCGGAGGCGTAGGAGTCCCTCGGCTCGGTCGGCCTTGTTGTCCGAGGCTTCTCTAGCTTATTTAAAGGGACCCCTCGGCCGCTCTTCGATGAGCCGAGGCCAGGGGTAGCGGTGTCAGCATGAACAGCGGCAGAGTTGGCTCGAAAAGAAAACCTGGTTGGCCGGAGCCTGGCCGAGCCGTCCGTTAGCGGGACCAACGCCAGAATTGACCAGCCGAGGCCTCGGGTCGGGATGGCGTCCTTGGAGGACAACTGGCCGAGGCCCCGGGGTGATCGGCCGAGCCGCCTGCTCGGGCCAGATTCCCGGAGAAGACCCTGGCAGCGATGGCCCGGGCGTGGCGATGACGTCGTCCTTCGGAGTGGAGATCTTCGGACCGCGTCGCCGTCCGAGGCTAGGTCGGACCTCGCCGAAAGTGTTGCCGATGCCGAGGGTGCTGCTGCTCCCTTCCAGCGTCAAGACCCGAGCCTGCAGGATCGGATTGTCTTGTAGCGTGCGTTTCCTGCGGCCGCCGAGGCCAAAACACACCCTCGCTGTGTTGTAAAGCTGCGTCTTTTTTTCCTCTTGTTTCAAGTATCTGGACTTTTTTGTCGGTAACAGAAATGTTTGTGCGAGCGAGAGTTGCTTCTCGAGGAAGGTGATGAGTGAGGTATCTGTATCCCGGAGGCGTAGGAGTCCCTCGGCTCGGTCGACCTTGCCGCTTACGCGCACTCTTACCCGTCCATGGGGCTCTGTCACCGACGCAGTCGAGAAGGCTCGAAGGATCGCTTCGGCAGAAGAGCTTCCGAACGTGAAGACTTGTTCAGTCCGCGGAATCACTTATCCGAACGTGAGTTACTTATCGCAGAAGGTGATGAGTGAGGTATCCGTATCCCGGAGGCGTAGGAGTCCCTCGGCTCGGTCAGCCTTGGCTGCTTACGTGTACTCCATCGTTTTCAGGATCCACTTTCGAAGTAGTCAAAAAGCACGAAAGACATTCTGGCAGAAAAGATCTTTTTTCGAGGAAAATTTCGACGCAGAGGGGGTTCCCCCCCTTTTAGCCCCCGAGGGAGGGTCGGGCTTTGCCGAGGCGAGGCCGACCCTTCCTTGATGACTAAACTTTGCGTGGGTGCGAGGTGTATGATCAACTTGAAAACATCTTAAGGGTAGAAGCGACGTAGCTGTTGGATGTTCCAAGCGTTGCCGTAGACCTCGCCTTGACTGTTGGCCAGCTTGTACGTTCCGGGCTTCAGAACCTTGGCGATGACGAACGGCCCCTCCCAGGGGGGCGTGAGCTTGTGCCGCCCTCGGGCATCTTGTCGCAGCCGAAGCACCAAGTCGCCCACCTGGAGGTCTCGGGACCGGACCCCTCGGGCGTGGTAGCGTCGCAGGGACTGCTGGTACCGCGCCGAGTGTAGCAAGGCCTTGTCCCGAGCCTCCTCCAGCTGGTCCAGCGAGTCTTCTCGGCTAACTTGGTTGCTTTGGTCGGTGTAGGCCCTCGTCCTCGGGGAACCGTATTCTAAGTTTGTGGGCAAGACAGCTTCGGCCCCGTAGACTAGAAAGAACGGCGTGAAGCCCGTGGCTCGGCTCGGCGTTGTCCTCAGACTCCAGACCACCGAGGGGAGTTCCTTCATCCACCGCTTGCCGAACTTGTTGAGGTCGATGTAGATCCGAGGCTTGAGCCCTTGTAGAATCATGTCGTTGGCACGCTCTACCTGCCCATTCGTCATGGGATGAGCCACGGCGGCCCAGTCCACCCGGATGTGGTGATCCTCGCAGAAGTCCAGGAACTTTCTGCCGGTGAACTGGTGAAAGGGAAATGTGCCCTTGGGCCATTTCTAAGTATTTTGGTGATTTAGTGTCCAACACAAGTGCCTAATTGTAAAAAGGTGGACAAAGTACAAATCAAGGATAAAGGTATGTTTCTCAGACTTAGTACATTGTTTTATGGACTAATGTATTGTGTCTAAGTGCTGGAAACAGAAAAAATCGAGTTGGAGAAGAGATGGCTCGAGCAGCCAAAGTCTGCTCAGTCTGGGTGCACCGGACTGTCCGGTGGTGCACCGGACAGTGTCCGGTGCGCCAGGCTGGCTCGAGGGAAAAGGCTGCTCTCGGGACTTCGACGGCTGTGTACGACTATAATTCACCGGACTGTCCGGTGGTGCACCGGACTGTCCGGTGGGCCGTTCACAGGCGAACTCGTCGCTCTCGGGAATTCATCGTCGGCGTACGGCTATAATTCACCGGACTGTTCGGTGAGCCAACGGTCGGCAGGGCCAACGGTCGGCCGCGCGATCTGCGCGGGACACGTGGCCGAGCCAACGGCTAGAAGGGGGCACCGGTCTGTCCGGTGTGCACCGAACATGTCCGGTGCGCCAACGGCTCTCAGTCTGCCAACGGTCGACTGTGCCATTTATGGAAGGAAATCGGGCACCGGACAGTGTCCGGTGTGCACCGGACTGTCCGGTGCGCCAGTCGACAGAAGGCAAGATCAGCCTTCCTAGATTGCTCTCAATGGCTCCTAGCTACCTTGGGGCTATAAAAGGGACCTCTAGGCGCATGGAGGATGACATCAAGCATTCCTACAACATTCCTAAGCACCAAGTGTCGGGGACCATAATTAGGGGTACCCTCAAGACGCCTAATTCTCAGCTGGTAACCCCCATCAGCATAAAGCTGCAAAGGCCTGATGGGCACGATTAAGTCAGGGATCAGTCCACACGAGTGACTCGATCACGCTTCACCCGAGCCTAACCTCGGCCAAAGGTAGCCGACCTCAAGAGACTTCCGTCTCGCCCGAGGCCCCCCTTTTTATGGCGGACACATCACCGGCTCGCCCAAGGCCTTGGCTTCGCTCAGAAGCAACCTTGACTAAATCACCGCACCGACTGACCAAATTGCAGGGGCATTTAACGCAAAGGTGGCCTGACACCTCTACCCTGACACGCGTCCCCGGCAGAGCCGAGGTGACCGCCGTCACTCCACCGCTCCACTGGCCAGTCTGACAGAAGGACAGCGCCGCCTGCGCCACTCCGACTGCAGCGCCACTCGACAGAGTGAGTCTGACAGGCAATTAGGCCTTGCCAAAGGTGCCACGGCGAACTCCACTCCGCCCGACCCTAGGGCTCGGACTCAGGCTAAGACCCAGAAGACGGCGAACTCCGCTCCGCCCGACCCCAGGGCTCGGACTCGGGCTAAGACCCGGAAGACGGCGAACTCCGCTCCGCCCGACCCCAGGGCTCGGACTCGGGCTAAGACCCGGAAGACGGCGAACTCCGCTCCGCCCGACCCCAGGGCTCGGACTCCGCCCTGGCCTCGGCCGGACGACTTCCGCCTCGCCCGACCCCCTGGCTCGGGCTCGGCCACAGCAGCAGAAGGCAGACTCAACCTCGGCTTCGGAGGAAACCCCACGTCGCCCTGCCTAGAGCACAGACCGCCACGTCGACAGGAGGCGCCATCATCATCCTACCCCGAATCGACTCGGGTCACGGAGAACAAGACCAGCGTCTCGTCCGGCCAGCTCCGCCAGAGGGGCAATGATGGCGCTCCACAAGCTCTATGACGACGGCGGCCCCCAGCTCTCTTACGGAAGCAGGACAACGTCAGCAGGGACTCGACCGCCCCAACAGCTGTCCCTCCATCAGGCTCCGCCGCACCTCCGATAGCCACGACATCACGCCAGCAGGATGCCCAGATCTCTCCGGCTGCCACATCGGCATGTACCTAGGGCGCTAGCTCTCCCCCCGCTAGACACGTAGCACTCTGCTACATCCCCATTGTACACCTGGATCCTCTCCTTACAACTATAAAAGGAAGGACCAGGGCCTTCTCAGAGAGGGTTGGCCGCGCGGGACCGAGGACGGGACAGGCGCTCTCTTGGGGCCGCTCGCTTCCCTCACCCGCGTGGACGCTTGTAACCCCCCTACTGCAAGCGCACCTGACCTGGGCGCGGGACGAACACGAAGGCCGCGGGACTTCCACCTCTCTCACGCTCGGCTCCGGCCGCCTCGCCTCTCCCCCCTCCGCGCTCGCCCACGCGCTCGACCCATCTGGGCTGGGGCACGCAGCACACTCACTCGTCGGCTTAGGGACCCCCCTGTCTCGAAACGCCGATAGTTGGCGCGCCAGGTAGGGGTCTGCTGCGTGCTGACGAACAGCTCCCCGTCAAGCTCCAGATGGGCAGTCTCCAGCAACCTCTCTGGCCCGGGACGGTGCTTCGTTTCGAGACTCTTGAGTTCATGTCCTTCGACGGCAGCTACGACATGACACTTCTTCCACCGCCGCGCGACTACGACAATGGCGGCCGACAACCCGCCCGCCGGCGGCGGAATCGACGACGTCTACCCCGCGTGGTGGAAGAGCAACATTCGGGCTCGCTCCGTTCTCCCCCCCGCCAACGGAGGAGGAGGCGGGGCCGTCAAGGCCAGCCGGGAAGCCACGCTTCGCCGGCCGTCAAGCGAATCGACGCCCCCGACGCCCCGACGGAAGGCACGCCGGATATCGACCTCGCGTTCAAGATGGAGGCAAGCGCCGTCCCCCCGCGGCACGATGACCCCGAGCAAGAAGACGACGCCGGCGCGCTCGCGGAAAGCCTGCAGGACGTCGCCCTCGAACCAGAGATGACGGCGCAACCAGTCCCCGATGTGACTACGTCGCTCCTCGTCGACCAAAAGGTAACGACTAACTCCCATCTTGCGTCATTTCGACTCGGCCTCAACCCGCCAAACGGCCTCGTTTTGGCGGGCGCCCTCATTGAGGCGAGTGCAACCCCACTGAGGTTCTGTATGCGGTCGCCTTGGGACCGACTGACGGACGTCTCGACCTACGGGCCCTCTGGGTCCGAGGGAGATGACGATCCCAGCATCGGTTGGGATTTCTCCGGACTTGGCAACCCCAGTGCCGTGCGGGACTTCATGACCGCATGTGACTACTGTCTGTCCGACTATTCCGATGGAAGCCGCAGCCTTGGCGACGAGAGCTGCGGCCCAAGCCGCGAATGTTTCCACGTCGAGCTAGGGGATCCCACCGAAGGCAACCACCTTGGCATGCCAGAGGATGGTGATCTCCCTAGGCCGGTGCCTCGCGCCGACATCCCACGGGAGCTAGCTGTGGTCCCCGCTCCGGCGGGGGGTTACGACCCACAACTCGAGCAAGTCCGCGAGGCGCAGGCCAGGCTCAACGAGGAAACAGGAGCGCTTGAGCCGATCTGTCGAGACGTCGGACAGGCACGGGTGGGCCAACCCCCGGTCGGGGAAATACGTCATCTGCCCCAAGGTCTCCAGTACCGCGTCGCCAACGACGTCAGGATCAGGCCGCCGCCCGCATCCAGCGGGGTCGGTCAGAACCTGGCAACTGCAGCAATGCTCATCCGCGCGATGCCGGAGCCGTCAACCACCGAGGGTCGACGAATCCAGGGAGAACTCAAGAATCTCCTGGAAGGCGCTGCGGCCCGGCGGGCCGAGAGCACTGCATCCCGGAGGCAAGGATATCCCTCGGAACCTCATGCCGCGACTTCCCGATTCATGCGGGAGGCCTCGGTCTACACCGGGCGCACGCGCAACATCGCGCCTGCGGCCCCGGGCCACCTCGGCAACGAGCACCATCGACGCGACCGTCGGGCTCACCTCGACGAAAGGGTGCGCCGAGGCTACCACCCCAGGCGTGGGGGACGCTACGACAGCGGGGAGGATCGGAGTCCTTCGCCCGAACCACCCGGTCCGCAGGCCTTCAGTCGGGCCATCCGACGGGCGCCATTCCCGACCCGGTTCCGACCCCCGACTACTATCACAAAGTACTCGGGGGAAACGAGACCGGAACTGTGGCTCGCGGACTACCGCCTTGCCTGCCAACTGGGTGGAACGGATGACGACAACCTCATCATCCGCAACCTCCCCTTGTTCCTCTCCGACACTGCTCGCGCCTGGTTGGAGCACCTGCCTCCGGGGCAGATTTCCAACTGGGACGACTTGGTCCAAGCCTTCGCTGGCAATTTCCAGGGCACATACGTGCGCCCCGGGAATTCCTGGGACCTTCGAAGCTGCCGGCAACAGCCGGGGGAGTCGCTCCGGGACTACATCCGGCGATTCTCGAAGCAGCGCACCGAGCTGCCCAACATCACCGACTCGGATGTCATCGGCGCGTTCCTCGCCGGCACCACTTGCCGCGACCTGGAGGCGGTCGAGGCTATCTTCCGAAAGGACAAGCAGCCCCAGGGCCGCCCGTCGGAAGAAGCTCCCGAGGCGTCAGCTCCGCGCGGCGCCAAGAAGAAAGGCAAGAAGAAGTCGCAATCGAAACGCGACGCCGCAGACGCGGACCTTGTCGCCGCCGCCGAGTATAAGAACCCTCGGAAGCCCCCCGGAGGTGCAAACCTCTTCGACAAGATGCTCAAGGAGCCGTGCCCCTACCATCAGGGGCCCGTCAAGCACACCCTCGAGGAGTGCGTTATGCTTCGGCGTCATTTCCACAGGGCCGGGCCACCCGCCGAGGGTGGCAGGGCCCACGACGACGACAAGAACGAAGAACACCCAGCAGGGGGGTTCCCCGAGGTCCGCGACTGCTTCATGATCTATGGAGGGCATGCGGCGAACACCTCGGCTCGGCACCGCAAGCAAGAGCGCCGGGAGGTCTGCTCGGTGAAGGTGGCGGCGCCGGTCTACCTAGACTGGTCCGACAAGCCCATCACTTTCGACCGGGCCGACCACCCCGACCATGTGCCGAGCCCGGGGAAATACCCGCTCGTCGTCGACCCCGTTGTCGGCGATGTCAGGCTCACCAAGGTCCTGATGGACGGGGGCAGCTGCCTCAACATCATCTACGCCGAGACCCTCAAGCTTCTGCGCGTCGATCCGTCCTCCGTCCGAGCAGGCGCTGCGCCCTTCCACGGGATCATCCCTGGGAAGCGCGTCCAGCCCCTCGGGCGACTCGACCTCCCAGTCTGCTTCGGGACACCCTCCAACTTCCGAAGGGAGACCCTGACGTTCGAAGTGGTCGGGTTCCGAGGAACCTACCACGCCGTGTTAGGGAGGCCATGCTACGCGAAGTTCATGGCCGTCCCCAACTACACCTACCTGAAGCTCAAGATGCCGGGCCCCAACGGGGTCATCACCGTCGGCCCCACGTACAAACACGCGTTCGAATGCGACATGGAGTGCGTGGAGTACGCCGAGGCCCTCGCCGAGTCCGAGGCCCTCATCGCCGACCTGGAGAACCTCTCCAAGGAGGTCCCAGACGTGAAGCGCCATGCCGGCAACTTCGAGCCAGCGGAGACGGTCAAGGCCGTCCCCCTCGACCCCAGCGGCGACACCACCAAGCAGATCCGGATCGGTTCCGGGCTCGACCCCAAATAGGAAGCAGTGCTCGTCGACTTTCTCCGCGCAAACGCCGACGTCTTTGCGTGGAGTCCCTCGGACATGCCCGGCATACCGAGGGATGTCGCCGAGCACTCGCTGGACATTCGGGCCGGAGCCCGACCCGTCAGGCAGCCTCTGCGCCGATTCGACGAGGAGAAGCGCAGAGCGATTGGCGAAGAGATCCACAAGCTAATGGCGGCAGGGTTCATCAAAGAGGTATTCCATCCCGAATGGCTTGCCAACCCTGTGCTTGTGAGGAAGAAAGGGGGGAAATGGCGGATGTGTGTAGACTACACTGGTCTCAACAAAGCATGTCCGAAGGTTCCCTACCCTCTGCCTCGCATCGACCAAATCGTGGATTCCACTGCTGGGTGCGAAACCCTGTCCTTCCTCGATGCCTACTCGGGGTATCACCAGATCCGGATGAAAGAGTCCGACCAGCTCGCGACTTCTTTCATCACGCCGTTCGGCATGTACTGCTACGTCACCATGCCGTTCGGCCTGAGGAATGCAGGCGCGACGTACCAGCGGTGCATGAACCATGTGTTCGGCGAACACATCGGTCGCACAGTCGAGGCCTACGTCGATGACATCGTGGTCAAGACACGGAAGGCTCCCAACCTCCTCTCCGACCTTGAAGTGACATTCCGGTGTCTCAAGGCGAAAGGAGTCAAGCTTAATCCTGAGAAGTGTGTCTTTGGGGTGCCCCGAGGCATGCTCCTAGGATTCATCGTCTCTGAGCGAGGCATCGAGGCCAACCCGGAGAAGATTGCGGCCATCACCAGCATGGGGCCCATCAAGGACTTAAAAGGGGTACAGAGGGTCATGGGATGCCTCGCGGCCCTGAGCCGCTTCATCTCACGCCTCGGCGAAAGAGGTCTGCCTCTGTACCGCCTCTTAAGGAAGGCCGAGTGTTTCGTTTGGACCCCTGAGGTCGAGGAAGCCCTCGGCAACCTAAAGGCGCTCCTTACAAAGGCGCCAGTCTTGGTGCCGCCGGCGGACGGAGAAACCCTCTTGGTCTACGTCGCCGCGACCACTCAGGTGGTTAGCGCCGCGATTGTGGTCGAAAGGCAGGAGGAAGGGCATACATTGCCCGTTCAGAGGCCGGTCTACTTCATCAGCGAAGTGCTGTCCGAGACTAAGATCCGCTACCCACAAGTTCAAAAGCTGCTGTATGCTGTGATCCTGACGAGGCGGAAGCTACGACACTACTTCGAGTCCCATCCGGTGACTGTGGTGTCATCCTTCCCCCTGGGGGAGATCATCCAGTGCCGAGAGGCCTCGGGCAGGATCGCAAAGTGGGCAGTGGAGATCATGGGCGAAACGATCTCGTTCGCCCCTCGGAAGGCCATCAAGTCCCAAGTGTTGGCGGATTTCGTGGCTGAATGGGTCGATACCCAACTACCAACGACTCCGATCCAACCGGAGCTCTGGACCATGTTTTTCGACGGGTCGCTGATGAAGACGGGGGCCGGTGTGGGCCTGCTCTTCATCTCGCCCCTCGGAAAGCACTTGCGCTACGTGCTGCGCCTCCACTTCCCGGCGTCCAACAATGTGGCCGAGTACGAAGCTCTGGTCAACGGATTGCGGATCGCCATCGAGCTAGGGGTCAGACGCCTCGACGCCCGCGGTGATTCGCAGCTCGTCATCGACCAAGTCATGAAGCACTCCCACTGCCGCGACCCAAAGATGGAGGCCTACCGCGACGAGGTCCGGCGCCTGGAAGACAAGTTCTTCGGGCTCGAGCTCAACCACATCGCTCGGCGCTACAACGAAACCGCAGACGAGCTGGCGAAGATAGCCTCGGGACGAACGACAGTCCCCCCGGACGTCTTCTCCCGGGATCTGCATCAACCCTCCGTCAAGCTCGACGACGCGCCCGAGCCCGAGGTACCCTCGGCTCAGCCCGAGGAACCCTCGGCTCAGCCCGAGCCAACCTCGGCCCGGCCCGAGGTACCCTCGGCCCCCGAGGGCGGGGCATTGAACGTCGAGGAAGGGCAGAGCGGGGCCACGCCAGACCAGGATTGGCAGGCCCCGTACCTGCAATATCTCCGTCGAGGAGAGCTACCCCTCGACCAAGTCGAGGCTCGGCGGGTAGCGCGACGCGCCAAGTCATTCGTCTTGCTGGGCGACGAAGAGGAGCTCTACCATCGCAGCCCCTAGGGCATCCTCCAGCGATGCATCTCCATCGCCGAAGGTCGGGAACTGCTGCAAGAAGTACACTCGGGGGCTTGCGGCCACCACGCAGCACCCCGAGCCCTTGTTGGAAATGCTTTCCGGCAAGGCTTCTACTGGCCAGGAACTCCCCTCGGTGGTCTGGAGCCTAAGGACGACGCCGAGTCGTGCCACGGGCTTCACGCCGTTTTTCCTGGTCTACGGGGCTGAAGCTATCTTGCCCACTAACCTGGAATACGGCTCCCCAAGGGCGAGGGCCTACACCGAACAAAGCAACCAAGCCAGCCGAGAGGAATCGCTGGACCAGTTGGAGGAAGCTCGGGACAGGGCCTTACTACACTCGGCGCGGTACCAACAGTCCCTGCGACGCTACCACGCCCGAGGGGTCCGGTCCCGAGAACTCCAGGTGGGCGACCTGGTGCTTCGGCTGCGACAAGACGCCCGAGGGAGGCACAAGCTCACGCCCCCCTGGGAAGGGCCGTTCGTCATCGCAAAAGTTCTGAAGCCCGGAACATACAAGCTGGCCAACAATCAAGGCGAGATCTACGGCAACGCTTGGAACATCAAACAGCTACGTCGCTTCTACCCTTAAGATGTTTTCAAGTTGTTCATATACCTCGCACCTACGCAAAGTTTAGTTGTCAAGGAAGGGTCGGCCTAGCCTCGGCAAGGCCCGACCCTCCCTCGGGGGCTAAAAGGGGGGAGACCCCCTCTGCGTCGAATTTTTTCCTCGAAAAAGGACCTCTTTTTAGCAGGATTTCTTCCGTGCTTCTTGACTACTTCGGAAAGCGGATCCTGGAAACGACGAGGTACACGTAAGCAGCCAAGGCTGACCGAGCCGAGGGACTCCTACGCCTCCGGGATACGGATACCTCACTCGTCCCCTTCTGCGATAAGTAACTTGCGCTCGGGTAAAGCGACTCCGTGGACCGAACGAGTCATCACGTTCGGAAGCTCTCCTGCCGAAGCAGTCCTTCAAGCTTTCTCGACTAAATCGGGGACAGGGCCTCATGGACGGGTGAAAGTACGCGTAAGCGGCAAGGCTGACCGAGCCGAGGGATTCCCACGCCTCTGGGATACGGATACCTCACTCGTCCCTTCCGCGAAAAGCAGCTCTTGCTCACACAAACATCTCTGTTACCGACGAAGTCCAGATGCTCGAAACAGGAGGAAAAAAGGCGCAGCTTCGCAAGTGCAGCAAGGGTGTTTTCTTCTGGCCTCGGCGGCCGCAGAAAGCACACGCTACAAGACGATCTGATCCTGCAGGCTCGGGTCTTCACGCCGAAGGGAGCCGTAGCACCCTCGGCATCGACGACGTCTACAACAAAGCCCGACCCAGCCTCGGGCGGCGCCGAGGTCCAGGGGCTCCCCCGGGAATCCGGCCCGAGCAGGCGGCTCAACCGGTTACCCCTGGGGCCTCGGGCAACCGGCTTCCAAGGGCGCTAGCCCGATCCGAGGCCTCGGCTGACCGACTTGGGCGTCGGCTCCGCTGACGGACAACACGGCTAGGCTCCGGCCAACCAGGTTCCCCATTCTCGAGCCAACTCCGCCTCTGTTCATACTGATATCGCTACCCCCGGCCTCGATCCACCAAAAGGCGGCCGAGGGGTCCCTTCAACTAGGCTAGAGGAGCCTCACGTAACAAGGCCGAACGGGCCGAGGGATTCCTACGCCTCCGGGATACGGATACCTCACCCGTCACCTTGACACGGGGCAACTCATGCTTGGTAAAGCGGTTCAGATAATCAAACAGGCGAGACTTAGTGCTCGGAAATGAGGAAAAAACACGGCTCCGTGCCAAAATTACATACACGTTCAGGCCTCGACAGCCACAATGAACGAACTCACTGGCATTCGAAGTGCCATTACAAACGGAAGGCTCTTGTTCGCGGTCCCACTCAAGGGATGCGAACAAGCCATCAAAGCCAAAGAGCGGGCCGCCCCCAAGCGCTCCGGTAGATCCTCGCTGCCGTCCTCGCCCCGAATGCGAGGGGGAAGACGGAATGTTGCATCCTAGCTGGACAGCAACAGTTCGCCTTCCCCGGCATGACTGGAGGACGACTCCGTCGCAGCGCGGGAGGACGATTGCCACCGCCAGAAGCTGAAAGAGGAGGTGGTTCGCCGACCCGCATACGAGGTAGAGCCCTGGCTCGCCTCGGCCCCCGCCCCAGCGAGGATGACGAACGCACCCGACGCTGAGGGCGGAACCGCAGCCTGGTCTGTCCCCCCCCCATCCAGGAGCTGGAGGCCACCGTCTTGGGTGGCCACCGCGCGGGAGGGAGCAACCAGGCTGCCTGATGAAAATCCTTGAAGCCGAACGATGGCTGAGAGGTACCAACTCCCATGGAGTCGCGTTCCTCCAACGAGGAGGCGGAAAGGCGGCGGATATCCCCCATCCGGGGGCTTGGAAGACGGGAAGACCCGGCGCTTAAGGGAGGAAGAAGACATGGTTGCCTTACGAAAGGAGCCCCCCTCCTTTTAAAGGCAACTCCCCCTACGTGCGTCCCCAGGCGCCGCGGGCCGAGTCTTCTCCAGCACACTCCAAGACCCTCCCCCGCGACTCGGGGGCTGGATCCCGCATGTCATGCAAGCCGGCTCAGGGCAGAAGAAGCCAAACCGCCGCGCGTGATGCGCACGACCGTCCAGCGATTACAGGCGACCCCCCATTTTCGCCCAGACCAACGGGCAGAAGGGGCGAGCAGCCATGCAGGCGGCATGCAACCGCGCCAGATGGACGCGCTTCTCCAACTTCCGACACGCCAGCCTGGGACCCAGGCCCACGCGTCGAGCAACCGGCGAGCCAGTTGCTGCATGCAAGCAACCGCACCGCCACTTGTGCCACCATCGCGCCTCTTCGGTTGCGAAGCCTATGCCACGACTCGAGGCGACCCAACAGCGCCAGACTGGCGCGTCGGTCAAAGCGACCGAAAGTGGGCCGGCAGTAATAGCGGTGGCAGGCGGGCGGGCGCAGCGGTCGCGTCGTCAGCCAGGCTCACGTCCCATCCTGAGACAGCAAGGGAGCCTCCTCTCACGGAGTGAAGACGGTGCACCCGTGACCCATTCCTCGAACAGATCGCACGCGCGCAACGGCCGCCCCGCCAACCACTCGCCCCGTCGCATTAACTCCGCGGCGGGACACGCGGCGCTTCTGACAGGAGGAGCGCGCGACGCTTCACCTTCGCCTTAATAGCCGCGTCAGAAAAGGTACGTCACGTCGTCCGATTTCGTATCCTTTTCCGTTTTCCTCTTTCTCTATCTCTTGCAACAGGGACCGGGAAAGGGGGATACCCCGAAAGGGATCCTTCTCCGCGAAGGAACCGGGCTCCGAGCCCCCCATTACTGATCAGGGGTTCGAAGGCTGGCCCCCCGAGGGTTCAACAGCCGCCTCAGATCGCGTGGGCCCGACACCCACTACTGGTCAGGGGTTCGAAGGCCAGCCCTCCGAAGGGCTCCATGGCCGCCTCAGGCTACTCGGGCTCCGCGCCCATTACTGATCAGGGGTTCGAAGGCTGGCCCCCGAAGGGTTCACAGTCGCCTCAGACACCGAGCGAGGGATGACCAGGGGTACGTTCGATACATAACCGAGGCTCGGGCTGCGCTCCCGAGGTACCCTAGGACATTTCCGAGACCAGCGGGAACGATCTTGTAACGGAATCCCATCGGAGGGAGGCATCGAGCCCTCGGACCCCGTCGCCAGGGGACCGGGTCCGGCAAGTCACCCGCAGGTACTTTTGGGCGTGCCTCTGGGCCCCTAGCCGACCCCCAACGAACGGGGCACGGACGTCCACTCGGATTACCCGCTTGCAGCTCACCGGAGACACCATGTTCGGTGCCCATCGAGGGTAACATGGCACACTCCTCCCCTCCTCCTTGCGGAAAGGCGACGTAGGGGCGTATGTAAAAAGTCGAGTCTGTCCCTGATCGTCCTCTCGCCCTGTGCAGAGGCTCGGGGGCTGCTCTCGCAAAAACCGGCTCCGGCCAAATCGTTGACAGCGTCAACATACCAGCCCGAGAGCTTGGGCCCCGACCGTGCACCCGGGCTACGGCCAGTTCGCATGAGGGAACGACCAGACCAGCCGAAGCATTAAGACCTCGAAGGAGTGTAACCACTCCTCCGAGGCCTCGGGGGCTACACCCGGCGGGTGCGCTCGCGCGCACCCGCCGGAACGAAATGCAACCGAGAAAGGCTGGTCCCCTTGCAAAAAAGTGCGACAAAAGCCTCCAAGCGAGTGCTAACACTCCCTTCGAGGCTCGGGGGCTACTGTCGGGGACCATAATTAGGGGTACCCTCAAGATGCCTAATTCTCAGCTGGTAACCCCCATCAGCATAAAGCTGCAAAGGCCTGATGGGCACGATTAAGTCAGGGATCAGTCCACACGAGTGACTCGATCACGCTTCACCCGAGCCTAACCTCGGCCAAAGGTAGCCGACCTCAAGAGACTTCCGTCTCGCCCGAGGCCCCCCTTTTTATGGCGGACACATCACCGGCTCGCCCAAGGCCTTGGCTTCGCTCAGAAGCAACCTTGACTAAATCACCGCACCGACTGACCAAATTGCAGGGGCATTTAACGCAAAGGTGGCCTGACACCTCTATCCTGACACGCGTCCCCGGCAGAGCCGAGGTGACCGCCGTCACTCCACCGCTCCACTGGCCAGTCTGACAGAAGGACAGCGCCGCCTGCGCCACTCCGACTGCAGCGCCACTCGACAGAGTGAGTCTGACAGGCAATTAGGCCTTGCCAAAGGCGCCACGGCGAACTCCGCTCCGCCCGACCCCAGGGCTCGGACTCGGGCTAAGACCCGGAAGACGGCGAACTCCGCTCCGCCCGACCCCAGGGCTCGGACTCGGGCTAAGACCCGGAAGACGGCGAACTCCGCTCCGCCCGACCCCAGGGCTCGGACTCGGGCTAAGACCCGGAAGACGGCGAACTCCGCTCCGCCCGACCCCAGGGCTCGGACTCCGCCCTGGCCTCGGCCGGACGACTTCCGCCTCGCCCGACCCCCTGGCTCGGGCTCGGCCACAGCAGCAGAAGGCAGACTCAACCTCGGCTTCGGAGGAAACCCCACGTCGCCCTGCCTAGAGCACAGACCGCCACGTCGACAGGAGGCGCCATCATCATCCTACCCCGAATCGACTCGGGTCACGGAGAACAAGACCAGCGTCTCGTCCGGCCAGCTCCGCCAGAGGGGCAATGATGGCGCTCCACAAGCTCTATGACGACGGCGGCCCCCAGCTCTCTTACGGAAGCAGGACAACGTCAGCAGGGACTCGACCGCCCCAACAGCTGTCCCTCCATCAGGCTCCGCCGCACCTCCGATAGCCACGACATCACGCCAGCAGGATGCCCAGATCTCTCCGGCTGCCACATCGGCATGTACCTAGGGCGCTAGCTCTCCCCCCGCTAGACACGTAGCACTCTGCTACATCCCCATTGTACACCTGGATCCTCTCCTTACAACTATAAAAGGAAGGACCAGGGCCTTCTCAGAGAGGGTTGGCCGCGCGGGACCGAGGACGGGACAGGCGCTCTCTTGGGGCCGCTCGCTTCCCTCACCCGCGTGGACGCTTGTAACCCCCCTACTGCAAGCGCACCTGACCTGGGCGCGGGACGAACACGAAGGCCGCGGGACTTCCACCTCTCTCACGCTCGGCTCCGGCCGCCTCGCCTCTCCCCCCTCCGCGCTCGCCCACGCGCTCGACCCATCTGGGCTGGGGCACGCAGCACACTCACTCGTCGGCTTAGGGACCCCCCTGTCTCGAAACGCCGACACCAAGACATCGATTTCGCGCATTCGTTTCATAGTGATAGCATATAGAGCTCTAGTGGAGTTGTGAACTCATTGAGTTGTGTTGCGAGCTCTTGTTGCAACTTGTGTGCGTGTTGACACTCTGATTCTTGTGTCTTGTGTGCGTTGCTAATCCCTCCCTTGCTCCGTGTTCTTTGTGAATTTCAAGTGTAAGGGCGAGAGGCTCCAAGTTGTGGAGATTCCTCGCAAACGGGATTGAGAAAAAGCAAGCAAAACACCGTGGTATTCAAGTGGGTCTTTGGACCGCTTGAGAGGGGTTGATTGCAACCCTCGTCCGTTGGGACGCCACAACGTGGAGTAGGCAAGCGTTGGTCTTGGCCGAACCACGGGATAACCACCGTGCCATCTCTGTGATTGATCTTGTTGGTTATTGTGTTTTGTTGAAGATTCCTCTCTAGCCACTTGGCGGTTATTGTGCTAACACTTAATCAAGTTTTTGTGGCCTAAGTTTTTAAAGTTTCACAGGATCACCTATTCACCCCCCCTCTAGGTGTTCTCAACTGGGTGCCGTTGTCGGTGATGATGGAGTTCGGGACCCCGAAGCGATGGATGATGTTGGTGAAGAACGCCACCGCCTGCTCGGACCTGATGCTGTTCAGGGGTTGGACCTCGATCCACTTGGAGAATTTGTCGATGGCAACCAGCAGGTGCGTGTAGCCCCCGAGCGCCTTCTGCAAGGGGCCGACGAGATCCAGACCCCACACAGCAAAAGGCCAGGTGATGGGTATCGTCTGTAGAGCTTGAGCGGGCAGGTGGGTCTGCCTCGCATAGAATTGACACCCTTCGCAGGTGCGGACAATTCTGGTGGCGTCGGCCACCGTCGTCGGCCAGTAGAAACCTTGTCGGAAGGCATTTCCAACGAGGGCTCGAGGTGCTGCGTGATGGCCGCAAGCCCCCGAGTGCATCTCTCGTAGGAGCTCCTGACCTTCAGCGATGGAAATGCATCGCTGGAGGATGCCTGAGGGGCTGCGGTGGTAGAGCTCCTTCCCATCTCCCAGCAAGACAAACGACTTGGCGCGCCGCGCCAACCGCCGAGCCTCGGCTCGGTCGAGGGGTAGCTCTCCTCGGTGGAGATATTGCAGGTACGGGGTCTGCCAGTTTCGATTAGGCGTGACCCTGCTTCGCTCCTCCTCGACGCGCAGTGCCTCACCCTTGGGGGCCGAGGGTACCTCGGGCTGAACCGAGGGTGCCTCGGGCCGAGCTGAGGGTGCCTCGGGCTCGGGCGTGTCGTCAATCTTGACGGAGGGTTGATGCAGATCCCGGGAGAAGACGTCCGGGGGAACCGTCGTTCGCCCCGAGGCTATTTTAGCCAGCTCATCCGCAGTCTCGTTGTAGCGCCGGGCGATGTGGTTGAGCTCGAGCCCGTAGAACTTGTCTTCCAGGCGCCGAACCTCATCGCAGTAGGCCTCCATCTTCGGGTCGCGGCAGAGGGAGTTCTTCATGACTTGGTCGATGATGAGCTGCGAGTCACCGCGAGCGTCGAGGCGTCGGACCCCTAGCTCGATGGCGATCCGCAACCCGTTGACCAGAGCCTCGTACTCAGCCACATTGTTGGACGCCGGGAAGTGGAGGCGTAGCACGTAGCGTAGATGCTTTCCGAGGGGCGAGATGAAGAGTAGGCCTGCGCCGGCTCCTGTCTTCATCAGCGACCCGTCGAAGAACATAGTCCAGAGTTCCGGCTGGATCGGAACTGTTGGGAGCTGGGTGTCGACCCATTCAGCCACGAAGTCCGCCAAGACCTGGGACTTGATGGCCTTCAAGGAGCGAACGAGATTGTTTCGCCCATGATTTCCACCGCCCACTTTGCAATCCTACCCGAGGCCTCTCGGCACTGGATGATCTCCCCCAGGGGGAAGGATGACACCACAGTTACCGGATGAGACTCGAAGTAGTGTCGCAACTTCCGCCGTGTCAGGATCACCGCATACAGCAGCTTCTGCACTTGTGGGTAGCGAATTTTGGTCTCGGACAGTACCTCGCTGACGAAGTAGACTGGCCTCTGAACGGGCAATGCATGCCCCTCTTCTTGCCTCTCGACCACAATCGCGGCGCTAACCACCTGAGTGGTCGCGGCGACGTAGACCAAGAGGGCTTCTCCGGCAGCTGGGGGCACCAAGATAGGCGCCTTTGTGAGGAGCGCCTTCAGGTTCCCGAGGGCTTCCTCGGCCTCGGGGGTCCAAGTGAAGCACTCGGCCTTCCTCAAGAGGCGGTACAGAGGTAGACCTCTTTCGCCGAGGCGTGAGATGAAGCGGCTCAGAGCCGCAAGACATCCCATGACCCTCTGTACGCCTTTCAAGTCCTTGATGGGCCCCATGCTGGTGATGGCTGCGATCTTCTCCGGGTTGGCTTCGATGCCCCGCTCGGAGACGATGAACCCCAAGAGCACGCCTCGGGGCACCCCGAAGACACACTTCTCGGGATTTAGCTTGACGCCTTTCGCCTTGAGACATCAGAATGTCACTTCAAGGTCGAAAAGGAGGTCGGAAGCTTTCCTCGTCTTGACTACGATGTCATCGACGTAGGCCTCGACCGTGCGGCCAATGTGTTCGCCGAACACATGGTTCATGCACCGCTGGTACGTCGCGCCCGCATTCCTCAAGCCGAACAGCATGGTGACATAGCAGTACATGCCGAAGGGTGTGATGAAAGAAGTCGCGAGCTGGTCGGACTCTTTCATCCTGATTTGATGATACCCTGAGTAGGCATCGAGGAAGGACAGGGTCTCGCACCCAGCAGTGGAATCCACGATTTGATCGATGCGAGGCAGAGGGTAGGGAACCTTCGGACATGCTTTGTTGAGACCAGTGTAGTCTACACACATCCGCCATTTCCCCCCTTTCTTTCTCACAAGCACAGGGTTGGCAAGCCATTCGGGATGGAATACCTCCTTGATGAACCCTGCCGCCATTAGCTTGTGGATCTCCTCGCCTATGGCTCTGCGCTTCTCCTCGTCGAATCGGCGCAGAGGCTGCTTGACGGGTCGGGCTCCAGCTTGGATGTCCAGCGAGTGCTCGGCGACATCCCTCGGTATGCCAGGCATGTCCGAGGGACTCCACGCGGAAACGTCGGCGTTCGCGCGGAGAAAGTCGACGAGCACTGCTTCCTATTTGGGATCGAGCCCGGAGCCGATCCGGATCTGCTTGGAGGCGTCGCCGCTGGGGTCGAGGGGGACGGACTTAACAGTCTCCGCTGGCTCAAAGTTGCCGGCATGACGCTTCACGCCTAGCACCTCCTTAGAGAGGCTTTCCAGGTCGGTGATGAGGGCCTCGAACTCGGCGAGGGCCTCGGCGTACTCCACGCACTCCACGTCGCATTCGAACGCGTGTTTGTACGTGGGGCCGACAGTGATGACCCCGCTGGGGCCCGGCATCTTGAGCTTCAGGTAGGTGTAGTTGGGGACGGCCATGAACTTCGCGTAGCATGGCCTCCCCAGTACCGCGTGGTAGGTTCCTTGGAACCCGACCACCTCGAACGTCAGGGTCTCCCTTCGGAAGTTGGAGGGTGTTCCGAAGTAGACGGGAAGATCGAGCTGTCCGAGGGGCTGGACGCGCTTCTCGGGAATGATCCCATGGAAGGGCGCAGCGCCTGCTCGGACGGAGGACAGATCGACACGCAGGAGCCCGAGGGTCTCGGCGTAGATGATGTTGAGGCTGCTGCCTCCGTCCATGAGGACCTTGGTGAGCCTGACGTCGCCGATGACGGGGTCGACGACGAGCGGGTATTTCCCCAGGCTCGGCGCGTGGTCGGGGTGATCGGCTGGGTCGAAGGTGATGGGCTTGTCGGACCAGTCTAGATAGACTGGCGCCGCCACCTTCACCGAGAAGACCTCCCGGCGCTCTTGCTTGCGGTGTCGAGCCGAGGCATTCGCCGCTTGCCCACCGTAGATCATGAAGCAGTCACGGACCTCGGGGAACTCTCTTGCTTGGTGATCTTCCTTCTTATCGTCGTCGCGGGCCCTGCCACCCTCCGCGGGTGGCCCGGCCCTGTGGAAGTGGCGCCGAAGCATGACGCACTCCTCAAGGGTGTGCTTAACGGGCCCCTGGTGATAGGGGCACGACCCTTTGAGCATCTTGTCGAAGAGGTTGGCACCTCCGGGGGGTTTCCGAGGGTTCTTGTACTCGGCGGCGGCGATAAGGTCCGCGTCGGCGGCGTCGCGTTTCGCTTGCGACTTCTTCTTGCCCTTCTTCTTGACGCCGCACTGAGTTGACACCTCGGGAGCATCTTCCGATGGGCGGCCCTGGGGCTGCTTGTCCTTTTGGAAGATAGCCTCGACCGCCTCCTGGCCGGAGGCGAACTTGGCGACGATGTCCATCAGCTCGCTCGCCCTGGTGGGGGTCTTGCGACCCAGCTTGCTCACCAGGTCGCGACAGGTGGTGCCGGCGAGGAACGCGCCGATGACATCCGAGTCAGTGATGTTGGGCAACTCGGTGCGCTGCTTCGAGAATCGCCGGATGTAGTCTCGGAGAGACTCTCCCGGCTGCTGCCGGCAGCTTCGGAGGTCCCAGGAATTCCCGGGGCGCACGTAAGTGCCTTGGAAATTGCCGGCGAAAGCTTGGACTAGGTCGTCCCAGTTGGAGATCTGCCCCGGAGGCAGATGCTCCAACCAGGCGCGAGCGGTGTCGGAGAGGAACAGGGGGAGGTTGCGGATGATGAGGTTGTCATCGTCCGTTCCACCCAGTTGGCAGGCCAGACGGTAGTCCGCGAGCCACAGTTCTGGTCTCGTCTCCCCCGAGTACTTCGTGATAGTAGTCGGGGGTCAGAACTGGGTCGAGAACGGCGCCCGTCGTATGGCTCGGCTGAAGGCCTGCGGACCGGGTGGCTCGGGCGAGGGACTCCGATCCTCCCCGCTGTCGTAGCGTCCCCCACGCCTGGGGTGGTATCCTCGGCGCACCCTCTCGTCGAGGTGGGCCCGATGGTCGCGGTGATGGTGCTCGTTGCCGAGGCGACCCGGGGCCGCAGGCGCTGTGTTGCGCGTGCGCCCGGTGTAGACCGAGGCTTCCCGCATGAATCGGGAAGTCGCGGCATGAGGTTCTGAGGGGTACCCCTGCCTTCGGGAGGCAGAGCTCTCGGCCCGTGGGACCGCGGCACCTTCCAGGAGATTCTTGAGCTCCCCCTGGATTCGCCGCCCCTCGGTGGTTGATGGCTCCGGCATCGCGCGGAGAAGCATCGCTGCTGCAGCCAGGTTCCGGCCGACCCCACTAGATGTGGGTGGTGGCCTGACCCTGACGTCGTCGGCGACGCGGTGCTGGAAGCCCTGGGGTAGATGACGTATTTCTTCGGGTGGGGGTTGGCTCGCCCATGCCTGCCCGACGTCCCGGCGGATCGGCTCAAGCGCTCCTGCTCCCCCGTCGAGCCTGACCTGCACCCCGCGGATTTGCTCGAGCTGTGGGTCATGGTCCCCCGCCTGAACGGGGACCTCAGCTAGCTCCCGTGGGATGTCAACGCGAGGCACCAGCCTAGGGAGATCACCGTCCTCCGGCATGCCGAGATGGTTGCCTTCGGAGGGACCCCCTAGATCGACGTGGAAACATTCGCGGCTTGGGCCGCAGTCCTCGTCGCCGAGGCTACGACTACCGTCGGAACAGTCGGAAAGGTAGTAGTCGCATGCGGTTATGAAGTCCCGCATGGCACTGGGGTTGCCAAGTCCAGAGAAATCTCAACAGATGCTGGGCTCGTCGTCTTCCTCGGACCCAGAGGGCCCGTAGGTCGAGACGTCCGTCAGCCGGTCCCAAGGTGACCGCATACGAAACCCTAGAGGGTTTGGACTTGCCTCTACGAGAGCGCCCGCCAAAGCGGAGTCGCTAGGCGGGTTGAGGCTGAATCCAAATGACGTGGGATAGGGATCGGTCGGTACCTCTTGGTCGACGAGCGGCGATAATGTCATGTCGGGGACTGACTGCGCCGTCGTCTCAGGTACGAGGGTGACGTCCAGCAAGCTTTTCGCGAGCGTGCTGGCGTCATTCGCTTGCTCGGGATTGGCGTGTCGCGGGGAGACGACGCTCGTCTTCGTCTCAAGCGCGAAGTTGATACCCGGTGCGCCCCCCGTTGGGGTGCCGGCGCGATCGACTCGCTCGACAGCCGATGAGGCGCTGCCTCCTGCTTGGCCTTGGTTGCCCCGTCTTCCCCTCCGTCGGCGGGGAAGAGGGGGGATGAGCTCGAAGGTTGTTCTTCCACCACGCGGGGAAGACGTCGTCGATTCCGCCGCCGGCGGGCGGGCTGTCGTCCGCCACTGTCGTTGTCGTGCGGCGGTGGAAGGAGTATCATGTCGTAGCTGCCGTCGAGGGACATGAACTCGAGTCTCCCGAAACGGAGCACCGTCCCGGGTTGGAGAGGTCGCTGGAGACTGCCCATCTGGAGCTTGACGGGAAGCTGTTCGTCAACACGCAGCAGGCCCCTACCTGGCGCGCCAACTGTCGGCGTTCCGAGACCGGGGGGTCCCCGAGCCGACGAGTGAATGTCGCCGCGTGCCCCAGCTCAGATGGGTCGAGCACGAGGGCGAGCGCGAAGGGGGGAGAGCGAGGCGGCCGGAGACCGGCGTGAGAGAGGTGGGAATCCTGCGACCTTCGTGTTCGTTCCGCGCCCAGGTCGGGTGCGCTTGCAGTAGGGGGTTACAAGCGTCCACGCGGGAGAGGGAGCGAGCGGCTCCGAGCGAGCGCCTGTCTCGTCCTCGTCCCCGCGCGGCCAACCCCCTCTAAGAGGGCCCTGGTCCTTCCTTTTATAGGCGTAAGGAGAGGATCCAGGTGTACAATGGGGGGTGTAGCAGAGTGCTACGTGTCTAGCGGAGGAGAGCTAGCGCCCTAAGTACATGCCGTTGTGGCAGCCGGAGAGATCTTGGCGCCCAGCTGGTGTGATGTCGTGGACGTCGGAGGAGCGATGGAGCCCGGCGGAGGGACAGCTGTCGGAGCGGTTGAGTCCTTGCTGACGTCCTCTTGCTTCCGTAAGGGGGCTGAGAGCCGCCGTCGTCACAGAGTATGCGGGGCGCCATCATTGCCTATCTGGCGGAGCGAGCTAGATGGGACGCCGGTCTTGTTCCCTGCGGCCCGAGTCAGCTCGGGGTAGGGTGATGATGGCGCCTCCTGTTGACGTGGCTGGTCTGCGCCCTAGGTTGGGCGATGTGGAAGCTCCTCCGAAGCCGAGGTCAAGTCTGTCTTCCGTGGTCGAGGTCGAGTCCGAGCCCCTGGGTCGGGCGAGGCGGAGACCGTCGGCTGAGGCCAGGGCGTAGTCCGAGCCCTGGGGTCGGGCGAAGCGGGGTTCGTCGTCTTCCGGGACTTAGCCCGTGTCCGAGCCCTGGGTCGGGCGGAGCGGAGTTCGCCGTCTTCTGGGACTTAGCCCGTGTCCGAGCCCTGGGACGGGCGGAGCGGAGTTCGTCGTCTTCCGGGACTTAGCCCGTGTCCGAGCCCTGGGTCGGGCGGAGCGGAGTTCGCCGTCTTCCAGGACTTAGCCCGTGTCCGAGCCCTGGGTCGGGCGGAGCGGAGTTCGCCGTCTTCTAGGACTTAGCCCGTGTCCGAGCCCTGGGTCGGGCGGAGCGGAGTCCGCCGTCTTCTGGGACTTAGCCCGTGTCCGAGCCCTGGGTCGGGCGGAGCGGAGTTTCCTATGGTGCCCTCGGCCGGGCCTGACTGCCTGTCAGTCTCACTCTGTCAAGTGGCACCGCAGTCGGAGTGGCGCAGGCGGCGCTGTCCTTCTGTCAGGCCGGTCAGTGGAGCCGCGAAGTGACGGCGGTCACTTCGGCTCTGCCGGCTGGGGGGCGCGCGTCAGGATAAAGGTGTCAGGCCACCTTTGCATTAAATGCCCCTGCGATTTGGTCGGTCGGTGCGGCGATTTGGTCAGGGTTGCTTCCTGGCGAAGACAGGGCCTCGGGCGAGCCGGAGACATGTTCGCCGTTGGAGGGGGGCCTCGGGTGAGACGGAAATCCTCCGGGGTCGGCTGCCCTTGTCCAAGGCTAGGCTCGGGCGAGGCGTGATCGAGTCCCTCGAATGGACTGATCCCTGACTTAATCGCACCCATCAGGCCTTTGCAGCTTTATGCTGATGGGGGTTACCAGCTGAGAATTAGGAGCCTTGAGGGTATCCCTAATTATGGTCCCCGACAAAAATTTAAAGGCTAAAATGACTCATATTTAGAGCGGAGAGAGTAACTCATATAAAAGAGCTACAAATTATAAATAAGTTTAGGTAATAAAGTTGCTAATCCAAATAAAGAGACAAAACAACAATAACAAAACTACCAATTAAACCTCTAACAACATCAGACAAGGCAATACCATGCTATTTAAGCATATTATGATATTTTGGGCTAAAATTTTGAAACCTATTTGGGAACATAGTATTCCCTAGTCTCAAGACAATAGCGTGGTACTATGCTATTTTAGCCAAAAGATGTTAAGAGCATCTCCAAGGGACTCTTTATTTTTAGCTCTATATTTGACTATCTATTTAACTTTTCATAAAGATTACACTCTATATGTAGCATTCTCACTCCAACAGACTATCTATCTAGTTTGACTAGTCAGATGGCTAGCCAAATTTAGCTAGTGAGAGAGTCAATTTGAATAGTCGAATAGTTTGACGAGTCAGATAGCTAAATGGTCTTGTTTGGCACAACTTATTTTCAGCTTCTTCACAAATTTAAGCAGAATTTCGGCCAAACAGCCAGCTTCTGCAGCAGCTTATCAGTTCAGCTGCTTCTCAGAATACACTAAAAGCAGTCAACAAGCAGAAGTTGCTTTTCACCAGCTTCTTAGATAAGCTGCTTTTCACCAGCTTCTCAGATAAGCTGCTTTTTCAACAAGCATCAGTTGTGCCAAACAGGACCAATCTGTTAGAGAGTTATTTTGCTATTGAGTAGCCAAAATTTAGCTTCGCGAGTTATTTAGCTAGTCTCTTAAATATGCTTTAAGGTGTTTGAGAGCACATGGAAAACCTCTATACTTTAAACCATGGTTTCACTAGTACCATAGCAATTTGGGGTCTAAAAAACTTTCCGTTGGCGCATGGTTGCAGCCTTTCACTTCTGCAGCAAAGTGCCTATACGATTGCTACAGTTTCTATTTATATTTAAATATACAATATAAAATATAAAACACATGCATTTTATTGGTACAGTTTCTATTTATATTTAAATATATAATATAAAATATAAAGACACATACATTTTATTGGTTAGATGAGTGTGAACCTAGGTTTAGAGTCAACAAACACGGTTAGAATCCCCATTTATTAATCTCAAACAAACAATCCCTTACAAGAGAGAAAGAGCTTGAAGAGATTTTGTAGATTTCTAGATCTGCCCCTGGCATGTGTCACTGTCACATATATAAAGTGGTCGCGTTGGCAGCGACAGTTGCGTACATCGTCAACGCGTAGCACATGCAGTGGAAGAAACATGTACATCAACAAAGCCAAACATGACAAACAACACAAGATGAACAGCAGGGCAAGATTGAAGGATCAATCACACTCAGGTCGCATGTAGCACGTGAGCAACAATTCTCCATTGAAAAAAAAAACAAACTATAACTCTTGAGCACGGAAATTCTATTCAAATTTGCCAGAAACAATTTAAATTGTGATGATGTTTTTACACAATAAAGCCTGCGAGCAGAGACCATATTTCAGGAAAGCGGAAATTCTATTCAAATTTCCCAAAAACAATTTGAATTGTGATGATGCTTTTAGACAATCAAGCCTGCGACCAGAGATCATATTTCAGGAAAGCGATTTGAACCGTGAAGGCATTTGTGCACAATCAAGCTTGCCACCACAGAACTGTCCAGGCCCAAGCAAAAATGGAAGCTAGAATGTAGTTTGCTGTACAGCTAAATGCGTGGCACTACTCCCAACTCCCAAGGGTCACTCGTTGGCGCTCTGCATGAGCTCAAACCACTGCAAAGTAGAAAAGAGGTCATTAGTAAGGCAACCATTTGTTAACTCATTCGAGATCATTAGTATGTTAAAAGAGTCTAAATTGCTAGGAGTAATTCACACCTGTCTAAGCAGGTCGGCCAATGTGCGAGGAAGAGCTTCAATGTTCTGTAGCATAACATAATACGGGAACGGAAAGGAATCCATGTATTTTTTCAGCTCTACCTTCTCCCCTACTCTGAAGCATGCTTCCTTTAGATTAATAATAGAATCCTCGGGGCTATCCAGGAGCACATACGCGACCATCCTCTTTCGATTTAGAACGTCTCTAACATGGCGCCTCAAGTTTTCCTGCCAGAGAGCCAACTTCAGAACCCAAGAGGAAAGGGGTATACGAGCTGCAGCCAAACCTGACGACAAAATTAGTTACCTTTTCATGGAATTTTCCATCAGATATTATCAGTATCAGTTGCTGGAGAGGATTTTGCCCTGATGGGGTGCGTGCCCGTGCAACGGCAGTATCAAGCATAACATTCAGATGTGTCAAGAGATCAGACACCGGTTCATCCTCAATTTTGTTATCTTGCTCAAACGACAAGCTAGAGATCACCTGAAACGAGAGCATGGAGGATACATAGCAATAGTTAGACAATGAAGATAAGAGAATCATACTGTAAATTTCTTCAACTTACATTAACTCCAGCTTCACTATTAAAGATCTGATCAAAATCGTGTAGCACACTAACGTTCCCCTTCTTCCCAAAACTTGCAACTGCAAATTGTCCAACCTCAAGCTGTGACATAGCACGGCACACAGTAACTAATGCCTCGATAGCAAATTTTCCACATTTGCCCTCAGACATACTTCTAGAGTCATCAACAGCAATAACCACTTGGTAATTCCGTTTATTAGGCTTAGTTCGGCGCAACCATATCTTGTCCCTGCGGAAATGACTCGCAATATATGGAATAACCTGAGAAACAAGAGTTGTTGTCAATCATATGCTTCCCTGTAGAGAAGAAAGGAAAACATATCATGATAAGTTCAATGGAAATAAAAGTACCTTCTTCATGTTTATTCTCTTTCCAGTTCTATAATCCCCTTGAAGCTTACTAGCAAGAGTTGGTTCCATAACCAGGCGCAATTGCTCTGCCAGTTCTTGGGACAATTTCATGGTTGCGAGCTCAAGATTTTTCCAGACCGCATTAGATCTTTTTGTCTCTGCATCAGTGATGTCGAGATCCATCTGAGAAGGCAATTCCCTGTCAGTAGTTAGGTCAATAAGAGCTATTTTATCATCTGCCGGGGGTTGTTTGAAAGAAACTAGATCTTGGAAAGTGTGATCTGTTCTTTCAACTAAATTTTGAACGGATGCATCAGTTTGAATTTCTCTTCCATCCAATTCATTGGCATTTTCAGACTTGTTGGGAAGTGCTTGTGAAGTTTGAAGGTAAGGCACCTCAGGGTTATCAGGTGTTCTCTCATCACTATGTTCCAAATTCCTGATACAGCTTTCATCTTCCAAGAAAGATTGATTAATCTGATTGTCATAATTGATCTGGTCAGCTGTTGCAGCACCCAATGCCTGAGAGGTGCTCTCCTCACCCTCAGGCACATAACGAAATTCAGTAGTGTTCTCACTACTATCTTTTCCAGTTTCTGGTTGATGATCCTGAGTATCAGCTGAGACTCTGGCCCGTTCTTTCCAGTCCTCCAATGCATCTCCGATGCTTCTGAAAGGATTTGTCTGCTTGATGTGCTGCTGAGCATCATTTTGCATATCTGGCTTGGAGTTAGACGATAGTATTGAATCGTTACCAGTATTGGGCATAGATATTTCCATATTGGGCACTTCATTTCCTGAAAAATTTACTGAAGGAGCAACAGCGCCATGCATATCACTGCTGTTGGCCAAGTTCGCTTCAGATTCTCCATTAGAATTTATTTGCATATTGTCAGGCTGTAGGCCTTGTGACAGAGGCATAAGTGAATCCGCCTTGTCCAATTGGTGTGAATCCATCTCACCTGCGTCTGTATTTGCATCTTCAACATGCTCCCCTTCATTATCTACCACACCATCGCTATGTTGTGCCATATCTCCTTCCTCCATATCATCTGAAGCATCTAACCTCTGATCTGCTTGTTCAGCTTCTTCTGTACCTATATCTTCATTGTCAGCATTTATTTCATCCGTTTGTTCTTGTTCCACCATGTCAACATCAATGGAATCATTCTCTGGTTCAGGGAGTTCAGGTCCAGTCCGGTCATCATATGCATCAGCTTTGTCCATGACTTCATCAGTATTCAGTTCGGTTTCATCATGGGTACTAGGATCATGTTCAAGATTATTATTCTTTCCTTCCTCAGAATCCATTTCCATCGGATCTTCCTCCTCAATAGAACCATCATCCTTAGCTCTCATTTCCCTATCATCCTGTTGTGTTCCCTTGGCTGATGAGCCTGACTCATATTTCTCAATAGATGTCTTAGGATCATCATCTTCATCCTTATCCCATGATTTCTTGCCAACCACTTCACTTGCATCACCAGTATCACCCATCTGATTATCCAAGGTATCCTCATCTTCGCCACCCGAGTCTTTGCCTTCAAGATCCTCAGAAACATCAGATAATTGTGCATTAAAACCGTCTTGCATTTCAACAGCTTTATCATCGTTCTTAGGAGCGGGATCTGCCTTACATGTCAAGTCCTGCTAACACGAAAAAAGATCAGCTTCAATGAAGCATACAGAAACTGCTACAGTCAAAAGTATATATCGTTCATATACATCTCAATTTGTAGTGTAGAGGCTGGGATATTTGTTTCATCCTGTTATAAAAAGAAGTAAGAAGGATCTACTTGAACACACTAACCTTACTGTCACCAAGTTGTGATTCATCATCTATATCAGAGCTTACACTCTTTTGACCATCCCCCTCACCCATTCCAGTTCCACTTCCAACAGCATCTTGCTGTAGTTCATCTGCATCTTCGGCTGTATCTTCAGTGGAACCAAACCCATCCGTAAATAAATGAATAAAAAGGTCCCCAAGTGCAAGAGTCATTTCAGAAGTCTGAAACCAGGAGAAAGAAGCCTTAGAAAAACGAAACTAAACATTATTTTACCAAAATATAAGAGGACAAGTCCAAAGTTCCTCCAAACATGAAATACTTACTGTTATGTGTGCTTCTAAAAGTTCGGAAAGTATCCCTTCTGCTGATGATAGGATCACACTCAGCCAAGCATGAAGATGCATTAGGTGCAGCTCTATACTAGTACGTATATCAGGTTTATAGTCAACCAGCAACCTCTGTTGCAAACAATAACAAATGAGATGGTAATAACAAAAAAAATACAGATAAGAAAAGTGTAAAGGTAATGGTACAAACCACTAGAATACGAATCTTTTCACCAGCAACACAAATATCATCCAATTTAAGATTCATAATGCATGTCTGCAAAGTATCTTTCCATGATGCAACATTACCAACTGGCGATTTTTCAGTTCCATTACTGCATACTTCATGATCAGTGAGCTTTCTGACAGCACCAACAACTAACATGAAAGTTTCCTTCAAAATTTCTATATACGAAGCTTCAAGCTTTAAGCATAGCTTATGATTTTCTTCAACATGTCTTCGGTTCTCCATTGCCATCTTGCCCTACATCAGTCATGAATATTTAAGTGCAAAAGATCCACATAAAATACAAAGGAAAATGCCTAGTTAAACCAACATGTATCATGCACTATTTGGACAGAAGTAATATCTGGTTGAAAAAAAAGGAAAAAAGAACCTTCATAACAGCACAAACCTTCTCCAACAATTCTTCCAAACGAGAGATAAGAACTTTCTTAACAGATCCCACTGAAAGATCCCTGTGGCATAGAACCTTCATATCTTCTCTCAATGAATCTATAAGCTGGCAATTATCAGCAAAAAGTTGCTCCATCTCTGTTGTAGCAAGAGGAATACTCTTATATGCATCTGGAAATATATTATTGGATCCAGGCAAGTATCCATCCAACAATGAATCTATATGCTGGCAATTATCAGTAAAAAGTTGTTCCATCTCTGTTGCAGAATGAGGCATGCTCTTATATGCACCAGCAAATATATTAGTGGATCCAAGCAAGCATTCATCTAACAACTCCTGCAAAAAAAGAGTTACAAGGCACATATAAATAAATCAATGAGTGAACTGCTTCTCATATGCCCCTTAAGCTCAGAACCCAAAGGAACCTCACACAGGCTTCAACGCATTTGGAGCTTATCTTGGGGTCTAAGATTTATTGAATGAAACCAAAAAAAATTGAGACCCATGTTTGATCTTGGCTCACTACAATCAATAAGCTAAAGAGGTGACCCCTACGAGGCAACAGAAAAGACTAAGTTTACCTTGGATTCAGAAAAATTCAAGATGAACTTTCCAAGGAGAGATGAGATCCCTTCAACTTCTATAAAGTTGTTACAAGAGTTATAATGGCAATCCTTGAAGCTTCTGAGCAATAAGTTGGAGTCTGTTATCAAAGTGATTACAGCATCAAACAATTTCTACATTAAAGAATAACAAAACGATGTGTTAGCCACCATGCTGTCAAAAAATCTGCATGAAAACTAGAACAAGCCACAACAAAACTATAAAATGCATGAGCTAAAAAAATAAGCAGAAAACCTACCTTTTGCTGCCACATGGAACTCAGCAGCACATTTTGGCTTGATGATAGAGATTTACTCTTTCCTATAAAGGATAACAAGTGAGTTTTGCAAATTGATTTTCAAGCCCAAAAAGGAAAAGGCATAAGTCGAGAAGTACCTCCAGAACCTAATAAGAAAATAGCATGCTTGAATTGGTTCCGTTGATCAAATAGATTATAAGCAAGATGTCGTTGTTCAGACAACACAGTCAACAGATGACTCATAAATGACATAGCCTTGTTAACCTGTAGGTTGCTCAAAGCATAAATACAAATTTGATATATGCTGATCTATAGCACGAGATACTAAAAATAACAAACGAGCTGACCTCTTCCAAACCTAGATCTTTGTTAAACTTCAAAGAAACCTGTCGAAGTTGTTGCATCATTGCTAAACATTTGAAGTATTGCTGATTTGCATGCTTCCAGTTATCTGTGTTCAATAGTGTGGAATGATTGATGCTAACATCTTCCAGCATTTTCTGAGAGTTTATTTGCTGTAATAAATGTGCAGAATCATATGACTGCTCCAAGAACAATGGACTTGGTGCTGCCAGCTCATCTCCCCACTGGAAGTAACAGAGAAAAAATTGTAACAAAAGCCCTTCTCGTTTGGGCAACGAAGTAAAGGAACGTCGAGGGTTTCAGTCAAAGTGTATTTTGTTTGGTTTCGCATTACAGAATTATTATACAACTATAAAAGGAGGGAAATAAATTAGTTTTAGCGCTAAAGTACCTCATGACTCATTGGCCTGTGCTTAGATAGTCCACATTCCTCAAGAGTCTTGAACAGATTGGATAGAGCTGTTTTCTTCTGATTCTTTTTCCCATGCTTCACTGTACTACCAAAATTAGCTGCCCCACATATTCTCTCAAGTGAGATCCAGAAGAACTGCAATCTGTCATTGAGCTCAATTTCATTCTGCCAGTGCTTCACATCATATACCATATCTGCATATTCTGCCCAAAAAAATGTTAGTTTGTAACAAATGCACTGGAGATACAAGAAACATGGAATCAGTTTTTTGTGTGTGGGAGTGAGGAGATAAAGACCTTTGGCAGTAGGAACTCCAACAGTACTACCATTTGATTGCTGCAATGTTTGTAATGATAAAGACGTCTCACTTGCCCACTTGTGGTACCACAGAAACCTGCAAGAAAGAGGAAAATAATATAGATTGGTGAAATAATTAAGGAATTCATAGTACAAATATGATCGGCTTTACAAGATCACCTTTTGTTAAATTTTTCAGAGTCAACAGGAAGGTGTGATTCAGGCCTCTGAGGATCAAGCCAGCATGGAATCTTCCTTGATGTGGCTTCTTCATTCAGTAGAAAGATGACAGGACTTTTCAAAATATCCTGTCCAAAATGCATTTACCATGTTAACTGTGTTACCAAAACAGCTAATGGCTTGGACACCAACAAGACAACTGACTCCCTCCAGTCACTTATTAGTGGTCATTTTAAGATGCGTGCAGTCAACCATACCAAAGTTTAGTTACAAACAAAACTTTATGTGTTCAGCTTGAATATTTGAAAATGGTCGTAGAAGTGATAATTTAGTTTATGTTTCATGAGTATATTAGAACAAAAGGTACTAGTGAAAGTTGTTTTTCAGGCCACGGCTGATGTCCAGAACTTCATTGTTAGAGTACCCATTAGGGTTTTGGGGTTAGCCCCTTGTAATTACAGTCTCACCCTTGTGTAATGGGCCAGGTCCGTCTAACTTGATCTATTAATACAAACACCGAACCTGAGTTAGGGTTAGGGTTTCCCACATGATATAGAGCAAGGTTTCTAATTTTCCTTCTCTCTCTCCCCTCCCTCTCCATCCCAGGTGCCGACACCACTACAAGCCAGCCGCCGGCCACCCCTGCAGCAGTCGGCTCCCCTTCCCCCACCAACGACCCTCCTCCCCTTCCGCCCCCCGCCGGCGACCCTCCTCCCCCTCCCCCCCCCATGGAGCCATCGTCCCCTCCCCCGGCGAGCGCGGGCGGATCTGCTGCCCCCGCCGCCCCCACGGCCAGCACAAGTGCGAGCCTGAACCCAACGCTTGCCGCCCACCCAGCTGGCGTGACTCTGGGGGCTGGCGCGCGCAGCCCTGCCGCTGCAGGTCTCCTCCCCAGCAGCGTCGCGGCCGGACTCCTCCCCGCTGCGGGTGACTTCTCCCGCCACAGCGACCACATCGGCGACATGCCCCCATTCATTGCTGGCCTTGAGCCACTTCACGGGGTCCCCACAGCTGCCCTTTCTGCGCAGCAGTGCCCCCGACACTCCCTGCCGAGCTTCACCGCTCTCACCGAGCCCGCATGGGCCCGACCTCGTCGTCGCGTCCTAGTCGGCCTCTCCGCCTGCCTCCTCCGCATTGGTCGCGGCCCTCGCCACCATCCAGGAAGTCGTTGCCGCCTCCCAGGAGCGCCAGCGCGCCGCGTCCCTAGCCTTGGAGCTCGAGCGTGCCATGGGCGCCGCCATGACCGCCCAGATGGCCACCACGCAACGCCTCGTCCTCGACCACCCGCCGGTGGCCCTCGAGGCCCTCCTCGCCTCTGTACTCGACGTCGACCACATCACCGCTCTCCACGCTCAGGCCGCCGGGATGCACAACATTCGGTCACTCGTGCCCATTGTGTTGGACCCGGCGTCCTCCCACTACCTTCATTCGCGAGGTCAGGTCCTCACGCTTCGGCGGTACGCTCTCGCCGACCACGTCCTCAACGACCTTTTTGCCCCGACGTCTCCACTGTGGTACCTGATGTACAGTGTGGTCCTTTTGTGGCTCCACGGCACCATCACCGTTGAGCTACAGGCGTGGCTCGCTCTCGAGGGACAGTTCCTCAGGAACCGGGAGGCTCGGGCACTCCACCTCGACGCCCAGTTTCACCAGTTCTCTCAGGGGGACCCCTCCGTGGGAGAATACTGCCGCCAAATGAAAGGCATGGCAGACTCTCTTCGCAACCTCGGCGAGCCCATCTCCGACCGTACCCTGGTGTTGAACCTTCTGTGTGGTCTCAGCCCCCGCTACGGCCACCTAAAGGCTCTCATTAAGAGGACCGTACCCTTGCCCGCCTTCTATGTCGTCCGCAACGAGCTTCTCCTCGAGAAGCTCACCATGGAGACTAAGGCCCCTGCTCCGGCCCCGACACTCTACAGTGCTCCTACCGATGGTCAGACACCGTCGGGCGACCCAGCCCCTCGCCCTCCGTCGACTGGGGCTGCCACCCGCACTCCACCTGATGCCCCTGTGGCCCCTCGTCCGGCTTCCAACGCCGGCAGAGGTCGTCGTCCCCGCAAGGGCGACTGCGGGAAAGTCGACTCCACCCGGGGTGGTCCCTCCGGCCGGGGTGGCGGCCATGCGTGACCGTCATTCTACAACCCCTGGAGCAGGACCATCGCCTTGTGGCCGGGCCAGGCTCCGAGTGCCTCCTGCCCTCCTGAACGCGCCTCCCTACGCCTACGGCGTGCCCCCTCTTACACCACCCCATTTCCCGCCTCCGGGGACCTCCACCCCGACACCTTTGTTCCCGCTGCCCTCGTCGCCGCCTTCAGCACCATGGTGATACACCACCCCCGTCCGACTGGGTTCAGTCGACTCTGGTGCTTCTTACCACACCACCTCCAACATAGTCACGTTATCCTGCTCATCCCACCCCCATCCCTCCTCGATTGTTGTTGGAAACGGTTCCACTCTGTTGGTCACCTCGGTACGTGCCTCGGTTCTCCCCGGACTGTTCTATCTCAACAACGTTCTCGTAGCTCCTCACATTGCTCAACCTTCTTTATGTTCGTCGGTTCACCACCGACAATTCTTGTTCCATTGAGTTTGACACTTGGTTTCTCTATGAAGGATCTTGGCCACCAGGACCCCCCTCGCCCGCTGTGATAGCTCGAGGCCCCTCTACACACTTCGGCCTTCCTTCACCAGCACGTCCTCCCCACCCGTCCTAGTCTCCACCATCTCCTCCACTACTTGGCATCGTCGTCTCGGCCATCCAGGACCCGACGTCATGACCAAGCTCACCAGTAGTTTAGATATTTCATGTAGTAGGGGACATTCTGAGGGGCTCTGTCATTCTTGTCAGCTAGACCGACATACTCGTCTCCCATTTCCTAGTTCTTCTAGAGTTAAGCAGGCTTTTGATCTAGTTCATTATGATCTCTAGACTTCACGTGTACTCGGTCTTTCTGGATATAAATACTACTTTGTGATATTGGATGATTTTTCTCACTTTCTTTGGACTTTTCCCCTTCGACTAAAGTCTGACACGTTCACCACCCGGTTCGTGCCCTTCAGTGTGATAACGATCGCGAGTTCGACAATGCATCTCGCTCCTTCTTCCTCACCCACAGCGTTCAGTTGCGTCTCTTGTGCCCTTACACCTCTTCCCAGAACGACCGAGCAGACCACATCATTCGCACCACCACCAACATGATCTGATGCCTTCTCTTTCAGGCGTCTCTTGGATTTAATTCTAACGCTAACCCCGGCTTGTAGTGTGTAGTTAAGTTTATAAATTTCAGATTCCGTCTATCCACCCCCTCTAGGCGACTTTTAAATAGTAATGATGTTATTACAACAAATAATAGAGAACTGGTAGATCCAGCACACAAATGGGTTTAGTGCTCCCCTATTCTTAAGACAAGACAAAGCCAGCGGGATATCTTCTCCCCATGGTCGAGTTCATGTTTACAGCAAAAATAATAGCTTTGTAGCCAAAGCATTGCTGATCATAAAGACATCAAGCAATAAACATAACAATAAAAATAAATGCACTGAACTATTGCATAAACTTAAAAAATACTTTGATATAAACACATCAAGTAATCAGTACATACATTGAACCGTTGCAGAAGCTTAAAAATCTTTTGCCTAGTCCTTTTAAAATTTTCAATAGAAGCGCTGCTATATGGTGCTTGCTCCCAGCTGTAAAGCTTGACGTGATCTTTCAACTCCTTCTCAATGTTTTTTTTACCTTCTTCAATTTTCCCATGAACGCTTGAGGTAGAAAATTTTATCAGAATCATCGTGGACAAAAAAAACAGAAATACTTCCAGATTGAAGAGTAACTTACAGTGACAAAAACTGCATATAGTAACCAAACACACTGTACAGAATATTCTGGATTTTCTTCACCGCATTACTGCCGAGTGGACAAATGTAAAAAAAAATATTTTAAAGATAAGAAAAAATAATTATAGTGGAAAAGGCAAATAATTTCAACAGATATACTGAACTATCTTAAACAAAACAAATAATATAGATTGTGTTTTGATCTCACCTTGAATAACTACCCAAGCTAGCACCAGCAGAAATCTCACCATGGAAGGCAAAGAGGATATGCAATCGTCTCTTGTATTCTCCAAGACTTGATGTTTGAACAAATTCCTCAACACTGAATTTGCAGAACACTTGCATTAGAAAAAATATATGTTTCTAGGAGGGGGAGAAAAAAATATGCATATACCTTCTGATAATAGACAAATCATCATCCACTGGAATACCAGAAGTTTGAGTAAGTAAGGCTCGCAATGGAAACCACAGCTGTGCAGTATAACAATATTCTGTTAGACCAAAAATCAAGCAAAAATATATAAATGTGCTTGACAGTAATAAAAAGTCACCTTTGCAGCATTCAACTCATACTTTGTCTGGACCTCCTCAAGCAGTATAGGCCAACAATCTAACTCGAGCCTTTGCCATGAATACACAAGCAAAAATATCGATGCAAGATGATCTGCAGGGGAAATGGGATTAAAGCAATACGATACTACGTGTTGCCAGAAACATAATTTTCAGATGTTGGCCATATGACACAATGTGCAACTAAAATTGAAAAAACAATTATGGTAATTTATCTGATTGTAGATGAGAAATTTAAAAAGTTTTGAAAATACAGTCCATGGTCCATTTTGAGAAAACTACAGTATGAACTGAAATATAGGCATTGACATCAGAAAATGTGCACAAAGGTTTGAGAGGATTTAACTTACCTTTTACAAAGAACTTGGAGTCATTTTCCTGCAATGTTTGAGCTTTCCCAGCCAGCAATTGCAATCCAAGCAAGACCTTAAGAATCAGAAATATAACGAGAAAAAGAAAGGACAAATCAGTACTTAAAAGCAAATTGTTACTCCACAACTAAATATTGAGTAACAGACCTTCGAAATTGGCGTGCTTAGGGGCATCGCTAAAAGGGAAGCGATTAGGTCCAGTATTTTCAAGAGACCAGGATGATCAGGCCATTCATCCAGATAGCTATTAACTCTCTCCTGAAGTGTAGTTAGTGACTCAACCATTTTAAACAAGACAGGAGGATTTGGATCCTGCAATAAGCAAAGTTAAAAAATGCATGAAAAGAAACCAACGGACATCAAGGTACAATCTGAAAGTTGACATACCTTGTAAGCATTATAACCACTACAATCTTGATGTGTTTTTGCACAGGATCGTTGGTATTCAAGACAAACACGAAATAGGTGCTCAGGCATGAGCTTTTCATCAAACATAGAACATGTTAATTCCGGGAGGTCTGAAAAATAATAACACAAAGCCAATGTTATACGTGCAGCGCTGTTTGAAATCAAAGCAAAAAAACAAATACCTTTAAGTATTCTTGTTCCCAGCTCATATGATTCTATGAAAGACTGGACTTTCTGTGCATCACTAACTTGACATTTGCGGCGCTGAAAGAAATTCAACAGGAAATTATCAATTAGCTATGAAATTGTACAAAATAACATGATCGTGTGGTAGTTTACTAAAAAAAGAGGCAGGCCAAGTGCCGAAGGTTCCCCTATGAGGGCTTGTTCGGTTATTTTCAATCCATATGGATTGGAGGGGTTGATACGGATTGTGAGAGATTTTAACTTAATAGGGATTGAAACCCCATCAATCCCTCTCAATCCGTATAGATTGGGGTAGAACCGAACAAGCCCTGAATGGGAACTGGGGAAGTGATAAACCGAGGCAAGTCTTCCCCCTGCAAATGCAGAGAGGCTGTCTCAAACCCAAGACCTAATGACTCAAGGAGACAGCTCTCACAACTGCACTAGCCTGCCCTTCATAGTGTGGTAGTTTACTACGAAGTAAAATACATGGGCAGGTCCCTAAAGTTGTCACAATGTGTCAGTCAGGTCCCCAAGCTCTTAAATGCATTTTTAGGTCCACCGCCTTGCCTTGTGTGCCATCTATATCCCAAACTTTTAAATGCTATTTTTAGCTCCCCAGACTTGTTTGAGTGTGTCATCCAAGTCCCTGAATTGACATAGTGTATCGTTCAGATCCAAATAAACCTGATCTACTCCAAGTCACAACACTTGATGCCACAGCGGTTGGATTCACAACTCATTATTGACCAGGCATGAACCTAATGACAAAGCAATCGTTCACTTACCTCTTCCTCCTAAGTCCTAAGGAGCACTATCTATTGATTTCGCCACAACTACTGATAACGCTGTGGCTATGATGAGGGCATAGGATAGGGATGGTGAGTTGGCGACAAGGATGCAATGCCGCACTAGATTGAAACATGAACGGGGAAGCACGGAAATGGAACTAGAAGAGAGGGAGAGCAGGTAGATGGAGCGCTAGAGACCAATATGAGGGCAAGATTGTAGCTCATTTGGACCTAGATGAGGCTGTGTCCAGCGATCCGCGGACGCGGATGCGAGAAATGAGCTGCTAAAGGACGATGTGAGCGCTTAAACAAGATGCACCTTCCAGCAGTGCACGCATGCGGACGCGCATATGGAGACGGGAGGAGAATCCGTGGGTTTAGGGTACGGGGATAGCCAGTGCCCTTTTTGTATCTTCATTCGCGATCTGCTGGAAACCTGAACAGTTGCACGTAGGCTCATATTTTCCACATTCGTGTCCATTTAGGGGATCTGCTGAAAACAGCCTGACACACTATGACAAGTTCGAGAACCTAAAGATGAATTTTTGAAAGTTCTGGACCTAGATGACTCCTGAAGACAAGTTCGGGTACCTGAATAAGTGATACCACGAGACAAGTTTTAACGAGCGCTCCTGCATTTTACTCTTTACTACTATTTATTCTCACAATATTTACTACATGCAAAAGAAACAGGAATGCATCAGACCATTCTCAACATCTGAACATTCAAAAAAAAAGATGCAAAACGAGTATACCAGATGATTTCTTTCATTACAACCTAAAAGGTGGCATTTCATTGTAACTTTATTATACCTTCTCAAAAAGATCGGGCGAACCAAACAATTGGTCATGTATGGTCACAATACATTTAAGAGCAGACTCTGGTATCAAATCCCAGTTGTCTTCAACAACACCATTATCGTCATCAATACTTTCCTGAAATAAATAAAATTGATAGATCAATATGCAAAATTGATAGATCAATATGCAACACCATCATCCACAAAGAACTAGCATGAGGGCAATACCGTAATTTTGAAAAATTCATGCTCTAGTTTTTCTTCATTATCTAAAATGCTGTCTTCTGATTCCATATCAGAAAGCAACGGCACATCTTTAAAGATGTCGTCTATACTGATCATTCGCGATTTGAACTTGAAGTACTGAGAATCATCGCTTTCTTTAGCCTTCAAACGGTATTTCATGTTGATCCACATGCTTGTAAAATGATCAAAGGTATCCTTCAATGACTGGAAAGAAAAACTGGTAAGAAATCCCATTTGGTTTATCTTATCAGTACAAAGCAAAATGATATGTATATGAAAATGCATACCGCATAAGATGACTTATCCATGACAAGGGAACAGCTGACACAATCAGCTGTTCTTACTAAAAAAATATGATGCACTGAAGCAAGCATCTCGGACAGGGACTTCTGCAAATAGTACACAAAATATTGCTGAAAGCCACCTCCAGAGAAATAAATCCATATAATTAAAGAAGCTAACGACATTGAATAAGCAAGTAGAAATAGATGAACTACCACTTTGCCAGCAACTTTACAAACATTCAACTGACTTGACATAGCAGCAAGCTTCTTCAACATATCTACATCTCCAGAACAACTGTTTAGGGTTCCTAGTTGGCCAGTGATTGTATAATTTGTAAGATCATCAGTCACGTCAGTTACAACCCTTTCAGTAAAAGATCCAGAGGGAAACTGCATAAAAGCATAAATTGCTCCCTACACAAAGGAAATGACAATGAAAGAAATATTAGCATTATAAAGTCAATGAGAGATCGTCACTAGCCAAGGGCATTGTATTGCTTCCTTGCAACATCTACAAACAAATGTGGTAAAACGGATAACATCGAAACCAACACATAACTATGGCAATTTATCAAATTTAACCTAGACCAATACCAGAGTCTATAGCTAAATAAGCATATATTTAAAAGTATTATTGATGATAATTAGTAGAAGAATAATTTATATTTCAAATATGGCTGCAAAACTAGACATACAAGAACTCTATTAATATCATCTTCTTTAATCTTCTTCAAATACTCCCTCTGAAGAGAACCAGATAGAGCAATTGCTAAGCCAAGTTTCATTTCATATACAGCAACTTGAATTGGCTGGATCAAATCAACATATTCCCTATAATCTTCTGTCAGCCTCTTGATAAAGTTCATGGATATTATCTGCCACAGGATGATTGCAAAGCTAATCAATACAGCTGCAGTTACCAGCAGTAAAAAAAGAATAAATGATCATAGGCCAATAGGCTCCCAGCAAGAAGACACAAAATCAGTACCAACAAATCACACCTGCCAATTGCACACTCGGTCAACCTCTAGTTGCCCAAGTCCTTCGCAAGTTAAGCTAGCTAACAAGTCCTTGCACTCAGACAGGCGGTCCTCAAACTCAAGGCATGCAGCAATGAGACTCTTATGCTTAGATTGTCGAGGACGAAATACAACCTGCAAAAAAGCACACAAGGTTAAGCCCACCAGTTCTCCATCACATTTCAAGCACAAACAGATCGCATTACAAAATTGGTCCAGTAGCCAGTACATTCTCTGAAGATAACCTCCAATTAACCAGACATACAAACTTCTGCCAGAGAGAAGAAATATAACAAGTGTAACTATCAACATCATCAGAGGTATTCCTTGCCTAGCACAGAACCTAAACTGTTCAGAGGTGCAGATATGTAGTGCAAGCAAGCGGGAAGCACAACTCCGAACCAATCTGCCAATGGCTCTGCCAGGCTGCAGAAGTTGTCCCAGGGTCCGGTCCGCCTGCTTCAAACCTGTGAACCAGATCCATCCACATGTGGCCCGAGAACCAATCACCTCTGGCGACATTGCCTGCCACAGGCCGCCGGTGCCAAGAGCCAGTGTGTGGCACCTCCTCCAGGCTTCTACAACCCCATGGTGGGCATGCCCTCATGGGCTTAGCACTCATTGGGGTCCTTTTTTTAAACAACTGGTAGGCTAGACCCTGGGGTGCCTCTGGTATACAGTCAAGGCCTTGAGCCCGTTATCGTTTTCTAAAAATTGATATCTTAGGGTGGTTATACTTCCATAAACCAACCCTAGATCATCTTTTTCCTTACCTATATATGCAACTGTGCAAAGGGGCATCTAAAGCACAGATCTAAGGTCTGGCCCGGTTGTGGTCACTCTTGCTTGCTACGGTGCCGTTTTATATGGTGAGGCAGGGGTTCAGATGTTTTCTCAACCTGCATGAGGTCTTCTTCAAGCAATATTCAGGGGTTGTCTTAACCCCCACAAGTCAAGTTCTTCTATATGCACCTGTACTCTGCAGTGGCACAGCCCCAAGGTCAATCTATTGTTTTCCCATGCAATTCCATTGCTTTCACCAAATAAACAACAAAAATACAAGAAGCTTTTGTAGAATCACAAGATGCAAAGAATTAATATCTGCTACCTCCGGTCAAATAAACTCGCCATTTCAGACAAATGAACCTAACAGAAAACAAACGATTTGCCCCCTATCTAGAACGTCATATTTAATTGATTGAAGATATACAAGAATGCAGAAATGAACAAGAAGAAACGGTAAGTGCATGATGTAAAATTGTAATAAGACCTTTGCACGGGTGTCTTTCTCTTTAATTTCCAGCAATTGCAATAACTCGTTGTCATGGCTATCTTCAGGGGAGTTAGAACCAGCTAATTCCTCACAATCATGACGAACCTGTAAAAACACAGCTGCTATAAATTTGACAGTCTTTTCCCTTTTCTTCGCAAGAGTTGGCTTTCTTTCTTAAAAAGATGAATATCAATTTGATGATACATGCCGCATAGCTCAACTGGTTATCGAAAAAACATAGCTCAATTGATGATGCAAGCCACTGTAAATCTATGTTCTTGTTTGCATGCGTATTCAAGAAAAAAATGTTCTTCCTTGCATCTCATTAAGTATATGAAACTGACAATTCGGAATACAGATTTCAAGACATGCACCAAGGTAACAAGAGATGTTTTACCTTTTCCTCAAGCTTCACAAGTGTAATTTTTTCCAAAATATGTGAATGCTTGTATCTAGACTTAAATGTAGGATCTGGACTGTATGAGCTCAACAATAACCGGAAGCGTAACTCTCCAATACGGACCCAAGCAGCTCCGGTATGCAACAAAGAGTCTGCACAAAATGACGAAACAATCAGAAACAACAGAAAATGTAAGCAACAAAACAACATAAACTAGACCCTTCTGCATGGTGTGGAGAAACAAGTACAGTAGATTTGTAATAGGTACTCTCTTTAATCAATCAGGATAACCCATGCTTACATCTAAATCCAGTAATATCAAATCAGAAGAGTAGTGCATGACTGAATTATTCAATAAATATAGTGTACCAACAAGGCAACAATTTTGGGTACTTACCAGGAGTGTAGGATGATAACAAAGATATAACCATAAATATAAATTACAGAACTTTTTTTGAAAATTACAGGACTTTAGGGACATTGCATGATAAACTAATCCTGTGGAGTAAGATAAAAAAGGAATACCACGGGAGTAGGATGAATACAAGTCCATAAGCAAGGATTCTACGAGTTTATCTGACTCTGAGAGCGAAGCCAATACTCTACAGCTTGAAGATGATAACAGAGCACAAACAGTGTCCAGATCTTCTTTCTGCAATGGAGAAGAGTGGTTCAAGAAAATGCAAAGCATCAGCAAAGATAGCTGAAGCAAATAAATTATAGTGTGAAAGAGTTTGTGCTGTCTACACAGATTTACTTTACTTTTGAGCACAAATTGCACACACACTAACAAGAGCTTACAAAGAACATAGAAAAAAAGGTAGACCCAATGCTAACGGCTCCCACATGAGTGGGGTCTGGGGAATGAATAACTGAGGCAAACCTTACCCCCTGCATTTTGCAGAGAGGCTGCAACCAAACCAGGACCTTTGGCTCGATGAGAAGGCTTCTCACCACTGCGCAGGCCTGTCCTTCAACTTACAATGAAAATATGAATCCACGTTTTTCATTGATTAACATTGGCCCATATTGTTAGACTGTGTGTGTGGGTGGGCCGGCACCACTGTTGGGCTGCTGGCCCATTAGGGTTAGAGTTCCATGTCTATATGTAACCACCACCTCTATGCAATCAATCAAGCAGTCACTTTCTTACATGGCATCAGCTAGCTAGGTTCTATTCTTCTCCAACCCCACAGCCGCCGCCAGCCGCTGCCCAGGTCCGGCCGCCACAGGCTTCCGCGCCGCCATCCCTGAGAGGCTTCTCCATCGCTCCCTAGGCCAGCACCTCCCATCATGGCCACCACCTCTCCTCCCCCGCCGGCCTCCCCTCTCTATTCCTCCTATGTTCCTTCCATCACATGCTCAAAGCAGAGCAGAACGGTGGTACAGGGGCAGCGGAGCGGGCTGGGAGGTAAACCTTCGCCCTTGGCCAGGCCACCAGGCCTCCTCCCCCGCCGCTGCACGCCCCCACCGGCATGGGCCCCTCCCTGCTGGGCAACCGGCGCGGTAGGACGCCATCACCGGGCCACCTCCGCCGCGCGCCCCTGGGGAGGCAAAACTTGCATAGGCAGCATGTAGAGCTCGCACAGGTAGCGACAGGCTTCAGCGCAGCGGGGCTGGCCCCTCCTCGATTCAGCGGCATCCGGCGCCCCTCCCTCCCATGCTGGCTAGATCCTGAGGCAGAGCTCGTGCGCAGCGGCCTCACGGATCTCGCGCAATGATCGGCAGAGCGCGCGCGTGGGCTGGCGGAGCACGCAGAGGAGATGCGGGTTGGAGGGCTCGAGCTCCGGTCATGGCGGCCTAGGCGAGGCACATCCATGCAGTCGTGCGACGTGGCCACCCCTCCCATGTGTCGTCGTCATGGCCAGGTGCTCGAGCCCCACTCCTCGCCGCCCCTGCATTTCCTGGCCGCCGGCCACTTCCTCCTCTCCTTCCCCAACTCCGGTGAGCCGCATGCCAGAGCGTCGTCCTAGGTTCGGTCGAGGTCCTCGCCTCTGCGTGTCGTCGGACCCTTGTCAGCTGGGCCCTGCCATCGACGTCATCGAGCCCCCTCCTCTTCTCTGCTTGATGGACTGCACCGGGAGGCGGCGGTGGCCTGCTTCCCTTCCTTTGCTCCGACGGCCCTTCTTCCGACGCGCACGGTGGCCCCTCCTCCGACCATCATTGTCGTCACATCGCCATCGCTGGCCATCTCCTCCTAACCCTTCAGCAACGCCTCCATCTCCTCTGGCCTATCTCGTCGCCGGCATCAAATTCCCCTGCCAGGCTGGAACCGCCCCGTCGCCCCACCCCTTCTTCGTCGCCGCCACAGCTGAATCTGCCGCTGCTACGGCTTTCCCGGCCGAATCCACCGCTACCGCGACCTTCCCAGCTAGATCTGCCAACCCTTTGGTCGGATCGTCGTCTTCATGACTGGATCTATCGCTGTCGTGGCTTTCCCGACCGGATCCGCTGATACCCCCTTCTACTCTGTCGCGGGCGCGACCACCCTGACCGGCGCAGACGCGTGCGCTGTCATCGACGACCCTGGCGGGGCTCCTAGACAACCGGACGCGGCAAGAAGCCAGAAGGCCCTCGAGGCTGCTGTTGTCCTTTTGTATCGCCCCGCCGACGTTGACGCTCAAACGTCGACCCCTCCCGAAGAACAGGCTATCGTTGTGTTTCTCTTGACCACGACCACCTCGACTTCGGCTACCTCGGCATCAATGGGCTATCATCTATATGGTGCACACCGGTCTCTACTACAGCCGCAACATCCGCACCCTCACGACGTTGCGACTGCAGGGGGATATCAACCCGTCGGCTCCTACCTTCGGCTTCTATTTCAGTCTCATCGTGTGTGGTGCCCTCGTTGCGACTACGGGGGGATGTTAGACTGTGTGTGTGGGCTGGCACCACTGTTAGGCTACAAATTACTACTCATTTAGCTCACATACACTCAGCATAATGTCTAGTGTTAACTTACATGATTAATTATTTCAGTTTTAGCTCACATACACTCAGTTGATTTACATGGTCAACCAATATTGAGTATGTTGAACTAACATTTCCAGTACGCATTCAATAGCTTATTTGGTACTAGAAAATATTTCCTCTAGAAAGAGAAAAATACAAATATCTGAAAACTTAAGAAACTTGCAAAATCATCTATAAATTGTGTTGTGATTCTATATTTCACGGACATACATGTAACATTTATATACATATTAACCACTTGACATGAACATCAAACTTTTTCCAATAACATCAGAGGATGGTGCACAAACCTCTATCAAACGTCTCGATTGTTGGAACAGGAGAGACTCTAACTGGTTATAGTTCTCTTCCTCGAAATGCTTCTTATGGACAAATATAATCTGCAAAATTTCAGAATAACTCAAGGGGGTGCTTCAACAGAACATATAGATAAATTAACCAATACCTGCTTAAAGAGGGAATCAGCAGCAGAGTGCAGACTAGAAACAAAGTTTCCCAAACACGAAACACCTTCCCAGAGGTTTCTAGATGCAACTTTAAGCATTACACCACTCTTCAGATAATCCACCACATGTAAATCCTGCTGGCTGCAGAGAGAGACAAGAATATAAGTCTGTGGGATTATCTTAACCAAAAGGCTTAAACATCATCAGGTTAATCAGTTCCCAGCAATAGCCATGAAACGAGCAGCAGATCATGTTCTATGCAGTAGCTATAAAAAGGAACACTCCATAAAAAATAAACAACTAGGCAATTAGGCATACATAATAGTATTGATGGCGTCCATTTTTGTCAGGTGTGCCAAGTCACAGGAATCATCATGTGTGACTGAGAATAGACACTGAAAATGAAGCAAATCATATAAGAAAGGTAGCCATGGTTATCATAGTATATAACTACAAAATGTGAGTTTTCTTCGAGAGAGAGACCTTTGGGCTTCCTGAGCAATAAGTCCACAAGGAAGAGTGATAGTTGTACCACATTTCAAGAATACAACTAGCAACTTTTAAATGTGCTGCAAAACATTCACATCTCTCGTATTAAGTTGTAAGCTACAACAGAAAACGGGACAAGCTTTGTCCGAAAATACAAAGGTTGCCTTTTTACCATTGTCAACTTTGGCCCAGTCATGACAAATCCACCAAATGATCTGATGTTGAATATAGTCCAGAGGAGATCTTGAAGATGAACCCAGTGAGTAATCCATAGCATACTTCAGCAGGTACTCAGAATTAACAAGAATCTGTCAGATAACAGAAAAAATTTCAATCATTCTGAAATATATGACCTCTAGCTTTTCTTCAGTGACCATGATTCAGAATAAAAATGCATGCATGTAGATCGAATGGATTTTATCTTTTGCCTCAAATGTTCCTCATTTTGATATTGATAGGTATCTGCATTATATATTCTCTCTTATTCAGTATATTACCAATACTTACCATGATGAATATCATGTTCACTTTAGCTAGTTTACATGATCTTGTTTACTCCAGTGCTAGACAAAATTATCATTTACAAAAGGAGTACATGAAAATACATATGCCACATCTTTGTTATAGTTTAGCCCTCAAAATTATCAGGTCTTGCAGCAAATTGTGGAATAAATGAGATTCAGAAACAAATAAATTATTAACCGACTGACCTCATGAGTTTCAGAAGAATCTTTTTGTGTGCACTTGCATAGCTGTTGAAGTAAAAGGGTATCCAAGTTTAAGCTCTTCAAGTTGAGCAAAGGAAGACTTGCTAGCCAGCCATTGAAACCATAAATGTTACATAGAATCTCAGAGGACACTGAGCAACAGAACTTAAATTCAGGCACTGATGTCTTGGACAATAATCCAAGATTATCCCTCACAGAGTTAACCTTTCCTACAAGCCGCTATATGAACAAAATGCAATGAAATCGTAAGAAGGTTAGACGAAATGATGTCAGAAACATTACATGGGTACAAGAAGTAACCTTGTGAACTTCATCCAATTGGGGGACAACAGCTAAAACATCTTCCTCAGTTTTCATTGTAGCAATGCAAGCCATAGAGACACCTTGACACACAGAGAAAAGGAATCAGAAAAAAGAAATTTGCCATTAAAGTCTACAAGACATTCGTAAAGTCAGATAACAACAAAGCAATGATGAGATAAGTACACCTAAAATGGCACAATTAAATAAAGGTGTGCTACAGATACGAAACATGAAACTGTTGCTTGTGTTTCAAGATAAACCACACATGCAAAAGAAGCGGAGCAAAAAAGAAAATTGCATTTGGCTACCTTCCATTGCAAGGTGTCTAAGATCCTTGTTGGCTGACAGCATAGCATCAGTCAACTGTTTCCTATCTGCAAGGAATAGAAAGCAATTATATTCTAGATGTTGTGTGCCAGCCATGGCTATTAATTGATAATCAAAACACATGCTCAAAGAAAATACCATCAAGCTCTATATTCAAAAGATTCTTCCTTGGCCACACATCTGTTGTGAAGGACAAAAGTTCTTGCATTTTGTCAAATATCTCGCTAGATGATGGCAGATGAGGATGACCACCATAATCCCACAAAGTTGGTTTACCATATTGAAAATTGGTATCATTTATATTGTTGAGATTCACACATTCCATCTGAACAAGATGTTATTTTCTGTTACTGTGTAGTATCACAAAGAAAAGAAATGGTTGGGTGTTAACTTACCAAAAAGACGTCAACTTCAACCGGGAACTTCTGCTGCAACTTCAGTATTTCTTTCCTCAAAAGATTCCAAACAATTGGTAGCCCCTCTAACTGAGATGCAATCATCATTTTCCATATTGATCTGTGGTAATCAAGAAGGAGAGAGTATATTTTGAGCCGCTTCCAAGATTTCGCAATCGTTTTAAGTACCTCGCCCTCTAAGCATCTGAGGGACTTCAATGCTGGCAACAAAGTACATTCCAGGACAGAAAGATCAGGACATTTTGTCTCAATTTGCCATTGCTGCAGAGTAAGCCGCAACAAGCCCAAAGCCTTAAAAGAACGATGCAGCCGGTTTTGGCATGCTTTCAGGCTATCACAACCAGCCATATCCAGCAACTTCTTCGAGAGTAATGGAATATGCTGAGTAACAATATCAATATTGTGATAGGCAACTATTTCCCTGTAATATTCAAGGATGTTATGCCAAATAGGATGCTCACTTTCTTGCTCCAGAATATACCAATAGCTCTCAAAGAAGTTGCAATAAGGCTGGACCAGAGAGTTATACCAATTAAACCATTTGCCATATAGTTCAAGATCGTTTTTAGTACATTGCTCCATTACCCAGTTTGCAGCAAAGAAAAGCATCTGATCAGCTAAGTATGAATTGAATGCCCCAGTGACACAAATTTTGACAGGCTGACCATTAACCGTAGGAAACTGTAATTCGCGTAAGCTTGCAGCAGGAAGAATAGATGGGTGGATGAGACTAATCTGACCCAACAATAATGAATTATCATTCAAACTGCTTATCTGATAAGCAGCGTATTGGGCACCCAATGACTGTAGAAACATGCAATTCCTCATGACACAAGTTTCTTTTGAATACCAAATGAGATCCCTTAGTTTTTGCTCAATTGGCCAACCACCCGGCAAGGACAAAGATAATCCAGAATGCAAACTAGTTGAACAACCATCAAAAACAGTCAAAAAACTAAAGTTTCTAGCCAAAATTTCAGATCTGTCAAAATTAGTCAAAAACTTATTTTTTCCTTCCTCCACAATGCCAGATCCATTAATTTCACCCAAACATGGTAGATATGTGTGTTCCCAGCTCAAATGCAGGCTCCAAAGGAACTGATTTCCTTTAACAATCAGTTGTTGGAACAACTGAACCCAGCGCGTGATTTCAAGAAGGGTAATGTTCACACCAACACGTGAACCTTCACCTTTTGCGTACATGTGTGCTTCACACATTGACGAGACCAGTTCCATTCTGGGTATTCCGCAAGAAATTAAAAATCTTATCACATCCTTCCGTTCACTGTCCCCAGGTACATTGCTAAATCCTTTCAGATTCCAACTTTGGTCCATCAGAAAGATCTCCACTCCTCTGTTTCGCATGGCTCTTGAAACTTCACCATAGTTTGAATTTACTGTCAAAAACATTCGAAACTTAGGGTGGGCTTTGATAACTACAGGATTTCCATCAACAAGACCACACTCATTGACCATAATAGACCTTTCTTGCTCAACCAAGGAGTTTATCCTATCAAGTACCTAAATGAATTCATGAAAGGAAAAAGGTAAAATTAGAAAAAGCAAGCAGCAGAACAGAAAGGCAAAGTACATCAGAAACAGAGAGCCTACAGTAGGGTTACAAAAATTTGCATTATCTAAAACAATCCATTCACCACGCTCAATGGCTCTAATCAAATCTCCCGCAACCCATTTGAATCTAACTGGTTGGTGTGCAGCTCCATTTTGCTGCAAGTTGTTGATGGACTTCAGTGTTTCACTAAGATCATCTTTTGTCAATGGTATAGAGAAGTCAAACATTTCCAGATCACATTTCATCTGCTCAACTATTTCAGCAAGCAAGCTTAATGAAGGCAAAGATGCATTCCCACTCATTAATTTCGAAGTCTTAATTGAGGAGTGCCCTTTTGCAGCCACAAATTCAAACCATTTGGTAAACAAACCCCTTCTTTCTGCAACAAAATTCTTCTGGTTCGTATCAATACTCAGGCTGAAATACACATCAACATAATGCTCAACTTCTGATAAAACAGTTTTGTAGTGCCTAAAGAAGTTATACTGCTCAAAGCATCCCAACAATTCGGACACATCAGTTGCAGACGACAGATTTAACTCATTCAACGTATTTCCAGAAAGCTGAGCCAGCAAGCGGATTAATGATGTTTTACCAGCTGAATTTTGTCCAATAAGAATGCACAACCAACCTTGCTGGATACAGTGCATGGCTGCTTCAAGACTATTAAGGACACCTGGAAATATGTTGAGTTGATTGTTTTGCACTTTATATGATTGGATGTTATTTCTTCTAATAGAGGCACTTCCAACAACCAAGCAATGTGGATTAACATGGAGCATTTTTGGTTGGTGAATGCTGATCTTTTTCTTAAAGACATCCTCATAAAGCTTGACAACTTCATGGCGATCAACCAATGTGCGCATTCTTTGCAGATAAACAGTATTTAAAAAAGAATCATCCATCATAGGATTTGGGGAACCTGCTATCATCTCACAAGATCTGATAATATCACGTAGATTAAATTCCCAGGGAGAACCTTGTTGGCCATACTTCCTATATACCATGGTATCCATATACAGTCTGCTATTAAAGTGAATAAGATTTCGGATGAAACTTTCAGAAATCAATGAACCATATCGTGATTTACAGATGAATAGATAATCTTCCTCTGATAGCTCATCAACATAAACTTTGGTGAAGCGGTTCAGAAAGGACTTGGGAAGGCCTTTCCGTCCACCACCCTGCGATGAAGGATTCTGGCATGCAAAGACCCGAAAAGACGATGAGCATTTGTAAGTTTGACCAAGCTCAGGTATGAAGACCTCAGCACGGTGGTCCAGAATGGCATTCAGGCCCTCTAAGACAGATTGTGGAGCAAGATTGAGCTCATCCAAAAGAACCCAGCTTCCATTCTTTAAAGCCTGGAGAAGAATACCATCAGACCAGGAAAATTCCATTCCATTTCCCCCTTGAGCTGGCAGGTCTGAACCTAGAAGATCCATCATATCTGTCTGTTCAGATAGATTTATCCGTACAACATCATGACCAGAAAATCCAGCTAATGCTACAATTAAACTTGTTTTTCCAACTCCAGGACTACCTTCCAGAAGGAGAGGTTTAGGTAGTTGCATACCACGCAAAACTCGCAAGACATTCTTACTGGTCGTGGGCGCCATTATTTCAAAGTCCTGTTGCTTACAAGGAAAATGGCCTTTAGGAATATAGAATGGTGCAATGCCGAAATGATCTTCCAAACAACCATGATCTATATCTTTTTTTTTCATATTGTCACCCCAGCCATAATTATTTAGATCATTCAAGTATGAATCTACTGCCGTGCCCCCAACTTTCTGCAATTCTTCTAGAAGGAAGGACAAGCAAGTATTCCTCATCTCAGTAGCCTCAGTTTTAGAAACATTTAGACCTAATGAGAGCCCATCAAGCAAAATAAGAAACAGGCCATGTATCAAAGCTTGCTCGGGCCCAAGATTTTGTTCAGTCACGTTTATAAATGAAATCCATGACAGCAGGTCCCGTATCGTCAATGTTCTCCCGATGTGCAATTGGTTGAACCACTTCCAGAAGTTAACAATGCAATCTCCAAGGCAAGAGAAGTCAGTTTTGGTGAACCTCCCAAAAGTTATGCTCCTAAGTTCATCAACATCAATAACAGCAGGAACCCAAATTTCAGTAAATCGATTTCTTAATGCAGGAGAAAGCTCTTTTTTTCCATAGTCACCACCAGGGTTCATCGTTGCAAGGATGAAGAAGTTTGGATGTGCTACAATCTTCTCTAACACAGAACCACCTTTCTCAGCCAATGACTACAACAGCAGAAAAACACATATAAAGATACATAGAAATTAAGTTAGACAATTAAAAAACAAATAATCAATAAAAAATGTTGTATAGAATAAGTTTAAGCATATTGATAGAAAAAAAGCAAATTTTCCCAAAAACGCCTTTTTCAACCAAGCTATGTGTTTAAGTTTGCAGAAGCAGAACCCTGAAACAAGTCAAGTTCACAACTTTATCAATCTGACTCGTAATTGTTAGGCTCCAAAACTGCAATTCTGCCCCTTCTTGTGTGACCTCAGTATTCTATTTTTTAGTGCAAATTGTCCATTGTTTAGACGTTTTCATATAGAAGGGGCCATTTGCTGAATGATAGTCCCGACCATCTAATGTGCGGGAGCATACGCGCATATAGTTCCACATAAGTAAATTATTAATCCACCCTACACATAAAAAATCAGCCACAAATTTATTCTGACTGAAACAATCAGAGCATGTCTTTATGTGTTGATACACTATAATCGATGCGGCCTTCCATATCCATACAGCAACATGCATAGCATTAAGATGGAAAAAAAATAGCCATTAAAATTAAGATAATGCGGGAAGCCTACGGCACTGGGTACACCCTTTTATCAAACAAAGTTTACTACCTTAAGAAAACAATATGCAGTGAAACAACAAAATCAACTAAGATAGCTGCTTTAGATCCCACCATTTAAGGATATTTAATTTAGATGAGCTCCAAGTTTACAGCAGGAAAACATAAAAACAATCAATAACAACACTCAGCAAAAAGATTCAAATATAATACCAAAAAGAATAGGTTCCACTAAGCCTAGTATATTTGCATAAGATAAGCCCAGAGCTACTGTTTTATTCGTCCTTCATAAGAGAAACAATGAATGGATAACTAAGAAAAGGCATACCAATTTTCTTTCAGGTTCTAGAACACTGTTCAAGCGTTCAAGCACACTGTCATCAGCTAAAGAAATTTCATCAATGAGGAAAAGATCACCATTCTTCATTGCTTGAACAAGCGGTCCATCCTGCCACAGGAAAATTGCTTGCCACCTCTTGTGGAGATGCATCAAATCCAACTTGATTTGCTCCATGGCACCAAGATCTTGAGCAGACACCTCAGGAAACAGATATTTTTTCTTTCTGTATCTGTCAAGTATTTCATCCAGATGACTGATGACACTATCAGCTCCAGATACATCAGTTTCAAGCGGCTGTAAATCATGGACAAATCAGTTAGTCCACTTTGATAGGTCAATGCATAAGTTTTACTGAAATACCACATCCGGAAGCCAATTAACTTACAACATTCCCTGCAACATAAAAAAACATTTTCATCTGTTTGATTTTTGCAACAAGATCTTTGAACTCAATTGCTATTCTTGATCTATCACGTATAGGGCAGAATCCCTGCAGGTAACAGCCAGATCATAGATAGCGAGACACATATTAAAACAGACAATGGTATCTGGAGAAACAGGTTCATAGACAACTTAGAAACGGCAACGCACCCCAATGAAGTCTGATGTCTCTGTATACTGATGGCAGTTCAAAATATGTAACTTCAACCCAAGGACAGCACTTAGAATCTGGCAAACAGTTGTTTTCCCACCACCAGTTTCGCCAACAAGGAGGACAGGTTCGCGTGATCTGTAGCAACGCTCAATAAGGAAGTATAGCCTCCACATACTTTTTGTCCAAGTGATACTGCAAAAGAAAAGTAAAAATACACCTGAACCACTGCAGAAGAAACTTAAAAATACATCTATAGTTCTCAACCAGAACTATACGAGTACACTATTAAAAATGCAAATAAACTTACTTCCCAACGCAATCTTGTACTCTTAGTTTGATAACATCAATGAATAAATTATCTTCACGGGTGACTTCCTGCAAGAATAAAGAACAGCTCAAGATTACATAACCTAATCCAATTCTAAGCAAAACTTCACAAACTTCCATTAACAAATGTAAAAGTTAGATGTGGTATTAAAATTCTAATTATGATGCGACACATAAGAAACTACCATTTCATCGATGAAATGACAGTCAGGTCACTGCATGAGTAAACGGTACCCAAAACTTAGTACCGCTTGGTGAAACAGGATGGTCACTGAGCTAAATAGCAACCATAAGATTAAATTAACTTGTGTGTTAATAGCTCCAGTAAAAAAACTATATATGTAAATCAACTGCATCCACTATACATCCGCAGCCAACTACAAAACAATCTGCCCAACAAAAAACTAAATGTTCAGATTCCCTCATCCTACTTGGTCAGCGCCACTACATCCATGCAATAAAATTATGGTCATGAAGTATGTTTTGCTCATGATCATGAACTTTCATCCTTTGCAGGCACAAGATGAAACTGCAAAATTAAAATGATGATATAGAATGATGGAATCGTTACCGAGTTATACAAATCAGCTATATTGAGTTTTACACGTAGGTGACGCTCCAAAGCTTCTTTAACAACAACTTTCTCATTGACATCCCTTAATCTCTCTGCCAGCAGTAAATAACCATCTTTCGCCAGATCTTCGTATGACTTCCCTTCAAATGTCCTGTACCGATTGGCCCAACGAAATAGATCCCTAGGTGTTATGAAACCATGTTTGCCAGCAAACACTCTACTATTTTGTCTATGTGTTTGCAATTCTTTCATAACCTCAACCATCCTTTTCGCATAACTGGGAGCAATTCTACATCGCTGCTCCAAAATTGTGGCTAGCTCATCTTCTGGTATTTCATCAACATGCACTTCAACAAAACGATTGCGGAACGCCCGGGACAGCATTTTACGCCCCCCATAAAGCATAGGTGGGTTTTGTGTAGCGAAGAGCATAAAATTAGGGTGTGCTGGTATAGTCTCTTGCAGCTCTGGAATGAAAAGTTCCCTGTTGTCATCTAACAGCCTATTTAAAGCTTCCAGGACATCAGACGGTGCAAGATTTAGCTCATCCAAAACAATCCAGTGCCCCTCCCGCACAGCCTTCACCAAAGCACCCTCCTGAAACTGAAGCTTCCCTTGACTATCTGTCACATAAGTACCCAGATATTCTTGGAGATCAGTATGCTCATGGTTGTTGATTCGGACAAACTCATGTCCAGTTTTTGCAGCAAGATACCTCACAAGGCTAGTTTTGCCACTTGATGTTGGCCCTTGTAGAAGAACAGGGTATCTTCTAATGTAAACAGCACGGGCAAGGTTGATTATGTGCTCAGTAACACTTTGAGTTAAAACATAGCTCTGCAAAAAATCATCCGATTCACAGCCACCTAATTGCAAAGGCTTATCAGTGAAGTAGTCAACAAAAGAAATGTTAGGTGGCACTCTTCCATCTAACAGAAGTGAAACTATTAAGTTCTTCATGATTTTTCCACTAGGAGGATCCAACAATGTAAGAAAGAACATACAGAAACCATCATAAATGGCTTTCCTGAAGCCAAATTTTTTCTCTGCGTTTTTTATATATCCTAAAGCACGAGATAGAGATCTCAAACTAAATTGAGGCTTCTGATTAGCTCCATCCTGCAGTCTCTCCTCACACTCCTTTTTTGCCACTTTATAAAATCGCACAATACTATCTATAACTCCATTTGCAGCATTCAGACCATCCAGATATTTCCTGACAAAAAGACGTAGATCATCGTCATCCATAAGATCATCAACAAAGTATTCAGTAAAGCGGTTCCTAAAAGTGTACGGCAGTTCCCTTTTCCCAGCATCAGTTGCTGGATTCATGCAGGCAAATATCCTGAAGCAAGGATGACGTTCAACATAATCCACGTCTCCCCTCTCTGCTAGGCAAAGTGTGCCCCTCTCTCCATCCAGTACAGCACCAATTCTTTGAAGTGTCTCTGGAGGTGCAAGGTTAACCTCATCAAGCAAAATCCAATGGCCTTTCCTTAAAGCTGAAATAAAAGCACCCTCCACAAACTGAAATGACATGCCAGTTGCTGAACCAATTTGACTACAAGCCATATTCAGTCTGGAAGAGAAGGTGTCCCAATCAGAAACAACATGGGCTGGCAAAGGTCGTTTCCTCTTTGAACCACTTGAAGACTTAGACCCTTCAATTAGCTTCTGAGCCTTCGCAACATATCTTTCCAAAGTGGTTAGTAGTTTTTTCCAATTCTTGTTCATTACAAACTCATCACAATAACGTATCATAGCTTCATTGTCCTAAATAAGGGAACAATTGGATAAATAAGAATCAAGACAATTGGAGCGAGGGTGGTCTATGTCTTAGTGTAGCTAAAACTCAAGAGTTTCGAATGTGTGGACTTATCATGAGCTGAAATATTAGCATTTCACGTTTATCTATAAGTAAGCATATCATTTTTTATTTATTAGAGAATCAGCCAAGAAGATATAGCTTCAAATAAACAGTAATCTTGGTCAAAGAAGTTTAGTGTAGGATCACAATATGAGAACAAAGCAGTAGACACACCTTTGCAGAAAAACTTCGAGAAAAAAGATCCTTGAACTCCATATAAAGAGGAAAACATATCGATCGAGCATCTGTAGGCTTAAATCCCCCAAGGAGATCAGAAATGTCACTTTGCTGGCTTAAGTTCTGAAATATATATATATAAAACAATATTATATTAGAAATTATAAATGATAAATACTGTGAGACAAAAAAAATGTGATTTGAATATTTGACACAGCATATTCTGAACTTTCTATGTTGTATGAAAGAGGTCCCAACATTTCACGAAATAACTGGAAAACCCAGATGCATTTATGATGGCATACAAAAAAGAACTATCAACATAAGAGCTTCCAAATATTCCAAAGACAGACATTTTCCAGTAGAGACATTGTATGTAAAACATGTTATTAACTTATTATGCCTGAATTTCAGTGGCAGTGAAGGTGTTATGGGCGGCAGATGGCTGCGAGGGTTAGAGGGCGATGGCTAGGGTTAGAGGGTGACGGCTAGGGTTAGGGGCACTGGGGAGGCCGGCTGCAGGGCTTTGCCCACGGCCGGCAAGAGAGAAGGGATTTCCTTCTAATCTCTTGCTTACTTTATTTCTCATCCATTGATTACATAAATAGGTCAGTTGGCCACCCTATATAGATAGAGATCCTTATCTCTTTAAAACTCTTCTAAAAAGTCTCAACAAACTATTAACTGATAACCTTCCTAGATAATCTCAACGAATCTCCTAGATAATCTCAACTAATCTCCTAGATAATCTCAACTAATCTTCTTATCCTTTGACCTGCGCTCTTTGTTGCTAGTCCTTGCCGCAGCCTCCTTGGGCCCTGACAGATCCTGATAGAAGGCTGCACTAACATGGTAGAAGGGTAGAAAATTTATGGCATTTTTCTATCTCTACTGTATTAAAGCATCAGTTTTAATGGTCGTCCCACGTCATCCTTCTCATTCCTGCTTAATGCAAAAATAAAGTAAAATTATGCACAAGTGGGAGTTTGAACCTTGGTTGTTGGCTCCACATTTACACCCAACTGACTAATAGTACACACATATTTTTGAGTTTTATTAAAACAAGTACTACCCATGTGATATTGTGATATATAAAAAACCATAGCAATACACGGGCAACTGACTAGTATATTTATATATGCAACTCAGTGACAACAGTGAATTTTAAAAAAAGGCAAATATGCAGTTGTTTGTTTATGTTACTGATCTAACATACCACCACAGTCAACGGTTGTTTAAGCCAGGCAGCAAGATTCTGCACAGTAGTGGTCTTCCCAGTACCAGTTTCACCAACAAGAAGAATGGGCTCATTGAATTTTATAGAACATGCAACCCTTTCAAGAATTTCTAATGCACGCCGAATATCAGCAAAAGGCCCTTTCTGGATTAATGTCTGCATATTTTGAAGCAGGAGTCAGCAAACAAATGAAAGCTTGACAAAGAGATGTATTAAGTAAACCAATGATTATTTACAGGTTTGTCGCAGCATGGCAATGTAACTCTACCAACTTGCAATTCCATATGTCGAGCCTGTAAATTACAAACGGTTTGAACATATACAGATCCATTAAACAAGATATTTTCAGATAAGAAATGAATATACACATGCCTGGATGACGGGCTTTTCAGTAGGTTGCACTGTTTCTCCTCGGTAAGGAACACATAATATTCTAGCAATTTCTCCTGCTACATACAACCTTTTCTCCGGAGATGATAATGAAGCAGTGAAAATGTCAACAGCCTAGAATATTACAAAATAAAGAGACAACGGTGCTTGAGATGCCTGGAAGACCAGGTGTTTTATTCCACAATGATGGTAACAATAACAAGATAGCACATGTAAATTTTCCCATGTTCTCAGAACAGTGTAAGTTTATATGCGTCATTTAACATTTGCAGGCGGTACTATTCATAAATGATAGTGAAACTAAAGCTATCTAAACTCTGGATAAATATTCAAATGCAAAATAATTTAAAATTGCTGGTAGGTGTTGGCCACCATGAAATTTAAATTTAATTCCAACAATAATAGTACTTTTGTGTTTCTGCAGTGTCTACAAAGTAATCCATAAGCCCAAACTTGAACATGAAGGGTCATAACAGCTGTTCACATCCCTAAGTGGTACTCCCTCTACTCCAAATTAAAGTTCATTTAGCTTTGTTTTAAGTCAAAATTCTCTAACTTTTACCAAATTTATTTTTTTCATGCGCCAACATCTATGAAAACAAATTAATTCCATTAAATTACACATGAAATATATCTTGGTATTGCACCTATTTGTAGTTAGAGATGTAAATATATATTTAGTACATTTTGAACAGAGTATATTCCAACAGGCAGAAGAGCGCCAATATCGTGATTCCACGAAAGCAGCTTTCAAACATTCACACTGAAGGTGTGGCAGTTTCACTTACTATGGCTTGCAAGATGCAACTTTGACAGCTAGATCATGTTAATATGATGAGATATTCATAGTTACAGTGCATTTTTTACAGAAGTAATTTATTAAACAACATGCACATTGCAAAACATGCAAAATTTAGAAGGAAGAGAAAGCAACAAAACCTCATGATAGATTAATTTGCATCCACTAGATGCAAATCTGAGGTCCTCAAAGTTGAGGTCAGTCCCTAATATTCTCTTGCACCATTTTAGCAGGTCCCTACGAAGTAAGATAAATATAAGTATCCATTATTACACGATAGCAGGCAATATGCTTCAAGAATTATGATCTGCGCACCTTAATGAAAATCTGTGCAGAACACCATCAGATAAACCCCCTGCCAAGTTGAGACTACCAAACTGATAAGATCCAAGAGAGTTGACCTTTTCAAAGGTATCTACATGCCATAAAACAGATTAGTTATTCCCTCTGAACTCTGGTCAGCCCCGGGGCATTGTATTAAGGCTATGCCAACAGATCGTGCATATAGCCGTGCAAAACACTGTTTTGTACTGTATACTGCACTGTTTAAAGAGTGAAGTTTCAAATGAGAAATGGGGATAAGTAATATGTTGGAGATAGCCTAAGAAGAAGACATTCTCATACGGGTGAAGAAAAACCCCGAATCCCTGCCCCACCCATACACAGCGGCACCGTAACACATGAGAACGACCGCGGCTGGGGCCGGGCCTTAGATATGTGCTTTGGCATGGAACAGATGAGGAGATTTTTTTTAACCCCAACCTAAAATCCGCCCCCACGGGGAATCGAACTCTAAACCTAAGGAGTGCTACTCAGACCACCTGACCAGCTCAGCTAGAAGCCCTTTCGTTAAATATACATGATGTTTCAGGCAACAAATTTGACATGCATGTATTTAAATTTTGCTATCTGAAACATTATAAAGTGACTGGAGGTAGAAAAGATACAAGTATGTTTCATCTACCTATGAGTTTGGAGGAGATGGGCTCCAAGCTTGGGTAGCACCCTTTAATTATATTAACCATGTCACTCTGATTAGGTTCTCCCACCATCACTTTTCTCCACAATGCACTAAATGTGAGTCTCCCTGCCAAAGAAAATAGACATGAATTGGCACATGCGAATATTTTGCTCCTTAAGAGAAATTGCAAGATTGTGGAAATATAGAGCTGTTTTTGTGTGGCCAAAACTCAAACGAACAGTCTTGATCATGATTGTTGCTTATCAAATTTTTAATACATCGTTACAAGTATAAACTAAGAAAATTTTTGTGGTGTGCACTACAGTAATATTACAACATCATATACAATTAAAACCAACTGAACAAACCTGGCAGATCATGGGAAACATCGTTCTTTGATGTAGTGACGGTTGCAAAGAAGCGAAAACTCTCAGCAACTTCCACGGCCTACATGAGACAATTGTAACTTATAGAACCTCTGTTACAGTGGCACTCATGAATTCACGTGAGGGTTTCAACATTTTTAAATACACAGTTACACACAGAGAGACTGTAAAAGTAAGCAACTTAGAGTATTGTCAGATATCAGAAGGAAGGTCTTACCTCTGCATGGCCAACTGAAAAGGTATTTGAACCCTCCAATAAAGGCACTAAAATTGAACGCACATCGCTAGGTGCTTTGTCTATGTCTTCAAACACAATCCAAAACCCTTTGACAATAGCCTGGTGAAAGATATTAATATGCATGGGAGAGAGAAAAAAAACTACCCCAGGATTATATGAAGAACAGTATTCCCCTATACAGACCTGTGTAAGCGAACCAGGAGCCCACTTGAATTCACCAGGTTTCTCTGTGCAAACGTAACTTCCTAATAAGGTCCTGCCATCCATTTGCTCATCCATGTGGATAAAAAGTACTGCAAATAAAATCAGTAATTAGCACTTTGCTTATATATAGAACATTAACAATCTTACCAAAGATGGCTATAATATTGATAGAAGATCAACCGTGTCATGCCATCATGAGGGATGGCATACACGTTTCCAAAAAAACTTCAATAAGCAGCAAGTTTGTATTGGATAAAGGCGTGAAACAGAACTATGGAGTCATGGTTTTCTAGATTTTGTGAAAAGTTCCAACCATTGGACTTCTTTGACTAAATAACTTATTAAATGTTAGAATTCAGTTGGAACTTCACCAAGAGCACAGATGATGGAAGGGGATTATGCAAAACAAATATGATCGCGAGAATAACTAGGTAACCCTATCCAACTTGTGACTTAGAAGACAGTTTGATATGAATCCACAATAAAATAGCAATCCTACCGAACTTTTCTTCTGCTCACAGACTTATTGAAACTTATTTCATCATCAAATCATCTAATGAAGCTATCTATCTTTTTTCTATTGACTAGTACAACATATGAACAAATAAACAGAAAATGTGATGTATGTCCACACACTGAAACCGTGTTTTGCATGTGTCTTTGGAATATGAAGCAAAATTCAGTTCTGGAACCAGTAACAACAGCCAGCATATATCACCGACAAATAAACAGGATAGTATGATGCAACAGATCTTATTGTCCCTATTCATACTCCTTTCGTACATTTAAGTATCTGGCTCAGTAAGCATATACTCCATCCCAAAAAGAAGGCGTGTCTCGCTTTTCGAGGAGTCAAACTCAAATATCACTTTAACACCCCCCCCCCCCCCCCCCCCGCAGTCGAAACTCTAGCCATTGCAAATGTTGAGACTAGACCGAAACTCCGCAAACACCATCGTCGGAAGCCCCTTGGTGAAGACGTCAGCGAACTGGGAGGGGGTCGGGACGTGAAGCTCCGTGGTCGAGGACCGGCGTATAAGGAGCCCGAAGTCGAGGGTGCCACGCAAGTACCGCAAGATCCGGTTCATCGCGGTGAGGTGCGGCTCCCGAGGGTCGTGCATGTGGAGGCACACCTGCTGGACGGCATAGGCGATGTCGGGCCTGGTGAAGATGAGGTATTGAAGTGCCCCGGCAATGCTCCGATAGCCGGTCGGATCGGCGACCGGGGGTCGGCGGCGGAGACCTTGCCCTGCGTGCTCACCGGGGTCGCGCGGGGCTTGCACTCGGCCATGCCAGCGCTCTCAAAAAGGTCGACGGTGTACTGCCGCTGGTGAAGGAACATGCCCTGGGGACGGCGCTCGACGGTGACCCCTAGGAAGTGGTGGAGCGCCCCTAGGTCCTTCATCGCGAACTCCTGCTGGAGGCAGGAGATGATGCGACGCAGGAGCCCAAGGGAGGAGGCGATGAGCACAATATCGTCGACGTAGAGGAGGAGGTACGCAGTGTCCGGGCCGCGACAGAGGAGGAACAGGGACATGTCAGACTTGGCTTCGATGAAGCCCTGCGAACACAAGAAGGTGGCGAAGCGACTGTACCAAGCCCGAGGGTCGAGGGACTTGTTGAGCTTGCAGACCATGTCGGGGTGAGCAGGGTCGACAAACCTAACGGGCTGAGTGCAGTAGACCGTCTCTGTCAGGGTGCCGTGGAGGAAGGCGTTCTTCACGTCGAGCTGGTGGACCGGCCAGTCCCTGCATAGAGCGAGAGTCCGAACAGTCCGGACGGTGGCAGGCTTGACCACCGGACTGAAGGTTTCGTCGTAGTCGACCCCAGGACGCTTGGTGAAGCCCCGAAACAAATAGCGGGCCTTGTACCGCTCTAGAGACCCGTCGGTGTTCAGCTTCAGCTTGAAGATCCATTTCCCGGTGACCACGTTGGCGCCATGGGGACACGGCACCAGGTCCCAGGTGTGGTTAGCCTGGAGAGCCTTGTACTCCTCTTCCATGGCACGCCGCCACTACGGGTCGGCAAGCGCACCACGGACAGTCGTGGGCACCGGCGAAAGGGCCAGAGGAGGTCGCGAAGAGAATCAAGCGAACACGGGCCCGGAGGACATCCGCCACGCACCGGGTGACCATCGGGTGAATGTGTCGAGGATCCCGGTGGACGATGACGGGGTGATAGGCAGGGGGCTCGACGCGAGGGCGAACCGGTGCACCGCGACGACCGAGGCGCTAGTACGTCTGGATGGGGTCGGTGTCGGGGCCGTACGTGGCGGTGCAGGAGACGCCGGAGCCGGACGGGGCTGGGCGGGAGACGTCGGGGCCGCACGTGGCGACGGAGGAGACGCCGAGGCCGCGCGTGGCTGTGAAAGGGAGGGCGGCGCCGGCGGGGTCGCGCGAGGCGACGTAGGGGACGTCGAGGCCGCACGAGGCTGTGCAGGGGAGGGCGTCGCAGGCGGGGCCACGCAGGGTGGCGCGATGGACGAACCTGTAGGGGACACAAGGTCGAGATCGAGGAACACGTCGAGCTCGGTGAGAGAGGCAGTGGAAGAAGAGGAAAAGGGGAAATCCGACTCATCGAAAACGACGTGACAAGAGATGAGGACTCTATGTGAGGTGAGGTCAAGACACCGGTACCCCTTATTATAGATGGCCAAAAAGCACGAGGCCCGTGAGCCCGGCACGAAGCCCGCTTTTTGGGCCCGGTCCGAGCCCGGCACGGTAGAATAAGCGGGCGGGCTTGGACAGGAAACTAGGCACGGCGGGCTAGCCCGGCACGGCCCGTTTACCTCTAAGCCCGTTTTTTTACACTAAAACGTGCTTACCGGCCCGTTTAGCCCGCTTTTCGGCCCGTTTTTTCGTGCTAAACGGGCCGGCCCGGCCCGTTTAGGCCCGCTGCGGGCCGGGCTTGGACAGAAACTTAAGCCCGCTGGCTCAGCAGGCCCGGCCCGGTTTTGGCCGGGCTTCACCGGCCCGGGCCGGGCCGGGCCGGCCGGCCCGTTTGGCCATCTCTACCCCTTATGGTCGGGGGAGTATCTGAGGAAGACACAGCGAGTGGAGCGGGGCGCTAACTTATGAGGAGCAGTGGAGGCGAGATTAGGGTAGCAAGCGCACCCGAAGACACGAAGATGATCATAGGAGAGGTGGATGCCGAAAAGAGCGAAGTAAGGAGTGGGGTGGACAACCGCCTTGGTGGGGAGACGGTTGAGGAGGTAGGTGGCAGTGGTGGGGGCCTCAGCCCAGTAGTGAGTAGGAAGGGAAGCCTGAAAGAGCAGAGAGCGCATGACATCGTTCGTTGTGCGAATCATGCGCTCAGCCCTACCGTTCTGAGGAGACGTGTAGGGGCACGACATACGGAGGTGGACGTCGCAAGAGAGGAAAAAGTCACGGGACGCATTGTTATAGAACTCGCGCCCGTTGTCACACTGGACACTCCGGATGGTGCGACCGAACTGAGTGGATACTCAAGCGAAGAAGTGAGACAGGGTAGGATAAGTGTCTGACTTCTGACGTAAAGGAAAAGTACACAAATAGTGCGAGAAGTCATCGAGAATGAGTAAATAATATTTATAGCCAGAAATGCTGATTACAAGGGATGTCCATACATCACAGTGTACCAGATCAAAAATGCCTGCTGCCCTAGAAGAGGAGGTGAGGAATGGGAGCCTAACATGGCGACCTAACTGACAAGCATGACAGAGGTGCTCAAAAGATCCCCTACAACCAAAAACAGAGGTACTACTGGAGAGCTTGGACATCACATCACGCCTGGGGTGGCCGAGACGACGATGCCAAGTCACAGAGGAGGCGGCCACTGCAAGAACATGCGGGGCAGAGGTCGATGTAGGGGAAGCAGGCAGGCAAAGCGTGTAGAGGGGCCCGGGGCTGTCACACCGAGCGGGAAGGGTCCTGGTGGCAAGATCCTTCACAGACAGACCAAACGGGTCAAACTCCATAGAACAAGAGTTGTCAGTAGTGAACTGACGGACGGAAAGAAGATTCAGAATGATGTTAGGGGCGACAAGGACGTTGGTTAAACGGAAAGGACCAGGAAGGACCGCGTCACCTAATGAGGTGACGGGTAGGGAAGATCTATTTCCAACAACGATGGAAGAAGGAAGGGAGGGATGGGGGGAGAGGTGGAAGACAGAATACCTGCGTCCGGGGTGGTGTGGTAGGAGGCGTCAGAGTCAGCCACCCAGTCAGAGACCAAGGTGGGCGGGGCCAGCGTCATCGTGGAGAAGGAGCTGGCGAGAGACTGCGCGTCCCACCCATTAGTTCAGGGCCCCCACACGGGTTGGGCCAGAGGCCTCGGGAGCGGAAGGAGCCCCTGTTGAGGCTGGGGAGGAGCCAAGGGCGCCGCCGGAGGTGGAGCGACAAAGAAGACCTGCTGAGAGGTGGGGGGAGGGGCCGAGGCACCCGCGGACGGCCCGGGCCACATGTGAATGGTGCCAGTCCACGGGTTGTAGAAGGATGGCCACTGAGAGCCACCCTGGCCGCCCGATGTGCCACCGCGTCCACTCTTGCGATCGTGGTCGCGACACCCCCCCCCCCCGGGAGCCAATAGGCTGCCGAGGAGCTCCAGAGGGCGGGGGCGAAGTGCTGTGAAGAGGAACCCCCCCCCCCCCCCCCCCGAAGTCAGAGGGAGCAGCCCGAGGCGCGCTGTAGAAGAAGGTTAAGCACGAGGCTCTCATCAGTGATGGGGGCCCCGAGGGTGCGGAGAGTGTCCGCCATCGTCTTCATCTGACGGCAATACTTGTCCACAGAGAGATCACGCTGAGCAAGCTGGCGGAAAGCGATCTCAAGGTACAGAATCCGAGACTGGCGGTTGCCGAGGAACTGAGCCTCAAGGGCACCCCCTAGATCCGGTGAGCAGTATCGTCCGACACTCGAACGATGTCCTGAAGCTCGGCCGTGAGGGTGCCATGGATCCAAGAAAGCACCACCTCATCCATCAGGAGCTAATCCTCCATCGAGTCAGCGACCATGGAGAGGACGTGGTCGGCAAGGGCGTAGCGGCGGAGGGTCTACAGGACCTGGTCGCGCCACCGAGGGTACTGAGTGGAGTCCGGCGCGAGAACATCGGTGACAGTTGCCTGGATGCTGGTGATGGTGAGGGCCGCCGCCTGAGCGTGAAGAGTTGAGGCTGGGGCGGGCGCGGGCTCGAAGGTGTCGGCGCTGTGACGAGCGGACGAGGGGGAGCCATACGACACGCCATTGCCAGCGAGACGGCGGTAGGTCTCGACGTACTGGCGCTCGATAGCGTCAACAACCGCCTGCTCCTGCTCAAGAGCACGGGCGGCGTCCTGGGCCCGCTGGCGAGCCGCAGTAACGGCTGCCCGGGTGGCGGCGAGGATGGCTGCAGTGTCATCCGAAGGAGCGCGCAGGGATGAGGTGACGGCGGACGGCTGGCTGTAGACAATCATCAGCGATGGGCAGTCACGCACGTGGGCCCCAACCGTCATGCCGAGAGAGACATGGGGAAAACCCGGCGCTAACAGCTAGGAACGAAGCAGGGCGACATCCGGCAGGGAGAGCGTGCTAGAGGGGAAGCTGGGGGAGAGGACTGTGGCGTCGGGGAGGGAGCCGCCAGGGTCCGGCCAAGACCCGTCGGGGCCAGAGACGACCGCCAGGGGCGCGAGAGCGGTCGGCACGGATCTAGCGGACAGAGGAGCGCCCAGCGCGGGTCGGGTGGGCAGAGGGAATGGCGGCGCGGGTCAGGTGGGCAAAGGGGTGGCCGGCATGGCCGGATCCGGCGGTGGCGCGGGCGGAGGAGGCGCGTCAGGCGGAGGAGGCGCGTCAGGCGGAGGAGGCGCGTTAGGCGGAGGAGGCGCGTCGACGGCCACGAAGACGAGCCCTGGCGGCGCACCGGCATCGGAAGAGGCGCGCGCAGGGCCGGACACAGCCGCCAGGGGCGCGGCAAGCGCCGTCCGGTAGGAGAGAGGGGGAAGGGGGAAGGGGTCGCCGACGGAGGAGGGAGGGGCGGCGGGCGGCCGGCCATGGTGGCGGCGGCGGCTGTAGGGAGAGAAAACCTAAGGCTAAGATACCATAGTGGACTGTATTGTACACAGAAGAACCCTAGCTACAGGGATACAAATAAAGAGAACCCTAATGGGCCAGGCCCATATACATAAGCACTCTAACAATTCCAAATTATAATGCATTTTGGCTTTTCTAGATAAGTAGCTTTTGCTATGCACTTAGACATACAGTCAGTCTAGATACATAATTAAAGCAATGTATCTAGAAAAGCCAAAACATCCTATAATTTGAAAATATTTATGATGTGTACTAAGAAATATTAGACTAATAGTGGAATAGTTTTTCATAATAAATAGATTTAGAGATACAAATGTTGATACTATTTTATATAAATCCAGTCAAACTTAAAAAACTTAACTCCTCAAAAAATGGAATGTGCATTCTTGTTGGGACAAGAATCAAACCATATCAATCCGTTGGACAGCCTTCAGACACTTTTTACCATGAATAAATCTTCATAAACATATATCATAAATACCTCGATTTCCAACTATGTGTGCCAACTTGTTAATAAGTGCAGATTTTCCTGCACCAACAGGCCCATAGAGAAGTACAGGCCACTTCTGGCCAACTGCCATCAAAGCTACCTCGTAACTCTTTCTTAAAGTAGCTGTAAGCACGAACGGGCTGGCAGATAACATAATCACAGATAAGTGTATGTGACCCAAATGCAGTGAGAAACAAGGAACAATGGAAACTAAAGGTGAAATGCTCATACCTTCCCATGCTATGATTTCCTACTGTTACAACATCTGGCCAATCCAACAAACATTCAGGCAAAGTAGCGAGACCATCTATACTACTTTTTGAATTTTCATTGTCATTCTGAAGATATAAAGATGCTTTCTCTAAGGAAGTGTCCATGCAAAACTCCTTCCACCTAAAGGCACAACAGGTTGTTACCATAATACCATGGTGCTCTCCAGTTTCAAAACAAAAGAAACAATAGCAAGAGAAAGAAAGAGTAAGATCCACCTCAGAAAACATTTAAATGCTTCATCTGCTCGCAGGCCAAAACTTTCAATAGCCATATCGCTTGCTTTTAAAACCACCATAAGAATATGTATCGTGCACCATTTCAAGTCCAATCCAACAGTATAAAGTGAGGAGTCAACTAAACTATAGTCAGTGGTACTATGTACAAGGTCTAAAAAGCAAGACCAATCCCATTGTTCACAAAATACTCTGGGCTCCAATTCTAGAAACCGGTAAGATACTTGTGCAGCAACAAGAAACAAATGCAGTTCCTGGAAGCAAACAGTATCAAACACAATGTAAACCATGTAAGTACAGTGTGAGACTCCGAGTACAACTCAAATCCAACAGTTAAAATCACTTGCAGAGTTGAAGTTGTAGTGATAAGTTGTGAAGCAGTTACGCAGGTCATATTAGTGGAAATGAGAGGTGAGACAGACATGCATGTGACATGTCATAAGAGACAGACATGCATTTGACACATGTCATAACTCATAAGTACCTTGGAAGGAACTTGTGATGTCAAACTTGCACATAGAAGCCTTTGGAATGGTGGTGGTGAAAACTTGTAGTAGTTCAATACAGATCTGCCAGAAATTATAGTGGTAAGCAAGTTGCATGACATAAATCTAATCTTGGTCTACATGCCATGATTGCAAAAAGATTCAACTAGTTAAAAGTAGGCAACAATGTGTCATTAGATAGATACAATGGACCATAATAAACTATATAAAGCTCCAAACCAATGTGTGATGTGGTTTATTAGGAAAGCGGGCACAAGAAAATTTCCTGATAACTGAAACCAGTGCATGTAACTTTTGGCATATGTAACTACTAATGCTGAGAATGGTTCCGGATCTTCTAATCCACTGAGATAATGCGAATTATGGTGTGCAGGCTTTAATCAGCAGATATTTTAGTTCCACCTGAAAGATACTTGCATCTGTGAAAACTGTGGCATTTGTATTTGAACCAAAAAATTATAGTAGTTTTTTACTCCTTATCCACCCAAATCATTACCCGACATGGATTCCACAGAAGGCCAGATTCATGAACATTGAAGGGCAAAATTAGCCCTCCCTAGCAAGCAGGATTCATAATGCAGGTTTGATGGACAATCCAAATAACACCAGCTAGCGAGGTTATTCTTTTCCCCAGTATATGCAATTGGTAAACTAAAACATGCATATACTTCAAATTAGACTGCATGATCAGAGATGATAACATTTTTCATGGCTCGGTCCATTAAACTAAATTAAACATCCTACAGCAAGTCTCGATGTTTACTGTCTGATGATACCAAAAAAATGATCAGAGCTTAGTGCCTAGCAGAAAAGTAGTTATTGTGGTCAATTAGGTGCCTACATAAATGGCAGGCACAAGCTAAGAAACAGGTTAATTGCAATGCTCCAAATTTAGTGTGACGAATTGGGACTGCAAACAAGTACTAATCACTTCACCTGAGCAAGTAGGGTGCGAGGTCGAGGGCGCGCGCTAGCGCGAGGCACGCGATCTCGTGCAGCCGCAGGAGCCTACGCCTGGAGAGGTAGAACTCAATGACGCGGACGTCCCTCTCCCCGGCCTCATCCTCCAGGTGGGCGGCGTCATCATTCCACGCCTGCAGCCTGGCGCGAGCGTCATCGTTGCACGCGTGCAGTCTGGCGCGGAGCAGCGCGACGGCCTGGTTGATAAGGGCCGGCGCAAGCGGGAGGAAGCAGCCCAGCACGGGGATGGTGTAGCGCGGATGCAGCAGTGGCTCGGCGAGCGCGGCGGTGACGTCGTCGCGAGCGGGGGGCGCGGCGGCCGGCGACGAGGCAAGCTCGTGGAGACGCGGGTCGGAGTGGAGCGTCGGGCAGCGGGCTAGTAGCCGCGCGAGGGCCTCGGTCGTGGAGAAGACTCCGTCGAGCGACATAGGCGCGGTGCGGCAGCGGCGGAGTGGGATGTGGGACTAAAGAGAACGATGATTTGTGGGGGGCGCGCGTATATATTGGGTGGTGGTGCGCTGGTGGTTTAGGTTAGGGTTTTAGCGCGGGTTAGGCTATCTCCAATCTTCATATCTCACGCACTATATTACTCGCTCTTTGAAACTCCATGTTATAAATATTATAATCTATAGTTTAAAACAATATTCTGCACGCCCATACACACGCTCTACTGGAGAAGGCCTTAGACTATCTCCAGCAGCGTCCCCTAAATTTCGTCCCCTAAAGGAATATTCTATGTCCTTTACAGAACACTCTAAAAGATTCTGTCATCTATATATTCTCCGTCTCCAGCAGCGTCCTCTAAATTCCATCCCCTAAAGCTACAGTGTTAACAGATTCACATTTTCCATTTCTTTTTCATTTTTCTTTGTTTTCTTCTCATTTGACACTATATAAATGATCCGAAAAAATTGTATTTATTAATTTTTAAAGCAATAAATTCGAAATATCAATAATAATTACATTGATTGTTTTGTTGTTGTGTAATTGTTGTCGGTAACGCGCCACATAGTATAATATCGTTGCGAAAATAAGTTTTGAAATGGACAAGCTTGCACTGTAAACCAGTACTCTTCTTCGAGAAGCCATAGCCTTGCTTCCCTTGCACGACAAGCGCTCGTCTTCTATCCGAAGCGTACTTCCTCTATAAATACCAAGTGACCCTTCCATACTTCACTCAACCTTGCCTTTACAAACTCGACAACCATGAATCCCTACTTAGAAAACAATTTTCTTGTGCGCTTGATGGAAGAAATGGAAGAGGAAGAAGAAGAGTTGCAGTTGGCGAGGCACATGGTCAATAGGAGGCGACGTGCACGCAATGAGCGTCGTCATGGTGGTTCGATTCCAGGGCGTGTTAGGATTCATCGTGATCACATGAGCGGTGATGCAAGAATCCGAGCGGACTACTTTGGAGCCAACCCGGTGTACACGGATGCTCAATTTCGTAGGAGGTATTTACAATGAACACATTATTTTTACCATGTACAAAACTTTATGACCCGTATTATGACACATGAATTCTATGGTAGGTTCCGCATGCGTCGCCATGTCTTTGAGCGCCTTGTTGATGTTGTGCAACAAGTGGATCCTTATTTTATTCAACGTCCAAATTGTGCGGGTGAGATTGGTCTTTCTGCTCTACAGAAAGTTGTTGCTGCTGTTCGAATCCTTGCTTACGGTATTCCAGCTGATGTCGTTGACGAATACGTGCGTATTGGGGAATCTACTGCTCATGAGGCATTGAAACACTTTTGCACGGCCGTCCAAACCGCGTTTGCTCCGTATTATCTCCGTGCACCAAATGCAGAAGATATCGCACGCCTTCTCCAAGTTGGCGAGTCACGTGGGTTTCCTGGTATGCTTGGTAGTGTTGATTGCATGCATTGGGAGTGGCGTAACTGCCCAAGTTCATGGAAGGGGATGTTTACAGGGCGTGGTAAACATCCTACCATGATCTTGGAAGCTGTTGCGTCGTATGACCTGTGGATATGGCATGCATATTTTGGTCTGCCAGGTAGTTGCAACGACATAAATGTTCTTCACCGTTCAAACCTTTTCGAAAGGCATCTGAGCGGTGACACACCTCCTGTTTCATTCACTGTGAATGGTCACACGTACAATATGGGATATTACCTAGCAGACGGGATTTACCCAGACTGGCCCGCATTTGTGAAGACAATCCGTAACCCCTACGACGTTAGAACCCAACACTTTGCAACAATTCAAGAGTCTGCTCGAAAAGATATAGAACGAGCTTTTGGTGTACTCTAGAAGAGATGGGGTGTGGTCCGTGGACCTGCATACGGTTGGAGTCCTGAACACATTGGGGACATCATGAAAACATGCATAATATTGCACAACATGATAGTAGAAGACGAAGGTCCATTGTCTTTGAACACAACCTTTGAAAACATCGGAGTGCTGGCAGACACAACTCAAGGTTCAATGGAAGAGCGCAACGACTTCGTCAATCAAAGGTACAACCAACTGAAAGACCGCAACAAATATACTCAGCTTCAGGTAGATCTGATACACCATCACTGGGCGCGACATGGATTCGGAGTTGCATAGGACGCAATGAAACAAGTTCTGTCATGGTTGTTCTTATCTACTGTCGAACTGTCTTTGTTTACTTTTCATTGTTCTACTGTCTGTGTTAGTGTCATGTCTGTTCTACTTCATGTGTCAAGTGTGTGTACTGTGTGTCTGAGTGTCGAAGTGTAGTAGTGTCATGTCTGTTCTACTTCATGCTGGTGTTTCAATTCAATAAGGAGTACTACTGTCATGCAACCACATGTGTGTACAAATGCTAAACAAAAACTGCACCAAGCTCACAGTTCATGAAACCAAATAGTTCAACACATATAGTAAAACATTCAGGTACAAACCATGACAAATAGTTCAAAACAATAACTTGAAAACAAATAGTTCAAAGACGACCTAAAAAATCTGCTACAAACCAGATTACGATCTGACGACAGCAAGCTCACAGTAACAAGTCCGAGTATGCCTCAATTCATAAACGACAAACAAACATATTAAGTAAGGAACCTTCACTGGCCAGATGAAGTAGACCCAGTAACCCTTGCCAGTATCTCTTGTTGCTTGGCTTCATAGTACTGCCGGAGGAGAGGGTTACATTTGCTCAAATCCATGCTTAAGATCATTATCTCCTCTTCCTTGTCCTCCTTTAGTTTCTGCCTTTCAAGCCTTAATTTTTCTAGGTTCAACTTCTTCTTTTCAAGGAGCAATTTCTGCCTCTCATTTCTGTTCATTGAATCCAACTTCTTTTCCTCAGTTGTAACAGCTGTTTTGTACACTGACAGGCGCTCCAAAGATAGATCACCCATGTGTGTCATAAACTCAGAATCTGATGAAGATGTGTCCACAGATTTAGTCCTCTTTGCCTTTTTCTTCGAAGAATCTCGACCAAGGGGCCTCTTGGATGTGAAGCTTGATGGTACAGATTCTTCTGCATCCAAATCGACAGTGTTAGAATGTGTGGGATTAGCGTTGGCTTGCTGTTGTTGTTGACCCATGTGGTTGTCCATCCATTTTGGTTGGTCCTTAAGAATGGCCCGACAGTGTAAAAAGTGGAAAGGCTTCTTCTCAATTGCTGCAAACCTAGAAGCTGCCAGTGATGTCTGCCACATATAACAAATGGTTACAACAGGAACCTACAAACAAACCACTAAATAGTGATGTGAAAATGTTACATGAAAGATTTACCTTGTCTGCGTCACTGAGTCCACTAGGATTCTGTCGGAGGACTGCCATCATGTATCCAGCGAAAGTGGAACACTGTGTTTTGATAGTATCCCATCTACTCATCAAAGATTTTGTGGACCTTTCTGGTAATGTTCCTCGTCTTGAGTTGTATGCTTGAGTAATTCTACTCCAAAATCCTTGACGTTTCTGGAATGTGTTAATAATGGGATCGCAACTAACAGCAAGCCATGCATGGCATACCCTTGTGTCCTCTTCAGCAGTGAAGTTTGCTAGCTTAGTTCTTTGAGTTGGCTTTTTAGTAACAGCTGGTGTTCTTGAGCCCTCGGGTTGCCCATCAACTGGAAATTCAGAGTGTTGTGTTCCGATAGGCTGCTCGTCAATCTGGCTAAGGAAGCTTCCATATTGAGACATCACCTGGTTCCAATCACTACCCATTCTATGTAATACAGGCAGATCAAAACATGATATAAATGAGCATGTAGTGAACATGTAACATGGTATAAAGTAAGGCAAACACAGTCGAAGAAAACACATTAATTATTGTAGTAACTGAACCGGATTCAGTTTACATAGACCAGAACATTAAACTCCCCCAAAAGCATGATCATACCAACCGACAAGTACACCTGAACATAGACCTAAACATGCTACATTACTTGTACTGAAGTTAAACCTAGAACACTAGTACGGATATGTGTCGTCGGTTGAGTAGTCACGACCATCGTCGTAGCCCACAAGGTCTTCATACTTAATTGGTGACTCTTCGTCTATCAGTAGCTCGTCTTCTGAACCATCTTGTATGAGAAGCTCCTCTACTGCTTCCTCTTGTTGCGGATGTTCTTTCACTTCACTCTTAGCCATATTTTCTACCTCCCACTGCGTTTGCACTGCTACGTCTTCAAGATCCTTGGCGAGGTCGTCAATCTCAACTAGTGCTCGGTTCAATTCGTCCAACAAAGGTGAGTTGAAAGGCTGGAAGGCTGATTTGACGACATCAACGATGTCACAACTACGCTTTTGAACAACTCTGAGCAGAGTAGCCAGTGCTTTACGGAGCTTTTCGTTCTCCGAATCCATGGCTACATCAAACACAGTGTTCAATTAGTTAACACCGACTACAATTTAAGTATGTTATACAAACTACTCAATCCAAGGGATTCCAAACTATGAGTACAGAGTTATAATTTGCAGATTAGGTTACCTGTTGCATCTATGTGAACCTATTATAAATTTGTAGATTAGGTTACCATGGTCGCATACAAAATTCATGTTGAGTAATTTTAATCTGGACAGAACGGAATCATAGGGGACGAACAACCCCCCAAACCCGAAATGGATCCCGCAACAATAAGCCATTGATGCATGAAATTCATGCGCATTATTTACAATGCTCAAGATCGTAAACCCTAAACATCCCAGAAACCCTAATCCATACTACCGAATACGAACAATAGAATACGGTAATGATTAAACAAAAAAGGATTTGTGTAGTTCGTACCTCGCTGTTCGCGGATCTGCCTCGGTGGACCGAATCGAAGACGAAGACGACGGCGGCGAGGAGGTTCTCTTCCTTTTGCCGGCTGCCTTCAACGAAGTCGGCGGACGACGAAGCCTTTTGCCGATGGCGACTCTCCGGCGACGAACAGGGGGAAGCTGGCTTGGATCTTCGGTTACGGGGGGTCGCGCGGCCTCGGTTCCAAGGGGTGCGAGCTCTACGCCGACAGACCCGCCTCCGCACGGCCGCTTCTCGCCCTCCTGCCTCGATGCCGGCGGCGAAGCGCGCCGGATCGAGGGCTCGGCCCCGGAAGAAGCAGTCGCCAGCGCGGGGTACGAATGCGGGGAAGTTTCCTGGCGACGGCTGGTGGACGAAGAGCGCGGATAGCGCACTCCCGGAGCCCTCCACATTTAGAGTGCCTGCCACATCCTCTAAAATTTAGAGGACGGTATAGAGTGCCTTGCTGGAGCCGTAGGGGACCTGACAGTCCTCTATATTTAGAGGACAGGACCCTTTACAGGGTGCTATTGGAGACAGCCTTAGCGGTGGTGCGAGCTTGTGCGTGGAGTGGTTCTGAGCCTTGGTTTCGGAACCCTTGACCTTCAAGTGATGTAAACCAATCTCTATCTCTACCTCTACTCTATGGTCTACCCCTATATAATCCACCACTTAAAACATCACTAAGTTCACACAACAATTTATCTCTAGTCATCTTCCACCATTAGAGGCTAGTTTGAGAGCTACATTTTTCTAAGTGATTTCTATATCCCCAAGAGAAAATGAACTAATTTCCCTTGAGAAAATGAAAATCCCGTGGAAAATTGGGGTTTCCAAACTAGCCCTAAAATCAACGCTCTAGATTACCTCATCCCTCCTCCCTCAATCGCATCCAACGGTCATTATTCTTTGAATCATCCCTCATCTCTCACATCTACCCTCCCTAGCTCCTAGCCCCCGCCAACGCCCCACGTCGCACCCTCAATCACATCGCCTGGACAATCGACCCACGTCACAATCATGTCGTGACACGTCCACGGTGACAAAGTCGCAACCTCGACCTCCACCTTACATGGACAACGCCACCACCGCCCTAAGCCCGCCTCACAGCATGCTCGGCTCGCCTAGACGATCGAGGCCTCCACCGCCATCGTGACCCCGACCATAGCACGTCTAAGGTGACCACGTCGTGAACTCGGCCTCCACGCCCCAGCCCCTTGAGAGCACCTAGAGGCGGTGAATAGGTGATCCTGTAAAAATAACTCAACAAAACAAACTTGGACTAATATTAGATTAGTGAAAGCAAAAGCCAAGTCCGAATGAAGAGGATGAGAGGAGTGAACTTCTTCATTAAGTTGCTCTCACAAGGTGAGTATTAAACTTAGAGTAATTATGAAGTGAAGTGAACAACTAGAAAGAGTAGAATCGCTATAAACAATAAAGACAAGTGACACGACGATTTATCTCGTGGTTCGGTCAAGCGTAAAATGCTTGCCTCATCCACGTTGTAGTGTCCCAATGAACGAGGGTTGCACTCAACCCCTCTTAAGTGATCCACTAATTAACTTGAGTACCACGGTTCTCTTTCTTATCTCAACTTTTTCCCGTTGTGAGGAATCTCCATGATTTGGAGTCTCTAACGCTTTACAGGGTTGATCTCAAATGAACTCAAGAGTAACACACAAGATACAAAGTTACAACAACACATGCACACAAGTCGAGAGAATAGCACAAGAGACGATGCAACAGAGTTAGAACTTAAAACACGTACTCGAATCTCAATCTATCAAAGCAAAAGCATGATCGCAGTGTCTTAGGATGTTCAAAGGATGCTTGGTGTAGTGCTCCATGCGCCTAGGGGTTCCTTTTATAGCCCCAAGGGACCTAGGAGCCGTTGAAGCTCCATTTGGTAGGCTTCGGTTGCCTTCTGTCCGTTGGGCATGCCGGACAGTCCGGTGCACTACCGGACAGTGAACAATGTGTGATTCCATTCCTTGTTTGGCGAATCCGACTGTTACCAGCCTCTAGTCCCATGGCACACCGGACAGTCTGGTGCGACCTGGTGACCGCTGGCTGAGCACATGTGGCACCTGTTGTTCGCGCGATCGATCGTTGGCTGAGCGCGCGACTGACACACCTGACAGTCCGGTGCACACCGGACAGTCCGGTGAATTATAGCTGCAACGCTCTGGCTTTTCCCGAGAATGGTCTGTTCACCAAGTGCGCCAGTCTAGCAGTGTTCGGTGCACACCAGACAGTCCGATGTCCACCACAGGCTCGTGCAAGTTTGGTTGGACTTAGCCAAACTTCTCCCTTTGAATTTCTCTCGCTTTGAGAAGTTCCCTAGCACTTAGTAGAACATAGTTAGTACCAAAGATAATTTACTAAGTGCTATAATCATACCTTCGTGTCGGCGTTTCGAGACCGGGGGGTCCCTAGGCCGACGAGTGAGATGTCGCCGCGTGCCCCAGCCCAGATGGGTCGGCGCGAGGCCAAGCGCGAATGGGGGAAGGAAAGGCAGCCGGAGACGGGCGTGAGAGAGGTGGAAATCCCGCGGCCTTCGTGTTCGTCTCGCGCCCAGGTCGGGTGCGCTTGCAGTAGGGGGTTACAAGCGTCCACGCGGGAGGGGGAGCGAGCGGCCTCACGCGAGCGCCTGTCCCGTCCTCGTCCCCGCGCGGCCAACCTTCTGTAAGAGGGCCCTGGTCCTTCCTTTTATAGGCGTAAGGAGAGGATCCAGGTGTACAATGGGGGGTGTAGCAGAGTGCTACGTGTCTAGCGGAGGAGAGCTAGCGCCCTAAGTACATGCCGTCGTGGCAGCCGGAGAAGTTTTGGCACCCGGTTCGTGTGGTGTCGTGGCCGTCGGAGGAGCGCTGGAGCCCGGTGGAAGGACAGCTGTCGGGGCTGTCGAGTCCTTGCTGACGTCCTCTTGCTTCCGTAAGGGGGCTGAGAGCCGCCGTCGTCATAGAGCGTGCGGGGCGCCATCATTGCCTATCTGGCGGAGCGAGCCAGATGGGACGCCGGTCTTGTTCCCCGTAGCCTGAGTCAGCTTGGGGTAGGGTAATGATGGCGCCTCCTGTCGACGTGGTCGGTTCGTGCCATAGGTTGGGCGATGTGGAGGCTCCTCCGAGGTCGAGGTCGAGTCTGTCTTCCGTGGCCGTGGTCGAGTCCGAGCCCTTGGGTCGGGCGAGGCGGAGACCGTCGGCTGAGGCCAGGGCTGAGTCCGAGCCCTGGGGTCGGGCGAAGCGGAGTTCGTCGCCTTCTGGGGCTGAGCCCAAGTCCGAGCCCTGGGTCGGGCGGATCGGAGTTCGTCGTCTTCCGGGGCTGAGCCCGAGTCCGAGCCCTGGGTCGGGCGGAGCGGAGTTCGTCGTCTTCCGGGGCTGAGCCCGAGTCCGAGCCCTGGGTCGGGCGGAGCGGAGTTCGCCATCTTCTGGGGCTGAGCCCGAGTCCGAGCCCTGGGTCGGGCGGAGCGGAGTTCGCCGTCTTCCGGGGCTGAGCCCGAGTCCGAGCCCTGGGTCGGGCGGAGCGGAGTTCGCCGTCTTCCGGGGCTGAGCCCGAGTCCGAGCCCTGGGTCGGGCGGAGCGGAGTTCGCCGTCTTCCGGGGCTGAGCCCGAGTCCGAGCCCATGGTCGGGCGGAGCGGAGCTTCCTATGGTGCCTGAGGTCGGGCCTGACTGCCTGTCAGCCTCACTCTGTCGAGCGGCACAGCAGTCGGAGCGGCGCAGGCGGCGCTGTCCTTCTGTCAGGCCGGTCAGTGGAGCGGCGAAGTGACTGCGGTCACTTCGGCTCTATCGACTGGAGGACGCGTGTCAGGATAAAGGTGTCAGGCCACCTTTGCATTAAATGCTCCTGCGATCTGGTCGGTTGGCGCGGCGATTTGGTTAGGGTTGCTTCTTGGCGAAAACAGGGCCTCGGGCGAGCCGAAAGTATGTTCCTCGCTGGAGGGGGGCCTTGGGCGAGACGAAAATCTCCCGGGGTCGTCTGCCCTTATCCGAGGCTAGGCTCGGGCGAGGCGTGATCGAGTCCCTCGAATGGACCGATCCCTGACTTAATCGCACCCATCAGGCCTTTGCAGCTTTATGCTGATGGGGGTTACCAGCTGAGAATTAGGAGACTTGAGGGTACCCCTAATTATGGTCCCTGACAGTAGCCCCCGAGCCTCGAAGGGAGTGTTAGCACTCGCTTGGAGGCTTTCGTCGCACTTTTTTGCAAGGGACCAGCCTTTCTCGGTTGCGTTTTGTTCCGGTGGGTGCGCGCGAGCGCACCCGCCGGGTGTAGCCCCCGAGGCCTCGGAGGAGTGGTTTGACTCCTCCGAGGTCTTAATGCCTCGCGTAATGCTTCGGCCGGTCTGGTCGTTCCCTCATGCGAGCTGGCCGTAGCCCGGGTGCACGGTTGGGTTCCAAGTTCTCGGGCTGGTATGTTGACGCTGTCAACGGTTTGGCCGGAGCCGGGTTTGCGAGAGCAGCCCCCGAGCCTCTGCACAGGGCGAGAGGGCGATCAGGGACAGACTCAACTTTTTTACATACGCCCCTGCATCGCCTTTCCACAAGGAGGAGGGGGGAAAGCGCCATGTTGCCCTCGGTGGGCGCCGAACATGGTGTCTCCGGTGAGCTGCTGGCGGGTAATCCGAGCGGACGTCCGTGCCCCATTTGCTATGGGTCGGCTAGAGGCCCAGAGGCGCGCCCAAAAGTACCTGCGGGTGATCTGCCGGACCCGGTCCCCTATCGACAGGGTCCGAGGGCTCGATGCCTCCCTCTAATGGGATTCCGTTACAAGATCGTTCCCGCTGGTCTCGAAAATGTCCTAGGGTACCTCGGGAGCGTAGCCCGAGCCTTGGTTATGTATCGAACGTACTCATGGTCATCCCTCGCTTTGTGTCTGAGGCGACTGTGAACCCTTCGAGGGCCAGCCTACGAACCCCTGATCAGTAGTGGGCGTGGAGCCCGAGTGGCCTGAGGCAGCCGTTGAACCCTTCCGAGGGGCCGGCCTTCGAACCTCTGACCAGTAGTGGGTGTGGAGCCCACGTGCTCTGAGGCGGCTGTTGAACCCCTTCGAGGGGCCAGCCTTCGAACCTCTGATCAGTAGGGAGGCTCAGAGCCTGGTTCCTTCACGGAGAAGGATCCTTTTCAGGGTATCCCCCTTTCTCGGTCCCTGTTGTAAGAGAGAGACAGAGGAAAAGGAAAAGGATACGAAATCGAGTGACGCGGCGTACCTTTTTTGACGCGGTCATTATGGCGAAGGCGAAGCGTCGCTCGCTTCTCCTGCTAGAGATGCCGCCTGTCCCGCCGCGGAGTTAATGCGACGGAGCGAGTGGTTCGCGGGGCGGCCGTTGCGCTTGCGCGAGCCGTTCGAGGAACGGAACACATGCGCGTCGTCTTCACGCCGTGAGAGAGGGCTCTCTCACTGCCCCAGGATGGGATGTAAGCTTGGCTGACGACGTGACCGCTGCTTCCGCCCGCCTGCCACTGCCATCACTGCCGGCCCATTTTTGGCCGCATTGACCGTCGCGCCTCGCTAGCACTGCTGGGTCGTACGCAGGGTTGCCTCGAGTCGTGGTACTGGTTCCGCAGTCGAGGAGGCGTGGCAGTGGTGCGAGTGGCGGTGCAGTTGCTTGCACGTAGCGACCAGCGCGCCGGTTGCATGACGCGTGGGCGTGGGCTTCCATGCTGGGTGCGTTGGAAGTCGGAGAGGTGCGCCCACTTGGCGCGGTTGCATGCCGCCTGCATGGCTGCCCGCCCTTTCGCCCGCTGGTCTGGGCAAAAGTGGAGAACTGCTTGTAACCGCTGGGAGGTTGCATGCACCGCGCGCGGCGGTTTGGCTCCTTCTGCTCTGGGCCGGCTTGCATGACGTGTGGGACCCAACCCCCGCGTCGTAGGGGGAGGACCTTGGAGCATGTTGGAGAATTTGTCGATGGCGACCAACAGGTGCGTGTAGCCCCCGGGTGCCTTCTGCAAGGGGCCGACGAGGTCCAGACCCCACACAGCAAAAGGCCAGGTGATGGGTATCGTCTGTAGAGCCTGAGCAGGCAGGTGGGTCTGCCTTGCGTAGAACTGACACCCTTCGCAGGTGCAGACAATTCTAGTGGCGTCGGCCACCGCCGTCGGCCAGTAGAAACCTTGTCGGAAGGCATTTCCGACAAGGGCTCGAGGTGCTGCGTGGTGGCCGCAAGCCCCCGAGTGTATCTCTCGTAGGAGTTCCCGACCTTCGGCGATGGAAATGCATCGCTGGAGGATGCCCGAGGGGCTGCGGTGGTAGAGCTCCTTCCCATCTCCCAGCAAGACGAACGACTTGGCGCGCCGCGCCAACCGCCGAGCTTCGGCTCGGTCGAGGGGTAGCTCTCCTCGGTGGAGATATTGCAGGTACGGGGTCTGCCAGTTTTGATCAGGCGTGACCCCACTTCGCTCCTCCTCGACATGCAGTGTCTCGCCCTCGGGGGCCGAGGGTACCTCGGGCTGAACCGAGGATGCCTCGGGCCGAGCCGAGGGTGCCTCGGACTGAGCCGAGGGTACCTCGGGCTGGGCCAAGGGTACCTCGGGCTGGGCCGAGGGTGCCTCGGGCTCGGGCGTGTCGTCGATCTTGACGGAGGGTTGATGCAGGTCTCGGGAGAAGACGTCCGGGGGAACCGTTGTTCGCCCCGAGGCTATTTTAGCCAGCTCGTCCGCAGTCTCGTTGTAGCGCCGGGCGATGTGGTTGAGCTCGAGCCCGTAGAACTTGTCTTCCAGGCGCCGAACCTCATCGCAGTAGGCCTCCATCTTCGGGTCGCGGCAGTGGGAGTTCTTCATGACTTGGTCGATGACGAGCTGCGAGTCACCGCGAGCGTCGAGGCGTCGGACCCCTAGCTCGATGGCGATCCGCAACCCGTTGACCAGAGCCTCGTACTCAGCCACATTGTTGGACGCCGGGAAGTAGAGGCGTAGCACGTAGCGTAGGTGCTTCCCGAGGGGCGAGATGAAGAGTAGGCCTGCGCCGGCTCCCGTCTTCATCAGCGACCCGTCGAAGAACATGGTCCAGAGCTCCGGTTGGATCGGAGCAGTTGGGAGCTGGGTGTCGACCCATTCAGCCACGAAGTCCGCCAAGACCTGGGACTTGATTGCCTTCCGAGGGGCGAACGAGATTGTTTCGCCCATGATTTCCACCGCCCACTTTGCGATTCTACCCGAGGCCTCTCGGCACTGGATGATCTCCCCCAGGGGGAAAGATGACACCACAATTACCGGATGAGACTCGAAGTAGTGTCGCAGCTTCCGCCGCGTCAGGATCACCGCGTACAACAGCTTCTGAACTTGCGGGTAGCGGATCTTGGTCTCGGACAGTACCTCACTGATGAAGTAGACTGGCCTCTGGACGGGCAATCCATGCCCCTCTTCTCGTCTCTCAACCACAATCGCGGCGCTAACCACCTGGGTGGTCGCGGCGACGTAGATCAAGAGGGCTTCTCCGGCAGCGGGGGGCACCAAGATGGGCGCATTCATGAGGAGTGCCTTCAGGTTTTCGAGGGCTTCCTCGGCCTCAGGGGTCCAAGTGAAGCACTCGGCCTTCCTTAAGAGGCGGTACAGAGGCAGGCCTCTTTCGCCGAGGCGTGAGATGAAGCGGCTCAGAGCCGCAAGACATCCCATGACTCTCTATACGCCTTTTAAGTCCTTGATGGGCCCCATGCTGGTGATAGTTGCGATCTTCTTCGGGTTGGCTTCTATGCCCCGCTCGGAGACGATGAACCCCAAGAGCATGCCTCGGGGTACCCCAAAGACACACTTTTCGGGATTGAGCTTCACACCTTTCGCCTTGAGACATCGGAACGTCACTTCAAGGTCGGAAAGGAGGTCGGAGGCTTTCCTCGTCTTGACTACGATGTCATCGACGTAGGCCTCGACCGTCCGGCCAATGTGTTGGCCGAACACATGGTTCATGCACCGCTGGTACGTCGCGCCCGCATTCCTCAAGCCGAACGGCATGGTGACATAGCAGTACATGCCGAAGGGCGTGATGAAAGAGGTCGCGAGCTGGTCAGACTCCTTCATCCTGATTTGGTGATACCCTGAGTAGGCATCGAGGAAAGAGAGGGTTTCGCACCCAGCAGTGGAATCCATGATTTGATCGATGCGAGGCAAAGGGTAGGGAACCTTCGGACATGCTTTGCTTAGACCAGTGTAGTCTACACACATCCGCCATTTCCCTCCTTTCTTTCTCACAAGCACAGGTTGGCAAGCCATTCGGGATGGAATACCTCTTTGATGAACCCTGCCGCTATTAGCTTGTGGATCTCCTCGCCTATGGCTCTGCGCTTTTCTTCGTCGAATCGGCGCAGAGGCTGCTTGACGGGTCGGGCTCTGGCTCGGATGTCCAGCGAGTGCTCGGCGACATCCCTCGGTATGCCGGGCATGTCCGAGGGACTCCACGCGAAGACGTCGGCATTCGCGCGGAGAAAGTCGACGAGCACTGCTTCCTATTTGGGGTCGAGCTCGGAGCCGATCCGGATCTGCTTGGAGGCGTCGCTGCTGGGGTCGAGGGGGACGAACTTAACCATCTCTGCTGGCTCGAAGTTGCCGGCGTGACGCTTCATGTCTGGCACCTCCTTAGAGAGGCTCTCCAGGTCGGCGATGAGGGCCTCGGATTCGGCGAGGGCCTCGGCGTACTCCACGCACTCCACGTCACATTCGAACGCGTGTTTGTACGTGGGGCCGACGGTGATGACCCCGTTGGGGCCCGGCATCTTGAGCTTGAGGTAGGTGTAGTTGGGGACGGCCATGAACTTCGCGTAGCATGGCCTCCCCAGTACCGCGTGGTAGGTTCCTCGGAACCCGACCACCTCGAACGTGAGGGTCTCCCTTCGGAAGTTGGAGGGCGTTCCGAAGCAGACGGGAAGGTCGAGTTGTCCGAGGGGCTGGACGCGCTTTCCGGGGATGATCCCATGGAAAGGCGCAGTGCCTGCCCGGACTGAGGACAGGTCAACACGCAGGAGCCCGAGGGTCTCGGCGTAGATGATGTTGAGGCTGCTGCCTCCGTCCATGAGGACCTTGGTGAGCCTGACATCGCCGATGACGGGGTCGACGACGAGCGGGTATTTTCCCGGGCTCGGCACGTGGTCGAGGTGGTTGGCTTGGTCGAAGGTGATGGGCTTGTCGGACCAGTCTAGGTAGATCGGCGCCGCCACCTTCAGCGAATAGACCTCCCAACGCTCTTGCTTGCGGCGCCGAGCCGAGGCGTTCGCCACTTGCCCACCATAGATCATGAAGCAGTCGCGGACCTCAGGGAACTCTCCTGCCTGGTGATCTTCCTTCTTGTCATCGTCGCGAGCCCTGCCACCCTCCACGGGTGGCCCGACCCTGTGGAAGTGGCGCCGAAGCATGGCACACTCCTCAAGGGTGTGCTTGACGGGCCCCTGGTGATAGGGGCACGACTCCTTGAGCATCTTGTCGAAGAGGTTGGCGCCTCTGGGGGTTTCCGAGGGTTCTTGTACTCGGCGGCGGCGACAAGGTCCGCGTCGGCGGCGTCACGTTTCGCTTGCGACTTCTTCTTGCCCTTCTTCTTGGCGCCGCGCTGAGTTGACGCCTCGGGGGCATCTTCCAATGGGCGGCCCTGGGGCTGCTTGTCCTTCCGGAAAATAGCCTCAACCGCCTCCTGGCCAGAGGCGAACTTGGTGGTGATGTCCATCAGCTCGCTCGCCCTGGTGGGGGTCTTGCGACCCAGCTTGCTCACCAGGTCGCGGCAGGTGGTGCCGGCGAGGAACGCGCCGATGACATCCGAATTGGTGATGTTGGGCAGCTCGGTGCGCTGCTTCGAGAATCGCCGGATGTAGTCCCGGAGAGACTCTCCCGGCTGCTGCCGGCAGCTTCGGAGGTCCCAGGAGTTTCCGGGGCGTACGTACGTGCCCTGGAAATTGCCAGCGAATGCTTGGACCAGGTCGTCCCAGTTGGAGATCTGCCCCGAAGGCAGGTGCTCCAACCAGGCGCGAGCGGTGTCGGAGAGGAACAGGGGAGGTTGCGGATGATGAGGTTGTCATCGTCCGTTCCACCCAGTTGGCAGGTCAGCCGGTAGTCCGTGAGCCACAGCTCCGGTCTCGTCTCCCCCGAGTACTTTGTGATAGTAGTCGGGGGTCGGAATGTCACACCCGGATTTCGGGGCACCAAGACCCGGGCGCGAACATAATCACCAGGTGTGCTGGGACCAAGTCTCACACATATGATGAATAATGGCACAGGATCGAATGTCACATCTTTACTATATAATAGGAGTTCTATACAAAATAAATAAATAATTACATTATAAGGAGACAACGGTCCAGCAACCCAAAGTTGACTGGGAGACGACGACCTAGATCTCTGACGAACTCGTCGCAGCATCCTCCATACGCCTCATCCTGCGGTACCTGTTCTTGACCTGTGGGGGTGTGAGACAGCAAGAGTGAGCTCACATACGTTCATCGCTCAACAAGTTGTGGGGAATAATGTGAATGAACTCGCCAAAGGTGGCAGTTCATGTGAAGTGTAAGGCTTACCAAAGAGGATGGTTAGAGCTGAGCACTGCTTTTAAAGTTGGTCAAAATTTTATTAGAAATTACTAAGTATAAGTAAATACCAACCCAATTAAGCAGTAGAACAAAAGCAACAACATCGTCCGCGATGCAATGCACATGACAAATTGAATTTAGTTCCATAAATTAATCATCAGAGAGTCCTGAGCTGCTCATGACCGTGAGCTCGGCTAGTATACCAGTTTTACACTCTGCAGAGGTGGTACCCTTTACCCACAAGTCATGTTACCCATCTGCCAAGGGATCGCGACTTCCCATACACCTCTACCGAGGAGGCGAGGCAGGGTAACACTACGAGGCCTTTACAAAGTTCCACTAGCTTCAGAAAACCCGCTACAGTTTATAGGAAGCTCCAATGCAGGGTTCTTGCCTGACCGCCATCGCAGCAAAATCAACCAAGGACCTCCCTACACTGACCACTCCCCTACTGCCCTTGCCCCTTTCGGGTAAGGTAGTCCTCCACTAGCTTTCCTAATTAATCAGCCAAGGGCGTCCATAAACCCTTGTGGTGGCACGTGTTTCTCAAGTTAAGCTCTATGTTCCAATTAACATTAATGATCTTGACATGAACATAAATAGAATAACAAAATAACTGGAACATAGATATGATAAATGATTATCCCAAAACCATGTAAAGCAATAGCAAACTACCCAAGTGATTCAGGGGTAAGCAAGGTAATGAGATAAACAATCTAGGGTGACCTATTAGGTCCCATCAAAATTAACCTATGCATGGATAAATGATATTAAAGAACATTATTGGGTAAAAAGTGATCAAGGGCACAACTTGCCTGGGACTTGAGATTCTAGGTACCAACTTGCTCTTCAGATGACACGTGTCCTCACTGCTAAACGTAGCAATACAGACAAACATGGCATAGGCAAAATTAACATTACACCAAACATAAGAACAAACTGAATAATAATATTCTATGCTGCGTAACGAGATCGTAGGAACAAGAACCACTAAATTCGAAGTTACGGTTATTAGGTTACGAATTTCTGAAGTTATCTAGCACCTAGAATAGATTAATTCAAATAAACAATTTTAATTCAAGTTTCATGGCTAAATAGAGGTACTAGGTGATAAACAATATTAATACAAAATTATTGCAACTGGAATGACTCAATTTGGAGTTAAAATGAATTAACTATGTATTTCACAAGTTTCTAGATTTATTTTTGTATTACAAATCAATTTCTGTAATTAATTATCCATTTCCATTGTTCTCTGGACCGAGCACTAATTACAGAGAACCCCGAGGGCAAATCAAGAAGTTTTCCCCAGACTCAGACAACTCAGAGGTGGACTGCGGGTTTATTAGTTGATTCCCAAGGGTTCTTACGCCAAATGCCCACAACGAAGGGGTATCCTTCGCTATAGGCCGTCGGATTGAGAACGTGCGACTCAGATTAGATTGACTTAATAATTGAAGCGGTAAGCGCAGCAGCCACTGGATCTGAGATCCACGGCCAAGATTCGACCACGCCTGCGCCCACGCACAGCCCTCCGATTCAAAATTGACGACCAGATTTTTATGCGATGAAGGGGTATGTTTACTCTAATCGCGACTGTAGATCCAAACGCGTGCGACACAAATCTCGCTTGCACCCGATCAAATCCCAGCCCTCCAGTTCGGATCCGAGGACTCCCATATCTCCTTCCTCCTCCCCTAACCATCAGCACGATGCCCCACAGTGCTCACAGCGGAGCTCCCGCCGGCGCACCATGCTCCGACGCCCCCGCGCACCAACTGCTACCCAAAAGGCTCAGCGCGACAAGCGGACCACGACGAACAACTGAGGAGACCACCTACCTCGGATTCGGCGCTGGTGAAGCCTGGCGACGTTGCGTGGCGGCATTGCAGCGACGGAGCACCCAGAGCTTCCGCGACGGCAAGTTTGCATCGGTGAGAAATTCGCCATCAAAGGATATGCCCACGCTCTGCATCTAACGACCAGGAGCCATCTTCTACCTCCCGCGCGACAGCAGCCGACCGCGAACAAGACCTCCGCGGGTGCGGCACCAGTGGCCAAGAGAACTGCGGCGGTGTCCGCAGCAGGCCCATGGAGTCCTGCACGAGGCAGTCCGCGAGATCCTGGCCGTGCTACGACACATCTACTTCCTCACTGGTCCTCTCTCCCTTTCTCTGCGTATCGCCCTGGCACACGACGCGGGTGTTCTTCTGTTGATCGATTGAGGGGAGCCCAGGTTATATAGCCCCAAGGCGCGGTCGGATCCCAACCATCCAGAGAGATTCATGGAGCACTTTCCCGAGAATCACGGCACCGACGCGCGGGTCAGCGAGCGGAACAACACTGCAGGTGATGTCATTCCTAGCGTCAGCGTGACATCACCCCGGCTAATAAACAAATCTTACTATTCCGGCCACATCGTGCATCTCAGGTGGAGTTTGTGGGCCGATTTCAGCAAGGGGAAGAAAGGTTTTGGGCCAGCACCATGGGGGTTTAGGCCCACACGGCTTGCATTTTTCTTCTTTTTATTTTTTTGTTTCCTATTTGATGTATTTATCATTTCCTTCGCATGTTTGGATTTTAATTCAAGTATCGTTTGACCACTGAATGAGGCGTGCAATCAAAGAATATCAACATGAGAGGCATTTTTTCTGTATTTATTTATTTGTTATTTGACTAATTTATTTTCATTAATCGAATATGCAAAAATAAAAGTAAATAAATTAATCTCCAAAGGTTCTATAATTCTGAAACATCAACATATAAATATATATTTTTTTCTCTTATACATTTTTTGGGCTTTACAAATCCTACCCCCCTAAAAAAAATCTCGTCCTCGAGAATTGTAAGAAAAGGGATGTATTAAGTTTGGTTTAACAATTTAGTTTCCCCATATGTTTAGGAACCAAAAGTTTTGTTCCAAGTTCTTAAATACTAGTTAGTAAAGGATTAGGAATACGTACATAGTATTTCTAATCATCAATTAGGTTAGTTGAGGTACGGTTATGGCAAGTATAAGGAAAGACTTCATCTAGAACTGTGGATCTTGATTCCGCTGGCGATTCAACTTGATCTTCGAAGACTTGAGTTGATGCTTATACTTCTTTGATGTGGTTGGTCTTCTTTGGCCTTTCTTTTTGGAGTTGCCATCCGAGTTAAGGACATATAGTTAGGATAGCCGGGGTACACGAGGTAGGTAAGTTTGAACAAAGTTGTATTTTGCTTTCAGAACAAATGGACTAGGCAGCCTGTGATGTAGGTTATATTGTTGTTTACGGACAAGTTGGTATAAGACATTAATTTAGGTTAGGTTGTGTTTGTTGAAGCAGTGTCTAACCCATATCACTAGATTAACTAACCTGTTAATAACTTACTTTTGATTGGATCATATTGGATTAGATGGTGATCTAGATTAGATTGGTTATAACTAGATTAGACTAAACAATATCTAATTACTTTGGATTAGACCATGGTGGTTACACGAGTGTGGGATAAATATACTTATTAGGGCAAGATGGATCCATAAGGATAAGGTAGAATCTTTTGAGGCCAGTTAGATTTATTAGGATGAGATAAAATCTTTTTCAAGATAAGATGAGTCTATTAAGATAAGAGAGAATCTTTTAAGATAAGATGGATCCATTAGGTTTAATATATTTTTAATAGGGAATATTCTGTGTTGTCTATTTTATAAATATTTTTCCTCATGCCTAGGTGTATATAGAGATGCAATTGTGGACATTACTCCACAACTCATCACACTCAACTAAAGATCCAATTCAGACAAGTACCATAAGAACAAACATTGAAGCACATATATACCTACAAAAATAGTTTTGTTTTTGTTCCTAAGGGTAGGTCTCCTATTCCTAAAAGTCAGTTTAACCACAGGATTTCAAAGTGTGAAATCCAAGTTTGTCTTTAGAAGTGAAAAGGTAAGAATAATCAGAGTAAAGCGGAAATAGATGAGAAAAGATTAAGAAAAGTTTAGAAAGAATCAGAGTAGCAAAGGTAAGTAAATAATGGTTGTCCAGTTCTATCTAGGTTTCGTCCTACAGTCAACATTGCTCTGATACCACTTCTGTCACACCCGGATTTCGGGGCACCAAGACCCGGGCGCGAACATAATCACCAGGTGTGCTGGGACCAAGTCTCACACATATGATGAATCATGGCACAAGATCGAATGTCACATCTTTACTATATAATAGGAGTTCTATACAAAATAAATAAATAATTACATTATAAGGAGACAACGGTCCAGCAACCCAAAGTTGACTGGGAGACGACGACCTAGATCTCTCACGAACTCGTCGCAGCATCCTCCATACGCCTCATCCTGCGGTACCTGTTCTTGACCTGTGGGGGGTGTGAGACAGCAAGAGTGAGCTCACATACGTTCATCGCTCAACAAGTTGTGGGGAATAATGTGAATGAACTCGCCAAAGGTGGGAGTTCATGTGAAGTGTAAGGCTTACCAAAGAGGATGGTTAGAGCTGAGCACTGCTTTTTAAGTTGGTCAAAATTTTATTAGAAATTACTAAGTATAAGTAAATACCAACCCAATTAAGCAGTAGAACAAAAGCAACAACATCGTCTGCGATGCAATGCACATGACAAATTGAATTTAGTTCCATAAATTAATCATCAGAGAGTCCTGAGCTGCTCATGACCGTGAGCTCGGCTAGTATACCAGTTTTACACTCTGCAGAGGTGGTACCCTTTACCCACAAGTCATGTTACCCATCTGCCAAGGGATCGCGACTTCCCATACACCTCTACCGAGGAGGCGAGGCAGGGTAACACTACGAGGCCTTTACAAAGTTCCACTAGCTTCAGAAAACCCGCTACAGTTTATAGGAAGCTCCAATGCAGGGTTCTTGCCTGACCGCCATCGCAGCAAAATCAACCAAGGACCTCCCTACACTGACCACTCCCCTACTGCCCTTGCCCCTTTCGGGTAAGGTAGTCCTCCACTAGCTTTCCTAATTAATCAGCCAAGGGCGTCCATAAACCCTTGTGGTGGCACGTGTTTCTCAAGTTAAGCTCTATGTTCCAATTAACATTAATGATCTTGACATGAACATAAATAGAATAACAAAATAACTGGAACATAGATATGATAAATGATTATCCCAAAACCATGTAAAGCAATAGCAAACTACCCAAGTGATTCAGGGGTAAGCAAGGTAATGAGATAAACAATCTAGGGTGACCTATTAGGTCCCATCAAAATTAACCTATGCATGGATAAATGATATTAAAGAACATTATTGGGTAAAAAGTGATCAAGGGCACAACTTGCCTGGGACTTGAGATTCTAGGTACCAACTTGCTCTTCAGATGACACGTGTCCTCACTGCTAAACATAGCAATACAGACAAACATGACATAGGCAAAATTAACATTACACCAAACATAAGAACAAACTGAATAATAATATTCTATGCTGCGTAACGAGATCGTAGGAACAAGAACCACTAAATTCGAAGTTACGGTTATTAGGTTACGAATTTCTGAAGTTATCTAGCACCTAGAATAGATTAATTCAAATAAACAATTTTAATTCAAGTTTCATGGCTAAATAGAGGTACTAGGTGATAAACAATATTAATACAAAATTATTGCAACTGGAATGACTCAATTTGGAGTTAAAATGAATTAACTATGTATTTCACAAGTTTCTAGATTTATTTTTGTATTACAAATCAATTTCTGTAATTAATTATCCATTTTCATTGTTCTCTGGACCGAGCACTAATTACAGAGAACCCCGAGGGCAAATCAAGAAGTTTTCCCCAGACTCAGACAACTCAGAGGTGGACTGCGGGTTTATTAGTTGATTCCCAAGGGTTCTTACGCCAAATGCCCACAACGAAGGGGTATCCTTCGCTATAGGCCGTCGGATTGAGAACGTGCGACTCAGATTAGATTGACTTAATAATTGAAGCGGTAAGCGCAGCAGCCACTGGATCTGAGATCCACGGCCAAGATTCGACCACGCCTGCGCCCACGCACAGCCCTCCGATTCAAAATTGACGACCAGATTTTTATGCGATGAAGGGGTATGTTTACTCTAATCGCGACTGTAGATCCAAATGCGTGCGACACAAATCTCGCTTGCACCCGATCAAATCCCAGCCCTCCAGTTCGGATCCGAGGACTCCCATATCTCCTTCCTCCTCCCCTAACCATCAGCACGATGCCCCACAGTGCTCACAGCGGAGCTCCCGCCGGCGCACCATGCTCCGACGCCCCCGCGCACCAACTGCTACCCAAAAGGCTCAGCGCGACAAGCGGACCACGACGAACAACTGAGGAGACCACCTACCTCGGATTCGGCGCTGGTGAAGCCTGGCGACGTTGCGTGGCGGCATTGCAGCGACGGAGCACCCAGAGCTTCCGCGACGGCAAGTTTGCATCGGTGAGAAATTCGCCATCAAAGGATATGCCCACGCTCTGCATCTAACGACCAGGAGCCATCTTCTACCTCCCGCGCGACAGCAGCCGACCGCGAACAAGACCTCCGCGGGTGCGGCACCAGTGGCCAAGGGAACTGCGGCGGTGTCCGCAGCAGGCCCATGGAGTCCTGCACGAGGCAGTCCGCGAGATCCTGGCCGTGCTACGACACATCTACTTCCTCACTGGTCCTCTCTCCCTTTCTCTGCGTATCGCCCTGGCACACGACGCGGGTGTTCTTCTGTTGATCGATTGAGGGGAGCCCAGGTTATATAGCCCCAAGGCGCGGTCGGATCCCAACCATCCAGAGAGATTCACGGAGCACTTTCCCAAGAATCACGACACCGACGCGCGGGTCAGCGAGCGGAACAACACTGCAGGTGATGTCATTCCTAGCGTCAGCGTGACATCACCCCGGCTAATAAACAAATCTTACTATTCCGGCCACATCGTGCATCTCAGGTGGAGTTTGTGGGCCGATTTCAGCAAGGGGAAGAAAGGTTTTGGGCCAGCACCATGGGGGTTTAGGCCCACACGGCTTGCATTTTTCTTCTTTTTATTTTTTTGTTTCCTATTTGATGTATTTATCATTTCCTTCGCATGTTTGGATTTTAATTCAAGTATCGTTTGACCACTGAATTAGGCGTGCAATCAAAGAATATCAGCATGAGAGGCATTTTTTCTGTATTTATTTATTTGTTATCTGACTAATTTATTTTCATTAATCGAATATGCAAAAATAAAAGGAAATAAATTAATCTCCAAAGGTTCTATAATTCCGAAACATCAACATATAAATATATTTTTTTTCTCTTATACATTTTTTTGGGCTTTACAGGGAACCGGGTCGGGAACGGCGCCCGTCGTATGGTGCGGCTGAAAGCCTGCGGACCGGGTGGTTCGGGCGAGGGACTCCGATCCTCCCCGCTGTCGTAGCGTCCTCCACACCTGGGGTGGTAGCCTCGGCGCACCCTTTCGTCGAGGTTGGCCCGACGGTCGTGGTGAGGGTGCTCGTTGCCGAGGCGTCCCGGGGCCGCAGGCGCTGTGTTGCGTGTGCGCCCGGTGTGGACCGAGGCTTCCCGCATGAATCGGGAAGTCGCGGCGCGATGTTCCGAGGGGTACCCCTGCCTTCGGGAGGCGGAGATTTTGGCCCGTCGGACCGCGGCGCCCTCCAGGAGATTCTTGAGCTCTCCCTAGATTCGCCGCCCCTCGGTGGTTGATGGCTTCGGCATTGCGCGGAGAAGCATTGCCGCTGCAGCCAGGTTCTGGCCGACCCCACTGGATGCGGGTGGCGGCCTGACCCTGACATTGTCGTCGATGCGGTGCTGGATACCCTGGGTTAGATGACGCATTTCTCCGGCCGGAGGCTGGCCCGCCCATTCCTGCCCGACGTCCCGGTGGATCGGCTCAAGTGCTCCTGCTCCCTCGTCGAGCCTGGCCTGCACCCCGCGGATTTGCTCAAGCTGCGGGTCATGACCCCCGCCTGAATGGGGACCACAGCTAGCTCCCGTAGGATGTCAACGCGAGGCACATGCCTAGGGAGATCACCGTTCTCCGGCATACCGAGATGGTTGCCTTCGGAGGGACCCCCTAGATCGACGTGGAAACATTCACGACTTGGGCCGCAGTCCTCGTCGCCGAGGCTGCGGCTACCATCGGAACAGTCGAAAAGGCAGTAGTCGCATGCGGTCATGAAGTCCCGCATGGCACTGGGGTTGCCAAGTCCAGAGAAATCCCAACAAAAGTCGGACTCGTCATCTTCCTCGGACCCCGAGGGCCCGTAGGTCGAGACGTCCATCAGCCGGTCCCAGGGTGACCGCATACGATACCCCAGAGGGTTTAGACTCGCCTCTACGAGAGCGTCCGCCGAAGCGAAGCCGCTTGGCGGTTCGAGGCTGAATCCAAGGGGCATGAGATGGGAATCGGTCGGTACCTCTTGGTCGACGGGCGGTGATGAAGTCGCGTCGGGGACTGACTGCACCGTCGTCTCAGGCACGAGGGTGACGCCCAGCAAGCCTTTCGCGAGCGTGCTGGCATCGTCCGTTTGCTTGGAATTGGCGTGTCGCGGGGAGACGGCGCTCGTCTTCGTCTCAAACGCGAGGTCGATGCCCGACGCGCCCCCTGTTGGGGGGCCGGCGCCGTCGACTTGCTCGACAGCCGACGAGGGGCCGCCTCCTGCTTGGCCCTGGTTGCCCCGCCTCCTCCTCCGTCGGCGGGGGAGAGGGCGGGGTGAGCTTGAATGTTGTTCTTCCACCACGCAGGGAAGACGTCGTCGATTCCGCCGCCGCCGGGCGGGCTGTCGGCCGCCATTGTCGCTGTCGCACGACGGGGGAAGGAGTATCATGTCGTAGCTGCCGTCGAGGGACATGAACTCAAGACTCCCGAAACGGAGCACCGTCCCGGGCTGGAAAGGTTGCTGGAGACTGCCCATCTGGAGCTTGACGGGAAGCTGTTCGTCAACACGCAGCAGGCCCCTACCTGGCGCGCCAACTGTCGGCGTTTCGAGACCGGGGGGTCCCTGGGCCGACGAGTGAGATGTCTCCGCGTGCCCCAGCCCAGATGGGTCGGCGCGAGGCCGAGCGCGAAGGGGGGAAGGAAAGGCGGCCGGAGACGGGCGTGAGAGAGGTGGAAACCCCGCGGCCTTCGTGTTCGTCCCGCGCCCAGGTCGGGTGCGCTTGCAGTAGGGGGTTACAAGCATCCACGCGGGAGGGGGAGCGAGCGGCCTCACGCGAGCGCCTGTCCCGTCCTCGTCCCCGCGCGGCCAACCTTCTGTAAGAGGGCCCTGGTCCTTCCTTTTATAGGCGTAAGGAGAGGATCCAGGTGTACAATGGGGGGTGTAGCAGAGTGCTACGTGTCTAGCGGAGGAGAGCTAGCGCCCTAAGTACATGCCGTCGTGGCAGCCGAAGAGGTTTTGGCACCCGGTTCGTGTGGTGTCGTGGCCGTCGGAGGAGCGCTGGAGCCCGGCGGAAGGACAACTGTCGGGGCTGTCGAGTCCTTGTTGACGTCCTCTTGCTTCCGTAAGGGGGCTGAGAGCCGCCGTCGTCACAGAGCGTGCGAGGCGCCATCATTGCCTATCTGGCGGAGCGAGCCAGATGGGACGCCGGTCTTGTTCCCTGTAGCCTGAGTTAGCTTGGGGTAGGGTAATGATGGCGCCTCTTGTCGACGTGGTCGGTCCGTGCCCTAGGTTGGGCGATGTGGAGGCTCCTCCGAGGTCGAGGTCGAGGTCGAGTCTGTCTTCCGTGTCCGTGGTCGAGTCCGAGCCCTTGGGTCGGGCGAGGTGGAGACCGTCAGCTAAGGCCAGGGCTGAGTCCGAGCCCTGGGGTCGGGCGAAGCGGAGTTCGTCGCCTTCTGGGGCTGAGCCTGAGTCCGAGCCCTGGGTCGGGCGGAGTGGAGTTCGCCGTCTTCCGGGGCTGAGCCCGAGTCCGAGCCCTGGGTCGGGCGGAGCAGAGTTCACCGTGTTCCGGGGCTGAGCCCGAGTCCGAGCCCTGGGTCGGGCGGAGCAGAGTTCGCCGTCTTCCGGGGTTGAGCCCGAGTCCGAGCCCTGGGTCGGGCGGAGCGGAGTTCGCCGTCTTCCGGGGCTGAGCCCGAGTCCGAGCCCCTGGTCGGGCGGAACGGAGCTTCCTATGGTGCCTGAGGTCGGGCCTGACTGCCTGTCAGCCTCACTCTGTCGAGCGGCACAATAGTCGGAGCGGCGCAGGCGGCGCTGTCCTTCTGTCAGGCCGGTCAGTGGAGCAGCGAAGTGACTGCGGTCACTTTGGCTCTGTCGACTGGAGGACGCGTGTCAGGATAAAGGTGTTAGGCCACCTTTGCATTAAATGCTCCTGTGATCTGGTCGGTTGGCGCGGCGATTTGGTTAGGGTTGCTTCTTGGCGAAGACAGGGCCTCGGGCGAGCCGGAAGTATGTTCCTCGCTGGAGGGGGGCCTCGGGCGAGACAGAAATCTCCCGGGGTCGGCTGCCCTTGTCCGAGGCTAGGCTCGGGCGAGGCATGATCGAGTCCATCGAATGGACCGATCCCTGACTTAATCGCACCCATCAGGCCTTTGCAACTCTATGCTGATGGGGGTTACCAGCTGAGAATTAGGAGACTTGAGGGTACCCCTAATTATGGTCCCCGACACTTTGTTTCTCCATAATTGTAGAGTTTGCATTTTGTTCTTACATCTCTCAATTTGCTTCTCTTTGACTATAAGCTCATATTTACAATTTGTATGTGAGATCAAAGTGATGGGTTAGGCACTTAATCACCAAAACACTTATAAATGCTCAAGGGCACATTTCCCTTTCAATCTCCCCCTTTTGATGATTTATGCCAACACATCAAAAGCAACTTAATACGTACTAACATACTAAAATGAGAGCAAAAAGGTGCAAATTGATGTCAATCTCAAAACCAATTAAATTTTCACATGATTTGGCATATTTGGATCATTTTGCCACCACTTGGTTTGCTCTTGCAAAACAAATTCATTTTCTTACCTTTATGTCAAAAACACTTTTGTTGGAGAGCAAATCTCCAGCCAGGTGGCGGAGTGCACCCGCCCTAAATCCTAAGATGAGGAGGGGCCTAGGCGTTTTGCTTGTTAGTCGGGAAAACGGGAAGAACACAAGGCCACACAAGTATTTAGAGTGGTTCGAGCCGCCGGAGCGTAACACCCTACTCCACTATGTGATGTATTGCTTGTGAGCTTGTATGAGCCTGCTGGTCTAGGATTGGATCTGTTTGTAACGTCGCATGCCTCCCCTTTTATAGCTGAAGGGGGGCATGCACAAAGGTACTGGGCCCCGACATGTGGGCCCAGGGACATAAATAATATAGCACTTGGGGTTACAAATGTTTGCTTCTGGAGCAATCTTCTTGTGCCCTGACATCCGAGATCTGTGTATCCTCAGCGTGCAGGGGAAGCTTCTTGTAGAAGAGATGATGAGTACATTGCACCGCTCGGCACAGGCGCACTGTTTGTCAGCAGACTGGACATGCGTGCCGTCTGCTGGGTGACCCTGACACCGCCTGCCAACGGATTGGACAAGACGCATTAAATGCTAAGAGGGCACGTCGCTCGTCAGTGTGGTGGCAGGCGGCACATCCTCTCCGCAATAAATACAGAGGCTGCGCGGCGTTATGGGCCTCGCGTCAGGCCCAGCCCGTTGGCTTATGTCACGAGCCACAAGCCACGTGGCAGCAGCGGGTTTCTGCCTGAGAGGGGAGCGCAGGGTAGGGCCTAGACGCATGTCAGCACCGGACCCTTACTCAAGCCGGGGTCCTCCCCGTCCCGGGACCCTGCCAGGGTCCGTACCTTACTCGGCGGGACCTGGGGCCTATCCAAGGGACCCGGCATGCCTTCTTGGGAGCCCCGGACTTGTATGCACACGGGTCCGGCGTCCTACCGCGGGGGTCCGAACCCAATGATGCATCCTGGGATGTATTACCTTCCCTTTCCACGTGGTGTCTTCAGACGTGCCCATGTGGTGGGGTCGGGTGCTGCTCTCCGTGTGACCTGGAGGTGTCGTACGGGTGAAGCGTCTTCATACTGTAGAAGAGGGTACCCCTGATTCAGGGTACCGACAGTGGCCCCCGGGCCCGCCTCAGGGGAGGATGCGAGCCTGTAGGTGGGGCCAATGTCTGATTAGCGATTGGTCCGCTGCTCCTGCGCGCCTGTTGACGCGATTACTGCCGGCCCGCCTATGGTCATGCCGACTGCCACACCTATTGACTGGCTCGTGACCTTCGTACTTAATGTCACTGTTGGGCCATGCGCAGGATGCCTCGAGCCACTGCACTGGTTCTGAAAACTTATCTTTTCAGTCTTCCGCGATGGCCCCGAGAAGACGTGGCATTGGCGCGGGCGGCGGTGCGATTTTTCCGCACTCGATAACCGGCGCGCCGATTTGCATGACATGTGGGCCTGGGCCTCCATGTTGGACCGCTGGTTGCAACGAAGATGAGGGGGCGCACAACCGTGGAGCTGTTGTACGCTTCTTGCGTGGCGGTTCGCCTTTTCGACCGTTGGTTTCAGCGAAGATGAGGGAGCGTTAACCGCAGGGCGGTTGCATGCTCTTTGTGCGACGGTTCGCCTTCCTGACCGCTGGTTGCTCCGTAAATGGGGCGCATAACTACGGGGCAGTTGCACGCTCCTTATGTGGTAGTTTGCCTTCCTTGTGCTTCGGGTCAAACATGTTGGGCCTGGCCCCCGTGTCATAGGGCGGTGACCCTGGTGCACGTCGGGGGAAACTTTGCCTATGACACTTCGGGGGGCGAGCGGGGAAATATGCCTTTAAAAAGGGATCGATCTCCCGGGCAGTAGCCATGCCTTGCTCCTCTCGCATTCATCTCGCCCTTCCGCCTTCCGGGCGTCCAGATGGGGTGCGCCGGTGTTCTCTGGGGGGATCCACGTCAGGGTCGCCCCCTCCAGCGATCTCACCGCCGGAGAGCTCGCGCTCGCGGTGGTGCTACCGGTCTTGTCTTCTTCTTGCTGCTGTTAGAGGAGCGCAACCCCGTGGGGGTTGGCGCTCTTTCGCCATCGCTCGGCTTTAAGGATTTTCATCATGCAGCCCGGCCGCAACCTCCGGCCGGTGGTCATCCACAAGGATGACTACCAGCGTTGTGGTGGAGAGAAGCGAGCCGGGTTGCGGCCTCCTCCCTGCCCTCAGCTTCAAGGATGTTCATCATCCGCGCTGGGGAGGAGGGCGAGCCGAGTTGGGGCCCTACCCTCCTCATGGGCTGGTGACCCGCTTCTTCCTCCAGCATTCGAGGGGAAGGGCGTTCACCAGCCTTGCGGAGGAGGCGAACTTCGGCTACACGGGGCCGGTCGACTACAAGCGCCGTCAGCTGCCGCGTGTCTGGCTCCTCGGCCTGGATGGCTTTGGTGCCGCCTCCGGCGCTGCCTCCTACTACTTGGTCGGGGCGTGGCTATCCGTCCACCGCACGGGCGACGGTCGCGCCGTGCGCAGGTCGACCACATCCACGGCTTCTCCTGCGCCGCCGGCCGCACCGGGGGGTCGTACAAGACGTTGTACGCAACGGGGGTGGCGTCCGCGTTCTTGGATGGTTTTGTCCTCACTCCCGCAGTGAGGACAGGAGCAAGGACCTCTTCGCGCGCGCTGGGGTGGCCGCCATTCGCCGGTACAACACTGGTGCGCAGGTGGCCGCTGTCGTCGGTTCTGAGGTGGTCGCCGCCGCTGGTGAGGCTCCTGTGGGGGACAGATATCCCCCGGGTCCACTGTTAGGAGAAAAGACCTCACGAAAGGCCCGAGGGCCCAATAATTCGTAAGGTCATCCCTTCGTGGGCCTGGGGAAGAACGACCAGTGAAGCAGATCGACATAAGGCCGGATCGGTGCGAGCCCAGACGACCCAACAACGTCGAGCAAGTAACCACAGCAGAGACCCGACTTTCCCGCGCTGGAGCCCCGTACAACGGAACCAAGCGAGGATGAGTCGGCAGAACTATAGGAAGATAGACTCAATCAGTTCACTCTCTTAGGTGCGCATTGTTATCATATCCGCATGTATTGCCTCACGGTCGAATATATAAGACCTAGGGGGCACCCCTTCAAAACGATCGATCTCACTACTCAGCCATCCACCCCAACTCTCTACGTTCTAGCGTTAGAGAGCTCCCTTGTAATCCACCACATAAAGCATTCTCGCCAGGACGTAGGGTGTTACGCATCTCAAAGCGGCCCGAACCTGTACACCATTGTCTACTGTTTCTCGTGCACCCTGCACGAACCATTGAGCTACAGTCGGTAACACCGTCCTACTCCTAAAAACACCTTGAGGGGCAACCCCGGGTGTGTGGTCGGACCCAAAACACCGACAGCTGGCGCGCCAGGTAGGGGGTGTGTCGCCGATCTAAGCTAGCTCAATGGCTGTCACCTTCCACCGCAAGATCACCCTCCGCCCCGGATCTGTGTTCCGCTTTGGAACTATCTCATCTGTAGCAGATGAAGAAGGAACTCTACATCGCATCGCAGATCCGCCAAGGAAGAAGTCTCCTCCAACAACCTCCGAAATGTCGGAGTAAGGCAGGGAAAAGCGCAACCTCCAGCGCTCCGAAAAAAGATCGCCTTCAGCAAGCCAGGGGCCAAGGGCCCGCTGACCCGGAGAACTCCACTGTCTACTTCCCCGACGAAAGAATGGACACAAATTGCAAGGAAGAAAGAAACAAATAAAACCGGGAGGAAGCAAGTTGTTCTTTCTGTTCCTCCGCCCTCAAAGGAGAACGGAAAGAAGATCCCCACGACCGTCGCACCATTCTACCCCGACGTCCTCTTCATCGGGAGAGTGGAGTCGCCCCCCGTCTCCGACGACGAGCCGACCGCGCCCGGAGAAGAACCTCCTCAGCGGGAATCCCGCCGACGGAGGAACCGACGCCGAAATATCCAGCGACATCACAAGGCCGGAGAGCGGGACCTGGAGCAGCCTGTCTCGCGAGACGAGGTCTCAGAGATAGGGGAAACTCCGGAGGAACGCGTCTTCAGAGAACGAAGGAACTCCCGACGGCGTGATCACCGACGAGCTCAGGAACAAGCCGAGCAGGAGGCAAGGCAACGTCGGGAGAATCCACTCTTCGGGCGCAACCTGAACCCCGACTTCGCCCGAGCCATGAATACGCCGAGTGAAGTTGGCGGGGTACTAGCTTGGATAGCTGATGGACTCCCTCGGACTCCCGACGCCGAGGGCTATCGACGACTGTTCACCCAAGTAGCCAACCATCTTCTACCTCTCGCTCACCCGCCGAACGACCTACGACACACCATCAACAGCCGTCGGGACGCGCGAAGCTCCATCAACGCTTCGCGTGAACGACGACATGAGAACGAGATCCGCCACCGGGAAGAGTACGACAGGGATCACGACATCCCAGCTTGGAGTCAGGCCACCAGAACTGAGTCAGCAACGGCCTCGACTGGCGGTACCACCCGGGGACGGTCGAGGAACCATAACAACTAGTCCCCTCCCCAGGACAGACATCATCCCCGACGACAAGAAGACACGTGTGGAGTGTCTGCACTTACTCCACGCTTTAGAGCCATTCAATGGCCCCCTAACTTCAAGGTATCCAATGTCGACAAATATGAACCTAAGCAGGATCCAGGAGGCTAGCTGGCCGTCTACACCACCACTGCTCGAGCTGCCGGGGCGTCCGAGGATGTGATGACCGCATACTTACCCATTGTCCTCGGGCAAGACGCGCTACAATGGCTGCGACATCTACCCCGACACTGCATCGACAACTGGAGCGACTTCAGTCGACGCTTCATCGCCAACTTTCAGTCCCTCTCCGATAAACCAACGCAACCATGGGACCTCAAATCCATCAAGCGTCGGGGGGACGAAACTCTTCGGTCATACCTCAAAAGGTTCCAGACCATGAGAAATCGTATTCCCGAGGTCACGGAGGCGGCCGTGATCAAGGACTTCTACAGAGGATCCAACGACTCGGCTTTCGTCCGGGCCATATTGCAGAAGGCGCCGACTACCTCTGAGCAACTGTTCCGGGAAGCCGACCTCTACATCACCGCCGACGAGCGAGCTCAGGACCTCATCGGGGGAGCGAAGCCCGCACCGGCACCACCACGACGCGACACGAACCAGCAACCCGACAAACGCTGGGAGAAGAGGCCTCGCGAAGAAGTGCACGCCGCCGGACCACCTGCCTCTCGCGCCCGGGGAGGGCCTAGCAGAGGCGAACGCACGCTGGACGACATCCTTGACGCCCAGTGCCCATACTACAAGGACATGCGCCACACCCTTCGGAACTGCAGAGACTTCAAGCACTCCGTCGGACACGGCCGGCCCTTCCAACCTCTACCTCCTCCGCCGCGAGGAGGACCAGGAGAACCACGACAACCCCAGCAGCAAGAGGAGGGAGGAGTTGGAGCCTTCCCGCGCGTTGACAGAGAGGTCAACGTCATCTTCGGCGGACACGGGTCGCAGGAGAACAAAAGACAACAAAAGCTCAACGATCGCCAGATATTGGTGGCGACCACCGGTCCTCCCGCTCCGTACCGATGGTCGGAGCACCTGATCACCTTCACTCGGGCAGATCAATGGCTCAACTTCGACCACCCAGGCAAATACCCGCTCCTCGTCGATCCGGTGATCCGAGAGAGCAGGGTGAAGAAGGTATTAGTGGACGAGGGGAGCAGCATCAACGTCACCTTCCCCCGGACACTCCAAGGCTTGGGAGTTCACCTCAAAGAGCTCCACGAGTCAGATACTCCCTTCTTCGGCATCGTACCGACTGAAGGAGAATACCCGCTGGGCCACATCTACATGCCAGTCACCTTCGGAACTCCGGAGAACTACAAAACCGAGTTCCTAAGGTTCGAAGTGGCGAACTTCGACTGCGGGTACAACGCCATCATCAGGAGGCCGGGATTAGCAAAATTCATGGCCATTCCACATTACACGTACATGATATTGAAGATGCCAGGACCGCAAGGAATCATAACTGTGCACGCTGACTTCCAAGGCGCCGCAGAATGTTTCCGAGTGGCCATCCAGGCGGCCCTCTCCACCAAACCGTCGGCAACTTCTTCGATGCAGGCAAACTCTAAGCCTGAGGAAGACCTTGCAGCACCTGCAAATGAAGCTCAAGCCGCGACCTCTATGCGGCCGACTGAAGAAACCAAAAGGATCAACCTTGGGTTCGCTGATGAACGCAAGACTGCCATCATCAGCTCTAGCCTGGATGACAAATAGGAAGGCGTGCTTGTCCAGTTTCTGCAAGATAGTCGAGACGTATTCGCATGGCAACCTGCGGATATGCCGGAAGTCTCGAGAGAACTGGCCGAGCACAAACTGAAGGTCTATCCCCAGGCGAGGCCGATTCGGCAAAAACTACATCGCTTCACGCCCGACAAGAGAGAGGCCATTCGCGCTGAGCTGACCCGCTTGGTCGCGGCTGAGTTTATTAGAGAGGTGTTACATCCCGAGTGGTTAGCCAACCCTGTTCTTGTACTCAAAAAGAATAAAGTGGATTGGCGCATGTGCGTCGACTATACGGATCTCAACAAACACTGTCCAAAGGATCCCTTCGGGCTTCCTAGGATAGATCAGGTGGTAGATTCCACCGCTGGATGTTATGTGCTGTCTTTCCTGGATTGCTACTCCGGATATCATCAGATTAGCTTGGCAAAAGAAGACGAGGAAAAAACAGCGTTCATCACTCCGTTCGGTGCTTTCTGCTACACCTCCATGTCGTTCGGCCTCAAAAACGCTGGAGCGACTTATCAGAGAGCCATTCAAACATGCTTAGCCGATCACTGGGGCAAGCATGTGGAAGCCTATGTAGATGATGTGGTAATCAAAACAGAGAACTCGGAAAATTTCATCGAAGACTTATAGCTGGTTTTCAACATTCTACGGCGATATCGATGGAAGCTTAATCCCGAAAAATGTGTCTTTGGGGTACCAGCAGGAAAGCTACTCGGATTTATTGTCAGCCACCGGAGAATTGAAGCTAATCCGGATAAGATCGAAGCTATCATGAAAATGGAGGCACCACGATCACAAAAGAAAGTTCAGAGACTTACCGGATGTATGGCAGCTCTGAGCAGATTCATATCCAGACTGGGAGAAAACGGCTTACCATTTTATAAGCTACTCAAGAAGGTGGATAAGTTTCAGTGGACCTCAGAAGCACAGGAAGCCCTAGATGCACTGAAAACATTCTTGACGACACCACCAGTGCTGAAGCCGCCACGGCGAGCCACGTCAACTCAACCAGCTGAAGATTTGCTGCTGTATATCTTTTGCACAACTCACGTGGTAAGCACCGCGTTGGTAGTCGAGCGAGCAGAAGAAGGACATGCCTACCCAGTGCAACATCCTGTTTATTTCATCAGTGAAGTTCTGGGTCCCTCGAAGAAAAAGTATCCTCAAGTTCAGAAGCTATTATATGCAGTACTTCTAACTGCCCGCAAGCTACGTCACTACTTTGACGACCACAAAGTCATAGTAGTCACTGGTTTTCCGATAGGGGATATCCTTCACAACAAGGAAGCCATTGGCCGAATAGCCAAGTGGGCCTGCGAACTGGGATCTCATGACATCGAATTTCGACCTCGCACTGCCATCAAAACTCAAGCATTGGTTGACTTCATATCAGAATGGACTGAACAACAAGTACCAGATAACCCAGAAACCGCAGAAGTATGGCGAATGTATTTTGATGGCTCATTAAAATTGCAGGGAGCAGGCGTGGGGATTCTCTTTACCGCACCTGGAGGCGAGCACCTCAAATATGCCCTCCAGTTGTTATTTCCAGCCTCCAACAACGCAGCCGAATATGAAGCTCTGATTCATGGACTGAACATTGCTATATCAGTAGGCATCAAGAGACTGATGGTATACGGAGATTCTTTGGTAGTCATAAGCCAGATAAACAAAGAATGGGACTGTTCGAGCGATTCAATGGGAAAGTACTGCACCGCCGTCCGGAAACTAGAAGATAAATTCGAAGGTCTGGAATTTCACCATGTAGAAAGAGATCAAAACACGGCAGCTGATGTATTGTCCAAGCTAGGATCCAGTCGAACTCAGGTCCCACCTGGAGTCTTTGTACAAGAAATACCACATCCAAGCATCTCAATGGACCAGGCAGAAGAATGTAATATCGTGAACCAACTAGAGTCAGATTCTGATGACTGGAGAAGGCCGATCATCAGATATATAAAGAATGAAGAGGAACCAGATGACAAAAATGCAGCCGAGCGCATCGCTAGACATTCAGCTCACTACACACTCATTGGGGAGACACTATACAGAAGGGGTGCATCGGGCGTCCTCATGAAATACATTCTCTCATCTACTGGGAAGCAACTTCTAGATGAGGTCCATGTTGGGCAATGTGGAATACACGCAGCATCCAAGACACTAGTCGGGAAGGTCTTCAGGTCGAGATTCTATTGGCCAACAACGAAAAGTGATGCAGCCGAGTTAGTTCAGAGGTGCGAAGCTTGCCAGTACTTGTCAAAGCAACAACATCTACCATCACAGCAACTGCAGACCATACCAGTAACTTGGCCGTTCGCATGCTGGGGACTGGATTTGATTGGACCTTTCAAGAAAGCTCAAGGAGGATACACTCATGTACTGGTAGCAATTGACAAATTCACTAAATGGATAGAATTCAAACCCATTGCTTCTTTAACCTCAGTTAAGGCCGTGGAATTCATACAAGACATAATATTCAGATTCGGAATACCGAACAGTATCATAACTGACCTAGGATCCAACTTCACAAGTTTAGAGTTCTTCGATTTCTGCGAACAAAAGAGCATTCAGATCAAGTATGCTTCGGTGGCACACCCAAGAGCCAATGGACAGGTTGAACGAGCTAACAGGATGATATTAGAGGCACTCAGGAAAAAGGTCTTCGATAAAAATGAAAAGTTCGCAGGAAAATGGATAAGGGAGTTGCCCTACGTCGTTTGGAGCCTAAGGACTCAACCTAGTCGAGCTCTGCATGGAAATACTCCTTTCTTCATGGTCTATGGGTCAGAGGCAGTATTACCCGCTGATCTCAAGTTTGGGGCGCCAAGGTTGGTCTTTGAAAGCATAGCAGAAGCCGAAGCTACTAGGCTAGAGTATATTGATGTACTCGAAGAAGAACGACTGAACACAGTAATTCAATCAGCACGATACCAGCAAACTCTGAGACGCTATCACGACAAGGCCGTGCGACGATGATCCTTTGCAGTGGGAGATCTCATCCTCCGCCGAATTCTAACGGGGGAGGGACGACACAAGTTGTCACCCTTATGGGAAGGACCATTCATAGTAGCAGAAGTCACTCGGCCGGGATCATATCGTCTCACTCAGATGGACGACACGGAAATTGGGAACTCATGGAATATAGAACACCTCAGGAAGTTTTATCCCTAGCTGTATTTCAAAAGCTATCGGGACGACAATGTACTCTGTAAAATGGGAAATATGTCTTCAATAAAAAAGGCTTCAAGAATACTCAGTTTGTTCATGATCGACCTACATTCTTACTTAACTCAGGGTGACCACTATGCCCTGCTAACGGAGCGATCGGCTTAAGTCGGCAACGACTTAATATGGTGCAACATGCTCGCGCTTACTTAACTCGGGGTGACCACTATGCCCTGCTAACGGAGCAATCGGCTTAAGTCGGCAACGACTTAAGACGGTGCAACATGCTCGCGCTTACTTAACTCGGGGTGACCACTATGCCCTGCTAACGGAGCAATCGGCTTAAGTCGGCAATGACTTAAGACGGTGCAACATGCTCGCGCTTACTTAACTCGGGGTGACCACTATGCCCTGCTAACGGAGCAATCAGCTTAAGGCGGCAACGACTTAAGACGGTGCAACATGCTCGCGCTTACTTAACTCAGGGTGACCACTATGCCCTGCTAACGGAGCAATCGGCTTAAGTCGGCAACGACTTAAGACGGTGCAACATGCTCGCGCTTACTTAACTCAGGGTGACCACTATGCCCGGCTAACAGAGCAATCGGCTTAAGTCGACAACGACTTAAGACGGTGCAACATGCTCGCTCTTACTTAACTCGGGATTACTACTATGCCCTATTAACAAAAGCAATCGCTTTAAGTCAGCAACGACTTAAGACGGCTCCACTTGCTTACAATTACTCATATAGGGCGACTTCTATGTCCCGTGAAGAAGTTTCAAAATCATCATACAACATTTTACTTCTGCAAATTTAGATACTGCTGAATTCTAAAACAATAGGAGAATAACAGTAGCATTCAAATGTCAAGCTGGTGTCCTCTAACAAAATATCCGAGCACGATAACCGCGCGCTCAAAGCATGCAATGTTTTTCTATTTTGCAACATTCTTCTCAGGAGCAACCGACGAAGAAGGGCGACTTGAGGAATCAGGAGCAGCGTTCACATCAGCCCTTATATCGTCGGGAACAATCACACCGGGTCTCCTCATCAAGATCCGCCCTGCGCGAATGGCTTTATCCATGGCTCTGTCGCGCTGGGCCCTCAGAGTAATGAAAGTCTCTTCAGCAACCTTGACACCCAACTGAGCGATTTCTAGCTCCTGGGTGAGGGACTTCTTGGAAGCACGCAGTTCCTTGATGACAGCATCCTTAGCCGATATCGACTGCCTGAGACGAATCACGTCATCCGAAGACTCCTGCAGCTTACAGCGATGATTGTCTAACTCCTCCATGGTGAAGCGATGACTCCTCTCCAGGATGGTCAACGAGTTGCTGGAGTCACGATATAGCTTGTCAAGATTGTCACGAGAAGCAACAAGGGCACGTTTTTCTTCCTGCAAACAAGAATTAACTTCTTCAAACATCGAGCAAGCAATAAGAACATGGCAAAACAAAGCTCGGGTTTTCAGGTCACCTTTTCAGAATCAAGCTGAGTGCAGAGAGTAGAGTTCAACACGTTGGCATCGTTCAGAGCAGCAGAAACTTGGGCCAGCTCAGTCTGACTTTGAGAATACTTTTCTTCAAAATCAGAGCACCGCCGGACCAATTCAGCCTGATTTTGAGAATGTTTCTCTTCAAGAACAGAAAACTACCGAGCCATACCTAGCGAGAAACGATCAAGCAAAAAGTTTAGCTTGAGAAGCAGTTTTATAAGATAGACGAAAGGAAGCAGAAAAGCACTAACCAGCATTCGTCGCCTCTAAGTCAGAGACACGTTGTTGAAGCAGCACCAGATTCCAATGTGCCAGAGACAAAGCTCTTTCTGGAACAGAAGCACCTTGCAACTTCAGCTGACTAGCCATCCCGTCCACCAATGCCTGATATTGAGAGCAGATGAGTGTAATGACAGCAGTTCATCCGGTGTAAAAGTCAGACTAGAATAGATCATAGTACCTGGAGGTTGGAGAAGAATGAGGGGACTCCCAAATCGTGAGAAATCAATTGATGGCTTGGCGTAGGGTCACCACCCGGAGCAACTTGCAATGAACCAGCAGGGACCAACTCAGTGTCATCAGCAGAGCCCAAAACTTTGTCGTCAGGAACGCTAGCCTGTAAAGCGACTCCTTGACCAAAAGCTTGGGCTACCACCATGCAACCAGAATGTGGAGGAGATCCTGCGTGAACATCCATGGAAGTACAAGAGGGAGACCCCGCTCGGACACCGTCGGGGGCTGGGTCATAGTTTGCACTACCCACTTGAGCTGGATCGTCTCCGGCAATACCCTCGGGGGCTGGGTCGCGGCTTACGCTTCCCACCCAAGCCGAATCATCCCCGGCGACACCCTCGGGGGCTGGGTAAGTGTCAACACCATCCTTGAGGGCCAAGTTTTCTGCGGCGGCCACCTCTAAGGCTGAAGGTCCCTCAGTTACTTCCATGGGAGCAAGACGATCCAAGTCAGTTTCCTGACCCTCAAGACCGCGCTCCAAGGTCGATGAGGCGCGGGACGCTGCCCGGGATGACCCCAACCCGGCGTCGAACACATCAGCACAAACATCCATCGTGTCACCGTCCGCCGACTCTGATAACAGATCCTCTAGAACCATATCTTTAAGAGTCTAATCAAAGTTCGCCAGAGACAATTCTTGTAGACCAATGAGGGCTGACAGAGCAGGAGAAGGAACTCCACTACTTTCCCCACTGGCTACGTATCACCGACTGTTCTTCCGAGTCAAAGGGACCTCATCTTCTTCCTCCCCCTCGTTTTCATCAGCAACACAGACAGCACACCCATTGGGATCAGCGACAGATGCATCACACCCATTGGGGTCAGCGTCGGTAAATTCAGGCACAGACACTTCCTCAGCAGCAGGAACCGAAGGACCAGCATCCCAATCCAAGCTAGATACTCGCCGAAGACGTCTCTTTTTCTTTTTCTGCTCATAAGCAGGAGAATCAAGTTGATTGGCTCGGCAAGGGCGCTTCGGGCGAACACTGACAGGCCTCTGAATATCCAAGGTTGTACCAGCTTTCGGGAGAGGCACCACCACCAATGTCCCAGCAGGAGCAGCATCAGAAGAGTCCTCGGCCAACATATCAAGCATAGCACTTATCTCTGCATCACTAGGATCCAAAGGCACCTCAAAGTGGACCTGCCGTTCATCATCAGGAATTTCTCCAAGCGAAGCAACCAAAGCACTAACTTCTTCGGCAGAGGGTCGCACTCTAAGGCCCAAACCGCCATCAGCAGCAGGAGGATTCGACACAAAATGAGTAAAGGCCTTGGAAGGAGGTAGGTTCCAGACCGAGTATGCAATAGGGGCGCCAACATTTGATACCTTGCCTCTAAGTATCATTTCAAGCCGGTTCACCAAGTCTACAACATGAATTCTTCTGTTGGTGACACGGGTTGAGTCAGCTAGACCTCGATACAGATAGGCCGGGTATGCCCTATCCTTCAAAGGTTGAATGTTCTTGAAGACAAAATCAGCAACCACAGCCTCTGCAGTCAGACCCCTCTCCTTCAACAATCCAACTTCAGCCAGCAAAGCCCCTGCCTCAGCCACCTCCTGGTCCGTGGGGGACTCGGTCCAACTCGGAGCACGAACATCCGGCTGTCTCCCTGACCGTGGGGGGAGAGATTTTCCGTGGTTCTCAACAATAAACCACTCCAAGCGCCATCCTTTGATACTATCCTTGAGTGGGATTCCAAGGTAGTCAGTCTTCCTCCCACGGCGCATCTCTAAACTCGCACCCCCCACCAGCTGATGCTGCCCCCTGGCCATCCCAGGGCGACAATGATACAAGTACTTCCACAATCCAAAATGTGGCAGGACGCCAAGAAAAGCCTCGCATAAATGAACGTAAATGGAAATTTGCAGAATGGAATTGGGATTCAGATGGGTCAAATTAAGGCGATAGAAATCAAGGAGACCGCGGAAAAAGGGAGAAATAGGAAGAACGAGACCACAGAGAAGAAAAGGAACATAAATCACGGATTCGTGGGTATCCTCTATTGGAACAGTGACCCCGTGGCAAATCCGCCAAGAACAGAGCTCCTTCGGAGGAAGGACCCCAATGGACACGAGATGGAGAAGGTCAGTCTCAGAAACAATAGACATATGATTACCTGCGAAAGGCAACTGGTTGTTGGGGTCGATAGGGGGAATCACAGCAGTGGACGAACTCGAGGCCTTTCGCTTGGGTGCCATCTCAACTCCACCGGCGAGCAGAGCGGGAGCCGAATTGCAAAAGGGCAGAGAAGGTCTGGAGGCAGGAAAGCAAGAACTAGGGCACGGAAAGCAGAGGCGGCCGAAGGCGCAGTACATATGGGGTTTTTCCCGGGTCGGATACCATTTCCAAAAAGCGCCCAGTCATCACCCGGCGGTTATATATAAAACGCTGGCGTGCCATATCATCACCCGACGGTTACTTCTAAAACACCGGCATGCCATGTCATCACCTGACAGTTATTTCTAAAAAACGCCGGTGTGCCACATCATCACTCGGCTATTATCTTCAAAGTGGTCGACGCAGCCCGTTCTAACTCGGCTGTTATTTCTAAAACGCCGACGTTACCATCATTCACTCGGCAGTTATCTCTAAAACGCCAACGTCGTCTTCAATCACTCGGTAGTTATCTCTAAAACGCCGACGTCGTCATAAGTCACTCGGCTGTTACATCTAAAAGCGCCGACGTGGTCATCAGTCACTCAAACGTTAATTCTAAAACGCTGATGTGGCTTCGTCACCATTTGGACGCTACTTAAGAAGCGTAAATGTTAACAATAATAACTCGGCCACCACCCCTAAAAGCGACGATATGATGCCCGAATGACTCAGCTACTACTCCAGAGGAATTGACTTCACAGATAAGGCAAACGGAGGAATGATTCAAAAACTCCAAGTTACCTCACTAGCATAACAGACAGAGAGCATTACGGACAATAAATATCGCGATAATCATCAACTGACCATGAGGCAAAACAATCAACATAGGAGGAGGTGAAATCATTTTTCATTAAGGAAAGCTACATAACTTACAAATCAACTCGTTATGAGTTGATGCTGCCCCTACTACTACTACTACTGCACTACACTACACCACTCTACACTACTAACTACTACTACATTATTTCATTATACTACTTCTAATCTATACTAACATCTAAAAACCAGTGGCATCTAGCCACTGGCCTTGTTGCTGCCCCTGTTGCTGCCGCCCTTGCTGCCGCCGTCACCGCAACCGCCGCTGTCGTCGCTGTCGTCACCGTCGCCTCCGTCGTCGTCGTCGTCTCCGCCATCACCGCCGCTGCCCTCCTCGGACGAGTCCGAAGAGTCCTCCTCGTCTGAGGAGTACTCCGACTCATCCGAGCCCTCGAGCCCGGAGCGCTCGTCGGGCCGGATATAAGTCCAGACCTCCGCGGCAATCCCCTGGGAGTCGTCTGAATCATCAGACGACGCCAGGGGAGAGACGGGAGCCGGAGACCCCTCGGGCTCAGAGAACTCCTCCTCCGAGTATTCCGAGTCGCCGAAGTCCTCCGATGGAGGAGTCGGCTCGCGCTTGCGTTTGTTACTCTTGTCCATGGTGGAAATGAAGGGAGAAGAATAAAGCAAGCAGCAGAGAGCAGTAAGAGATGTGAAAATGCCAGGGAAGCAAGAACACTATTTATAGAAGAAGAAGGCAACCGCCCATCTCCTACCACGACCACTGAACAGTCACAAAAATTCAATATGCAATTTAAACCGTCTGAAGACATGTCAGGCGGCTGACGCCGCTTCACGCAACACAACACCCATTGGGACTCCAGTCAACCGCGCGGGCGATATGATTACACCCGCGGTCACATCAAATTACTACTCAGAAGCAGTTCGCCAAACACTAAGCGTACCAAGCCGTCCCTTGCCCACACCCATTGGGGGGGGGACGCCCAAGAATTATCAGTATATTTTTCAAAACTGTCACATCCGTGCAGCGCATGCAATGAATACCTCAAGACAAAAGTGAGATATCAGCAAGGATCAAAGGAAAGCCAAATATAGCCGGTGAAGTACAAGCCTGATTGACAGAAGCGACGTGAAGACTAGCCAGGGGACGTCCATCGAACGTCCAATCAGTCGCAGATCAAATAAATTGCACCACCTAGCAAGATATGGGCAGATCATGAACTCGACCTCAAAGACAAAATACATGCTGACCTCTAAAGCATAATATCAATGACATAATGCTGACCTCTAGAGCATTCAGAAAAAGAAAGGATGATTCTCAGCAAAAGGGCACGAAATGAAGATCTTCGAGTGGATTGTTTTCAAAAATCCACTTGAAGCTCGGGGGCTACACCCATTGGGTGCACCTTCGATGCACCCAATGAATCGTCATTTCAAGTCAAGATAATGCTAACTTCTAAAGCATATGGCAAGATCAAAAGCAAGGCTGACCTCCAACAAAGTGCAAGCGGAAAATAAAAATGATTTCTGATAATACTCGAAGTGAAGACCTTAGAGTGGATTATTTTCAAAAATCCTCTCGAAGCTCGAGGGCTACACCCATTGGGTGCACTTCTGGTACACCCAATGAAGTTCAAGGTCCTACAGTACGAAATGCTGACCTCTAAAGCGCGAGTTTGAGACAGAACACCAGTTTTCGAGTGATAAAAGCAGGAGACAATAAGAAATCGTTTTTACCAGACTACCCGGGAAGCATTTCCTGTCATAAACAAAAACCGCAAGCTGGACCTAGGATCTTTGGGTCGATTATTTCAAAATCAACCCGAAGATCGGGGGCTTGTGGGGGACAGATATCCCCCGGGTCCACTGGAAGGATAAAAGACCTCACGAAAGGCCCGAGGGCCCAATAATTCGTAAGGTCATCCCTTCGTGGGCCTAGGGAAGAACGACCAGTGAAGCAGATCGACACAAGGCCGGATCGGTGCGAGCCCAGACGGCCCAACAACGTCGAGCAAGTAACCACAGCAGAGACCCGACTTTCCCGCGCTGGAGCCCCGTACAACGGAACCAAGCGAGGATGAGTCGACAGAACTATAGGAAGATAGACTAAATCAGTTCACTATCTCTTAGGTGCGCATTGTTATCATATCCGCATGTATTGCCTCACGGTCGAATATATAAGACCTAGGGGGCACCCCTTCAAAACGATCGATCTCACTACTCAGCCATCCACCCCAACTCTCTACGTTCTAGCATTAGAGAGCTCCCTTGTAATCCACCACATAAAGCATTCTCGCCAGGACGTAGGGTGTTACGCATCTCAAAGCGGCCCGAACATGTACACCATTGTCTACTGTTTCTCGTGCACCCTGCACGAACCATTGAGCTACAGTCGGTAACACCGTCCTACTCCTAAAAACACCTTGAGGGGCAACCCCGGGTGTGCGGTCGGACCCAAAACACCGACAGCTCCCCACTGCAGAGGTGGTTGCCTCTGCTCTTTGGCTTTAATGGCCTCGTTGTCGCCCCCCGTAGGAAGACGGGGGCGAGGACCTTTTCGCAGTGGCGTACGTGCTGAGGTGATCGCCAATGCTGGCGGGTCATCGGTGCAGAGGTGGCCGCCGCCGTCGGTGCTGATGTGGTTGCCTCCGCTGGCGAGCCGCTCGGAGCTAGTTATCCCGCGTCCCTACCGGTGTGGAGGTAGTTCATACCTGTAGAGTAGAGATAGAACTAGGGCTCCACTTGAAAACAGATGTAATATTTTTGCTTTTTGTAAGGTACTCAAGAGTACTATTTATTAAGCAGCATTAGCACTTATCTATTTTCAACATGTTTCCGCTGTGTGCGATATTGTTGACTCCTCCCTGGTACTTGCCCCCCCGCCTGGGATGCAGGCTTGATGTGTTGAGGTTGGATACCAGCGCATCTAAAAAGGTTATCAACAATTCTCGGGAGGCAACCTCGTCGGGACCTGGATCTGTTCGCAGCTTCAGCTAGGGAGCGTTAGTAGTACACCCATAGGGTTCCTATCTGACATTTGTCATCCTTTGATACATGCTCGGGACTCGCAGGTTTTAGTCCGGGTGGCCAACTTGCGTGTCCGGACCCCCTTGGGTCGCGGTTCTAGATACTAGGACACTTGTCGCAGGGCAGTGGAGCGTGCAGGCCCATGGTACGGGACCAGGCTGAGCGGCTGCACGGGCTCCGGACCACCCTAGGATACTAATGCCCATTCTCTAGCTCTGGTCCTGAGGTTGTCGGACCCGCAGGACTTATAGCCCCAAATACTAAGTACCCGTCACGGAGTGATGGAGCGTGCAGGCCCACGGTACGGGACCAGGCTGAGCGGCTACATGGGCTTCGGACCACCCCATGGAACGAGGTCCCGTTCTCTAGAGCCGACCCCCCAGGCTATCGGACCTCCCAACTTTCGTATCAGGGGCCCTAAACTGCAAGCCTGGCTGCTCAATTGGGATGTCGTTATGTCAGATAGATGGGAACCGCACGGGTGGGTTAGATAAAAAGTACTATCTGAAAGACTGCGAGGTAGGACCATGGATCAGTAAGATGGTACTATCATAGGGGCACAACTGAGGGGGTAGTTTTTCTTTATAACTCGTCATGCAAGCATGCAGACCAATAGGCCGGGTTTATGGGGACATACCCCACCGGGTTGTCGTACACGTATGCGTTACCTAGTTACAAAAAGGGAAACAGATTCGACCCCTCAGACTTGCTCTATGAATAGAACTTACAGAGATGTTTCAGCATCGGGGTAAGGTACTCCTCTAGTCGTAGCTAGATGGTTGTCCTTGGGTCGGTGCATTCCCGTTACCTCGAAGGGTCCTTCCCAGCTGGGGGAGAGTTGCGGAGCCCTTCTTGGTTTGGTACTTGTCGTAGGACTAGGTCCCGACCCTGGGTTCCCATCTGCATTCGACACGGGAGCCTTCGTCTTTGGCTGTGGCCACTTCCGCGTGTACCTGCCGGCAGCCTGGACCCGTGGGGGAATCCAGAAGGGTTTCCGGAGGAAGGCATGCTTCAGCTCCGTAGACCGGGGAACACGGGGTCCCCCTAGGGTCCGTCTAGTTGTCTTCACCGGAGTAGGAGCCTCCGGCGAAGACATCCTTTAGGTCCCCCTCGGGCGACTGATACGCGAGGTCCCGCTCAGCCGTGGCCACCTCGCCATCGTCCACCCTTTCTTTGCCAGGTCGGTGTCGAGGTGGAGAGCCGTCTTTGGAAGACTGCTCGCACCGCTCACTGATGCGTTTCGTGAGGTTAATGATCTCGTGACATTCCGCAGCACTGTGGCGACCGTTGGGGTGCACAGGGCATGAGCTGCTGTTACCCTTCTACTGTCGTGGGCGTTTGTTGCGGTCGCCCTGGCCTTCGGTCGTGGTTGCAACCACCAGAGCGGTGGACCGTGGCTTCTGGTAGTCGCGGTCCTTCTTTTTCTTCTTTTCATCCCGGGGGACGGCACCCGAGCCACCCGACTAGGCAGCTCTGGCTTGTGGGGCTGAGTGCCATGCACGTCCCTCGGCGGCTCTGGCGCATTTATCGGCCAGAGCGAAGAGCGTGGGGACAGTTTCCACGTCAGGTGTGGCCAACTTCTCCAGCATTTTCTCATCACATACTCCCTGTCGGAAGGCCGTGATGATGGAAGCATTAGAAATGCGGGGTATGGTACCTCGCACCTTGGTGAAGCGGGAGATGAACTTCCGGAGAGTCTCCCCAGGCTCCTGTCTCACCGCATGGAGGTGGGACTCCACACCGTGTTGCTGGTAAGCGCTGGCGAAGTTCGCAACGAACCGCGCGCAGAGCTCCTCCTAGGAGTAGACTGATCCTGGGGTGAGGTTCATGAGCCAGGTCCGGACTGGTCCAGACAAGGCCACATGGAAATATGTCGCCATCACAACGGTGTTCCCACCTGCTGTCGTGATTGCGGTGACGTACACCTACAGGAACTTCGACAGGTTCGATGTTCTGTCGTACTTTTCCGGCAGGTGCGGCCGGAACTTGGGTGGCCATGACGCCGTGCAGAGATGATCCGCAAGAGCGGCGCAACCCACACCGGCCAAGGGGACACCCGTTTGGGACCGGGTGCCCATTGGTGTATGCGGTGCAACCGCAGCGAAGTCTTGATCGAGGTTGCGACCATCGATGTTTTGGCGGCGCTCGCGCGCCCTTTCCAAAGAGACTCGGGCATCCTCTCCCGCGCGCCTGTAGTTGAGTTCTGCCCGGAGGTCGTTGGTCTGTGCACCCCTTACTGAGGGTGAGCGCACAGATGCTGACGCCTCGTGTTGGCGCCGGGATGACCGTGTCCTCGACCTGGTTGAGGTAGAATGTGCCATACCGAGTAGTCGGTCGACGTCGTCCCACCATTGCTTCATGGCCCCCGCCCCCCGGTGAGGCCGTGGAGCTTGGAGGGTGTCGCAACAACTCCCTGGCTGCCGATAATGCCCCCGGAGAAGCCCTCGATGGAGTTCGGGACGTTTGCGTAGCCGTGTGCTGCCGTGCGGCGTGCACTGCAGCAGTGCCTGGCACTGGGCGGTTGGGAACCTGCGGTGTGGAGGAAGCAGCTTCTCCCTCCACCGCAAAATCTACCGAAGTCTCGGTGCGGTGCTCAATGATTTGCACCATCATACTTGGGCAAGGAAACAAGCAAAAACTTAATGCCTAGCCCCTACCTGGCGCGCAAAATGTCGGAGAGCAAATCTTCGGCCGGGTGGCGGAGTGCACCCGCCCTAAATCCTAAGATGAGGAGGGGCCTTGGAGTTTTGCTTGTTAGTCAGGAAAACGGAAAGAACACAAGGACACATAAGGCTTTAGAGTGGTTCGGGCCGCCGGAGCGTAACACCCTACTCCACTATGTGATGTATTGCTTGTGAGCTTGTATGAGCCTGTGGGTCTAAGATTGGATCTGTTTGTAACGTCGCATGCCTCCCCTTTTATAGCTGAAGGGGGCATGCACAAAGGTACTGGGCCCCAACATGTGGGCCCAAGGACATAAAGAATATAGCACTTGGGGTTACAAATGTTTGCTTCTGGAGCAATCTTCTTGTGCACTGACATCCGAGATCTGTGTATCCTCGGCGTGCAGGGGAAGCTTCTTGTAGAAGAGATGATGAGTACAGTGCACCGCTCGACACAGGCGCACTATTTGTCAGCAGACTGGACAGGCGCGCCGTCTGCTTGGTGACCCTGACACCACTTTCCAGCGGATTGGACAGGACGCATTAAATGCTGAGAGGGCACATCGCTCGTCAGCGTGGTGGCAGGCGTCGCGTCCTCTCCGCAATAAATGCAGAGGCTACATAGTGTTATGGGCCTCATGTCAAGCCCAGCCCGTTGGCTTATGTCACGAGCCACAAGCCACGCGGCAGCAGCAGGTTTCTGCCTGAGAGGGGAGCGTAGGGTAGGGCCTGGACGCGTGTTAGCACCGGACCCTTACTCAAGCCGGGGTCATCCCCGTCCCGGGACCTTGCCAGGGTCCGGACCTTACTCGGCGGGACCTGGGGCCTATCCAAGGGAGCCAACATGCCTTCTTGGGAGCCCCGGACTTGTATGCACAGGGGTCCGGTGTCCTACCGCAGGGGTCCGAACCCAATGATGCATCCTGGGATGTATTACCTTCCCTTGCCACGTGGTGCCTTTAGACCTGCCCATGTGGTGGGGTCGGGTGCTGCTCTCCGTGTGACCTAGAGGTGTCGTACGGGTGCAGCGTCTTCATACTGTAGAAGAGGGTACCCCTGTGATGAGGATAATACTAGTGATGAGGAGGATAATTTGCGCACCCTTTTTGCCAACCTTAACATGCAACAAAAAGAAAAGTTGAATGAATTAATTAGTGTTATTCATGAGAAGGATGATCTCTTGGACTCTCAAGAGGACTTCCTAATTAAGGAAAATAAGAAGCATGTTAAGGTGAAAAATGCTTATGCTCTAGAAGTAGAAAAATGTGAAAATTATCTATTGAGCTAAGCACCTACCATGATACTATTACCAACCTTAGAAATGAAAATGCTAAACTTATTACTAAGGTTGATTCCAATGTTTGTGATGATTTGATTTCCAATCTTAGAAATGATAATGCCAATTTGCTTGCTAAGATTGAAGAATTGAATATCTCTCTTGCTAGCCTTAGAGATGAAAATGAAAAATTAATTGCTAAGGCTAAAGATTTTGATGTTTGCAATATTACTATTTCCAACCTTAGAAGTGAAAATGATATATTACATGCAAAGGTTGTAGAATTAAAATCGTGCAAACCCTCTACATCTACCGTTGAGCATACTTCCATTTGTACTAGATGTAGAGATATTAATGTTGATGCTATTCATGATCACCTAGCTTTAATTAAGAAACAAAATGATCACATAGCTCAACTTAATGCTAAGATTAATGAGCATGACTTAGAAAATGAAAAATTTAAATTTGCTAGAAGCATGCTCTATAGTGGGAGACGCCCTGGCATCAAGGATGGCATTGGCTTCCAAAAGGGGGACAATGTCAAACTTAGTGCACCTCCTAAAAGATTGTCTAACTTTGTAAAGGGCAAGGCTCCCATACCTCAGGATGATGAGGGTTACATTTTGTACCCCGCCGGTTATCCTGAGAGCAAAATTAGGAGAATTCACTCTAGGAAGTCTCACTCTGGCCCTAATCATGCTTTTATGTATAAGGGTGAGACATCTAGTTCTAGGCAATCATCCCATGCTAAATTGCCTAAAAAGAAAACTCCTAAGGCATCAAATGATCATGACATTTCATTTAAAACTTTTGATGCATCTTATGTTTTAACTAACAAATCTGGCAAGGTAGTTGCTAAATATGTTGGGGGCAAACACAAGGGATCAAAGACTTGTGTTTGGGTACCCAAAGTTCTTGTATCTAATGCCAAAGGACCCAAAACCATTTGGGTACCTAAAGTCAAGAACTAAACTTGTTTTGTAGGTTTACGCCTCTGGGGGCTCAAGTAGGATCATCGATAGTGGGTGCACAAACCACATGACAGGGGAGAAGAAAAATGTTCTCCTCCTACGAGAAAAACCAAGATCCCCAACGAGCTATCACATTCGGGGATGGAAACCAAGGTTTGGTCAAAGGATTGGGTAAAATTGCTATATCACCTGACCATTCCATTTCCAATGTTATTCTTGTAGATTCTTTAGATTACAATTTGCTTTCTGTATCTCAATTATGCAAAATGGGCTACAACTGTCTTTTCACAGATGTAGGTGTTACTATCTTTAGAAGAAGTGATGATTCAATAGCATTTAAGGGAGTGTTAGAGGGTCAGCTATACTTAGTAGATTTTGATAGAGCTGAACTCGACACTTGCTTAATTGCTAAGACTAACATGGGCTGGCTCTGGCATCGCCGACTAGCACATGTTGGAATGAAGAATCTTCACAAACTTCTAAAGGGAGAACACATTTTGGGACTAACAAATGTTCATTTTGAGAAAGACAGGATTTGTAGCGCATGTCAGGCAGGGAAGCAAGTTGGTGCTCATCATCCACATAAGAACATCATGACGACTGACAGGCCGCTCGAGCTCCTACACATGGACCTATTCGGCCCGATAGCTTACATAAGCATCGGCGGGAGTAAGTACTGTCTAGTTATTGTGGATGATTATTCTCGCTTCACTTGGGTGTTCTTTTTGCAGGAAAAATCTCATACCCAAGAGACCTTAAAGGGATTCTTGAGACGAGCTCAAAACGAGTTCGGCTTAAGGATCAAGAAAATAAGAAGTGACAACGGAACGGAGTTCAAGAACTCTCAAATTGAAGGCTTTCTTGAGGAGGAGGGCATCAAGCATGAGTTCTCTTCTCCCTACACGTCACAACAAAATGGTGTAGTAGAGAGGAAGAATAGAACTCTATTGGACATGGCAAGAACCATGCTTGATGAGTACAAGACTTCGGATCGGTTTTGGGCCGAGGCGGTCAACACCGCCTGCTACGCCATCAACCGGTTATATCTACACCGAATCCTCAAGAAGACATCATACGAACTCCTAACCAGTAAAAAGCCCAATATTTCATATTTTAGAGTCTTTGGTAGCAAATGCTTTATTCTTGTTAAAAGAGGTAGAAAATCTAAATTTGCTCCTAAGACTGTAGAAGGCTTTTTACTAGGATATGATTCAAACACAAGGGCATATAGAGTCTTTAACAAGTCCTCAGGACTAGTTGAAGTTTCTTGTGACGTTGTGTTTGATGAGACTAACGGCTCTCAAGTAGAGCAAGCTGATCTTGATGAGATAGGTGATGAAGAGGCTCCGTGCATCGCTCTAAGGAACATGTCCATTGGGGATGTGTGTCCTAAGGGATCCGAAGAGCCTCCAAATGCACAAGATCAACCATCCTCCTCCACGCAAGCATCTCCACCAACTCAAAATGAGGATGAGGCTCAAGTTGATGAAGAAGAAGATCAAAAAGATGAGTCACCTCAAGATGACGACAATGATCAAGGGGGAGATGCAAATGATCAAGACAAGGAGGATGAAGAACCAAGACCGCCACACCCAAGAGTCCATCAAGCAATCCAATGAGATCACCCCGTCGACACCATCCTCGGCGACATTCATAAGGGGGTAACCACTAGATCTCGTGTTGCACATTTTTGTGAGCATTACTCTTTTGTTTCCTCTATTGAGCCACACAGGGTAGAGGAAGCACTACAAGATTCGGATTGGGTGGTGGCGATACAAGAGGAGCTCAACAATTTCACTAGGAATGAGGTATGGCATTTAGTTCCACGTCCTAATCAAAATGTTGTAGGAACCAAGTGGGTCTTCCGCAACAAGCAAGATGAGCATGGTGTGGTGACAAGGAACAAAGCCCGACTTGTAGCCAAGGGATATTCACAAGTCGATGGTTTGGATTTTGGTGAAACCTATGCACCCGTAGCTAGGCTAGAATCAATTCGCATTTAACTTGCCTATGCTACTTACCATGGCTTCAAGCTTTATCAAATGGACGTGAAAAGTGCCTTCCTCAATGGACCAATCAAGGAAGAGGTCTATGTTGAGCAACCTCCCGGCTTTGAAGATAGTGAGTACCCTAACCACGTTTACAAACTCTCTAAGGCGCTTTATGGGCTCAAGCAAGCCTCAAGAGCATGGTATGAATGCCTAAGAGATTTCCTTATCACTAATGGCTTCAAAGTCAAAAAAGTCGATCCTACTTTATTTACTAAAACTCTTGACAATAATTTGTTTGTATGCCAAATTTATGTTGATGATATTATCTTTGGGTCTACTAACGAATCTACATGTGAGGAATTTAGTATAGGATCATGACACAGAAATTCGAGATGTCTATGATAAGGGAGTTGAAGTACTTCTTGGGATTTCAAGTGAAGCAACTCCAAGAAGGCACCTTCATTAGCCAAACGAAGTATATTCAAGACATTCTAAACAAGTTTGGGATGAAGGATGCCAAGCCCATCAAGACACCCATGGGAACCAATGGGCATCTCGACCTCGACACGGGAGGTAAATCCGTCGATCAAAAGGTATACCGGTCGATGATAGGCTCTTTACTCTATCTATATGCATCTCGACCGGATATTATGCTTTTTGTATGCATGTGTGCAAGATTCCAAGCCGACCCTAAGGAAGCTCACCTTACGACCGTAAAACGAATCTTGAGATATTTAGTTCATACTCCTAAGTTTGGGCTTTGGTATCCTAGGGGATCCACATTTGATTTAATTGGTTATTCTGATGCCGATTGGGCGGGATGTAAGATTAACAGAAAGAGCACATCGGGGACTTGCCAGTTCTTGGGAAGATCCTTGCTGTCTTAGGCTTCACAGAAGCAAAATTTCGTCACTCTTTCTACCGCCGAAGCCGAGTATATTGCCGCAGGTCATTGTTGCGCGCAACTACTTTGGATGAGGCAAACCCTTAGGGACTATGGTTACAAATTAACAAAAGTTCCTCTTCTATGTGATAATGAGAGTGCAATCCGCATGGCGGATAATCCCGTTGAGCATAGCCGCACTAAACACATAGCCATTCGGTATCATTTCTTAAGGGGTCACCAACAAAAGGGAGATATCGAGATTGCATATATTAACACTAAGGAACAATTAGCCGATATCTTTACCAAGCCACTTGATGAACAAACTTTTAACAAACTTAGGCATGAGCTAAATATTCTTGATTCTAGGAATTTCTTTTGATGTCTTGCATACATAGCTCATTAATATACCTTTGATCATATCTCTTTTATATACTATGACTAATGTGTTTTCAAGTACATTTCAAACCAAGTCATAGGTGTATTGAAAGAGAATTGGAGTCTTCGGCGAAGACAAAGGCTTCCACTCCACTCCATGACTCATCCTTCGCCGTCGCTCCGAGCAACTCTCCGTATTTGGTATAATCTTCACTCCTATTTTGTTTACCAAAGGGGAGAAAGTAGTTACAAGGGCTCTAATGATTCCGTTTTTGGCGATTTATGCCAAAGGGGGAGAGAGCATGAGCCCAAAGCAAAAGGACCGCACCACCACCAATTTCAAAAAATTTAGTCTTTCAATTTGGTTTTAAAGAAGTATTTTCAAATTGGTATCTTATTTGTGATATAATTTCAAATTGGTATACCCTCTTCAAAATTAACATCAAAACCCTCTTGAACACTAAGAGGAGGATTTCATTAAGGGGGAGTTTTGTCTAGTCAAAGGAAAAGCATTTGAAACAGGGGGAGAAAATTCCAAATCTTGAAAATGCTTCTCAAAATCTTATTCATTTACCTTTGACTATTTGCAAAAGAACTTTGAAAAGAATTTACAAAAGAATTTGCAAAAACAAAACATGTGGTGCAAGCGTGGTCCAAAATGTTAAAAATAAAGTAACAATCCATTCATATCTTATGAGTATTTATATTGGCTCAATTCTAAGTAACCTCTGCACTTACAATTATGCAAACTAGTTCAATTATACACTTCTATACTTGCTTTGGTTTGTGTTGGCATCAATCACCAAAAAGGGGGAGATTGAAAGGGAATTAGGCTTACACCTATTTCCTAATTGATTTTGGTGGTTGAATTGCCCAACACAAATAATTGGACTAACTAGTTTGCTCTAGTCTATAAGTTATACAGGTGCCAAAGGTTCACAAAAAGCCAATAAAAAAAACCAAGAAAAGGGTTCAACAAAAAGAGCAAGGGATAACCGAAGTGTGCCCTAGTCTGGCGCACGGGACAGTGTCCGGTGCACCACCGGACAGTGTCCGGTGCTCCAGGGAACTCCAAGCTGAACTCAACACCTTCGATAATTCTCAGAGGCGCTCTGCTATAATTCATCGGACTGTCCGGTGCACCACCGGACAGTGTCCGGTGCCCCAAGGGAGAGCAACTCTAAACTCACCAGCTTCGGGAACCCGCTCCGCTATAATTCACCGAACTGTCTGGTGAGTCACCGGACAGTGTCCGGTGCACACCAGACTGTCTGGTGTGACAGCGGAGCAACAACTACTTCGCGCGCAACGGTCGACTGCAACACATTAAATGCGCGTCTGTGCGCGCAGAGGAGCAGAGCACGCGCGGGTGGCACACCGGACAGCCAGGCGGGCCCACAAGTCAGAGCTCCAACGGTCGGAACCCAACAGCCAGGTGACGTGGCTGGCGCACCGGACTGTCCGGTGCGCCCGTCGACAGCAGCCTCCACCAACGGTCAAGTTTGGTGATTGGGGCTATAAATACCCCAACCACCCCCACATTCAAGTCATCCAAGTTTTCCACCTTCCAACCACTTACAAGAGCTCTAGCATTCAATACAAGACACATCAAAGTGATCAAATCCTCTCCCAATTCCACACAAAGCTTTAGTGATTAGTGAGAGAGATTTGTTGTGTTCATTTGAGCTCTTGCGCTTGGCTTGCTTCTTTTTCTCATTCTTTCTTGTGATCATCTCAATTGTAATCAAGGCAAGAGACACCAATTGTGTGGTGGTCCTTGTGGGAAGTTTGGTTCCCGTTTGATTGAGAAGAGAAGCTCACTCGGTCCGAGGGACCGTTTGAGAGAGGGAAAGGGTTGAAAGAGACCCGGTCTTTGTGACCACCTCAACGGGGAGTAGGTTTGTGAGAACCGAACCTCGGTAAAACAAATCTTGTGTCTCAATCTTTATTCGCTTGCGATTTGTTTTCACGCCCTCTCTCGGACTCGTTCATATTTCTAACGCTAACCCGTCTTGTAGTTGTGATTAAGTTTGTAAATTTTAGATTCGCCCTATTCACCCCCCTCTAGGCGACTTTCAACCGTCGCCGGGACAACAGCCAGTTGCCCAGACTCCGCTCCTACACCATGGTCATGTCAGAAACGCAGACTTCGCACAAAAAAAACTCACAAGCAGGACCCCGTCCTGTGTGGGCGTCGAACATCGCGACCCCGCCCACAAGGTAGTCGTCCAAGGAAATATCCATGGAGACTTCGGCGCCCCCACCGCTGCCTCAGCAGCGCACGGTGGCGAGGGAAGCCTTCGCTCATGTGTGGGCACGGAAGGCGGCGACATACCAGCGTCGGGGGCGGTAGGCTTCGCGCTCGCCCGCGCCATTTTCACTTTGCGCCTCATGTCCCCCACCCTAGCGAACGCTCGGCATTTCCGTGGTCCGTCTTGACGATCCTTCTCCATCACTACCAATATAACAACACCAACATTCCGTCCGTAAGGGAAAATTTTCATCTCACGAGCTAATCGAGATGTAAACACGTCCTCACCGGCCGCCCCGGGAATCAGAACATTCCTAGGCCAGCGACCCCTGGTAACCTTCAGCATTCGCGTGGAAGATTCCCGGAGCTCGGGCGAAGACATCGTCGCCCCGGGAACCGTGCAGGTCTCCAGCCAATCCGCAGCAAAACTTAATACTCACCTTATATCGATTCTACTCTTTCTAGTTGTCCACTTCACTTCATAATTGCTCTAAGTTTAATACTCACCTTGTGAGAGCAACTTAGTGAAGAAGTTCACTCCTCTCATCCTCTTCATTTAGACTTAGCTTTTGCTTTTACTAATCCAATATTAGTCCAAGTTTGTTTTGTTGAGTTCTTTTTATAGGATCACCTATCCACCTCATTTAGGTGCTCTCGATTGGTATCAAAGTCGTTCTCTTCATAAAGGGACTAATCGCCCGAAGAGATGGATCCTAAGTATAAGGGGATGGTGATCAATGACAAAGAGAAAGAGACTCAACATTGATGAGCCAAAGGTGACAAGCCCACCGACTCAGGCTCAAACAACGAAAGGAAGGACGAGAAGAAGAAGAAGAGACGCGTCAAGAAAATCATCTACTTTGACAGCGACACCTCCTCTTCTTCACTAAGGGACGATGACAATGAAGACTCGTCCACTAAAAAGAAAATGGTTAATCAAAATTATTCCTTTGATTATTCTCTCATTCCTTATAACTCAAAACACTTATTTATTGTTTATTCCACTTGGAAAACCCCCTCACTTTGATGGAGAAGATTATTTATTTTGGAGTCATAAAATGCGTAGTCATCTATTCTCTCTTCATCCTAGCATTTGGGAAATAGTGGAAAGCGGGATGCATTTTGATAGTAGTGATAATCATGTATTTATTAATGAGCAAATTCATAAGAATGCCTAGGCCACTACGGTTTTGTTACCATCTCTATGCAGGGATGAGTACAACAAGGTTAGTGGCTTGGACAATGCCAGGCAAATATAGGATACCCTCAAAATCTCTCATGAGGGTAACGATGCCACCATGATCACAAAGATGGAATTGGTAGAAGGAGAGCTGGGAAGGTTCGCCATGAAATGGGGAGAGGAGCCAACTGAAACCTACAACAGGCTCAAGACCCTGGTGAACAAGATCCAGAGCTATGGGAGCACAAGATGGACGGATCATGATGTTGTTCGACTCATGCTAAGGTCATTTACTGTTATTGATACTCACCTTGTAAATCTTATTCATGAGAATCCCAAGTACACCAAGATGACGTCCGAGGAAATTCTCGGAAAATTCATAAGCGGGCACAGGATGCAAGGTACGTTAATGACATTGGCAACAGACTGCTTCCTCTCTACGAGCCGTAGCTCGTTGCTCTCAAGGCAACAAACAGCAAGGAAGTGCTACCTAACAAGGTGGCACAAGTGGAGGCTGCCAGGCTTAACGAGGAAGAAATAGAGCTTGTGATCAAGCGTTTCAAGACCACATTAAAGGGACGCAAGGAGTACCCCAACAAGAATAAATCAAGGGGAAAATGTTCTTGCTTCAAATGTGGTAAGTCTGGTCACTTTATTGCACAATGTCCCGATAATGAAAATGACCAAGGACAAGAAAAGAAATGGAAGGAGAAGAAAAATAACTACTGAAAGGCAAAGGGCGAGGCTCACATTGACAAGGAGTGGGACTCGGACTGCTCTGCATCCGACTCCAACGATGAGGGACTTGTTGCCTCCGCCTTCGACAAGTCCTCTCTCTTCCCCAACGAGCGACATACCTGCCTTATGGCTAAGGAGAAGAAGGTACGTACATGAGATACTCCGAAGTACACTTCTTCTAGTGATGAGGATTCTAATGATGATGTTGACTATAGTGATCCCTTTAAGGGTTTAGATAGATCAAAAGTAGACAAAATTAATGAACTAATTGATGCCCTTAATGAGAAGGATACGTTGTTAGAAAAACAAGAAGATATTGTTTATGAAGAACATGATAAACTTGTTAATGTTGCAAAATCTCTTGCTTTAGAGGTTGAGAAAAAAATGAAATTCTTTCTTCTGAATTGTCTTCTTGCCATGAGTCTATTTCTAGCCTTAAGAGGTTAAATGCTTATTTAAATGCTAGAATAGAAAAATCGAATATTGCTAGTTCATCTATGTAGCATGTTTCTATTTGCAATAGATGCAAAAACTTTGATATTGATGCTTGTAATAATCATGTTTCTACTGTCTCTAAGTTGAATGATGAAGTTGAAAATCTTAATGCTCAACATGAAATTTGCAAAAATGAACGTGAGAAGAAAAAAATTGCAAGGGATGCCTACACCATTGGTAGACATCCCTCCATTAAGGATGGACTTGGTTTCCAAAAGGGAACCAAGAACTTAACAAGCCAAAGGGCCTCCAATCTCATCAAGGAGAAAGGGAAGGCACCCTTGGCTAGTAGTTCACATTCTTTTCATGACAAGAAGAACCATGCCTATTTATATGATCATGTTAAGAATGCCACTAATGTTGCTCATCACGATGGTTGCTATGATCATGTTGTTTTACCTGTATGTCATGATGTTGTCTCTGATTCTCATGCCATGTTTGCATCTTCTAGCTCTTCACATGTTCATGGTAGGAGTAGACCTAGGCACCATGTTCATCATGTTGCTTCTCATACGCCTAGAAATGCATATAATGGCCCAACTATGATTTATCATACTTATGATGCCTCATATGTGCTAATTTGTAAAATTGATAAAGTTGTTGCTAGAAATTTGGGGGCTAAGTGCAAGGGAGGCATGATTTGCATTTGGGTTCCAAAACCTTATGTGACTAACCTTGTAGGACCCAACAAGAGTTGGATACCTAGATCCCAAGCTTAAATCACCTTTCAGGTTTATGCATCTGGGGGCACAAGTTGGATTATTGACAGCGGATGCACAAACCACATGACGGGGGAGAAGAAGATGTTCACCTCCTACGTCAAGAACAAGGATTCCCAAGACACAATTATCTTTGGAGATGGGAATCATGGCAAGGTCAAAGGTTTGGGTAAAATAGCCATCACAACCGAGCATTCAATTTCTAATGTATTCCTAGTAGAATCACTCGGATACAATCTGCTTTCTGTAAGTCAATTATGCCATATGGGCTATAATTGCTTATTTACAAATTGAGAGCACCTAGAGGGGGGGGGGGGGTGAATAGGTGATCCTGTAACAATTAAAACTTAGACCACAAAAACTTGGTTAAGTGTTAGCGCAATAACCGCCAAGTGGCTAGAGAGAAGTCTTCAACAAAACACAATAACCAACAAGAGATCAATCACAGAGATGGCACGGTGGTTATCCCGTGGTTCGGCCAAGACCAACGCTTGCCTACTCCACGTTGTGGCGTCCCAACGGACGAGGGTTGCAATCAACCCCTCTCAAGCGGTCCAAAGACCCACTTGAATACCACGGTGTTTTGCTTGCTATACTCAATCCCGTTTGTGAGGAATCTCCACAACTTGGAGCCTCTCGCCCTTACACTTAAGATTCACAGAAGCACGGAGCAAGGGAGGGATTAGCAACGCACTCAAGACAAGAAATCACAGCAACACCACACACACAAGTCGCAACGAGAGCTCACAACACAACTCAATGAGTTCACCACTCAACTAGAGCTCTAATTGCTATCGGAAAGAATCAAAGGCGCGGAATCGATGTCTTGGTGCTTAGGAATGTTGTAGGAATTCTTGGTGTACTCCTCCATGCGCCTAGGGGTCCCTTTTATAGCCCCAAGGCAGCTAGGAGCCATTGAGAGCAATCTAGGAAGGCTGATCTTGCCTTCTGTCGAGTGGCGCACCGGACAGTCCGGTGCACACCGGACACTGTTCGGTGCCCGATTTCTTTCCATAAATGGCACAGTCGACCGTTGGCAGCCTGAGAGCCGTTGCCGCACCGGACACGTCCGGTGCACACCGGACAGTCCGGTGGCCCCTTCTAGCCGTTGGCTCGGCCACGTGTCCCGCGCAGATTGCGCAGCCGACCGTTGGCCCGGCCGACCGTTGGCTCACCGGACAGTCCGGTGCACACCGGACAGTCCGGTGAATTATAGCCGTACACCACCGTCGAAGTCCCGAGAGCAGCCTGTTTACCCGAGCCAGCCTGGCGCACGGACACTGTCCGGTGCACCACCGGACAGTCCGGTGCTCCCAGACTGAGCAGACTTTGGCTGCTCGAGCCAAGGCATTTTCAATTGGATTTTTCCTGTTTCCAGCACTTAGACACAATACATTAGTCCATAAAACAATGTACTAAGTCTGAGAAACATACCTTTATCCTTGATTTGTACTTTGTCCACCTTTTTACACTTAGGCACTTGTGTTGGACACTAAATCACCAAAATACTTAGAAATGGCCCAAAGGCACATTTCCCTTTCAATCTCCCCCTTTTTGGTGATTTATGCCAACACAACATAAAGCAAGTAGAACAAGTACAAAATCAATTCAAATGAAAACTCAAAGTTGTTTTGAATCAAATTTGACATATATGGATCACTCTATGCCACCACTTGGTTTGTTTTTGCAAATCAAACTCAAATTGCTATCTCCAAGTCAAATCCACTTGTAGAGACATAAAGAGAGGTATTCCAAAGAAATTTGATCAAGGATTTCAAAAACTCCCCCTTTTTTCCATAATCACCACTTCTCCCCACAAGAGGCCAACTTTTGACATAAGAGACAATAAAAGAGTCACCACTTCTCCCCACAAGAGGCCAACTTTTGACATAAGAGACAATAAAAGAGTTTTGACACACCAAAAGCTCTAATCTACTATTTTCAAAATTTCTCAAGTGGTAGCTGATCCATCTATTGCTTTGGCCTTTATTTTCTCCCCCTTTGGCATCAAACACCAAAACGGGATCAATTTTGGCCCTTAAACCTCATTGCCTCACCAAAATCTTCACATAAGAGTACAAAGGCAATAAAGACATGAAGATGAACTTGGAATTAGTTACCCTCTCATCGGAGTGCAGTGGAAGTCTTTCATGGTCCAAGTCCACCTTTTCCCTTTCAAACCTCCTTTGAGACTAAAACAAGCAAACTCAAGCATATGGTTAGTCTCAAAGGGTCAAGTTGTAACACAACTCCCCCTAAATATGTGCATCACTTGCACAAGGACTTGTGAGGTCCGGGGAGAGATTGTACAACTTGAGCACCATAGTAAGCAACAATATGCATAAGGAACATGACAAAGGCATAAACACATGTATGCTATAAATCAATCCAAGTTCCGCGAATCTAGGACATTTAGCTCACTACGCAGCCTGCAAAAGGTCTTTTCATCTAAAGGCTTAGTGAAGATATCGGCTAGCTGGTTCTCGATGCTAACATGAAACACTTTGATATCTCCCTTTTGCTGGTGGTCTCTCAAAAAGTGATGCCGGATGTCAATGTGCTTTGTGCGGCTGTGCTCAACAGGATTTTCCGCTATTCGGATAGCACTCTCATTGTCACAAAGGAGTGGGACTTTGCTCAGATTGTAGCCAAAGTCCCGGAGGGTTTGCCTCATCCAAAGTAGTTGCGCGCAACACTGTCCTGCGGCAACATACTCGGCCTCAGCGGTGGATAGGGCAACGGAAGTTTGTTTCTTAGAGTTCCATGACACCAGGGACCTTCCTAAGAATTGGCACGTCCCCGATGTACTCTTCCTATCGACCTTACATCCAGCATAGTCGGAATCTGAATATCCAATCAAGTCAAAGTTAGACCCCTTTGGATACCAGATCCCGAAGCAAGGCGTAGCGACTAAATATCGAAGAATTCGCTTCACAGCCACTAAGTGACACTCCTTAGGATCGGATTGAAATCTAGCACACATGCATACGCTAAGCATAATATCCGGTCTACTAGCACACAAATAAAGTAAAGACCCTATCATAGACCGGTATGCTTTTTGATCAACAGACTTACCTCCTTTGTTGAGGTCGGTGTGTCCGTCGGTTCCCATCGGAGTCTTTGCGGGCTTGGCGTCCTTCATCCCAAACCGCTTTAGCAAGTCTTGCGTGTACTTTGTTTGGGAGATGAAAGTGCCGTCCTTGAGTTGCTTCACTTGGAACCTAAGGAAGTAGTTCAACTCGCCCATCATCGACATCTCGAATTTCTGCGTCATCACCCTGCTAAACTCTTCACAAGACTTTTGGTTAGTAGAACCAAATATTATGTCATCGACATAAATTTGGCACACAAAAAGATCGCCATCGCAAGTCTTAGTGAAAAGAGTTGGATCGGCTTTCCCAACCTTGAAAGCATTAGCAATTAAAAAGTCTCTAAGGCATTCATACCATGCTCTTGGGGCTTGCTTAAGTCCATAGAGCGCCTTAGAGAGCTTACACACATAGTCGGGGTACCGTTCATCCTCAAAGCCAGGGGGTTGCTCCACGTACACCTCCTCTTTGATTGGCCCGTTGAGGAAAGCGCTCTTCACATCCATTTGGTACAACCTGAAAGAATGGTGAGCGGCATATGCTAGCAAAATACGAATTGATTCTAGCCTAGCCACAGGAGCAAATGTCTCCTCAAAGTCCAAACCTGCGACTTGGGCATAACCTTTTTCCACAAGTCGAGCCTTGTTCCTCGTCACCACCCCGTGCTCGTCCTGTTTGTTGCGGAACACCCACTTGGTTCCCACAACATTTTGCTTGGGACGAGGCACCAGTGTCCAAACTTCATTGCGCTTGAAGTTGTTGAGTTCCTCCTGCATGGCCAACACCCAGTCCGGATCTAGCAAGGCCTCTTCTACCCTGAAAGGCTCAATAGAAGAGACAAAAGAGTAATGCTCACAAAAATTAACTAATCTCGAGCGAGTAGTTACTCCCTTGCTAATATCACCCAATATTTGGTCAACGGGATGATCCCTTTGAATCGTCGCTCGAACTTGGGTTGGAGGTGCCTGAGGTGCTTCTTCCTCTTCGCTTTGAACATCCTGTGCTCCCCCTTGATCATGCGCCTCCACTTGAGGTACCTGTTCGTCATCTTGGGTTGGGGGATGCACCATAGTTGAGGAATACAGTTGATCTTGCTCCATTTGTTCCTGAGGCCGCACATCTCCAATCGCCATGGTGCGTATCGCGACCGTTGGAACGTCTTCTTCATCTACATCATCAAGATCAACAACTTGCTCTCTTGGAGAGCCATTAGTCTCATCATATACAACGTTGCTAGAGACTTCAACCAAACCCGATGATTTGTTGAAGACCCTATATGCCTTTGTATTTGAATCATAACCTAATAAAAACCCTTCTACAACTTTGGGAGCAAATTTAGAGGTTCTACCTTTCTTCACAAGAATATAACACTTGCTCCCAAATACACGAAAATAAGACACATTGGGTTTGTTACCAGTTAGCAGCTCGTATGAAGTCTTCTTGAGGAGGCGGTGAAGATAGACCCTGTTGATGGCGTGGCAAGCCGTGTTCACGGCTTCCGACCAAAAACGCTCGGGGGTCTTGAACTCTCCAAGCATAGTCCTCGCCATATCAATGAGCGTCCTGTTCTTCCTCTCTACCACACCATTTTGCTGAGGTGTGTAGGGAGCGGAGAACTCGTGCTTTATCCCCTCCTCCTCAAGGAACTCCTCCACTTGAAGATTCTTGAATTCGGACCCGTTGTCGCTCCTTATCTTCTTCACTTTGAGCTCAAACTCATTTTGAGCTCTCCTTAGGAAGCGCTTTAGGGTCCCTTGGGTTTCAGACTTATCCTGCAAAAAGAACACCCAAGTGAAGCGGGAAAAGTCATCAACAATAACTAGACCATACTTACTTCCTCCTATACTCAGATAGGCGACGGGTCCGAAGAGGTTCATATGCAGCAGCTCCAGAGGTCTTGAAGTGGTCATCACATTCTTGCTGTGATGTGCTCCTCCCACTTGTTTACCTGCTTGACAAGCTGCACAAGGTCTATCTTTTTCGAAATGTACATTGGTTAGACCTATCACGTGTTCTCCCTTTAGAAGCTTGTGGAGGTTCTTCATCCCCACATGTGCTAAGCGGCGATGCCACAACCAGCCCATGCAAGTCTTAGCCATTAAGCATGCATCTAGACCGGCCTCTTCTTTTGCAAAATCAACCAAATAAAGTTTGCCGTCTAGTACACCCTTAAAAGCTAATGAACCATCACATCTTCTAAAGACAGACACATCTACATTTGTAAATAGACAATTATATCCCATATTACATAATTGACTAACAGATAGTAAATTATATCCAAGAGACTCAACTAAAAACACATTAGAAATAGAGTGCTCATTTGATATTGCAATCTTGCCTAAACCTTTCATCTTGCCTTGGTTCCCATCACCGAATATGATTGAATCTTGGGAATCCTTATTCTTGACGTAGGAGGTGAACATCTTCTTCTCCCCCGTCATATGGTTTGTGCATCCGCTGTCGATAATCCAGCTTGAACCCCCGGTAGCATAAACCTGCAAGGCAAATTTAGGCTTGGGTCTTAGGTACCCAACTCTTGTTGGGTCCTACAAGGTTAGTCACAATTGTCTTAGGGACCCAAATGCAAGTTTTATCACCCTTGCATTTTGCCCCTAATTTCCTAGCAACTATCTTCCTATCCTTTCTACAAATAGCAAAGGAAGCATTTAAAGCATGATAAATTGTAGAGGGTCCATTCATAACTTTCCTAGGAGCATGAACAATATTCTTTCTAGGCACATGATGAATATTTTTCCTAGGCATATCTCTACCATGCATATAGGAAGAACTGGGAACAAACATAGCATAAGAATCATAGGCATGTGAATCAAAGGCATTACAACTCCTATGAGACTGTCTTCTATCATTGTACATAAAAGCATGGTTCTTTTTAGTACTACTTGCCATAGGGGCCTTCCCTTTCTCCTTGGCGGAGATGGGAGCCTTATGGCTTGTTACGTTCTTGGCTTCCCTCTTGAAGCCAAGCCCATCCTTAATTGAGGGGTGTCTACCAATCGTGTAGGCATCCCTAGCAAATTTTAGTTTATCAAAATCACTTTTGCTAGCCTTAAGTTGGGCATTAAGACTAGCCATTTCATCATTTAACTTTGCAATAGAAGCTATGTGTTCACTACAAGCATCTATATCAAAATCTTTACATCTATTGCAAATAACAACATTTTCTACACAAGTTGTTGATTTACTAGCTATTTCTAACTTAGCATTCAAATCATCATTAATGCTTCTTAAGCTAGAAATTGTCTCATGGCAAGAAGATAATTCACAAGAAAGCATTTCATTTCTCTTAACTTCTAAGGCATGAGATTTTTTTGCTTCTACAAATTTGTCATGTTCTTCATACAACAAGTCCTCTTGTTTTTCTAAAAGCCTATTCTTATCATTCAAGGCATCAATCAATTCATTAATTTTATCTACCTTGGTTCTATCTAGGCCCTTAAATAAGCATGAATAATCTATTTCATCCTCATCACTAGATTCGTCCTCACTTGAAGAAGCATAAGTAGAGTTTTGAGTACATACCTTCTTCTCCCTTGCCATAAGGCATGTGTGACGCTCGTTGGGGAAGAGGGATGACTTGTTGAAGGCGGTGGCAGCGAGCCCTTCATTGTCGGAGTCGGACGAGGAGCAATCCGAATCCCACTCCTTGCCAAGATGTGCCTCGCCCTTTGCCTTCTTATAGTTCTTCTTCTTCTCCCTCTTGTTCCCTTGATCCTGATCACTATCATTGTTGGGACAGTTAGCAATAAAATGACCAAGCTTACCACATTTGAAGCATGAGCGCTTTTCCCCTTTGTCTTGGTCTTGCTTGGCTGCCCCTTGCGACCCTTTAGCGCCGTCTTGAATCTCTTTATGATGAGGGCCATTTCTTCATCATTAAGTCCGGCCGCCTCAATTTGTGCCACCTTGCTAGGTAGCGCCTCCTTGCTTCTTGTTGCCTTGAGAGCAAGGGGTTGAGGCTCGTTGATTGGACCATTCAATGCGTCGTCCACGTACCTCGCCTCCTTGATCATCATTCGCCCGCTTACGAATTTTCCAAGGACTTCTTCGGGCGACATTTTGGTGTACCTGGGATTCTCACGAATATTATTCACCAAATGAGGATCAAGAACGGTAAAGGACCTTAGCATCAGTCGGACGACGTCGTGGTCCGTCCATCGCGTGCTTCCGTAGCTCCTTATTTTGTTGATAAGGGTCTTGAGCCGGTTGTATGTTTGGGTTGGCTCCTCGCCCCTTATCATCGCGAATCGTCCAAGCTCGCCTTCCACCAACTCCATCTTGGTGAGCAAGGTGACGTCGTTCCCCTCATGAGAAATCTTGAGGGTGTCCCATATTTGCTTGGCGTTATCCAAGCCGCTCACTTTGTGGTATTCATCCCTGCACAATGAAGCTAGAAGAACAGTAGTAGCTTGTGCATTCTTATGTATTTGCTCATTAATGAACATGGGACTATCTGTACTATCAAAGTGCATTCCACTCTCTACAATCTCCCATATACTAGGATGGAGAGAAAATAGGTGACTACGCATTTTGTGGCTCCAAAATCCGTAGTCCTCCCCATCAAAGTGTAGAGGCTTGCCGAGAGGAATGGAGAGCAAATGTGAATTTGAACTTTGCGGAATACGAGAGTAGTCAAAAGAAAAGTTCGAATTAACCAGTTTCCTTCTCTCGTAGTCGTTGTGGTCGTCGTCCTTTTGGGAAGAAGTAGACTCATCGCTGTCGTCGTAGTAGACAATTTCCTTGATGCGCCTTGTCTTCTTCTTCTTCCCATATTTCCGTCTATGGCTCGAGCCGGAGTCGGTAGGCTTATCATCCTTCGGCTCGTTGACGAAGGATTCCTTCTCTTTGTCGTTGATCACGATTCCCTTCCCCTTAGGATCCATCTCTTCGGGCGGTTAGTCCCTTTGTGAAGAGAACGACTCTGATACCAATTGAGAGCACCTAGAGGGGGGGGGGGGGGTGAATAGGTGATCCTGTAACAATTAAAACTTAGACCACAAAAACTTGGTTAAGTGTTAGCGCAATAACCGCCAAGTGGCTAGAGAGAAGTCTTCAACAAAACACAATAACCAACAAGAGATCAATCACAGAGATGGCACGGTGGTTATCCCGTGGTTCGGCCAAGACCAACGCTTGCCTACTCCACGTTGTGGCATCCCAACGGACGAGGGTTGCAATCAACCCCTCTCAAGCGGTCCAAAGACCCACTTGAATACCACGGTGTTTTGCTTGCTATACTCAATCCCGTTTGCGAGGAATCTCCACAACTTGGAGCCTCTCGCCCTTACACTTAAGATTCACAGAAGCACGGAGCAAGGGAGGGATTAGCAACGCACTCAAGACAAGAAATCACAGCAACACCACGCACACAAGTCGCAATGAGAGCTCACAACACAACTCAATGAGTTCACCACTCAACTAGAGCTCTAATTGCTATCGCAAAGAATCAAAGGCGCGGAATCGATGTCTTGGTGCTTAGGAATGTGGTAGGAATTCTTGGTGTACTCCTCCATGCGCCTAGGGGTCCCTTTTATAGCCCCAAGGCAGCTAGGAGCCGTTGAGAGCAATCTAGGAAGGCTGATCTTGCCTTCTGTCGAGTGGCGCACCGGACAGTTCGGTGCACACCGGACACTGTCCGGTGCCCGATTTCTTTCCATAAATGGCGCAGTCGACCGTTGACAGCCTGAGAGCCGTTGTCGCACCGGACATGTCCGGTGCACACCGGACAGTCCGGTGCCCCCTTCTAGCCGTTGGCTCGGCCACGTGTCCCGCGCAGATTGCGCAGCCGACCGTTGGCCCGGCCGACCGTTGGCTCACCGGACAGTCCGGTGCACACCGGACAGTCCGGTGAATTTTAGCCGTACGTCGTTGATGGTTTCCCGAGAGCGACGAGTTTGCCTGTGAACGACCCACCGGACAGTCCGGTGCACCACCTGACAGTCCGGTGAATTATAGTCGTACACCGCCGTCGAATTCCCGAGAGCAGCCTGTTTACCCGAGCCAGCCTGGCGCACCGGACACTGTCCGGTGCACCACCGGACAGTCCGGTGCTCCCAGACTGAGCAGACTTTGGTTGCTCGAGCCAAGGCATTTTCAATTGGATTTTTCCTGTTTCCAGCACTTAGACACAATACATTAGTCCATAAAACAATGTACTAAGTCTGAGAAACATACCTTTATCCTTGATTTGTACTTTGTCCACCTTTTTACACTTAGGCACTTGTGTTGGACACTAAATCACCAAAATACTTAGAAATGGCCCAAAGGCACATTTCGCTTTCACAAATATTGATGTATCTGTCTTTAGAAGAAATGATGGTTCATTGGCTTTTAGAGGTGTGTTAGACGACAAGCTCTATTTGGTTGATTTTACTAAAGAGAATGTCGATCTAGATGCATGTCTAATTGCTAAGACTAACTTGGGCTGGTGAGAGCACCTAGAGGGGGGGGGGGTGAATAGGTGATCCTGTAAAACTTGAAAACTTAAGCCACAAAAACTTGGTTAAGTGTTAGCACAGTAAATGCCAAGTGGCTAGAGAGGAGTCTCAACAAAACACAATAACCACAAGAAATCAATCACAGAGATGTCACGGTGGTTATCCCGTGGTTCGGCCAAGACCAACGCTTGCCTACTCCACGTTGTGGCGTCCCAACGGACGAGGGTTGCAATCAACCCCTCTCAAGTGGTCCAAAGACCCACTTGAATACCACGGTGTTTTGCTTGCTTTTCTCAATCCCGTTTGCGAGGAATCTCCACAACTTGGAGCCTCTCGCCCTTACACTTGAGGTTCACAAAGAAGCACGGAGCAAGGGAGGATTAGCAACGCACGCAAGACACAAGAATCAAGATGTCAACACGCACACAAGTCGCAACAAGAGCTCACAACACAACCCAATGAGTTCACAACTGTCACACCCGGTTTTGGAAGGCAAACCGAATGCGAACTATGTACGTGCCAGGATCAGAACTCACGTACACAGCGATTACATAAATGAACATCATCACACAATGCTCGAATAATAACATAAAAGGGGTACTTATTACATCATAGAGTCATAGACATCCACATATTCATTGTCTTAACAAGTAAATCAAAGTACTAGCGAAACGCAGTAAAGATAAGGCCTCCACAGGTAGCTGACTGGGGGTTGCCGCCAACCCACACCTAGAATTCATCGTAGTCTTGGAACTCCTGGAAGTCTCCTTCCACGACTTCATCTCCTCCTGAGCAGTGGTTGCAATGCGGACAACCTGGTGTTTTGTGGTAAAGCAAGGATGAGTACACATCAACGTACTCAGCAAATGTCCCGTTTGGCTGAAGTGGACTAGCTTTATGTGGGGGTTAGGCTCAAGCAGTTGCTTTTAGTTGGTCAAGTATTTATCATTAGTAGAAGCCAGATTTTAGCATTAACCAACCCGTAAACCATTTCCTCATCGAGGAACAACATCATCATAGTCGAACCAAAACCATAACATAATCCTTGTCTCTCGAACCATCTGTATCTCTAATCAAAGAGGATCCCAAGGCTGCTCTTAACCGTGAGCACGGCTGATATATCAGTTTCACTACCCTCTGCAGAGGTTGCACACTTTACCCATGAGTCATGATTCCCTTTCTACCCGGGGAGAGCTAATCCCCATTGACCACTACCTAGGTGGTCCGGCAGGGCATCACTACGTAGCTTTTACAAAGGTTCCCTAGAGATCATAGCTGCCCGTTAGGTTTCTCCAGTTTGATAAACACAGTACCCCTCCCCGCAGGAGAGTGACTAACAAAGCGCAAAACGAAAGAACCTCGGCACTCAGCCTCGGCAGAGCAAGCACTGTGCCTGGACCCCATTGACGGCACGACGGCTAAGCAACTACACCTCTAGTTCATCTAATTAATCAGCTAAGGGCATCCCATTTCACCCTCATGGTTGCACTGTTATCCCGGGTGGTCTCTCAACGAACAGGTCCTTACGGAGAGGTACTCAGGAAACAGCCTGAGCCCCCTAGAGTATCACCAGATCATCAACATCATCAGGATAACAGTATCATAAATAGTCACATCATGTTCATTGATTATGTTAAAGCAATAGCAAAGTGCTAACCATAATAGCCCACAAGGTCATCAAGGATAAAGTAAAGTGTAAAGCTAGTCAATCCTTAGGTTTCAAGTAAGTAATGCAGGGTAGTAAGTTATAAATGAATAGGACATAATGGGACAGAGGACACTTGCCTTCACCAAACTGCTGATCAGGGACTTCCTCTGCAACTTCCTCGGGAAACATAGACTGCTCGTTGTCTACGTAAAGTAATCATTCACACTATGCACTTGGGAAAATAACAAACAGAAAGCAACATACCAAACATATGCAGCAGAGAGAGATCACAAGTTCATAGCAGAAAAGGATGGGCACTCTGGTGTTCCCTAGGTCTGGGGTAGAGGACTATACAAAGTGATTCATTATCCACTAATCAGGTTTAAGTCAGGGGTGGGATTAAATCATTACATGGTTTTAAGTTCCTAAACCTAGGTGTTTAAGTCCATAAACTTAAGTGCTCCAACTTTTATTAAAGTCTACTATCTTTTATTTATCTCAAATAGGGTTCCCATAACATTAACTTTATCCTAATGATTAACCATTAATTGGGACATGGAAACAGCAGGGAAACATTGCATAAACAGATAGATAATAATATTATGAACATTTTGCAATTTGAAGCACCTAATTTGGAGTTCATATGACAAAGTTATGAATTTTACAAGTTCATATGACAAAGTTATAACATTTAGCTCACTACGCAGCCTGCAAAAGGTCTTTTCATCTAAAGGCTTAGTGAAGATATCGGCTAGCTGGTTCTCGGTGCTAACATGAAACACTTCGATATCTCCCTTTTGCTAGTGATCTCTCAAAAAGTGATGCTGGATGTCAATGTGCTTTGTGCGACTGTGCTCAACAGGATTTTCCGCTATTCGGATAGCACTCTCATTGTCACATAGGAGTGGGACTTTGCTCAGATTGTAGCCAAAGTCCCAGAGGGTTTGCCTCATCCAAAGTAGTTGCACGCAACACTGTCCTGCGGCAACGTACTCGGCCCGGTGGATAGGGCAACGGAAGTTTGTTTCTTAGAGTTCCACGACACCAGGGACCTTCCTAAGAATTGGCACGTCCCCGATGTACTCTTCCTATCGACCTTACATCCAGCATAGTCGGAATCTGAATATCCAATCAAGTCAAAGTTAGACCCCTTTGGATACCAGATCCCGAAACAAGGCGTAGCGACTAAATATCTAAGAATACGCTTCACTGCCACTAAGTGACACTCCTTAGGATCGGATTGAAATCTAGCACACATGCATACGCTAAGCATAATATCCGGTCTACTAGCACATAAATAAAGTAAAGACCCTATCATTGACCGATATGCTTTTTGATCAACGGACTTACCTCCTTTGTTGAGGTCGGTGTGTCCATCGGTTCCCATCGGAGTCTTTGCGGGCTTGGCGTCCTTCATCCCAAACCGCTTTAGCAAATCTTGCGTATACTTCGTTTGGGAGATGAAGGTGCCGTCCTTGAGTTGCTTCACTTGGAACCCGAGGAAGTAGTTCAACTCGCCCATCATCGACATCTCGAATTTCTGCGTCATTACCCTGCTAAACTCTTCACAAGACTTTTGATTAGTAGAACCAAATATTATGTCATCGACATAAATTTGGCACACAAAAAGATCACCATCGCAAGTCTTAGTAAAAAGAGTTGGATCGGCTTTCTCGACCTTGAAAGCATTAGCAATTAAAAAGTCTCTAAGGCATTCATACCATGCTCTTGGGGCTTGCTTAAGTCCATAGAGCGCCTTAGAGAGCTTACACACGTGGTCGGGGTACCGTTCATCCTCGAAGCCAGGGGGTTGCTCCACGTACACCTCCTCCTTGATCGGCCCGTTGAGGAAAGCGCTCTTCACATCCATTTGATACAACCTGAAAGAATGGTGAGCGGCATACGCTAGCAAAATACGAATTGATTCTAGCCTAGCCACAGGAGCAAATGTCTCCTCAAAGTCCAAACCTGCGACTTGGGCATAACCTTTTGCCACAAGTCGAGCCTGGTTCCTTGTCACCACCCCGTGCTCGTCCTGTTTGTTGCGGAACACCCACTTGGTTCCCACAACATTTTGCTTGGAACGAGGCACCAGTGTCCAAACTTCATTGCGCTTGAAGTTGTTGAGTTCCTCCTGCATGGCCAACAACCAGTCCGGATCTAGCAAGGCCTCTTCTACCCTGAAAGGCTCGATAGAAGAGACAAAAGAGTAATGCTCACAAAAATTAACTAATCTCGAACGAGTAGTTACTCCCTTGCTAATATCACCCAATATTTGGTCGACGGGATGATCCCTTTGGATCGTCGCTCGAACTTGGGTTGGAGGTGCCTGAGGTGCTTCTTCCTCTTCAACTTGATCATCCTTTGCTCCCCCTTGATCATGCGCCTCCACTTGAGGTACCTGTTCGTCATCTTTGGTTGGGGGTTGCACCATAGTTGAGGAAGACGATTGATCTTGCTCCAATTGTTCCTGAGGCCGCACATCTCCAATCGCCATGGTGCGTATCGCGGCCGTTGGAACATCTTCTTCATCTATATCATCAAGATCAACAACTTGCTCTCTTGGAGAGCCATTAGTCTCATCAAATACAACGTCGCTAGAGACTTCAACCAAACCCGATGATTTGTTGAAGACCCTATACGCCTTTGTATTTGAATCATAACCTAATAAAAACCCTGCTACAGCTTTGGGAGCAAATTTAGAGGTTCTACCTTTCTTCACAAGAATATAACACTTGCTCCCAAATACACGAAAATAAGACACATTGGGTTTGTTACCAGTTAGCAGCTCGTATGAAGTCTTCTTGAGGAGGCGGTGAAGATAGACCCTGTTGATGGTGTGGCAAGCCGTGTTCACGGCTTCCGACCAAAAACGCTCGGGGGTCTTGAACTCTCCAAGCATAGTCCTCGCCATATCAATGAGCGTCCTGTTCTTCCTCTCTACCACACCATTTTGCTGAGGTGTGTAGGGAGCGGAGAACTCGTGCTTTATCCCCTCCTCCTCAAGGAACTCCTTCACTTGAAGGTTCTTGAACTCGGACCCATTGTCGCTTCTTATCTTCTTCACCTTGAGCTCAAACTCATTTTGAGCTCTCCTTAGGAAGCGCTTGAGGGTCCCTTGGGTTTCAGACTTATCCTGCAAAAAGAACACCCAAGTGAAGCGGGAAAAGTCATCAACGATAACTAGACCATACTTACTTCCTCCTATGCTCAGATAGGCGACGGGTCCGAAGAGGTCCATATGCAGCAGCTCCAGAGGTATTGAAGTGGTCATCACATTCTTGCTGTGATGTGCTCCTCCCACTTGTTTACCTGCTTGACAAGCTGCACAAGGTCTATCTTTTTCGAATTGCACGTTAGTCAAACCTATTACGTGTCCTCCCTTTAGAAGCTTGTGAAGGTTCTTCATCCCCACATGTGCTAAGCGGCGATGCCACAGCCAGCCCATGCTAGTCTTAGCAATTAAGCATGCATCTAGACCGACTTCCTCTTTTGCAAAATCAACTAAATAAAGTTTGCCGTCTAATACACCCTTAAAAGCTAATGAACCATCACTTCTTCTAAAGACAAACACATCTATATTTGTAAATAGACAATTATATCCCATATTACATAATTGACTAACAGATAGTAAGTTATATCCAAGAGACTCAACTAAAAACACATTAGAGATAGAGTGTTCATTTGATATTGCAATCTTGCCTAAGTCTTTCACCTTGCCTTGGTTCCCATCACCGAATATGATTGAATCTTGGGAATCCTTATTCTTGACGTAGGAGGTGAACATCTTCTTCTCCCCCGTCATATGGTTTGTGCATCCGCTGTCGATAATCCAGCTTGAACCCCCGGATGCATAAACCTGCAAGGCAAATTTAGGCTTGGGTCTTAGGTACCCAACTCTTGTTGGGTCCTACAAGGTTAGTCACAATTTCCTTAGGGACCCAAATGCAAGTTTTATCACCCTTGCATTTTGCCCCTAATTTCCTAGCAACTATCTTCCTATCCTTTCTACAAATAGCAAAGGAAGCATTTAAAGCATGATAAATTGTAGAGGGACCATTCATAACTTTTCTAGGAACATGAACAATATTCTTTCTAGGCACATGATGAATATTTTTCCTAGGCATATCTCTACCATGCATATAGGAAGAACTGGAAGCAAACATAGCATAAGAATCGTAGGCATGTGAATCAAAAGCATTACAACTCCTATGAGATTGTCTTCTATCATTGTACATAAAAGCATGGTTCTTTTTAGTACTACTTGCCATAGGGACCTTCCCTTTCTCCTTGGCGGAGATGGGAGCCTTATGACTTGTTAAGTTCTTGGCTTCCCTCTTGAAGCCAAGCCCATCCTAAATTGAGGGGTGTCTACCAACCGTGTAGGCATCCCTAGCAAATTTTAGTTTATCAAAATCACTTTTGCTAGCCTTAAGTTGGGCATTAAGACTAGCCATTTCATCATTTAACTTTGCAATAGAGACTATGTGTTCACTACAAGCATCAATATCAAAATCTTTACATCTATTGCAAATAACAACATTTTCTACACAAGTTGTTGATTTACTAGCTATTTCTAACTTAGCATTCAAATCATCATTAATGCTCCTTAAGCTAGAAATTGTCTCATGGCAAGAAGATAATTCACAAGAAAGCATTTCATTTCTCTTAACTTCTAAGGCATGAGATTTTTGTGCTTCTACAAATTTGTCATGTTCTTCATACAACAAGTCCTCTTGTTTTTCTAAAAGCATATTCTTATCATTCAAGGCATCAATTAATTCATTAATTTTATCTACCTTGGTTCTATCTAGGCCCTTAAATAAACATGAATAATCTATTTCATCCTCATCACTAGATTCGTCCTCACTTGAAGAAGCATAAGTAGAGTTTCGAGTACATACCTTCTTCTCCCTTGCCATAAGGCATGTGTGACGCTCGTTGGGGAAGAGGGATGACTTGTTGAAGGCGGTGGCGGCGAGTCCTTCATTGTCGGAGTCGGACGAGGAGCAATCCGAATCCCACTCCTTGCCAAGATGTGCCTCGCCCTTTGCCTTCTTATAGTTCTTCTTCTCCCTCTTGTTCCCTTGTTCCTGGTCACTTTCATTATCGGGACAGTTAGCAATAAAATGACCAATCTTACCGCATTTGAAGCATGAGCGCTTCCCCTTGGCTTTGGTCTTGCTTGGCTGTCCCTTGCGACCCTTAAGCGCTGTCTTGAAGCGCTTGATGATGAGGGCCATTTCTTCATCATTTAGCCCTGCCGCCTCAACTTGCGCTACCTTGCTAGGTAACGCCTCCTTGCTCCTTGTTGCCTTGAGAGCAATGGGTTGAGGCTCATGGATTGGACCGTTCAACGCGTCGTCCACGTACCTTGCCTCCTTGATCATCATTCGCCCACTTACGAATTTTCCAAGGACTTCTTCGGGCGACATTTTGGTGTACCTGGGATTCTCACGAATATTATTCACCAAATGAGGATCAAGAACGGTAAAGGACCTTAGCATCAGTCGGATGACATCGTGGTCCGTCCATCGCGTGCTTCCGTAGCTCTTTATTTTGTTGATAAGGGTCTTGAGCCGGTTGTATGTTTGGGTTGGCTCCTCGCCCCTTATCATCGCGAATCGTCCAAGCTCGCCCTCCACCAACTCCATCTTGGTGAGCAAGGTGACGTCGTTCCCCTCATGAGAAATCTTGAGGGTGTCCCAGATCTGCTTGACATTGTCCAAGCCGCTCACCTTATGGTACTCGTCCCTGCACAAGGAGGCTAACAACACAGTAGTGGCTTGTGCATTTCTATGAATTTGTTCATTAATGAAAATAGGACTATCCGAGCTATCGAACTTCATTCCACTTTCCACAATCTCCCATATGCTCGGATGGAGAGAGAACAAGTGACTACGCATTTTGTGGCTCCAAAATCCGTAGTCCTCTCCATCAAAGTGAGGAGGTTTGCCAAGTGGAATGGAGAGCAAATGAGTATTTGTACTTTGCGGAATACGAGAGTAGTCAAAAGAAAAGTTCGAATTAACCGGTTTCCTTCTCTCGTAGTCGTTGTGGTTGTCGTCCTTTTGGGAAGAAGATGACTCGTCGCTGTCGTCGTAGTAGACAATCTCCTTGATGCGCCTTGTCTTCTTCTTCTTCCCATCTTTCCGTCTATGGCCCGAGCCCGAGTCGGTAGGCTTGTCATCCTTCGGCTCGTTGACGAAAGATTCCTTCTCTTTATCGTTGATCACGATACCCTTCCCCTTAGGATCCATCTCTTCGGGCGGTTAGTCCCTTTGTGAAGAGAACGGCTCCGATACCAATTGAGAGCACCTAGAGGGGGGGGTGAATAGGTGATCCTGTAAAACTTGAAAACTTAAGCCACAAAAACTTGGTTAAGTGTTAGCACATTAAATGCCAAGTGGCTAGAGAGGAGTCTCAAGAAAACACAATAACCACAAGAAATCAATCACAGAGATGGCACAGTGGTTATCCCGTGGTTCGGCCAAGACCAACGCTTGCCTACTCCACGTTGTGGCGTCCCAACGGACGAGGGTTGCAATCAACCCCTCTCAAGTGGTCCAAAGACCCACTTGAATACCACGGTGTTTTGCTTGCTTTTCTCAATCCCGTTTGCGAGGAATCTCCACAACTTGGAGCCTCTCGCCCTTACACTTGAGGTTCACAAAGAAGCACGGAGCAAGGGAGGATTAGCAAAGCACGCAAGACACAAGAATCAAGATGTCAACACGCACACAAGTCGCAACAAGAGCTCGCAACACAACCCAATGAGTTCACAACTCCACTAGAGCTCTATATGCTATCACAATGAAACAAATGCGCGGAATCAAGGTCTTGGTGCTTAGGAATGTTGTAGGAATGCTTGGTGTTTTCTTCCATGCGCCTAGGGGTCCCTTTTATAGCCCCAAGGCAGCTAGGAGCCGTTGAGAGCATTCTAGGAAGGCTGATCTTGCCTTCTGTCGACTGGCGCACCGGACAGTCTGGTGCACACCGGACACTGTCCGGTGCCGATTTCCTTCCAAAAATGGCGCAGTCGACCGTTGGCAGCCTGAGAGCCGTTGGCGCACCGGACATGTCCGGTGCACACCGGACAGTCCGGTGCCCCCTTCTAGCCGTTGGCTCGGCCACGTGTCCTGCGCAGATCACGCGGCCGACCGTTGGCCCGGCCGACCGTTGGCTCACCGGACAGTCCGGTGTACACCGGACAGTCCGGTGAATTATAGCCGTACGTCGGTGAATTCCCGAGAGCGGCCACTTCGCTCGAGCCAGCCTGGTGCACCGGACACTGTCCGGTGCACCACCGGACAGTCCGGTGCACCCAGACCAAGCTGACTTTGGCTGAACATAGCCATCTCATTTCCAATTCAGTTTTTCCTGTTTCCAGCACTTAGACACAACACATTAGTCCATAAAACAATGTACTAAGTCTGAGAAACATACCTTTATCTTTGATTTGTACTTTGTCCACCATATTACACTTAAGCACTTGTGTTTGACACTAAATCACCAAAATACTTAGAAATGGCCCAAGGGCACATTTCCCTTTCAGCTGGCTCTGGCACCGCCGTCTAACACATGTTGGGATGAAGAATCTTCATAGACTTCTAAAGGGAGAACATGTGTTAGGACTAACTGATGTCTGTTTTGATAAAGACAGACCTTATGCAGTGTGTCTGGCAGGGAAGCAAGTGGGAACAAATCATCCAAGCAAGAATGTGATGACAACATCAAGACCACTAGAACTTCTTCATATGGATCTCTTCGGACCCATTGCTTATCTTAGCATCGGGGAAGTAAGTATGGTCTTGTAATTGTTAATGATTTTTCTTGCTTCACTTGGTTTTTTTGCAGGATAAGTCAGAAACCCAAAGCACATTAAAGCGCTTCCTATGGAGAGACCAAAATGAATTTGAGCTTAAGGTAAAGAAGATCAGGAGCGATAATGGATCTAAATTCAAGAATCTTCAAGTAGAGGAGTAGCTCGAGGAGGAAGGCATCAAGCACGAGTTCTCTGCTCCCTACACGCCACAACAAAATGGTGTAGTAGAGAGGAAGAACACGACGCTCATCGATATGGCAAGGACAATGCTGGGAGAATACAAGACGACCAAGCGGTTTTGGTCGAAAGTCGTGAATACGGCTCGCCATGCCATAAACCATCTCTATCTTCATCGTCTCCTCAAGAAGACGTCATACGAGCTTCTAACCGGTAGCAAACTCAATGTTTCATACTTTCGTGTATTTGGAAGCAAATGCTACATCTTGGTTAAGAGAGGTAGTCATTCAAAGTTTGCTCCCAAAACTATAGAAGGATTTTTACTAGGTTATGATTCAAATACAAAGGCATATAGGGTCTTCAACAAATCTTCGAGTTTGGTTGAAGTCACTAGTGACGTTGTATTTGATGAAACTAACGGCTCTCCAAGAGAGCAAGTTGATCTTGATGATATAGATGAATATGAAGTTCTAATGGCTGCAATAAGAACTATGGCAGTAGGTGATGTGCGACCACAGGAACAACAAGAACATGATCAAACATCCTCCTCAACAATGGTGCAACCCCTAACTCAAGATGAGGAATAGGTACCATAAAATGAAGGCATAGATCAAGGGGAGCACATGAAGAAAGGGACAATGAGGAAGAAGTATGGCAAGCACCTCCAACTCAAGTCCGGGCCACCATCCAAAGGAATCATCCAGTGGACCAGATTCTGGGTGACATCAGCAAGGGAGTAACTACTCGTTCGTGATTATCTATTTTTTGTGAGCATTGATCGTTTGTTTCTTCTATTGAGCCTTTCAGGGTAGAAGAAGCCTTGCAAGATCCGGACTGGGTGTTGGCCATGCAGGAAGAACTCAACAATCGTCTTCCGGGGTTGAGCCCGAGTCCGAGCCCTGGGGTCGGGCGAAGCGGAGTTCGTCGTCTTCCGGGGCTGAGTCCGAGTCCGAGCCCTGGGGTCGGGCGAAGCGGAGTTCGTCGTCTTCCGGGGCTGAGCCCGAGTCCGAGCCCTAGGGTCGGGCGAAGCAGAGTTCGTCGTCTTCCAGGGTTGAGCCCGAGTCCGAGCCCTGGGGTCGGGCGAAGCGGAGTTCGTCGTCTTCCGGGGCTGAGCCCGAGTCCGAGCCCAGGGGTCGGGCGAAGCGGAGTTTCCCATGGCGCCTAGGGCCGGACTTGGCTGCTGTCAGCCTCACTCTGTCGAGTGGCACAGCAGTCAAGAGCGGCGCAGGCGGCGCTGTCCTCTTATCAGGCCAGTCAGTGGAGCGGCGGAGTGACTACGGTCACTTCGGCTCTGTCAACTGGAGGGCGCGCGTCAGGATAAAGGTGTCAGACCACCTTTGCATTAAATGCCCCTGCGATTTGGTCGGTTGGCGTGGCGATTTGGCCAAGGTTGCTTCTTGGTGAAGACTGGGCCTCGGGCGAGCCGAAGGTGTGTCCGTTGCTGGAGGGGGTCCTCGGGCGAGATGTAGATCCTCCGGGGTCGGCTGCCCTTGCCCGAGGCCGGGCTCGGGCGAGGCGCGATCGCGTCCCTTGAATGGACCGATCCTTGACTTAATCGCACCCATCAGGTCTTTGCAGCTTTGTGCTGATGGGGGTTACCAGCTGAGATTTAGGAGTCTTGAGGGTACCCCTAATTATGGTCCCCGACAAAAACCAAATAGAATGAACCTCTACACCCCAACCTTGGTAGAGCGAGCAATACGCCCCAGCCCCCATTGACGGCCCTCCGGCAAAGCCAACTATACCCCCAGGTTCATCTAATTAATCAGCTAAGGGCGTCCCATTATACCCTCATGGTTGCACTGTTATCCTGGGTGGTCACTCCATGAACAGGTCCTTACGAAGAGGTACTCAGGAAAAGGCCCGAGCCCCCTAGAGTATCACAATATCATCCACATAATCAGGATAACAGTATCGTATCATAATATTCACATAATGTTCATTGATTAAAGTAAAGCAATAGCATGAAGCTAACCACGATAACCCAAAAGGATAAACAAGGATAAGTAGATAGAAAGCTAGTCAATCCTTATGTTTCAATTAAGTAATGATGGACAGTGAATTATCAGTAGATAGGACATAATGGGTCAGAGGACACTTGCCTTCACCAAACAGATGCTCAGGGTCTTCAACTTTGTGGAACTCGAAGAGTCTGATCACTTGGTCGCCAACGCTTGACCGTCGATTCCTCGAAACTCGGAAGAGAATCACGATCTAATCGCAATGCGAAGCGAAGACGAACAAGCACAAGAAAACAAACAAACATATATATATATATATATATATATATGCATAAAAATATTACACCATACAATATAAAATGTAATAAAACATGCAAGATGAAGAGGAACGCGTTACTACGGTCACGCGAGGAAAAGGAAACGCGACAGGCGGAGCTACGGTCTAAAAGTTAGCGCGTTAACGTTAAACAAGTATTAACTATAACTTTTAGTTCAACATTATCAAATACAAATATTATACATCAGTTGGTTCGATTAATCTGCTACACTAACAAATGCCAGTTAATTAAGTAATTTAATTAAAACATGAGATTATAAGCGAGACGAATTTACGACGCGTGAAACAGCACGGCAGCGTGCAAACGACGCGCGGACACGCGCGACATAGCACGCTGACGACACACGAAACAGCGCGTGCGACGAGCCTGAACGACGCGCGAACCAACACGCCGCCACGTGCGGAGCAGCACACACAATAACGAGGAAAACTAAATAGGTGACACGATTATACTAAACGAATGTTAAATAAATAGAAAATAGTTAAATTAATATTGTCCATGTTAATATTTATTATAAAAGTCCAAGTTGAACACTACACATTTAATCTAATTAGAATATTAATCTAATAAATATTAATCGAGCGAGCCTTAAGTTAAGTATCTAAAATATATGACCCGACAAATTAACATTATTAACGTGAGTGTTCGTAAGCGATACCAATTTATTATCACGAGCAGACGTCGTGCGACCCGTGCTACCAACCGCGAGATACGTGCGAACGATGCGCGGCAAGGCGAACGACATGAGTAAGTGGCACACGCGACGCACGCAAACAACGTGTGACGGCGCGTGCGAACCGCACGTGTGACACGCGCATACGACGCACGACAACACGAGAATAACGCATGAACTATACACACGAACAACACGGCGACGGTGAGCGCCACACGTGCGAACAGCGCGTAAACAGTGCGATGACGCGCACGACTCACAAGTGTCGCTAATAGACATCTCGTTTATACTAAACACTAAATAGGTATTAAATACCATATTTAAGTTGTTAAAATCACATTACCACATATTTACAATCGCCAAACTAAAATCATCATTTTAATCTGGTTGAGTATTTAGTTTACTGACCGACAATCAAATAGAAAATTAATTAGCGCAGGGGAATCGACGAGGTAGACGGGGGAGTAGACAGAAGTCGTCTAGAGGGTAGACGGATGTCGTCGGGACCCCAACGACACGCTGCGCGAAACAACACGCACAACAACACGCGATACGAGATAGACGCTGAACCATAACGAGTTTATAATAAACAAATATTAAATAAAAAGCGCCTAAGTTGGTATTAATCAAGTTAACATTTATTTATAAAAGCGCAAGATGAGATATAAACTAGTTTTAATTAGTCGGTCATAAGTATCGAATAAACCACTAATTAAATGATTAAAACTTGTGACGTGATGAAACAATATTATTAATATGTTGACTGTATTGTTGTGAAATTAATCCTAACGCAAATGGGTCGAAACAGATTTAATAATGCGCGCGACCGCGCGGAATAGCGTAAATGACGAGCACGAACGACACGCGGATCAGCACGTAACCACGTGCAAAGCACGCGCGCGATACGCGAGATAAATTAAATAACATCACATTTATATTAACGGGCATTTGGGCAAGACGTTTGAGTTACTACTATTGACATGGATTCATTAGCGCATAAGTTAACTACCATAAATTAGTTTAGTTAAAAGGTCAAATTAACTAACATTAGTTAAACAAAAGTATAATTAATTATTAAAACGTGCGACATGGTGAAACAAAAATACTAACGCATCGACGATGCTCACCTACGTGCGGACATGGATGGCGCGTCGTCGGTCATTCGTCGATGCTTGGAAACCGCCGAGCACGATGGTGGCGATGGTGAGTCGTGGACACACGGTGAAGGGGCTGCGCAGGCACACGACGTCGCTTGGTAAGGCGAGGGCACTGCACACGGCGCGAAAGGGCTGTGCGACTCCGACGAATGGCGGTGGTGACTCGGCCACGACCGACCGGGCTACGGGAGCACGAGCACACGGGTCGGCTGGCCGCACTGGCCTAGGGTAGGCCGCACCGGGGCTGGCCGCGCACTGGCTGCGCGCCGCAGGCCGCCGGGCTGCGCGCTGATGCCCAGGCGGGCTGGCCGGGGCCGACCGCCGCGCCGGGCCGCCGAGGGGTACAGGGAGCCGGGCCGCCGCTCGCCGGGGCTGCAGGGACACCGCGCCGAAGCACGGGACAGGCGCCGCATGGGCGAGCTGCTGGGCGACAGGGCGCCATGGCCGCCACAGGAGGGAGCACCGGCTTGCTGCCGGGCTGCTCGCCTAGGGAGAAAGAGGGAGAAGCGCTGGTTGCGGGAGGGGAAGGAGTAGAGGCGCTGGGCGGCTTCTTGCGCGTGGGGCAGGAAAGTGGGAGCGGCATGGGCGGTTGGGGAAGGACGTGGGCGACGTGGGGCACGTTGGCGGCTGTGCAGGGTGCGGCTGGGCGCGCGCTAGGGCAGAGGCAGGGGCGCGGGAGCTGCGCGCCTGCTGGGCCGAGCGAGGTGGGCCGCCGCGGGCGGGGCCGCGGCGCGATGGGCCGGGAAGCAGGATGGGCGCGGGGGTGGCCAGGTGGGCCGCTGAGAGAGACGAGGGGAAGGGATGGGCCAGGATTGGGGAAAGGATTATGGGCCTTTTCTTTATGCTTCTCTTCTATTTCTTTCTCTTTTCTTAATTTGAAATTTAGTTTAGTTTAATTCAAATTCAACCACGCTCTACGATTTTAGATAGATGCACATCAAAGCAAACATCATACAAAAATAGATGTATTCCAGCATGATGCAACATTCATTATTCCTTTAGGGTTTTATTTTACTAGACTTACAAATATATATAAAACAAAATAACTCTTCACTATTTAGGAAAAAGAAAAGCAAAGCAAGGAAAAGAGAGGGTAACACCTGAATTTGGTGGATATTAGAGAAGAAATTTTATACCCCCAAATTCCGGGTGTTACAGTAGAGCTCTAATTTACTCACCTAAGTAACGGTGAAAAAGCTTCAGAGTCGTTCCTATGGGAATGCAGAGCTCTGATTTACTCACCTAAGTAACGATGAAAAAGCTCTGAAGTCATTCCCAAGGGAAATGCAGAGCCCTGATGTACTCATCTAAGTAACGATAAAAAAGCTCCGAAGTTGTTCCCAAGGGAATGCAGAGCTCTGATTTACTCAACTAAGTAATGGTGAAAAAAAACTCCGAAGTCCTTTCTAAGGGAATGTAGAGCTTTGATTAACGATAAAATAACTCTAAAGTCGTTCTTAAGGGAATGTAAAGTTTATATTCGAGCACCTAATTAATATTGCTTCGAGGCCATCCCCGAGGGTATAGAAGTATAAATTTAGTCGACCCCGAAGCTATCTTTATGAAAGAATATTCCTTTGTTACGTGTGAAAAGAAGGGAATGTGTTTTTCGCATGTGGTTCAAAAATCTATGATGGATAACTTTCACACATCACAAAGGAAAGAAAGCCAAATCAATAAAAGCAAAGCAACGAACTACGATTATATTACAATGAAGCTTCCAAAAAGCTTCGAATGTTCAAATTGTTCGGCATCACAAATATTACAATTGTTCTTTATCCTTGCATCATTTCGTCGTGAATTCGTTCACAAATCTTGAAGATAACGTCATTTGCAGCTTTCTTTGTAGCCCTAGCAGCTACTGCTTCGGGTTCAATAGCAGCATCCTTGGCTTTGGCCTTGGTATGCTTTACTTCAATGATCACCTGCAAAGTAGAAACTTCCCATCAAAGGTTAAAGGACAAGCTATCAACATAAGCACAAAGAGGTTCAACAGGGGTCAAAAAAGGAAGTACATTCGTCCTTCTTGGTCTGCAAACTTTTCCTAATGCTTGAAGCTTTCTCGACAACCTTGCGTGCCTGCAAAAAGGAAGGATATCAGAACACACATACAATTTAAGCAACATGAGATGAAGGTAGTAAAACTCGAACCTTCTCTATATTTTTTATAGATTCTTCGATGCTAATTTCTTTTCCACCTTTCTTCCATATATCAGATAAGAATTTTTAGACCACTCCGAAGCCTCAACATTTGACCTTCGTACATGGTCGGCAAAAACTTTGAAGTCACGGTCGGTGCAAGTCCTCACAGGATTACACCCCGCTTTCAGAAGAACCAAAGCGGTGCTTCGGGTGCCTATCCATGCACAATAGTCCTCTTGCGCTGAGAGAACACTTTTGTAGGAACGAGTTTCACTGAGCACCCACCGCATCAACCCATCTAGGTCGCCATCCGCAAAAACTTTCTCCCGACACGTAGCTCCGACAGAAGAAAAGTTCTTCATCAATTCATTATAGCACCTATTGCCTAGGGTGTAGCAGTTTGCTACCAGAATCTGATAGTTCTCATTTAGTTGTGTTACATGGTTTACTTCATCTTTGAGATCCCCTATCTTCACTTGAGCAACACTGTGGTCAACAACTGCTTCAGCATATGCTTGTCTTATCTTCTTCGTTTCATCTTTGTATTCCTCTTTTGCTGGCTTTAGTTTAGCTTCGATTGACGCGATTCACTTGTCTTTTTCAGCATTTGAAGCTTTGAGCTCTGACACTTTCTTCCCCATTGTTTCTTTAAGCTTTCTCTTCTCTTCATTTACAGCCTGAACTTAGGTTCGACTTTCAATAAAAATCTTTTTCCAGGATCTTAAAAGATTTCTCCTTCTCTTTGCAGCCAAACCGAAGCTCAGAAACTCCGAACCTCAGCTTAACTATTTCCCTTTTGGCGGCTCCACTCTCAACGTTACTCTTATTCTTCAATGCCTTGCCCAAGAATAAGCCCTATAAGAAGTAAAAGTTAACCAAGTCTTATAACAACTTGACTCGAAGCTTAGAAGCAAAATTAATAGAAGTTACCTTTAGATGTGTATAAGTAAGGTAGTCCGAAAAATCTTTGGAGGACATGGTTAAAAGCATGGCCTCTAACTTTGGAAAACCAATATTGTCCGCCATATGGTGGCACACTTCTGTCTCCAGGTTGTCCGTGCAGTAATATAGATAATCGTCCGGCCATCAAGCGAAGATGGTGGACCCTGAAGTGTATCCAAGCTGTTCAGCGTTGCCATTGGCTTCGGCTACCTGCTTTGCACCCATAATTTTCCCAGCATCATGGTGAACTCTATATCTTCGACCACCCAACTCCTGATCAAAAGGCCCCACACCAAAGGGTGAATCATCTTCAATAGCCTTTTTGGCCTCTTTAATTTTTGCAGACCCTTTACCTTTATCCTCCACCATCATAGGTTTTGAAGAACCTATCTTCTCTTCGGCTATCACAATTGCCGAATGTGTCACCATTGCAGGTGTCAGCTCAACCTTTGGACTTTTTGACAAAGCCACATCTATAGCAAACGGTGTAACACCCTTCGATGCTAGAATCATGATGGCACTATCTTTTTCCTCTAACCCCCTTCATCAATATAAAAAATGAGCTCATTACTAGAGCTATTCGTTCTTCCTACTCCACCTCTTCGCTTTCTAAGAGTGGTTTCAAAGGAATCACTTTTTGTGCTATCAAAGCGATATCGTCCTTGATCTTCGCCCCTTCAGTTTCCATAGGAGGGATTTCCTCAATTATGACTGACATCTCACGTGAAAAGATGAAGAATAAAAACAAATTAATACATCAAAATTTATAAGTGGTATGATAGATTTTAGAAAACCATCCGTACCAAAATTTCCTCCGAAGCTTGAGGCGTCGACCCAGGCTGTATCTTCGGAACTTTGCTCCACTATGTGGTTACTCTCCTTTCCCTCTTCTTCTAATCCTGAATCATGTCAGGATAGTCAGGATAGAATAAGCCGATAGCATCAAAAACATGGTTTAGTCGGCATCTTTTCCTAGATGCAAAAGCCCCATGCAGAGCTTCGACCTCTGTTTTACTATAGTTACCAAGTATTTCATTACATTTTTGCCTCAACATAATCTAACAATCAGTCACCAGGCTCTCCAAACTCATCTTCGATCTTATATTTGTAGCGAAGTCTGATCAACCCAGGCTCCGCGTCCGAAGCATTTTTTCAGACATCTTCGACATCTCCCGTTCAGGCCCCTGTGGCCCTGTTTTAAATGCTAGAAACTCCTGAACAAGACCCCTTGTCCCAATGTGTGTACAAAAAACATTGAAAGCAACTATAGCAACATGTCCTTTGAAGTTGATATAACATGTTGAATTTTTATATCTGAAGCATGTGACAATAGGAGTCTGGATGATTCCTTTTATATCAGTCCGCTCATTCAAATCAATCTTCATGTAAAACCACTCTCTCGCCCACTCATTCGACCACTTGTTTCGGTATGCAAGAGCCAGAAACATTGCACCTCTTCGATAAGCGAAGTTATAACAACCGAAGTTGTTGTGAAGGCCCCTAGTTGCCTTTGTCTGAAAATGTAATTCATGGATTTGGCTGAACGCTTCACAGAAAGCTTCGGCATCAGGATCAATGCCCTCGCTCCGCACAACCCAAATAAAAATTTCTAAATGCACTATGGCATTTGGTGTAAGCTAGTGAAGGTATATGTTAATCCTTTTCAAAACAACAACTACCGTCTTATATAAAGGAAATTTAAACCCAACTTTTAGAAAGCTTCGGAACACAGCAACTTTGTATTCTTTTGGATTTGGCACTAAGTCATCGCCTCCTAGTTGCACCTAGTCAACATTGTTGAAAGGGAAATGTGCCCTTAGGCCATTTCTATAATGTTTTGGTGATTAAGTGTCCAACACATAGTGAGTGAGTTGTTATGTGCCAAACAAGAAAGAAGTGCAAATCTTGTAACAAGGTACGTTTCTAGACTTAGTACATTGTTTTGAGTACTAACATATTCTGTCTAAGTACTAGAAACAGGGAGAAAAGCATTGGAAAAAGACTTGGCTCTATGCAGCCAATTCTCAGTTCGGTCTGGCACACCGGATTGTTCGGTGCGCCAGGCAGGTCTCCGGTGAAAAGGCCGCTCTCGGGAAAAGAGCAGCGTCCAACGGTCGCCAGCGCAACGATCGGCTGCGCAATCCGCGGGCGACGCGTGGCCCACACCAACGGTCGGCAGGGGGCACCGGACTATCCGGTGTGCACCGGACAGTGTCCGGTGCGCCAACGGGCCCGAAGCTACAACGGTCAGATGACCCAGAAAAGGAAGGAGATCACGCACCGGACAGCTACAGTGACTGTCTGGTGGTGCACCGGACTGTCCGGTGCACCACCCGACAGAAGGCAAGTTTGGCCTTCCTTATTGGCCTCCAACGGCTCCTAGCTGCCTTGGTGCTATAAAAGGGACCTCTAGGCACATGGAGGAGTCAACCAAGCATTCACTAAGCATCCTAAGGCATCCAGACTTTGTTCCCATGCATTCGCTTCGTTGTGTTAGAGATTTGAGCTCTATTCGAGTCAAGGACTCCCTGTGTTGTCATTTGAGCTCAAGTCTGGGCGTGGGCGTGCTATGATTTGTGTCTTGTGTGTGTTGCTCATCCCAACCTTACTCCGTGCTTTTATTGTGATCTTTGTTGTAAGGGTGAGAGACTCCAATATTGTGGAGATTCCTCGCAAACGGGAATAATCATCTAAAGGAAAAATCGTGGTATTCAAGTTGATCATCGGATCACTTGAAAGGGGTTAAGTGCAACCCTCGTCCATTGGGACGCCACAACGTGGAAGTAGGCAAGTGTTACTTGGTCGAACCACGGGATAAAAATCGTGTGTCTTGTGTTGATCTCTCTGTGATTATTTGTGTTCACAAGACCTCGCTTCAAGTTATTTAGCCATACTAACACTCATAACTAAGTTTTGTGGCTACTAGTGTTTGAATTTTTCAGGATCACCTATTCACCCCCCTCTAGGTGCTCTCAATTGGTATCGGAGCAGTACTCTTCATCTAAGGGACTAACCGCCCGAAGAGATGGCTCCTAAGGGTAAGGGGATGGTGATTAATGACAAGGAGAAGGAGTCCCTCCTAAATGAGCCAAGAGACTACAAGCCTACCGACTCAGGCTCAAGTCACCAGAAGAGGGATGGAAAGAAGAAGAGGCGCATCAAGAAAATCGTCTACTACGACAGCGATGCCTCTTCATCTTCACCAAGAGACGACGATGACAACGACTCCTTATCGAAAAAGAAAACGATTAATCAAAATTATTCATTTGTGTATTCCCGTATTCCATTCAATTCTAATGCTCATTTGCTATCAATTCGACTTGGAAAACCTCCACACTTTGATGGAGAAGACTACTCTTTTTGGAGTCACAAAATGCGTAGTCACTTATTTTCTCTCCATCCTAGTATTTGGGAGATTGTTGAAAACGGAATGCATTTTGATAGTACTGACAATTCCGTTTTCATAAATGAGCAAATTCATAAGAATGCACAAGCTACCACTGTTTTGCTAGCATCTTTGTGCAGGGATGAATACAACAAGGTGAGCGGCTTGGACAACGCCTAGCAGATCTGGGACACCCTCAAGATATCTCATGAGGGAAACGACGCCACCATGATCACCAAAATGGAATTGGTGGAAGGAGAGCTAGGGAGATTTGCGATGATCAGGGGAGAAGAGCCAACACAAACCTACAACAGGCTCAAGACCCTGGTCAACAAGATTAGGAGCTATGGAAGCACAAGATGGACGGACCACGACGTCGTCCGACTCATGCTCAGGTCCTTTACTGTAATTTACCCCCATCTTGTAAACCTTATTCATGAAAATCCCAGGTACACCAAGATGACGCCCGAGGAGATCCTTGGAAAATTCGTGAGCGGGCGCATGATGGTAAAGGAGGCTCGATACGTGGACGATGCACTCAACGGTCCACTACCCATCCACGAGCCACAACCTGTTGCTCTCAAAGCAACAAGCAGCAGGGAGGCGCTACCAAGCAAGGTGGCACAAGTTGAGGCTGCCGGGCTAAACGAAGATGAGATGGCCCTAATCATTAAGCGCTTCAAGACCGCACTGAAAGGACGCAAGGAGTACCCCAACAAGAACAAAGCAAGGGGAAAGCGCTCATGTTTCAAATGCGGTAAGACTGGTCATTTCATAGCTCAATGCCCCGATAATGATAATGACCAGGAACAAGAAAAGTATAGGAAGAAAGAGAAGAAGAAGAGTTACAGGAAGGCAAAGGGTGAGGCACACCTTGGAAAGGAATGGGACTCGGAGTGCTCTTCTTCCGACTCCGACGACGAAGGACTCGCTGCCTCGGCCTTCAACAAGTCTTCACTCTTCCGCAACGAATGCCACACTTGCCTCATGGCCAAGGAGAAGAAGGTAAGTGTTCGAGATTCCCCTAAGTACTCTACTTCTAGTGATGAGGATTCCTCCGATGATGAAGTAGATTACTCTAGTCTATTTAAAGGATTAGATAGAGCTAAAGTAGAAAAGATTAATGAATTGATTGCTGCTCTAAATGAAAAGGATTGACTTTTAGAAAAGCAAGAGGACATTTTGTATGAAGAGCATGATAAATTTGTTAGTGTTCAAAAATCTCTTGCTCTAGAAATTAAGAGAAACAAAATGTTATCCTCTGAATTATCTATTTGTCATGAATCTGTCTCTAGTTTAAAGAATTTAAATGATGAATTAAATGCTAAGCTAGAGGAGACAAATGCTACTAGATCTTTTGTAGAACATGTAGTTATTTGCAATAGATGCAAGGACTTTGATGTTAATTCTTGTGATGAACATCTTATTGCTATTACAAAATTGAATGATGAAGTGGCAAGTCTTAATGCTCAACTTAAGACTTGCAAAAATGATTCTGATAAGTTAAAATTTGCTAGGGATGCCTACACCATTGGTAGACATCCCTCAATTAAGGATGGGCTTGGTTTTCGAAAGGAAGCCAAGAACTTAACAAGCCAAACGGCTCCCATTCCCAACAAGGAGAAAAAGAAGGCCCCTATGGCTAATAGTACTCAAAGGAATCATGCTTTCATTTATAATAGGAAAATTGCTAGTCATTCCAATTATAATAAGAGTTATAATCATGATGCTTTTGATTCACATGCTATGTTTGCCTCTAGCTCTACTTTTGTTCATGGTAGAAGTAGGTCTAGGAGAAATCATGTTGTGCATCATGTACCTAGGAAAGTGTGTAATGAATCTACTACCATTTACCATGCTTGCAATACTTCATTTGCGCTTTTATGTAAGAATGAAAAAGTAGTTGCTAGAAAGTTGGGATCCAAATGCAAGGGAGACAAGACTTGTATTTGGGTTCCAAAGGCTATTGTAACTAACCTTGTAGGACCCAACAAGAGTTGGGTACCTAAAACCCAAGCGTAAATTGTCTTGCAGGTTTATGCATCCGGGGGCTCAAGCTGGATTATCGACAGCGGATGCACAAACCACATGACGGGGGAGAAGAAGATGTTCACCTCCTACGTCAAGAACAAGGATTCCCAGGATACGATCATCTTTGGAGATGGGAACCAAGGCAAAGTCAAAGGCTTGGGCAAGATAGCCATCACCAACGAGCACTCCATATCAAACGTATTTCTAGTAGAGTCGCTTGGTTACAACCTCCTGTCTGTAAGTCAATTGTACCACATGGGCTACAATTGTTTGTTTACAAATGTTGATGTCTCTGTAGAGTCTCACCGAAGCTACAAAAAGTCGTTCCTAAGGAGCGCAGTGTAAGTTGACGAAGCTACAAAAAGTCGTTCCTAAGGAGCACAATGTAAGTTGTCGAAGCTACAAAAAGTCGTTCCTAAGGGAGCGCAGTGTAAGTTGTAAGTTTTCTGCTCAAAGTCGTTCCAAAGGGAATGCAGAGCCAAATACCGTCGAAATATAAGGCGAAGCGCGAAAAGTCAACGCGAATACCGCCAAAATATAAGGCGAAGCACGAAAAGTCAACGCGAATACCGCCGAAATAGAAGGCGCGAAGAAGTTCAAAAGACGTTCCTAAGGGGATGCAGAACTTACACCAAAAAATAAGCGGTGAAGCCGAAAAATAAACGACAAAGAGATTTTGATCGTTCCTAAGGAAACACACAGGTTGTATCTTCGGCATTAGCATCGTTCCTTGCATCATGTCATCGCATCATATCATATAGCATCACATCATACATCATATCATATCAATGACATGAGTTGGAAACGAAGCCGATCTTCAGAGAATGCTTTACAGAAATGAAAAAGTGCTAAGGCACAAAGTGAACTGAGGATTACAACTTCATCAGTTCCGATGTGGAAGAAGGGACCTATTGTTTATGAAGCATTGATGTTTTTACGAAGTGTGGATGTTCTTACGAGGCATAAAAAGTTCTTCTTTACGAAGCATGAAAAGAAGGGAAGGTGTTTTTTCGCCGAAGGCTCAAAAACGGTATGTATGTAAAATTTCATGCATCGCAAAGAATTAAATTACAAACAACTTACATATTAGATTCAAAATTGTAAATATAAAATATTACAAACTTAGTTCAGCAAATGTTACATTAACATCCTAAAAATATTTTTACAATAACTACTCTTCTTCCTTCAGAACTGATTTTGTAGCTTCGTTAAGCAGTTTAGTAACAACTTCGTCGACAATAGCTTCGACCATATTAATACTTTCTATCGCTTTCTTTGTTTCTGGGTCAGCGAGTGGGTCGAACGGCTCTGGTGGAGGAGGTAGCTCAGCTGCGATAGAAACAATCAATTAGTTCGAAGTCTCGAGAAAACAAACGACGAAGCTACAAGCCAATAAGCAATATCTATCTGTTTCTCAAGTTCTACAGCTTTCTCAGCTTTCTTCGCTGCTTCTCGAGAGTCGTGGATATCTTTTTCATTCTTCTTTATTATTTCATGAGCCATTTCTCGGCCGCCATTGTCCCAAATGTCAGTGAAAATTTTGCCGCCCAATAAACTTGCTTCGGCCGAAGGGTCCTTCGTGTCGTCAACAGAAAAGGCAGCTTCGGCCTGGGCCAAGGTTTTAACATGTTCGCAACCCACTTTCTCCAGGATGGCTGCAACTCCTCTCGCGCCAGAGAATGCGCAGACGTCCCCACGGTCACTCAAAATATCCTCAAAAGCTTCGGCTTCACTACTGATCCACTCGATGACGCCCTCAGGGTCGCCCCGTATGAAGTTGTCTTTGTTTGAGTAGGCGCCCACGTTGGCGAAGCTAGTCTTTATCTTTTTCACACACTCCATAGATTTTTTAAAACATTTTTCTTTGGATGCGCGAAGCTCTGCAACTATTTTTTCAAAATAATTTTTCCAGTATTCGCTGGCATCTCGATCAGCTTCGGCAACAACGCATTTTAATTTGGCCTCAGCTAATTGCTTCCGAAGGTCTTCAATTTCACTCTTTTGGGCCTCAGCTTGAACTTTGGAACTAGTTTCGTCTTCCTTTATCTTGTTTACCAATAAAATTAATATTTTATCCTTTTCAAGGCCTTCGTTCCTTAGTTCAATCACCTCTGAACGAAGATTGTTCAGAGCCATTATGCATCCTTCATCTTCGATATTTTTCTGCGTCCTAAGGGCATTGCTAAGGATCAAGCCCTGCAAGAGGAGTATAGTATTAATTATAAATAAATAATTCGTTTTCAAATACAAAAATTGATTTTCATACCTTTATGCTATTATATGCTAAACTGTCAGCTAATTCATCCTTCGACAGTACTGAGAGGCCATCTTCTAACGTTGGGAATCTGAAGCTTCTACCCATCTCCCGGCAAACAGATACCTCTTTACTATCCGAGAGACAGTACAAAAAATCTTCTTCTCTGCTGCCATTGAACACTAATGCCCCCTTTGGATATTTCAGCTTCTGGGCATAGTGTTGAGCTTCTCGTTCTTCTTCTTAGAGAGTCTTTTTCCCGAAGCATGACAGATGATATATTCAATACTTTCTTTTAAAGCTTCGGGAGCAGGAGCGACAACTTTTTCAGGCAAAGTTTGATCTACAACCTCTTCCTCTGCTGCTTCCTCTTCAATTTCCAAAGGTTTGTTCTCAATAGGCTTTGAAGGCCTAGCTTCGGCACTAGCTTGGCCTACTGCAGCTTCAGTTTCGGCCGGCTCTGTCTCAGCTTCGGTTTGCATTTTCGAAGCCTCGACAATTTTCCTTGAAGGAGTAGAGCTTGAAGCCTTTACTGTTTCTAGCACGTCTAGTACATTTACCATCCTTTTTCTTTTCGGGGTTGCCGCAAGACTTTTTTTGTGCCTTTGGCACTGTTACTTCCGCCGAAGGGCTTAAAATTTCTAATATTTTTGTTTCTTCAGTCTTTGGTTCTTCGGCCTTATCTCTACCAGCCTTTGACTCAGCTAGTTCGGCTGAGGACGCCTTCGGCATGGTAGCCGGTTCTTCAGCCTTCTGCGTAGGAGGAATGGGCTCCTTTGGTTCAGCAGCTGAAGAAGTCTCCCCACCAAACTCAGGCACCATGGCCGGCTCAATATAGCGTGGCCGATGGGTGAGAACCTTCAACTTCTTGCTCTTCAGCGCAGGCTCATCTGGAGTGGCCGAAGCAGCAGCCTTGGTCGAAGCAGCAGTCTTCCTCTTCTTCCCCCGTCCCCGTAGCGGGTAGCAGTAGTCGGGGTAAACAAAACCAATGGCATCGAAAACTCTATTCAATCTCTTTTTTCCCCGGCCACCAAAGGATGCAGATAATGCATTATCTTCTGCTTTAGAATACGACCCAAGCAGTTCATCACTTATAGCTTCGATACTTTTTAGCCAGTCATCATTCGGTTCATCAAATTTATCTCCGTACTTGAAGGTGTATTTCAGTCGAACCAGCTCACCTTCGCCAAACTTGGTGACAGTCTCCTTCGGCATTTCCCAGTTCTCTACAAGTGGCCATACTCTGAAGGCTATATGCTCCTGGATTAAATCTCTTGTACCAATAAAAAAGCAGACAGTACCAAAGGCTTTTTGGCATGCTTCGGCGGCTTTGTCAATCTTAACCTTTGGCCTTCGAAGGCCGAAGCGGGACCAAATGGGGCGCATAATAACTTCTTTGATATCTTCTCTTGCCTTCAAGTCATTCTTCACGTAAAACCATTCCTCCATCCAGGCTCCAGGCCACCTCTTTCGGTATGTTGGCACCGGATAGCTTGCGTTGGGGCGGACAGTAAATCCATAACAGCCAAAGTTATTGTGATATTGTTCCTTGCCCATGGCCTTCGTCTCATATGCAAGTTCATGCAGGCTGCAGAAACATTTCGCGCTTGGTTCCACTCCCTGGCTTCTAACAGCCCAGACAAAAATTCCCATTCTAATAATAGATTCAGGAGTTATCTGATGAAGGAAGATCTGATTTATTTTCAACACTTCAACCACAAACCTGCTTAATGGAAACCGAAACCCAGCTTTGAAGAAGCTTCGGTAAATCACAACTTCGTTTTCCTCAGGGGCAGGGACGTTGTTGTCTCCGCCAGCTCTCACAATAGACATATCCCGAAAGTATCTTCCTCTCATGCTCTCAAGGTGATTTTGTTTGATGGTCGATTTTCCGAAAATCGCATGACTTGGCCTCTATGGTCGGTCCTCAGAATCTTCACCCCCACTTTCAGCATCATAACTGTCACTGTCGCCAGTATCTTCAGACAGGCCTTCCAATATCTCTTTTGTAATCTTCTCTGTATTTGATTTTGCCATTGATTCCAAAAACCCATCTATATAAGGATCAACATTTTTCTTCTTCTCAAAGAGCTTCTCCTCTTCGGTGAGCTTCGTCTCAGCAGAAACTTTCTTGTCTTGAGACATCTTTTCTTCGGAAATGGCAAAAATGTATCCTCCAAACCGAAGCTTAGAAAGCTTGAGAAACTAAGCAAGCGTTGGTGAGCAAGAGATATAAAATTGAGCAAACAAAGCAAGTGGCAAAAACAACGTACCAAGTGTGGTCAGGGTGAGTTCTTATTTATACGCTCGGCGTGTTCCAAATTGGAGGGTCCCGACTGTCATTGACTGTTGCTATTCTAGCAAAAGGAATGTGTTTTTTCGGACCTTCGGCTTAAGGCCTTCGTCCATGTCGCAGTCTGAATTCGTTATCCTAAAACAAATTAATACTGCGAGGGGCTACTGTTGGGGGCCTTCGTCCTCCGAAGGTCCTCAAAAACGTAATTTAACAGTGTTTGTCAAGTTTGATTTATAAACAGGTACCTTCGGATTCAAGATTAAAAGGCATATAGGATGAGGACATGATCGTGACGAAGGTTGTCGCCGCTCCGAAGCTATACACAAAGGAGCTTCGGCTCAATCACGGGAAAAGGAACCGACTTAAAGGGGAAAAGGCTATCCAGTCCAAATAGATTTTTCTATAAGCCAATAGTAAATGTAAAGGGCATGACTGTAATTTCTCATAGGCTGTGTCCTGCGCCTATAAATAGGTGAACAGTACCCCCATACTGTTCACGCCGACTTGTACCTGCTTTTGCGTCACGCTTTGCTTTTTTGCCTTCTAACAAAGCCGAAGGTACAAATGTAATTCAATATTGTTCTTATTCATTCATGATTATATAATAAGGACATATAAATGATGTTATATGATTATTCATGTTATTTCTCATGTTTCATATGCTTCTTCTTTCATCAATGTAAACTGTGATGATGAAGGTATGTCCTTCATGGCCTTCGTCCGAAGATCGTTATATCCTAAGGGAAATAATGCTTCGAAGGACGAAGGACATTAACCATTAACTTCTTTCTGTGTTGCCTTGTTCTTAATTCATAGCATTTGAGAACAAGTCCCCAACATGCACCGGACTGTCCGGTGAGCCAACGGTCGGCCGCGCAATCCGCAGGCGACGCATGGCCCGCACCAACAGTTGGCAGGGGGCACACCGGACAATGTCTGGTGCGCCAACATGCCCAAAGCTACAACGGTCGGATGAGCCAGAAAAGGAAGGAGATCGCTGTTGGAGCGAAGGCAGAAACGCCACCCTTCGCTCGAAGTCTCCGCTGCTTAGCCGCTGCTCTGACAGAGACAAAGCAGGCAGGGACACCCTTCGCTTCAATCGGCACCAGACGAAGACCGGCGACGAAGGCATTCCACAGTGCGGCCTCGTCCAGCTCTGAGGCCCACGTGCGCTCCGGCCCATTGTAACGGGCCCTGCGTGGCCGCCTCGTGTTACGGGCCTAATTTGTAAAGGTATCCCTGTAATTACAGTCTGTAACCCTGCTTTATGGGAATATTCTGGGGATAACCTAGGTAGCTGAGGGCACATGCGTCCTTAACACTAGGCGCTGGGCGCTCAGGTACCTATAAATACCCCCACACAGTGCCCGTGAGAGGCCTGGATGATAGAGCTATTTGCCATCCACGCGTAACCCTACTGGCTACACTGTTCACCCCTGTTGGCTTTCTTGCGACAGACAGCGAGTTCCAACATTTGGCGCCCACCGTTCGTGCTACGACAAAACCACCCGCGATGGCACCCAAGAGAGCTAACCCGAAGGCTGACGAGGCTGCGAAGGCAGCACTGCTTGCCGCAAGAAAGGGCAAGGCCCTCGCCCTCACCCAATCCACCCACCAAGAGCCCACTGAAGACAATGTTCCCCGCACCTGCGAAGACGACACCTTCCGCACCTGCGGGCCCGAAGGACAATCGCAGCCGCTCCCAGGCTTCGCCCCACTGGAAGGCGCGGATCTCACCGAAGACGGCGAGGTCCTCGGCGTCTCAACAGAAGAACAGCTACAGCTGCGCGCCCTACGCCTCAAGAACCGCAATCTCCAGAGGCAGAAAGAGATACTGGAGGCCAAGCGCCAGCGTGTGTCCGCACTAGCCAAGGTGCGGCAAATGATACGCGACGAGGAGCAGAAGGCCCAAGACCTCGAGCGCGAGATCGCGCTGATGCAGCGCGAAGGCCACCTCGGTCTACAGCAAGAGCCACCCCTCCAGCAGCGCGCACAACCGGAAGACACCCGCGAAGGCCACCTCGGCCTCCAGCATGGCCCACCCCTACAACACCGAGCGCAGCCGGAGAACCCGCGTTTCCCCCAGCATGACTACACCTTCCAGCACGGCGCGCCATTCCAAGGGGTCAACTACCTCGACGAGCGAAGTCCCCTGGCGCCACACCTGCAAGTGACACCTTGGCCAGCAAACTTCCGAGCAGGGACTTATCCTAAGTACAACGGCAGCACCGACCCGGCACAATACATAATGAGTTATCAGGTCGCCGTTGCATCCGTCGGAGGGGACGACGCCACAATGGCGAAGTCTTTCATCATCGCCCTAGAGGGCCCAGCACTCACCTGGTTCACCAAATTGCCTCCGCTGTCCATTGATTCATGGAGAAGTCTCAGGGACAAGTTCCTGCTCAACTTCCAAGGGTACCGCCCAGACACCGACGCCCTGGCCGAGCTCTCGCTTTGCAAGCAGCTGGAAAAGGAGACCCTACGGGAGTATTACCGCAAATTCCTAACACTCAAGTCACAGCTGCCCTCCGTCGATGATCAGATCGCTATCCACTACGCCATCAGTGGCCTTCGTGCCGGTGTCCTCTACAGTCATTGTATCAGAGATCCACCCAAAAACCTCCAGGAGCTATATCAGCTCTTTGAAAAATATGCCAAATCCGAAGAGCTCCACCAGCGCAAGGTTGAGTCACAGCGGAAGCCCAAAGATGCCCCGCAGTCCAGCCGCACATGGACGAGGACTCCGCAGCCAGACTCCGGTCGAGACGGCCGCAGTCAGCAGCAAGTGCACAACATCGCCAACCAGCATCCCGCTGCCGACCCCCCTCGCCGCCAGGAATATCCCCCCAAGGCCGCGGAAATGGAACTCGTGGCAGGGGCCGAGGGCGCGCACAGCCGCCGCGCCGATTCTACTGCCTTTTTCACGGTGAAGACTGCGCCCACCAAACCAAAGATTGCCCCGAAACGAAGGCCACCAGAGACAGAATGGCACGAGCGCAGCCAGCCGACAACCCCAGAATTGTCGCGCACAACTACCAGCAACCCCCTCCACCATATATCCACGCCCCCGCTCCGCATCCACCGCACCACGCTTACCAACACCATCATGAAGTACAAATCGTACCTCCTCCACCCCCACCTCCACACCAGCAACACCAAAACATCCCCCATGCCCTGAAGCAGGAAGACTTCGCCGATCAACCATATCGCGGAGTCATTCACATGATAACGGGGGGGGTCAAGCACTGACTTCGATACCAAGCGGCAGAAGCGGGACCACTACCGCAACATCAACCATGTCGCCGTCACTGGCCCAGTCGTGCAGACAAAGTGGTCCCACATACTGCTAACCTTCGACGCACGAGACTCGACCTGCGCAGCGCCCCCCACAACGACGCCATGGTCATCAATTGCAGCGTGGCAGGCTGGGACTTACACAAAGTCCTAGTCGACAACGGCAGTCAGGCGGACATCATCTTCCTCCACGCCTTCGACCGCATGGGCATAAGCCACAACCTGCTCAAGCCTTCGGACAACCCGTTGTATGGCTTCGGCGGCAAGGGCACCTTTCCCGTTGGCAAAATAGAGTTGCCCCTCTCCTTCGGTGTAGCACCCAATGCCCGAAGTGAGCAGGTAACCTTCGACATTGTCGACATGGTATATCCATACAACGCCATCATGGGCCGGGGCTCCATCAATAAGTTCGAAGCTGCCATCCACGGGCTGTACTTATGCATGAAGATACCAGGTCCGCTAGGCGCTATTACGATCTACGGCAACCAGCAGACGACGCGCAACATAGAGCGGGACTTCGTGCCTGGTCAGAGGAACGTGCACTGTCTCACGACCCAGCGCGAGGTCCCTGCGCCCGCCAGCCCAACCGATAAGCTGCATGACAAGGCACAGTTGCAGAGCCAAGACGGGACCAAGACTGTCCCCCTCGATCAGGCCACGCCCAAGCAGACAGTCACTGTCAGCGAAGACCTTACCTCACAGGAAGAAGAGAAGCTTCTGTGCTGCCTGGCCAAGAATAAAGATGTCTTCGCCTGGTCCGCCCTTGACCTGGTCGGAGTCAGCCGAGGGCCACCGCATAGTCAACCTAATCATGACCGAAGACTGGCGGGCACCAATAACCCTGTTCCTACAGGGGTACTATCATCCAACCGACGTCAGTGAGGCCAAGCGCCTCAGACATCGAAGCCGGGACTTCGCACTGATTGAGGGCCAACTCTACAAGAAAGGGGTCAGTCAGCCAATGCTTAAGTGCGTCACCGAAACCGAAGGCATGCAGATCCTACGTGAAGTCCACAGTGGCATGTGCGGTTCGCACGCAGGGCCAAGGGCCCTAGCTGCCAAGGTGATCCGCCAAGGGTTTTACTGGCCCGCAATGATCTGCGCCGCAAATCGGGTCACAAGGTCCTGCGAAGCCTGCCAGAAGTTTTCTCCTCGGTCAGGCAGCCCCTCGCAGTATACAAAGCTGATTGCCCATACATGGCCTCTCCAGCGCTGGGGCCTGGACATCGTCGGGCCCCTGCCCACCGCTCAGGGGAACCTCAAGTTCGCCTTGGTAGCCGTCGAATACTTCACCAAATGGATCGAAGCGAGGGCTGTTTCTACAATAACATCAAAGACTGCCCAGAAATTCTTCTGGCAAAACATTGTTTGCCGCTTCGGAGTACCGTCCGAGCTAACAGTTGACAACGGCAAGCAGTTTGACAGCCAAGATTTCAAGGATTTTTGTTTCTCCATCGGCACCAAGCTCGCCTTCGCTTCGGTCTATCATCCGCAATCCAACGGGGTCGTAGAGCGCGCCAATGGGAAAATCTTCACAGCTGTCAAGAAGATGCTCCTCGATGAAAAAAAAGGCAGATGGACCGAATTGTTACCGGAGGCAGTCTGGGCGCTAAACACAACTGAGTGCAGAGCGACTGGGTTCACTCCTTTCCGCCTTCTATACGGATCGGAGGCCATGACCCCGCAAGAAATAAAGCATGGGTCCCCGCGTACAGTTCCGTCAGCCGTCCCCGACGTGGACGAGCCAACTTCAAAAGATCTCATTGACGGAGACCGGGTCTTCGCCCTACAGGCCCTAAACAAATACCAAGCCCAGACCAAAGCATGGCGCGACCACGCAGTCATCCCGAGGGAATTCAGCGAGGGGGACCTCGTACTCGTCCGAACAGCTCGGACGGAGTCCAGGGGCAAGCTGGAGCCCAAGTGGGAGGGCCCCTTTATAGTCAAGACAAAAGCTTCCCCCAGCGCTTACAGGCTCACAACGCCAAACGGCGAGGACCTGGAGCACTCCTGGAACATCGACAACCTTCGCAAATTTTTTGTTTGACTCATTAGGGCTGACTTCGCCCTTGTAATTCGCCAAAAACAATCTTGTACCGGCCCGCACTCTTTTCCTCCCGGGGGGTGAGGTTTTTAACGAGGCGGAGCCATGTAATATATGTGTGAAAAATCCCCCGCAAAAACATGCGTCGAAAAAAGACCGCGACGACGGTCTTCGACATTCGACCAATTCGAGGTCACCGCGAGGCTAAGCGCTAGCCACCCTCGCGTGCGACGAATCCGCGCAGAAGTCGCCTAAGGGTGCAGCCGGACTAGCACAACAAGTGCGAAAAAACACGAAGTCTATCGCGAAGACTATCCGCGCAGAAGTCGCCTAAGGGTGCAGCCGGACTAGCACAACAAGTGCGAAAAAACACGAAGTCTATCGCGAAGACTATCCGCGCAGAAGTCGCCTAAGGGTGCAGCCGGACTAGCACAACAAGTGCGAAAAAACACGAAGTCTATCACGAAGACTATCCGCGCAGAAGTCGCCTAAGGGTGCAGCCGGACTAGCACAACAAGTGCGAAAAACACGAAGTCTATCGCGAAGACTATCCGCGCAGAAGTCGCCTAAGGGTGCAGCCGGACTAGCACAACAAGTGCGAAAAAACACGAAGTCTATCGCGAAGACTATCCGCGCAGAAGTCGCCTAAGGGTGCAGCCGGACTAGCACAACAAGTGCGAAAAAACACGAAGTCTATCGCGAAGACTATCCGCGCAGAAGTCGCCTAAGGGTGCAGCCGGACTAGCACAACAAGTGCGAAAAAACACGAAGTCTATCGCGAAGACTATCCGCGCAGAAGTCGCCTATGGGTGCAGCCGGACTAGCACAACAAGTGCAAAAAAACACGAAGTCTATCGCGAAGACTATCCGCGCAGAAGTCGCCTAAGGGTGCAGCCGGACTAGCACAACAAGTGCGAAAAAACACGAAGTCTATCGCGAAGACTATCCGCGCAGAAGTCGCCTAAGGGTGCAGCCGGACTAGCACAACAAGTGCGAAAAAACACGAAGTCTATCGCGAAGACTATCCGCGCAGAAGTCGCCTAAGGGTGCAGCCGGACTAGCACAACAAGTGCGAAAAAACACGAAGTCTATCGTGAAGACTATCCGCGCAGAAGTCGCCTAAGGGTGCAGCCGAACTAGTACAACAAAAGCAGAAACGACAGCATCAAACCGTCCACGTTGAGACCGACTATAACCACACCAGCACAGCATAACAAAACATACCAGACAAAGTACACAACGCCCCCGCAGGCACAGGCAAGCGAGGGCACACAACTTCATCGTACAAACCTTTACATATATACACGCGAGGGCGCCACACTCTACATCGGCTCAACCTTAGGAATAATTCTCATCTCTCTATAATTAAATAACATTATCCTAAGCTCCTCACCCGCAAAAAGACTCCGCAGTTCCCCTTCCCCTGTACTCGCGGCGGCCGACAAAGACAACAGTTCCTGCCGACCAGCCCTACTCACACGAAGCCGAGACCCTTCCTCCGTACTAACTCTACGCTTTGCAACCGCCCTCCGCCATCGGCGCTCGGTGCTAGGACCTGGCACATCTTGCGCGCCCGCAGCATGCGGTGAGGTCTCCGCCGCAGCCACATCCAAAGCCGCGAAATAGTCCAAATCCTCCTTCGATGACTCAGTCCACTCAACCGAGCTCCCAGAATAAGCAACATCAGAAAACTCAGAAAATTCAGATCCAGATCCACCACATTCATTACCACCTTCCGCGGTCGAAGCCGCCAAAAATTTAGCAGTAGCGGTTGCGTGCGCAGGCCCAAAATCTTGAACCTGCGCAGCAACCAAAATTCAGTAACATATCCAAAATTCCCCAACCCTATTACACCCGCTATGCCACCTGCGAAGGCCCTGACGCTGCGGGAGCCTCCGCCGCTGGCTCCGCCGCCGTTCCTGCTGTTGTTTCCACCGCCTCCGCCGCGGGATCTCCAGCACTCGGCACAGCAGCTGCGGGGGCATCAGGGGCGCCTTCGTCCACCTTTGGGGGCAGGTCTTCGCCGGCCGCGGCAGGTGTGGGGGCGGTCTCCGGGGTTGGCTCCAGGGCGACCCCGGACGCGGCCTCCGCAGGGGTCGGCTCCGGGTCAGGCAGCGCACTGTTCAGCACCCCGAGGTCGTCCACCCGCTCGCCACGCAACGCCTAAGCCAAAGCACGCAAAATTCAGCAACCACACGCGCGCCCCACATCCAACAAACGCCAAGCAAACGAAAATGTTACCTGAGCCATCGCCGCCTCCGCCCGCTCCCTGACCACCTCACGACCGTACAGACCCCACATCCGGTCATAAAGGGCCCCGGCGGATTCCTTCACTACGGGGTCTTCGACCTTATAGATATCTCGCTCAAAATCTTCATCCGCCTGGTCGAAGGCCTCGAAGTGCCGGCACCCTTCGCGGGAGAGCGCGTCCATCACCCCCTCGCAGGTGACCAGGGAGGCGTACGACATCAACCCCCCCGCGACGGCTGGGAGTTCCAGCAGCTCCTCCTGCACCCACTGCAGACAGCGAAGCCCGGGCTCTCGGTCCGGCACCTCGAAGTCACCGGTCCGCGCACCCAGCTCACGATATGTATCCATAAGCTGCGTGCGCGTCCGTTCGGCCTCCGCATGCATCGCGGCCTCGGCCCCCTTCGCGCGGCTCTCCAGGGCGGTGAGCCGCTCTTGCAGATGTTCGGCGAGCTCCTTGGCAAGATTGCCCTCCGCCCGCGCCAGCTTGGCCTCCGCCTGCGCCGCCTGCTCCTTGGCGACGGCCTCGTTGGCTTCCCTCCTCTCCGCCGCCAGTTGGCGCCGGAGGTCAGCCTTCTCCCTCTCCAACGCGGCCACCTTGTCCGCCAGTTTACGGCACTTGCTGTCGGAGGCTGATTTCTCACAGACAGCGTCAGCATGTTGCGTCCGAAGCCTCTCGACTTCGGCAGAAACAGCTGCCGTGAGGGCCCCCGACGCAGTACGGCTGACGAAGTCAGCCACCTGCAGAGCACACGTAAGGCTGTGGCCCCAAAAGAAAAAGGGGGGGAGAGAGTATAGCTCAGCAGACCTGACTCAGCGCCTCCGACACCTCCTTCAGCCGGCGGATCGCTGCGTCCGCCTCGTCCCTGACAGCCGCGAGGGCCGCCGCCTCGCCTCCGGAGCCAAGAGCCTCGCCCCTTGCCTTCGGCACTAGGGCAGCCGTCGCGACCGCCGCGTCAGGCGCAACTGTAGCAAGCTGGCCCTCGTCCGACCCTGCAATGCACCAACGAAATTAAAAAAAAAGAGAGAGAAAGCCAGCGACTTACCACCAAGATAGTCATCCACACAAATGTCGGTGGCGAAGTCGGCGACACGCTTGCCTGCCGGCGGCAACGCTCGGGCCGCCTTCGCGGCCTCCGCCACCCTGCTGAGCGGCGGCACAGCCTTCGCCGGCTTGGAGCCTCCGGCGCCCGCCGCTGCCTCTGGCGCCTTGCTAGATGCAGGGACGCCTGACTTCGCCGCCAGTGGCGGTTTCCCTCCGCCGGGGGCCGCAGCCGTCGCCGACCCCCGCTTTTGCCTCTTTGGCCTGGCGTCAACAATCCTGATAGCCGCCTGCCGTTTTTGGGCAGCCCCCTGGCGATCCTTGTCCATCACTGCCGACACAACAGCAGCAATATTTCGCCCGTAAGGAAAAACTCTCCATTTACGAACCATACGAGATGTAAAAGCGTCCCCGCTGGCCGCGCGGGGGATAGGAACATTCCTAGGCCAGCAACCCCCGGTAACCTTCAGCATCCGAGCCGAAGACTCCCGGAGCTCGGGCGAAGACATCCTTTCCCCCGGGGCCGCGCATGTCCTCATCAACTCTCTAGCAAACCCATCGGAAACCCCAAGTCCTCCCATGGCAGTACCTAGTCTCCTCTTCTTAGAGGACGGGGCGGCCGCCGGCGCAGGGTCGTCTTTAGCCTCCACCACCGGTTTCTTCCCCCGACGGTCCGCGTCGTCTTGACCAGGATAGCCGCCATACGGCAGTTGGTTCAATTCGAAGACCCTATTCAAACGGTCATTCGACCCGCGGATCTCCCAGCTGCGCTGGCCCTCGGTCCTCGGCACATAACGCCCAACAAGCCGCACCCCCTCATCCTCAGCTTCACGCACGAAGGCGGCCGGATCACGGTTTCGCAGATTAAGCGCGAAGGCGGGACTCCGCACCATCTCTCCACCACGGAAAGGCATCCGGCGAGGGCATACTTCGCCCAACGCCCAACCATGCGCCAAGGGCCATACCCCGTACGCCGCAAACTCTTCAACCAAGTCGCGTCCACTGCTCTGGCCGGCGGCACACCGAAGGGCCCCTTCGTCCACATCTTCCTCCGCCACTTCAAAGGGCGGGTACGCCGAGTAAAAATGAGAGCACATCTCGGACACGGGAAGTCCCTTGTGGCCTTCGACGGCACCCTCAGCAACGTAAAACCAAAATTCATTCCAGTTGCCCCACTTGTTGTGGGCGCAAGGGAATAACTCAACTACTGGCATCGTGGTCTTGCCGGTCTTCGGCGTGAATGTGCAGGACCCAAACTGAGCAATTTCGTCCCCAATCATCCTCTTCTGCCAGTGTAAACAATAATGCTTCGCAAAAACTTCGACCGATGGCTGTCCGCCGTACGAAGTCGTCGCCCAGACATACTTCGACAGGGCCACCACGGCATTCGGCGTCAGCTGATGTATCTGCACGTTGAACCTGCGCAGGACTTCGCCAACAAACCGATGCGCAGGCAAGCGGAGGCCGGCGGCGAAAAACGCCTCGAAAACAACCAACTCGCCCTCCGGCTCGGGGACTTTCTCCGTCCCCGAGGCACGGGCAACTCCGCCGCCGAAATAGCCCAACCGCTGCATATCCTCCACGCGGGCCGACGACATTCGCGACACGCCGAAATCAACGGAATCACCGGCGCGTAACTCCTCCGGCATCAAACTGCTCAGCGTCTCCTCCGACGAGGCGGCGGCCGGCGGCGAGGAACCGGCCGGCGGCGTAGCAGCAGCGGAAGAAGAGGAAGACGGCATCGCTACGTACCGTCGGCGGCGGCGGGCAGTCTGCTTCACTCGCGCCAGATCTCCGGCGAACAAGAGCACGGCGGGCAGACGAGCAGCAAGACGGCGGCCGGCTAGGGTTTTCGCGGAGTGCGCAAAGCAAAGTTCAAAAAAGAGCCGGCCACCGCCCCCTTTTATAGGCAGGGCGCGGCTCTTCGGGAAACCCGCAATCCGACAGAGCGCGGCGCTTCGGGAAACCCGCAATCCAACAGTACGCGGTCCATCAACGGTCACATCAAAAACCCCCGCGGAACCACTTCGAGCGAGGGCAGCGTCTCCGCCATCTAGCGACGTCTTCGGCACCAGGTGACTTTGTCGAACTGGTCCCTCGGAGGGCAGATGTTGGAGCGAAGGCAGAAACGCCATCCTTCGCTCGAAGTCTCCGCTGCTTAGCCGCTGCTCTGACAGAGACAAAGCAGGCAGGGACACCCTTCGCTTCAATCGGCACCAGACGAAGACCGGCGACGAAGGCATTCCACAGTGCGGCCTCGTCCAGCTCTGAGGCCCACGTGCGCTCCGGCCCATTGTAACGGGCCCTGCGTGGCCGCCGCGTGTTACGAGCCTAATTTGTAAAGGTATCCCTGTAATTACAGTCTGTAACCCTGCTTTATGGGAATATTCTGGGGATAACCTAGGTAGCTTAGGGCACATGCGTCCTTAACACTAGGTGCTGGGCGCTCAGGTACCTATAAATACCCCCACACAGTGCCCGTGAGAGGCCTGGATGATAGAGCTATTTGCCATCCACGCGTAACCCTACTGGCTACACTGTTCACCCCTGTTGACTTTCTTGCGACAGACAGCGAGTTCCAACAATCGCGCACCGGACAGCTACAGTGACTGTCCGGTGGTGCACCGCACTGTCCGGTGCACCACCCGACAGAAGACAAGTTTGGCCTTCCTTGTTGGCCTCCAACGACTCCTAACTGCCTTGGGGCTATAATAAAAGGGACCCCTAGGCGCATGGAGGAGTCAACCAAGCATTCACTAAGCATCCTAAGGCATCCAGACTTTGTTCCCGCGCATTCGCTTCGTTGTGTTAGAGATTTGAGCTCTATTCGAGTCAAGGACTCCCTGTGTTGTCATTTGAGCTCAAGTCTTCTCTTGTGGGAGTGGGTGTGCTGTGATTTGTGTCTTGTGTGTGTTGCTCATCCCAACCTTACTCCGTGCTTTCATTGTGATCTTTGTTGTAAGGGCGAGAGACTCCAATCTTGTGGAGATTCCTCGCAAACGGGAATAATCATCTAAAGGAAAAACCGTGGTATTCAAGTTGATCATCGGATCACTTAAAAGGGGTTAAGTGCAACCCTCGTCCATTGGGACGCCACAACGTGGAAGTAGGCAAGTGTTACTTGGCCGAACAACGTGATAAAAATCGTTTGTCTTGTGTTGATCTCTCTGTGATTATTTGTGTTCACAAGACCTCGCTTCAAGTTATTTAGCCATACTAACACTCATAACTAAGTTTTGTGGCTACTAGTGTTTGAATTTTACAGGATCACCTATTCACCCCCCTCTAGGTGCTCTCAATTGTCAATATAACCAAAACAATTTAGTACCTCGATGTGTCCTCCCTAGATATTTGATTTGTCGAAGTTCACATGACTTGGCTTTGTAGGACGAATGGTAGTATTGTCTTCCTCAATGTCAATATCCTTGCTATCCTCGGATGGGTTCACGGCGCCAGCTTTGGCCTGACAGGCGCTAACCTCTACCGTTGTAGGCAAGTTCCCAACCCTGGTATCTAACGCATCAAACAAAGGTACTAGAGATACCTCAACAACAGAGTACTCTTCGACAATTTCTATTGAAAAACAGAGTTTTCCAACCGACTACAACTGGTTTGAAGGTGGAAAAGCGCTCAAAACAAGCTTCGAAGGCAGAACAGGCTATAGCAGCAACAAGCACAAAATAGCAAATGTCGTGCTAACACCGTCGAACATCGCTTCCTTTCATATTTGTAGATTTTTAATTTAATCGTTGTACTCACTGAAATCTAGGGCCCACCAGTCAGGGTGATCATAGGATACTAATTCATAACGAGCTTCGGGAAGGTGTTTTTTGGACCTTCGGTGCAAGGCCTTCCAATCTCTTTTATATTTTGCGATCTAAACTCGTTATGAAGAAACAAACTCATTTCGCAAGGGGCTACTGTTGGGGGCCTATTATGTCGAAGGTCCTCATTTAACCTTCACTTTGGCATAAACAAGTGTGTTTTAGCTACACTACCATCAATGAATGAAGCTAGCCTTCGGTCGAAGCAACATATAAATAAGCTTCGCCTGTACGCGCAAATAGCGAAGATGTGAGCCGAGGTCAGTAGCTTCCGCAAAGGAGGAAGGCTTCGAACGCAAGCCAACAAAGGAGAAAAAGCCCAAGATTTGCTTAGCAAGAAAGAGGTTTCAGGTGATGAACATTGTGGAGAAGGCGACCATTAGGGATGTCCAGGAAGCGTGCGTCCATGATGGCAAATCTCTCTATTCACCCAGATCTATTTCATCAGCAAATCTTCTATGTAACTTGATTTGACAAGGGTATACGTGTTATGTAGCTCACGTTACGTCCTCCCGAAGTTGTATGCCAAGGTGCACCACTGTGTCTCGTGCGCGATCCATGTTCGCATCGTCCGTGTCCGATCCCACGAGAAGCGCGGGGATCGCAAGTTTGAAAGGTAAATGTGCCCTTGGGCCATTTCTAAGTATTTTGGTGATTGAGTGCCAACACAAGTGCTTAAATGTGAATTCATGCTTATGGATGGACAAAGTGCAAAACAAGAGCAAAGGTATGTTTCTAAGTCTTAGTACATTGGTTTTGTGTACTAATATACTTGTCTAAGTATTAGAAACAGAAAGAAGAAGAAAAGAGAAGAGTTGGTTGTGTACAGCCAAAAGGTTGTTTCGGTCTGGGGCACCGGACTGTCCGGTGGTGCACCGGACAGTGTCCGGTGCGCCAGGCTGCCTCGGCGCGAAGTGGCCGCTCTCGGGAATTCGCCGACGGCGTACGGCTAAAATTCACCGGACTGTCCGGTGAGCCAACGGTCGGCCGGGCCAACGGTCGGCCGCGGAATCCGCTCGCGACACGTGGCCGAGCCAACGGTCAGAAGGGGGCACCGGACTGTCCGGTGTGCACCGGACATGTCCGGTGCGGCAACGGCTCTCTGGCGCCCAACGGTCGGCAGCGCCAGTTAAGGAAAGAAATCGGTCACCGGACAGTGTCCGGTGTGCACCGGACTGTCCGGTGCGCCCGACGACAGAAGGCAAGATTGGCCTTCCAGATTTGCTCTCAACGGCTCCTAGCTGCCTTGGGGCTATAAAAGGGACCCCTAGGCGCATGGAGGAGTACACCAAGCAACCTTAGAGCATTCTTGATCATCCACACTCAGTCTTTGCACATTCGTTTGTCATTCTCAGTGATTCGAGCTCCGTTCTAGTGAGAACTTTGAGATAGTCTTTTGAGCTCGATTCTTGGCCGTGTGTGTGCGCATTTTGCTGTGGATTTGTGTGTGTTGCTTCCCTCCCTTACTCCGTATTTCTTTGTGAATCTCAAGTGTCAGGGCGAGAGACTCCAAGTTGTGGAGATTCCTCGCAAACGGGATATTGAAAGGAAAAGCAAAACACTGTGGTATTCAAGTTGGTCTTTGGACTGCTTGAGAGGGGTTGATTGCAACCCTCGTCCGTTGGGACGCCACAACGTGGAGTAGGCAAGCGTTGGTCTTGGCCGAACCACGAGATAAACCATTGTGTCACCTCTGTGTTTGATCTCTTGTGGTATTGTGTTTTGTTGAGACTCCTCTCTAGCCACTTGGCGATTATTGTGCTAACACTTAACAAGTTTTTGTGGCTATAAGTTTAAGTTTCCCAGGATCACCTATTCACCCCCCCTCTAGGTGCTCTCAATTGGTATCGGAGTCGTTCTCTTCACAAAGGGACTAACCGCCCGAAGAGATGGATCCTAAAGGGAAGGGAATCGTGATCAACGACAAGGAGAAGGAGTCCTTCGTCAACGAGCCAAGGGATGACAAGTCCAACGACTCGGGCTCGGGTCACAGACGCAAAGATGGGAAGAAGAAGAAGACAAGACGCATCAAGGAGATCGTCTACTACGACAGCGATGAGTCTACTTCCTCCCAAAAGGACGACGACCACAACGACTACGAGAAAAAGAAACCGGTCAATTCGAACTTTTCTTTTGACTACTCTCGTATTCCGCATAGTTCAAGTTCACATTTGCTCTCCATTCCACTCGGCAAGCCCCCACACTTTGATGGAGAGGACTACGGATTTTGGAGCCACAAAATGCGTAGTCACCTATTCTCTCTCCATCCTAGTATATGGGAGATTGTAGAAAGTGGAATGCACTTTGATAGTTCCGATAGTCCCATGTTCATTAATGAGCAAATACATAAGAATGCACAAGCTACTACTGTTCTTCTAGCTTCTTTGTGCAGGGATGAATACAACAAAGTGAGCGGCTTGGATAACGCCAAGCAAATATGGGACACCCTCAAGATCTCTCATGAAGGGAATGACGTCACCTTACTCACCAAGATGGAGTTGGTGGAGGGCGAGCTTGGACGGTTCGCAATGATAAGGGGCGAGGAGCCAACTCAAACATACAACCGGCTCAAGACCCTTATCAACAAAATAAGGAGCTATGGAAGCACGCGATGGACGGACCACGACGTCGTCCGACTGATGCTAAGGTCCTTTACCGTTCTTGATCCTCATTTGGTGAATAATATTCGTGAGAATCCCAGGTACACCAAAATGTCGCCCGAAGAAGTCCTTGGAAAATTCGTAAGTGGGCGAATGATGATCAAGGAGGCAAGGTACGTGGACGACGCCTTGAATGGACCGATCAACGAGCCACAACCTCTTGCTCTCAAAGCAACAAGAAGCAAGGAGGCGCTACCTAACAAGGTGGCACAAATTGAGGCGGTCGGACTTAATGATGAAGAGATGGCTCTCATCATCAAGAGATTCAAGATGGCGCTCAAGGGTCGCAAGGGACAGCCAAGCAAGACCAAAGCCAAAGGGAAGCGCTCATGCTTCAAATGCGGTAAGATTGGTCATTTTATTGCTAACTGTCCCGATAATGAAAGTGACCAGGAACTCGGGAGCAAGAGGGAAAAGAAGAAACATTACAAGAAGGCCAAGGGCGAGGCACATATCGGAAAGGAGTGGGATTCGGATTGCTCCTCCTCCGACTCCGACAATGAAGGACTCGCCGCCACCGCCTTCAACAAGTCGTCCCTCTTCCCCAACGAGCATCACACATGCCTCATGGCGAAGGAGAAGAAGGTATGTACTCGAGAAAGTACCACTTATTCTTCTAGTGATGATGATTCTAGTGACGACAATGAAATAGACTATTCTAGTTTATTTAAAGGTCTAGATAGAATTAAAATTGGCAAAATTAATGAGTTAATTGATGCCTTGAATGAAAAGGATAGGCTTTTAGAAAAGCAAGAGGATTTGTTATATGATGAACATGATAAATTTGTAGAAGCACAAAAATCTCATGCTTTAGAAGTTAAAAGAAACGAAATGCTTTCTTGTGAATTATCTTCTTGCCATGAGACAATTTCTAGCTTAAGGAGCATTAATGATGACTTGAATGCTAAGATTGCTAGTAAATCTAACTCTTGCGTAGAGAATGTTATAACTTGCACTAGGTGTAAAGATATTAACATTGATGCTTATAGTGAACACCTAGCTTGCATTTCTAAATTAAATGAAGAGGTGGCTAGTCTTAATACCCAACTTGAGACTAGCAAAAGTGATTTTGAGAAACTAAAATTTGCTAGGGATGCCTACACGGTTGGTAGACACCCCTCAATTAAGGATGGACTTGGCTTCAAGAGGGAAGCCAAGAACTTAACAAGCCATAAGGCTCCCATCTCCGCCAAGGAGAAAGGGAAGGCCCCTATGGCTAAAAGTACTAAAAGGAACCATGCTTTTATGTATCATGATAGGAGACAAACTAGAAATGCTTATAGGAGTTATAATGCTTATGATGACTTTAACTCTCATGCCATGGTTGCTTCTAGTTCTTCCTATATGCATGATAGAAATATGTCTAGAAGAAATACTATTCATCATGTGCCTAGAAAGAATATTATTCATGCTCCTAGGAAAGTAGTGAATGAACCTTCTACAATTTATTGTGCTTTAAATGCTTCCTTTGCTATTTGTAGAAAGGATAGGAAAATAGTTGCTAGGAAGTTAGGGGCAAAATGCAAGGGAGACAAAACTTGCATTTGGGTCCCTAAGGATATTTGCACTAACCTTGTAGGACCCAACATGAGTTGGGTACCTAAGACCCAAGCCTAAATTTGCCTTGCAGGTTTATGCATCCGGGGGTTCAAGCTGGATTATCGACAGCGGATGCACAAACCATATGACGGGGGAGAAGAAGATGTTCACCTCCTATGTCAAGAATAAAGATTCCCAAGATTCAATTATATTCGGTGATGGGAATCAAGGCAAGGTAAAATGGTTAGGTAAAATTGCAATTTCTAATGAGCACTCTATCTCTAATGTGTTTTTAGTTGAGTCTCTTGGCTACAATTTGCTATCTGTTAGCCAACTATGCAATATGGGATATAATTGTCTTTTTAAAAATGTAGATGTGTCTGTCTTTAGAAGAAGTGATGGTTCACTAGCATTTAAGGGTGTATTAGACGGCAAACTTTATTTAGTTGATTTTGCAAAAGAGGAGGCCGGTCTAGATGCATGCTTAATTGCTAAGACTGGCATGGGCTGGCTGTGGCATCGCCGCTTAGCACATGTGGGGATGAAGAACCTTCACAAGCTTCTAAAGGGAGAACACGTGATAGGTTTGACTAATGTTCATTTCGAAAAAGATAGACCTTGTGCAGCTTGTCAAGCAGGGAAACAAGTGGGAGGCTCTCATCACACCAAAAATGTGATGACAACATCAAGACCCCTGGAGCTGCTACATATGGACCTCTTCGGACCCGTCGCCTATCTGAGCATAGGAGGAAGTAAGTATGGTCTAGTTATCGTTGATGACTTTTCCCGCTTCACTTGGGTGTTCTTTTTGCAGAATAAGTCTGAGACCCAAGGAACCCTCAAGCGCTTCCTAAGGAGAGCTCAAAATGAGTTTGAGCTCAAAGTGAAGAAGATCAGGAGCGACAACGGGTCCGAGTTCAAGAACCTTCAAGTGGAGGAGTTTCTTGAGGAGGAGGGGATCAAGCATGAGTTCTCCGCTCCCTACACACCACAGCAAAATGGTGTGGTAGAGAGGAAGAACAGGACACTCATTGATATGGCGAGGACGATGCTTGGAGAGTTCAAGACCCCCGAGTGCTTTTGGTCGGAAGCCGTGAACACGGCTTGTCACGCCATCAACAGGGTCTACCTTCACCGCCTCCTCAAGAAGACGTCGTATGAGCTTCTAACCGGTAACAAACCCAATGTATCTTACTTTCGTGTATTTGGGAGCAAATGCTACATTCTAGTGAAGAAGGGTAGAAATTCTAAGTTTGCTCCCAAAGCTGTAGAAGGGTTTTTGTTAGGTTATGACTCAAATACAAAGGCGTATAGAGTCTTCAACAAATCATCGGGTTTGGTTGAAGTCTCTAGCGACGTTGTATTTGATGAGACTAATGGCTCTCCAAGAGAGCAAGTTGTTGATTGTGATGATGTAGATGAAGAAGATGTTCCGACGGCCGCTATACGAACCATGGCGATTGGAGAAGTGCGGCCACAGGAACAAGATGAACGAGATCAACCTTCTTCCTCAACAACGGTGCATCCCCCAACTCAAGACGATGAACAGGTTCATCAACAGGAGGCGTGTGATCAAGGGGGAGCACAAGATGATCATGTGATGGAGGAAGAAGCGCAACCGGCACCTCCAACCCAAGTTCGAGCGATGATTCAAAGGAATCATCCCGTCGATAAAATTCTGGGTGATATTAGCAAGGGAGTAACAACTCGATCTCGATTAGTTAATTTTTGTGAGCATTACTCCTTTGTCTCTTCTATTGAGCCTTTCAGGGTAGAGGAGGCAGGCCTTGCTAGATCCGGACTGGGTGGTGGCCATGCAGGAGGAGCTCAACAATTTCAAGCGCAATGAAGTTTGGACACTGGTGCCTCGTCCCAAGCAAAATGTTGTGGGAACCAAGTGGGTGTTCCGCAACAAACAAGACGAGCACGGGGTGGTGACAAGGAACAAGGCTAGACTTGTGGCAAAAGGTTATGCCCAAGTCGCAGGTTTGGACTTTGAGGAGACTTTTGCTCCTGTGGCTAGGCTAGAATCAATTTGTATCTTGCTAGCATATGCTGCTCACCATTCTTTCAGGTTGTACCAAATGGATGTGAAGAGCGCTTTCCTCAACGGGCCGATCAAAGAGGAGGTGTACGTAGAGCAACCCCCTGGCTTCGAGGATGAACGGTACCCCGACCACGTGTGTAAGCTCTCTAAGGCGCTCTATGGACTTAAGCAAGCCCCAAGAGCATGGTATGAATGCCTTAGAGACTTTCTAATTGTTAATGCTTTCAAGGTTGGGAAAGCCGATCCAACTCTCTTTACTAAGACATGTGATGGTGATCTGTTTGTGTGCCAAATTTATGTCGATGACATAATATTTGGTTCTACTAACCAAAAGTCTTGTGAAGAGTTTAGCAGGGTAATGACGCAGAAATTCGAGATGTCGATGATGGGCGAGTTGAACTACTTCCTTGGGTTCCAAGTGAAGCAACTCAAGGACGGCACCTTCATCTCCCAAACGAAGTACACGCAAGATCTGCTAAAGCGGTTTGGGATGAAGGACGCCAAGCCCGCAAAGACGCCGATGGGAACCGACGGACACACCGACCTCAACAAAGGAGGTAAGTCCGTTGATCAAAAAGCATACCGGTCAATGATAGGGTCTTTACTTTATTTATGTGCTAGTAGACCGGATATTATGCTTAGCGTATGCATGTGTGCTAGATTTCAATCCGATCCTAAGGAGTGTCACTTAGTGGCGGTGAAGCAAATTCTAAGATATTTGGTTGCTACGCCTTGCTTCGGGCTCTGGTATCCAAAAGGGTCTACCTTTGACTTGGTTGGATACTCAGATTCCGACTATGCTGGATGTAAGGTCGATAGGAAGAGTACATCAGGGACGTGCCAATTCTTAGGAACGTCCCTGGTGTCGTGGAACTCTAAGAAACAAACCTCCGTTGCCCTATCCACCGCTGAGGCCGAGTATGTTGCCATAGGACAGTGTTGCGCGCAACTACTTTGGATGAGGCAAACCCTCCGGGACTTTAGCTACAATCTGAGCAAAGTCCCACTCCTATGTGATAATGAGAGTGCTATCCGCATGGAGGAAAATCCTGTTGAACACAGCCGCACAAAGCACATAGACATCCGGCATCACTTTTTGAGAGACCACCAGCAAAAGGGAGATATCGAAGTGTTTCATGTTAGCACCGAGAACCAGCTAGCCGATATCTTTACCAAGCCTCTAGATGAGAAGACCTTTTGCAGGCTGCGTAGTGAGCTAAATGTCTTAGATTCGCGGAACTTGGATTGAATTGTAGCATACATATGTTTATGCCTTTGATCATGTTCATTCTGCATTTTGTTGCTTATTGTGGTGCTCAAGTTGTACAAACATTCCCTGGACCTCACAAGTCCTTGTGTAAGTGATGCACATATTTAGGGGGAGTTGTGTTACAACTTGACCCTTTGAAACTAACCATATGCTTGAGTTTACTTGATTTAGTCTCGAAGGAGAATTGAAAGGGAAAAGGTGGACTTGGACCATGAAAGACTTCCACTGCACTCCGATGAGAGGGTAACTTATTCCAAGTTCATCTCATGAACTCTTATTGCCATTTGCTCTTAATTGAAGATTTTGGTGAGGCAATGGGGTTATCGGGCCAAGATTGATCCCGTTTTGGTGCTTGATGCCAAAGGGGGAGAAAATAAAGGCCAAAGCAATAGATGGATCAGCTACCACTTGAGAAATTTTGAAAATAGTAGAATAGAGCTTTTGGTTTGTCAAAACTCTTGCATTGTCTCTTTTGTCAGAATAGAGCTTTTGCATTGTCTCTTTTGTCAAAAGTTGGCCTCTTGTGGGAGAAGTGTTGATTATGGGAAATAGGGGGAGTTTTTGAAATCTTTGATCAATCTCTTTTGGAATGACTCTCTTTATGCTTCAACATGTGTGTTTGACTTAGAGATAGAGATTTGAGTTTGATTTGCAAAAACAAACCAAGTGGTGGCAAAGGATGATCCATATATGCCAAAAATGAATCAAAATAAATTTGAGTTTTATTCGAAGTGATTTTGCACTTATTCTAGTTGCTTTATGTTGTGTTGGCATAAATCACCAAAAAGGGGGAGATTGAAAGGTAAATGTGCCCTTGGGCCATTTCTAAGTATTTTGGTGATTGAGTGCCAACACAAGTGCTTAAATGTGAATTCATGCTTATGGATGGACAAAGTGCAAAACAAGAGCAAAGGTATGTTTCTAAGTCTTAGTACATTGGTTTTGTGTACTAATATACTTGTCTAAGTATTAGAAACAGAAAGAAGAAGAAAAGAGAAGAGTTGGCTGTGTACAGCCAAAAGGCTGTTTCGGTCTGGGGCACCGGACTGTCCGGTGGTGCACCGGACAGTGTCCGGTGGTGCACCGGACAGTGTCCGGTGCGCCAGGCTGCCTCGGCGCGAAGTGGCCGCTCTCGGGAATTCGCCGACGGCGTACGGCTAAAATTCACCGGACTGTCCGGTGTGCACCGGACTGTCCGGTGAGCCAACGGTCGGCCGCGGAATCCGCTCGTGACACGTGGCCGAGCCAACGGTCAGAAGGGGGCACCGGACTGTCCGGTGTGCTCCAGACATGTCCGGTGTGCACCGGACATGTCCGGTGCGGCAACGGCTCTCTGGCGCCCAACGGTCGGCAGCGCCAGTTAAGGAAAGAAATCGGGCACCGGACAGTGTCCGGTGTGCACCGGACTGTCCGGTGCGCCCGACGACAGAAGGCAAGATTGGCCTTCCAGATTTGCTCTCAACGGCTCCTAGCTGCCTTGGGGCTATAAAAGGGACCCCTAGGCGCATGGAGGAGTACACCAAGCAACCTTAGAGCATTCTTGATCATCCACACTCAGTCTTTGCGCATTCGTTTGTCATTCTCAGTGATTCGAGCTCCGTTCTAGTGAGAACTTTGAGATAGTCTTTTGAGCTCGATTCTTGGCCGTGTGTGTGCGCATTTTGCTGTGGATTTGTGTGTGTTGCTTCCCTCCCTTACTCCGTATTTCTTTGTGAATCTCAAGTGTCAGGGCGAGAGACTCCAAGTTGTGGAGATTCCTCACAAACGGGATATTGAAAGGAAAAGCAAAACACTGTGGTATTCAAGTTGGTCTTTGGACTGCTTGAGAGGGGTTGATTGCAACCCTCGTCCGTTGGGACGCCACAACGTGGAGTAGGCAAGCGTTGGTCTTGGCCGAACCACGGGATAAACCACTGTGTCACCTCTGTGTTTGATCTCTTGTGGTATTGTGTTTTGTTGAGACTCCTCTCTAGCCACTTGGCGATTATTGTGCTAACACTTAACAAGTTTTTGTGGCTATAAGTTTAAGTTTTCCAGGATCACCTATTCACCCCCCCCCTCTAGGTGCTCTCAAAGTTGCCGAAGCGCTTCAGGCGCAGGGTATGTTTAGATTATTCTACCGCTGACTGATTTAGAATTTATAATGAATATCGCGTGGAATATGATCTGTCAATGCATCTTTATGACTTATCTCTGACTAGCATATAGCCTGTGCTAACACCATGATTGTGGGGAAGGGAATGGAGGGGTCGCTGACGGTGCGAGGGGAGAAGTTGATGGTGGTGGGGCAAGTGCGGGGGCGAGGGTGGATGGGCGGTGGGGTCACGGTCCCGCGGGGGAGGGGGAGGATGGGGAGGCGGGGTCGTATGAGAGGGATGAGGGATGATTCAATTAATATTGTCCATTGGATTTGAGTAAGGGGGAGAGGGTTATCGAGCGATCTAAACCCTTGGTTTTGATGGTGTATTAAGTCTGGTGCAATTTGTTTGGTATATTTTGTGGAGGTTATGAGTGTGGTGTTGATTTGGTTGGGTGAGTTTTGCAAAGTTTAAACTAGTGGATTGTATAACGATATAGATATATTTTACCTGATATTTTATAGATGAATGTGAATAGAATATGTTGTCTTTAGTTGACCTAATTGGTTTTGTATTGAGTTATACAAATTTTGCAATATATGATCATTTTGAATAGGATGTATGTGAAACTGTAGAATCTGCTATCGTTAGTTGATATGATTGGTTTTGTGCTGAGTTGAGCAGATTTTGCAATGATAGTGGTAGGATCACCATCTCCAATTTTGGATTAGCAAGCTGGGAGTTTCTTGTATAGGGTAGAGTCTATCCTGATTTCAAGTCCGTCGAAAGAAAAGGTCCCTGATATGTACAACTATTTAATTCACTATAAGTTGATATTTTTGTTTTCAGCCCATCATCAAGGATGGGAAATTTCCATACATGGTTGTGATCCATGTTTCCATCTCTGCTTGTCAGTCACTTGGAACGGTTTTTGTTATACTTAAGATGGAGTACAATTATTAATTAACCACCTTTGTTTCCTGTTGGACATGACATTACATATCTGGGACTTTTACGTTTCCCATGTGGCTTTTATGCTGCGGCTGTGGGATGAACAGGTCCCAACATTTACTCCATTTTTCACTTTGTCAGCTGATGGGCATAAATGTTTAGCTGATCATTTAAAATGGGAAAATTTTAAAAGCACAAATTTCTTTGCTAGGTTATATGTGTTCTTGCCTGCTTGAGCATAGTTTGAAATATCATGTTTGGGACTAATATGTTGCCCTGGTGGCAATAACAGTGCCTGCAGGATTAACAGGTCCCAACACTGCTACCATTTTGCTCATTTTGTCATCTATTACCCACATTATTAGCCAATCATTTAAAAATGGGAAATGTAAACAGTTGATTCATTCATATACTGCTTGCTAAATGTTGTTCTCATATGCAAACAGTGATAAATGCTTAAGCTATAATTTGTCCCGTGACTTACAATTTAGGCTGCTATATATGCATGCTATATGAAGTTTTCCTAGGTCTACCCCTTCTATGGGATTTCATGGTGGCTAATATGTTTATCTTGCATTGTGATTTGTTCAGGAGGATAGACCAGTTGGTGGACAATGAGGCCCCCGCCCTGGTCTTGGTCCTGCCTGCCGGTGCTGCTCCAGCTCCAGCACCTGTTGCCGCTCGCCCATAGGTTTAGCCTTTCGACCGTGTGAAGTCGTCTGGCCTTTCCAGATTCTGAGTTTTTAACTCATGGGTGTGTTGAAGCTGCTATATTATAGTGGTTTTTTGTTGGAAGTCTGAACCTTTGCTAAGAATGATTATCATTTGAAATTTGTGTTGAGTTATAAATCTCACTTGAACGGCAGCGTGTTCCATGGTTACATTATGGCTTAATCCTCTGGATTTTATTTGTTTGTTTCTGAGTCATATCTTCTACAGTGGTTGCCCTTGTTCCTACTCGTAGGTCATCTAGATTTGTAGTTTAATATGATAGGTGCACAAACTACTATCCACATATAGCTTGTGGGCTGTGACATAGTCAGGTCTACAATTTGATTGGTTTGAGTTGTCTGCCATTTTTGGCTAAATATATGAATGTGTCTATATTTGGATTTTAAACATCTCTTTGAGCCTCGATAGGGCGGACCGCGGGCCAGATATGCGTTGGTTACTGTGTTATATTGCTATATAACCTGCGAAAAGGCCTCTAGCGCAATGATTAAGGCTTCCAAGTAGCATCTACAGGTCTCAGGTTCGATCCTCATCAGAGACGAATTTTAGGCTTGATTAAAAAATTCACTCATCGTGCCCCGCCTGCTCTTGGGATCGATACCCTGTGTGCCACTCTCCGGTTGGGCCGTTGTAGAGTAGACAGTTGATCGGCCCGTTAGTGATAGAGGGCCAGGGTTCGGGGGTTCTCTCGGTCGGGACCATGTTCTCTTCTTAACATAATATCGGGAGGGTGGTCTTTTCGTCCCTGGGTGAGTTTTTTTTTGCTGTATAACCTAATGTTGAAGCATGTGTTTGCAAGTATTTTTTTGCATCGTCACCAAATTGGCTAACCAGAATACTTTAATTGGCCGTGGTCAGAAGGGAGGGTAAGGGCCGCTCTAGGTCTCGTTCTCTTTTCCAGTATTCATTGCCTAAAATGACTTCCACCTTATTTGATTTCTATATAATAATTGATTCCAGATTTCTGCCTAAATTCTGGTGTAACCGAACAGCCCCTAGTAAGCTCTATTTAAGCCTCTACTCTACTTTGGCTGGACTTCTCATCATAAGCTAAAAAGGTCCTTAAGCTAAATATGGGGCCCTTATTTTACCCCTCACATTCTCTTTCGTGGAGGCTTATGGAGTTATGGGGGGAGCTCATTCTCATTCCTTACACCTCTCATTCTCATTTGTCCAGAGGTACTATCTGGTTGTACAAACACACTTCACTAGTCCACCTTCCCGCACATACATAATTGTACACACAGGTAGATCTACAAATCTAGGGAGATCATTGGACCATCCATGACACCATAGGTGATAGGCGTGCTCCACACATGAAGGCTGTATGGAATTATTGGGGGACAAACCTTGGTGAATGTGATTCCAAGAATCGAACATGCTCTTGCTCTTGTTCTTACTCTCGTTCTTGGAGGCTCTAGAGGGGTCCTTATTTTGGTTGTTCCCCACCTTCATTTCTAAACTCCTAGAGGCATGTTTTCTATTGTCTCGTTCTTATTTATTTCTAAAGGCTCTAGAGGGGTCATTTCTTTGTTTTTCTTTAACCCTTCATTTCTAAATTTCTAGAGGGGTGGCATATTTTTTGTTGTCGTTCGTTACATTTTTGGAGCTTTGTAGTAGACTTATATTTTCTATTTTCTGTCCATTAAATTCTTGGGTCACTAGAGTGGGCAGCTTTTATTTTCTATTTTCTGTTGGCACTTGTTACTTCTTCATGTCTCTTTTTGGAAGTCTCATGTTGTTGCCGCCAAGCCCTCTTTTGCCTCTGCCATGCTTGACCCATGTGAACGTCTTCTTGGCACGACTACTACTTGGCTCTTCTAGTGTATGTGAGGGAAAGAAGAAAAAACATTTGACATGACCACTTTGATGTCTATAGAGTCGAGGTGGGCTGAATAGGCTCTACAAAAACTCTTAAACATTTGTTGTGCATAAAATATTAAAGCACAACAAAAGGGAGAAAAGTAGACCTATCTAGGATGGTAGGCTAGCCAATGGCCTTTGATCCCAAACGCGGCCTAGCCAGGTTGTAAAACCAACGTCCAAATGTGCTTTCAACTTTCTATCTCTCCTACGTCGTTGCAATTTGGAGTATGATTTTCTTATGAGCGTATGAACAATTCCATAAACTTTCTGTAATCATAATTCAACACACCTAAGTAGCACAAAGAAGAAACAAAAAAATGAGTAAGCAGTTTACATAAGTGCAAGGCAAACCAATTGAGATACGTGATGATTTGTTGGACCAGAGTTCTAGCCATTAGATATCCGAAGATGCCCTATGTCTATTGTGGAAATCAATGAGTGATCCAACAAGCTCTGCTCTTGGTTAGGCCTGAAACAACCTCTTTTCAATAAGGACTATTCCTTCCTCTTTCAGCGGGAAGACTACTTTGCCACCTAGGAACAAAGTTCCAAGAGAATGAACACAATGAATCAAAGATCTATGACTTGCTCAAGTGGTCAAGAATTTGTCGTGAACCTTAGCTCATAGGGGGTAAACACTTCAACCAAAGGGTCGAGGGTAGGGGGTTTGGGAGTGCCAGCGATGGCGATAGAGAATAAAGGGAGGAACTTGATTTATTTCTTGCTTGATTTAATTGATACAACTCCCCTCTTTATATAAAGAGGGTTTACTCAAGACATATATCTAATCTAATCTTATCTCTAACTAACCTTTGGGTTTACTTGACTCCTCAGAAATAGACATAATCTAATCTTATCTGGCACCCCTTAGGGACGGACGCCTGCCACAATACCTATGTCACTGTAGCCATAAACCAAAACAAGCCCATTACAAAATGGGACTAACTCTTAGAAGTTTTGTCAAGCTCTCTAAAGCCACAAAGGAAAATTCAAAAGTTTTGATTACTCTCTGGTCGAGGAGAGGGAGGAGAGGGCCAAAGGGCTATTTAGTTGTGGGTCAGAACTGGAGTGCACCATCAGCCTTGAAAGTGGGAGAGAGAGTGGCATTTATGACCATTAATCTCTAAAAAGCCATTTGAGCTAACTCGAAAATCTGACCTACCCAGTATAAGAATCTTATCGTCGGGTACCATAATTAGGGGTACCACCAACACTCCTAAACTCGGCTGGTAATCAGCATCAGCGCAAGCCGCAGAGACTGATGGGCGCAATTCAGGTCAAGGCTCCGTCCACTCAAGAGACACGATCTCGCCTCGCTCGAGCCCAGCCTCGGGCAGGAACAGTAGACCCAGGCGGATTCACGCCTCGCCCGAGGGCCTCCTCAAAGCAACGGGCGCACCCCCGACTCGCCCGAGGCCCAGCTCGGGCAGGCTTCGCAGTGAAGCAACATTGACCAGATCGCCTCGCCAACCGACCGTATCGCAGGAGCATTCAATGCAATGATCGTCTGACACCTTATCCTGACACACGTTCCTCAATCGACAGGGTCGAAGTGATCGCGGTCACTTCGCCCTCCCACTGACTGATCTGGCAGGAAAACAACGCCGCTCGCCCCTCTCCGATTGCTGTGCCACCCGCCAGGGTGAGGCTGACAGCGGTCGAGTCCAGCCTCAGGCGCCACAGGAAGCTCCGCCTCGCCCGACCTTGAGCCTCGGCCTCAGGAGAAGTCTCCGCCTCGCCCGACCCCAGGGCTCGGCCTCGACCTCGACCTCGGAAGATGGACTCCGCCTCGCCCGACCCCAGGGCCCGGTCTCAACCTCGACCTCGGGCGGAATCGCGTCCTCGCCCGACCCCGGCCTCAGCCTCAGGAGGAGTCTCCGCCTCGCCCGACCTCGGGCTCAGACCGACCACACCGCAGGGGGTACATCATTACCCTACCCCTAGCTAGCTCAGGCTATAGGGGAACAAGACCGGCGTTCCATCCAGGCTCGCCCCGGTAACATGTAATGATGGCTCCCCGCGTGCGGCCATGACGACGGCGGCTCTCAGCCCCTTACGGAAGCAAGGAGACGTCAGCAAGGTCCCGACAGCCCCGACAGCTGTGCTTCTACAGGGCTCAAACGCTCCTCCGACGGCCACGACACCATGTACACAGGGCCCTAGCACCTCTCCGACAGCCACATTGGCATGTACATAGGGCTCCGGCTCCTCTCTACCGGACACGTTAGCATATCGCTACACCCCTATTGTACACCTGGACCAGTGGACCCTCTCCTTGCATCTATAAAAGGAAGGGCCAGGGCCCTCATACGGGAGGGTGGTCGTGCGGGACTCTCTCTCTCCCTCGCGAACGCTTGTAACCCCTACTGCAAGCGCATCCACTCCGGCGCAGGACAACAGGAAGCTGTGGTTTTCCCCCCTTTGTGCTCCGTCTCGCGCCAACCCATCTGGGCTGGGGCACGCAGCGACAATTTACTCGTCGGTCCAGGGACCCCCCGGGGTCGAAACGCCGACAGTTGGTGCGCCAGGTAGGGGCCTGCTGCGTGTTGACGAACAACTTCCCATCAAGTTCCAGATGGCTAGTCTCCAGCAACCTCTTCAGCCCGGGACGCTGCTTCGTTTCGGGAGTCTTGAGTTCATGTCCCTCGATGGCAGCTACGACATGGTACTCCTTTCCCCGCAGCGCGACAGCGACAACGACAGCCGTCAGCCCGTCCGATGGTGGCGGAATCGGCGACGTCTTCCCCCCATGGCGGAAGAGCAGCATCCGTGTTTGTCCCGTCGCCTTCCTCGCTATAGGAGAAGGAGGCGGGGCAACCGTGGCCAAGCAGGAGGCGGCACCTTGTTGGCTGTCGAGCGAGTCGACGACGCCGGCGCCCCAGCGGGGGACATGTCCGGCGTTGACCTCGTGCCTGAGACGACGACGAGCGTCATTTCCCCGCAACACGCCAACCCCAAGCGAACAGATGACGCCAGCACGCTCGCGAAGGGCCTGCTGGGCGTTAGCCTCGTACCTGAGATAATGGTGCAGTCCGTCCCCGACGCGACTTCGTTACCATCCATCGATCGAGAGGTACCATCCGTTTTCCACCCTGTGCCTTTTAGATTCAGTTTCGTCCACCAAGCGATCCCGCTTCGGTGAGCGCTTTCATAAAGGCATATCCTAACCTTCCGGGGTACCATATGTGGTCAACCTGGGACCGATTGACGGCCGTCTCGACCTTCGGGCCCCTGGGCTCCGAGGAAGACGACGAGCCCGACTCTGGTTGGGATTTCTCCAGGCTCGGTAATCCTAGCGCCATGCAAGACTTCATGACCGCATGTGACTACTGCCTCTCCGATTGCTCCGATGATGGCCACAGCCTTGACAACGGAGGTTGTGGCCCAAGTCGCGAATGTTTCAACGTCGATCTAGGGGGTCACGACGAAGGCAACCACCTTGGTATGCCAGAGGACGATGACCTCCCTGGGCCTACGCCTCGCGTTGACATCCTACGGGAGCTAGCTGTGGTCCCAGTCCCTGCGGGGGGGGGGGGGGTCAGGACACACAGCTCGAGCAAATCCGCGAGATGCATGCCAAGCTCGCCAAGGAAGCAGGACAACTTGTGCAGCTCCAGCAAAACATCGGGTAGGAGTGGGCAGGCCGAGCACTAGCCGGAGAAGCGCGTCATCAGGCCCAGGACATCCAGCGTCGTATCACTAATGACGCCAGGGCAAGGCTACCCCCGGCTTCTAGTGGGGTCGGCCAGAACCTGGCTGCAGCGGCAATACTACTCCGAGCGATGCCGGAGCCATCCACCACCGAGGGGCGGCGTATCCAGGGAGAACTCAAGAATCTTTTGGAGGATGCCGCAGTCCGACGGGCCGAGAGCTCTGCCTCCTGGAGGCAAGGGTACCCTCCGGAGCATCACGCCACGACTTCCCGATTCATGCGGGAAGCCTTGTCCACACCGGGCGCACGCGGGACGCGACGCCTGCGGCCCCGGGTCGCCTCGGCAACGAGCACCGCCGCTACGACCGACGAGCCCGCCTCGACGAAAAGGTGCACCGAGGTTACCACCCCAGGCGTGGGGGACGCTACGACAGCGCGGAGGATCGGAGCCCCTCGCCCGAACTACCCGGTCCGCAAGCTTTCAGCCGGGCCATACGACGGGCGTCGTTCCCGACCCGGTTCCGAGCCCCGACTACCATCACCAAGTACTCGGGGGAAACAAGGCCGAACTGTGGCTTGCGGACTACCGGCTGGCCTGCCAGCTAGGTGGAACGGATGATGACAACATCATCATCCGCAACTTCCCCATGTTCCTCTCCGACGCCGCCCGAGCCTGGCTGGAGCATCTGCCACCTGCGCAGATCTCCAACTGGGACAATCTGGTCAAAGCCTTCGCTGGAAACTTCCAGGGCACATACGTGCGCCCTGGGAACTCTTGGGATCTCCGAAGCTGCCGCCAGCAGCCAGGGGAATCCCTGCGAGACTACATCCGGCGATTTTCGAAGCAGCGCACCGAGCTGCCCAACATCACCGACCCGGACGTCATCAGCGCGTTCCTCGCCGGCACCACTTGCCGCGACCTGGTGAGAAAACTGGGTCGCAAGACTCCTACCAGGGCGAGCGAGTTGATGGACATCGCCACCAAGTTCGCTTCTGGTCAGGAGGCGGTCGAGGCCATCTTCCGGAAGGACAAGCAGCCTCAGGGACGCCAGCAGGAAGACGTCCCCGAGGCATCCGCCCAGCGTGGCACGAAGAAGAAGGCCAAGAAGAAGTCGCAAGCGAAACGCGACGCCGCCGACACAGATCTTGTCGCTGCCGCCGAGCACAGGAACCTTCGGAAGCCTCCCGGAGGGGCCAACCTGTTCGACAAGATACTCAAGGAGTCGTGCCCCTATCATCAGGGTCCCATCAAGCACACCCTTGAGGAATGTGTCATGCTTTGGCGCTACTTCCATAAGGCCGAGCCCCCGGCGGAAGGTGGCAAAGGCCATGACAACGACAACAAGGAGGGCAACAAGGCAGTGGAGTCCCCCGAGGTCCACGACTGTTTCATGATCTCCGGTGGGCAAGTGGCGAACGCCTCAGCTCGGCACCGCAAGCAGGAGCGCCGGGAGGTCTGCTCGGTGAAGGTGACGACACCAGTCTACCTAGGCTAGTCCGACAAGCCCATCACCTTCGACCAAGGTGACCACCCCGACCTCGTGCTGAGCCCAGGAAAGTACACGCTCATTGTCGACCCCGTCATCGGCAACGTCAGGCTCACCAAGGTCCTCATGGACGGAGGCAGCAGCCTCAACATCATCTACGCCGAGACCCTCGGGCTCTTGCAGATCGATCTGTCCACGATCCGGGCCGGAGCGACACCCTTTCACGGGATCATCCCCAGGAAGCGTGTCCCGCCCCTTGGACAACTCGATCTGCCCGTCTGCTTCGGGACTCCCTCCAACTTCTGAAAGGAAACCCTCACGTTCGAGGTGGTCGGGTTCCGAGGAACCTACCACGCGGTGCTGGGGAGACCGTGCTACGCCAAGTTCATGGTCGTCCCCAACTACACCTACCTCAAGCTCAAGATGTCGGGCCCCAACGGGGTCATCGCCATCGGATCCACATACTGACACGCGTACGAATGCGACGTGGAGTGTGTGGAGTACGCTGAGGCCCTCGCCGAGTCCGAGGCCCTCATCGCCGACCTGGAGAGCCTCTCCAAGGAGGTGCCAGATGCGAAGCGCCACAGCGGCAACTTCGAGCCAGCAGAGGCGGTTAAGTCCGTTCCTCTCGACCCCAGCAACGACGCCTCCAAGCAAGTCCGGATCGGCTCCAAGCTCGACCCCAAATAGGAAGCAGTGCTCGTCGACTTTCTCCGCGCGAACGCCGAGGTTTTTGCGTGGAGTTCCTCGCACATGCCTAGCATACCGAGGGATGTCGCCGAGCACTCGCTGGATATCCGAGCCAGAACCGACCCATGAAGCAGCCTCTGCGTCGTTTTGACAAAGAAAAGCGCAGAGCCATAGGCGAGGAGATCCACAAGCTGATGGCTGCAGGGTTCATCAAAGAGGTATTCCATCCCGAATGGTTAGCCAACCCTGTCCTTGTGAAAAAGAAAGGTGGGAAATGGAGGGTGTGTGTAGACTACACTGGTCTAAACAAAGCATGTCCGAAGGTTCCCTACCCTCTGCCTCGCATCGATCAAATCGTAGATTCCACTGCTGGGTGTGAAACCCTGTCATTCCTCGATGCCTACTCAGGGTATCACCAAATCAAGATGAAAGAGTCCGACCAGCTCGCAACTTCTTTCATCACACCTTTTGGCATGTACTGCTATATTACTATGCCATTTGGTTTGAGGAATGCAGGCGCGACATATCAAAGGTGCATGAACCACGTGTTCGGAGAGCACATCGACCGAACGGTCGAGGCTTACGTCGATGACATCGTGGTCAAGACGAGAAAAGCCTCCGACCTCCTCTTTGACCTTGAAACGACATTCAAGTGTCTGAGGGCGAAGGGCGTGAAACTCAACCCCGAGAAGTGTGTCTTCGGAGTCCCCCGAGGCATGCTTCTGGGGTTCATCGTCTCCAAGCGGGGCATCAAGGCCAACCCGGAGAAAATCGCGGCCATCACCAACATGGGCCCTATCAAAGACTTGAAAGGAGTACAGAGGGTCATGGGATGCCTTGCGGCTCTGAGCCACTTCATCTTGCGCCCCGGCGAAAGAGGCCTACCCTTGTATCACCTCTTAAGGAAGACCGAGCGCTTCTCTTGGACCCCGAGGCCGAGGAAGCCCTCGGAAACCTAAAGGCACTCCTTACAAGTGCGCCCATCTTGGTGCCCCCCGCTGCAGGAGAAGCCCTCTTGATCTACGTAGCCGCAACCACTCAAGTGGTCAGCGCTGCGATCATAGTCGAGAGACGAGAAGAAGGGCATGCACTGCTCGTCCAGAGGCCGGTCTACTTCATCAGCGAAGTGCTATCCGAGACCAAGATCCGCTACCCGCAAATTCAGAAGCTACTGTACGCAGTAATTCTGACGCGACGAAAGTTGCGACACTACTTCGAGTCTCATCCGGTGACTATGGTGTCGTCCTTCCCCCTAGGGGAGATCATCCAGTGCTGAGAGGCCTCGGGTAGGATAGCAAAATGGGCGGTGGAGATCATGGGCGAGACAATCTCGTTCGCTCCTCGGAAGGCCATCAAGTCCCAAGTCTTGGCAGACTTCATGGTTGAATGGGTCGACACCCAGCTACCAACAGCTCCGATCCAACTGGAACTCTGGACCATGTACTTCGATAGGTCGCTGATGAAAATAGGAGCAGGTGCGGGCCTGCTCTTCATCTCACCCCTCGGGAAGCACCTCCGCTACGTGTTGCGCCTCCATTTCCCGGTGTCAAACAATGTGGCCGAGTACGAGGCTCTGATTAACGGGTTGCGTATCGCCATCGAGCTAGGGGTTCGGCGCCTCGACGCTCGTGGCGACTCACAGTTCGTCATCGACCAAGTCATGAAGAACTCCAACTGCCGCGACCGGAAGATGGAGGCCTACTGCGATGAGGTTCGGTGCCTGGAAAACAAGTTCTACGGACTCGAGCTCAACCACGTCGCCCGACGGTACAACGAGACTGCGGACAAGCTGGCTAAGATAGCCTCAGGGCGGACAACGATTCCCCCGGATGTCTTCTCTAGAGACATACATCAACCCTCTGTCAAGACCGACGACACGCCCGAGCTCGGGGAAGCCTCGGCCCAGCCCGAGGCACCCTCGGCCGCCGAGGGTGAGACACTGCGTGTCGAGGGAGAGCGAGATGGGGTCACGCCTAATTGAAACTGACAGACCCCGTACCTGCAATATCTCCATCGAGGAGAGCTCCCCCTCGACAAAGCCGAAGCTCGGCGACTGGCGCGGTGCGCCAAGTCGTTCGTCTTACTGGGCGATGAAAAGGAGCTCTACCACCGCAGCCCCTGAGGCATTCTCCAACGATGCATATCCATCGCTGAAGGACATGAGTTATTGCAAGAGATACACTCGGGGGCTTGCGGTCATCACGCAGCACCTCGAGCCCTCGTTGGGAACGCCTTCCGACAAGGTTTCTACTGGCCGACCGCGGTGGCCGCCGCCACTAGGATTGTACGCTCCTGCCAGGGGTGTCAATTCTACGCAAGACAGACGCACCTGCCCGCTCAGGCCCTGCAGACAATACCCATCACTTGGTCGTTTACTGTGTGGGGTCTGGACCTCGTCGGTCCCTTGCAGAAGGCACCCGGGGGCTTCTCGCACCTGCTGGTCGCCATCGACAAATTCTCCAAGTGGATCAAGGTCCGACCCCTAACCAGCATCATGTCCGAGCAGGCGGTGGCGTTCTTGACCAACATCATCTATCGCTTCAGGGTCCCGAACTCCATCAACACTAACAATGGCACCCAGTTCACTGGCAAGAAGTTCCTGGACTTCTGCGAGGACCACCACATCCGGGTGGACTGGGCAACCGTGGCTCACCCCATGACAAATGGGCAGGTGGAGCGTGCCAACAGCATGATTCTGCAGGGACTTAAGCCAAGGATCTACAATGACCTCAACAAGTTCGGCAGGTGGTGGATGAAGGAACTACCCTCGGTGGTCTGGAGTCTGAGGACGACGCCAAGCCGAGCCACGGGTTTCTCACCGTTCTTTCTAGTCTATGGGGCCGAGGCCGTCTTACCCACAGACTTAGAATACGGTTCCTCGAGGACAAGGGCGTACGACGACCAAAGCAACCAGACCAGCCGAGAAGACTCGCTGGACCAGCTGGAAGAGGCTCAGGACGTGGCCTTGCTACACTCGGCACGATATCAGCAGTCTCTGCGACGCTACCACGCCCGAGGGGTTCGACCCCGAGACCTCCAAGTGGGAGACTTGGTGCTTCGGCTGCGGCAAGACGCCCGAGGGCTCCACAAGCTTACTCCTCCCTGGGAGGGGCCATTCATCATTGCCAAGATTTTGAAGCCCGGAACTTACAAGCTGGCTAACAACCAAGGCGAGATCTACAGCAACGCTTGTAACATCCGACAGCTACGTCGCTTTTACCCTTAAGATGTTTTCAAGTCGTTCATATACCTCGTTTTCTATTCAAATAAAGTCTAACCGTCAAGGAAGGGTAAGCCTTGCCTCGGCAAAGCCCGACCCTCCCTCGGGGGCTAGAAGGGGGGAACCCCCTCTGTGTCAAAATTTTCCTCGGAAAAAGTCTTTCTACCAGAACATCTTTCACGCTTTTCGACTGCTTTGATAGCGGGATCCTGAAAACGACGGAGTACACGTAAGCGGCAAGGTCGACCGAGCCGAGGGACTCCTACGCCTCTGGGATACGGATACCTCACTCATCACCTTCTGCAATAAGTAACTCACGCTCGGATAAGCGATTCCGCTGACCGAACAAGTCTTAACGCTCGAAAACTTTTCTGCCAGAATGATTTTCGTGCCTTCTCGACTATATCGATAACAGAATCCTACGAACGAGTAAGAGTGTACGTAAGCGGTGAGGTCGACTGAGCCGAGGGACTCCTACGCCTCCGGGATACGGATACCTCACTCATCACCTTCCGTGAAAAGTAACTCTCGCTCGGATAAACGATTCTGCTACCGACGAACAAGTCCTGATACTCGAAACAAGAGGAAAGGAAACACAACTTTACAACACGACAATGATATGTTTGGGCCTCGGTGGCCGCAAAAAACATACGCACACTACAAACAAACTCTCCCTGCAGGTTCAGACATCAGCAGAGGGAGCAGCAGCACCCTCGGCGTCGTCTCCACCTTCGGCAGAACCTGGCCCGGCCTCGGACGGCGACGCGGGCGGAAGGATCTCCACCTCGAAGGAGGAAGCCAACACCAAGCTCGGGCCATCATAGCCAAGGTCTCCGTAAGGGTCCCGGCCCGGGCAAACACTTTGACCGGCCGCTCTGTAGCCTCAGCCAGCTGTCCCCCGAGGACATCAGCCCGACTCATGGCCTCGGCAGCCCGACTCCGGGGTTGGTCCCGCCAGTGGACGACCTGGCCAGGTTCCAGCCGCCGCTGCTGCACCTCCTCGACCAGGGAGCCCACGTGCTCCCGGGCCAACGAAGCTTCTTCTCGAGCCGACTTTGCCTCTGTCCACACTGACACCGCTGCCTCCGGCTCCGGCTCATCGCAGAGCAGCCGAGGGTTTCGTTAACTGAGCAAGAGAAGCCTTGGGCGGCAAGGCCAACCGAGCCGAGGGACTCCTACGCCTCCGGGATACGGATACCTCACTCGTCACCTTCCGCACAGGGCAACTCACACTTGGTTAAGCGGTTCAGCTAGCCGACAGGCGAGTCCTAGCGCTCGAAATGAGGAAGAAACACGGTATTGCACTCAAATACCTAGATGTTCAGGCCTCGACAGCCACAATGAACAGACGCTGGCACTCAAGGTGCCATTACAAACGGAACTCCGGTTCCACTCCCGCGGGTATGAACAACCTCCACATCGGAGGGCCTGTGGGACGACAAACTCTGGGTGGCTCACCGCCGACCACTGCAGCAGCGACAACGACCTCCGCTCTGGGCGGCTAAACAGCAGCAGCGATGACCTCAGGGCAGACGCTGCTGCGACAAAGCCCTCACCCGGGTCACCACTCGAGGGGCGAGGACAAGCTATCAAAGCCAAAGAGCCAGAGGTCAGTCCGCGGGTGGCGCCGAAGGTCTCCTCGACGGAGAAACCCTCTGCGGCTGCCATCACCTCAACACCGACGACGACAGCCACCTGCCCACCGGCAGGTCCCCACTCAAGTCCTCGCGGACGGGCAGGCACCAACCTCCGCGCGGAGGCGTCATGCCGGAGTGAGGACAAGACAATCCAAGAACATGAACGCCGCCCTAGTGGCATGCGACGTCTTGGACGGTCCCCCGGTGCGCACGGCGCAACAGCCGCCCATACGGCAGGCAGACAGCCCTACTCCGCCCCAGCGGTGGGAGGTGGCACCGGAAGCTGCGCCAGAGCCAGCTGAGCTAGCGAGCCATGCATGCTGGAGCTGATGACGCCTACAGCCGACCGGCCCCGCGCTGTCAAAGTCCGCCCCCTCCGCTAGGCCAGTGAGCGCCCTCTCCCCTGAACGCTGAAGGAAGAGGTGGCCTGCCGGCCCATACGGGAGGTAGAGCTTCGGCTCAGCTCGCCCCCCGCCCCAGCAAGGATGATGAAGATCCTTGAAGCTAAGGGCGAGGCAGAGGCTGCAGCCCGGCTTGCTTCTCCCCACCATCGAACTGGTGGTCACCATCTTGGGTGACCATCGGTGGGGGAATGCAGCCGGGCTGCCTGATGAAAATCCTTGAAGCCGAGCGATGGTTGAAGGGTGCCCACCTCCGTAAGGTTGCGCTCCTCCAACAACAAGACAAAGGCAACGCGGGCGCTCCCCATCCGGGGGCTCAGAAGGTGGAAGGATGCGATGCATGAGGGGAGTGCGAAGGCATGGCTACCACCCGGGGGATCGACCCCCTTTTTAAAGGCGGCTCTCCCTCAAGCGTAGTTGACTAAGTCTTCACTGACGTACTCCAGGGTCCTCCCCCTACGACACGGGGGCTGGGTCCCACGCATCATGCAAGCTGGCCCAGGACAGAAGAAGCCAGACCGCCGCGCGCGAAGCGTGTAACCGCCCCGCGGTTACAAGCACTCCTCCACCCTCGCCGAAACCGACGGTTGTGAAAGTCGCCTAGAGGGGGGGTGAATAGGGCGAAACTGAAATTTACAAATATAAACACAACTACAAGCCGGGTTAGCGTTAGAAATATAATTGAGTCCGCGAGAGAGGGCACAAAACAAATCGCAAGCAAATGAAGAGTGTGACACGCGGATTTGTTTTACCGAGGTTCGGTTCTTGCAAACCTACTCCCCGTTGAGGAGGCCACAAAGGTCGGGTCTCTTTCAACCCTTCCCTCTCTCAAACGGTCCCACGGACCGAGTGAGCTTCTCTTCTCAAATCACTTGGGAATCAAACTTCCCACAAGGGCCACCACACACTTGGTGCCTCTTGCCTCAATTACAAGTGAGTGTTTGATCACAAGAAAGAATCAAGAAAGAAGGAAGCAATCCAAGCGCAAGAGCTCGAAAGAACACAAGCAAATCACTCTCTCTAATCACTAGGGCGTTGTGTGGAATTTGGAGAGGATTTGATCTCTTTGGTGTGTCTAGAATTGAATGCTAGAGCTCTTGTAGTAGTTGGGAAGTGGAAAACTTGGATGCAATGAATGGTGGGGTGGTTGGGGTATTTATAGCCCCAACCACCAAAAGTGGCCGTTGGGAGGCTGTCTGTTCGATGGCGCACCGGACAGTTCGGTGCACACCGGACATGTCCGGTGCCCCCGCCACGTCATCACTGCCGTTGGATTCTGACCGTTGGAGCTTCTAACTTGTGGGCCCGCCTGGATGTCCGGTGCACACCGGACATCTACTGTTCCTTGTCCGGTGTGCCAGTATGGGCACGCCTGCCTTCTGCGCGCGCTGCGCGCGCATTAAATGCTCTTGCAGGTAGCCGTTGGCGCGAGTTAGCCGTTGCTCCGGAGTTGCACCGGACAGTCCGATGCACACCGGACAGTCCGGTGAATTATAGTGGACTAGCCGTTGGAGATTCCCGAAGCTGGCGAGTTCCTGAGGCCGCTCCTCCTTGGCTCACCGGACACTGTCCGGTGTACATCAGACAGTCCGGTGAATTATAGCGCGAGTGCCTCTGGAAATTCCCGAAGGTGGCGAGTTCGAGTTGGAGTCCTCTGGTGCATCGGACATGTCCGGTGGTGCACCGGACAGTCCGGTGCGCCAGACCAGAGGTGCCTTCGGTTGGCCCTTTGTTCTTTTGTTGAACCCAACTCTTGGTCTTTTTATTGGCTATGTGTGAACCTTTAGCACCTGTATAACTTATAAACTAGAGCAAACTAGTTAGTCCAATATTTGTGTTGGGCAATTCAACCACCAAAATTATTTAGGAACTAGGTGTAAGCCTAATTCCCTTTCAATCTCCCCCTTTTTGGTGATTGATGCCAACACAAACCAAAGCAAATATGGAAGTGCATAATTGAACTAGTTTGCATAATGTAAGTGCAAAGGTTGCTTTGAATTGAGCCAATATAAATACTTACAAGATATGCATGGATTGTTTCTTTCTAATTTATCATTTTGGACCACGCTTGCACCACATGTTTTGTTTTTGCAAACTCTTTTGTAAATCTTTTTCAAAGTTCTTTTGCAAATAGTCAAGGGTAAATGAGTAGGATTTTGCAAAGCATTTTCAAGATTTGAAATTTTCTCCCTACGTTTCAAATGCTTCTCCTTTGACTACACAAAACTCCCCCTAAATGAGATCCTCCTCTTAGTGTTCAAGAGGGTTTTGATATATCATTTTTGAAATACTACTTTCTCCCCCTTTCGAACACAATAGGATACCAATTGATAAATACTTCTTGGAAGACATTAAGTTTTTTTTTGAAATTGGTGGTGGTGGGGTCCTTTTTGCTTTGGGCTCATACTCTCTCCCCCTTTGGCATGAATCGCCAACAACGGAATCATTAGAGCCCTCGAAGTGCTTTTTCTTCCCCTTTGGTCATAAATAAATGAGTTAAGATTATACCAAAGACGAAGTCCTTTTGCTTTGGGCTGACTCTCTTCCCAAAGATGAAGTCCTTCTGCTTTGAATTTTCCCCCTAGAGATGGAGAGAAGCTTGGAGCGACGGCGAAGAATGAGTTACGGAGTGGAAGCCTTTGTTGTTGCCGAAGACTCCAATTCCCTTTCAATACACCTATGACTTGGTTTGAAATACACTTGAAAACACATTAGTCATAGCATATAAAAGAGATATGATCAAAAGTATATAAATGAGCTATGTGTGCAATCTAGCAAAACAAGTTGCGTGAATCAAGAATATTGAGCTCATGCCTAAGTTTGGTAAAAGTTTGTTCATCAAGAGGCTTGGTAAAGATATCGGCTAATTGATCTTTAGTGTTAATGTAGGAAATCTCGATATCCCCCTTTTGTTGGTGATCCCTAAGAAAATGATACCGGATGGCTATGTGTTTAGTGCGGCTATGCTCGACAGGATTGTCAGCCATTTTGATTGCACTCTCATTATCACATAGCAAAGGGACTTTGGTCAATTTGTAACCGTAGTCCCGCAGGGTTTGCCTCATCCAAAGCAATTGCGCGCAACAATGACCTGCGGCAATGTACTCGGCTTCGGCGGTGGAAAGAGCGACTGAATTTTGCTTCTTTGAAGCCCAAGACACCAAGGATCTCCCCAAGAACTGGCAAGTCCCCGATGTGCTCTTCCTATTAATTTTACACCCCGCCCAATCGGCATCCGAATATCCAATCAAATCAAATGTGGATCCCCGAGGGTACCAAAGCCCAAACTTAGGAGTATAAGCCAAATATCTCAAGATTCGTTTTACGGCCGTAAGGTGGGATTCCTTAGGGTCGGATTGGAATCTTGCACACATGCAAACGGAAAGCATAATGTCCGGTCGAGATGCACATAAATAGAGTAATGAACCTATCATCGACCGGTATACCTTTTGATCCACGGACTTACCTCCCGTGTCGAGGTCGAGATGCCCATTGGTTCCCATGGGTGTCTTGATGGGCTTGGCATCCTTCATTCCAAACTTAGTTAGAATGTCTTGAGTATACTTTGTTTGGCTGATGAAGGTGCCTTCTTGGAGTTGCTTGACTTGGAATCCTAGAAAATACTTCAACTCCCCCATCATAGACATCTCGAACTTTTGTGTCATGATCCTACTAAATTCCTCACATGTAGATTCGTTAGTAGACCCAAATATAATATCATCAACATAAATTTGGCATACAAACAAATCATTTGCAAGAGTTTTAGTGAACAAAGTAGGATCGGCCTTTCCGACTTTGAAGCCATTTGCAATAAGGAAATCCCTAAGGCATTCATACCATGCTCTTGGGGCTTGCTTGAGCCCATAAAGCGCCTTAGAGAGCTTATAGACATGGTTAGAATACTCACTGTCTTCAAAGCCGGGAGGTTGCTCAACATAGACCTCTTCCTTGATTGGTCCATTGAGGAAGGCACTTTTCACGTCCATTTGATAAAGCTTAAAGCCATGGTAAGTAGCATATGCCAATAATATGCGAATTGACTCAAGCCTAGCTACGGGTGCATAGGTTTCACCGAAATCCAAACCTTCGACTTGGGAGTATCCCTTGGCCACAAGTCGAGCTTTGTTCCTTGTCACCACACCATGCTCATCTTGCTTGTTGCGGAACACCCATTTGGTTCCTACAACATTTTGATTAGGACGTGGAACCAAATGCCATACCTCATTCCTAGTGAAGTTGTTGAGCTCCTCTTGCATCGCCACCACCCAATCCGAATCTTGAAGTGCTTCCTCTACCCTGTGTGGCTCAATAGAGGAAACAAAAGAGTAATGCTCACAAAAATGTGCAACACGAGATCTAGTGGTTACCCCCTTATGAATATCGCCGAGGATAGTGTCGACGGGGTGATCTCGTTGAATTGCTTGGTGGACTCTTGGGTGTGGCGGCCTTTGCTCTTCATCCTCCTTGTCTTGATCATTTGCATCTCCCCCTTGATCATTGCCGTCATCTTGAGGTGGCTCATTTGCTTGATCTTCTACTTCATCAACTTGAGCTTCATCCTCATTTTGAGTTGGTGGAGATGCTTGCGTGGAGGAGGATGGTTGATCTTGTGCATTAGGAGGCTCTTTGGATTCCTTAGGACACACATCCCCGATGGACATGTTCCTTAGCGCGATGCATGGAGCCTGTTCTTCACCTATCTCATCAAGATCAACTTGCTCTACTTGAGAGCCGTTAGTCTCATCAAACACAACGTCACAAGAAACTTCAACTTGTCCAGAGGACTTGTTAAAGACTCTATATGCCCTTGTGTTTGAATCATATCCTAGTAAAAAGCCTTCTACAGTCTTAGGAGCAAATTTAGATTTTCTACCTCTTTTAACAAGAATAAAGCATTTGCTACCAAAGACTCTAAAATAAGAAATGTTGGGCTTTTTACCGGTTAGGAGTTCATAGGATGTCTTCTTGAGGATTCGGTGAAGATACAGTCGGTTGATGGCGTAGCAAGCGGTGTTGACCGCCTCGGCCCAAAACCGATCCGAAGTCTTGTACTCATCAAGCATGGTCCTTGCCATGTCCAATAGAGTTCGATTCTTCCTCTCCACTACACCATTTTGTTGAGGGGTGTAGGGAGAAGAAAACTCATGCTTGATGCCCTCCTCCTCAAGAAAGCCTTCAATTTGAGAGTTCTTGAACTCCGTCCCGTTATCGCTTCTTATTTTCTTGATCCTTAAGCCGAACTCATTTTGAGCCCGTCTCAAGAATCCCTTTAAGGTCTCTTGGGTTTGAGATTTTTCCTGTAAAAAGAATACCCAAGTGAAGCGAGAATAATCATCCACAATAACTAGACAGTACATACTCCCGCCGATGCTTATGTAAGCAATCGGGCCGAATAGATCCATGTGTAGGAGTTCCAGTGGCCTGTCGGTCGTCATGATGTTCTTATGTGGATGATGGGTGCCAACTTGCTTCCCGGCCTGGCATGCGCTACAAATCCTGTCTTTCTCAAAATGAACATTTGTTAATCATAAAATGTGTTCTCCCTTTAGAAGCTTATGAAGATTCTTCATTCCAACATGGGCTAGTCGGCGGTGCCAGAGCCAACCCATGTTAGTTTTAGCAATTAAGCAAGTGTCGAGTTCAGCTCTATCAAAATCTACCAAGTATAGCTGACCCTCTAACACTCCCTTAAATGCTATTGAATCATCACGTCTTCTAAAGACAGTGACACCTACATCAGTGAATAGACAGTTGTAGCCCATTTGACATAATTGCGAAACGGAAAGCAAATTGTAATCTAAAGAATCTACAAGAAAAATATTGGAAATAGAATGGTCAGGAGATATAGCAATTTTACTAAGACCTTTGACCAAACCTTGATTTCCATCCCCGAATGTGATCGCTCGTTGGGGATCTTGGTTTTTCTCATATGAGGAGAACATCTTCTTCTCCCCTGTCATGTGGTTTGTGCACCCGCTGTCGAGTATCCAACTTGAGCCCCCGGATGCATAAACCTACAAAACAAGTTTAGTTCTTGACTTTAGGTACCCAAATGGTTTTGGGTCCTTTGGCATTAGACACAAGAACTTTGGGTACCCAAACACAAGTCTTTGACCCCTTGTGCTTTCCCCCAACATATTTGGCAACTACTTTGCCGGATTTGTTAGTTAAAACATAAGATGCATCAAAAGTTTTAAAAGAAATGTTATAATCATTTAATGCAATAGGAATTTTCTTCTTAGGCAACTTAGCACGGGTTGGTTGCCTAGAACTAGATGTCTCACTCTTATACATAAAAGCATGGTTAGAACCAGAGTGAGATTTCCTAGAATGAATTTTCCTAATCTTGTCCTCGGGATAACTGGCAGGGTATAGAATGTAACCCTCGTTATCCTGAGGCATGGGAGTCTTGCCCTTAACAAAGTTTGACAATCTTTTAGGAGGGGCACTAATTTTGACATTGTCCCCCCTTTGGAAGCCAATGCCATCCTTAATGCCAGGGCGTCTCCCATTATAAAGCATGCTACGAGCAAATTTAAATTTCTCATTTTCTAAGTTGTGCTCGGTAATTTTAGCATCTAGTTTAGCTATATGATCATTTTGTTGCTTAATTAAAATCATGTGATCATGAATAGCATCAACATCAATATCTCTACATCTAGTACAAATAGTAATATGCTCAATGGTAGATGTAGAGGGTTTGCAAGAATTAAGTTCAACAATCTTAGCATGTAGTATATCATTCTTATCTCTAAGATCAGAAATTGTAACTTTGCAAACATCAAAATATTTAGCCTTAGCAATCAAATTTTCATTTTCTACTCTAAGGCTAGCAAGAGAATTGTTTAATTCTTCAATCCTAGCAAGCAAATCATCATTATTATCTCTAGGATCAAAAATTGAAACATTACAAACATGTGAATCAACCTTAGCATTTAAACTAGCATTCTCATTCCTAAGGTTGTCAATCATCTCACGGCAAGTACTTAGCTCACTACATAGTTTTTGACATTTTTCTACTTCTAGAGCATAAGCATTTTTGACCTTAACATGTTTCTTGTTTTCTTTAATTAGAAAATCCTCTTGGGAATCCAAAAGGTCATCTTTTTCATGAATAGCACTAATCAATTCATTCAATTTTTCTTTTTGTTCTATGTTAAGATTGGCAAAAAGAGAACGCAAGTTATCTTCCTCATCACTAACATTATCATCACTAGATGATTCATATTTAGTGGAGGATCTTGATTTTACCTTCTTTTTGCCGTCCTTTGCCATGAGGCACTTGTGGCCGACGTTGGGGAAGAGGAGTCCCTTGGTGACGGCGATGTTGGCGGCGTCCTCGTCGTCGGAGGAGTCGCTTGAGCTTTCGTCGGAGTCCCACTCCCGACAAACATGGGCATCGCCGCCCTTCTTCTTGTAGCACCTCTTCTTCTCCTTTCTCCTCCCCTTCTTGTCGTCGCCCCTGTCACTATCACTTGATAATGGACATTTAGCAATAAAGTGACCGGGCTTACCACACTTGTAGCAAACCTTCTTGGAGCGAGACTTGTAGTCTTTCCCTCTCCTTTGCTTGAGGATTTGGCGGAAGCTCTTGATGACGAGCGCCATTTCCTCATTGTCTAGCTTGGAGGCGTCTATTGGTTGTCGACTTGGTGTAGCCTCCTCCTTCTTTTCCTCCATCGCTTTGAATGCGACGGGTTGAGCTTCGGATGTGGTGGAATCATCAAGCTCGTTGATCTTCCTCGAGCCTTCGATCATGCACTCAAAACTTACAAAATTCCCGATAACTTCCTCGGGGGTCATTTTAGTATATCTAGGATTACCACGAATTAATTGAACTTGAGTGGGGTTAAGAAAAATAAGAGATCTTAGAATAACCTTAACCATTTCGTGGTCATCCCATTTCTTGCTCCCGAGGTTGCGCACTTGATTCACCAAGGTCTTGAGCCGGTTGTACATGTTTTGTGGCTCTTCCCCTTTGCGAAGCCGGAACCGACCGAGCTCCCCCTCGATCGTTTCCCGCTTGGTGATCTTGGTGAGTTCATCACCCTCGTGTGCGGTCTTGAGTAGGTCCCAAATCTCCTTTGCATTCTTCAACCCTTGCACCTTGTTGTATTCCTCCTTGCTTAGAGAGGCGAGGAGTATGGTTGTAGCTTGAGAGTTGAAGTGCTCGATTTGGGCCACTTCGTCCGTATCGTAGTCTTCATCCCCTACGGATGGTACCTGTGCTCCAAACTCAACAACATTCCATATACTTTTGTGGAGTGAGGTTAGATGAAATTTCATTAAATCACTCCATCTAGCATAATCTTCGCCATCAAAAGTTGGCGGTTTGCCTAATGGAACGGAAAGTAATGGAGTATGTCTAGATGTACGAAAATAGTGTAAGGGGATCTTACTAAACTTCTTGCGCTCTTGGCGCTTAGAAGTTACGGACGGCGCATCGGAGTCGGAGGTTGATGTTGATGAAGTGTCGGTCTCGTAGTAGACCACCTTCCTCATCCTCTTATGCTTGTCGCCTTTCCAATGCGACTTGTGGGAAGAAGATTTTTCCTTCTTCTCTTTGTGGTGTGAGGAAGATGATCTTTTCTCCTTCCGTTTGGAGGAGTCCTTCTTCTTCTCCTTCCTCTTGGTGCGGGACTCTTCCGATGAAGTGCTCCCTTGGCTCGTAGTGGGCTTGTCGCCGGTCTCCATCTCCCTCTTGGTGTGATCTCCCGACATCACTTCGAGCGGTTAGGCTCTAATGAAGCACCGGGCTCTGATACCAATTGAAAGTCGCCTAGAGGGGGGGTGAATAGGGCGAAACTGAAATTTACAAATATAAACACAACTACAAGCCGGGTTAGCGTTAGAAATATAATTGAGTCCGCGAGAGAGGGCGCAAAACAAATCGCAAGCAAATGAAGAGTGTGACACGCGGATTTGTTTTACCGAGGTTCGGTTCTTGCAAACCTACTCCCCGTTGAGGAGGCCACAAAGGCCGGGTCTCTTTCAACCCTTCCCTCTCTCAAACGGTCCCACGGACCGAGTGAGCTTCTCTTCTCAAATCACTTGGGAATCAAACTTCCCACAAGGGCCACCACACACTTGGTGCCTCTTGCCTCAATTACAAGTGAGTGTTTGATCACAAGAAAGAATCAAGAAAGAAGGAAGCAATCCAAGCGCAAGAGCTCGAAAGAACACAAGCAAATCACTCTCTCTAATCACTAGGGCGTTGTGTGGAATTTGGAGAGGATTTGATCTCTTTGGTGTGTCTAGAATTGAATGCTAGAGCTCTTGTAGTAGTTGGGAAGTGGAAAACTTGGATGCAATGAATGGTGGGGTGGTTGGGGGTATTTATAGCCCCAACCACCAAAAGTGGCCGTTGGGAGGCTGTCTGTTCGATGGCGCACCGGACAGTCCGGTGCACACCGGACATGTCCGGTGCCCCCGCCACGTCATCACTGCCGTTGGATTCTGACCGTTGGAGCTTCTGACTTGTGGGCCCGCCTGGATGTCCGGTGCACACCGGACATCTACTGTTCCTTGTCCGGTGTGCCAGTATGGGCACGCCTGCCTTCTGCGCGCGCTGCGCGCGCATTAAATGCTCTTGCAGGTAGCCGTTGGCGCGAGTTAGCCGTTGCTCCGGAGTTGCACCGGACAGTCCGGTGCACACCGGACAGTCCGGTGCACACCGGACAGTCCGGTGAATTATAGTGGACTAGCCGTTGGAGATTCCCGAAGCTGGCGAGTTCCTGAGGCCGCTCCTCCTTGGCTCACCGGACACTGTCCGGTGTACATCGGACAGTCCGGTGAATTATAGCGCGAGTGCCTCTAGAAATTCCCGAAGGTGGCGAGTTCGAGTTGGAGTCCTCTGGTGCATCGGACATGTCCGGTGGTGCACCGGACAGTCCGGTGCGCCAGACCAGAGGTGCCTTCGGTTGGCCCTTTGTTCTTTTGTTGAACCCAACTCTTGTTCTTTTTATTGGCTATGTGTGAACCTTTAGCACCTGTATAACTTATAAACTAGAGCAAACTAGTTAGTCCAATATTTGTGTTGGGCAATTCAACCACCAAAATTATTTAGGAACTAGGTGTAAGCCTAATTCCCTTTCAGGTTGAAAGGGCAGACCGCCATGCAGGTGGCATGCAACCGCACCACGGAGACGCACCCATTCGATTTCGACGCATCCAGCATGGAGGCCCGGGCCCACACGTCATGTAACCGGCGCGCCGGTTGCTACGTGCGAAAAACTGCACCGCCACTTGCGCCAATACCACGCCTTCTCGACTGCGGAACCGGTGTCGTGACTCGAGGCAACCCTGCGCATGACCCAACAGTGCCAACCGAGCACATCGGTCACGGGTCAGTCAGCCGCGGGAGGAGGCGCGACGGTCGATATAGCCAAAAGCGGGCCGACAGTAATGGCGGCAGCAAGCGAGCGAAAGCAGCAGTCAAGTCGTCTGCAGGCTCACGTCCCCTCCTGGAGCAGCAGGGGAGCCCTCTCCCACGGCGTGAAGATGACGCGCCCGCGTTCCGTCCCTCGAACGGCTCGCACAACGGCTGCCCCGCGAACCACCCATCCCGTCGCATTAACTTCGCGGCAGGGCAGGCGACACCTTTGGCAGGCGAAGCGGGCGACGTTTCACCTCCGCTATGATGATCGCGTCAAAAAAGGTGCGCCACATCGTTTAAATTCGTATCCTTTTCTTCTTCCCCTTTCTCTCTCTTGCTACAGGGACCGGGAAAGGGGATATCTCGAAAGGGATCCTTCTCCGCGAAGGAAGCGGGCCCCGAGCCCTCCTACTGATCAGGGGTTCGAAGGCTGGCCCCTCAGAAGGTTTCGACAGCCGCCCCAGAGCACTCGGGCTTCAGGCTCATTACTGATCAGAGGTTCGAAGGCTGGCCTCTCGGAAGGGTTCGACAGCCGCCTCAGAGCACTCGGGCTCTGCGCCCACTACTGATCAGGGGTTCGAAGGCTGGCCCCTCGAAGGGTTCGACAGCCGCCCCAGAGCACGCAGAGCGAGGGATGACTCTAGGTACGTCCGATACATGGCCGAGGCTCGGGCTACGCTCCCGAGGTACCCTAGGACATTTTTGAGACCAGCAGGAGCGATTTTGTAACGGAATCCCATCAGAGGGAGGCATCGAGCCCTCGGACCCTATCAAACGGGACCGGGTCCGGCAAATCACCTACAGGTACTTTTGGAGCGTGCCTCTGGGCCACTAGCCGACCCTTATCGAATGGGGCACGGACGTCCACTCGGATCACCCGTTAGCAACTCACTGGAGACACCATGTTCGGCGCCCTCCGAGGGCAACATGGCGCTTTACCCCCTCCTCCTTGCGGAAAGACGACGAAGAATCGTATGATAAAAGCCGAGTCAGTCCTTGATCGTCCTCTCGCTCTGTGCAGAGGCTCGGGGGCTGCTCTCGCAAACCCGGCTCCGGCCAAACCGTTGACAGCGTCAACAAACCAGCCCGAGAACTCGGAACCTGATCAAGCACCCGGGCTACAATCAGATCGCATGAGGGAACAACCAGACCGGCCGAGGCATCACGAAAGGCATTAAGACCTCGGAGGAGTCAAACCACTCCTCCGAGGCCTCGGGGGCTACACCCGGCGGGTGCGCTCGCGCGCACCCACCGGAACAAAATGTAACCAAGAAAGGCTGGTCCCCTTGCAAAAAAGTGCGACAAAGCCTCCAAGAGAGTACCAACACTCCCTTTGAGGCTCGGGGGCTACTGTCGAGTACCATAATTAGGGGTACTCCCAACACTCCTAAACTCGGCTGGTAATCACCATCAGCGCAAGCCGCAGAGACTGATGGGCGCAATTCAGGTCAAGGCTCCGTCCACTCAAGGGACGCGATCTCGCCTCGCTCGAGCCCAGCCTCGGGTAGGAACAGTAGACCCAGGTGGATTCACGCCTCGCCCGAGGGCCTCCTCAAAGCAACGGGTGCACCCCCGACTCGCCCGAGGCCCAGCTCGGGCAGGCTTCGCAGTGAAGCAACCTTGACCAGATCGCCTCGCCAACCGACCGTATCGCAGGAGCATTCAATGCAAGGATCGCCTGACACCTTATCCTGACGCACGTTCCTCAGTCGACAGGATCGAAGTGACCGCAGTCACTTCGCCCTCCCACTGACTGATCTGACAGGAAAACAGCGCCGCTCGCCCCTCTCCGACTGCTGTGCCACCCGCCAGGGTGAGGCTGACAGCGGTCGAGTCCAGCCTCGGGCGCCACAGGAAGCTCCGCCTCGCCCGACCTTGGGCCTCGGCCTCAGGAGAAGTCTCCGCCTCGCCCGACCTTGGGCCTCGGCCTCAGGAGAAGTCTCTGCCTCGCCCGACCCTAGGGCTCGGCCCCCGCCTCGGCCTCGGAAGATGGACTCCGCCTCGCCCGACGCCAGGGCTCGGCCTCGACCTCGACCTCGGAAGATGGACTCCGCCTCGCCCGACCCTAGGGCCCGGTCTCAACCTCGACCTCGGGCGGAATCGCGTCCTCGCCCGACCCCGGCCTCGGCCTCGGGAGGAGTCTCCGCCTCGCCCGACCTCGGGCTCAGACCGACCACGCCGCAGGGGGTATATCATTACCCTACCCCTAGCTAGCTCAGGCTACGGGGGAACAAGACCGGCGTCCCATCCAGGCTCGCCCCGGTAACAAGTAATGATGGCTCCCCGCGTGCGGCCATGACGACGGCGGCTCTCAGCCCCTTACGGAAGTAAGGAGACGTCAGCAAGGTCCCGACAGCCCCGACAGCTGTGCTTCTATAGGACTCAAACGCTCCTCCGACGGCCACGACACCATGTACATAGGGCCCTAGCACCTCTCCGACAGCCACGTTGGCATGTACATAGGGCTCCGGCTCCTCTCTACCGGACACGTTAGCATATCGCTACACCCCCATTGTACACCTGGACCCTCTCCTTGCATCTATAAAAGGAAGGGCTAGGGTCCTCATACGGGAGGGTGGTCGCGCGGGACTCTCTCCCTCGCGAACGCTTGTAACCCCTACTGCAAGCGCATCCACTCCGGCGCAGGACAACACGAAGTTGCGGTTTTCCCCCCTTTGTGCTCCGTCTCGCGCCAACCCATCTGAGCCGGGGCACGTAGCGACAATTTACTCGTCGGTCCAGGGACCCCCGGGGTCGAAACGCCGACACTTATCCTGTCCATCTTTGGCTTGAGGTTGAGGCTAGGGCTAAGGTTATTGAACTCTTCTCACTCTTTCTTCCTCTCCCACTCCTAGGCCCATTTGTAGGGTTTTTTTAGCACTATTACTTGTCTCAAAATTTAGTGATACATCCATTCTGATAGTGTGGAAAATTTAGCTCAAATAATAATAAACGTTTTGAACCTCCAACAGTTACTATAAGTTATGGCAGTGACGGGCTATCAACCGTTACTGTAAGCTGCGGGTGCGGGGCACGCAGGCAACAGCAGCCGCAGCGTCGGGCGTCCGTGTAGCTCTTGTATCATTGCGCCGCCTTCCACTGTCGTTGCACCCACCGATCCCTCGCTCTCGGCCTAGGGCAGTAGGATGTATAGGGGATTAACAACCAGTCGCGGCCGCCGGCCGCCGGGCGGTGATGTGCGCGTCGTAAAAAAGATGGCAGTGCCGCTGCCGCTAGGCGCTAGGGGACGAACAGAGAACATGAGGCAGGAGGAGGGAAGAGCACAAACAAACCCGTGGCGGCGTGGCCCGTGGGGCGGCCATGGGACGATCGCTCGCCAGCTCGTCGCGCCGCTAGCGAAAGTAGAAAACGTGGCGAGTCCCTCACCCCCAACGGCCCAACCCCAAAGCCCGACCCATGCCGAAGGTATTGGGACCGGCGGGCGGACTGGGCCAAAGAAAAGAAGGCGAGCGGAAGCTAGATGATGCTGGTGTCGCCACGCGGCCGCTCGGGCACTCTGGCATCTTTGTTCTGCAATCATCTGGTCTTTGTTCGTTTCCTTCCTTTTCCGCTGTCCAAGCAAGGAATTAACTTGGGCTGTGCTGGTAGGAGTCATTCCAATTTCCACTGTGCACTCACTGCTGAAATTATCTGCTCCTTTTCGCCGTCTGCTGTTGGATCTCTTGCAATATGCAAGCTCACCTACTGTCGCTTCCTGAACCTGAATGCTTGGTTGTCTGTCATACATGCACCTCCACATTGGCCTCAGTACTTCGCTGCGCTGCGCTACGGCTACAAGGGACGCGACGAAAGCAACCCGTATCCGCGACACAATCATGCAACCCGGTCCCTTTCGCGAAGATCAGCCGCCCGTGCGCTGGTGTCCGCCGTATCCACGCACACGGCACACACCTGGACAACAGGCTCGCTGGCTGCCGCCGCGGCCGCACGGGCGCCAGCCACCACGAGTGACATGTCACCTACCGGATGCAAGTGGCCACGCCATGGCACCGGCGAGCCGTCCTTGCTCTTCCTGATAAGAGTGATAGGTGATAGCCTCTCAGCTTGACCGGCTATGGACCGCAGTGGCTGCTGTTTCGTCAGAGAGGTGGTGACTGCTGGTGATTCTCCCCTGAACCGGTCTGTCACACTGCCGAGTGACCGCTGGCTCGACGGAAGCTTCGCCGGCCACTGGCCTGCCGCCTGCGCGGCTGATGCAGCAGGAGCAGCAGCACTGCGCTCTGACTCTGAGAGATCACTCTGGCTTTTCTCGGTGCTCTCCCGCCGCTTGCACGTACACGTGTGTTGACCAGGGCAGCCCCGGCCAAACGCACGGGACAAGCTGTTCATTCTCCGTCCGTGTGGGTATCTGAATTTATTTGTCTGCTTCCTGCTCGTGCCGCTTTTCCCTGTGGAGGGTTTACCGTTTACCAGCGTGTGTTACTCGCCTGAATTCTTTTCATTTCAGGCTGGTGTGGTGGAATATATCTTCAGTAGTTCAGTAGGCTATATGCATGAGAAGCATTGCTCTTACCCCAAACCGTATGCAGGATTGCGGGGAGAATTAGCGTTAGCTCCTCACACCATATGAAGGAGCACTGGGACAGCGTATGTTCCTGGCCTGTCGCCTGAATTCTTTTCTTTCCTTTTCATTTCTGCTTGGTGGTATATCTTCAGTAGTTCAGTGGATGACCACTAGGCTAGGCATGCATGAGAAGCACTGTTTACCCCAACCATATGAAGAATTCATAGCACTTGGGGCTTACAGAATTAGCGCTCCTCAAAGAAGAAAAGGCCACCGAGGGGCGGTGGACCGACCGCTGTCCCTGTGTCCTGGTCGTGGGCCAGATGGGCACCACACACAAGCAACTTCACCTCAAATTTGATAAGTGAACAGTGTGAGTAAACCATAAAGCTTGGACCTGATCGTTTTGACCTTAAGGGCTTGTTCGGTTCTACCTCAATCCATATGGATTGAGGCCGATTGAGGGGTTTCAGTCACTAGTAAGTCAAAATATCTCTCAATCCATATGGATTGAAAATAACCGAACAAACCCTAAGAGAATGCTAAAATTAGTTAGATACATTCAAACAGTCTAGTTAATAATAATTTAGTTATATATTATCTACTTTTAGTAAATTATCCTAATGCACTATAATTAATAGGTAGTTGACTAAAAAATTACTAGTGAAATTAGCTAGTTAACAAATAGTTAGCTAACTATTAACTAATTTACTAAAAATAACTAATAACTAAACTATTAGCTACGATGTTTGAATGTCTCTAACTAATTTTACTCACTAACTATTAGTCGTAGTCGATTCAAACAACTCCTAGGTCGAGCTCTTTCTAACTCGCCTACAGGATACAGTAACCATACAGGGCCGGAGCCGAATTAGCCGTACAGGTCTGGTTCTTCGTAGGCCTGTATTTTGCAAAGGAAGAAAAAAAAAATCAGCCCGTTAAACAGGATCTAGATTCTTAAGACAAACAAGAAACTTAGAATGAGATAAAAAAACAGGAATAAGATTCAAGCATGAATTCTACAACAGTAAGGAATTTAGCTATTTTTATATTAAATTTAATCTAAAAATAACATAGAAAAATCATGATGATATGTATCTATATAAATGTATAATATTACTACTCTCAGTAGTAGTGCATACAAACATTAATAGCACAGTGATTATAGCAAAAAAAATAACTACATTTCACAAATTCAGTAACGAGAGTGTATCTAGGGGAGGGCCAATGCTCAAGAGTCAAGACACTAGTGGTTTGGTTACTATTGAGCACCGTTTTGAGCGGGCGGACGGTCCGGCCCTGAGGCCGGACGGTCCGCGGTCCGGACAGTCCGCGCCTGTGGGCCGGACGGTCTGCGCATGCGCAGAGCAGTTTAGGGTTCCGAGTTTTGTGCTAGGTTTGTTGGCTAGATTTGCGGAATTAGCTCGGAATCCAGTCGTGTAAAGGGTCCAGCCCCCCTCCTCTATAAAAAGAGAGGTCTACGGCCGATTAATAATCATCAATCGAATCAATACAACTTCTATTTCGCATTTTATCCTAGGAGTAGTTCTAGACTAGTTTAGGTTTAGCCTCTCGATCCCCAAATTCTTCGCCTCTCTTCGACTCTACGCCGATTAGAGGAGTCTAGGTCGGCCGGCCCGAGCCTAGACAACCCCTAGGATCTCTCCTCCCCGACGGGGTCCCTCCCGGGAGCGAGATCCAGGCACCGCCGGCGATCTTCCGCCGCCCCTGCGCACGCGCGGACCGTCCGGCCGTCAGGCAGGGAACCCGAGCTCCTGCGCCAGGTCGCGGACCGTCCGGCCCCAGGCCGCGGACCGTCCGCGCCTGACCAGAGAGCACCGCCGCCGGTTCTTCTTGAGTATTTGGCGCTCCGAAAAAGCGTCAACATACTTTTTGGCGACTCCGCTGGGGAAAGATATTTAGACCTATCAAATCGGCCCTCAATGGTCGGTTCAAGGGATAGCTCTGATATTTCCCCAAGCAACATCATAGAGCCGACTTGGGACACATTGCCGGCTGATGAACAGCTCCAGTTTGAGGAGCACAGGGAGCAGATGATCCAGGAGGCAAAAGCGAGGTTCTTGGCCAACTTCAAAGTGGACAGGAACACCAAAGTCGTCCGACATCGGGCGACAGATCCGGCTTCACTGCGACCCACGCCAGACATCCCCAATGTAAGTAATACAAACGAGCTGCAATCTCTTAAGAATTATGTAGATGAACAGCGTGAGCAAATGCAAAATATCATAGGGGATATGCAAAACGACTATAGGAGATTAGCGCGTGCATTTGACAAATCTAGCATTGCAAATTTCCCATCACACGAGGTAGAATTAGGGGGTAATACGCGTAATACATCGGCTGTAGGTTGTCACGACTAGTCACAACCCCTTTATGGGATGTCGATGGACACGTACCCTGAGCAACCGCAAATCGGCAGCAAAACAGTCGATCTGCACATGTCCGGACCGTCCGCGCGTGATCGCGGACCGTCCGGGCCATCCACGACCGGGCCCATTTTTAACGAAGTACCCAGACATGCACCCGAGCCACCACATATGACATAGAACCCAAACTACCCAGTCGGACGGTCCGCATACAACGACGGACGATCCGCATATACTCACGGACGATCCGGGTACGTATCCGGACAATCCGCGCATGAGTCCTTTGAGGAGGATTATTACCTGAATCCTCGCCCGTCCCAGCAACACTTCCCATCACACTATGCAATGCACCAGCCCATTAATTCAGGATCCAGAGCCCAGGAAAGCTTTCCGGCCCCACCTAGAAGGCTGGAAAGAAACGATCAAACCTATGAGCCATATAGGGCAAATGGAAACGCACCACGTAGCTCAAACCAATGGGGGGGAAAGACAACATACTAACATACAACCAACCCCACCTATGTTTGACCAGAGAACTGGTGGTCTTGCACCGGCTGCCATTGATATAGTGAGGGAAGAAATACCGGGGCGTTCCGAGATAAGCTCGGAGTAAGCATGGTCCCTGGAGGGCAATCATATCGGAAACCTTATGACAACCGATTTGATCACCACCCGTACCCACAGGGAACTAGAATACCTGAATTCGCAAAATTTTCGGGTGATCAAGGGAAAAACACGCGTGAACATATAGGCCGGTTTTTAGCACAATTGGGAGAATTGGCCGACACCGAGGCATTTCGCGTGCGTTTATTTTCATTATCTCTAACAGGAACCGCCTTTGCATGGTATGCCACTTTACCTCCTAATTCCATTTCATCATGGGGGGATCTAGAACAAAAATTTCATGATCATTTTTTCTCCGGTGACTATGAGTTGGATTTGGTAGATTTAGTGTCATTGCGACATACAAAAGACGAATCGGTTAATGATTACATTCGGAGATTCCGCGATACAAGAAACCGATGCTTTCAAATTCATTTAGCAGAAAAACAGCTAGTAGGATTAGCCTTTAATGGTCTACGATATTATTTAAAAGAAAGATTAGAAGACATCCAATTTTTTACACTAGCACAGTTACACCAGAGGGCTTTGGCTTGCGAAAGTCGGAGCAAAGAAACTGCTAAAACAATGCGTCACAACGTACATATAGTAGAATGCGACCAAAGTAGTTCAGATGACGAATCAGTAGAAGTGTATGCTGCTGAAATAGTTTGGCCAAAATAGGCCAAATCTTCAGCTTGTTCCTCCTTACGGCCGGTTCAAAAGAAACGGCAAGAGGAGGTTAAGTTTACGTTTAATGTTGATAAGTGTGATAAAATATTTGACGAATTACTCAAAAATGGCACTATTAAAATAAATCACACTGTTCCATCCGCCGACGAGCTAAAACGTCGTGCATACTGCAAGTGGCATAACTCATTTTCTCATGCCACTAATGATTGTAATGTATTTCGGCGACAGATTCAATCGGCCATTAACGAAGGACGATTGAAATTTCAGAAAATGCAGGTGGATACAGAGCCCTTTCCGATGAACATGATTGACTTCGAGGGCAAGAAAGTCCTGGTTCGGCCAAATACAGCCGATAAAGGCAAAGGCAAGGAAACAATCATCGGCAATGCTAAAAAAGCCGATGGAGATTGTAAAATTTCTTGCAGGAAAGTGGTGGCCGAGAAGACTCCCGATGGAGGGGAGACCCTGAAGGTGACCATCACAGCCTCTAGCACTAGGGGGCAAGCGCAGACAGGGAGACAGTTGCGGGAACCCGTGATGCGCATCACGGACAGTCCGCCATCCAGACGCGGACGGTCCGACGCTTCTCCGGACGGTCCGGAGGACTCTAGCGGACGGTCCGGCCATGCTCAGGACTCGCAGCGACCACGTACCTTCAAACCACGATGACCCGAGATAGGTACGTGGAAAACAAATACATTTAAAGCAGCTGGTCGGCTAATCAAGCCTGACCCGACTTTCGATCAATTGTTGTCTAAATACGTGAAAAATAAGGCCGACCTGTAGCATCCCAATTTCTAACCCAGGTTTGAAACCCTAATCTAACCCCCCTTCTTATTATCTATCCCAAAACTCCCTTAGATTCTTCCCAACATATGCATACACCTTGTTTGAATATGAGCACCTCACTCAGATTTTATTTTTCAGCACCTAGATTATCTATTAAATTAATTGTTCAAAAGAAAAGAATATAAAAAGATTTGGATATAGGAATTAGAAAATAAAAAGGAAAAAGAGAAACCCCCCCTCCTAGCTGGGCTGAATCTAGCCCATGCCGCGGCCGCCTTTCCTCCCTCACGCCCGCGCTCCCCCCCCTCCGGCCCATTACCGGCCTGCTCCCGCGCGCGCGCAGCTGCTCCGCGCTCCCTCTCTCACTCTCGCTGACAGGCCGACCCCACCTGCCAGTCACTCTCTCTCACGCGCTCGCTTCCACTGGCAGACCGGCCCACCGGTCAGCCGCTTCGTCATCCTCCCCGCATACGACGCCCCGCCGTCCCTTCACCGCCGTCTCTTCACCGCCGTCTCCTCGCCGCACAGGAAAGTTTGGCACCGCTCCGTCCTCCTCCCCTTTGACCAGCGTCCTCGCCAGTACCGCCCCGCCGTAGCGTCCCCTCGGCGGCGCTGTGCGCCATTAATGGCGGCACCGGGAAGCTCGCCGGAGTCAGGGAGCTCCACCGCTCCCCTCGCCCCCGCGCGCCTATAAAAAGCTCGCCCCGAACCCCGTCTTCCTCGCACCAGCCTCGACCGCTACCCTCCTTCCCTCGCCCGAGCCCAATTCGGGAAGCGCCGTCGTCTTCCTTCTCTCCGGTGAGTTCCTCCCCTCTCCTCTCTCTCCCTCTCGGTTGGCCCAGCAAGCGATTAAGCTAGCCTAGCAGCTTCCTCACTTTGCCGCAAACACAATACATCACTCCCCCACCCCGATTGCTCGCCCAGAGCTCACCGACGGCGATCCCCGCCGCGGAGCTCCGCCACCTCCCCGCGGGCAGCCCCCTCCCGACCTCCTCTGACCAAATTGAGCCCACCTCTAGGTCCGCCATCCCCTCCCCGTGCTAAGACACCTGCGCATTGTCCAAGAACCGGGCCACCGGCGGCGAACCGCCGCCGAGCTCACCGGCGGCCAGTCCTCCCCGCGGACGGCCGGTTCACCCCCCCCCATCAACCGTAACGCCGTTCCTTCTCTCCCCCCCCTCTCGCTGGCAAGTGGGCCCTATGCGACGTCGTCACCCCCTCCCACGGCCGCGCCGTTCTCCCCGCTCGTGGGCCGCCGCTGGGCCGAAAGCGCCTCAGCGCGCGCGCTCGCGCCCGGGGTGGGCCAAAATTCATGCCCCCGGCCCAGATAAGGGGAAATCCCTTCTCCTTTTTCTTTTCCACCCCTTTTTCCCATTTAATTAGTATTCTTCAATATTTTATGCACCAAAAATTATCCAAAGAATTTCTAAAGATCTCATACAACATTGATGTTAGAAAATGACACACTATAATTTGTAAATCCCTGTTGATGTATTGTTTTATTGCCTGTTTTCCTAGAAGAAGCGGGGATCGTTGATCCGGAACCCGTAGCCCCGGAAGAGGGACCAGAGCCCGAACTTCCGGAAGTAGGTCTTCTGTGCCAGGAAAGCTTCAACGAAGGCAAGTCCATCCTTCCCTTGATGCATAAATTACCTATTCTCTCTACTACTGCCTAGGCCGGGAATCACGGGGGAATATTGCATTGTGAGTGAGAGATGGCCCGCATTATCATATACTTTCTGGGTACGTAATGTGGTTTGGAAAGAAGGGCAAAGTGTTTCCCCTAATAAAGTCTCTTCTTGAAAAGTTTTGCGATGAAGGGTGCTCACCCTCATCACCCTGGGAGTGGGATGATCAGGGACTCCCTGGTTTAGGGGAGGGCCTAAGGTGTTGGCTCAGCTGGTTTAGGCGTGAGCAGAAGGATTGTCCCCTCATATAAGGACCGGTTTGTCATTTTCACTACCTGTACTCCTTTGTCGTACAACCACTCGAGACTGTGTGGGCAGTCACTCAATCCGAACTCGTGTGGTCCGACCCCAGGGTTAAGAAGGCTGGGGAGCACCGGGAGGATAAGGAGGGGGAAAGTTTTGTCCGGTTTGGGCATGGTGGTGGCCTGACTCCTTCCGGATAACCGTTAAGGTTAGGATGCACGAGTAAGGAAAGAGATCCGGCATTCGGGTCTCGCGACGGTGAGATCGCAGAAACCGGGCTAGTGGGTAAAGTGTACCCCTCTGCGCAGAGTTGAAATCTATTCGAATAGTCCGTGTCCACTGGTATGGATGAGTCTGGTATGGTATGGCAATTAGAACTTTTTCTCTAAGTTTCTTATCAAGGGAAAGGTGTGTTTAAATGGGTTTTGAAAAAGAAATAAAGCCGCTGGAGCGGGAAGCTCAGTGGTGGTTGAGTTTTTGGTTACTTATAATACCATGGGAAAACCTTCAAGTAACTGCCTCTCTCTAAGAAAATGATGAGCGACTACAACTCCACCAAATTGAGCATGTACATCATAGGTCTCTTTCTCTCTACGGGAGCGGGGTGGGCTTGCGGAATACCTAGTGTATTCATCCAGATTTATTTATGTTTTTCAGCAGCCGAGGACTTCTTTTCTGCTATGCTTGATTAAGAGGGCTGTGTCTGCACCCAGTTCTGCCTGTGGCTTGGGCTAGTGTATTTTTCCTACTGTGCTTCTCTATTTGGCTCTCTCGAGCTTGTACCCCGGTATTGTAATAAATTTATCTAAACTCTGTACTATTTGAAGAAAGGAATGTGTTTACTAGCCTCCTGGGACTAGTAATGGTTTCACATTTGAGTCCCAAAGGATCGGGACGCTTCAGGTGGTATCAGAGCCCATAGGACTGGCCGTAGGTCGCAGCCCTGACCCTAAAACTTACCTTAGAAAGAAAATACCCCTTACCTCAGGAAAAGTTTTCTCTTCCCTTCCCCGGTTTTAACAAGACCCTTCTTTTCCTATTCCAGATGGAAGACTCTCTGGCCATTAAGTCATCCTACTGCTCAGAAGTGGAAGGGTTTCCCCGCCTCTTGCGAAGCTGTGCGCTCCGCATGGGAATCCGCAAGAAGCCGGAATACGTCTGGACGGAACATTTCGAGGGCGGAATGATAAGATGCTCTATGGCAGTCTACCTGGGGGAAAGCCAAAGCTATCCCAACCAACGTTCCTTCCAAGTCACTTTTACCGGAGTCCATTTCCTAGATGCTTGCCAAAATGTCGCCCGAAATGCCCTCCGACAGCTATGCCAGAACTACAACAAAGTAATCATTGAAACCCCCCTTCGCTACTTTCCACCCAGCAACAAGAATACCCCCACCTGGAGGAAAAGACTTCAGGCCCTATCAGGAGGAGATCCTATTGAGAATGATCCCACCATTGTCTACATGGCTGGATACCTTCATACCCTTGATAACCAATATGATGACCTCGCCCTCCACTGCACCTCCCTAACCTCCCAGGTGGAAAGCCTGGAGCAGAAAGTCAGGGAACTTTCAGAAGAAAAAGCGTCCCTCCAAGAGAGCCTCTCGTTAGCTGAAGGCGAAGAGACCAACACCCGTGAAGCCTACCGCACCCTCAAAATGGACTACGACAAGGTACTGAAGAAGCTCGCCCCCGCAAGGAAAATCCGCAAGAAGACCAAAAGCCAAGGATGTCAGACTGAGCAGCAGGAAGAAAACCCTCCCAGAAACCAGTCCGACACCGAGGACATGTCCCTGGCCAGCCTTGATGACCTTCTCAAGGAATTTGGGGACACTTTAGAGAAAGAGTTCAGGGGTACCCTAGGTAGCACTCGTGTGTGATGAGCTTGTGGTAATGGTATGCTATGTAATGTAATGGCTTGATGTAATGAATAAAATAACTAGTTAAAAAAAATGGCATGTGCATAATAGTGACTCTCTTCCCATGGCAGATGGCTTCGGATAGAACCACGCCTACCGCCTCCGGGATTGGAGCAAGACTTCCTCTAGGAGCTGAGGGAGAGGCTGGCGGAGAAGGGGGTGAGACCCACCTCCCCGCACCTCCAGAACTACCACTAGACCTAGCCCAAATTCTGGCCAATCAAACCAGACTCATTGAAGTCCTCACTCGAAGCCTGGAGAACCAGCGCCCAGGCGGTGGAAGGCCCCAGGACAGGATGGGAGAATTCCTGAGACTGAAGCCGCCCACGTTCGCGGGGTCCAGCAATCCCCTCGATGCAGATGACTAGCTTCGCACAATCAAGAGGAAGTTGGACGCCATCGCTTGTCCTGAGAATCAACGTATTCAGCTGGCAGCTCATCAACTTTCAGGAATGGCTTTAGCATGGTGGGACACTTTCAGTGAAGCCATCAGAGACGCTACATGGGCAGAATTTGAAGCAGCCTTCCGTGAGCACCACGTACCCCAGGGGATAGTTCAACTCAAGGAGGATGAGTTCCGGGAGCTAACCCAAGGCGGAAGAACAGTCAGTGAATATGTGCACAAGTTCACAGAGTTGGCCCGCTACGCGCCCAAGGATGTCAGCACCGAGGCCAGAAAGATGGCTCGTTTTCTGAGAGGGTTAAGACCCGAGCTTAAGACCATCCTCGCCAGCCAGGACTTCCACAGCTTCTCTCACCTTTCCAACAAAGCTATTCAAGTGGAGAGAGCAAAAGAGGAAGAAAAAGGGCACATCAAGAGAAAGTTCCAGGTCCTCCGAGCACAACAGCAAGAACGTCACCAGAGAGCTCGACCCTTTGGGCTCCCACCCAGGGGTCCAAGCTTTCATAAACAATCTGGACCCTCTCCATCGCGCTACAGTCAACAAAGTCAGAGCTCCCATCAGGCACCCTCCGTTGCAAGCAACCAGCCGCCAGCAAACGCCTGTTGGCACTGCGGGGACCCCAATCACTTCAAGAACAACTGCCCCCAGTTGAAGGCACCAGGACCAACTTACTCCAACTCGGTGAATGGCCCCAAGGTTCCATCAGCACCCACCCCCAAGGCGTTTCCTTCCAGCAGCCAGCAGAGCAGGGCTCAGTACCAGGGCAGGGCCCGGGTCAACCACGTCGACGCTCAGGAAGCCCAGCAAGCCCCGGGAGTAGTGCTCGGTGAGTTCCTAGTTGAATTTACTCCCGCTTCTGTGCTTTTTGATTCAGGAGCATCCCATTCATTTATAGCCGCTAAGTTTGTGGAAAAGCATGGCATACCCTCTACACCTCTAGCTATCCCCTTGGTCACCCGAACCCCGGGATCAGACCTCCTGTGCAAACTCAGGTGTTCCCAAGTCAGAATTCTTTTAAGTGGGGTAGTGTTCCTGGCAGACTTAACCATCTTGCCATCCCAAGGAATTGATGTAATTCTAGGAATGGATTGGCTAGCTAGGCACAAGGGTGTTATCAGCTGCGCAAGCAAGACTGTTCTTCTCATAGATCACCAAGGAAAGGCAGTTTCCTGTCAAGCCCAACCGCCCGCAAATGATCCAATGATATTTAATCTGGCAGTAGAAAGCATGTCTGTAATCAAGGAGTTTGAAGATGTATTCCCAGAAGAGTTGCCCGGGATGCCACCGGAAAGAGAAGTAGAGTTCTATATAGATCTCATTCCCGGCACCGCACCCATCGCAAAGAGACCATACCGCATGGCCCCCACTGAGTTGGCAGAATTGAAGCTTCAGATTTCGGAACTACAACAAAAAGGGTACATCCGTCCCAGTTCATCTCCCTGGGGAGCACCCGTTCTTTTCGTTACCAAAAAGGATGGGAGTATGAGGATGTGTATTGATTATCGATCCTTGAACGAGGTTACAATCAAGAATAAGTACCCTCTTCCCCGGATCGATGACCTATTCGACCAACTGCAAGGAGCCAAGTACTTCTCCAAGATAGATCTCAGGTCAGGATATCACCAACTCAGGATTAAGGAAGCAGACATTCAGAAAACTGCATTCGTCACCAGATACGGGCAATATGAATTCACAGTGATGCCTTTTGGACTAACCAATGCACCCGCCTTTTTCATGAACCTCATGAATAAGGTATTTATGGAAGAATTGGATAAGTTTGTCGTGGTTTTTATCGACGACATCCTCATCTATTCCAAGAGTCGCAAGGACCATGAGCAGCACCTTCGAACCGTCCTCGGAAGACTCAGAGCACATCAACTTTATGCTAAGCTCAGCAAGTGTGAGTTCTGGTTAGAAAAGATAGCCTTCCTAGGGCATATCTTGACTGCTGAAGGGATAGAAGTGGACCCATCTAAGGTAGAAGCTGTTTCAAATTGGAAGCAACCATCCAACGTCAGTGAAGTTCGAAGCTTTCTGGGAATGGCAGGATATTATCGCCGCTTCATCAAGGGATTCTCCAGCATAGCAAAGCCCATGACGGAACTTCTCAAAAAGGACAATAAGTTTGTATGGACTCCCAAATGTGAAGAAAGTTTCCAAATCATCAAGGAGAAACTTACAACTGCACCAGTCCTGACCCTACCAGACATACACCAGGATTTCGTCATCTTTTGTGATGCTTCCAAGCAAGGCTTAGGGTGTGTCTTAATGCAAAATGAGAAAGTCATTGCTTATGCATCCCGTTTGCTCAAGCCACACGAGCAGAACTATCCTACCCACGATCTGGAATTGGCAGCCATAGTGCACGCCCTAAAAATTTGGAGGCATTATCTGATTGGGAACAAATGCCACATCTTCACTGATCACAAGAGTCTAAAGTACATCTTCACGCAGCCAGACCTCAACCTCCGTCAAAGAAGGTGGCTCGAATTGATCAAAGATTATGACCTCGAAATCCACTACCACCCCGGAAAGGCCAACGTGGTAGCAGATGCCCTCAGCAGAAAACCCTTCGGGGTTAAGGGAGCAAACTTTTTGGAAGATTGGAAGAAAGAATCAGCTCAGCTAAATGCATGTCTGGGAGACAACGGTAGCCTGGAAGTCAAGCCAAATCTAGAAGATCTCATATGCAAGGCCCAACGCCTGGACGCAGAAACAACCAAGCTTATGGAAAGAGCACGAAAGGAGCAACTCCCGGACCTCAGGACAGATAATCAAGGAGCCCTCTGGTTCAAGGATCGCCTGTGCGTGCCAGTGGGAGAAACACGAGAGACCCTGCTCGATGAAGCCCACAACTCAGCTTACTCTATTCACCCAGGGACCACCAAGATGTACTTAGACCTTAAGACCAGATATTGGTGGAAAGGGATGAAAAGGGAGATAGCACAGTATGTGGCCCGATGTGACACCTGCCAGCGAACAAAGGCCAAACATCAGAAGCCTGCAGGCCTGCTTCAACCCCTCCCAATACCCGAATGGAAGTGGGTAGAAATAGGCATGGATTTCGTCACCGGGCTGCCCAGATCACAAAGAGGTAATGACTCCATATGGGTAATCATCGACCGTCTCACCAAGGTGGCCCATTTCATTCCAGTAAAGACCACCTTTGGAGGAGCAGCCCTCGCCCGATTATACCTTAAGGAGATAGTCAGGCTACATGGCATTCCACGGAAGATAGTATCAGATAGAGGAACGCAGTTCACTTCAAAATTTTGGAAGGGCCTTCAGCAAGCAATGGGCACCAAGCTGGATTTCAGCACTGCTTATCACCCCCAGTCAGATGGTCAAACAGAAAGAGTCAACAAGGTCCTTGAAGATTTACTCAGAGCCTGCGTGTTAGCCTTCGACAGAGATTGGGAGTCTAGTTTACCGTACGCCGAGTTCTCATACAACAACAGCCATCAGGCCAGCATCAAAATGTCACCATTCGAAGCACTGTATGGAAGAAAATGCCAGACTCCCCTAATGTGGTCCAATGTAGGGGAAAGAGCATTAGAAGGACCCGACTTTGTTAAAGAAGCCGAAGAAAAAGTTGCTTTGATCCGCAGAAGGTTACTTGAAGCTCAGAGTCGACAGAAGAGTTACGCAGACAATAGGCGAAGGGAGCTTAGATTTGAGGAAGGAGATTTTGTTTATCTCAAGGTTTCCCCGATGCGTGGTGTCAAAAGGTTCCAGATGAAAGGAAAGCTAGCACCCCGTTTCGTCGGTCCTTACCCTGTCATTTCCCGAATAGGACCTGTGGCATACCGTCTTGAGCTACCAGAATCCATGTTAGATATTCACAATGTGTTCCATGTGTCTCAACTCCGCAAATGTCTAAAAGTACCAGAAACCCGTATCGAGGCAGAAGCAATTCAGATTCAAAAAGATCTCCAGTACCGGGAAAAGCCAGTGAAGATTCTCGACTCAGCAGTCAGAAGAACCCGCAATTCAGAAGTGAAGCTCTGTAAGGTTCAGTGGAGCAGGGATGGGGAAGAGGAAGCCACCTGGGAAAGTGAGGACTCTCTGAGGAAGGAATACCCTTACCTTTTCTCGAGCCCCGTCTGAATCTCGAGGGCGAGATTCCTTTAAGTGGGGTAGGTTTGTAGCATCCCAATTTCTAACCCAGGTTTGAAACCCTAATCTAACCCCCCCTTCTTATTATCTATCCCAAAACTCCCTTAGATTCTTCCCAACATATGCATACACCTTGTTTGAATATGAGCACCTCACTTAGATTTTATTTTTCAGCACCTAGATTATCTATTAAATTAATTGTTCAAAAGAAAAGAATATAAAAAGATTTGGATATAGGAATTAGAAAATAAAAAGGAAAAAGAGAAACCCCCCTCCTAGCTGGGCTGAATCCAGCCCATGCCGCGGCCGCCTTTCCTCCCTCACGCCCGCGCTCCCCCCCCTCCGGCCCATTACCGGCCTGCTCCCGCGCGCGCGCAGCTGCTCCGCGCTCCCTCTCTCACTCTCGCTGACAGGCCGACCCCACCTGCCAGTCACTCTCTCTCACGCGCTCGCTTCCACTGGCAGACCGGCCCACCGGTCAGCCGCTTCGTCATCCTCCCCGCATACGACGCCCCGCCGTCCCTTCACCGCCGTCCTTCACCGCCGTCTCCTCGCCGCACAGGAAAGTTTGGCACCGCTCCGTCCTCCTCCCCTTTGACCAGCGTCCTCGCCAGTACCGCCCCGCCGTAGCGTCCCCTCGGCGGCGCTGTGCGCCATTAATGGCGGCACCGGGAAGCTCGCCGGAGTCAGGGAGCTCCACCGCTCCCCTCGCCCCGCGCGCCTATAAAAAGCTCGCCCCGAACCCCATCTTCCTCGCACCAGCCTCGACCGCTACCCTTCTTCCCTCGCCCGAGCCCAATTCGGGAAGCGCCGTCGTCTTCCTTCTCTCCGGTGAGTTCCTCCCCTCTCCTCTCTCTCCCTCTCGGTTGGCCCAGCAAGCGATTAAGCTAGCCTAGCAGCTTCCTCACTTTGCCGCAAACACAATACATCACTCCCCCACCCCGATTGCTCGCCCAGAGCTCACCGACGGCGATCCCCGCCGCGGAGCTCCGCCACCTCCCCGCGGGCAGCCCCCTCCCGACCTCCTCTGACCAAATTGAGCCCACCTCTAGGTCCGCCATCCCCTCCCCGTGCTAAGACACCTGCGCATTGTCCAAGAACCGGGCCACCGGCGGCGAACCGCCGCCGAGCTCACCGGCGGCCAGTCCTCCCCGCGGACGGCCGGTTCACCCCCCCCGTCAACCGTAACGCCGTTCCTTCTCTCCCCCCCCCTCTCGCTGGCAAGTGGGCCCTATGCGACGCCGTCACCCCCTCCCACGACCGCGCCGTTCTCCCCGCTCGTGGGCCGCCGCTGGGCCGAAAGCGCCTCAGCGCGCGCGCTCGCGCCCGGGGTGGGCCAAAATTCATGCCCCCGGCCCAGATAAGGGGAAATCCCTTCTCCTTTTTCTTTTCCACCCCTTTTTCCCATTTAATTAGTATTCTTCAATATTTTATGCACCAAAAATTATCCAAAGAATTTCTAAAGATCTCATACAACATTGATGTTAGAAAATGACACACTATAATTTGTAAATCCCTGTTGATGTATTGTTTTATTGCCTGTTTTCCTAGAAGAAGCGGGGATCGTTGATCCGGAACCCGTAGCCCCGGAAGAGGGACCAGAGCCCGAACTTCCGGAAGTAGGTCTTCTGTGCCAGGAAAGCTTCGATGAAGGCAAGTCCATCCTTCCCTTGATGCATAAATTACCTATTCTCTCTACTACTGCCTAGGCCGGGAATCACGGGGGAATATTGCATTGTGAGTGAGAGATGGCCCGCATTATCATATACTTTCTGGGTACGTAATGTGGTTTGGAAAGAAGGGCAAAGTGTTTCCCCTAATAAAGTCTCTTCTTGAAAAGTTTTGCGATGAAGGGTGCTCACCCTCATCACCCTGGGAGTGGGATGATCAGGGACTCCCTGGTTTAGGGGAGGGCCTAAGGTGTTGGCTCAGCTGGTTTAGGCGTGAGCAGAAGGATTGTCCCCTCATATAAGGACCGGTTTGTCATTTTCACTACCTGTACTCCTTTGTCGTACAACCACTCGAGACTGTGTGGGCAGTCACTCAATCCGAACTCGTGTGGTCCGACCCCAGGGTTAAGAAGGCTGGGGAGCACCGGGAGGATAAGGAGGGGGAAAGTTTTGTCCGGTTTGGGCATGGTGGTGGCCTGACTCCTTCCGGATAACCGTTAAGGTTAGGATGCACGAGTAAGGAAAGAGATCCGGCATTCGGGTCTCGCGACGGTGAGATCGCAGAAACCGGGCTAGTGGGTAAAGTGTACCCCTCTGCGCAGAGTTGAAATCTATTCGAATAGTCCGTGTCCACTGGTATGGATGAGTCTGGTATGGTATGGCAATTAGAACTTTTTCTCTAAGTTTCTTATCAAGGGAAAGGTGTGTTTAAATGGGTTTTGAAAAAGAAATAAAGCCGCTGGAGCGGGAAGCTCAGTGGTGGTTGAGTTTTTGGTTACTTATAATACCATGGGAAAACCTTCAAGTAACTGCCTCTCTCTAAGAAAATGATGAGCGACTACAACTCCACCAAATTGAGCATGTACATCATAGGTCTCTTTCTCTCTACGGGAGCGGGGTGGGCTTGCGGAATACCTAGTGTATTCACCCAGATTTATTTATGTTTTTCAGCAGCCGAGGACTTCTTTTCTGCTATGCTTGATTAAGAGGGCTGTGTCTGCACCCAGTTCTGCCTGTGGCTTGGGCTAGTGTATTTTTCCTACTGCGCTTCTCTATTTGGCTCTCTCGAGCTTGTACCCCGGTATTGTAATAAATTTATCTAAACTTTGTACTATTTGAAGAAAGGAATGTGTTTACTAGCCTCCTGGGACTAGTAATGGTTTCACATTTGAGTCCCAAAGGATCGGGACGCTTCACGACCCCAGTGACCGGCCACCAAAGTGACCCCGCTCACTCATTCATGAGCAACGTCAGGTCAGGCCGATTGGACCACCTCACCAATCGGAAGAAATGAAAGGTCCTATTGTACAATTGAGACCTAACATGCCGACATGGACACCTCCACCCCCTTATCCATCTATGCCATATCCATACACATACTTACCTCCACCATATGTCCCAAATCAAATGTGGGGCATGCCACCATATCCATTTGGGATGCCACAATACCCCGCCTGGGGGGCACCCCAAACATCCATTTTTGATAGGTTGGCGCCGCCAGTGCAAGACCGATTGAACGCTGCTGAATCCGGTCACCAGGCACAGGCCCAACAAGATTGCCGGACTACTCGGCCTCCTAGGCCGACCAATCCGGTAGGGGGGCATATGCCTGTAGCAACTCAAAGAACAACAAAAAAGGACATCATCAAAATAGGCACTGCAGATGTTGTCATACAGGGAGACAATAAAGGGCCGATGATTTTCGGCGAATCGACCAACACAACCGAAAAGGATACGGCTACCATCAAAACAGCCGATCCAAAATACTTCATGCCTCGATGGTGCCCAGCGGGATTGACACGATCCCAAAAGAGAAAATTACGTGCCTAAGAGCAAAGGAGAGCCAGGAGAAGGAGGCAGAAAAGACATTTAATGACACACAACCACTATACCCGCCACCACAAAAGAAATGGAGACCGAAGGCCGTTAAGAAAAAACAAACGGCCACAGAAATAGAAAGTCAACCTGCACCAGGCGCGGACCGTCCGCCGTTCACTAGGAAGCCTCTGGACAACCTGCACCAGGCGCGGACCGTCCGGTCCCCGCGCGCGGACCGTCCGCCGTTCACCAGGAGGCCTCCAACGACACGACAACATCAATGGAAGAGGACGACCTGCTGGGAGAAGACCTGGTCGACTACGAGGCTTCTCCAGAACGCCCATGTATGGATGTAAATATTATTACATTTTCTGCCGATTGTACTATCATCGGCGACGATGAACCTGTTGTTGCCCAGTTTGATTTTGGTCCTAAAGAAGCCGCCTTTACTAAACCAAAGGAATCGGTAAATCATTTAAAGCCGCTCTTCGTGCGCGGCCACATTGATGGGATACCGATTGCTAAGATGTTGGTAGATGGAGGGGCGGCTGTATATCTAATGCCTTATTCATTGTACAGAAAATTAGGTAAACAAGATGATGAACTTGTCAAAACCAACATGACCCTCAGCGGTGTTGGAACTGATAGTTCGATCAAAGCCAGGGGAGTCACGTCCGTTGAATTAACCATCGGGACTAAGACCCTTGCCGCTGCATTCTTCGTCGCTGATGTAGAAGGAAATTACAGTTTAATCCTAAACAGAGATTGGATTCACGCCAATCAATGTATACCTTCTACATTACATCAAATGCTAATACAATGGGTAGGCGATGACATAGAACAAGTACATGCTGATGTATCGGCCTGCATCGCTGTGGCCGATGCCCACGTACTCTGGACTTATGAGACTGCTACATGTCTCACAGGAGTAGATTTTTCTGATTATCAATTCATAAGTATAGATAAGAAAGGTTTCATTCCTGTAATGCTAGAGCCGATGGAGAATCGGCTAAATCCTAAATAAAGTTTAAATGATGAATACACACAGAGTTCATGAGTCCCTTGTCACGGACAGTTCGACTTCCAAGGCCGGATGGTCTGGTCTTTCACAAAAGGGTTCAGACTTTAAGATCGAACATATATCACATCAAAAGGATAGTATTATGGATGATCCGGTCCCCGAGACCGGAAAGTCCGCCGTCATACAAAAATCATCTAATTCCTCTGTGGGGAACATGATAGAGGAATTCAGAGATCTTGATAAACTAGGACAGGGGTTTACATCGGCCGATCCTTTGGAGGAGATTGACATAGGAGATGGTAAAACTCCAAGACCGACTTTTGTAAACAAGACCCTGTAGACCGATCCTAGAGATGAGATGATCGGTCTATTGAAGGAATATTCAGATTGCTTTGCTTGGAATTACACTGAGATGACTGGATTAAGCCGAGAGATCGTAGAACATCGGCTGCCTATTAAATCTGGTTTCAGACCTTTCAAGCAAAGAGCTAGAACATTTCGTCCAGATCTTCTCCCACGCATCAAGGACAAAATCCACCGGCTACTAGAAGTTGATTTTATCATGCCTTGTAGATACGCGGAGTGGGTCTCCAATATTGTGCCGGTGGAGAAGAAGGAGTCAGGTAAGCTTAGAGTATGCATTGATTTTCGCAATTTAAATAGAGCAACTCCTAAAGACGAATATTCCATGCCCATACCCGACACATTAATCAATAATGCATCAGGAAATAAAATTATTAGCTTCCTTGATGGTAATGCCGGATATAATCAGATTTTCATGGCCGAAGAAGATGCGTCTAAAACGGCCTTTATATGTCCAGGCTTCATTGGTTTATTTGAGTGGGTTGTCATGACATTTGGTCTGAAAAAATGCTGGTGCTACTTATCAGAGGGCTATGAATTTGATCTTCCATGAATTGCTAGGAAACATTGTGGAAGTTTACATTGATGACATTGTAGTCAAATCGGCTGAGTTTACTTCTCATATAGCTGATTTGCGCAAAGCCTTTGATAAAATGTGTCGGTATGGTTTGAAAATGAACCCACGTAAATGTGCTTTTGGAGTGTCGGCTGGTAAGTTTTTAGGATTCGTCATACATGAACATGGTATAGAGATAGACCCTGATCGAATCAAGTCTATTCGGAATGTGGGACCTCCGACCTGTAAGGTCGAGGTACAGAAGTTTCTCGGCAAGGTGAATTATTTACGAAGGTTTATTTCTAACCTAGCCAGGAAGATTGATGCGTTCACCCCTATTCTTCGGCTTAAGAATGATGTCGAATTCACTTGGGGGCAGAATAGCTAAGAGCATTTGATCTCATCAAAAAATACTTATCTTCGGCTCCCGTATTAAAAGCACCACGAGCAGGAGTACCATTCCGATTATACATTGCAGCTGAAGATAAGGTCATTGGGGCTGTTCTGACACAAGAAACTAAGGGGAAGGAGCATGTGGTGACATATCTGAGCCGAAGGTTGGTGGATGCTGAAACAAGGTACACTTTTATTGAGAAGTTATGCTTATGCCTGTTTTATGCATGCACCAAATGTAGATGTTATTTACTGTCTAGTCATTGCACTGTTTTTGGTCAAGCCGATGTGATCAAATACATGTTGCATAACCCAATTATGAGTGGTAGAATTGGTAAGTGGGCTTATGCACTCATAGAATATGACTTGACCTATGAACCATTGAAATCTATGAAAGGCCAAGTCGTAGCGGATTTCATTGTAGAACATCGGGTCGATAATATTCATGAACTAGACATGTCATACCTCACTATTACTCCTTGGACTTTATATTTTGATGGATCGGTTTGCAATGAAGGGCAAGGAATTGGCATTGTGCTTGTTTCACCAAGTAATGTCTCTTTTGACTTCTCTAGCCGATTGAAAACTTATTGCACTAATAATCAAGCCGAATATGAAGCACTTTTGTTCGGTTTAGAACTTTTAAATAGTATGGGATTAAAACATGTAAGATCATTGGGTGATTCTCAGCTAGTCGTCCAACAAGTGTTAGAAGAATATCAATGTTTTGATGGTACTCTAAATAGTTACCTTGAGAAATGTTGGAGCATAATCCATTCTTTTGACGAATTCAGTATTCAGCATATCTCTAGAGTTGAGAATCATAGAGCTAACGATTTGGCACAAGATGCATCAGGTTATCGGATAAAGAGAGGGAAATTTCACAAAACTGAAAATCTGATAACCAGTGCAGAGCCAAATTCCCAGGTCGCGGACCGTCCGCATGATGACGCCGGACCGTCCGGGGTTACCAGAAATGTTCTCTTAATCGATTCGGCTGACAATGAAGCCGATGCAAGTGATTGGAGGACACCTATACTTAATTATTTACGAAATCCCAATATCAGGACAGATAAGAACATTCGGCGAACAACTTTCAAGTATGTTTTGATGAGTGATGAACTTTACCGCTGAACAGTCAATGACATCCTGCTTAAGTGCTTGGGCCCAGATGATGCTATATTAGCCATGGCCGAAGTACATGAAGGAATTTGTGGTACTCATCAATCAACTCCAAAGATGAAGTGGTTGTTGTGAAGGTCTGGTTTTTATTGGCCTAGTATGATAGCTGATTGTTTCAAGTACTACAAGGGTTGCCAAGTGTGTCAAAAATTCGGCGACCTACAGTTGGTCCCTGCAGCCGAATTACATCCTATCATCAAGCCTTGGCCGTTCAGAGGATGGGGATTAGACTTTATTGGGGAAATTCATCCTTCATCATCAAAGGGGCATCAGTTTGTGTTAGTTGCCACTGACTATTTCACCAAATGGACTGAAGCCGTTGCTCTAAAGAACATGACGCACAAGGAGGTAATTGAGTTCATAACTGAGCATATTATTCATAGATTCGGCATTCCCCGGACCTTGACTACAGATCAAGGTACTTCTTTTATGTCAAAGGAGGTACGTGAATTTGCTGAATTATACAGAATTAAGCTGCTTAATTCATCTCCGTACTATTGTCAGGCCAATGGACAGGCCGAGTCTAGCAATAGGACATTGATTAATTTGATAAAAAAGAAGATATCTGATAATCCTAAACATTGGCATAAGATTTTGTCTGAAGCTTTATGGGCTCATAGAATATCTAACATAGGGCTACTAAAGTATCTCCTTTTGAGCTTGTCTATGGGCAGGAAGCAGTGTTGCCTGTGGAAATAAGTTTGAATGCTGTCAGGTTCGCCAGACAAAATGATCTAACTGCTACTGATTATTATAATTCAGTGATGGATAATATTGATGAGGTGACCAACAAGAGGATGATAGCTTTAGGAGCAATAGAAAAGGACAAGATCATGGTAGCCAGGGCCTACAACAAGAAGGTCAAAGCAAAATCATTTCAAGTAGGGGACCTGGTGTGGAAGACCATTCTGCCTCTAAGGAATAAAGACCGGAAGTTCGGGAAATGGTCGCCAAGCTGGGAAGGTCCTTATAAAGTAAAACAGATGATGTCTGGCAACGCCTATTTGCTACAAACAATACAAGGCAAGGATTTGCCTAAGGCTTTGAATGGGCGTTTTCTCAAACAGTACCATCCTAGTATGTGGCAAGATGCCTAAGAGAACCGATGTCATCACATCGAGTTAGTTGCTTTTGGTTTGCTCAGCTCCACCAAAAGGCAGGGGGGCATATGTTGAGCACCGTTTTGAGCGGGCGGACGGTCCGGCCCTGAGGCCGGACGGTCCGCGGTTCGGACAGTCCGCACCTGTGGGCCGGACGGTCCGCGCATGCGCAGAGCAGTTTAGGGTTCTGAGTTTTGTGCTAGGTTTGTTGGCTAGATTTGCGGAATTAGCTCGGAATCCAGTCGTGTAAAGGGTCCAGCCCCCCTCCTCTATAAAAAGAGAGGTCTACGGCCGATTAATAATCATCAATCGAATCAATACAACTTCTATTTCGCATTTTATCCTAGGAGTAGTTCTAGACTAGTTTAGGTTTAGCCTCTTGATCCCCAAATTCTTCGCCTCTCTTCGACTCTACGCCGATTAGAGGAGTCTAGGTCGGCCGGCCCGAGCCTAGACAACCCCTAGGATCTCTCCTCCCCGACGGGGTCCCTCCCGGGAGCGAGATCCAGGCGCCGCCGGCGATCTTCCGCCGCCCCTGCGCACGCGCGGACCATCCGGCCCCAGGGCGCGGACCGTCCGGCCGTCAGGCAGGGAACCCGAGCTCCTGCGCCAGGTCGCGGACCGTCCGGCCCCAGGCCGCGGATCGTCCGCGTCTGACCAGAGAGCACCGCCGCCGGTTCTTCTTGAGTATTTGGCACTCCGAAAAAGCGTCAACAGTTACATTTACATGAGTTTATAGCATGTGTTGCTTTAGACATGACCCATAGTCGATGCATGTAGATCTTCAGCAGATCTTTGGCGAGCAGTCACAAAATGCTCTCTAAAAATCTAATCGTCCGTACACCTAGGTAAGTGTCTTTAGTAGTCATTTTTTGAAGACCTGCGCTCCAACTCTATGTACGCATAGAGGACTCGACTCGAAGATTCACACACAACTCAACTGAGAAGTAGCTTTGCACTGTTATTGTTATACTCATCCTACTCATGTTACGAGAGCTAAATATAATAGTAGGAGTTAAAAAAATAAAAGATACAGTAACCCACGATAACATAACATACACCCGATCCATCCATTAACTACTTCATTAACCTAAATGGCAAAACTAGCTCACCCACATATCGCATTCATGAACAATACCACAATAATGCCACATCGGCCTCGAATGACCCCAACATCTCAATGGCCATAGAGGGGGGGGGGGGGGGGGGGGTAGACGTCACATGCCCCATATGTTGATAGGGACAAAAGGAGCACCCGAACGTACTAATATGTGCCTAGGAATAGTTTTCTTTAATTATATAAAATATGATCCACACCTATATTAAATCTAACAATCCCAACTAAATACTATAGATCACATATAAAAACTCTCATTTCTCAGTCGTTTGATATATCAATGTTTCGATGAGGACTATTAACTTAAACATCTATCTAGAAAACATGTAGCACTTCTTCACAACTGAACAATAGACTATGTCTTAAATTGATACTTTTGTTTTAAATAAGTTTCACCTAAGCTCTTTGCTAGCACTAGTTTGACAAAAACATTCCCTTTGGTTCGAGATTATAAGTCAAAATTCATGGCCTTTTGTAAGTACCTAAAGAACGCCTAAATCTCATAGACTCTGACTAGCAGTCAAACTTATATAGTCGTGTTCCTTAAAAGATGTCATACATCTTTGTCATCTTTCATTTTGCAATTTAGTTTTTTTTTTGAAAAAATCACGTTTGGCCCCCCTAGACGACTTAATAGCGTTTTTGGATCTTTTGCTCGGCGCCATAGACCATGGCGCCGAGGACCCGGCTGCACTGGCATCAGCGTGCACTGCTAGCTGTTGACGTGGCTCCTACCACGGCGCTACATATCTTGGCGTCGAGGTAGGGAATAACACCTCATGTGCCTTTCCCTTCCCTGCATCGTCTCACTTCCTCCTCCGCCGGCATCGTGCCCTCATTCTCGACCGCACGCGTTGTCGGCCGCCGCTGCCGCGCCCCTGAGCTTGGCCCCGTCACTTGCTTCCGCCACGCCCCCGAGCTCGGTCTCGTAGCTCCCTACCGCTGCCCCCTCGAGCTCGTCCCCGAGCTCGCCACCGTTGCGCCCCCATCCTCCACCGCACGCGCCCTGGTCCTCCACCCACGATTCATAACCTATCTAAAAACCTTAATCACCATATAAACCATATATCTTAGAAACCATAACTAGTAGCCATATGTCCACCAATTAAACCTAATTAATCTAAACCCTAAGAAACCATATACGCAATATATATCCGAATGAATACATAACAAATGAATCGGTGAGATACCATACCTTGCTCTTCAAGCTATATGGTCCGAATCGAAACGTTCAGACTCCAAAAAAAAGTTTGGAGTCCGTTGAGCAGTATGGAAATCCGAGGAAATGAAGGAGAAGGAGAATGGTCGGGAGTAGCTCTCGTCCAGGGAAGGGGGCAATTTATCAAATTTCCTAGATTGATGTCATGATCTGTGGAGCCGAGGTCGGTGCCAAGATCTGTGGCGACGAGCTAGGCCACGTAGGCACCAGCACAACACACAGGTGCCAGCGCAGCTAGGACCTCGACGCCATGGCCTAGGCGCCGAGTAGAGGGTCAAAAACGGGAGTACTTCGTCCAGGAGCAAACATGATTTTTTTTCCAAAAAACTATAAATTGCAAAAAAATCGGACATTATTGCTTCAATAATCCACTTTGAAAACATTAAGGTAAAATCTAACCTTCCCGTCTAGAATAGGAAAGGCATGCATCTAACATGGACCTAGTAAAGGTCCTTCCTCTCACTTTACCACCAGCTTGTTTCACCATCCTACTTCACAGGAACTTCGATCACATAGAAAATGTTATAACTAAGGAAAACAAAATCGACATATTTTGGCGGTAAACCATGGGTTCGAAAATGATTTTCCACCATTTTTAAGATTTTGTTTAAAATTTTTAAAATTTTTTAAAAAAATAAAAGTAGAAAAAGTATATGATAAAAGAATAATTTTTTGGTATATATTATATTCATTTTTATTTTTAAAACTAATTAGCATCTTGGGTTAAAACCAACGAAAACTGCTAAAAACCAACAAAAATATCGGTTTTCCACTAAGAAATATCTGGAAATCGTTTTATTAGAATTTAAATACAAATAGTCAAAAATTGAAAAACCTACGAAAAACCGGTTTCCGACGGTTTCTGTTGGTTTACTTGTTTTCTAAAAAATTGAATTTGATTTGCTAAACCAGTTGGTTTTGGCGGTAAACCAATACCGCAAGTGGCGGTTTTTGTTCTAAAATGGTTTGGTGATCCATGTTATAACTATGACATACTTCATTTGGGTCTCAAGCCCATCCCGCTTGACGCATAACTATCACATTACGTGATATACCCTTAGTAAATTTATCGATCCGAAGTTTTCACTTTGAAATCCCTCAAAATTTCTGATAGATTTTAATTGCCTCTTTACATGCCTTGTGGACTTCATGTTATCACTTAAGCTATTTACCTTGATTATAAATGCATGATTAACACAGTTAATAGAAATAGTCAATATATGTTTTTCATCTATTGGTAAATCCATAAGGAGTTCACAAAGCCACTCAGTCAGCCTCAACATAAACACTATCTAAAGTTGTGAATTGACCTTATTAAGATGGCATACTTACAAGACTTCTGTGAAATAGCTCCACCTCCAAGTGAGGACAAATATCCATTTATGACATACATCTCATCACATTAGATATTGAGTCTGCATCATAATAACCCTCTAGTACCCTTGGGTACCCACTATAGTGAGTGCCATATCTCATTTTACCTCTCCAATGGCGCATTATTTTCTCAAGAGCATGTCAAAGATCATCTCCTAGATTTGGAACAAATCGACTTAACTTTCTCATAGGAAATGAGATGTCAGGCCATGTAGCACTAGCTAGATACATAAGTGAAGCAATTATTTGGGAGTATATCAATTGATCTCATGCTATTCTTTGGTTTTTCATCAATAACACACTAGGATCATAAGGCATAAGAGCAGATTGGTAGTCACTAAACTTAAATCGACTCAAAGCCTTTTCCACATAATAGGATTGCTCATATACCCCCACCATTGCCTTCTCTCAGAAGCTTGATATTTAGAATAATATCAACTTCTTCCAAATCTTTCATTTTAAAATTATTGGACAAGTAGTCGTTTACTTCCCTGATCACATTAGGGCCGGTCCCATAGAGCCATATGCATGCTACCAAGATACGAACATAAGATCACACCTTCATCCCATAACGCTGATAGTATACACATTTGTTAGCTTTGTTCACAACAAAATCGATAGTAAACACATTTTTCCATCTTTATTCAATTTTCATTCATCTCACACAAATTGGAATGAACTAGTTCCGACGATGCTAAGTTCCTCGCCTCCACAACCTTGTTTTATTTAATCTAGAAATAACATAGCGAAATTATGACAACATGTATGTGTATATATGTAATATTACTAATTTCAATAGTACCAGATACAAACATGGACACATTACTAATCATAGAAAAATTTAAATTGAATTTTACAAATTCAGTGATAAGAGTGTACCCAGTGGGACTAATTTTCAAGTCACTAGTGGCTCATAGTTGACATTGCGTGTTGCTTGAAGTTGTGGACCATTGTTGATGTAGGTAGGTGTTCACATTGTCGTCCCTTGAATGTCCATCAGGATTGAGATCTTCAGCGAGTAGTCGCAAAATGCTCCCTAAAACTAAAACAAGATCGTCCGCACACCTGAGTATGTGTCTTTAGCGGTCGATGGTTCTAGAGGCCACTCCCAACTCTTCGTGCACATAGAGGATCGAGACTGAGAGATTCACACACAACTCAACTGAGAAGTGAGAGGTAGCTTTGCGCTATTGTTGTTGTACCCATTTACTCGTGCTATGAGAGCTAAATATAATAATAGGGGTTACATGGAGATTAGAATATATAGTAACCAATGTTACACCTATTACTTACACCTTTATTAATCTAGCCATTAACTCTTCCATTAACCTATACAAGTAGCAAAACTAGCTTATCCACATAGCATGGCCACAGATAATACCATGGTGCACCCCACATCGATCGTGCCCGAGAGTCCCATTAGAGGATCAATGACCATGGGTAGGCCTCAGATGTCATAAAGACCCAGGGACGGATCTGCACCTGTGGCTGCCTGATCTGCAGCCACGGTTGTGCTTACAGCCCCTCCAAGCGTCACCATCTCGTGTGTGGTGTGCCACAATCTAGAGGTGCTAGCCACTAGCCCTTGCTACCAGCAGCAGCTATCGTGCTGTAGGCCAGCAAGGCAGCAACTAACGCCAGAGAGTAGCAGTGCACCACCACACGTCCACATTGAGGAGGAAAGGACTGAACCTCAGGAGTGCAACACGCAACACACAAGCAGAGCAGCACACAACACAATACAGGATAGCAGGCACCAATACACACGAGCAGTTGATTTTTATACTTTAATTAATTCGGTTCCATCAATTCAAATTAATCTTTATGTTTATAGAGATAGGGTAGATAAATTTCTCATTAAAAAGATTATTCTAACACAACACTGGACTAACGAGAGCCATATAGAACAAAATTTCTTATTTTGTAGGTTCTTGCTTTTCATAGACATGATGAATTATATCATTTAGCATTACCTTAGTTCAGTTTATGCAAAGATCCCTAGCCTTCCGATAGCCATAGGGCAAGAGCCATCCCTGTACATCTAAAGTGCATGCTCTCCGGACGTTCTAAGGACTAGTTTGGGAGCCACAAAACCGGAGGATTCTAGCCCCTCTAATTCTCTATGGTTTTGTGGATCCCAAACTAACCCTAAGAGACACGAAGAGCCGTTCCACATCTAATAGTCATGAGACACCCGAGGGTCTTAATATGTATCTAGTACTAATTTGATTTAATTAGATAAATATAAACTATGCCTATATTAAATCTAATAAAAATATTTTAAACAACTTACTGGTTAGAGTTTTTTCACTATGCAAAGACAACAATTACTTTAAGAATGAGTTTCCAACAACTCTCTTTCTATTGAGTTACTGGGGCCTGTTCTGTGTTTTTTGTCTCAGCCGCAACCGTTGTTGGTGAAAGGCACAGATCACTGTGGAAACAATGTTCTGTCAGCTGCAGCCGCTGCCTACATAAGACAAGCCAAACGTACTATCTAGAATAGAATGAGATCCAAAGAGACTCTTTTAGCTAGTGTGTAATAGGAGTCAGAGTCCACAACATGTTATACCCAAGAGGCCTGCTGTTATTCGTACCTATGCAGATGCAGCAATAGCCACGGTTTGGCGCCTGTAAGGACCAACAAGATCCCGGTGATCGCCCAGCACCTCAAGTTTTCAATTGCCATAGGCAGGCAGCGTTGTACAGTACCTGCCGGTATTTATAGGAGCTAGCTAGCTGGTGGCGCTTCTATATACAGAGAACACATGCATACGCTACTGTCCAATGTACAAGAAGACAGTAAAACTCCACGTCCAGTGCTCGCGTCCTGCATACGGGTGTTATTTGTCTCCAGGTCCAGAGCCAGAGCCTACCACAGGCCACAGGTATGAAGCGCGAGACAACTGTGGGTGTTCGGTTCAGATTATTTCCACGCACAGCTTTTTAGTTTGTTTCTGTCAAAATTATTTTAGTACAAATCGTTCAAATCAATGTAAACACATAATCAGTCGAGTCATCGCAATAAAGGAATCCGTCGCTTCCTATATCATAAATCTTGTAGACTACTTTATCTTTCTCCACACGTAATTCTAACGATACCTAGATTTTTACTACAGCCAAATTCTCAAAAAAGTTCGTGATAAAAAAAAACTGAACCAAACACCCTCAACGATATCTTCCAGGTGCCCAGGTAGGGTAGGGATGTAACAAACATTCGCCCACAGATCTATTCAGAGCTGCACGGACAGCTTCTATGGCAGTACGGTCTCCTGCAAATCTATAGGCTACTACAGTATCCTGTTTGAGCTGTCGCTGTACTCTAGGATTCGGCTGATTCACCTGGATTTAATTTGAGATCGTAGAGGCCGTCCGGATTAGTAACTGTAAATCTGTAATTAGTAAGTGGCGATGTCCAGTGCACACCACAACAACCCTTCTACTGTCTACTGATCACGCTAGGAACGCTCAAGAAAGCAGCGAGCACCACGCACGCGATCCCAGGGAGAAGAATCACACGATCACCGAGCAAGCAAAGAACCAAAAACTTTCGCAGATCGAGCCGGAATGTCTTTCTTTCTTTTTTTTTTCCCTTTCTCGAGTTCCCTTGCGGAGTTTTGTTATTGCAATCATCCATCAATAACAAGTCAAGGGACTAAAAGGCTAAAGCTAGTTTAATCCGCTGCTAGAAATGAATGCACTGATCATCGAGCATGCAGGCGTGCAGCGGGAGAGGGGAGGACGACGAACGATGACCTCAGCTCATTCGCGGCCGTCGTTTCTGTTTCCTTTCATGGGTTTAGCGCTGGCGAGGCTGGCCCAGATCTCCTCGAACACCTCCACGATGAGGTCGTGGTGCTCGTCGGCGTTGAGGGCGAGGTAGCAGGCCAGGAGGTCCTCCAGGTCGGCGGCGCCGCGGATGCCCTTCTCCGCGATCATCTCCTCCATCGACTCGCGGAAGTCCCGCCTGGGGTCGGCCGACGACTTCACCACCGCGAAGCTCTCCGCGAGAGGCGGCGGCGGTGCTGGCCTCGTCTTCCGTGGCGACGCCCCCGCGCTTGTCGGCTTGCTGTTCTTCCTCGACCTGGCGGACGCCAGCCGCGGGCTGCTGACGCGCGTCCTGAGGCGGCGCCCCACGGACACGGACGACCGCCTCGGGTGGCCCTTGCTTCCCTGCTCCGAGGCAGAGCTGGCGCGTGTCGGCGACGTGTCGGCGACGTCGACGTGCCTGTCCTTCGGCTCGTACCGGACCACCTCCCTCATCGCGGGCCTCGTCACGATAGGGCGGAGCACCCGCTCGGCGGTGCCCTCGGAGCAGAGGTCGATGACGATGTCCGTTTCTGACGCGATCACCTTACCGCTCACGCTATACTCCGATGGCGCAATCACCCCCGGCCTCCGGACCTCGTCGACGTCCTCCTCGTCGCTGCCGTCGCGCCCGACCCCGACGTACATGTCCCGCCTGCTCCTGGAAGCGTCGTGCGCTCCGGCCGGAGCCTCCAGCCCGCGCGCAACCCCGTGCCGCCTCCTGGAGTAACCTGTCGCCGACAGCTGCTGGGGGAGGACCTGCCGGTTCTCATCCTTGGCGCCCCTCGGCTCCGGCGCCGGGAGCTCCCGGTCCCGGGTGGGGTAGTAGTACGAGGTCCTGTGCGGGAGCGCCACGGACCCGTGCCTCGGGGACCCAGGCCTCGTGGCAGACCTTGCCCCCCTCTGCGGCGGCGCCGCCGACGACTGCAGCATTGCGCTCGCGGCCCCGGAGCCGCCAACGGCAGGAGGGTGACCCCGTGGGCGGCGCATGTCGCGGAGCTTGTAGAACCAGGAGTTGGGCATCATGTCGGCGAGCCGGAACCTACGGCGCCCCATGGCCCCGAGGCGCTGGCGAAGAAGGACCTCTGCGCCGCGCGTACGAGGAGGGCGGCTGGAGAGGTGGTGTGGTGGCCGGGGACCAAGTGAGGAGATGCCGGGATAACTGATAAGTAGCGCGGCGCGGGGCAGCGCGCGAGCGGGGATGAGAAGCGTGGGACGCCAGGTTCTTTCTGGTCCTTTATTTTTTTTAAAAAAAAATAGCATACCAAATGGCTACAAAAATCGTTGATACAAGATATGGAGGAAAATAAATACTGTATAGCTACAAGTAACTGCACTATAGCAATAGCAACTGACGTGACAGTTTTTTTGGCTCTGACGAAACTGCATTTTTTCCACTACATTAATTTTTCTCTAGAGCTGCCTAAACATGGGTTTCTAATTTAAATAGCTGTATCTGATAAGATCTTTTTAATAAGCACAGATATGATTATACCTATTGCATATACTGCATTTGTTTTGAAATATGAAGTACCCAAATAAATGATGTATGCAACCTTTTCTGATTACTAAATCAAGATTGGTGATGGATATTGGTAGTAGGTATGCCTGTGAATATTGTATTTTGGAGTGTTTTGTGCACCCCGAATACCTCAAATTTGGTATAAATTTTGAACTATCAATTTCTTATATTTCAGAATAGAAGGAATAATAGGGAAACGTTTGTCACAACAAAGTGGTCTCTGTAAAATATAAACAAAATATAAGGACGATGTTGTTTTTGAAAACTATGCTATAAAAAAGAAGTAGCTTTATATAAGCCAAAACATGCAATGAGGCGGTTATAGAAAAGTAGTCTCTCAATGGAGTTTTCTAAAGGGGAATTTGGTTGCTAGCCATAATTTGCAACCATCTGTTATACTTAAAGCTAGGCAATTTTGACTTTGGTTGTTCACTTCTTTGGTTGTCACTATAGAGTGGCAAGATTTTTTTTTCTATTAAATTAGGTCCCACATGTCAATGACTTATAAAATCATGATAAAATTCTCCTAGGACACCTTCAACACTATGAGTTAGTTATTAGCTCTAAGAAAACTTCTCTAATAATATTAACTTTTAGCCCATAGTTCGTAGTATAATACTTCTATATGACAACCTTATATGATCTTGGAGTGTGTATAAAAACCTAGTTCTCGATTAAGGAATAACTTTTTTCTCTCTCTTCTATTAAAACATAAGACAATATGCTTAGAACTAGCTCATTAGTCACCATTGGAGGCACCTTTGTCTTACTAAGTAGTGACAAATATTTTGAGCACTTATTCTTAGACAAGCGTCATAATTTTTATAACAAACGATGTTAATTTATGGCAAGAAACTAAACATAAAACACTAAAATACAACGACCTTGACAATGCCATGGTTTTTAAAACCAAAATGTCTATTGCATCCAAACACATGGTAGAAAAAACTACAATAATTTTTTATACTTAAAAAATATCAACTAAAGTGGTCTCTAGCATTGGCAGAAGATTCAAAAGCAACTTTGGATGCCTCAATGGACAACACATCTTGGGCAAGTCTAGAAAGTAGGATATTTATCTCTCTTATCTTTCCATTGTGTAAAAACAACAAATATATACTAACTAGCCCTCAAAAGCTTTAATGTTAGTTTTTCTAAGTAATTATCTTAATTTTGATTCCTCCGTATCAAGGTCACTTGATTATGAGGTTCCTCATCTATGTTATCCCTAATCTAGTCTGTAGCTAATGCAGTTGTAGATGCTCTACTTTTTATAGATAAAGGGACAATATTCACATATAATTGATACATGTTATTAATTACAATATTAAACCCTAAACCCAAGATCAAACAAATTCACTCTATTCAAGTAAATTTATAAAGAAGAAAAAAATGATTCCTGAGGATGTAATGTTCAAAGGTCCTTGATAAAACATATAAATAATCAAAGGAAGCAACAACAAAATACTTATTCAAGGAGGAAAGAATGCAAGCCATTCAAAATTTGAGCAATTATCAAAACGATACAAATGAGTGGTATAACAAGAAACTACAACTAAGAGGACTATGACCTAGAGATTTTATCTTAAAAGGAAAAAGAGTGAAGACATTATCAACAAATTCCAACAAAAAATAGGAAAGGTCATATCTCATAACAAGAAGAAATCGGCCAAGGTCATTCCGTCTGACAAACATGAGTGACAAATAACTTTATCACACCTGTTACATTAAATCATTATGAAGATATCACCCCTAAAAGCATAGCAGCATTATTACTAGTACAATCTAGTTCTCAAATTCAAAGCAAATATACATGAGCTGCACTCTTTTTTCACTCACGAGATACCCTTCACAGTCTGAGTGGGATTGTCACATGGCAGACTCTACTTAAAATCTCATAAAATATAGATAAGAATTATTACCAAAACCTTTGGTGCAAGAGGCAACGAGTATTTCAAGAGTATACTCAATTATCAACAAAAATAGAAAACAATAATAGATACAGATAACCTTTGTTACAACAAAGATTACTGCTAAACTATCTAAAACCCCAAAAAGAAAGCATACACTTTTTTCACAATAAGTGAACCGAAGTTTCAAAGAGAATCATACATGTTAACTTTGCTAAAAAGTGAAGGAATGATGTTTTCACAACAAGTGAAACAAGGTTCCTAAAGATTCTTACGCATTACCTTCACTAAGATGAAGTAATGTAATTTTTACAATAGGTGACCCAAAGCTTATAAGCATAGCACATGTGTTACCTTCACCAAGGTGAAGAAACGACAATTTCATAATAAGTGAACCAAAGCTTCTAGCGAAGCATACATCCTACCTTCGCTAACATGAAGGAATGACATTTGCACAATAATTGAGAGAAACAAAGATCTATAATAAGCAGAAAGCAAATATCTAAGGAGCAAAGATATGCAATTAGAAAAAGAAAAAAACTCTAAGGAGCAAAGATCTACAATAAGAAGAAAGCAAAGGTATAAATAACTAAAAAGCAAAGATATCAAAACGTACAAATCAAAGCTCTAAGGAACAAAGATTTGTAATAAGCAGAAAGAGAAGCAATGAGGAGCAAAGATCTATAATAAGTAGAAAGCAAAGATCTAAGGAGCAAATATATACATTGAGAAGCAAGCATAACTCTGAGGAGCAAAATAACTATAAAAATCAATCTAAGGAGCTACTCAACCATTATACACATTACACATTTCCCTTACTAACTTATAGAGTCATCACTAATGTAAGTATATGCTTGGAAACTTTATTGTGAAAATAAACTATGAAGTCTTTTGGATAGCACCACTAATACATCCTTTCCTTCAGACAAAGCTTTGGTGAAAAGCAGGTGGCAACCTTTGGGGCTTTGGCAGATAGACCTTTAGAACATAAAAGAAAACAAACATAAATGTTCTTAATATTCCATGGAGCCTTCGGTAAAGTTACGAACCAAAAGCATACTAAGTTATTGATGAATTTAAAAACAAAATAGTTAACAATAACCTTAAAGATTAATGATAATTTGTCTAAATCGAAAAGGAAATATTTCCCAAAAAGTAAAACAAGGTTTCTAAGCAAAACCAACATGTCAACTTTGCTAAAAAGTGAGGTACAACATAGTCCCAATAAGTGAAACAAGGTTTCTAAGTGAAGCCAATATGCCCCCTTCGCTAAAAAATAGAGGGATGATGTTTTCACAAAAGATGAAAAAGGTTTCTAAGTGAAAACAATGCATTGGCTCAGCTAAAAAAGGAGGGACGATATTCTAACAGAAGTCGGTGCGATACCTTCGCTAAAAAGAGAGGCAAAACATTTTACAACAAATGGAACTAAAGGCCACAAGTGAGATATAAACTAAACTCATAATCACTAATATTAAAAATACTGACCTTTTTGCAATGCTCATCAAAACAAAATACATCATTCAAGCTCATGAAGACTTGACTTTACTGCCACCAGACAAGTTTTACATTTGACATCACAAACAACATACAACATGATGTCACCAACTCTAAAATAGATTCTATTAATAAATACGTTACAACACAATTAATCATCCACTAGAATTACAAGACCAACAATCTTGTTAATCAAATCAATAATGAAACTTTCCAAGATCATGTTGACTTTAACATGAAGAAACTCTTCAAACATAGCAATAGGAGTATTCTATCTCGCTAACTGCAAAGGAAATAAGTAAATCAACCAAATTGGTAATTATCATTCATCATAAAAATAAAGCCACTCACTAGACCGAGAAGTCTTACTAAGGTCAATAATGTGATGATGGAATTTTTAGTTTTGCCAAACGCAATGCTATCACCTTTACAATAATCTAATAAAAACTCAATGTTGTATCCAAAGACACATAAAGAGTTCACTTAAAAACACAAAACTTAACACTTATGCATCTTGAAAGAATTAAAATAAGCTTAGTTATAATTAACATAACATTCAATTCAACACGAAAGTTCAACCACAAAGTTACCCTTGCACATCGAAAGCAACATAATCTCTACGACTAGGCCCATATAAAAATACTATATATTACAGAGAGTTGGTCAGTGTTCTTCAATATTTATATCACAATATAACTACAAGCTAATGCCTAGCGAAGACATGAACTTAGTAGCAATCGACTTGACATCCTTCTATATGTATTCAATCTTTTCCTTAGGGAAGTTGGTTGGAAACCCTTCTTGAATCTTGGACAATTTCATCCTCAAATAATGAGATGTGGTAATGCCTAGAGTTAGGGCACTGACTTCCTCCATGTGAGCCCGATAGATTTCCTTGATCTTGTTGTAAAGACTAGCTTGTCTTTAGAGGTTACTGGAGCCCTATGAATAATTAGAACCATATACATGGTTCATTGTCGACCTTAGCAAAAGAATCTGAAGAAAAGGAAATTTATGAATTTCTGCAAAACACTATGGACTATGGCCATGATCGACATACAGAGCTATTCGAGAATGGGACAACATAATGTTTACTCTACCTATCGGCGAGGGCTGACCCCAAGCTTGGGATGCTAAGTTCATTTTTTCAGACATGGAATCAAGCTTTTTTGTCAACACCTCATTGGACACCTTTTCACCATCCACGGTCTTCTTGAAGTCCCCTGGAATATGCTTCAAGTCGGTGATCTTTTCCTTCATCTTAGCCTGCTCTACTTATAGACCCTAAATTGTGATTGACGCCAGGACAGTGGATTTATAAGCTACAGAGTAATGCCAAATGATTATGAAAATAAAAATGTAATATGGAATATGAGAGTAAACTGTAAGCTGGTCACATAGTGTTTAAATGAAAAATGTAATATGGAATATGCGAGTAAAAATGCCTAGTGATACTTTTGAGCTTAGCTGAGAGGGTCCTAAGCTGGTCACATAGCGTTTGAATGAAGTTAGTAATGTTGGCTCTCCTTTCTTGCCCTAGGTCCTACCGAATGACCTCAAGAGTTTGAAGTTTCTTATGCGACAACATAAGCAGATGGATTTTTCTTCCGACTCTTAAAAAATTTCCTACCAAATAAGGTGTTAGACAATACACTCAACAAGGTAGATAAAGACATCAAGTGCGTACCTAGTGAAGCTTGTGGAGGTCAGCGACAAAAGGTATTGCTTTTTCCAATGGACACCGAACTTTAGAAAGGTCAAGCTTGGACAACAAATGTTGAGCAAACTTCACCATGAGATTATTGTATTTAATATCTAATGTGATGGTCTTGGCATTACACAAGACCTCAATGTCAGGAAATACAAAACATCAAGTAACTCTCAGACTATACTAGAAAAACGCTAATACCTCAGAGAAATGATAAACAAGTTGAGTTACCTTTTGGTTGGTCAGCGGCTAGCAGGGGACTCAACACTGTTAGGGGCTCAGTTAGTGATGTGGCCGGGGGCCTAGCAAATGGAGCCACAGTATCTTCGACCGTGACCACAGGTTAAGTCCCAACAGTGGGCACGACTGTCTCAGGAATGACCTTTTTAGGTTCTAACATGGGACCCTTGGGAACCTCGAAAGGTTTGATCATGGGTGGCACCTCAACTTGGAGCTCGGTTACAGCGATGGAAGACTTAGCCTATTAGGAGTGCCAACGCTCGAGTCATTTTCAGGCATAATGGATCTAGTCCCATCCTTGGGTAGCTCAGTTGAATCCATATCATGACCAATATAAACATAACATTTTTGTTATTTCAAAATAATGGCTATATTTTAAGGTCCCACTTTATAGATTTTCTAAACTTCTTCAACCAAACAAGAGAGCTCCTTTGGGATTTAGCCCTAGAAGCCAATTCATCCCAACCCTTAGGCTTAGTGAGAGAGATTAATGGGGGATGGTCTTCACTTTTTTGACACCTCTACCTTGTCTCCTAGAGAATGAGAGGAGTCTTGATTCGCAAGATGGATTGGGGGCATTTGGAGCGCCTGGGACTTTGAGATGGATGAGGAGACACATCTTCGTCTTCATCTAAGTTGCTAACTCAGGCCATCCTCCACCTCTGCTTCTTTAGTGGATAGGGAGTGTTTAGAGGCCAAGAGGGGACATACTCCTTGGGTGCTTGTTTGGCAAGTAGCACTGGGAAATAACTCGGTCTGGCCTGTCGCTGTCCTTCACTACCCAAGCCATGTTATGCAAAAGTCAGTGCAATTCCAACATTGAGGTCTAGAATGGTTAGGTCAAAATCAACAAGATCAGACTTTTTTTTGTAAAATAGCCAAGTTGCATAGCTTAACTCACAACGAGGCTCGGTCAGGGAGAAAGCCTCAATCTAACACCATTTTAGCCAATCACTAATCAAAGAGAAGAGTTGGTGAAGCTAGGCCTTCACCTTCGGCATCAGAATTGCCTCATTTGAGGGCTAGGACGGATCAATCATCCCAACATGCTCCCAAGTGTAGGTTTCCTTCTGACAAAATGAGAGAACACGACACTCAATTGAATTCCCCACCACATGTACAACATTGAGACCAAGATCCTTCAACTCTTGAATCCTAGTCATCACGCTCAGAGTGGTCTCAGAGTGAGCGAATGTTATGTCACCCATCCTCTCTAGGCGAGGGGTTGGACACTAGCCAAAGAACTCAGGCAACTTTAGGGCATGGTTCCTGATATAGAACTAATGTCTATGCCAAGATTTGTGTGTAGTCTTCAAAGGGCAGACTAAGTATTGGCAATTCTCCCTCAGTTAAACCCAACACCCCGTACTATTGAAGGATGTTCTTTTTTTAGGCGAGCGCAAAGAAAGAAAAGATGCTAGAAGAGGGCGAGGGAAGGGTCATCCCCAAGGTATGCTATATATAGATGAACAAATATGTAAATGTGTATTATTGAGTTGGGGTTACAGTGCATAAACTGGATATGATAGTATTGAAGAAATTCATGGAAATATCGAGAGGCTAACAAGCCAAGCCTGTGCATTAAAAGATGCGAGAAAACTACAATTTCATTTGCAATGAGTGTTGGAAAAGTTTTCTCACCTGGGACTTCCCACTGAGTGATGTTCTCCTAAAGCAGACCCATCTCTGTTAGTGTCCTCAAATCTTTCAGCTCTGCTACCAAAGCTTCAAATTTGTACGTGTGAGAGGTGGCTTGGGTACAATCTGATAGTCGCCTAGAGGGGGGGGTGAATAGGGCGAAAATGAAATTTACAAAAATAATCACAACTACAAGCCGGGTTAGCGTTAGAATTATAAACGAGTCCGCAAGAGAGGGTGCAAAACAAATCGCAAGCAAATAAGGAGAGTGACACGCGGATTTGTTTTACCGAGGTTCGGTTCTCGCAAACCTACTCCCCGTTGAGGAGGCCACAAAGGCCGGGTCTCTTTCAACCCTTCCCTCTCTCAAACGGTCCCTCGGACCGAGTGAGCTTTCCTTCTTCTCAATCAACCGGGAACAAAACTTCCCCGCAAGGGCCACCACACAATCGGTGCCTCTTGCCTTGGTTACAATTGAGTGTTGATCACAAGAGCACAAGAGAAAGAAAGAATGCGATCCAAGCGCAAGAGCTCAAAAGAACACGGCAAATCACTCTCTCTAGTCACTAGGGTTTTGTGTGGAATTGGAGAGGATTTGATCTCTTTGAATGTGTCTAGAATTGAATGCCTAGCTCTTGTAAGTGGTTGAGAAGTGGGAAAAACTTGGATGGCAATGAATGTGGGGTGGTTGGGGTATTTATAGCCCCAACCACCAAACTTGACCGTTGGCTGGAGGCTTCTGCTCGATGGCGCACCGGACAGTCCGGTGCACACCGGACAGTCCGGTGCCCCTGCCACGTCATCGTTGCCGTTGGATTCTGACCGTTGGAGCTCTGACATGTGGACCCGCCGGGGTGTCCGGTGCACACCGGACATGCACTGTTTGATGTCCGGTGCACCGGTATGGGCAGCCCTGACGTCTGCGCGCGCTGCGCGCGCATTTAATGTTGCGCAGAGAGCCGTTGGCGCCGCAGAGAGCCGTTGCTCCGCTGGCACACCGGACAGTCCGGTGCACACCGGACAGTCCGGTGAATTATAGCGGAGCGGCTGCCGCGCGAACCCGAGGCTGGCGAGTTCGGAAGGCCGAGCTTCCTTGGAGCACCGGACATGTCCGGTGCACACCGGACAGTCCGGTGAATTATAGCGCGCCGGCTTCCGAGAATTCCCGAGAGTGAAGAGTTGGAGTCTGAGTCCCCTGGTGCACCGGACAGGAACTGTTCACTGTCCGGTGGCACACCGGACAGTCCGGTGCGCCAGACCAGGGGTGCCCTCGGTTGCCCCTTTGCTCCTTTATTGAATCCAAAACTTGATCTTTTTATTGGCTGAGTGTGAACCTTTTACACCTGTATAATCTATACACTTGGGCAAACTAGTTAGTCCAAAGATTTGTGTTGGGCAATTCAACCACCAAAATTATATAGGAACTAGGTGTAAGCCTAATTCCCTTTCAATCTCCCCCTTTTTGGTGATTGATGCCAACACAAACCAAAGCAAATATAGAAGTGCATAATTGAACTAGTTTGCATAATGTAAGTGTAAAGGTTGTTTGGAATTGAGCCAATAAAACTACTTACAAGATATGCATGGAATGTTTCTTTCTTATTTAACATTTTGGACCACGTTTGCACCACATGTTTTGTTTTTGCAAATTCTTTTTGTAAATCCATTTCATAGATCTTTTGCAAATAGTCAAAGGTAAATAAATAAGAGTTTGCAGAAGCATTTTCAAGATTTGAAATTTCCTCCCCCTGTTTCAAATGCTTTTCCTTTGACTAAACAAAACTCCCCCTAAAAGAGATCCACCTCTTAGTGTTCAAGAGGGTTTTGATATACCTTTTTTTGAAAAACTACTTTCTCCCCCTTTTGAACACAATAGGATACCGAATGATAAAGACTTTTGGAAAGCACTAAGTTTTTGAATTTGGTGGTGGTGCGGTCCTTTTGCTTTGGGCTCATTTCTCCCCCTTTTTGGCATGAATCGCCAAAAACGGAATCATTAGAGCCCTTGAAGTGCAATCTTCCCCTTTGGTCATAAATAAGTGAGTTAAGATTATACCAAAGACGAAGTCCTTTTGCGTTTGAGCTTTTACTCTCTCCCCCAAGGATGAAGTCCTTTTGAAGCTCATTTCTCCCCCAAAGAAGAGAGAGTTGCTCGGAGTGGTGGCGAAGTATGAGTTACGGAGTGGAAGCCTTTGTCTTCGCCGAAGACTCCAATTCCCTTTCAATATACCTATGACTTGGTTTGAAATAAACTTGAAAACACATTAGTCATAGCATATAAAAGAGATATGATCAAAGGTATTCAAAAGAGCTATGTGTGCAAGCTTAGCAAAAGAAATTTCTAGAGTCAAGAATATTGAGCTCATGCCTAAGTCTTGTAAAAGATTGTTCATCAAGTGGCTTGGTAAAGATATCGGCTAATTGATCTTTAGTATTAATGTAAGAAATCTCGATATCCCCCTTTTGTTGGTGATCCCTAAGAAAATGATACCGAATGGCTATGTGCTTAGTGCGGCTATGCTCGACGGGATTGTCGGCCATTTTAATTGCACTCTCATTATCACATAGCAAAGGGACTTTGGTTAATTTGTAACCGTAGTCCCGCAGGGTTTGCCTCATCCAAAGCAATTGCGCGCAACAATGTCCTGCGGCAATGTACTCGGCTTCGGCGGTGGAAAGAGCGACCGAATTTTGCTTCTTTGAAGCCCAAGACACCAAGGATCTTCCCAAGAACTGGCAAGTCCCTGATGTGCTCTTCCTATTAATTTTGCACCCCGCCCAATCGGCATCCGAATAACCAATCAAATCAAATGTGGATCCCCGAGGGTACCAAAGCCCAAACTTAGGTGTATAAGCCAAATATCTCAAGATTCGTTTTACGGCCGTAAGGTGGGATTCCTTAGGGTCGGATTGGAATCTTGCACACATGCAAACGGAAAGCATAATGTCCGGTCGAGATGCACATAAATAAAGCAATGAACCAATCATCGACCGGTATACCTTTTGATCCACGGACTTACCTCCCGTGTCGAGGTCGAGATGCCCATTAGTTCCCATGGGTGTCTTGATGGGTTTGGCATCCTTCATCCCAAACTTAGCAAGAATGTCTTGAGTGTACTTCGTTTGGCTAATGAAGGTGCCCTCTTGGAGTTGCTTGACTTGGAATCCTAGAAAATACTTCAACTCCCCCATCATCGACATCTCGAATTTCTGTGTCATGATCCTACTAAACTCTTCACATGTAGACTCGTTAGTAGACCCAAATATAATATCATCAACATAAATTTGGCATACAAACAAGTCATTTTCAAGAGTTTTAGTAAAGAGTGTAGGATCGGCCTTGCCAACTTTGAAGCCATTAGCAATAAGGAAATCTCTTAGGCATTCATACCATGCTCTTGGGGCTTGCTTGAGCCCATAAAGCGCCTTAGAGAGCCTATAGACATGGTTAGGGTACTTACTGTCTTCAAAGCCGGGAGGTTGCTCAACATAGACCTCTTCCTTGATCGGTCCGTTGAGGAAGGCACTTTTCACGTCCATTTGATAGAGCTTAAAGCCATGGTAAGTAGCATAGGCCAATAATATGCGAATTGACTCAAGCCTAGCTACGGGTGCGTAGGTTTCACCGAAATCCAAACCTTCGACTTGTGAATACCCTTTGGCCACGAGTCGAGCTTTGTTCCTTGTCACCACACCATGCTCATCTTGCTTGTTGCGGAAGACCCATTTGGTTCCTACAACATTTTGGTTAGGACGTGGAACTAAATGCCATACCTCGTTCCTCGTGAAATTGTTGAGCTCCTCTTGCATTGCCACCACCCAATCCGAATCTTGGAGAGCTTCCTCTACCCTGTGTGGCTCAATAGAGGAAACAAAAGAGTAATGTTCACAAAAGTGAGCAACCCGAGATCGAGTAGTTACCCCCTTATGAATATCGCCGAGGATGGTGTCGACGGGGTGATCTCGTTGGATTGCTTGGTGGACTCTTGGGTGTGGCGGTCTTGGTTCTTCCTCATCCTCCTTGTCTTGATCATTTGTATCTCCCCCTTGATCATTGCTATCATCTTGAGGTGGCTCGTCTTCTTGATTTTGCTCTTCATCATTTTGAGCCTCATCCTCATTTTGAGTTGGTGGAGATGCTTGCATGGAGGAGGATGGTTGATCTTGTGTACTTGGAGGCTCTTCGAATTCCTTAGGACACACATCCCCGATGGACATGTTCCTTAGCGCGATGCATGGAGCCTGTTCTTCACCTATCTCATCAAGATCAACTTGCTCTACTTGAGAGCCATTAGTTTCATCAAACACAACGTCACAAGAGACTTCAACTAGTCCAGTGGACTTGTTAAAGACCCTATATGCCCTTGTGTTTGAGTCATAACCAAGTAAAAAGCCTTCTACAGTTTTAGGAGCAAATTTAGATTTTCTACCTCTTTTAATAAGAATGAAGCATTTGCTACCAAAAACTCTAAAATATGAAATGTTGGGCTTTTTACCGGTTAGGAGTTCATATGATGTCTTCTTGAGGATTCGGTGAAGATATAACCGGTTGATGGCGTAGCAGGCTGTGTTGACTGCTTCGGCCCAAAACCGGTCCGGTGTCTTGTACTCATCAAGCATGGTTCTTGCCATGTCCAATAGAGTTCGATTCTTCCTCTCTACTACACCATTTTGTTGTGGCGTGTAGGGAGAAGAGAACTCATGCTTGATGCCCTCCTCCTCAAGGAAGCCTTCTATTTGAGAGTTCTTGAACTCCGTCCCATTGTCGCTTCTAATTTTCTTGATCCTTAAGCCGAACTCATTTTGAGCTCGTCTCAAGAATCCTTTTAAGGTCTCTTGGGTCTGTGATTTTTCCTGCAAAAAGAATACCCAAGTGAAGCGAGAATAATCATCCACAATTACGAGACAATACTTACTACCGCCGATGCTTATGTAAGCGATCGGGCCGAACAAATCCATGTGTAGGAGCTCCAGTGGCCTGTCGGTAGTCATGATGTTTTTGTGTGGATGCTGAGTGCCAACTTGCTTCCCTGCTTGGCATGCGCTACAAATCCTGTCCTTCTCAAAATGAACATTGGTTAGTCCTAAAATGTGCTCTCCCTTTAGAAGCTTATGAAGATTCTTCATCCCAACATGGGCTAGTCGGCGATGCCATAGCCAACCCATATTAGTCTTAGCAACTAAGCAAGTGTCGAGTTCAGCTCTATTAAAATCTACCAAGTATAGCTGACCCTCTAACACTCCCTTAAATGCTATTGAATCATCACTTCTTCTAAAGACAGTGACACCTACATCAGTGAATAGACAGTTGTAGCCCATTTGACATAATTGGGATACGGAAAGCAAATTGTAATCTAAAGAATCTACAAGAAAAACATTGGAAATAGAATGGTCAGGAGATATAGCAATTTTACCAAGTCCTTTGACCAAACCTTGATTTCCATCCCCGAATGTGATAGCTCGTTGGGGATCTTGGTTTTTCTCATATGAGGAGAACATCCTTTTCTCCCCGGTCATGTGGTTTGTGCACCCGCTGTCGAGTATCCAACTTGTGCCCCCGGATGCATAAACCTACAAAACAAGTTTAGTTCTTTGTTTTAGGTACCCAAACGGTTTTGGGTCCTTTGGCATTAGATACAAGAACTTTGGGTACCCAAACACAAGTCTTGGAGCCCTTGTGTTTGCCCCCAACAATTTTGGCAACTACCTTGCCAGATTTGCTAGTCAACACATAAGATGCATCAAAAGTTTTAAATGAAATGGCATGATCATTTGATGCATTAATAGTTTTCTTTCTAGGCAACTTGGCATGGGTTGGTTGCCTAGATTTAGATGTCTCACCCTTATACATAAAAGCATAATTAGGGCCAGAGTGAGACTTCCTAGAATGAATTTTCTTAATCTTATTCTCAGGATACCCGGCAGGGTACAAAATGTAACCCTCGTTATCCTGAGGCATGGGAGCCTTGCCCTTAACAAAGTTAGACAAGTTCTTAGGAGGGGCATTAATTTTGACATTGTCTCCCCTTTGAAAGCCAATGCCGTCCTTAATGCCCGGGCGTCTCCCATTATAGAGCATGCTTCTAGCCAATTTAAATTTTTCATTTTCTAAGTCATGCTCTCTAATTTTAGTATTAAGTTGTGCTATGTGATCATTTTGTTTTTTAATTAAGGCAAGGTGATCATGGATAGCATCAACATTAATATCTCTACATCTAGTGCAAATGGACACATGCTCAATAGTAGATGTAGAGGGTTTGCAAGACTTTAATTCAATAACCTTAGCATGCAACAAATCATTCTTAGTTCTAAGGTCAGAAATAGTAGTATTGCAAACATCAAAATCCTTAGCCTTAGCAATTAATTTTTCATTCTCATTTCTAAGGCTAGCGATGGAAGCATTCAATTCATCAATCCTAGCAAGCAAATCAACATCATCATTTCTAGGATCAATGCAAACATGAGAATCAACCTTAGCCAACAAATTAGCATTTTCATTTCTAAGGTTGTCTAAAATCTCATGGCAAGTGCTTAGCTCACTAGATAATTTTTCACATTTTTCTCTTTCTAGAGCATAAGCATTTTTAACCTTAACATGTTTCTTGTTTTCCTTGATTAGGAAGTCCTCTTGGGAGTCCAAGAGATCATCCTTTTCATGGATAGCACTAATTAGCTCATTTAATTTTTCTTTTTGTTCCATGTTAAGGTTGGCAAAAAGAATACGCAAGTTATCCTCCTCATTTTTATCATCCTCATCACTGGATGTTTCATATTTAGTGGAGGACTTTGATTTTACCTTCTTTTTGCCGTCCTTGGCCATGAGGCACTTGTGGCCGACGTTGGGGAAGAGGAGGCCTTTGGTGACGGCGATGTTGGCGGCGTCCTCGTCGTCGGAGGAGTCGCTTGAGCTTTCGTCGGAGTCCCACTCCCGACAAACATGGGCATCGCCGCCCTTCTTCTTGTAGTACTTCTTCTTCTCCTTCCTCTTGCCTTTCTTGTCGTTGTCCCTGTCACTATCACTTGATAATGGACATTTAGCAATAAAGTGACCGGGCTTACCACACTTGTAGCAAACCTTCTTGGAACGGGATTTGTAGTCCTTCCCCTTCCGTTGCTTGAGGATTTGCCGGAAGCTTTTGATGATTAGGGCCATCTCCTCGTTGTCGAGCTTGGAGGCGTCAATTGGTTGTCTACTTGGTGTAGACTCCTCCTTCTTCTCCTCCGTTGCCTTGAAGGCCACGGGTTGCGCCTCGGATGTGGAAGGCTCATCAAGCTCGTTGATCTTCTTGGAGCCCTTAATCATGCATTCAAAACTAACAAAATTCCCGATGACTTCTTCGGGGGTCATTTGTGTATATCTAGGATTGCCACGAATTAATTGTACTTGAGTAGGGTTAAGGAAAATAAGGGCTCTCAGAATAACCTTAACCACTTCGTGGTCATCCCATTTTGTGCTCCCGAGGTTGCGCACTTGGTTCACCAAGGTCTTGAGCCGGTTGTACATGTCTTGTGGCTCCTCCCCTTGGCGAAGACGGAAGCGACCGAGCTCCCCCTCGATCGTTTCCCGCTTGGTGATCTTGGTGAGTTCATCACCCTCATGCGCCGTCTTGAGTAGGTCCCAAATCTCCTTGGCGTTCTTCAACCCTTGTACTTTGTTGTATTCCTCCTTGCTTAAAGAGGCAAGGAGAATGGTTGTGGCTTGAGAGTTGAAGTGCTCGATTTGGGCCACTTCGTCCGTGTCGTAGTCCTCATCCCCTACGGATGGTACCTGTACACCATACTCAACAACATCCCATAATCTTTTGTGGAGAGAGGTTAGATGAAATCGCATCAAATTACTCCACATAGCATAATCTTCACCATTAAAAGTTGGTGGTTTGCCTAATGGGACGGAAAGTAAAGGTGTATGTTTAGGAACGCGAGGGTAGCGTAGGGGGATCTTACTATACTTCTTACGCTCTTGGCGTTTAGAAGTGACGGACGCCGCGTCGGAGCCGGAGGTGGAGGTCGATGAAGTGTCGGTCTCGTAGAAGACCACCTTCCTCATCCTTTTGTGCTTGTCCCCACTCCGATGCGGCTTGTGAGAAGATTTTTCCTTCTTCTCCTTATGGTGAGAAGAGGAAGATCTTTTCTCCTTCCGCTTGGAGGATTTCTTCTTCTTCTCTCTTCTCTTGGTGCGGGACTCTTCCGATGAAGTGCTCCCTTGGCTTGTAGTGGGCTTGTCGTCGCCGGTCTCCATCTCCCTCTTGGTGTGATCTCCCGACATCACTTCGAGCGGTTAGGCTCTAATGAAGCACCGGGCTTTGATACCAATTGATAGTCGCCTAGAGGGGGGGGTGAATAGGGCGAAAATGAAATTTACAAAAATAATCACAACTACAAGCCGGGTTAGCGTTAGAATTATAAACGAGTCCGCGAGAGAGGGTGCAAAACAAATCGCAAGCAAATAAGGAGAGTGACACGCGGATTTGTTTTACCGAGGTTCGGTTCTCGCAAACCTACTCCCCGTTGAGGAGGCCACAAAGGCCGGGTCTCTTTCAACCCTTCCCTCTCTCAAACGGTCCCTCGGACCGAGTGAGCTTTCCTTCTTCTCAATCAACCGGGAACAAAACTTCCCCGCAAGGGCCACCACACAATCGGTGCCTCTTGCCTTGGTTACAATTGAGTGTTGATCACAAGAGCACAAGAGAAAGAAAGAATGCGATCCAAGCGCAAGAGCTCAAAAGAACACGGCAAATCACTCTCTCTAGTCACTAGGGTTTTGTGTGGAATTGGAGAGGATTTGATCTCTTTGAATGTGTCTAGAATTGAATGCCTAGCTCTTGTAAGTGGTTGAGAAGTGGGAAAAACTTGGATGGCAATGAATGTGGGGTGGTTGGGGTATTTATAGCCCCAACCACCAAACTTGACCGTTGGCTGGAGGCTTCTGCTCGATGGCGCACCGGACAGTCCGGTGCACACCGGACAGTCCGGTGCCCCTGCCACGTCATCGTTGCCGTTGGATTCTGACCGTTGGAGCTCTGACATGTGGACCCGCCGGGGTGTCCGGTGCACACCGGACATGCACTGTTTGATGTCCGGTGCACCGGTATGGGCAGCCCTGACGTCTGCGCGCGCTGCGCGCGCATTTAATGTTGCGCAGAGAGCCGTTGGCGCCGCAGAGAGCCGTTGCTCCGCTGGCACACCGGACAGTCCGGTGCACACCGGACAGTCCGGTGAATTATAGCGGAGCGGCTGCCGCGCGAACCCGAGGCTGGCGAGTTCGGAAGGCCGAGCTTCCTTGGAGCACCGGACATGTCCGGTGCACACCGGACAGTCCGGTGAATTATAGCGCGCCGGCTTCCGAGAATTCCCGAGAGTGAAGAGTTGGAGTCTGAGTCCCCTGGTGCACCGGACAGGAACTGTTCACTGTCCGGTGGCACACCGGACAGTCCGGTGCGCCAGACCAGGGGTGCCCTCGGTTGCCCCTTTGCTCCTTTATTGAATCCAAAACTTGATCTTTTTATTGGCTGAGTGTGAACCTTTTACACCTGTATAATCTATACACTTGGGCAAACTAGTTAGTCCAAAGATTTGTGTTGGGCAATTCAACCACCAAAATTATATAGGAACTAGGTGTAAGCCTAATTCCCTTTCACAATCACTCAATCAACAGTGTGTAAAAGGGAGCTATAGTTTGTGGACGGGCTGGGAAGATAAAACAATGGAAGAGGATGTGTGTTGGAAAGCTGAAATGCGAACAGATGGTTGGGAGAAGTCCAAGAGTCACTAGACAACCCCATTAAAAGCATGTTGTGAGAATTGAAGCGTTGAGTCGTGAACATCTAAAGTGGCCTAATTCTTTAGTATTGTGAGCACTAGTACGTTGAAGCAATAGAGTCATGAACATTAAAAGCCCAAGTCTATAGACTTAAGGGCTGCTTGGCTAGCCTGAGTACTCGTTCAGAAAGATGAATCATATTACTACAATGAAACCAAACTATTCTTGCAAATACAGGTGGAGAGTCTTATGTGCTTGAGTCAAGGAATTGACCAAATAAGCCTCGAGGCATAGAGAAAATAAAGAGGATTATAGAGAATCTAGACCTATTAATAGTTTGGCCATTAATAGTTTGGTTATTTGATCATTAACCAAACTATTAATGACTAAATAAGCCTGAGTCAAGGAATCGACCAAATAACCAAACTATTAATGATATATACCAAGACTATCATACAATTAGTCAACAAAGAAAGTCATGGCATCTGGGCCTATGGGCTCGACCGAGATGCCCAAGGGCTTAACCCACATGCCAAACAAAGACTACTACACAAAAGGGTGTCCTCAAAAGATCAAGATGGTAAGATCTCACTAGATTGGGCAACTTGGTTAATTTGTTGTAAATAAGGGAAAATATCTTGTATTGATTAACGTAGAACTTATGATAACTTGGAAAAGGACAGTTATATTGTGTAGTTATCCTTGTTTGGTAACTTACCTAGATACGCTCTTTGTAACCGACTCAAACATGTAACTGCCATATCTTTGTGGACTATAAAAGGAGGATCGGGGTGCCCTAGGAGGACAAATCATCAGATTGTAAGAAATAGACACCAACACACATGATGTAGGGTATTATCTTGTATTTAGAGCCCAAACATGTCTAATTTTTTGTGTGTCTCCTTGTGTCTTTACCTTTAGTTCTTGGTTTCATGACCTGCCTTATAAATCCACTGCTAATATAATCCTCGACACTTGGCATATTTCTATTGACCTATAAATTTCCCATATTTTGTGTGGAGCCAATTAAATGTTTTAAGTCTCCAAGTTTCTTTATTTGGAATCAGATACATAGATTCTCTCTAATCCTCTTTATTTTCTCTATGCCATCTCATGTAGTGACCAAGTTGTCAACATAAACTAGAACTTTTGCTTGCCTTCCTTCTTTAAACTTCACAAATAAACTAGAATTTGATGGACCAACTTTAAAATTAGTTTGTATAAGGAACTCATCGATATTTTTGTACCATGCCCTTGGGACTTACTTCAAGCCATAGGGAGCCCTTTTCAATTTGTTGACATATTTTAGAGGTATCTTACTCTGAAAGTCTTTTGGTCCCTCCATATATATATCTCCTTATCAAGTTCATAATTTATGAATGAATTCTTAACAACCATCTACCATAGTCTCCATGACTTACATGTAGCTATCGTAAGTAATGCTCGAGTAGTTGTGTTTTTTGCAACTATACTAAAGGTTTCTACCATAGTCTCCATGACTTACCATCTACTAATGCTTGTCCAAAACGAGCTATCTAGAACTTGGGTTCGGTGCATCACCTGACTCGGTCCGGCGTGGCAAGTCATCCATGCCCCAAAAATAGGCTCTCTACAACTTTAGTCCGGTGAACCAACCACCTGAGTCCACTAAACACCTTCCCTAGAACTATGGTCTTGTGCACCACTGGACCTGGTCTGGTGCTCCTAGAATAGTCAGACAAATTCATGTTAGGCTCTCTTCTCTTGTCTTCATTTGGTTATACTCTTGATCACTTCTATGATTTTAAAAAATATATCCTTACTCCATCCAACCACTCAACTCAATTTCTCAGTTTCTTGGAACACCATTCTGCATATCTAGTGATTCTAACCAATCTCGGGTGTTCCAAAATGTTCCTAGGGCCTTTTAGAACTTATTCAAACACTCAAACCACTCAAGGTTCCTTTCTTCCAAATTATGCCCTTTCTAACTGAGTTTTGAGTTGTATCTCACATTTAATCCTCTATACTCATTCTTATGAACCCGCAACCAACCACTCAGTGGACCCGTTAGTTTATTAAGTTGTGATGTTCATCAAACATCAAAACCAATATAGAGATGGCTTGAAGCCCATTTCCCTTTCAACCATCATGATGAGTCTTTACTTTGTATACACAGTTGGAAGAGATTAGCCAGCTAATAGCGGCTATTTAGCCGGCTATAGCCTTTGAGGAGGTCTGGAGCTAAGAGATGCACTATTTAGCGCTGATCAAAATTAGCCGCTAATAGCCTTATTTAGCCCACTAAATACTCAACATTAGCTCGATTTAGCTGTTAAACATGCAATCTTTTTTACTGGCTGAGCCTTTGAAACATTGAGGCCCGAAAACAAATGTGGGCAGGCTCTTTAACTCAATGTTTGTTAGGTAGTGGTTAAATGTCTTTTACATGTGTCATTGAACGTTGAATTTGCATGTATGTTGATTTATTATTGAACATTTGAACTACTATTTTGAACTGTTAGATTCAAATATTGAATATTTAAACTATCTATAAAGTTATGTCATGTTTATTCCAAAAACCCGCTAAATGGATTAGCTCGCAGCTATAGCCGGCTATAGCCTTTATAGCTTACCCAAAAGCTGGCCGCTAAGGCCCTTAGCCGGACATTTAAAACAGTGGATTAGACACACATCTTTAAGTTGTAGCACTAAATCCCATGTTTGATTGTCATTTAGTGCCTTAATCTCTTCCTCTATTGCATTATGTCACTCTAAACTTTTTTATGCGTCCTCATATGAAGATGGCTGAATTGGTACATACTTGTAATTGATGAGAGTGGTACAAGATATCTTGGAGGTGGCCGAACTTTCCTTGTTATCCTCTGCAATCCTTGGATAGGTTTTGGAATCTTCACCTATGGAGGTTTAGGTTCTTTTTGGACTGACTAATGTAAATTTACCTTTTTTACTTGTAGGGTAAGAATATCCTTTTTCTCTTATTTAATTTCTTTTGGAACCTCCTCCAAGCTATGAGGTTCTAGTAATTCAGCATTCTCAAGGGACCACCAGGTTCAAGCTCCAAACACCACATTTCTTGAGGTGGGGCACTTCCCTATGGTTGGATGACAAAACCTCCAATGTTTTCATGCATTGTCATAGCCAACAAAGATACATTGAATTGCCTTCTTCTCGAATTTGATTTGCAGGTGACCCTTTACAAAGGCATAACACATTCATCCAAATACTTTGCGATGGCTCATTATTGGCTTCTCTCACCACAACATCTCATAAGGTGACTTGAATACCAACATAGATTGGAGAAGCCTATTAATGACATAGGCTATTTTTCTCATATACTTGGCCTACAACCTTCTATTTACATTCTTAGCATGGAGCATACTTTGATAAGTTTCTACAGGATGTTGATTTTTATGCTCTACTAGTCCATTTTGTTGTGGAGTATGAGGGAATGTCATTTTCCATCTTATATTATTTTTCTTAAGATAGGTAGTGAAATCATTTTAGAGATGTTTTTTCCTATTATTTGTCCAATAACACTAAAACTTTCATGTTTAGCCCAATTTCTATCTTATCCTTGAGCATCTTAAATTTTCAAAATGTCTTTGACTTCTCTTTCATAAAATAAATGCAAATGCACGTTGACAAGTTATCCATAAAAGTCACCATATACCTCATACCTTCAAGAGATATTTGCTTTACTAGGACAAAAGACATGTGTATAAATCTACCAATGTCTCGGGTTGATACAATGACTCCTTATATGGTAACTAATGAGCCTTACCATACTAACACATGACAACTAGCACTAGCTGATCAATTTGGAAGTCAATTTGAGAAAACCACTTCAATACTTGCTTTTGCACCATTTTCTTCAACTAGCTATAATTGACAAGTCCAAAGCAGACATGCTAAAGGTCCATGGTCTCACAAAAGGAGGCTCAACAGAGAGTACATAAACTAATTGTCTCTTCTTTTCTTCCAAGATACTTAACTCTCTCAAATATAACACACCTTATAATCTGAATATAACATATTTTCATTTCTCTATCAATTGAGAGACTGATAGAAGATTTTTCTTCAATTTGAATACATGATATACTTTATCGAATTTGATTCGATGGAAACCATATTTTGGAATGATTACCTTTCCAACACGAGAATAAATAATCTTGAATTGTCGATCATCAATAGTTTTCCTTTCCCTTATAGTCGGTCATCTCCTCCAAATTCTTGTCATAATTGGTCATGTGATTAGAGCTGATAGAATAAATAATCCAATTTTCGTTGTAGTTAATTTTTGGACCATTTATTGCTGCAAAAGAAGGGACCTCTATATCCTATTCTAAGTCATTTGCTTATACTCTTGAGAAAACCAAGATCCAGTATCCCAATCGCTTTTATTATTAGATGTTTTTTTCAAAATTTCCTTCAAAATTCACTTTTGGAAGTCAACATTCTTGAGCAAAATGACCATTCTTACCACATAGTTTTTTTATTCAACTCTTTCTCTTGCTCCCCTGAAGGACTTTTTGTTTTGTATGATACTTGTCACCTTCTACCTATTTTGGCTTGGGTATTTGCTGTCTCCTAAATGACTCTTCCTTTATTATGAGGTCTTATATTCTTTCTTTACTATGATGTTGCCCATTTCCTTGGCTAACTCCTCTTGGTTAACTAATAAATTCTCCAACTCGACTAAAGGTGGTTGAGTTGGGCAACCACTCACACCAACAACAAACCCATTATATTCAGGTTTAAGGCTATCATTGATCATTTCCTCTTGCTCCAGCTAACATTTCTCTTGGGAAATAAATTTAACATAGGAAAGTATTGACTTATAGTCATGGTCACTTGAGAGATATCCGATAAATCATTCTATAGGAGTTATACATGCAACTCATTTTCTTAGAGAATAGTTCCTCTAAAGTCGATGATATTGTCATTGAGAGCACCTAGGAGGTGAATAGGTGATCCAGCACCGATAGCTTAAAATAACTTAAACTTGGTCTAAAAACAAAGTTAGAGTAAGCTAAAACCAAGTTTGAATGGAGAAGATGATAGAAAAGTTTCCTTTACTTGATCGCTCTTCCAAGGTATGGAAGATTCTAAGAGCAATATTCCAAGTGACTCAAGAGAACTTAGGAAGAAGAAGAAATCACAATAAAGTAAATGAGACAAGAGACAATGATTTTTATCTCGTGGTTCGACCAAATCCTACCTCCACGTTGTGGTGTCCTCCTTTGGGCAAGGGTTGCAATCAAGTCCTCTCAAGTGATCCAAAGATCAAACTTGAGTGCCACAGTTCTTCCTTATATCACGTATTCAGGTTTGTGAGGAATCTCCACAAGTTGGAGTCTTTCACAACCTTACAAATGATCAAAATCACAACTCAAAGTAAGGGAGGGAGATAGAGTACACACACAAGAGCATAATGCAGCAACACATGCAAGAATCACAAAGAAATAAGCGCATGGACACAAGATCACTGAAACATCACAGAACTCATGCTCAGATCTCAATAAAAAATAACTAGCAGGCATGGTCGTAGCGTGTCAGTGTTGTGTAGCTCTTGGAGTGCTTGAGTATCAGTTGGAGGCTCTTAGGGGTCTATTTTATAGCCTCAAGGGGCCTAGGAGCCGTTGCCTCCTCCATATGAAAGTCCCAAAAACTTCCTATATGTGGGCGCACCGGACCAGTCGGTGCACCATCGAAATGGGTCCATGTGCCCCTAGTCCGGGATCTAATTGGCCACCTTCCTTAGATGACGGGCATGGGACCGATCCGATGATGTCAGCTAGCCGTTGGTCCTCTGGGCACCATTGGAGGCGGTCCGGTGGCACACCGGACCGACTCCTATTCACGGCCCGATGATTTTTAAAGAAAAATCCCGAGAGTGAACTAATCAACCTGTTTATCTATGTTATTACCATAAAAATACCAAGTCGCCTGAGAGACATCATATTCATCATCATAAAATCATCAAATGGAATGCATAATATATTACAGTGGTCGACATAAAAAATAATCATGGAAGGCATAACACATGGATTAGATGAGGTGGTCGCTGGAGGATGCCCCAAAGACACCGGATCGGAGAATGTCGTCGTTAGAGGATGCCCGAGGCACACCAGATTGGAGGAGCTCAACAAGGAGTAGTTGGAGGTAGGAGGATGTCACTGTCGCACACACATCTGGGGGCCATCACTGCCATGCGCGCTTTGGGGAGCTACCGTCGTCGCGCCGCATGCGCCTCTCGAGGTCACGAACGTCAATCGTGGCTCCCGAGGCCGCACCGTCGCTCGCGCCTTCAGGGCCGCCATCGTCGCTTGCACCTCGGAGGGCATCGCCAACGCCGGGTGCGCGCATCAGGGAACCACCATCGTCGTGCGTGCCTTTGGCTGCCGTGCAGCATGTGCCTCTGGTCGCACGCGCCTCGTGGGGCCGCCGTCGCCACTCGCACCTTAGAGGGCATCACCGCTGCCGGGTGCGCGCATCTGCCACCGCCGCGCGAGGGGGCCCTGTCGCTCGTGTGTCGGGGTGGGGACATCAAAAACTAAACCCTAGTGGCCTGGGCTCCTTTTATAGACGACTGAACCTCGTGCGGTTGAACCGAATAGCAACGTTGGGCTAGGGCTTCCTCCAAGCTATTGGAAGAACAGGGCTCCTAATATACACTATTGAGCATCATTTGTGATACTAGGTACGGCCGAACATTTGCCCCTAGGTGCGGACGGTTCACAATTAGATCAGATTAGGCGTAATTAACATGTTTTCCACGCGTGTTTATCCATCTAAACCCGCAGATTATGTTGGGGAACTCCTAGGAACGGATCCAGACATCCCTTATATATATGAAGGGGTACTGTCGACTGCTGGCACCATCAATCAAATCAATCAACCTATTTATCAATATCTTTACTTTCTTACCATAGGGGTAGCCACTAATGTAGTCTTCTTCATCTTAATCTTTCACCTCCCTGCAACTCGACGTTGTCTAGAGATGTCTTGGGTGACCTGCCGTTTCTAAGACAAACCCTAAGATTTCTCCTCCTTGACGAAGTCACTCACGGGGGCAAGATCTAGGTGTTGTTGGCGAACACCGCCAGTCTTATGCACACGTGGACCGTCCGGCTCAGCGCAGGGAACCCATTCATGCTGTTAGATCGCGGACCATCTTATCTTAGACCGCGGATTGTCTGCGCCGGCACCCGCCAAGGGGAACAACTCGCGCCCATATGTGTGTGTGTTTTTAGAAAGTCACAATGCAAAAAGCGTGTAGGTCAATTATAGCCAATGTCAGAGACACGGAGTACAAGAAACCCAGATTGTGTTCGCAACGTACGCGATCCTTTCCTTCCGGGCCTTTCGTGCTCAACTCAGCTGCTCCAATCCGAGCATTGTCTGCGCTGCCTCCGTTTCCGTGCACCGGACTCGACGGCTCTGCGGCTCACGAGTCAGCAGTTGCGCTGAGGATTGGAACCGTATCGGTCGCCTCGCCTGTCGTCCATGGGTCCATGAGCCATGACAAACACAGCAGCACCGCACCGCGCTCTGGGGCTGGGGGACGGCAAGCGGCGACGCATGGGGTGCGCCCGCGTCGGGTTACGTCGGACAGGACGGCGCGCGAGGGGGTCGTGGCGACCGACCGCCCGGCCCCGTGGTTTTCCGTGTGAGATCGCTCCACCTCCAGCCTCCAGGCCGGCCGGCCCGATCACGTGAAATCTCGCGGTCGCGGATGCTGACGCCTCTAGTGTTGGCCGGCGAGCGAGAGTTCGCCGGCCGTCGTCCCGCGCGCGCGTACGTGCGTGTGAACTGTGTGTGTCCGTTCTTGTTGGCTTTTGTCGGTTCCACTTTTCCCGTTGGCGTGTGGTCGCACTGGCCACTTCTGATGACGCGACGTCGTCTCGTTGCGCCGCTAACGTGGCGTGCCTGTCATTCGCGTGACGAGGGCGGTGTTTTACATACACGTACGTAGCGGCGAGCGCGTGAGTGAGTGTGAGTGAGGTGCAAGGCTGCTGGACCGTACCTGGACGTCAGGTAATTTGGTCAAGGGCATGGCAGCTAAGCATTATTTGTTTTTTTTTGTTTTGTTTTGTTTCTGATGACCTTTTTCTTTTCCAATGATCAAGATGTCTACACAAAGATGCATAGACTGATAAGCGATGTGATGTCATACTGAACGTACGTGTATTTTTGTAGCGTAGTGTCTAACTAACTCTGACAAAGACGGACGACTTTTTACTGGATGCTGGCCAACTGTATGCGTGTAGCTAGGCTGTAGCGAAACACGCGTATACGTATATCTATCGATCTCTACGGCGCCGTGCCCGGAAACTCCACGCGTACTGACTGATGCCATCCTTGATCAGCCATTGTTTGTTACACTTGCGCACAAAAAGGAACTTTCTTTTTGCATGACAAGGGTTATTTTGCGTACAGTTTGCTGTCTTTTCGTTTCTGCTGCATATAACACATAGTATGACCACATTTGATGAATCTCTATATATCTTTTATAAATCTATATAAACCTATATATATCTATGTCTCCTGTATACATTATATTATCTATATAAACCTATATCTATTTCTATATATCTCCTATATAGAGTATATCTATATCAGCAAGAGTGAAAATTTCTCCTTATTTTTCATTTCATTTCAAAGTACCCAAAGTCTTTTGTGTTACATATATGACTACAACCTTACTTCATATATACAAGAACAACTCACGCGTCAAGCCTCATGCGACGATTATTCAAAATTTGAATCTAACAAGACACATGTCAGTTTCTGTCGTAACGGTTCGAGCACGTCACGGATCAGCTAGAGCTCGAACAGCTATTGTTGTGTGCAGAGATTCGATCATCCAACCCAGAGCGATAACTGAAGCACACTGTAGGATGCTGAAAGTGTAACCCGCGTGCATTTGCATTGTCATCACGTACGTTTTCCGAGAGTTACTGTCCTTTTAGCATGAATCTATACCACCTCGTCACCACATCAGCTTTTTTTATAAATTGCTATATGAAACATGGCGTTTTACTTGGAAAAAAAAATCACGCAACACATAATTTAAGGGGGGAAATTCATAATTCAAAGAAATTAAATTAAATATAAAAAATCACATAGTTCGTACTTCGTACAATCAAAACTACCCATCGTCTTCTAACTATTTAAGACTAAATTATTTTTAGGTCAAATTTCAGGTTATATTAGTCACGAGTTTACCTAGACTATCCATTACACTGTATCTAGCAATAACCTATATGGCCAAAAAAATGTTTTACACTGTAGACTGCTCTGCACTGTTCGTAGAATGAATTTTGAATATAGGGGATTGTTTGGTTGTGTCTTCACTGAAGCTGCCTGGTCCAGACAACAATCTCAGGCGACCGTTTTCAGCAGGTTCCTGGGTCAGGATTGATTGTCATGGAGGCAGCTGCCTGAGAGAGCACGATCCAAATAAGCTCTGGGTATGCTTAGATCCGCCCCGCACATACATGCAGCGCCTGACAGCGCAGCTCCGGTGTATAGGCCCAAATCGAACGCGGCACACAGTCGAACCATCGGTGTCAGAACAAAAACGAACTCCAAACTTAGGTACCGTTTGGTTTTCAAAATGTTATGTAAATGGTAACGGTAATGATTTGCATTCGATTACGAGCGGTAACAAATTTAAATAAGCTGGTATCAATTTCTAGTGTGGTATCCGATTACGATTGACTTAAACAAATATGATCTAACGTTATTTTTATCTATTACATTACAAATATATGAACCAAACAGTGTCTTGATTCGACTAGTGGGAATAAAATGAAATCAGTAGGGAGATGAGAGAACACGATAAGCGAAGGGGAGGCCAGGCTGGGAGCTCTCGGGCGGAGACAGCAGGATAGCCAGGAAAAAAAAACGGTATTTCACTGGAACTAGCTAGGAACCACTCACACCGGAGCTAGCTAGCGAACCGTCAAACACAGAAGCGAACTCTCTCACGCTCGGTTCAATCTGTACACTAGAGCTGCTCTGGTTAGGCTACAGCTGGCGGATGGATGACAAGCACTTCTCTCAGCTTCGGCAACGGCACTGATCCCTTTCGCTGATAGGCCGGTCCATTTCCAGGTTTTGGCCAGCAGTTAGCTCTAGCTAGCGCGTAGGTTAGGCAACAACTAATAAAAGATTCTTGACCTCTGCCTGTTCTTCTGCATCAGTCCTAGGTTGGTGTGTGTAGCTGATGTGTATTGGTTCGTGCTTTCGGTGCATGGTATGCCCAGCTGTGATACTAGCCCTACTAGAAATGGACCAAACATGCATGCACGTGGAGTCCTCGGTGCCGGTTCCATTCCTTGTGAGCGGCGCCGGTGCAGTTTATAACTGTAGCGCGTGCAGACATCTATCATAACGGAATAGTGTAATGAAATCAGGCTGTGGCGCTATATTGATACCACCGCCTGTGCTACAGTGGCAATATATATATTGATGCTACACAGTGACAGTGATATTGATGAAGATATTCACAATAATAGGATTAAAACAGAGTGGCGATGAAGTGATGTTAAGCTCTGACATTCTATATGACAAAAGGGTACCATAGCAGCTAAAAGACAAATTTATTGGACGACGATTAGACCTACTATGTTGTATGTTGCAGAATATTAATCTACAAAAGCACAACATTTCAACAAATAAGTGATGCAGAAATACGTACATTGCTTGGATTTATAAATTCCAAATGCATATTTGAGCGTCTTGGAGGGATTGAAAAGTTCAGACTAAGGGCGTGTTTGGACTGGCTCCAGGTTCCAGCTCCAGCGTGGTGCTGTAGTTTATAATATCAATTTAAATAGTTTTATCAATATATTTAGTCTAAATAATAAACAAAATGACTTGTCTACATGTCTTCTAAAGGTTTACAACTTCAGCTCCATAATTTTCTGGAGCACCTAATGATTTGCTCCACCAAATTTCCTAGAGTTGGAGCTACCCCAAAGAGGGCCCAAATGTGGATTGGAGCTAAGGTTGAGCTAGAATTGGAATCTAAGTTTGAGAATTCAGAAATATGAAGAACTATGACTTAGACTCGTTAGACAGACTCTAGATATATTTGTCTAAGTCATAGAAGTGCTCATGAACACAGCCAAACCAAGACAAAAGAGAAAAGCCCAAAAATAACATAAGTATGTTGCTCTGCAACGCATCAGACCAAGTCTGGTGTGCGTTGGACCAGTCCGATGGGTCACCAGACCGGTTATATAGAGAGGCATTTTCTTGGGTTTGTGCGGTTGGTGCACCGAACCAGTCCGATGGTGCAGTGATACATTTACATAGAGAGGTTGTTTTGAAGAGTTGAAGACCCTAGCGCACGAGACTAAGTCCGGTGAGCATCGGACCTATCAGAATTCAATAATCGACTTCAAGATTTAATGACTAGCTGATGTGGCAGCACACGTGGCGGGGTCGGGTGGCGCACCAGACCGGCCTAGTGCAATTAACAAGATAACTTTCCATCGGAACGGTCACTTGGAATAGTAGTATGCTAGGTGTTCGGTGTGCACCAAAACTGTACTATAGGCGATCCAGCGCACCCACAGAAAGTGCAGTAATTGGGGTTTGTCCCCATTGACTATTTGGGTGGTTGGGGCTACAAATACGCACCAAACATCCCATTCAATACATAAGAGTTGAGTATTCATTACTACATTCAATAGCAACACTCCCAAAGTGGTCAAGCCTCCCAAGTGCCCATAGAGAGTGATTTGAGCATTGAGATAGCCATAGTGCCTTGTGAGAGAGCAATAGAGAAGAGTGTGCATTGTGATCTTGTGCCTAGAGTTTTGACTCCCATCCATTGTATAGCTAGCGAGAGACTTCGACATGTGAAGTACCTTGTGGAGACTTAGGTCTGTCAATCAAGGAAAGCGAAAGGAATCAAGCTTGATCTTTGGAATCGCTTGAGAGGTTTGAGAGAGACCTGGTCCTTTAAGACACATCAATGAATATGTAGGATTCGTTTGGAAATCAAACTTCGATAAACAAATTGACTTGTTCTTTGTGTTTGTTCTTTGCGATTTGTTTTCCCTCTTTCTCTCTAAGTTCTCTTGCGTTAATTTCTATTCTAATCATCTTGTGTTGCAACCAAATCTATTATGCATTCATTAGAGCAACATGTTGCAATAAAAACTCCTCTCATCAACCTTGATTAGTGATTATTTCACCTCTTGTTCTAACCGACTAATTTGGGATCTAGTTTTGTTTGAAGTAATCAAATTTCAGGTTTCAACTATTCACCCCCTCTCTAGGCGACTATCAGTTGACATGGGAAGAAGTAGCAAAAGGAGACTTGAAAGGATGAGATATACCCAAAGATTTAGCCTTGAATTGGGTGCATTAGGATATTCCATACACTACCCTTGGGACATCATCTGTCACAACAACGATTGTCGTTGTGCCACCTATGCAAACAGTGTTCACCAGCTAGCTCACTAAGGTTCCACCTATGGTTATTGCCCCTTTAGCACCAAAGCCTCCAACTTCAGAAACACATGTGATCGGGACCACTGAACCATTATATTCTTCAACGGCATTGATAGATCCCTCATGTTACATCAGACGGTCAATTAGCACCTAAGATAGAAACAACTCCTTCAGGATAGATGACTACTTCTCACATTCTGATGAGGATGCCCTGCTTACACAGTTTGAGTTCACACCTCACCCTCTAGTACCTGGTACAACTGCATCTTCTCCTCCTCAATACCCTTAGGTTTTGGCGATTTTTGGTGCTTGATGATGAAAGTATGTGGGAAGGGGAGCATGTATACATGGGGAGTGTGAGAGATAGGGGAGTTATGAATGAGACACACACTTGATTCTTGTTTGCCAAATGTTTTATATGTGACACTCTCATATGTTCTTACTTTCATAGGCTCTTGGTTTGTATTATACAATCCATGTTATTGCATATGGGTGTGATGATGTGACATGTCCCATTTTTATTTAGTCTCCAATAACATGTCACATATGCTTGTTTATGATTCCTTATTTTATATTTATTGCAAACAATATTACTATTTCATGTACATGAGCTTAACATCTTTAGTTATATGAACTTATACCAAACATCTTTTTTATTTCATCGCTAAATGTCCATATAAACAATGTTCCTTTTAAAACCTCAAGTTTTCCCACATAGGTAGGTTACCATCAATCATCAAAAAAGGAAGACTACAAGCATTTAAGTCCTAGTTTGGCTTTGTTGATTAATGACAACGTAAGATTATTATGACTATGTGTATTTTGTATAAATAAGGTAAGTTAGGTCAAAATAATGCAATATAATTGGGTTTATGAGGTATTCATGCCCTTATTAATGGAGATCAATGGTTGGTTTTTAAAGGAATGGACAAAATGGTTAAGTATCAGCTAGTTCTAAGTGTCAATGGAGTTTTTGGATACTTAGAGTAGTGATAGGAACTTTATTTTACTTTAGTCATACTATAAATAGGGACATGAGATGGGTAAGTTGACCTAGGTGAGTCTAAGTAGATGTGGGGGTGCACAATTTATTAAAACTAGTTCTAGGTAAACACAAGAGACCCCGTAAAAAGTTTGGAAGAAAAACCAACTCTAAAATGATTGAAAAGATCAAGTTGGACAGTATGTAGTAGCACCAGACATATCTGATGCTTCAGTAGATAGAACACTAGATGTGAGAGTGCCCTATAGCGTTTTAGAGTTACACGTGTGTGCCCGATGTGCACCGAGTATAATGCACCAAATATGGCACCTAAAAAGCTTACATTGAGTGCCCTTAGATAGTTTGTACTCACCGGTATATCTGGTGTTTCTCTAGATAGGGTAAACAGAGATCATGTAAATTATGTTGAGAGGCCGAGAGCTCACAAAACATGTATGATATCCACCATTCATGGCACTAGACATGGTACTCAAAGAGGTCTATAACTATGCAATTGAAGACTGTACTCATTGGACATGTCTGATGTGGCATAGATGTTTCCACTAGATGCCACGTATAGTAACAACCAGCTTAGAAACTAGCCATTAGAGAGGAACCATTGTGTCTAGTGTAGTGAAAAAATAGGTATTGGTACATCTATTGTCGTTAAAATTGTTTAGTGGAGTTGTGATGGCTAGTTCCATCCATGGGGCTATTTATACCCTGCAACTCACCTTCTTTAGGTATCTTACCCCTTCCAATAGCTGAATAATTCACTTGAGAGTGAGGAAGACCCTTTGCATAGTGAAGATTTTAGAGAAGTTATAACTACAAGATTAGTGACCTCATTAGTTCTTAGAGACTAACTTGTGTGCAATCATCACCCTAATTAGAATTGGCTTGGTCAAGTGAGAGTCCAATACTTGTTACTCTTAGAGATCAGTATCACATAGAAGGCTAGGTGGTGATCGGGATTGTGATGATCACCTAAAGAGCTTGTGGGTGACTTGTCTTAGGTTTTGTACACGATTGTGAGCAGTTCACCATAACGGAGAGGTGAAAAACTAGCTCATAGAACCACTTAGTCATTACATGGACTAAGAGAGAGTGATACCCTTACGTGAGTGCCTAACGAGGAATACAAGGGAGTGTCGATTCTCTGAGACCTCGGCATACTATACAAATTTATATTTGACCAATTTACTTTAAGCATTTACTTCTTAGAATTACCATGCTAGTGTAGGGTTGGAAATTGGAATGCAAAACTCTTTATCACATATTAGACACTTGGGTGAAGTTTGGCTTAGAATTAGGATTTAATTTAAGTAAGATTTTTAGAGAAGACAAATTCACCACCTTGGGTATTTTAATCCTTCCAACATCGTCAGCACTAAAGTGGAGGCATCAGTGAGCCTGCCAAGACGATAATTATTGAGACAAACCATTATGCTTGGTGGTTGCCTTGTTAATGTCTTCAAACAAAGCTAAGGGAGTGGCATGTGCTAGAGGGCTATGTTGCACTAGTACCCAGGGAGACATAACATGTGATGCCTCTAGAGTGTGGCATACTCTGAGAAGAGCATGGGCTAGAGTGGGGTCATTAAGAGCAGTATTGCATGACCCCACTACATGTAGTCCTCCTACCTGAAGCACTAGAGAACAAGACTAGGTAAGATTAGAGTTTTTGGAGCCGATACTTGGCGCGATTACTCTACGAACACACCAACCAAGGAGGACCCTACATAACATACCAATTGTCATCATGTAACAACATTTGGGTACCTTAGGTACTAGAGAAGGATGATGAGTGAGGAATAATGCGAGGAGCATAGGTTGAAGGTACGCTGATCCTAGGTACTTCTTTGGCTACCAGCACATGATAGATTTATAGAGGTTTGTGCTGCAAAAGTGTAATACGTTACACCCTATTTGTGTACGGTGGATTGATGAATGCATAAAAGAATAAGATTACATGCTCAGATATTCACTAAGCCCCATAGTCATCTAGATCTCCCTTTCCTTTTGGTTCTATTGAGAGTTCTATGATATTAAATCTCTAGTTCACCTTGGTTGATCTTGTTTGGATGAAGTCTAGGCCGAATCAAATTAAACTAAAGCCCAACAAAGTGATAGGAATTGAGGCAAAGTGAATCCAAGCCAAGTCCCTTCTACGCTTCTCTACCCATTTCTTTTATAGTTCAAGGAAGGAGGGAGTTAAATGGCTATCAAATTCTGGTCCCTTTCTAGTAGATGATCAACTACTCCTATCTTGCCTTAGACATGGTTATATGGTGCTCACCTTAGATGTGCCATAATGTTGACCTTGTCATGTTGCAATAGTAAATATGTCTTGTCGTGGTGTCAAATATGTCCTATCGTAGTGCAGGTATCAAAGGCCACATCGTTAGATACGACATAGTTGATAAACAATATATCTACTTGCACTTTATAATGCTTGCGCCATCATGTTCAGACAAGGATATATGGATAGTAGCAAGCATAGCATAGTGATTGCTGAAAGGGAAATAGGCTTACACCTTTTCCTAAATTGATTTTGGTGGTTGAATTGCCCAACACAAATAATTGAACTAACTAGTTTGCTCTATTCTATAAGTTTTACAGGTGGCAAAGGTTCACAACAAGCCAATAGAAAGACCAAAGAAGGGTTCAAATAAAATGAGCTAAAGACATCCCAAAGGCACCCTGGTCTGGCGCATCGGACTGTCCGGTGTGCCACCGGACAGTGTTCGGTTTACCACCGGACAGTGTCCGGTGCACCACCGGACTCGATGCTGAACTCGCTACCTTCGGGAAAATTGGAGGTCGCTCCGCTATAATTCACCAGACTGTCCGGTGAAGCACCGGACAATGTCTGGTGTCACACCGGACTGTCCGGTGTGCCAGCGGAGCAACGACTACTTCGCGCCAACGGTCGACTGCAAATGCATTCAATGCGCTACAGTGCGCGCCAGAGTCAGAGCAGCGACAGACGGCGCACCGGACAGTCTACAGGACCTATCCGGTGCACCACCGGACAGCCCAGAGGCCCCACCAGTCAGAGCACCAACGGTCAGAACCCAACGACCGACTGACGTGGCTGGCGCACCGGACTGTCTGGTGCGCCATGCGACAGCAGCCTTCCAACAACCACTTTAGGTGGTTGGGGCTATAAATACCCCAACCACCCCACATTCAATGGCATCCAAGTTTTCCACCTTCAACACATTAGAAGAGCTATAGCATTCAATTCTAGACACGACCAAAGAGATCAAATCCTCTCCCAAGTCCAGAATCACTCCAAATCAAATAGTGACTAGAGAGAGCGACATTTGTGTTCATTTGAGCTCTTGCGCTTGGATTGCTTCTTTTCTTTCTCATTCTTTCTTGTGATCAAACTCAATTGTAACCAAGGCAAGAGACACCAATTGTGTGGTGGTCCTTGCGGGAACTTTGTGTTCCGTTTGATTGAGAAGAGAAGTTCACTCGGTCTAAGTGACCGTTTGAGAGAGGGCAAGGGTTGAAAGAGACCCGGTCTTTGTGACCACCTCAACGGGGAGTAGGTTTGCGAGAACCGAACCTCGGTAAAAACAAATCATCGTGTCTCACTCTTTATTTGCCCACGATTTGTTTTTTACTCTCTCTCTCGGACTCGTTCATATTTCTAACGCTAACCCGGCTTGTAGTTGTGCTTAAGTTTATAAATTTCAGATTCGCCCTATTCACCCCCCCTCTAGGCGACTTTCAATTGGTATCGGAGCCCGGTGCTTCATTAGAGCATAACCGCACGAAGTGATGTCAGGAGCATCCGCCATGAGGGAGATCGGGACCGGCGAGAAGTCCGCCACAAGCCATGGGAAGGCTCCATCCGGGGAGTCCGCCAACAAGGTGAAGGGATCCCCTTCACACGACAAGCCGCGTCGGAGCGGTGACAAGAAGAAGAAGATGAAGAAAGTGGTCTACTACGAGACCGACTCTTCGTCACCATCCACCTCCGGCTCCGAGACGCCGTCCGTAACTTCTAAGTGCCATGAGCGCAAGAAGTTTAGTAAGATTCCCCTACGCTACCCTCGCATTTCCAAACGTACTCCTTTACTTTCCGTCCCATTAGGCAAACCACCTATGTTTGATGGTGAAGATTATAATATGTGGAGTGATAAAATGAGGCATCATCTAACCTCACTCCACACTAGCATTTGGGATGTTGTTGATATTGGAGTGCAGGTACCATCACCAGGGGATGAAGACTATGATTCGGACGAGGTCGCCCAAATCCGACACTTCAACTCTCAAGCCACCACTATACTCCTCGCCTCTCTAAGTCGAGAGGAGTATAACAAGGTGCAAGGACTAAAGAGCGCCAAGGAGATTTGGGACGTGCTTAAAACCGCGCACGAAGGAGATGAGGTGACTAAAATCACCAAGCGGGAGACGATCGAGGGGGAGCTCGGTAGGTTCCGACTCAACCAAGGCGAGGACCCTCAAGCAATGTACAACCGTCTCAAAACCTTGGTGAACCAAGTGCGCAACCTCGGGAGCACAAAATGGGATGACCATGAAATGATCAAGGTTATTCTTAGATCACTTGTTTTTCTTAACCCTACGCAAGTTCAATTAATTCGTGGTAATCCTAGATACACACTAATGTCTCCTGAAGAAGTGATAGGAAATTTTGTTAGCTTTGAGTTGATGATCAAAGGCTCAAAGAAAATCATCGAGCACGATGGCCCCTCCACGCCCGAAGCACAACCGGTCGCATTCAAGGCAACAGAGGAGAAGAAGGAGGAGTCTACATCAAGTAGACAACCCATCGACGCCTCTAAGCTCGATAATGAGGAAATGGCGCTCATCATCTAGAGCTTCCGCCAAATCCTCAAGCAAAGGAGGGGGAAGGATTACAAGACCCGCTCCAAGAAAGTTTGCTACAAGTGTGGTAAGCCCGGTCACTTTATTGCAAAATGTCCACTATCTAGTGACAGTGACAAGGATAACGACAAGAAGGGCAAGAGGAGAGAAAAGAAGAGATACCACAAGAAGAGGGGCGGCGATGCCCATGTGTGCCGCGAATGGGACTCCGACGAGAGCTCCACCGACTCTTCCTCCGACGAGGACGCCGCCAACATCGTCGTCACCAAGTGCCTCCTCTTCCCCAACGTCGGCCACAAGTGCCTCATGGCAAAGGACGGCAAAAGAAAGAAGGTAAAATCAAGATCCTCCACTAAATATGCTTCCTCTAGTGATGAAGATAATTCTAGTGAAAATGAGGAGGATACCTTACACACCCTTTTTGCCAACCTAAACATGCAACAAAAAGAAAAATTAAATGAATTAATTAGCGCTATTCATGAGAAGGATGAACTCGTGGACTCCTAAGAGGACTTCCTAATTAAGGAAAATAAGAAGCATGTTAAGGTTAAAAATGCTTACGCTCTAGAAGTAGAAAAATGTGAAAAACTATCTAGTGAGCTAAGCACTTGCCATGATATTATTGCCAACCTTAGAAATGAAAATGCTAAACTAATTGCTAAGTTTGATTCTAATATTTGTGATGTTTCAATTCTCAATCTTAGAGATGATAATGTTAACTTACTTGCTAAGATTGAAGAATTGAATGTCTCTCTTGCTAGCCTTAAGATTGAAAATGAAAAATTGATTGCCAAGGCTAAAGATTTAGATGTTTGCAATGTTACAATTTCCAATCTTAGAAGTGAAAATGACATTTTACATACTAAGATTGTTGAACTAAAATCTTGCAAACCCTCTACATCTACTGTTGAGCATGTTTCCATTTGTACTAGATGTAGAGATATTAATGTTGATGCTATTCATGATCACCTAGCATTAATTAAAAAAACAAAATGATCACATAGCTCAACTTAATGCTAAAATTGCCGAGCATGAGATAGATAATGAAAAATTTAAATTTGCTCGTAGTATGCTCTATAGTGGGAGACGCCCTGGCATCAAGGATGGCATTGGCTTCCAAAAGGGGGACAATGTCAAACTTAATGCCCCTCCTAAAAGATTGTCTAATTTTGTTAAGGGCAAGGCTCCCATGCCTCAGGATAACGAGGGTTACATTTTGTACCCTGCCGGTTATCCCGAGAGCAAAATTAGGAGAATTCATTCTAGGAAGTCTCACTCTAGCCCTAATCATGCTTTTATGTATAAGGGTGAGACATCTAGTTCTAGGCAATCAACCAGTGCAAAATTGCCTAAGAAGAAAACTCCTATTGCATCAAATAATTCTAAAACTTCATTTAAAACTTTTGATGCATCTTATGTTTTAACTAACAAATCCGGCAAGGTAGTTGCCAAGTATGTTGGGGGCAAGCATAAGGGGTCAAAGACTTGTGTTTGGGTACCCAAAGTTCTTGTATCTAATGTCAAAGGACCCAAAACCGTTTGGGTACCTAAAATCAAGAACTAAAATTGTTTTGTAGATTTATGCATCCGGGGGCTCAGGTTGGATCATCGATAGCAGGTGCACAAACCACATGACAAGGGAGAAGAAAATGTTCTCCTCCTACGAGAAAAACCAAGATCCCCAATGAGCTATCACATTCGGGGATGGGAATCAAGGTTTGGTCAAAGGATTGGGTAAAATAGCTATATCACCTAACCATTCCATTTCCAATGTTTTTCTTGTAGATTCTTTAGATTATAACATGCTTTCAGTTTCACAATTATGCAAAATGGGTTACAACTGTCTTTTTACGGATACAAGTGTTACTGTATTTAGAAGAAGTGATGATTCAATAGCATTTAAGGGAGTGTTAGAGGGTCAGCTATACTTAGTAGATTTTGATAGAGCTGAACTCGACACTTGCTTAATTGTTAAGACTAACATGGGCTGGCTCTGGCATCGCCGACTAACACATGTTGGAATGAAGAATCTTCACAAGCTTCTAAAGGGAGAACACATTTTGGGACTAACAAATGTTCATTTTGAGAAAGACAGGATTTGTAGCGCATGTCAGGCAGGAAAGCAAGTTGGTATTCATCATTCACACAAGAACATTATGACGACTGACAGGCCACTCGAGCTCCTACACATGGACCTATTCGGCCCGATAGCTTACATAAGCATCGGCGGGAGTAAGTACTGTCTAGTTATTGTGGATGACTATTCTCGCTTCACTTGGGTGTTCTTTTTGCAGGAAAAATCTCATACCCAAGAAACCTTGAAAGGATTCTTGAGACGAGCTCAAAATGAGTTCGGCTTAAGGATCAAGAAAATAAGAAGCGACAACGGGACGGAGTTCAAGAACTCACAAAATCGAAGGCTTCCTTGAGGAGGAGGGCATCAAGCATGAGTTCTCTTCTCCCTACACGCCACAACAAAATGGTGTCGTGGAGAGGAAGAATCGAACTCTATTAGACATTGCAAGAACCATGCTTGATGAGTATAAGATTTTGGATCAGTTTTGGGCTGAGGCGGTCAACACCGCTTGCTACGCCATCAACCGGTTATATCTACACCGAATCCTCAAGAAGACATCATACGAACTCCTAACCGGTAAAAAGCCCAATGTTTCATATTTTAGAGTCTTTGATAGCAAATGCTTTATTCTTGTTAAAAGAGGTAGAAAATCTAAATTTGCTCCTAAGGTTGTAGAAGGCTTTTTACTAGGATATGACTCAAACACAAGGGCATATAGAGTCTTTAACAAGTCCTCTGGACTAGTTGAAGTTTCTTGTGACATTGTGTTTGATGAGACTAACGGCTCTCAAGTAGAGCAAGTTGATCTTGATGAGCTAGGTGATGAAGAGGCTCCGTGCGTCGTGCTAAGGAACATGTCCATTAGGGATGTGTGTCCTAAGGATTCCGAAGAGCCACCACAAGCACAAGATCAACCATCTTCCTCCACACAAGCATCTCCACCAACTCAAGATGAGGGTCAGGCTCAAAATGATGAAGGAGAGGATCAAGAAGTTGAGCCACCTCAAGAGGAGAGCAATGATCAAGGGGGAGATGCCCATGATCAAGATGAGGAAGATGAACAAGCTACTAGACCGCCACACCCAAGAGTCCACCAAGCAATCCAACGAGATCACCCCGTGAACACCATCCTCGGTGATATTCAAAAGGGGTAACTACTCGATCTCGTGTTGCTCATTTTTGTGAACATTACTCTTTTGTTTCCTCTATTGAGCCACACAGGGTAGAGGAAGCACTACAAGATTCGGATTGGGTGGTGGCGATGCAAGAGGAGCTCAACAACTTCACTAGGAACGAGGTATGACATTTAGTTCCACGTCCTAACCAAAATATTGTAGGAACCAAGTGGGTCTTCCGCAACAAACAAGATGAGCATGGTGTGGTGACAAGGAACAAAGCCCGACTTGTAGCCAAAGGATATTCACAAGTTGAAGGTTTGGATTTTGGTGAAACCTATGCACCCGTAGCTAGGCTAGAATCAATTTGCATTTTACTTGCCTATGCTACTTACCATGGCTTCAAGCTTTATTGTCGGAGACCATAATTAGGGGTACCCTCAAGACGCCTAATTCTCAGCTGGTAACCCCCATCAGCATAAAGCTGCAAAGGCCCGATGGGTGCGATTAAGTCAGGGATCAGTCCATTCGAGCGACTCGATCATGCCTCGCCCGAGCCTAGCCTCGGACAAGGGCAGCCGACCCCGGAGGATTTCCGTCTCGCCCGAGGCCCCCCTCCAACGGCGGACACATCTCCGGCTCGCCCGAGGCCCTGCCTTCGCTAAGAAGCAACCCTGACTAAATCGCCGCACCGACCGACCGAATCGCATGAGCATTTAACGCAAAGGTGGCCTGACACCTTTATCCTGACACGCGCCCCCCGGCAGAGCCGAAGTGACCGCCGTCACTTCGCCGCTCCACTGACCGGCCTGACAAAAGGACAGCGCCGCCTGCTCCACTCCGACTGCAGTGCCACTTAACAGAGTGAGACTGACAGGCAGTCAGGCCCTGCCAAAGGCACCATAGGAAACTCCGCTCCGCCCGACCCAGGGCTCGGACTCGGGCTAAGTCCCGGAAGACGGCGAACTCCGCTCCGCCCGACCCAGGGCTCGGACTCGGGCTAAGTCCCGGAAGACGGCGAACTCCGCTCCGCCCGACCCAGGGCTCGGACTCGGGCTAAGTCCCGAAAGACGGCGAACTCCGCTCCGCCTAACCCAGGGCTCGGACTCGAGCTAAGTCCTGGAAGACGGCGAACTCCGCTTCGCCCGACCCCAGGGCTCGGACTCAGGCTCAGCCCCAGAAGACGACGAACTCCGCTTCGCCCGACCCCAGGGCTCGGACTCCGCCCTGGCCTCTGCCGAACGACCTCCGCCTCGCCCGACCCAGGGGCTCGGACTCGGCCTCGGCCACGGAAGACAGACTCGACCTCGGCTTCGGAGGAGCCTCCACGACGCCCAACCTAGGGCGCAGGCCAGCCACGTCAACAGGAAGCGCCATCATCACCCTACCCCGAGCCGACTCGGGCCGCAGAGAACAAGACCGGTGTCCCATCTGGCTAGCTCCGCCAGATAGGCAATGATGGCACCCCGCATGCTCTGTGACGACGGCGGCTCTCAGCTCTCTTACGGAAGCAGGAGGACGTCAGCAAGGACACAACCGCTCCGACAGTTGTCCCTCCGCCAGGCTCCGTCGCTCCTCCGACGGCCACGACATCACACCAGCTGGGTGCCAAGATCTCTCCGGCTGCCACATTGGCATGTACTTAGGGCGCTAGCTCTCCCCCGCTAGACACGTAGCACTCTGCTACACCCCCATTATACACCTGGATCCTCTCCTTGCGCCTATAAAAGGAAGGACCAGGGCCCTCTTAGAGGAGGTTGGCTGCGCGGGGACGAGGACGAGACAGGCGCTCTCTTGGGGCCGCTCGCTTCCCTCACCCGCGTGGACGCTTGTAACCCCCTACTGCAAGCGCACCCGACCTGGGCGCGGGACGAACACGAAGGCCGCGGGATTTCCACCTCTCTCACGCCCGTCTCCGGCCACCTCGCTTCCCCCCTTCGCGCTCGCCCATGCGCTCGACCCATCTGGGCTGGGGCACGCGACACATTCACTCGTCGGCTTAGGGACCCCCTGGTCTCGAAACGCCGACAGTTGGCGCACCAGGTAGGGGCCTGCTGCGTGTTGACGAACAGCTTCCCGTCAAGCTCCAAATGGGCAGTCTCCAGCAACCTCTCCAACCCAGGACGGTGCTCCGTTTCGGGAGTCTTGAGTTTGTGTCCTTCGACGGCAGCTACGACATGATACTCCTTCCACCGCCGCGCGACAACGACAATGGCGGCCGACAGCCCGCCCGCCGGCGGCGGAATCGACGACGTCTTCCCCGCGTGGTGGAAGAACAACATTCGAGCTCGCCCCGTCCTCTCCCCCGTCCACGGAGGAGGAGCCGGGGCAACCAAGGCCAAGCGGGGGGCCGCGTCTCGTCGGCTGTCGAGCGAGTCGACGTCCCCAGCGCCCCAACGGGGGGCGCGTCGGGCATCGACCTCGCGTTTGAGACGAAGGCGAGCGCCGTCTCCCCGCGACACGCCAATCCCGAGCAAGCGGACGACGCCAGTGCGCTCGCGGAGAGCTTGCAGGACGTCGCCCTCGTACCTGAGACGACGGTGCAATCAGTCCCCGACGTGACTATGTCGCTGCTCGTCGACCAAAAGGTACCGACCGATTTCCATCCTACGTCATTTGGACTCAGCCTCAACCCGCCTAGCGACCTTGCTTTGGCGGGCGCTCTCATAGAGGCGAGTGCAACCCCTCTGGGGTTTCGCATGCGGTCGCCTTGGGACCGGTTGACGGACGTCTCGACCTACGGGCCCTCTGGGTCCGAGGAAGATGACGACCCCAACATATGTTGGGATTTCTCTGGATTTGGCAACCTCAGTGCCATGCGGGACTTCATGACCGCATGTGACTACTGCCTCTCCGACTGTTCCGACGGTAGCCGCAGCCTCGACGACGAGGACTGCGGCCCAAGCCGCGAATGTTTCCACGTCGAGCTAGGGGATCCCTCCGAAGGCAATCATCTCGGCATGCCGGAGGACGGTGATCTCCCTAGGCCGGTGCCTCGCGCTGACATCCCGCGGGAGCTAGCTGTGGTCCCCGTCCCGGCGGGGGGTCACGACCCACAGCTCGAGCAAGTCCGCGGGGCGCAGGCCAGGCTTGACGAGGAAGCAGGAGCGCTTGAGCCGGTCCGCCGGGACGTCGGGCAGGCATGGGCGGGCCAACCCCCGGCCGGAGAAGTACGTCACCTGCCCCAGGGTCTCCAACACCGCGTCACCGACGACGCCAGGGCCAGGCCGCCGCCCGCATCCAGTGGGGTCGGTCAGAACCTGGCTGCAGCGGCGATGCTTCTCCGCGCGATGCCGGAGCCATCAACCACCGAGGGTCGGTGAATCCAGGGAGAGCTCAAGAATCTCCTGGAAGGCGCTGTGGTCCGACGGGCCGAGAGCTCTGCCTCCCGAAGGCAGGGATACCCCTCGGAACCTCATGCCGCGACTTCCCGATTCATGCGGGAAGCCTCGGTCTACACCGGGCGCACGCGCAACACCGCGCCTGCGGCCCCGGGTCACCTCGGCAACGAGCACCATCATCGCGACCGTCGGGCCCCCCTCGACGAGAGGGTGCGCCGAGGTTACCACCCCAGGCGTGGGGGACGCTACGACAGCAGGGAGGATCGGAGTCCCTCGCCCGAACCACCCGGTCCGCAGGCCTTCAGCCGGGCCATCCGACGGGCACCGTTCCCGACCCGGTTCCGACCCCCGACTACTATCACAAAGTACTCGGGGGAAACGAGACCGGAACTGTGGCTCGCGGACTACCGCCTGGCCTGCCAACTGGGTGGAACGGACGACGGCAACCTCATCATCTGCAACCTCCCCCTGTTCCTCTCCGACACCGCTCGCGCCTGGTTGGAGCATCTGCCTCCGGGGCAGATCTCCAACTGGGACGACCTGGTCCAAGCTTTCGCCGGCAATTTCCAGGGCACGTACGTGCGCCCCGGGAATTCCTGGGACCTCCGAAGCTGCCGGCAGCTGCCGGGAGAGTCTCTCCGGGACTACATCCGGCGATTCTCGAAGCAGCGCACCGAGCTGCCCAACATCACCGACTCAGATGTCATCGGCGCGTTCCTCGCCGGCACCACCTGCCGCGACCTGGTGAGTAAGTTGGGTCGCAAGACCCCCACCAGGGCGAGCGAGCTGATGGACATCGCCACCAAGTTCGCCTCTGGCCAGGAGGCGATCGAGGCTATCTTCCGAAAGGACAAGCAGCCCCAGGGTCGCCCATCGGAAGATGCTCCCGAGGCGTCTACTCCGCGCGGCGCCAAGAAGAAAGGCAAGAAGAAGTCGCAAGCGAAACGCGACGCCGCCGACGCGGACCTTGTCGCCGCCGCCGAGTACAAGCACCCTCGGAAGCCCCCCGGAGGTGCCAACCTCTTCGACAAGATGCTCAAGGAGCCGTGCCCCTATCATCAAGGGCCCATCAAGCACACCCTTGAGGAGTGCGTCATGCTTCGGCGCCACTTCCACAGGGCCGGGCCACCCGCGGAGGGTGGCAGGGCCCGCGACGACGACAAGAAGGAAGATCACCAAGCAGGAGAGTTCCCCGAGGTCCACGACTGCTTCATGATCTACGGTGGGCATGCGGTGAATGCCTCGGCTCGGCATCGCAAGCAAGAGCGCCGGGAGGTCTGCTCGGCGAAGGTGGCGGCGCCAGTTGAAAGGGAAATGTGCCTCTGGGCCATTTCTAAGTATTTTGGTGATTGAGTGCCAACACAAGTGCTTAAATGTGAATCTATGCCCATGGATGAACAAAATGCAAATCACAAGTAAAGGTATGTTTCTAAGCCTTAGTACATTGGTTTTGTGTACTAATATACTTGTCTAAGTGTTAGAAACAGAGAGAAGAAGAAAAGAAGAGAGTTGGATGTGTACAGCAAATAGGCTGTTTCGGTTTGGGGCACCGGACTGTCCAGTGGTGCACCGGACAGTGTCCGGTGCGCCAGGCTACCTTGACCTGAAGACGCCGCTCTCGGGAATTTGCCGACGGCGTACGACTATAATTCACCGGACTGTCCGGTGTGCACCGGACTGTCCGGTGAGCCAACGGTCGGCCGGGCCAACGGTCGGCCGCGCAATCTGCGCGAGACACGTGACCGAGCCAACGGTCGGAAGGAGGCACCGGACTGTCCGGTGTGCACCGGACTGTCCGGTGCGCCAACGGCTCCCAGATCTGCAACGGTTTGCAACGGTCGACTGTGCTGTTTATGGAAATAAATCGGGCACCGGACAGTGTCCGGTGTGCACCGGACTTGTAACGCCCTGAATTTGGGGGTAGAATTTTTTTCTTCTTTTCCCTCACCAAATTCGGGCGTTACTCTCTTTTCTCTTTCCCCTTTTGCTCTTTCTTCCCAATTTCAAACCAGTATAGCGGCAGGTGTCCGTGTCGTGTATAAACCAGAACCTAAGTGTCATGGGTGTTGCATCATGCCGAAGCGCATTTCTTTGTCTGATGATGAGTGTTCGTGTCGTTCCGTTCCGGATTTCGGTTCGCGATTTAATTCCGTTTAGTGGTCGCGCTCGTCGTGGGTTTTCGATCCGCGAAGTGGCCCGGCCCAGCCCAACCTAGTCCAGCCCAGCCCAACCGGCCTGGCCCGCCCCGGCCTGCGCGCCCTGGCGCCCAAAACCCCCCCATGCGCCCCCCCTCCTCTCTCTCTCTCATTTGGATCTCCCGCGCAACAACCTCTCCTCTCCCTCTTCCACCTCTCTCTCCCCGTGGTGCCATAGGATTTGGAGACGGCGATCACCGGATTTTGGACCCCGAGGTGAGCTCCCCTCCCCTCCCCTTCTCTCTCTCTCTCTCTCTCTCTCCCTCTCCCTCCTCTTCTCCCCCCCCGCGCGCGCCCCCTTTCTCCCCCTGCCCGCGCGCGACCCCGACCCCACCCCGGCGGCGCTCGCCCGCGGCGGCGCTCGGCCTCGCCCGCCCGGCCTCCCTCCCCGCGGCGGTGTTCGGCCCCCCCGCCTCGGCCCTCCCCGGCGGCGCCCGCCCGGTCCCCCTCCCCGGCGGCGCTCGGCCCCGCCCGGCCTCCCCGGCGGCGCGGCCCCCGCTCGGCCCCTCGGCGCGGCCCCCGCTCGGCCTCCTCGGCGCGGCCCCCGCTCGGCCTCCTCGGCGCGGCGGCGCGGCCCCCGCTCGGCCCCTCGGTGCGGCCCCCGCTCGGCCCCTCGGCGCGGCCCCCGCCCGGCCTCCCCGGCGGCGCTCGGCCCCCGCTCGGCCCTCCCCGGCGCGGCGGCGCCCGTCCCCGGCCTCCCCTCGCGCGGCCCCGCCCCGGCCCCCGGCGGCGCTCGGCCTCGCCCCCTGCCCCGTCCCCGGCCCCTGCGCGCGGCCCCGCCCCTCGGCTCAGCCGGCCGTGGTGGCCCGGCGCCCTCCCGCGGCGCGGCGAGCCCCGCTCGCCCGCGCGCCCCCGCCCCCGGCTCGGCTGCCCCTGGCCGGTTCAACCGCCCCCTGGCCGGTTCAACCGCCCCCTGGCCGGTTCAACCGCCCTGGCCCCAGCTCGCCCGCCCGTTCCCCCGTCCCGGCCTCGCCCGACCGTATCTTCGCTCGCCCGCGCTCGCGGTGATTATTCGTTAATTAGCGTGTTGCGTCGCGCGCTTCGCCGCGCGACGGATTTGTCTAAATTCAGATTCTATCTTGTGTTGCGTCGTGCACTTCGTCGCGCGACGATCCATTTTTGTTTCAGGTTGTTTAAGGTGTAACGCCGCGTGTGTATTCACGCGACGTTCCACTTTGGACTCAGTTTAGTCGACGTATGCCGTCGTGCGCTTCGTCGCGCGACGCTTAACGTCTCCTCTTAACTAAGGCGAAGTGTCTCGCTGCGTGCTCAGTCGTGCGACGAGTCGTTAACTTCTTAATTTGTTTTAGAGAGCTTTGTCGCGCGTCTCGCCGCGCGACCATCCTTTTATTTATCTCCACCTGCTTATAACAATTAGACATGAAACATGACTTTACTTTACGCTAAACATAGTGTCTACATTAAATTTCCTTCCATTAAGCTAGTGGCTAATTTATAATCATGCAACGTGATCGTTTCTCGACTGTCTTTTCCTCTTTCTCTCTTAACCGTACTCGCGAGCCTGCGTAGAACGTCTGTTTACTTATTGCATTCTATTGTATGGTGTACTGTTCTTTGGTATTAAATATGTGGATGTGTGTATGTTTGCAATCGTATAGAGAACGATCCGATTGAAGAGCCCGAGGAACTCGCAGGAGAAGCCCCTGAGCAGCAGTCAGTTGGTGGAGGCAAGTGTCCCTTGACCTATCTATGTCCTATTCATTATTTAATTCACCTCCCGCTTTACACATTTATGCCTAAGGATTGACTAGCTTTTGTTATCCATGTCCTTGTTCACCTATTCGGGTTGGATTATTACTGTTTAGCTTTATGCTATTGCTTAACTCTAATCAATGAACATGATGAGATTATCTATGATACGTTGTTTTCCCTTCTCTTATGATGATGTGATACTTGTGGTCTTCAAGGGGGCTCGAGCGGTTTCTCGAGTGCCTCTCCGTAAGGACCTGTTCTATGGATGACCGCCCGGGAAAACAGTGCAACCATGAGGGTGGAATGGGGTGCCCTTAGCTGAATAATTAGAGGATCCGGGGTGTAGTTCACTTAGCCGTCGTGCCGTCAATGGGGCTCGGTGTATGCGGCTCGCTCTGCCAAGTTTGGGTTCGCCCCTTGGGGAGGAGTGCGGTGCATTTAGGAAACCTAACGGGTGACTACAGCCCCGGGGAATCTTCGTAAAGGCTACGTAGTGATGCCCTGCTGGGTCACCTTGGTAGTGATCAATGGAGAGTCATGATCTCCGGGCAGAATGGGAATCACGGCTTGTGGGTAAAGTGCACAACCTCTGCAGAGTGTTTGAAAAACTGATATATCAGCCGTGCTCGCGGTTATGAGCGGCCAAGGGAGCTCCAGTGATTAGTGATACTTGATCAGAGATGTTCGGATTACAGGTGGTGATGAGAATGATGGTTTTGATTATGATTATGGTGCTGGTAAGTGGTACTCTTTCCGTTTGGAAAGGAGTACGTTTGGGTTAATAACTTGGGTTAATGCTAAAACTTGGCTTTCTACTAGTAAGTAATAATCTGACCAACTAAAAGCAACTGCTTGACTTATCTCCACATAAAAGCTAGTCCACTACAGCCAAACAGGATACTTGCTGAGTATGTTGATGTGTACTCACCCTTGCTCTACACACCAAACCCCCCCCCCATCCCCAGGTTGTCAGCATTGCAACCACTGCTCAGGCGAAGATGAAGCTGTGGAAGGAGACTTCCAGGAGTTCCAAGACTACGACGAGTTCTAGGTGTGGGTTAGCGGCAACCCCCAGTCGGCTGCCTGTGAAGGCCGTGGTTATCTACGTTTCTTTTCCGCACTTTGATTTATTGTAAGGACTATATGGACGTCTCAGACGTATGATGTAATCGACTATTTCCCTTATTAATACTATTTTGAGCACTGTGTGATGATGTCCATGTTATGTAACTGCTGTGTACGTGAATAACTGATCCTGGCACGTACATGGTTCGCATTCGGTTTGCCTTCTAAAACCGGGTGTGACATAAGTGGTATCAAAGCCGTGTTGACTGTAGGACCGCTAACCTAGAATAGAATGGTCGTTCTAAGGACTATAGACCTCTGTCTCTGCCTTGACTCTGATATCCCTTCAAAAGTTGGTCATACCGACCAAACCTATGTTCTACTATATATTATACCTTGCTGAAAATCATGTTTTATTCTAATCCTTCATTTACTTATGATTCATTATTTGCTGGTCATATTAATTCTGTTCTCACCCTTTTGCTTGCGATGTCTTTTGTAGATGGCTCGACTTAGACACACTGCACGAAAGTCAGTCATCCCCTTCTTACCCTCCCGCCTTGCTGAGCGTCCGCTACGCCGTCCCGTGGCCGGACAGTCCAGCCACTTGGAGAGACTACACCACCGCCTGCGTGAGGAGCAGGAACGTCGACGACAGGAGCAGCAGGGCTCTTCTTTCTCGCTCCACTAGGAGATAGAGTCCGTGAGGAGCTGCTCCCCTGTGCTTCCTCTGGAGGCGCCCCCTGCACCACCACTGGGCGCCCCAGCTTCTGGAGTAGCTGCTGGAGGAGACCCAGACGACGGAGATGGCGACGACAGCTCAAGCCACGACACCGACTTCTCTGCTAACCTTGAGCCGGAAGGATGGGTTGCTCGACCCATCACTCGCGACGCTGCTCGCGGGTGTCACTTCCACGATGCGCTCGACACCCTGCTACGTCGGGCATTTAACCGGCATACTTGGTCCGTCGAGTATCGCTGTGTGGTCTACCAGCACAGTCGCGGGGTCTACCCGGACCGCTGGGAGGCAACCTGCTTGGTGCGCTGCCCGGAGAACAGTCTCCAGGGTGCGGAGGCCTGCTCAGAGCACGATTCTATCTCTGAACGGGACTCAGCTGAGGCAGCCATGCAAGATGCTGCACGGCGTGCGCTTTCGCACTACTGCTTGGTTTTCGGTGGGGCAGCTGACGGTCTTGACCTGAAGTATTACCCCCGCCGTCCATCTGGCAGCACAGGAGGCGTGATTGTCTCACCTGTCGGTGAGGGCAATCCTAGGTTGAGCAGCACAGTCAACCTAGCCGCCGTGCTAAACACGGAGCTGGACCATGCATTAGATGAGCTGAGTAGGGCTTGTGCTGAGATCGCCCTGCTGCGGGCTGAGCGCGCGGAACGTCGCCACTTGGATGGTGGTTCCCCCGCTCCCGTTGGGACTCAGCACCCGTACCGCTCACCTCAGCGTGGACACCAGTCTTATGGCAATCCCGACTGCAAGACCAAGATAACTCTAGAACCATAGATCGTTAGAGTTGGATCTTGTAATTAATACGAAATGCATACATAGAAGCGTCAGTTTTAGCTTTAGTTTCGATCTTAGTTAACCTTAGTTAGACAGGGTAGTTTGCTATATCCTGTGCATCTATGTTTGTCATGATGAACTATGTTTGGTTTGGATCTTTGTAATGATTGTCACCAGAGTGTGGGTATCCCCTGCATTTTGGTTTATCTATTATGTTAATGGAGTTAGTTATATAGTTGGGAAACCCCTTTTATTCCACTTTCCTTTCTATCTGAGAAGCTGTGTGGTCTGTGTTGGAGATCAGTGAAGATGCTCATCTGTTCAGTGCTGTTGAGGAATTCTATTCTCTTTCCTTATGCTGCAAGATTTGCCAGATCAGTTCTGATGTGTGGTTGCATTCTGCAGATGTCAGAGAACAGGCGCAGAGGAGGAAGGCGTGCTCAGCAGGAGCGAGCCGCTCAACAAGAAGAGGTGCCCCAGCAGCAGCACCTGCCGCCCCCGCCCCCGATGTCCATCGAGCAGATGTTTCTGATGCAGACTCAGGCAGTTCAAGCCATCGGTCAGACTTTGGCCGCCATTCAGCAGCAGCAGCAGCAGCAGGCCCCACCTCAGCCTCAGATGCCTCAGATGCCCAGAGACAAGCGTGCTGAATTCATGAGAGGTCATCCACCAACGTTCGCTCACTCTTCTGACCCCATGGATGCTGAAGATTGGCTGCGCACTGTGGAGCGGGAGTTGCATACCGCTCAGTGCGATGACAGGGAGAAGGTTCTGTATGGTCCCCGTCTGTTGAGAGGAGCAGCCCAATCATGGTGGGAGTCTTACCTCGCCACCCATGCCCATCCTGACGCCATCACTTGGGAAGAGTTCAGAGGTAGCTTTCGTCAGTACCATGTTCCTGCAGGTCTGATGACAGTGAAGAAGGAGGAGTTCCTGGCTCTCAAGCAAGGGCCATTGTCTGTCAGTGAGTACCGGGACAAGTTTCTGCAATTGTCTCGCTATGCTCCTGAAGATGTCAACACCGATGCCAAACGGCAGTACCGTTTCCTGAGAGGCTTGGTTGACCCTCTGCAGTACCAACTGATGAATCACACCTTTCCGACATTCCAGCACCTGATTGACAGAGCAATCATGACAGAGAGGAAGCGTAAGGAGATGGAAGATCGTAAGCGCAAGATCAGTGGACCCCAGCCTGGAAGCAGCAATCGTCCTCGTTTCTCAGGCAATCAACCTCAGCAGTTCAGGCAGAACCAGCGTCCACCTCAGCAGCATCAGCAGTTCCAAAGGCAGTATCCTCAGTACCAGTATCAGAACCGTCAGAGCAATCAGTCAGGAGGTCAGTTTCCGAGGCAGAATCAGCAGGCACCTCGCCTTCCTGTCCCAGCAAACTAGCAGAACAATCAGGCAGCACCAGCTCAGGTTGGAAACAGAGCATGTTTCCACTGTGGAGAGCAAGGCCACTGGGTGATGCAATGTCCGAAGAAGGCAGCCCAGCAGCAGTCAGGCCCCAATGCCCCAGCAAAGCAGAATGTGCCTCAGCCTGGAGCAGGCAATCGCCCTCAGCCGCGCTATAATCATGGAAGATTGAACCACTTGGAAGCTGAAGCAGTTCAGGAGACCCCCGGCATGATAGTAGGTATGTTCCCAGTCGACTCCCATATTGCAGAAGTGTTATTTGATACTGGAGCAACGCATTCTTTCATTACTGCATCATGGGTAGAAGCACATAATCTTCCAATTACTACCATGTCAACCCCCATTCAAATTGACTCAGCCGGTGGTAGAATCCGAGCCGATAGCATTTGTTTGAATATAAGTGTGGAAATAAGGGGGATAGCGTTTCCCGCCAACCTTATAGTAATGGGTACTCAGGGAATAGATGTCATCCTAGGGATGAATTAGCTAGATAAGTATCAGGCAGTTATCAGTTGTGATAAAAGGACAATCAAGTTGGTGTCCCCACTAGGAGAGGAAGTGGTGACCGAGTTAGTCCCGCCTGAGCCAAAGAAAGGAAGTTGTTATCAGATAGCTGTTGATAGCAGCGAAGCAGACCCAATTGAGAGGATCAAGGTTGTGTCCGAGTTCCCAGATGTGTTTCCAAAGGACCTACCGGGTATGCCACCAGAGCGAAAAGTTGAGTTTGCCATAGAGCTTCTTCCCGGAACCGCCCCTATCTTCAAGAGAGCTTACAGAATATCTAGACCAGAGTTGGTTGAACTTAAGGAGCAGATTGATGAGCTGTCAGAAAAAGGTTACATTCGGCCAAGCACCTCGCCTTGGGCCGCCCCTGTCCTATTTGTGGAGAAGAAAGATGGCACTAAGAGGATGTGTATCGATTATCGAGCTTTGAATGAGGTCACGATAAAGAACAAGTATCCTTTGCCCAGGATTGAAGATCTGTTCGACCAGTTGAGAGGAGCCAGTGTGTTCTCCAAGATTGATCTGAGGTCAGGTTATCATCAGCTCAGGATCCGACCTTCGGACATTCCGAAGACGGCCTTCATTTCCAAGTATGGGTTGTACGAGTTCACAGTGATGTCTTTTGGTTTGACCAATGCGCCAGCGTTCTTCATGAACTTGATGAACAGTGTATTCATGGATTACCTTGATAAGTTTGTGGTGGTATTCATTGATGACATTCTGGTTTATTCTCAAAGCGAAAAGGAGCATGCAGATCATTTGAGGATGGTATTGCAGAGATTGCGAGAGCACCAGTTGTATGCAAAGTTGAGAAAGTGTGAGTTCTGGATCAGTGAAGTCCTGTTCTTGGGTCACATAATCAACAAAGAAGGATTGGCTGTGGATCCGAAGAAAGTGGCAGACATTTTGAACTGGAAAGCTCCAACAGATGCTAGAGGAATCAAGAGTTTCATTGGAATGGCCGGATACTATCGGCGATTCATTGAAGGGTTTTCGAAGATTGCGAAACCAATGACAGCGTTGCTAGGCAACAAAGTTGAGTTCAAGTGGACCCAGAAATGTCAAGAGGCCTTTGAAGCGCTGAAAGAGAAGTTGACTACAGCGCCTGTCCTAGTCTTGCCTGATGTGCACAAGCCCTTTTCGGTGTATTGCGATGCTTGTTACACAGGTTTGGGATGTGTGTTGATGCAAGAGGGAAGAGTTGTGGCTTACTCGTCCCGACAGTTGAAGGTTCATGAGAAGAATTACCCAATCCATGATCTAGAGTTGGCAGCAGTGGTTCACGCACTGAAGACATGGAGGCACTATTTGTATGGACAGAAATGTGATGTTTACACAGACCACAAGAGTCTGAAGTACATATTCACTCAGTCGGAGTTGAATATGAGGCAACGAAGATGGTTAGAGTTGATCAAAGATTATGAGTTGGAGATTCATTACCATCCAGGCAAAGCAAACGTAGTGGCAGATGCTTTGAGCAGAAAGAGTCAAGTCAATCTGATGGTCGCTCGACCGATGCCTTATGAGTTGGCCAAGGAGTTTGACAAGTTGAGTCTCGGATTTCTGAACAATTCGCGAGGAGTCACAGTTGAGTTGGAACCTACTTTGGAGCGCGAAATCAAAGAAGCGCAGAAGAATGATGAGAAGATCAGTGAGATCCGGCGACTGATTCTAGAAGGCAAAGGCAAAGATTTTCGAAAGGATGCAGAAGGCGTGATATGGTTCAAAGACCGCTTGTGTGTTCCCAATGTCCAGTCTATTCGGGAGTTGATTCTTAAGGAAGCTCATGAGACAGCCTATTCGATTCACCCTGGCAGTGAGAAGATGTATCAGGATCTGAAGAAGAAATTCTGGTGGTACGGAATGAAGAGGGAAATCGCAGAGCATGTGGCTATGTGCGATAGTTGCCGAAGAATTAAGGCAGAGCACCAGAGACCTGCTGGATTGTTGCAACCGTTGCAGATCCCTCAGTGGAAATGGGATGAAATTGGTATGGATTTCATAGTCGGATTGCCTCGCACTCGAGCCGGCTACGATTCCATTTGGGTAGTAGTGGACCGCTTGACCAAGTCAGCCCACTTCATACCTGTCAAGATCAACTACAACAGTGCAGTATTGGCAGAGTTGTATATGTCTCGGATCGTTTGTCTTCATGGTGTGCCAAAGAAGATAGTGTCAGACAGAGGAACGCAGTTCACCTCTCATTTCTGGCAGCAGTTGCATGAAGCTTTGGGCACGCATCTGAATTTCAGTTCAGCTTATCATCCGCAGACAGATGGCCAGACCGAAAGGACCAATCAAATTCTTGAAGATATGTTGAGAGCCTGTGCGTTGCAAGATCAGTCCGGATGGGATAAGAGATTGCCTTATGCAGAGTTTTCCTATAACAACAGTTACCAGGCCAGTTTGAAAATGTCACCGTTTCAGGCGCTCTATGGGAGGAGTTGCAGAACTCCGTTGCAATGGGATCAGCCCGGAGAAAAGCAAGTGTTTGGGCCATACATTTTGCTTGAAGCCGAAGAGAACATCAAGATGGTCCGAGAGAATCTGAAGATAGCGCAATCAAGGCAGCGAAGCTATGCAGACACAAGAAGAAGAGAGCTGAGTTTCGAAGTCGGAGACTTTGTCTATCTGAAAGTGTCACCGATCAGAGGAGTCAGAAGGTTCGGAGTGAAAGGCAAGTTAGCACCCCGCTACATTGGTCCGTATCAGATTCTTGCAAGACGTGGAGAAGTGGCCTATCAGCTCGGTTTGCCCGAGAATTTGTCAGCTGTGCATGATGTCTTTCATGTGTCTCAGTTGAAGAAGTGCTTGCGTGTGCCAGAAGAGCAGTTGCCAGTGGAAGGTCTTGAAGTCCAGGAGGACTTGACCTACGTTGAGAAGCCAGTGCAAATCCTTGAGGTTGCAGACAGAGTCACCCGAAGGAAGACCATCAGAATGTGCAAAGTCAGATGGGATCACCACTCTGAGGAAGAAGCAACCTGGGAGCGTGAAGATGATCTGATGGCTAAATACCCTGAGCTCTTTGCTAGCCAACCCTGAATCTCGAGGGCGAGATTCTTTTAAGGGGGATAGGTTTGTAACGCCCTGAATTTGGGGGTAGAATTTTTTTCTTCTTTTCCCTCACCAAATTCGGCCGTTACTCTCTTTTCTCTTTCCCCTTTTGCTCTTTCTTCCCAATTTCAAACCAGTATAGCGGCAGGTGTCCGTGTCGTGTATAAACCAGAACCTAAGTGTCATGGGTGTTGCATCATGCCGAAGCGCATTTCTTTGTCTGATGATGAGTGTTCGTCTCGTTCCGTTCCGGATTTCGGTTCGCGATTTAATTCCGTTTAGTTGTCGCGCTCGTCGTGGGTTTTCGATCCGCGAAGTGGCCCGGCCCAGCCCAACCTAGTCCAGCCCAGCCCAACCGGCCCGGCCCGCCCCGGCCTGCGCGCCCCTGGCGCCCAAACCCCCCCCCCCCCCCATGCGCCCCCCCTCCTCTCTCTCTCTCTCATTTGGATCTCCCGCGCAACAACCTCTCCTCTCCCTCTTCCACCTCTCTCTCCCCATGGTGCCCTAGGATTTGGAGACGGCGATCACCGGATTTTGGACCCCGAGGTGAGCTCCCCTCCCCTTCTCTCTCTCTCTCTCTCTCCCTCTCCCTCCTCTTCTCCCCCCCGCGCGCGCCCCCTTTCTCCCCCTGCCCGCGCGCGACCCCGACCCCACCCCGGCGGCGCTCGGCCACGCCCGCCCGGCCTCCCTCCCCGCGGCGGCGTTCGGCCCCCCCGCCTCGGCCCTCCCCGGCGGCGCTCGGCCCCGCCCGGCCTCCCCGGCGGCGCGGCCCCCGCTCGGCCCCTCGGCGCGGCCCCCGCTCGGCCTCCTCGGCGCGGCGGCGCGGCCCCCGCCCGGCCTCCCCGGCGCGGCGGCGCCCGTCTCCGGCCTCCCCTCGCGCGGCCCCGCCCCGGCCCCCGGCGGCGCTCGGCCTCGCCCCCTGCCCCGTCCCCGGCCCCTGCGCGCGGCCCCGCCCCTCGGCTCGGCCGGCCGTGGTGGCCCGGCGCCCTCCCGCGGCGCGGCGAGCCCCGCTCGCCCGCGCGCCCCCGCCCCCGGCTCGGCTGCCCCTGGCCGGTTCAACCGCCCCCTGGCCGGTTCAACCGCCCTGGCCCCAGCTCGCCCGCCCGTTCCCCCGTCCCGGCCTCGCCCGACCGTATCTTCGCTCGCCCGCGCTCGCGGTGATTATTCGTTAATTAGCGTGTTGCGTCGCGCGCTTCGCCGCGCGACGGATTTGTCTAAATTCGGATTCTATCTTGTGTTGCGTCGTGCGCTTCGTCGCGCGACGATCCATTTTTGTTTCAGGTTGTTTAAGGTGTAACGCCGCGTGTGTATTCACGCGACGTTCCACTTTGGACTCAGTTTAGTCGACGTATGCCGTCGTGCGCTTCGTCGCGCGACGCTTAACGTCTCCTCTTAACTAAGGCGAAGTGTCTCGCTGCGTGCTCAGTCGCGCGACGAGTCGTTAACTTCTTAATTTGTTTTAGAGAGCTTTGTCGCGCGTCTCGCCGCGCGACCATCCTTTTATTTATCTCCACCTGCTTATAACAATTAGACATGAAACATGACTTTACTTTACGCTAAACATAGTGTCTACATTAAATTTCCTTCCATTAAGCTAGTGGCTAATTTATAATCATGCAATGTGATCGTTTCTCGACTGTCTTTTCCTCTTTCTCTCTTAACCGTACTCGCGAGCCTGCGTAGAACGTCTGTTTACTTATTGCATTCTATTGTATGGTGTACTGTTCTTTGGTATTAAATATGTGGATGTGTGTATGTTTGCAATCGTATAGAGAACGATCCGATTGAAGAGCCCGAGGAACTCGCAGGAGAAGCCCCTGAGCAGCAGTCAGTTGGTGGAGGCAAGTGTCCCTTGACCTATCTATGTCCTATTCATTATTTAATTCACCTCCCGCTTTACACATTTATGCCTAAGGATTGACTAGCTTTTGTTATCCATGTCCTTGTTCACCTATTCGGGTTGGATTATTACTGTTTAGCTTTATGCTATTGCTTAACTCTAATCAATGAACATGATGAGATTATCTATGATACGCTGTTTTCCCTTCTCTTATGATGATGTGATACTTGTGGTCTTCAAGGGGGCTCGAGCGGTTTCTCGAGTGCCTCTCCGTAAGGACCTGTTCTATGGATGACCGCCCGGGAAAACAGTGCAACCATGAGGGTGGAATGGGGTGCCCTTAGCTGAATAATTAGAGGATCCGGGGTGTAGTTCACTTAGCCGTCGTGCCGTCAATGGGGCTCGGTGTATGCGGCTCGCTCTGCCAAGTTTGGGTTCGCCCCTTGGGGAGGAGTGCGGTGCATTTAGGAAACCTAACGGGTGACTACAGCCCCGGGGAATCTTCGTAAAGGCTACGTAGTGATGCCCTGCTGGGTCACCTTGGTAGTGATCAATGGAGAGTCATGATCTCTGGGCAGAATGGGAATCACGGCTTGTGGGTAAAGTGCACAACCTCTGCAGAGTGTTTGAAAAACTGATATATCAGCCGTGCTCGCGGTTATGAGCGGCCAAGGGAGCTCCAGTGATTAGTGATACTTGATTAGAGATGTTCGGATTACAGGTGGTGATGAGAATGATGGTTTTGATTATGATTATGGTGCTGGTAAGTGGTACTCTTTCCGTTTGGAAAGGAGTACGTTTGGGTTAATAACTTGGGTTAATGCTAAAACTTGGCTTTCTACTAGTAAGTAATAATCTGACCAACTAAAAGCAACTGCTTGACTTATCCCCACATAAAGCTAGTCCACTACAGCCAAACAGGATACTTGCTGAGTATGTTGATGTGTACTCACCCTTGCTCTACACACCAAACCCCCCCATCCCCAGGTTGTCAGCATTGCAACCACTGCTCAGGCGAAGATGAAGCTGTGGAAGGAGACTTCCAGGAGTTCCAAGACTACGACGAGTTCTAGGTGTGGGTTAGCGGCAACCCCCAGTCGGCTGCCTGTGAAGGCCGCGGTTATCTACGTTTCTTTTCCGCACTTTGATTTATTGTAAGGACTATATGGACGTCTCAGACGTATGATGTAATCGACTATTTCCCTTATTAATACTATTTTGAGCACTGTGTGATGATGTCCATGTTATGTAACTGCTGTGTACGTGAATAACTGATCCTGGCACGTACATGGTTCGCATTCGGTTTGCCTTCTAAAACCGGGTGTGACAGGACTGTCTGGTGCGCCCGACGACAGAAGGCAAGGATGGCCTTCCAGATTTGTTCTCAACGGCTCCTAGCTGCCTTGGGGCTATAAAAGGGACCCCTAGGCGCATGGAGGAGAACACCAAGTATTCCTACAACATTCTTAAGCACCAAGACATCGATCTCGCGCATTCGTTTCATTGTGATAGCATATAGAGCTCTTGTGGAGTTGTGAACTTCTTGAGTTGTGTTGCGAGCTCTTGTTGCTGCTTGTGTGCGTGTTGTTGCTCTGATCTTTTGAAGTCTTGTGTGCGTTGCTCATTCCCCCCTTGCTCTGTGTTTCTTTGTGAAATTCAATTGTAAGGGCGAGAGACTCCAAGTTGTGGAGATTCCTCGCAAACGGGAAAAGATCAAAGTAAAGAAGAACACCGTGGTATTCAAGTTGATCATTGGATCACTTGAGAGGAGTTGAGTGCAACTCTCGTCCGTTGGGACGCCACAACGTGGAGTAGGCAAGTTTTGTACTTGGCCGAACCACGGGATAACCACCGTGCCATCTCTGTGATTGATTTCTTGTGGTTATTGTGTTTTGACTCCTCTCTAGCCACTTGACAATTATTGTACTAACGATTAACCAAGTTTTGTGGCGTAAGTTTTCAAGTTTCACAGGATCACCTATTCACCCCCCCTCTAGGTGCTCTCAATTGGTATCAGAGCTGTTCTCTTCAAGAAAGGGACTAATCGCCCGAAGAGATGGATCCTAAGGGAAAGGGGATGGTGGTCGACAACAACGAGAAGGAGTCTATCTTCAACGAGCTGAAGAATGACAAGTCTACCGACTTGGGTTCAAGCCACAAGCGCAAAGATGGGAAGAAGAAGAAGACAAGGCGCATCAAGGAGATCGTCTACTACGACAGCGACGAATCCTCTTCTTCCCAAAAGGACGACGACCACAACGACTACGAGAAAAGGAAACCGGTTAATTCGAACTTTTCCTTTGACTACTCTCGTATTCCGCAAAGTTCAAATTCGCATTTGCTCCCCATTCCACTTGGCAAGCCCCCTCACTTTGATGGAGAGGACTACGGATTTTGGAGCCACAAAATGCGTACTCACTTGTTCTCTCTCCATCCTAGCGTATGGGAGATTGTAGAGAGTGGAATGCAATTTGATAGCTCGGATAGCCCTATGTTTATCAATGAACAGATTCATAAAAATGCACAAGCTACTACTGTGTTGCTAGCCTCTTTGTGCAGGGACGAGTACAATAAAGTGAGCGGCTTGGACAATGCCAAGCAGATATGGGACACCCTAAAGATTTCTCACGAAGGGAACGACATCACCATGCTCACTAAAATGGAGTTGGTGGAGGGCGAGCTTGGAAGGTTTGCGATGATAAGGGGCGAGGAGCCAACTCAAACATACAACCGGCTCAAGACCCTTATCAACAAAATAAGGAGCTATGGAAGCACGAGATGGACGGACCATGACGTCGTCCGACTATTACTAAGGTCCTTTACCATTCTTGATCCTCATTTGGTGAATAATATTCGTGAGAATCCCAGGTACACCAAAATGTCGCCCGAAGAAGTTCTAGGAAAATTCGTCAGCGGGCGAATGATGATCAAGGAAGCAAGGTACGTGGACGACGCCTTGAATGGACCGATCAACGAGCCGCAACCTTTTGCTCTCAAAGCAACAAGAAGCAAGGAGGCGCTACCTAGCAAGGTGGCACAAATTGAGGCGGCCGGACTTAATGATGAAGAGATGGCTCTCATCATTAAACACTTCAAGACGGTACTAAAGGGTCACAAGGGGCAGCCAAGCAGGACCAAGACAAAGGGGAAGCGCTCATGCTTCAAGTGCGGTAAGATTGGTCATTTTATCGCTAACTGCCCCGATAATGATAGTGACCAGGAACAGGGAAATAAGAGGGAAAAGAAGAAGAATTACAAGAAGGCAAAGGGCGAGGCGCATCTAGGCAAGGAGTGGGACTCGGACTGCTCCTCTTCCGACTCCGACAATGAAGGACTCGCCGCCACCGCCTTCAACAAATCAACCCTCTTCCCAAACGAGCGTCACACATGCCTTATGGCAAGGGAGAAGAAGGTATGTACTCGGAACTCTACCTATGCTTCTTCAAGTGAGGACGAATCTAGTGATGAGGATGAAGTAGATTACTCGTGTTTGTTTAAGGGCCTAGATAGAACCAAGGTAGACAAAATTAATGAATTGATTGATGCCTTGAATGAAAAGAACATACTTTTAGAAAAGCAAGAGGATTTGTTGTATGAAGAACATGATAAATTTGTAGAAGCTCAAAGATCTCATGCTCTAGAAGTTAAAAGAAATGAAATGCTTTCTTGTGAATTATCTTCTTGCCATGATACAATTTCTAAATTAAGGAGCATTAATGATGATTTGAATGCTAAGTTAGAGATTGCTAGTAAATCCACCCCTTGTGTAGAAAATGTTGTAGCATGCACTAGGTGTAAAGATATTAACATTGATGCTTATAGTGAACACCTAGCTTGCATTTCTAAATTAAATGAAGAGGTAGCTAGTCTTAATGCCCAACTTAAGACTAGCAAAAGTGATTTTGAGAAACTAAAATTTGCTAGGGATGCCTACACGGTTGGTAGACACCCCTCAATTAAGGATGGGCTTGGCTTCAAGAGGGAAGCCAAGAACTTAACAAGCCATAAGACTCCCATCTCCGCCAAGGAGAAAGGGAAGGCCCCTATGGCAAGTAGCACTAAAAGGAATCATGCTTTTATATATCATGATAGGAGACAAACTAGAAATGCTTATAGGAGTTATAATGCATATAATGTTTTTAACTCTCATGCCATGTTTGCTTCTAGTTCTTCCTTTATGAATGGTAGAAATATGTCTAGGAAAAATGCTGTGCCTAGAAAGAATATTATTCATGCTCCTAGGAAAGTAGTGAATGAACCTTCTACAATTTATTGTGCTTTAAATGCTTCCTTTGCTATTTGTAGAAAGGATAAGAAAATTGTTGCTAGGAAGTTAGGGGCAAAATGCAAGGGTGACAAAACTTGCATTTGGGTCCCTAAGGATATTTGCACTAACCTTGTAGGACCCAACATGAGTTGGGTACCTAAGTCCCAAGCCTAAATTTGCCTTGCAGGTTTATGCATCCGGGGGTTCAAGCTGGATTATCGACAGCGGATGCACAAACCATATGACGGGGGAGAAGAAGATGTTCACCTCCTACGTCAAGAATAAGGATTCCCAAGATTCAATTGTATTCGGTGATGGGAATCAAGGCAAGGTAAAAGGGTTAGGAAAAATTGCAATTTCTAATGAGCACTCTATCTCTAATGTGTTTTTAGTAGAGTCTCTTGGTTATAATTTGCTATCTGTTAGTCAATTATGCAACATGGGGTATAACTGTCTATTTACAAATGTAGATGTGTCTGTCTTTAGAAGAAGTGATGGTTCACTAGCTTTTAAGGGTGTATTAGACGACAAACTTTATTTAGTTGATTTTTCAAAAGAAGAGGCCGGTCTAGATGCATGCTTAATAGCTAAGACTAGCATGGGCTGGCTGTGGCATCGCCGCTTAGCACATGTAGGGATGAAGAACCTTCACAAGCTTCTAAAGGGAGAACACGTGATAGGTTTGACTAACGTGCAATTCGAAAAGGATAGAACTTGTGCAGCTTGTCAAGCATGTAAACAAGTGGGAGGAACACATCACAGCAAGAATGTGATGACCACTTCAAGACCCCTGGAGCTGCTGCATAAGGACCTCTTCGGACCCGTCGCCTATCTGAGCATAGGAGGGAGTAAGTATGGTCTAGTTATTGTTGATGACTTTTCCCGCTTCACTTGGGTGTTCTTTTTGCAGGATAAGTCTGAAACCCAAGGGACCCTCAAGCGCTTCCTCAAGAGAGCTCAAAATGAGTTTGAGCTTAAGGTGAAGAAGATAAGGAGCGACAACGGGTCCGAGTTCAAGAACCTTCAAGTGGAGGAGTTCCTTGAGGAGGAAGGGATCAAGCACGAGTTCTCCGCTCCCTACACACCACAGCAAAATGGTGTGGTAGAGAGGAAGAACAGGACGCTAATCGATATGGCAAGGACGATGCTTGGAGAATTCAAGACCCCCGAGCGTTTTTGGTCGGAAGCCGTGAACACGGCTTGCCATGCCATCAACAGGGTCTACCTTCACCGCCTCCTCAAGACGACTTCGTATGAGCTGCTAACCGGTAACAAACCCAATGTATCTTACTTTCGTGTATTTGGGAGCAAGTGCTACATTCTAGTGAAGAAAGGTAGAAATTCTAAGTTTGCTCCCAAAGCAGTAGAAGGGTTTTTATTAGGTTATGACTCAAATACAAAGGCGTATAGAGTCTTCAACAAATCATCGGGTTTGGTTGAAGTCTCTAGCGACGTTGTATTTGATGAGACTAATGGCTCTCCAAGAGAGCAAGTTGTTGATCTTGATGATGTAGATGAAGAAGATGTTCCAACGGCCGCTATGCGCACCATGGCGATTGGTGATGTGCGACCACAGGAACACTTGGAGCAAGATCAACCTTCTTCCTCAACTATGGTGCATCCCCCAACTCAAGACGATGAACAGGTTCATCAACAGGAGGCGTGTGATCAAGGGGGAGCACAAGTTGATCATGTGATGGAGGAAGAAGCGCAACCGGCACCTCCAACCCAAGTTCGAGCGATGATTCAAAGGGATCATCCCGTCGACCAAATTCCGGGTGACATTAGCAAGGGAGTAACTACTCGATCTCGACTAGTTAATTTTTGTGAGCATTACTCCTTTGTCTCTTCTATTGAGCCTTTCAGGGTAGAGGAGGCCTTGCTAGATCCGGACTGGGTGTTGGCCATGCAGGAGGAGCTCAAAAACTTCAAGAGGAATGAAGTTTGGACACTGGTGCCTCGTCCGAAGCAAAATGTTGTGGGAACCAAGTGGGTGTTCCGCAACAAACAGGACGAGCACAGGGTGGTGACGAGAAACAAGGCTCGACTTGTGGCAAAAGGTTATGCCCAAGTCACAGGTTTGGATTTCGAGGAGACTTTTGCTCCTGTGGCTAGGCTAGAATCAATTCGTATCTTGCTAGCATATGCCGCTCATCATTCTTTCAGGTTGTACCAAATGGATGTGAAGAGCGCTTTCCTCAACGGGCCAATCAAGGAGGAGGTGTACGTGGAGCAACCCCCTGGCTTCGAGGATGAACGGTACCCCGACCATGTGTGTAAGCTCTCTAAGGCGCTCTATGGACTTAAGCAAGCCCCAAGAGCATGGTATGAATGCCTTAGAGACTTTCTAATTGTTAATGCTTTCAAAGTTGGGAAAGCCGATCCAACTCTTTTTACAAAGACATGTGATGGTGATTTGTTTGTGTGCCAAATTTATGTCGATGACATAATATTTGGTTCTACTAACCAAAAGTCTTGTGAAGAGTTTAGCAGGGTGATGACGCAGAAATTCGAGATGTCGATGATGGGCGAGTTGAACTACTTCCTTGGGTTCCAAGTGAAGCAACTCAAGGACGGCACCTTCATCTCTCAAACGAAGTACACGCAAGATCTGCTAAAGCGGTTTGGGATGAAGGACGCCAAGCCCGCAAAGACTCCGATGGGAACCGACGGACACACCGACCTCAACAAAGGAGGTAAGTCCGTTGATCAAAAAGCATACCGGTCCATGATAGGTTCTTTGCTTTATTTATGTGCTAGTAGACCGGATATTATGCTTAGTGTATGCATGTGTGCTAGATTTCAATCCGATCCTAAGGAATGTCACTTAGTGGCGGTGAAGCGAATCCTTAGATATTTAGTTGCTACGCCTTGCTTCGGGCTCTGGTATCCAAAGGGGTCTACCTTTGACTTGGTTGGATACTCAGACTCCGACTATGCTGGATGTAAGGTCGATAGGAAGAGCACATCGGGGACGTGCCAATTCTTAGGAAGGTCCCTGGTGTCGTGGAACTCTAAGAAACAAACTTTCGTTGCCCTATCCACCGCTGAGGCCGAGTACGTTGCCGCAGGACAGTGTTGCGCGCAACTACTTTGGATGAGGCAAACCCTCCGGGACTTTGGCTACAATCTGAGCAAAATCCCACTCCTATGTGATAATGAGAGTGCTATCCGCATGGCGGAAAATCCTGTTGAGCACAGCCGCACAAAGCACATAGACATCCGGCATCACTTTTTGAGAGACCACCAGCAAAAGGGGGATATCGAAGTGTTTCATGTTAACACCGAGAACCAGCTAGCCGATATCTTTACCAAGCCTCTCGATGAGAAGACCTTTTGCAGGTTGCGTAGTGAGCTAAATGTCTTAGATTCGCGGAACTTGGATTGAATTGTAGCATACATGTGTTTATGCTTCTGATCATGTTCATTCTGCATTTTGTTGCTTATTGTGGTGCTCAAGTTGTACAAACACTCCCTGGACCTCACAAGTCCGTTGCAAAGTGATGCACATGTTTAGGGGGAGATGTGTTACAACTTGACCCTTTGAGACTAACCATATGCTTGAGTTTGCTTGCTTTAGTCTCGAAGGAGAATTGAAAGGGAAAAGGTGGACTTGGACCATGAAAGACTTCCACTGCACTCCGATGAGAGGGTAACTCATTCCAAGTCCATCTCATGAACTCTTATTGCCATTTGCTCTTATTGAAGATTTTGGTAAGGCAATGGGGTTAAAGGGCCAAAGTTGATCCCGGTTTGGTGCTTGATGCCAAAGGGGGAGAAAATAAAGGCCAAAGCAATAAATGGATCAGCTACCACTTGAGAGATTTTGAAAATAGTAGAATAGAGCTTTTGGTTTGTTCAAAACTCTTGCATTGTCTCTTTAGTCAAAAGTTGGCTTCTTGTGGGGAGAAGTATTGATTATGGGAAATAGGGGGAGTTTTTGAAATCTTTGATCAATCTCTTTTGGAATGACTCTCTTTATGCTTCAACATGTGTGTTTGACTTAGAGATAGAGATTTGAGTTTGATTTGCAAAAACAAACCAAGTGGTGGCAAAGGATGATCCATATATGCCAAAATTGAATCAAAATAGATTTGAGTTCTATTTGAAGTGATTTTGCACTTGTTCTAGTTGCTATATGTTGTGTTGGCATAAATCACCAAAAAGGGGGAGATTGAAAGGGAAATGTGCCTCTGGGCCATTTCTAAGTATTTTGGTGATTGAGTGCCAACACAAGTGCTTAAATGTGAATCTATGCCCATGGATGAACAAAATGCAAATCACAAGTAAAGGTATGTTTCTAAGCCTTAGTACATTGGTTTTGTGTACTAATATACTTGTCTAAGTGTTAGAAACAGAGAGAAGAAGAAAAGAAGAGAGTTGGCTGTGTACAGCAAATAGGCTGTTTCGGTTTGGGGCACCGGACTGTCCGGTGGTGCACCGGACAGTGTCCGGTGCGCCAGGCTGCCTTGACCTGAAGACGCCGCTCTCGGGAATTTGCCGACGGCGTATGGCTATAATTCACCGGACTGTCCGGCGTGCACCGGACTGTCCGGTGAGCCAACGGTCGGCCGGGCCAACGGTCGGCCGCGCAATCTGCGCGAGACACGTGGCCGAGCCAACGGTCGGAAGGAGGCACCGGACTGTCCGGTGTGCACCGGACTGTCCGGTGCGCCAACGGCTCCCAGATCTGCAACGGTCTGCAACGGTCGACTGTGCTGTTTATGGAAATAAATCGGGCACCGGACAGTGTCCGGTGTGCACCGGACTGTCCGGTGCGCCCGACGACAGAAGGCAAGGATGGCCTTCCAGATTTGTTCTCAACGGCTCCTAGCTGCCTTGGGGCTATAAAAGGGACCCCTAGGCGCATGGAGGAGAACACCAAGTATTCCTACAACATTCTTAAGCACCAAGACATCGATCTCGCGCATTCGTTTCATTGTGATAGCATATAGAGCTCTTGTGGAGTTGTGAACTTCTTGAGTTGTGTTGCGAGCTCTTGTTGCTGCTTGTGTGCGTGTTGTTGCTCTGATCTTTTGAAGTCTTGTGTGCGTTGCTCATTCCCCCCTTGCTCTGTGTTTCTTTGTGAAATTCAATTGTAAGGGCGAGAGACTCCAAGTTGTGGAGATTCCTCGCAAACGGGAAAAGATCAAAGTAAAGAAGAACACCGTGGTATTCAAGTTGATCATTGGATCACTTGAGAGGAGTTGAGTGCAACTCTCGTCCGTTGGGACGCCACAACGTGGAGTAGGCAAGTTTTGTACTTGGCCGAACCACGGGATAACCACCGTGCCATCTCTGTGATTGATTTCTTGTGGTTATTGTGTTTTGACTCCTCTCTAGCCACTTGACAATTATTGTACTAACGATTAACCAAGTTTTGTGGCGTAAGTTTTCAAGTTTCACAGGATCACCTATTCACCCCCCCCTCTAGGTGCTCTCACCAGTTTACCTAGACTGGTCCGACGAGCCCATCACCTTCGACCAAGCCGACCACCCCGACCACGTGTCGAGCCCGGGGAAATACCCGCTCGTCGTCGGCCCCGTCGTCGGCAACGTCAGGCTCACCAAGGTTCTTATGGACGGGGGCAGCAGCCTCAACATCATCTACGCCGAGACCCTCAGGCTCCTGCGCGTCGATCTGTCCTCCGTCCGAGCAGGCGCTGCGCCCTTCCACGGGATCATTCCCGGGAAGCGCGTCCAGCCCCTCGGACGACTCGACCTTCCCGTCTGCTTCGGAGCTCCCTCCAACTTTCGAAGGGAGACTCTGACGTTCGAGGTGGTCGGGTTCCGAGGAACCTACCACGCGGTATTGGGGAGGCCATGCTACGCAAAGTTTATGGTCGTCCCCAACTACACCTACCTGAAGCTCAAGATGCCGGGCCCCAACGGGGTCATCACCGTCGGCCCCACATACAAACACGCGTTCGAATGCGACGTGGAGTGCGTGGAGTACGCCGAGGCCCTCGCCGAGTCCGAGGCCCTCATCGCCAACCTGGAAAGCCTCTCCAAAGAGGTGCCAGACGTGAAGCGTCATGACGGCAACTTCGAGCCAGTGGAGACGGTCAAGGCCGCCCCCCTCGACCCCAGTGGCGACGCCTCCAAGCAGATCCGGATCGGTTCCGGGCTCGACCCCAAATAGGAAGCAGTGCTCGTCGACTTTCTCCGCGCGAACGCCGACGTCTTCGCGTGGAGTCCCTCGGACATGCCCGGCATACCAAGGGATGTCGCCGAGCACTCGCTGGATATTCGGGCCGGAGCCCGACCCGTCAAGCAGCCTCTGCGCCGATTCGACGAGGAGAAGCGCAGAGCGATAGGCGAGGAGATCCACAAGCTAACGGCAGCCGGGTTCATCAAAGAGGTATTCCATCCCGAATGGCTTGCCAACCCTGTGCTTGTGAGAAAGAAAGGGGGGAAATGGTGGATGTGTGTAGACTACACTGGTCTCAACAAAGCATGTCCGAAGGTTCCCTACCCTCTGCCTCGCATCGATCAAATCGTGGATTCCACTGCTGGGTGCGAAACCCTGTCTTTCCTCGACGCCTACTCAGGGTATCACGAAATCAGGATGAAAGAGTCCGACCAGCTCGCGACTTCTTTCATCACGCCCTTCGGCATGTACTGCTATGTCACCATGCCGTTCGGTTTGAGGAATGCGGGCGCGACGTATCAGCGGTGCATGAACCATGTGTTTGGCGAACACATTGGTCGCACGGTCGAGGCCTACGTCGATGACATCGTAGTCAAGACAAGGAAAGCTTCCGACCTCCTCTCCGACATTGAAGTGACATTCCGTTGTCTCAAAGCGAAAGGCGTCAAGCTCAATCCCGAGAAGTGTGTCTTCGGGGTGCCCCGGGGCATGCTCTTGGGGTTCATCGTCTCCGAGCGGGGCATCGAAGCCAACCCGGAGAAGATCGCAGCCATCACCAACATGGGGCCCATCAAGGACTTAAAAGGCGTACAGAGGGTCATGGGATGTCTCACGGCCCTGAGCCGCTTCATCTCACGCCTCAGCGAAAGAGGCCTGCCTCTGTACCGCCTCTTAAGGAAGGCCGAGTGCTTCGCTTGGACCCCTGAGGCCGAGGAAGCTCTCGGGAACCTGAAGGCGCTCCTCACAAAGGCGCCTATCTTGGTGCCTCCAACTGACGGAGAAGCCCTCTTGGTCTACATCGCCGCGACCACTCAGGTGGTTAGCGCCGTGATTGTGGTCGAGAGGCAAGAAGAGGGGCATGCATTGCCCGTACAGAGGCCAGTTTACTTCGTCAGCGAGGTACTGTCCGAAACTAAGATCCGCTACCCACAAGTTCAGAAGCTGCTGTATGCAGTGATTCTGACGAGGCGGAAGTTGCGACACTACGTCGAGTCTCATCCGGTGACTGTGGTGTCATCCTTCCCCCTGGGGGAGATCATCCAGTGCCGAGAGGCCTCGGGCAGGATTGCAAAGTGGGCGGTGGAAATCATGGGCGAGACAATCTCGTTCGCCCCTCGGAAGGCCATCAAGTCCCAGGTCTTGGCGGACTTCGTAGCTGAATGGGTCGACACCCAGCTACCGACGGCTCCGATCCAACCGGAGCTCTGGACCATGTTTTTCGACGGGTCATTGATGAAGACGGGGGCCGGCGCAGGCCTGCTCTTCATCTCGCCCCTCGGGAAACACCTACGCTATGTGCTACGCCTCCATTTCCCGGCGTCCAACAATGTGGCTGAGTACGAGGCTCTGGTCAACGGGTTGCGGATCGCCGTCGAGCTAGGGGTCCGACGCCTCGACGCCCGCGGTGACTCGCAGCTCGTCATCGACCAAGTCATGAAGAACTCCCACTGCCGTGACCCGAAGATGGAGGCCTACTGCGATGAGGTTCGGCGCCTGGAAGACAAGTTTTACGGGCTCGAGCTTAACCACATCGCTCGGCGCTACAACGAGACTGTGGACGAGCTGGCAAAAATAGCCTCGGGGCGAACAACGGTTCCCCCGGACGTCTTCTCCCGGGATCTGCATCAACCCTCCGTCAAGATCGACGACACGCCCGAGCCCGAGGTACCCTCGGCGCAGCCCGAGGCAACCTCAGCTCGGCCCGAGGCGCCCTCGGTTCAGCCCGAGGTACCCTCGACCTTCGAGGGTGAGGCACTGCGCATCGAGGAGGAGCGGAGCGGGGCCACGCCTGATCGAAATTGGCAGACCCCGTACCTGCAATATCTCCGCCAAGGAGAGCTACCCCTCGACCGAGCCGAGGCTCGGCGGGTAGCGCGACGCGCCGAGTCGTTTGTCTTGCTGGGCGATGAGAAGGAGCTCTACCACCGCAGCCCCTCGGGCATCCTCCAGCGATGCATCTCCGTCGCCGAAGGTCAGGAACTCCTGCAAGAGATACACTCGGGGGCTTGCGACCATCACGCAGCGCCTCGAGCCCTTGTCGGGAATGCTTTCCGGCAAGGCTTCTACTGGCCAACGACGGTGGCTGACGCCACTAGAATTGTCCGCATCTGCGAAGGGTGTCAATTCTATGCGAAACAGACCCACCTGCCTACTCAGGCTCTGCAGACGATACCCATCACCTGGCCCTTTGCTGTGTGGGGTCTAGACCTCGTCGGCCCCTTGCAGAAGGCGCCCGGGGGCTACACGCACCTGCTGGTCGCCATCGACAAATTCTCCAAGTGGGTCGAGGTCCGACCTCTGAACAGCATCAGGTCCGAGCAGGCGGTGACGTTCTTCACCAACATCATCCATCGCTTCGGAGTCCCGAACTCCATCATCACCGACAACGGTACCCAGTTCACCGGCAGAAAATTCCTGGATTTTTGCGAGGATCACCACATCCGGGTGGACTGGGCCGCCGTGGCTCATCCCATGTCGAATGGGCAAGTAGAGCGTGCCAACGACATGATTTATACAAGGGCTCAAGCCTCGGATTTACAACGACCTCAACAAGTTCGGCAAGCGATGGATGAAGGAACTCCCCTCGGTGGTCTGGAGCCTGAGGACAACACCGAGCCGAGCCACGGGTTTCACGCCGTTCTTCCTGGTCTACGGGTCCGAGGCCGTCTTGCCCACTAACCTGGAATACGGCTCCCTGAGGACGAGGGCCTACGGCGATCAAAGCAACCAAGCTAGCCGAGAAGACTCGCTGGACCAGCTGGAAGAGGCTCGGGACAAGGCCTTACTACATTCGGCGCTGTACCAGCAGTCCCTGCGACGCTACCACGCCCGAGGGGTCCGGCCCCGAGACCTCCAGGTGGGCGACCTGGTGCTTCGGCTGCGGCAAGACGCCCGAGGGAGGCACAAGCTCACGCCCCCCTGGGAGGGGCCATTCGTCATCGCCAAAGTTCTGAAGCCCGAGACGTACAAGCTGGCCAACAGTCAAGGCGAGGTCTACGGCAACGCTTGGAACATCCAACAGCTACGTCGCTTCTACCCTTAAGATGTTTTCAAGTTGTTCATATACCTTGCACCCACGCAAAGTTTAGTCATCAAGGAAGGGTCGGCTTCACCTCGGCAAAGCCCAACCCTCCCTCGGGGGCTAAAAGGGGGGGAACCCCCTCTGCGTTGAAATTTTCCTCGAAAAAAGATCTCTTCTGCCAGAATATCTTTCGTGCTTTCTGACTACTTCGAAAAGTGGATCCTGAAAACGACGGAGTACACGTAAGCAGCCAAGGCTGACCGAGCCGAGGGACTCCTACGCCTCCGGGATACGGATACCTCACTCATCACCTTCTGCGATAAGTAACTCGCGTTCGGATGAAGCGATTCCGCGGACCGAACAAGTCTTTACGTTCGGAAGTTCTTCTGCCGAAGCGATCCTTCGAGCCTTCTCGACTGAGTCGGTGACAGGGCCTCATGGACGGGTGAAAGTGCGCGTAAGCGGCAAGGCCGACCGAGCCGAGGGACTCCCACGCCTCCGGGATACGGATACCTCACTCATCACCTTCCGCGAGAAGCAACTCTCGCTCGCACAAACATCCCTGTTACCGACAAAAAAGTCCAGATACTCGAAACAAGAGGAAAGGAGACGCAGCTTTACAACACAGCGAGGGTGTGTATTCTGGCCTCGGCGGCCGCAGAAGGCACACGCTACAAGACACTCTGATCCTGCAGGCTCGGGTCTTCACGCTGAAAGGGGGCTGTAGCGTCCTCGGCATCGATGACACCTTCAGCGAGGTCCGACCCAGCCTCGGACGGCGACGCGGTCCAGGGACTTCTCCGAAAATCCAGCCCGAGCAGGCGGCTCGGCCGGTTAACCCTGGGGCCTCGGCCAACCATCTTCCAAGGGCGCCAGCCCGACCCGAGGCCTCGGCTGATCAACTCCGGCGTCGGTCCCGCTGACGGACAACCCGGCCAGGCTCCGGCCAACCAGGTTTCATTTTCGAGCCAACTCCGCCTCTGTTCATGCTGATATCGCTACCCCTGGCCTCGGCTCGTCGAAGAGCGGCCAAGGGGTCCCTTTAACTAAGCTAGAGGAGCCTCAGACAACAAGGCCGACCGAGCCGAGGGACTCCTACGCCTCCGGGATACGGATACCTCACTCGTCACCTTGACACGGGGCGACTCATGCTTGGTGAAGCGGTTCAGATAATTAACAGGCGAGTCTTAGTGCTCAAAAATAAGGAAAAAACACGGCTCCGTGCCAAAATTACATGCATGTTCAGGCCTCGACAGCCATAATGAACAAAAACACTGGCATTCAAAGTGCCACTACAAACGGAACTCCGGTTCCCCCTCCGCAGGTACGAACAACCCCACTCGATAGGGGTGGGCCTGCGGAGCAACGGAAGACCGACGAACGACGCGCCGTCACCCGCTCCAGAAGCGGCGACGACGACGACTTCTGCTCCGGGGGGCCGAACAGCGGCAGCACTGACCTCAGGGCGGATGCTGCTGCCAGGAGGCCCCCGCCCATGCCCAAACTTGTGAGGCAAGGACGGGCAGAAGGCCGTAGAGTTGGAGGTCGGTCCGTGGCCAGCCTTGGCTATCTCGCCGGCGGAAGAACCTCTTCAAGCTGCCGTGGCAGACGCCGGCACCGCGAGCGGCTCCGAAGCCACTCGCGTCCGAGAGCCAGGCACGGTGCAGCTGCCGGCGCCACGGACGACAACCGCCCTTCCCTCCGATCACTGAGTGAAGGAGCGGGCCGCCGCCCACGCAGGGGCCGACCCCAACTCGGCACACTCCCCTCCCCAGCCCTGGTGATGAAAATCCTTGAGGCTGAGGGAGGGGCAGAGGCCGCAGCCCGGCTTGCTTTCCCCCACCATCAAGCTGGAGGTCACCATCTTGGGTGACCGCCGGCGGAGGGGTGCAGCCGGGCTGCATGATGAAAATCCTTGAAGCCGAACGACGGCTGAAAGGTACCAACTCCCACGGAGTTGCGTCCCTCCAACGATGAGGCGAAAAGACGGCGGGTATCCCCCATCCGGGGGCTTGGAAGGTGGAAAGACGCGATGCATAAGGGAGCGAGAAGACATGGTCGCCTTCCGAAAGGGGTCACCCTCCTTTTAAAGGCAACTCTCCCTACGTGCGCCCCCAACCGTCATGGGCTGAGTCTTCTCCAACACGCTCCAAGGCCCTCCCCTGCGGCGCGGGGGCTGGGTCCCGCATGTCATGCAAACCGGCTCAGAGCGGAAGAAGCCAAACCGCCGCGCATGGTGCACACAACCGCCCAGCGGTTACAAGTGACCCCCCACTTTGGCCCAGACCAACGGGCAAAAAAGGTGGGCAGCCATGCAGGCGGCATGCAACCGCGCCAAGTGGACGCGCCTCTCCGACTCCCAACACGCCAGCGTGGAGGCCCAGGCCCACGCGTCACGCAACCAGCGCGCCGGATGTTGCATGCAAGCAACCGCACCGCCACTTGCGCCACCACCGCGCCTCCTCGATTGCGGAACCAATACCGCGACTCGAGGCGACCCAGCGCACGACCCAGCAGCGCCAACCTGACGCGGCGGTCAATGCGGCCAAAAGTGGGCCGGCAGTAATGGCGGTGGCAGGTGGGCGCGAGCAGCGGTCACGTCGTCAGCCAAGCTCACGTCCCATCCAGGGGCAGCAAGAAAACCCCCTCTCACGGCGTGAAGACAACGCACCCGTGATCCGTTCCTCGAACGGCTCGCGCACGCGCAACGGCTGCCCCGCCAACCACTCGCCCCGTCGCATTAACTCCGCGGCAGGACAGGCGGCGCTCGTGGCAGGAGAAGCGGGCGACGCTTCGCCTTCGCCGTAATAACCGCGCCAAAAAAGGTACGCCGCATCGTTCGATTTCATATCCTTTTCCTTTTCTCCTTTTTCTCTATCTCTTGCAACAGGGACCAGGAAAGGGGGATACCCCGAAAAGGATCCTTCCCCGTGAAGGAACCAGGCTCCGAGCCTCCTTACTGATCAGAGGTTCGAAGGCTGGCCCCCCGAAGGGTTCAACAGCCGCCTCAGATCGCGTGGGCCCTACACCCACTACTGGTCAGAGGTTCGAAGGCCGGCCCCCCGAAGGGTTCCACGGCCGCCTCAGGCTACTCGGGCTCCGCGCCCATTACTGATCAGGGGTTCGAAGGCTGGCCCCCGAAGGGTTCATAGCCGCCTCAGACGCCGAGCGAGGGATGACCAGGGGTACGTTCGATACATAGCCGAGGCTCGGGCTGCGCTCCCGAGGTACCCTAGGACATTTCCGAGACCAGCGGGAGCGATCTTGTAACGGAATCCCATCGGAGGGAGGCATCGAGCCCTCGGACCCCGTCGCCAGGGGACCGGGTCCGGCAGATCACCCGCAAGTACTTTTGGGCGTGCCTCTGGGCCCCTAGCCGACCCCTAACGAATGGGGCACGGACGTCCACTCGGATTACCCGCTTGCAGCTCACCGGAGACACCATGTTCGGCGCCCATCGAGGGTAACATGGCGCTCTCCCCCCTCCTCCTTGCGGAAAGGCGACGCAGGGGCGTATGTAAAAAAGCCGAGTCTGTCCCTGATCGCCCTCTCGCCCTGTGCGGAGGCTCGGGGGCTGCTCTCGCAAACCCGGCTCCGGCCGAACCGTTGACAGCGTCAACATACCAGCCCGAGAACTTGGGCCCCGACCGTGCACCCGGGCTACGGCCAGTTCGCATGAGGGAACGACCAGACCAGCCGAAGCATTACGCAAGGCATTAAGACCTCGGAGGAGTGAAACCACTCCTCCGAGGCCTCGGGGGCTACACCCGGCGGGTGCGCTCGCGCGCACCCACCGGAACAAAATGCAACCGAGAAAGGCTGGTCCCCTTGCAAAAAAGTGCGACGAAAGCCTCCAAGCGAGTGCTAACACTCCCTTCGAGGCTCGGGGGCTACTGTCGGGGACCATAATTAGGGGTACCCTCAAGACGCCTAATTCTCAGCTGGTAACCCCCATCAGCATAAAGCTGCAAAGGCCTGATGGGTGCGATTAAGTCAGAGATCAGTCCATTCGAGCGACTCGATCATGCCTCGCTCGAGCCTAGCCTCGGACAAGGGCAGCCGACTCCGGAGGATTTCCGTCTCGCCCGAGGCCCCCCTCCAACGGCGGACACATCTCCGGCTCGCCCGAGGCCCTGCCTTCGCTAAGAAGCAACCCTGACTAAATCGCCGCACCGACCGATCGAATCGCAGGAGCATTTAACGCAAAGGTGGCCTGACACCTTTATCCTGACACGCGCCCCCCGGCAGAGCCGAAGTGACCGTCGTCACTTCGCCGCTCCACTGACCGGCCTGACAAAAGGACAGAGCCGCCTGCGCCACTCTGACTGCAGTGCCACTTGACAGAGTGAGACTGACAGGCAGTCAGGCCCTGCCAAAGGCACCATAGGAAACTCCGCTCCGCCCGACCTAGGGCTCGGACTCGGGCTAAGTCTCGGAAGACGGCGAACTCCGCTCCGCCCGACCCAGGGCTCGGACTCGGGCTAAGTCCCGGAAGACGGCGAACTCCGCTCCGCCCGACCTAGGGCTCGGACTCGGGCTAAGTCCCGGAAGACGGCGAACTCCGCTCCGCCCGACCCAGGGCTCGGACTCGGGCTAAGTCCCGGAAGACGGCGAACTCCGCTCCGCCCGACCCCAGGGCTCAGACTCGGGCTCAGCCCCAGAAGACGACGAACTCCGCTTCGCCCGACCCCAGGGCTCGGACTCCGCCCTGGCCTCTGCCGAACGACCTCCGCCTCGCCCGACCCAGGGGCTCGGACTCGGCCTCGACCACGGAAGACAGACTCGACCTCGGCTTCGGAGGAGCCTCCACGACGCCCAACCTAGGGCGCAGGCCAGCCACGTCAACAGGAAGCGCCATCATCACCCTACCCCGAGCCGACTCGGGCCGCAGAGAACAAGACCGGTGTCCCATCTGGCTAGCTCCGCCAGATAGGCAATGATGGCGCCCCGCATGCTCTGTGACGACGGCGGCTCTCAGCTCTCTTACGGAAGCAGGAGGACGTCAGCAAGGACACAACCGCTCCGACAGCTGTCCCTCCGCCAGGCTCCGTCGCTCCTCCGACGGCCACGACATCACACCAGCTGGGTGCCAAGATCTCTCCGGCTGCCACATTGGCATGTACTTAGGGCGCTAGCTCTCCCCCGCTAGACACGTAGCACTCTGCTACACCCCCATTGTACACCTGGATCCTCTCCTTGCGCCTATAAAAGGAAGGACCAGGGCCCTCTTAGAGGAGGTTGGCCGCGCGGGGACGAGGACGAGACAGGCGCTCTCTTGGGGCCGCTCGCTTCCCTCACCCGCGTGGACGCTTGTAACCCCCTACTGCAAGCGCACCCGACCTGGGCGCGGGACGAACACGAAGGCCGCGGGATTTCCACCTCTCTCACGCCCGTCTCCGGCCACCTCGCTTCCCCCCTTCGCGCTCGCCCACGCGCTCGACCCATCTGGGCTGGGGCACGCGGCACATTCACTCGTCGGCTTAGGGACCCCCCGGTCTCGAAACGCCGACATTTATCAAATGGACGTGAAAAGTGCCTTCCTTAACGGACCAATCAAGGAAGAGGTCTATGTTGAGCAACCTCCCGGCTTTGAAGATAGTGAGTACCCTAATCATGTATATAAACTCTCTAAGGCGCTTTATGGGCTCAAGCAAGCCCCAAGAGCATGGTATGAATGCCTAAGAGATTTTCTTATCACTAATGGCTTCAAAGTCGGAAAGGCCGATCCTACTCTATTCACTAAAACTCTTGACAATGATTTGTTTGTATGCCAAATTTATGTTGATGATATTATATTTGGGTCTACTAACGAATCTACATGTGAGGAATTTAGTAGGATCACGACACAGAAATTCGAGATGTCGATGATGGGGGAGTTGAAGTACTTCTTAGGATTTCAAGTGAAGCAACTCCAAGAGGGCACCGTCATTAGCCAAACGAAGTATATTCAAGACATTCTAAACAAGTTTGGGATGAAGGATGCCAATCCCATCAAGACACCCATGGGAACCAATGGGCATCTCGACCTCGACACGAGAGGTAAATCCGTAGATCAAAAGGTATATCGTATATCGGTCGATGATAGGTTCTTTACTCTATTTATGTGCATCTCGACTGGATATTATGCTTTCCGTATGCATGTGTGCAAGATTCCAAGCCGACCCTAAGGAAGCTCACCTTACGGTCGTAAAACAAATCTTGAGATATTTAGTTTATACTCCTAAGTTTGGGCTTTGGTATTCTAGGGGATCCACATTTGATTTAATTGGTTATTCGGATGCCGATTGGGCGGGGTGTAAAATTAATAGAAAGAGCACATCAGGGACTTGCCAGTTCTTGGGAAGATCTCTGGTGTCTTGGGCTTCAAAGAAACAAAATTCCGTAGCTCTTTCTACCACCGAAGCCGAGTATATTGCCGCAGGTCATTGTTGCGCACAATTGCTTTGGATGAGGCAAACCCTTAGGGACTATGGTTACAAATTAGCCAAAGTTCCTCTTCTATGTGATAATGAGAGTGCAAGCCGCATGGTGGATAATCCCGTAGAACATAGCCGCACTAAACACATAGCCATTCGGTATCATTTTCTTAGGGATCACCAACAAAAGGGGGATATCGAGATTGCATATATTAACACCAAGGAACAATTAGCCGATATCTTTACCAAGCCACTAGATGAACAAACTTTTAACAAACTTAGGCATGAGCTAAATATTCTTGATTCTCGGAATTTCTTTTGATGTTTCGCACACATAGCTCATTAACATACCTTTGATCATGTCTCTTTTATATGCTATGACTAATGTGTTTTTCAAGTATATTTCAAACCAAGTCATAGATTGAAAGGGAATTGGAGTCTTCGGCGAAGACAAAGGCTTCCACTCCACTCCATCAAATTACTCATCCTTCGCCGTTGCTCCGAGCAACTCTCCAACTTTGGTATAATCTTCACTCATATTTTGTTCACCAAAGGGGGAGAAAGTAGTTAAAAAGGTCTTATATTTCACTCAAGTATCCGTTTTTGGCGATTCATGCCAAAGGGGGAGAAAGTATTAGCCCAAAGCAAAAGGACCGCACCACCACCAATTTTCAAAATTTGAGTTAAGAAAAGATTGTGAAATGATGAATTTTTCAATTAGTATCTTAGTTTTGATAGAATTTCAAATTAGAACACCCTCTTCAAAAACTAATATCTAAAACCCTCTTGAACACTAAGAGGAGGATTTTATTAAGGGGGAGTTTTGTTTAGTCAAAGGAAAACATTTGAAACAGGGGGAGAAAATTTTAAATCTTGTAAATGCTTCTCAAAAATCTTATTCATTTACCTTTGACTATTTGCAAAAGGACTTTGAAAAGAATTTACAAAAGGATTTTCAAAAACAAAACATGTGGTGCAAGCGTGGTCCAAAATGTTAAAAATATAAAGAAACAATCCATGCATATCTTATGAGAATTTATTGGTTCAATTCTAAGCAACCTTTGCACTTACAATTCTGCAAACTAGTTCAATTTTGCACTTCTATAGTTGCTTTGGTTTGTGTTGGCATCAATCACCAAAAAGGGGGAGATTGAAAGGGAAATAGGTTTACACCTTTTCCTAAATTGATTTTGGTGGTTGAATTGCCCAACACAAATAATTGAACTAACTAGTTTGCTCTAGTCTATAAGTTTTACAGGTGGCAAAGGTTCACAACAAGCCAATAGAAAGACCAAAGAAGGGTTCAAATAAAAAGAGCTAAAGACATCCCAAAGGCACCCTGGTCTGCACCACCGGACAGTGTCCGGTGCACCACCGGACAGTGTCCGGTGCACCAGGGGACTCGACGCTGAACTCGCTACCTTAGGGAAAATTGGAGGCCGCTCCACTATAATTCATCGGAGCACCGGACAGTGTCCGGTGTCACACCGGACAGTGTCCGGTGTCACACCAGACTGTCCGGTGTGCCAGCGGAGCAACAGCTACTTCGCGCCAACGGTCAACTGCAAACACATTTAATGCGCTATAGTGCACGCCAGAGTCAGAGCAGCGACAGACGGCGCACCGGACAGTCTACAGGACCTGTCCGGTGCACCACCGGACAGCCCAGAGGCCCCACCAGTCAGAGCACCAACGGTCAGAACCCAACGGCCGGCTGGTGTGGCTGGCACACCGGACAGTGTCCGGTGGCGCACCGGACTGCCTGGTGCGCCATGCGACAGCAGCCTTCCAACGGCCACTTTTGGTGGTTGGGGCTATAAATACCCCAACCACCCCACATTCAATGACATCCAAGTTTTCCACCTTCAACACATTACAAGAGCTATAGCAATCAATTCTAGACACAACCAAAGAGATCAAATCCTCTCCCAAGTCCGGAATCACTCCAAATCAAATAGTGACTAGAGAGAGCGACATTTGTGTTCATTTGAGCTCTTGCGCTTGGATTGCTTCTTTTCTTTCTCATTCTTTCTTGTGATCAAACTCAATTGTAACCAAGGCAAGAGACACCAATTGTGTGGTGGTCCTTGCGAGAACTTTGTGTTCCGTTTGATTGAGAAGAGAAGCTCACTCGGTCTAAGTGACCGTATGAGAGAGGGCAAGGGTTGAAAGAGACCCGGTCTTTGTGACCACCTCAACGGGGAGTAGGTTTGCGAGAACCGAACCTCGGTAAAACAAATCATCGTGTCTCACTCTTTATTTTCCCACGATTTGTTTTTTACCCTCTCTCTCGGACTCGTTCATATTTCTAACGCTAACCCGACTTGTATTTTTGCTTAAGTTTATAAATTTCAGATTCGCCCTATTCACCCCCCTCTAGGCGACTTTCAATTGCAGGTACACATGTTGCCTTTTATGAAGGCAACTGAACACCTCCTTGATTGCAAAATCATATATCACATTTAATACGATGGGAAAAGCCTTACCTTGACTGTCTTGTACCATGTGGTTGTCCCGAGGAGGGGCACACCTTGTAGTAGGGTCATACCACTCGGGACCGCCCTACCCTAGAGGCTTCTACTTCCAAGGTTGTTTCGCTCTGGAACATCTTGAAGGACACCATCGAGGTCTAAATATAGACCTTATCCCATAGGGACCCAAGCCATGACAAGCAATAAACTTGGCTCATGGCCTAATGGTCATAGCAATCTAGGTTGGGGTAATGAAGGGTGCGAGAGGTCCGAAGGGCCTTGAGATTTGGTCCTACAGTGTGAACGATGTCAAACTTAGCTAGAGTTGTGCATGGTCCCCTGAGATGGAGGGTCCAGAGACACATGGCTGGTATTAGCTGGCCCTCTTTGAGATTCCTTCTACTCATAGGATATTTAAAAGACGTAATGCTAGCATCCGAAGGTATAGCCTTTCCCAAACGCTAACAATATCACATATATTGATATACATAACCATATAAATATAGATATAAAAAGGTTTAGTTAACTAGGATTTAGGACAATTTTAGCAAGATTATTGATAGAGTCACAATAAACCTTTACTAATATAAATAATTATTATTTATATATAGTAAAAACTAAAACTCGTTTTTCAAATAATTAGGTTGGATCTAACATGTAGGCTCTGAAATAATTTATAATTCAATTTAATGTTCTATAAAAACTTTCATATAAGAGAAAAGAATGATCAATCCAATAGAAACATCATAGAAGTGTTAAACAAGTGTACCGCGCGTTTAGCAACATGAGTCCTTTACACTAACTTTTTATGTATTTTAAGTTGTCTTCTATTGTTACCCCATAAATCGATAAATTAACTATTCAGATTAAATAATTAACTAGAAAAGGATACTCCAACCTTTCAGGCTCGCTAAACAACAGATCTAACATCTTGGGTGTGTCATGGGAAAAAAGGCCATATGGCATCGTGAAGTTTCTGCTTTCAGCTACAGCCTTATAGAGTGCACATACATACCTCTACTACGTTTTTTAGAAAAAATAGCAAGAGGACAACTATAAATCATATAAGAAGAGAAGCAGGCCATAGGGTAAATAGGCACTATTACGTGATAATGGAATTATTTAATTGCAAACACTAAACTAACAATAGAGCATAGGGTATTGTTCCGCTAACATAAGTCATGCCAGTCTGATTAGCACCGTTGTGGCTACCGTTCCAAGTCGATGTAACAAAATGAATTCCTCAATCAACTTGCTGATGATGTCTGGCAACTTTCGCTTTCTTTTCTCTACCCTTTTGCAGTGACTTCTACGAACCTCAGGTGAGAACGCCAAAAGAGGGGTAGTAATTAGTAAAGAATTACCAAAAGCATCATACTAATCATCACAACATCACTTTAACAGCAGGTACAAATGAATCCCCAAGAATGGTGTGAGAGGTAAAAAAGATGATAGGAGCATATGAAAAACAAAGTGTACTACTTCTGATTAATCTAGTATGAATTATACAATTTTTTACTTGATACAAGGGTATATTACAAAGTCCTATTTTCTTATATCGTAAATCAATTTGCTTCACTTGATACAATGGTATATTAGAAAGTCATATTTTCTTCCATGTCCCTACCAATCATATATGTAGCTGAACGAAGGGGGTGCTTAGTAGTCACCCTTTTAAACTTTAGGAGTCCCTAAAGTTTCTATTTAAGAAGCTTGCTTTTGTTATATCGTTTGACAGTTTGTGGACTAAAAGAAACTAAACTTCAGTTTAGGACGTGGGAACCAAACACCCTAGAAATATGGTCTTACAGGGCATCTAAGTTTATGTTCCCCTGCATTAGATTCTCTAAATTGTTTAACCTATATGTTTCAGATATATGGCATGTGTTCATACCATCGCCTCATCAGCATTTCAATCAGGACTAAATTGCATGATCCGATTAATACAGAAAAAATACCCAGCATTTAGAGTATTTTCACTAGCTCTTACAAAAACCTCTAAACTCATATTGCACATACATATTAAACAAAAGCAATCTTTGCCTCCAACAATTTTCAATTCTTAGGTTGTTAAATATTTCTATATTATGGTAACTTAGCTTTTCTAGTTATTACTTGTGGTTTAAATTTTGGTTTTATTTGTATTGTATGACAAAGCCTTATAATCATCGTTCTTCTTTTGATATACTATTTTAATTTATTATGAATTACATTGGTCATTTTTCTCTAGATTTTGGATGAATCATCTTCAGACTCGTCAGACAAGGATGATGGATTCATCCTTTCTACAACTCAAATCATTTAAAATGCATCACATGTACATCACGCGAACTCGGTGATGAGCAAGTGATTTTGTGGTGCGATCGGTACGATGAATAGGCTTCTGGGAGTGCAAAAACAGCTCCTAATGTCTGGAGGCTAGGTAGGAATATTTAGAAAGTTGGTATATTTAGGAGACTCGTTTAAGAACAATTTGACCATAATTTTTAGTTAATAACACTCTAGATTAATTTTAGGGGATTTTTTAGCGAACTAGTGAAGTAGGCCCACGTAAGACAAGAGCATAACAAGTTGTAGACCTATCGTAATTACATGGGAAGTAGGCCCACGTAAGACAAGGGCATAACAAGTTGTGGACCTCTCGGACTATCACACATGTTTGTGATTCGGCATTCACACATTCTCTCCGTAGTGGCTCCATTCATTTACATTCTGGCTATCTCTGCCCCTCCTTTAATGTGTTTCTAGATCCGCCACTGATGGCAATCGAACCCTTCTACATCGACATTAATAGGACGAAACTTTTATCTCCAACCATATACCAGTGCATGTGTTTAACATGTGTTGTGCAACATACAGATGCAGCCAACATTCAATGCTATATATATATATATATATATAGATTGTATATTAGTAGCCCTGGGCTTCCAATAACTAAAGGAAGCCCGGGCCAGACAGTGCAATCCGGTCGAGCCGGACCACATCCGGACGTCTATAAAACAGGACCCGGAGTGCTAGGGTTCAGTTTTCACGCCCCATCTCGATTCATTAGCGACGACGGTTGCCCGATAGCGCGCACGGCGGTGGACCCCGGCCAGTGGCTGCGGTGGCCGTGGCTCCCCGACCTCGACATGCGGTGGCGGCGGTTCCCAGGCCGGCGGTGGCGGCCCCCGATCCAGAGGGCGAGCGGCGGCGGATCCCAGGCCGGTGGCCGCAACTCCATTACCTCGACGCGCGGTGGCGGAGGTTCCTCGATCCGCAGCGAGGCCCTTGTGCAGGCAAGCGGCGGCGTCCCCGAAGCCCCGAGGAGGCGACACTTCCAAGGCCGGCGAGCAAGCGACGCCCGTCGACGTGCGAGTAGCGACGGCGACGCATGAGGCGCGATGTTCGAGCGAGCGACGTCACGGAAGGGGCGAGATGCGCGCAGCGATGATCGCGCGTGACATCCTCTGATCCGGCGCATTTTTCTTTTCGTTTATTATGTTTTATGCCTACCACATGTATTATTTACGCTAAAAACTGTATGATTTTATGCTTTAACACAGAGTTCGTATATCAGTTTACTGCATGCACATTGGAAAGGCAATTCCTTGATTTATGTTGTTCTTAATTTGCGCGCATGCAATGGAAACTCCCACGATTTTGCCATAATTTTTGGATCTGTATAAAAATAGAAACCGCATGCATGCGGCTGCCATATTTTCGGATCTGTCATAAAAATATGATTGTAATAACAACCTACTAAAGCTATCAACCTCTAATTGACTCGGTATTTACGCTTATAATTGAGGGATTTTATGCTCAAAACTTATGGTTTTTACGCTCCACCCGGAGATGCATCCACCAGTGAACAACATGACAGATTTTTTATGCAGTGTAAGGAATTGCATAAATACCTACACCGTGTAGTATAATTTGTTTCAGTATACATCATAAACTAGTTCTAATACGTTTAGTTGCATGGCTGTTGAAGGGATCCTATATTTATGAAGGAAATAAAACATTAAATGTGATTTTTTGTTTCTATGCTTGCAATCCATTTCCTTTCATTGCATATTCTTTCCATCATAAATTCGTGTGCATGCAGCCTGTAGCAGATTTTTACGCAGTATACCGAATCGAATAATTATCTACACAATGTAGCATATTTAGTATCAGTATATAGCATAAAATGGTCATTACGAGTTTTAGTTGCATGTCTGTTGCAGCGATCCTAAATTTATGGAGAAAATAAAATATTTAAAATAGAAACTGTCACACATATCTTTCCTAAATTTACGCGCATGCAAGGGAACGTGTTTGACTCATGCATGCATTTTGCCATAATTTTAGGATCTGTATAACCGCATGCATGCGACTGCCATGTTTTTCGGATCTGCCATAAAAATAGGATCGTAATAACAACCTACTAAAGCTATCAACCTCTCACATTGGCTCGGTATATACGCTTATAATTGAGGGATTTTATGCTCAAAACTTAAGATTATTACGCTCCAACCCGGAGGTGCGTCCATCAGTGAACAACATGCCAGATTTTTTACGCAGTGTAACGAATTGCATAAATACCTACATCATGTAGTATAATTTGTATCAGTATATATCATAAACTAGATTTAATGTGTTTTAGCTGCATGGCTGTTGGAGGGATCTTATATTTATGAAGGAAATAAAACATTAAATACGATTTTTTGTTTCTATGCGTGTAATTCATTTACTTTCATTGCACATTATTTTTATCATAAATTCGTGTGCATGCAGCTGGTAACAGATTTTTACGCAGTATATCGAATTGCATAATTATTAACACAGTGTAGCATATTTAGTCTCAGTATATATCATAAAATGGTCCTTACGCGTCTAGCTGCATGGCTGTTACAGCGATCCTAAATTTATGGAGGAAATAAAGGATTTTAAAAACAGAAACTGCCGCACATATCTTTCCTAAATTTATGCGCATGCATTGGATCGTGTTTGACTCATGCATGCATTCCTTTTTTTTTGCGCTAACAGACGTGGGGCAGGTGGCGCACCTGACAGCCTGTTTGGGCGCGCTGGTTAAACCAATTTGCAGGGGTGGTCGGCCTGGGCTTCCTTTAACTATTGGAAGCCCAGGGCTCCCGTTATACCTGCCCTATATATATATATATATAGTTATAGTATTAGGAGCCCTAGGCTTCCAATAAGTAAAAGAAGCCCCAGTCAAAAAATGTGGTCAATCCAACTTGGTTGGTCAGTCGATTCACCCGAACCCTAGCGCGTGCTCCCCCACACCCACACCTCCACCGCCGCCCCAACCACCTGACGTGAGATGTGGATCAACTCCCCCAACCCCCACCACCACCACTCCATCCGCCGCCAACCCCCACCTCCAACACTCCAGTCGCCGCTGCATCCGCTCCACGACGCTCGCCCCTGCACCTCGCCATTCTTCCCCTCCCACACCTCGAGAAGCGCTACAGGCCTCACCTGCCCATTCTCCTGCCCCAGGAACCGCTGGATCTAGGGGTACGACAACGGTTTGGCGGTGGTGGAGCAGGGGGGCAACGACCACGGTCTGGGAGCAGGTCGGCAACAAGATCTGCAAGTAGATGTAGAGGAGCGAGGAAAGGTCAAGCCCGAGAAATCGTTGAGGTTAGAGCCGGCTCACTGGGGTCTCCTTGGTTGGCGGCAGCACCTTCTACTTCCACGGCAGCAGGGACTGGGACTTCTGCGTTTTCACCGACGCTGGCCTCCACATCAACGCGCACTTCATCGGCAACCACAACCCGGCCACGAGCCAAGACTTCACCTGGATCCAGGCGCTGGGCATCCGCTGGATCTACGTCGGCGCCCAGAAAACAGATATAAGATCTCCACGAGCCAAGACTTCACCTGGATCTACGTCGGCGCCCAGAAGACGACCGCCAGGTTGGACAGCGACGTCGATCTCCTCGAGATGGCCTTCGACGACGAGGCAGTGAGGTTGTTGAATGCTCTGTTTTCTTTTTCTCCTTTTTTTAATTAGTTGGTTTCGGCAGAGGGAGAGAACATTTAAGAACACATGCTTTTTTACTTCATGTTATAATTTGTAGGCGTGCCATGTTCAGTGACCGCATGAAGGAGCTTCTATTTGTACAGATGAGAATCAAGATATTCTTGACTGCCTGTATATGTACAGGCCATGTGACTGTAAACAATCTAGCTTCTGTTTCTATAGATGAGAATCAAGATATTCTTGACTGCCTAAGTAAAATAGTTCCTGAAGAAAAACTCCTCCAAGAGGTCCTCATGATTATGGCATCACACATCTTAACTTCCCATTTGTAAAGTTATTGGCGTAGTTCACTTCAGTTTTTTACTTTGTGAAGGTTGTTTTCACGTGGTTTGGAGGGAAATCAGAAAGCAGTTCTACATGTGAGTCTAGCTCTGGCCAAACAGATAAACATGCATATTCACTTGAACACACCAAAATTGGAAAGAGTGAGTCTATAGAATCAAGTTAGCTTGTCACTCATCCAATTGATGAGATTCTGTATTGGCACAATGTTGTTCTGAGAGAACTGGGTGATATAGCAGAGGAGACTAAAAGGATACATAAGTCTGGAGATTTTTCTGACATGGCAGGATTTAATATGAGGCTGCAATTTATTGCAGATGTGTGCAGTTTCCATAGGTACGAACCTTCAAATCTCAAATCATGTGAATCTTTTTTATAGTGTTACTTGTTGTTACTTATTCAGCTGCACATTATATTACATGTGTTGTGACAACAAATTGTTAGTGTTCTTATACATGCTTTTTAGACACACCAGATGCCACAGTTAAGATGTGAAAATACTAGCCATATGCTAGAATATCTACTTTATTTTCTTCTCTATAATATAGATTATGATTTTGGTCAAAGCTTTTATTTTCAGTGGGATACCTGGCTCTTAGTATACCAGCTTTGCATAATAAGGACAAAAGAACTTGTATGGTTTGCTATTATGGACGGTGTAAGTGCTGTTCTACTATTATTGTGCTCTCTCTTCTCCAAAATAATTTGAGGGGTGACCAATGACCCTTGTAGGCTTGAAGATCAATACTCCGTACAATCCAAATTATAGTTGATCTTAGTTCTGGACATGTTATTCTGCTCACAGTTCTCAACGATACATAAGTCCTACAGCGGTTTGCGCTTTTCTCCAGTCTAGTAAAATAGCTAATGTGACATTGTTGTTTCTGAAGGTGTATTTTTGGCATGCTTGATGGTTTGCTGGCTGCAGAACAGCTTCCTGAGGAATACCGGGACCGGTGCCAGGTAAACCATTCTCGCAATCCCGGTTTCATTCTTTCATTCATATAGCTCACGATACGTTGTAGTATTTTATTTCTGAAGGTGTATTTCATTCATTATTTATACATGTATGATTAATGATTTATACATTGAGTCATTGCATCTGTCCTGGTTGTCCATTACATAGCATATATGACAAAATTTATTTAGGTTTATGCCACGACAGGGTATTTTTATGCTGATTTCTATGTGTATCTATGTTCCAATAGTAGCATGTTGAAAAATTAATATCCCATCAATTGCTACAAATAAACGATTGAAGATGATGTTTTCTGATTCCATATATTGCCACATACACATGTAGATCTCGACAACATTGCAGTATTTATGTTATTTTTTATCTATATATGTAATTTGTCCACAACTACTAGATGTATATGCTTTTATAGACATGTATTTATGACTATTGCACAATTTATGATCTATTTATTTATATAGAATCAATCCGCAATTAATAGATGTATTACACATAGTTCATGAATTTATTTTTGTATAAATGATTTGGTAGTATGATCTCAGATTGTTCAAGAATGTAAGGTTCAAATTTAACCATAAGTAACAAAGGAATAAGAATAAATGATGGAAGATACAAAAATCTGAAAATCAATAAATGATGTGATAGGTTGTAGGAGAGCAGAATGAGCTAAGTGAATGCATAACTCTACTATTATATTATATCATTCCTCTCAATCCATGTCTTTTAACTGGTGAATCATTTAGGTTTCTGTTTGATTTACTTATGCTTGTTTTGACGTGTCTTTATGCTTTATACAGGCTTACACAGACCTGTTTTAACAAGAGCCGGGCAGCGATGCTTCCATTTCGGACCACGACCTAGCTAAAGGCTAATGGTTCCAAGTGTCTGAAGTACCGAAAACAGGGCTAGCTCCTCATTTTTTGTCATGTCAAAAAAATCGTGTATGATTGCAACAATATTGGCAAAATATCGTTGTACTTTATATTTTGATATACTGTGAACAAAACAAGTGCCCTCTGAGACCATCGTGATTTATGCATTTTCAAACTAAATTTTACGACACTTCTTGTTGTGTTTTATGCTTCCATTAAAAACAGTCTTACTGCGTTTTACGCTAAATTTATGACACTTTTTTATGTGTTTTACAGCAATCTCTTGCGAAGTGAGATTGTGCGCGTGTTTTACACTAAATTTCGTACTCATTTACACTGTTTTAGCTCACGTTTTACGCTGAAATCATTCGAGCCAGAACCCCCGCACGATCGACTGCACGCGATTTTCACGCCGTAATTTAGGCCTCGTTTGCTGTTACAAAACAGATATAAGATTTACGCTAAATTTCGTACTCATTTACGCTGTTTTAGCTTACGTTTTACGCTGGAATCCGCCCGAGCCAGAACCCGCGTACGATCGGTTGCATGCGATTTTTATGCCGTAATTTTAGGCCTCGTTTGCTGTTACAAAACAGATATAAGATTTACGCTAAATTTCGTACTCATTTACGCTGTTTTAGCTTACGTTTTACGCTGGAATCCGCCCGAGCCAGAATCCGCGCACGATCGGCTGCATGCGATTTTTATGCCGTAATTTTAGGCCCCGTTTGTTGTTACAAAACAGATATAAGATTTACGCTAAATTTTGTACTCATTTACGCTGTTTTAGCTTACGTTTTACGCTGCAATCCGTCCGAGCCAGAGCCAGAACCAGAACCAGATCGAGCGCACGTAGATCTACCTGACTGGGGCTTCCCATACTAATAGAAGCCCAGGGCTCCCATTACCATCACCCTATATATATATATATATATATATATATATATATATATATATATATATATATATATATATATATATATATATATATATATATATATATATATATATCAAAAGGCACCATTTATTTTGCATGAGATGAGCATTTGAATGCTGTCTGCAAACTTTGTAGGAAAAACATTGCATAGTAGTTAAGGAATGTGTTCATACTTTATACCATCAATATACGATTCATAATGACATTCCTCGCCAGTGGTTGCTAACCTAATAATTGTGGCATTGTGTTCATACTTCATACCATTAATATACGGTTCATAATGCCGTGACCATCGTAGATACAGCAAGATCTTTCCTCGCCAGTGGTAGCTAACCTAGTAATTGTGGCATTGTGCCCTGTACCATTTCAGCCATTCAACAACGTTGATCGCTCGAGGTACCACAAAATACCTGAGCCTCAACCACTTGTACACGAACTGAGATGGCCTAGAATGTTTGTGCACAATCCGCCTCGCCTCTATGATGGCAGGTAGCTATTGTAGTGAGCCCATTGCCCAAACTGATAGGATCTGTGTATAATATATATAAAAGGCTGCTTTATAGAAAAGGGGCAGATTCAGGGTGTATTTGGTTGAACATACAAGGAGGTATGGAAGAGAGTGGCTACATTTTCTGTAGTGTTTGGATAAGAGTCACGCGAGGACAAGGTGAACATCGAAGTAATTTTTAGTGACGGCGTAATCTTAAAATATCGAGAAGATATTGTCTCACCCGCTTTATCCTACTTTAACATTAAACCAGTCAATGACACGAGCTCTCACACATGAGTGAGTGGGGTTTACGAAAGCGATAACCCAAGACAAGCCGTTCTCCATAAATACGAAGAGGTTGTTTCGAATCCACAACCTGAGCTTTTACCATTGCACCATGCATGTCCTTCAAAAACCTGGTAAATAGAGCTGCAAAAGGTCATGTAGAAGTGTGAAAAATAAAATAATCGATCGCATCTTCAGTCGTACCGATTCGAATAATTATTCATCGCTTCACTCATAACCACTGGATTCATAGAAAAATTAGAGTGTCCATGCCAGAGAAGAAAAAAACCATGTCAGCTTAGTTTAATTAGATACCCTATTTTACGGTCAAGAGGGGAGCGTCCCCACCTGATTATGTTATTGTAAATGTCTGCAGCCCAAGAAGCCAAATAGGATTGCAAGACAGGCCGGAGGGTTCAGTTTCGAACATTTCGTATGGCTAAGAACATATTACACCATTCTGTTACTACGTAATTATCCCTAGCAGGTATCCGACATCGCCGTTTCTTAGCTCTTGATCGATGCAGCAGCGCGTCAGACGGTTCATCGGCGTGTCATCGCGCCGGAAGATGACGTCGTAGCCATGTTTCCAAATTTTCCAGCAGCAAAGGAGAGTGAGCGCGTGCCAATGGGCGTGGGAAACGCGGTCCGGCCCTCGATTTCCTAGAGCTTTTCTTTTCTTTTTCTTGCGCTTGTCGCAGGGTCAATCTAGACGCGCACCCGAGCCCAGAACGCCGCCGTCATCGGGTACTAGAAGAGAATGTGCTCAGAATTCTCGTCGGGGCCAGGGCAGAGTGTCTGCTGTTAAGGTTGTGAGGGTAGCCCCTGAAAAGCGTGCTGTGGTGGGCGTCGACATCGTCTTCATCCGTGAACTGGACGCTAGACAACGCCCCCTGGACAGGCTCGGAGGCGGCGAGCTTGCACAAGCTCTGAAACAGAAGCGGAAACTATGCTTGGCATTCTTAAGAGGCCTTCTTTGAATCCGTCCACTTGTGGCAATAATAAACACAACTGCTTTTCTGAATACCTATTGAAATAGCTCGGATGAGACAGAGACCATGAAGGTATACTTCTTGAAATACAAAGGGGGCAACATGATGATGAACTTCCTCTGAGCCGATGAACCACAACAGGTAGAAACTCATGGCAAAATTCCATGTAGCCTAAAAGGACATGTATCAGCTTGACATCCCTGGCCTTGAAATAGGTGACATTCCAAGTACAGGGATACATCATTTCAATCAAGATAATGTTGCAACTTGCAAGTAGCAGCAACTAACGACCTTTCTGTTGCCACTTTCAGGTAGAAGCAAAAAAAATGCAAAACATATTTCCATCATCATAGATTCATAGTCATGTAACGTTGCAGATTGCACAACCACACCACCGGACAAATTGTTCGAGTAAAGACCTTCACGTATCAACATAAAATCTAAATTAGACAAAGGACAGAATATTTAATTGCTGAATATCATGATGAGGTAGACTCTCAAGATAGTATGGCATCGGCCCGGCCGCCGGGAACTGTCACACCCCAAAATCTTCATTTTGGGTTGGGACTAAAATAAATATCATTATCTATTTTCTAATATATTCTAAGATTTATTTGTGTATCACTTTAATTTTAAAATCAATTTTATATAAATAATATGGTTCTTGTCTGTTGCATTCATTTCGTATGCATAGTTCGTTGGTGGCTGGCACTCTTTCCCTTCCCCTTCCACTATTGTTTTTTTTTCTCTTTTATTCCTCTCCCCCGCTACTTATGTGCATTAACAAATAAGCCTTTCACCTCTCCTTTCTTTCTCTATTAGGACTGATTTGGTAGACATAGAATTAGAGAGGATCTATGTAGAAAGAATCTTCTCTCTTCAAATTTAAATAGGAAAGAAATTACTACCCTCCATTCAATTCTATGTTCCACCAAACCAACCTTATCCCACTCATTTCTCTGCACACCAACCTTCTCTCCCTTCTCCACACATTTGTGCGTTCTTTTTCCTTTGTGCTCTCTCGTTGTTGCTCACACATTATTTATCCCCGCGTTGGTGCTTCCTTGCGTTGTGCATCGTGTTCCAAGCTATTTCTGTCATTGTGAGTCTACTGATGATCGAGTCTCCGTTCGTTGTTTGATCTACATGTTTTGGTAAAAGATAATAAAATAGTATAATATAATAATATATCTTGTTAATTTGTTTCGCACAATATTTTCTATTTTCGTTAAAAAATTTATATATATTTTGTATGCATATTAACTGTTATTTTTTTAATGTATGCTTGTGTGATCTATCATCGTAGACGGGAACATGTTCCATGAAGGCTACATAGACATCCAGAAGCAACGTTGAGAGTTCGTTGAGCAACGCTACTTAAGTGAAGGCAAGTGTCCTTGATGCTTAGCCATGCTTTTAGATTTAAAAATTAGTGTCAATTAATTTATGGTTTCATTGAATTAAGTAATCTTTATGAGAAATGGAAGTTAAATTTGGGTGTTGTGGGAGAGCTACGTCCGGGGTTATCGGTAGTTCAGGAACTATATTCGAAGGTACCGGTAGTTTCCCTTGTTTGTTTTATCACTCAAATTAAATGAACCTATAAGGATCGGTTCGTGGAGCGACCACTCATGAGAATCGTACAACCACGAGCCAAGTATGGGCGTGGCCTCGCATAGTAATTAGTGAAATCCAGTTTTGCATGTGCCAACACGTGGTGCGGGGATGGTGGGGTACGTCAAAACCGTCGGGAAGGTGATGTGTGGGAGTGAGGAGGTGTACTCCTACTGCCCATTTGACACAAGAGGGGCCTTTCTAGGAAAGTAGTACTTTTCTATTGGTTGAAACATTAGTAGATGCGTACAACATAGAGGAAGCTGGTAAAAAACCTTGTGGTGATCTTCTGGTCATACACTAAGGAAGTGTGCAAGTGGCTTGCAACCACGAACTAGATGAATATATTCAAACTTCCGAGAATGGAGGAATGAAATCACTTCTTGTAGGAAAAGTGTACCAACTTTGTAGAGTGAAAACTATCATGGCAAATGTGCTCATGGTTAAGAGTAGCATGGACGCTCACACGATTATAAATTTTGAGGTTTGGTTGGTTATGGTTTAGATGATGATCCTTGTTTTGACAAAATGATGAGATGTGATACACATAACAAGTATTGCTTTTATAAATGAATTTGAATAGGGATGGCAACAAGTTAGATTTGGGTCAGGTAGAGTAAATATTCGTTCGCGATTATACCCGCGGATATTAATTGCTCAATCCCACCCGCGACTATACATGTGGATCAAATTTGGTACTCGTGTTTGTACCCGACGGGTATCGAACGGGTATCGGGTACCTATTAGGTATAAGACAAAGTTAGCAACATTCAGTTACAATACAAATTCTAGGACAACCATATGACTTTTTTGATGTCCATATATGAGTAACAACCTTTCAGTCATAAGGAAACATTACAAAATCAATTTAGTCACCTGAACAAACAAATGCACATGTCACAGTTTACTCCCGGGCATACAAATCAATGAAGTATGGACATATCTCCCAAGAATGGTGGCTTCAGCTGACCTCTCGCTAGTGGTTTATTTGGAGGCAGGGAACGAGTTAGCGACGAATGGTGGTAAAACCCGGCGTCGACCACCCGGTGGCATGCTGGCCAAGGACTATAGGGCCAGTAATGGATCGACCATTGCAGAAGCAGGGCTGGCGATGGATTGGGTGATGTGGTGATTTGATGCCCGGTCACGATAGGAGGTGGGTGGCGCCGAGCCGCCAACGATGGGGATCGTGAGTCGACACTGTCCGTTGGCGCCACCATCGTCGCAGGTAGGCTGGTTCCTAGTCCTGACCTGGAGTCCAGTCGGTGGCGGTCACGTGGGGCTGGGGCGTGAGATCCTGAGGCCATCTCCAGCAATAACGTGTAAACGAGCGTATAAAACACGATTTAGCACTGTAGATACACTATTTACAAAGTGAAGTTTGAAATGGTGAGTGAGATAAGGAGTGGGATAAGGAGGTTGTTAGAGAGTGAGATAGAGAGTGACTCCGTAAGGCTACGACCTAGAGCCTATAGGTCGATGTCGGCCACCGATCGGATGTGGGGAACTGGGAAGGGGAAAGGGGGGAGTTGAGTGCATGCACTAGGGTTATGAAAGTCACCTAGAGGAGGGGATAGGCGAAATCTGAAATTTACAAACTTAAGCTCACACTACAAGCCGAGGTTAGCGTTAGAATTAAATCCGGGTCCAAAAGAGAGGGAAAACAAATCAACCAAGAAATAAAGCGGATGAACACGATGATTTGTTTTACCGAGGTTCGGTTCCAAAGAACGTAGTCCCCGTTGAGGTTGTCACAAAGATCGGGTCTCTTTCAACCATTTCCCTCTCTCAAGCGGTCACTTAGACCAAGTGAGCTTTCTCCTTAATCAAACGGGTCACTTAGACCCCGCAAGGACCACCACACACTTGGTGTCTCTTGCTTTGATTACAAGTCACTTGAGAATAAGAATGGAAAAAGAAGAAAGCACGATTGCAAAAGCCAAGCGACAAGAGCGACAAATAACACACAGATCACTCTCTCTCTCTCAAGTCACTAATCACTAATGATCACTTGTCTCAATTGTGAAACTTGGAGAGATTGGAAGCTTTGATTGTGTCTTTGAATGGATTGCTAGCTCTTGTATTGAATGTGAAGGATTGGAGTGCTTGGTTGAAGTGAATGGAGGTGGTTGGGGTTGTATTTATTCCTCAAACCACTTCCTAGCCGTTGCTCCTTTCCTGCCAACTGCGGACGGTCCGCACCCCTTGTCCGGACGGTCCGGCCCTGCACATCAACGGCTAAAATCGCAACGGTCAGCAGTAACGGCTATATCAACGGCTATAGAGCATTTAATGCGTCGTCAGATGTCAGATAAAGCAGTCACGGACGGTCCGGTCGTGCACCCCGGACGGTCCGCGAGGACGCTAAAAATACATTTTACCGAACCCGTCACCTTCGGGTTTTTCTGGTTTTCACCGACCGGACGGTCCGCGCTTGGTCTTAGACGGTGCTCGCTTCTCCATCGGACAGTTGAAAGGGAATTAGGCTTACACCTAGTCCCTAATTAATTTTGGTGGTTGAATTGCCCAACACAAATAAATGGACTAACTAGTTTGCCCAAGTGTATAGATTATACAGGTGTAAAAGGTTCACACTCAGCCAATAAAAAGACCAAGTTTTGGATTCAATAAAGGAGCCAAGTGGGAACCGAAGGCACCTCTCGTCGGGCACACCGGACAGTGTCCGGTGCACCACCGGACATGTCCGGTGCACCAGAGGACTCCAACTCCAAACTCGCCACCTTCGGGAATTTCCAGAGGCGACTCCGCTATAATTCACCGGACTGTCCGGTGTACACCGGACAGTGTCCGGTGCGCCAAGGAGGAGCGGCCTCAGGAACTCGCTGGCTTCGGGAAACGCCAACGGCTAGTCCGCTATAATTCACCGGACTGTCCGGTGTACACCGGACTGTCCGGTGCGACTCCGGAGCAACGGCTATCTCCGCGCCAACGGCTACCTGCAGCGCATTAATTGCGCGCGCAGCGCGCGCAGAAGTCAGGCGCGCCCATACTGGCACACCGGACAGCAAACAGTACCTGTCCGGTTTGCACCGGACACCCAGGCGGGCCCACAAGTCAGAAGCTCCAACGGTCAGAATCCAACGGCAGTGATGACGTGGCAGGGGGCACCGGACTGTCCGGTGTGCACCGGACTGTCCGGTGCACCGTCGAGCAGACAGCCTCCCAACGGCCACTTTTGGTGGTTGGGGCTATAAATACCCCAACCACCCCACCATTCATTGCATCCAAGTTTTCCACTTCCCAACTACTACAAGAGCTCTAGCATTCAATACTAGACACACCAAAGAGATCAAATCCTCTCCAATTCCACTCAAGCCTTTAGTGACTAGCGAGAGAGATTTGTCGTGTTCTTTTGAGCTCTTGCGCTTGGATCGCTTTCTTTCTCTCTCACTTGTTCTTGTGATCAAAACTCAATTGTAACCAAGGCAAGAGGCACCAATTGTGTGGTGGCCCTTGCGGGGAAGTTTTGTTCCCGTTTGATTGAGAAGAAGAAAAGCTCACTCGGTCCGAGGGACCGTTTGAGAGAGGGAAGGGTTGAAAGAGACCCGGCCTTTGTGGCCTCCTCAACGGGGAGTAGGTTTGCGAGAACCGAACCTCGGTAAAACAAATCCGCATGTCTCACTTACTTATTCGCTTGCGATTTGTTTAGTGCCCTCTCTCGCGGACTCGTTTATATTTCTAACGCTAACCCGGCTTGTAGTTGTGTTTATATTTGTAAATTTCAGTTTCGCCCTATTCACCCCCCTCTAGGCGACTATCAACAGTCCGTAGTGTTGACTGACGTTTATGCAGTGTTCCTGTCCGAGGCTCACTTTGGTGTCGCGGACGGTCCGCCGCAAGGGCCCGGACGGTCCGCGCTTAGGTGTTTTTCCAAAAAAAGCTTCTCCTGTCCGGAATAATCTATGGTATTCCGGACAGTCGATTTAGAATAATTGTAGATGAACTTATGCACCTGCGAAATGATCAACTGGGCAAACTGGTTAGTCCACAAGGTTTGTGATGGTCGTCAAACACCAAAATCGATTATAGGAAATGTTGAGACTATTTCCCTTTCAGGTTAGAACTTTGTAACAAATCCAATGATTCACATTTGCCTGATTCGTTGGTTCAGGTGAGTGAGACTCTTTCTATGAATTTCATGGAATGGCTTGAGTATGACTGAAAATGTGTGTCTTTGGTCTAACCCCTAACCATTTTTACAGCCCTCGAGCCTATTGTCTCGGTTCGAAGCTCATGACTCGAACTACTCATAAATTTAACGCTCTAGATTTCGAGATTCAATGATCCCACACAACTTCAATTTTTTCAGACCTTTTTTAAAAAAGAAACCTTGTAGCGCTTTAGCTTGCTTCGGTCTTGAAATGTTAATCGGTTGTCACTCTTTATATTACTAGCATATAGCTCGTGAAATTACGATCCTAGAGAGGAGATGTCGACGACGACGCGAGTGAGAGGAGGTAGTGAGGAGAGGGGAAGGGGACGGTGGTGTCGCGAGGGGAGGCCGAGGCCTGGTGTCACGGAGGTGAGAGGGGGAGGGATTAAGGATGGTCCAAATAATATTTTTTATTGGATTTTAGTAAGGAAGAGAGGATTGTATAAAATTTGAATCATTGGTTTTGACGGTGTGTTAAGGCTGAGTGTAATTTTTTGTGAGTTTAATGAAGATTATAGGTGTCAGGGTGATTTGGTTAGGTGGATTTTGCAAAGTTTAAACTTGTCGGGGACCATAATTAGGGGTACCCTCAAGACTCCTAATTCTCAGCTGGTAACCCCATCAGCACAAAGCTGCAAAGGCCTGATGGGTGCGACTAAGTCAAGGATCGGTCCATTCGGAGAAATTTGCTATTTTGCCACTCTCAATTTTGACTGCCTGTTATTATGCCATCCCGTGTCTATGACTGGTGGGACCGTCTGTGTCTATGATTTGTGGGTCCGATGGCATACTGGCGAAGCCCACAAATGATAATGGCAAAATTGCCAATGGCTCGTCCATTCAAGGGACTCGATCACGCCTCGCCCGAGCCCAGCCTCGGGCAAGGGCAGCCGACCCCGGAGGATCTACGTCTCGCCCGAGGCCCCCTCCAGCAACGGACATACTTTCGGCTTGCCCGAGGCCCAGCCTTCACCAAGAAGCAACCTTGGCCAAATCGCCACGCCAACCGACCAAATCGCAGGGGCATTTAATGCAAAGGTAGCCTGACACCTTTGTCCTGACACACGCCCTCCAGTTGACAGAGCCGAAATGACCGTAGTCACTTCGCCGCTCCACTGACCGGTCTGACAAGAGGACACCGTCGCCTGCGCCGCTCCGACTGCTGTGCCACTCGACAGAGTGAGGCTGACAGCAGCCAGGTCCGGCCTCAGGCGCCATAGGAAACTCCGCTCCGCTCGACCCCAGGGCTCGGACTCGGGCTCGGCCCCGGAAGACGACGGACTCCGCTTCGCCCGACCCCAGGGCTCGGACTCGGGCTCGGCCCCGGAAGACGACGGGCTCCGCTTCGCCCGACCCCAGGGCTCGGACTCGGGCTCGGCCCCGGAAGACGACGAACTCCGCTCCGCCCGACCCCAGGGCTCGGGCTCAGCCCCGGAAGACGACGGACTCCGCTTCGCCCGACCCTAGGGCTCGGACTCGGGCTCGGCCCCGGAAGACGACGAACTCCGCTTCGCTCGACCCCAGGGCTCGGACTCAGCCCTGGCCTCAGCCGACGGTCTCCGCCTCGCCCGACCCAGGGGCTCGGACTCGACCTCGACCTCGGAGGAGCCTCCACGGCTCCACCTCGCCCAACCTAGGGCTCGGACCGACCACGTCAACAGGAGGCGCCATCATTACCCTGCCCCAAGCTGACTGAGGCTACGGGGAACAAGACCGGCGTCCCATCTGGCTCGCTCAGCCAGACAAGTAATGATGGCGCCCCACACGCTCTATGACGACGGCGGCTCTCAGCCCCCTTACGGAAGCAAGAGGACGTCAGCAAGGACTCGACAGCCCCGACAGCTGTCCTTCCGCCAGGCTCCAGCGCTCCTCCGACGGCCACGACACCACACGAACCGGGTACCAAAACCTCTCCGGCTGCCACGACGGCATGTACTTAGGGCGCTAGATCTCCTCCGCTAGACATGTTAGCACACTGCTACACCTCCCATTGTACACCTGGATCCTCTCCTTGCGCCTATAAAAGGAAGGACCAGGGCCCTCTTACAGAGGGTTGGCCGCGTGGGGAAGGACGGGATGGCGCTCGCGTGAGGCCGCTCGCTCCCTCCCGCGTGGACGCTTGTAACCCCCTACTGCAAGCGCACCCGACCTGGGCGTGGGACAAACACGAAGGCCGCGGGATTTCCACCTCTCACGCCTGTCTCCCTCCGGCTGCCTCCCCCCTTCGCGCTCCGTCTCGCGCCGACTCATCTGGGCTGGGGCACGTGGCGACAATTTACTCGTCGGTCCAGGGACCCCCGGGTTTCGAAACGCCGACAAAACTGATAAATTATATAGTGGTAATAATATAGATAAGGAGAAGCTTATTCGGCTGACTTACAATCGTAATTGCTGCAGCTGTAATCCATAAAGACAAAATACTATAGAAACCGCGATCGGATTAAAGCCGCAGTGAACAAGCTACAAGCTGTTTGTCTTTTATGTACAAAAGCCAAATCAGCCGGTCGATGAAACTCGAACTTATCAAATTTGGTTAGCCGTCAGCCCGTCCCAACAGAAAACGTGAAGGCCAAGATCTCATGCACAAGCGTATGCGCTTTGCAAAACCAAAAATACTTACGTGAGCTGTGTTTCCCATCTTTGGCTCCCAAATAATCGCACATGTATGTTCGAGTCCAAATTGACTTGCTTTACGTAGCTTGCCTTGTATGCATGCACTCGATAGATGCACACATATATTGCTGATCTCCAGCTCTGACTTCATCTTTGCTATGCTTTAATTGACAGATTCGCACTGCCATCTTGCTCTTGCTCTTGCTCCATCACTAAAATTACCTTGGAACAATCCTGGGTGTCAACGGACTTGTTGGGTTCTCTCCTTTTACATAGCCAAATTTGTTGAAGAAGCAAAACTTGCCACGGACAGCGTACTATAGTAGAAACAACTTGACAAGTCCAGCAAGACCATGTGAACATCAGGTCAGAGCTTGCGTGCAGATGCAAGCCACCTTGGTCAGCTCAACGCGTACGCACCACCGGTTACGTAGTAAAGCCAACGAAGCATGTTCTAAGCTTGTGGCTCGTGAACGCGTAAGCACACAGGCAGCGCTTCCGTGGAAGGAAGCTCTCGTCTCGATCAGACGCAGAGGCGGCCGCCGCAACACCAGCACACAAAGCATCGCCCCCACCCCCAGTCAGTCAATCACGCATCAGCCAGCGGAGAGCGCCTGCATCTCGGCTCTTCAGGGCTCGCACGTCGTCGGTCGACCAGAACTCAGAGCAGACCCATGGACAGCCACACGTTAGAATACGATACAGGAGTATCTGTTCGTTCAGAAAGGGAAGGGGACTTTGCTTTCTCAAAGGGAACGGCAAGGGCAAGGGCAGCGTCGTTGAAGCAACGCGAGTACGCGACGCGGCAAAGATATATCATTGGCATCGAGATGCACACTGGCTGGCAGCAAAGCAAAGCGGCGGCCTTTCTGCTCAAAAGCCGGCGAATGCAAGCTGGGTCTGCGCCCGTGTAGCCTCCCTCGCCAAGCATTTCCAGCTGAGCCGCACCCGCACATTCGTTATTTCGTTTGATACCGTGCGCTGGCGGCCACTCCTTTGATCAACCGAGCGGACGGCTGGAAGTAGCTCTGTCCCCGGCACCGGCAGCGACGAGCCCACGACGACATGCCAGCCTAGCTGCACTCATCGGCTGTACCTGTACACAATCATTGGAGAAGCTGTCTTGCATGGAGTGATTTTGTTGTTTACCTTTGTATTTTCTTGAGACAGTACAATGAATGCGTAACAATGTTTGATGAAAAAGAAAAAAAATGTACGTACTACACCTATCTTGTATTTACAGTTGATCAATTACTCACTACCACGGACCAAAGAATCGGGAAGGCCTTAACGGCCAAGAACAAATTTTGTACAACATTCGTGGTGGGAAGAAAAAAATGCTTCGGCTTGTTCTTGGAGCTTCTACTACTGATCGCGCAGTAGTTGAGTAGTGGATTTCACTTCACGCCGCCGACGTGAGCGCCGGCGCATCGGCGGCGGCAGGGCACTCTGTGCTCTGCTCCGCGTTGGCGGCCGCCGCCCACCGCCGGCACGCCCTGCCGAGCGACGCGGCCTTGCGGCGCGCGCGCTCCGTGCCGGTGCCCAGCAGCTCCCAGATGGCCCACTCCACGCCCTGGACCGCCACCACCTGCGACGCAGCGGCGGCGCCGGCGCGCCTGCACAGCAGCACCAGCGCGGCCGCCGCGCACTCCCGCGACCACTCCGTGCCGCGCCGCATCTCGTTCACCAGCCGCGCCACGGCGCCGTCCAGCGCGACGATCGCCTCCGCGCCGCCGCGCTTCGCCAGCGACGCCAGCACCGCCGCGGCGGCCTCGGCCTCGGCCTCGCCGACCGCGGCCAGCGCCGCCTCCGCGGCGCCGGCCTCGACGATCCTCGGCACGTTCTCCCGCTCGGCGGACAGGCACAGGAGCGCCGCGAGCGCGTCCTTCTTGGTGCTGGAGGGGCCCGTGCGCGCGAGCCGCACGACGCTCTCGACGACGCGTGGGTTCCGCCCGAGCCGGCGGCGGTACGCGTGGACGGCCGCCAGGCTGAGCACGGTGGCCGCGGCGTTCTCCTTGGCGCGCCACGTGGCGCCCGTGCCCATGACGTGGCAGAGCGCGTCCACGGCGCCCTCCGCGTGCATGATGCGCTTCTTGTTGGCCTCCAGGATGGAGAGGTTGAGCAGCGCCGTCACGGCGTTGAGCTGGAGAGCCGAGTCCTCGGACAGGAGCAGCGGCACGAGGAGCCCCGCGGCGCCGGCCTCCCCGATGAACGCGCGGTTGTCGGACCCGGACTTGGCCAGCTGCCGGATCTCTTGGACCACGCGCTTCGTCGCCTCGGGGGAGAAAGAGGCCGACAGCTTCTTCACGAGGAACGACGCGGTCATGCGCGCCGCCTTCAGCGCGGCCTTGTTCGCGCCTACCGCCGGCGCCGGCTCGGCTTTCCCGGACTCGCTGCTCTCCATGGGGATGCCGTTCTCCCGGCACCACCGCGATATCAAGTTCTTGAGCGCCTTGTTGGGCACGAGTTCCAGATTCAGCAGCACTTGCCCGGTCTTGGGGCACGTGGATTTGCCAGAGCCGAACCAGCGCGTGATGGAGTCACGGTCGTACGTCTGACCGCTAGAAGCCACGACGGGGTCGCCCATCAGCTCGAGGGAGATGGGGCACCGGAAGTCCGGCGGCGGCGACGGTGGCTCCGCGTCGTCGAGATCCACCTTGGAGTCCACGGGCCGCGGCGTGGCGGCACTGAAGAGGACGCACTTGGCGTAGCGGAGGAGGCCGACGAGGGCGATCATCGACGACGTCCACCTCTCGGCGACGCGGTCGCCGATCTCCCGCTCCAGGGTCTCGATCTCGTCGCTGCAGCTGGCGGGGTCGTTGATGCCCACGTCCTCCAGGATACCCTCAAGCCTCTCCCGCTCCGGCACGATCTCCCGCTCCACCTCCTGGATCAGCGCGAGCACGCCCGCCTTCAGCTCCAGCTCCGGGGCCGCCGCGCGGCGGCACTGCCGCGACGCGAGCGCCAGGAGGTCCGACACGTCGTCGGCGAGCCCGAGCTCCGCGGCGGGGAGCAGGTCGATCAGCGTGGCGAGGTCGTGCTGGAGCTCCCGCGCGCGCGCGGCCACCTCATCCGACTGAAGCAGCAGGCGCGTGCGGCTGCGCGTGGCGCAGTCGGCCACGAGCGCCTTGAACCGCTGCAGCACGAGCAGGAGCTCCCGGAGGCACAGGGACGCGGAGCGCGGCAGCAGCAGCAGCAGCAGCGGGCCCGCGGCCGCGCCGCACAGCAGCAGGTCGTCGAACACGGCGGCCAGCAGGCGCGCCCGCCTGGCCACCGCTGCGAAGACCGGCCGCAGGAACGGCGCCGGCGCCTCGGCCGCCGACAGGTCCCGCGCCAGGCGGTGCAGGGAGCGCAGGACCTCCCCGTCGGGCGCCGACGAGGAGTAGGGGGATGACGGCCACGCGTCGCTCATCATTGGTGCTGCTGTATGTGCCTTGAGTATGTAACGATGGAATCCGATTCTGATTACAATCTCAATCCGATTCTGATTACAATCTCAATCCGAAGAGAAGGCGGTGAAGAAACACGGATGGATGGACAAGTGAGACGAGTTGGAGATGGGATGGGACGATGAGATGGGAGAAGACACGGAGCGGAAGGCGGGGAGGGGTAGCATATATACGGGGTGGCCGGCGTGGGTGGCTTGGCGCGTTGAGTTGTGCGCGAGCTGGGGTTGAAGAGGCTGGAAATCGGACGGAATCCTCCTGACTGTTGTGGCCCCAGATGTGATGGATACCCATGTCATGGCATGTGCATTTCCTTTCTTTATTGCTGTCGTTCTCCAACTCAACACTAGTAGGAGTATTTACTTTTTTCCCACCAAAAGAAAAAAAACACTATCTTTGAGGCGAAACGGTTTGAAGCCGAGATGTTGTCGACAGCCTGACGCGCTGGGCCATAACAGAAAAAAAGGGGGCAAAACGCTGGCCGCTCGATCTCGGTGCACGGCCGGCCGGATTTGGCCGGGGGTACTTGGCCTCGTGTAGTCGTGTGTGACTCGGCTTGGGTCTGGCAGTTGAGGGAGAGGGGTTGGTAAAGCTGCTAGAACCGGTTTGAGCGGATCGCGTCCATGGTCTCGTTGTTGCAGGCCGGGATAAGAAATGGAAAGCTTCAATTTTTCACCAAAAAGGAAATGGAAATCTTCCAAGGTTGCGCTGCAGTTTGCAGGACAAATTCCTGTTCTCGAACGGGCGAGGACAGTTTCCTGCAGGTCCTTTGTCAGCAACCACGCCCAGTCCCCAGCCATGGTGCAGGCAGTTGCTCATTTCCCCCATGTCACATGTGGAAATCGAATATTACACTCTGGATCACGGTCACACCATACACACAGGACCCGACCGGCTCTACGCTCCTGGAAGGAGAGGCAGATGCGTTGCTTCTTGATGCAACCAGGTGGATCGTGTGATATAAAAGCTACATGTCGCATCGCACGTACTGGTATTAGTTTGCCCCCACGAAGTCCACGTTTTGCACCGAATCGACAGATATGGTTCGTGCCAGTACCCTCCAGTTGGACCGCAGTGACCAGTGGTGGCGCATAATGTTAGAAATATAGGTATTTTTCATATCATTTTAATTCCATAAATTAACATTATGATGATGACACATAAAATATGTTTAATCATAGAAATCGTGATTTTAAATATATTCATAACAATATGGATCATGAGAACATAAAGCATATGAATCATATAAATATAATAAGCATATAAACAGTCAGAACAATTGAGAATAAACAGACAACAACATAAACAGCATGACTGTAAAATTAAGACAAACAAATTTATCATATTACTAGTATGAACAGGCATCAGACATGTCATGATATAATATGACAAAACACATTGGATAAATTTATGGCTATATATGAAACAGCAGGTATGAACATATGTAACATATATAATCTGCAGAATGTAAAACAGTAAGGAGATGAATTGATCATACCCTCCCATGCGCTCCGAGGATCTAGATCCCTGTCCAACTTCACTTGTCATGTGGTACGAGATGAAGACGCCAGGAACCAGCGATGAAGACAAAGACAGATGTTGGGCAGTCGCGTAGACGCTCCCCAAAAACCTAATTGCCGATCCCCCGAGCAGGGTCTCGAACGGCAAGGGCTTCGGAGGCACCTGCCCTCTCGCCTCTCTGTGCGCGCAGAGCTACGAGATGGAAACACCCTCACTTGCGGCTGGACTTGTGACTCTGAAATGGTTCTGTTCTCGTGTGTGTCAAGTGCGAGGGGTTCTCCTCTATTTAACCTCTCGCAGAGGGAAGCTGAAGGAGAAGAGTCTGCACGCGACACGCCAAGAGACGGGCAGCTGAAGGACAACGGTCTCGCATGCAGCTGAAAGGTTTACGCGGTTAGTGGGTGCTAAAAATTAACACAACCACACCACACCCCGCCCGCTCGCCTGCCTGCCTGCCTCGCCACGCCCGGCCCGGCCGGCGGCGGCGGCGGCGCGCGCGCGCGTGTGGCACGCTCTTGTCCATTTCTTGACTTCCCAAGTTAAGTGGAATAAATCCCACCATATAAGTCAAGCCAAAAGACCCTTGGACTTCCAATGTGGTACTATTGGTATTCTCCACCATTACACACCATAGAGTTTATTCAATAAATGGGTCAAGCCCATAAAAGATCCAACAATCCCCACCAAACTCTAGGATTTGTAATGATGAAGTATCAGAATCACAATCCTTTGATATACCAGTGTTTCGATGGAGACTGTTAAGTTGAACATCCATCTAGAATTAGAGTTTCACTCATTCACAACTGAACAATGGACTATGCCTTGAATTGACAGTTTTGTGCGAAATAAGATTCACTCAAATCCTTTGCTGATACTAGGCTGCAAAAGGGTATTCCCGCTGTTTAGAAGCATATAAGTCACACTTCAGTGCCTTTCATGAGTATTTAGGGATTACCCAAGTCCCATAGACTGTGACCAGCAGTCTGACTCATATAGGTGTATTCCTCAAAAGATGTTCTGTAGGACAACATCTCACCTTTATAAGACTCTTGGAATACATTAAGGTAAAAACCATCCTGCCTTACAGATAGGAAAGATGTGCATCAGAAATGAGTTAAGGAAGGGATCTTTCCTCACAATCTACTCCTAACTTATTTCTCCACTCTACTTCACGGGATCTCCGATCACATAGAGCAGGTTACCACTAGAGTAGATTTCACATGGGTCTCATACACATTTCCCTCGATGCACTTTCTATCACATTGCGTGACAGACCCTTAGTGAATTGATCTGCCAGATTATTCGATGTGTGGACATAATCCACAGTTATAACTCCGGAGTTTTTCAACTTTCTCACAGATTTCAATCTCCTCTTAACATGCCTTGTAGACTTCATGTTATTCCTAGAACTATTAACCTTTGTAATCACCGTTTGGTTGTCACGGTTCATGGAAATAGCCAGTATCGGTTTTTCAACTACCGGTAAGTCCAATAGGAAATCACGAAGCCACTCGGCCTCAGCCCCAGCAGTGTCTAATGCTGCGAGTTCTGCTTCCATTGTAGACTTCGTTAAGATAGTCTGCTTGCAAGACTTCCAGGAAACAGCGCCACCTCCAAACAGAAACACATATCCTCTTGTGGCATAAAGCTCATCAGCATCAGAAATCCAGTTGGGATCACAATAGCCTTCCAGTACTTTTGGGTTTCCGGTATAATGAATACCGTATGTCATAGTACCTTTCAAATACCGCAACACTCTCACAAGAGCACGCCAGTGATCATCTCCTGGTTTCGACACAAACCGACTTAGCTTACTCACAGCATAAGAGATGTCTGGCCTTGTTGCACTTGCAAGGTACATGAGTGAGCCAACGATCTGGGAGTATGTCAATTGATCCCTTACTATTCTCCGATTCTTTCTCAATAGCACACTAGGGTCATAAGGTGTTGGAGCAGGATCACAGTCACTAAAACCAAAGTGACTCAATACATTTTCCACATAATGGGATTACAACAAAGTTACCCCACCATCAGCTTCTCTAACAAGCTTGATGTTTAGAATGACATCAGCTTCTCCCAAATCTTTCATTTCGAAATTGCTCGATAGAAGATTTTTAACTTCCTCAATCACATTGAGATTTGATCCAAAGATTAAGATGTCATCAACGTAAAGGCACAGCATAACATACTCACCCCCACCATATCGATAATACACACATGTGTCAGATTCATTTACAACAAAGCCAGCTGTTGTAAGAGTATTATCAAACTTTTCATGCCATTGCTTAGGTGCTTGTTTTAGGCCATACAATGATTTTATCAACCTGCACACCTTGTTCTCTTGACCATCCGCGATGAACCCTTCTGGCTGATCCATATAGATCTCCTCATCCAACTCTCCATTAAGGAAAGTTGTCTTAACATCCATCTGATGAATGATAAGACCATAAGAGGCCGCCACGGCTATTAATGTGCGGATTGTAGTCAATCGAGCCACTGGTGAGTAGGTATCAAAGAAATCTTCACCCTCCTTTTGGGTATATCCTTTGGCCACAAGCCTTGCCTTGTACCTCTCGATTGTACCATCAGGCCTAAGCTTTTTCTTGAAGATTCATTTGCAACCTATAGGTTGACAACCATAAGGACGGTCAACGACCTCCCAAGTTCCATTAGACATAATAGATTCCATCTCACTCCTTACTGCTTCCTTCCATAAGTCAGCATCAGGAGAGGATTATGCCTCACTAATGGTAGTTGGTGTGTCTTCCACAAGGTACACTATAAAGTCATTACCAAAGGATTTTGCAACCCTCTGTCTCTTGCTCTTTCGAGTGACTATAGTGTCATCCTCCTTAGAGATGTGCACGTGAGAAATCCTCAGCATGATCTATAGGAATCGACAGTTCGTGCTCATGGGGAATTATAGTCTCATGACTTGTATCACTAGATGTATTCTTCATGGGAAACTCATTCTAAAAAAATGTTGCGTCTCTTGATTCCATGATAGTATCAACATACATATCAGGCACATCAAATTTTATAATTAAGAACCTATACCCAATGTTGTGAAAGGAATACCCAAGGAATATACAATCAACAGTTTTAGGCCCAAGTTTACGCTTTTTGTTGATTGGTGCATTCACTTTAGCCAAGCAACCCCAAGTGCGTAAATATGAGAGATTTAATCTTCTCTTTTCCCATTCCTCAAATGGTGTGATCTCTTTGTTCTTTGTTGGAACTCTATTCAGGACATGACATGCCGTCAAAATCTCCTCATCCCACCATGCCTTGGATAATCCCACTGTACTCAACATGGCATTCACCAAATCTGTTAGAGTGCGGTTTTTCCTTTCAGCAATCCCATTGGATTGTGGTGAGAATGGCGGTGTCCTCTCATGAATAATACCATGTTCCACGCAGAACTCATCGAACACATTAGAGAAATATTCTCCACCTCGATCGGACCTTAAACGTTTTATTTTCCTCTCAAGTTGGTTCTCAACTTCAGCTTTATAGGCCTTAAAATAATTGAACGCTTCATCTTTTGTTTTTAAGAGATACACATAACAAAATCTAGTGGAGTCATCTATAAAAGTGAGAAAGTATCTTTTACCACCTTTGGTCAAAATTCCATTCATCTCGCACAGATCAGAATGAACAAGTTCTAGAGGTGCCAAACTCCTCGCCTCAGCAGCCTTGTGAGGCTTGCGGGGTTGTTTTGATTCAACACACACATGGCACTTAGACTTTTTGACCAAGTTAAATTTAGGAATTAAATTTATATTTGCTAACCGCATAAGACAGCCAAAACTTGCATGACAAAAACGTGAATGCCATAAATCTGACTCATCAGAAAAATTAACAGAATCCACCAGTTTATTACACACATCATGCAGTGATAAGCGGAACAAGCCTCCGCAGTCATATCCTTTACCAACAAAAGTACCATGCTTCGACACAACACATTTATTAGACTCAAGAACAACTTTGTATCGTTCTCGACATAGCATAGAAGCGCTAACGAGATTCTTCTTGATAGAGGGCACATGTTGCACGCTCTTCAATGGCACCGTCTTTCCCGAAGTAAACTTCAGAATGACCGTACTAACACCAAAAACATGAGCACGCGACCCATTTCCCATTAACAAGGCGCCAGACCTCCCGACCTGATAGGAAGTGAACATAGAGGCATCAGCACACACATGAATGTTTGCACCACTGTCCATCCACCACTCAAGTGAATTACAGAATGAAAGAACAAATGGTAAAGAATTACCATACCCAGATGTTCCACCTTCAGTTTCAGTGGTTACAACATTAGCTGATTTCTTGTCTTGAGTGAACTTGCGATCAGGGCACTCTCTTGCCCAATGATGATCACTGCCACAGACAAAGCATGCTCCCTTTCCCTTGTTATTGTTGTTCTTCTTTTAAAACTGTGCTGTTTGAACAGGTTTATTTGCGTTCTCTGGTTTGTACTGGTTTTTCTTCTTGTTAAACTTGCGGAAGTTTCTCTTCTGCACCACATTAGCAGTAGAGGTCTCAACACCTTTTCCACTGTCCTTTGTTTCTAGCCCTTTCCTCAACATCAAGAGTACCAATGAGCTCTTCCACATTGAACTCTTGTCTCTTATGTTTGAGAGAGGTAGCAAAGTCCTTCCAAGAAGGTGGTAACTTGGCGATTATACCGCCAGCCACAAACTTGTCAGGCAAAGGACAAGGAAAAAGTTTGAGTTCCTTAGCTAGTGCCTGAAACTCATGAGCCTGTTCCACTACAGATCGGTTCTCAACCATCTTGTAGTCATACAGCTGCTCCATGAGATACAGCTCGCTACCAGCGTCAGTTACTCCAAACTTTCCAACAAGTGCATCCCACAGCTCTTTTCCTGTGGGAAGGATGATATAGCTTTTCTGGAATTTAGTATACTGTGCACTAATTACTGCTCCTCGAAAGAGGTTGTCTTCAGCCTTAAACTTAGCCTCATCCTCAGGAGGTAAGTTGACAGGCTTGCCCTCAGCGGCATGAAAACAAGACATTGCAGTAAGCCACAATTCCATCTTATCTTTCCATATCAAGAAGTTTTTACCATCAAAAGGATCAGGCTTTAGCACAGCAGCAAAACCTCTGACAGAAAAATGCCTAACATTAGGTTTTTGGATTGTTAGAAATATAGGCATTTTCCATATCATTTTAATTCCATAAATTAACATTATGATGAGGACATATAAAATATGTTTAATCATAGAAATCGCAATCTTAAATATATCCATAACAATATGGATCATGATAACATAAAGCATATGAATCATATAAATATAATAAACATATAAACAGTCAAAACAATTGAGAATAAACAGACAGCAACATAAACATCATGACTGTAAAATTGAGACAAACAGATTTATCATATTACTAGTATGAACAGACATCAGACATGTCATGATATAATATGACAAAACAGATTGGATAAATTTATGGCTATATATGAAACAACATGTATGAACATATGTAACATATATAATCTGTAGAATGTAAAACAGTGAGGAGATGAATTGATCATACCCTCCCATGCGAGGATCTAGATCCCTGTCCAACTTCACTTGTCATGTCGTACGAGATGAAGACGCCAGGAACCAGCGATGAAGACAAAGACAGACGTTGGGCAGTCGTGTAGACGCTCCCAAAAAACCTAATTGCCGATCCCTCGAGCAAGGTCTCGAACGGCAAGGGCTTCGAAGGCACCTGCCCTCTCGCCTCTCTGTGCGCGCAGAGCTACGAGATGGAAACACCCTCACTTGCGGCTGGACTTGTGACTCTGAAATGGTTCTGTTCTCGTGTGTGTCAAGTGCCAGGGGTTCTTCTCTATTTAACCTCTCGCAGAGGGAAGCTGAAGGAGAAGAGACTGCACGCGACACACCAAGAGACGGGCAGCTGAAGGACAACTAGGCCTGCAAACGGGGTGGGTATAAATGGGTATTTTGGGTGGGTTATAGAAATGGGTTTAGTTTATATGGGTTGTGATGGGTTTTAATTGATTGTGGGTTGTAACGGGTGGGTTTTCTTTATATTATGGGTGGAAACAATTTATATCCATGGGTTTTGATGGGTTTGTAAAGGCGGTATGCTCTATGGGCCTTCATCCATTTGATTATCTATTCACTACTTCACCGAGACACCGACCAACTCAAAGGACAGAGGCCCATATGCTATAGCGCTTGTCCTAGACCGTCTAGGCTAGACAGAAGACGGGCGAGTGGACGACGACTTCACCCACAAGCGCATCGTGGCGGCGGCACCATCTCCCTTGGTGCAGCTAGCTTCGTCTCCTTCCCTTTCTACAATTCCAGTTGAGGACCGCAAGCGATTCATTGCTACAATGAGAAAAAGGACAGGAGAAGGTTCATTTGTGTTTGACCCTCGAAAGACTCGTGAGTGCATGGTTAAGTGGTGCATCAGTGCCGAGGTCGCATTCAACAAGTTTGATGATCCTTTCTTTGCCTCGTGGATGGAGTCATTGCAACCATCGTTCAGAGGTGTTGGGCGTCAGACGATGAGAAATGATTGTATTGCTAGATTCAAGATGATGAGGCAAGAGCTAAGGAATGAGCTACAGAGTATTAACTCTCGGATTTGCTTGACATCTGATCTTTGGACCTCAAATCAGAAGTTGGGTTATCTTTGCTTGACAGCCCACTACATTGATGCAAACTTTATCTTGAAAAAGAAGACTATTGCATTCAAAGATGTCAAATATCCACACACGGGCCTAGCAGTCGAAGAAGTAATTACGAAGTGTCTCATAGAGTGGGGGATAAAAGAGAAGGTGTTTACTATCACATTGGATAATGCCTCCAACAATCAATCAGCATGTGACCTCCTTCGAGAAAGTGGACGTTCAGACATGTTATTTGGAGGCGAGCATCTTCATATCCGATGTTGTGCACATATCTTGAATCTCCTAGTTCAAGATGGAATGGCAATTGCTCATGGAGCAATCGATAAGATTCGTGATCTGGTCAGACATATCATATCCTCACCCTCTCGCATACAAGCTTTTAATGAGATTGCTGAGAGGTCTGGATTGCCTTCAAAGGCCGGATTAATTCTTGATGTTCCAAATCGTTGGAATTCGACACACAACATGATTATGGAGGCCATTGAGTACAAAGTTGTCTTGAAGAGATATGCTGAGGAACAACTTGAGCCTTCACCAGATGATGAAGAGTGGACAAATTCTGAGGCAATTGGAGAGTTTCTTGGGGCATTTGAGGAAGCTACAAAAGCATTCTCAGCACATAGAAGTCCAACATCTCATTTGTTTTTGCATAATGTGTTATGTATCCATCAAGCTCTAAGAAATGAAAATTGGCAAATCAATTGTGTGCTTGAGGATTTGGCACTAGCAATGGATTCTAAGTTCGATAAATACTGGGAGAAGGGCAAGTATAATATGGCACTTGTCATAGCCACTATACTTGACCCGTCAAAGAAGATGGATTTTTTGGACTTTTTTTATGAGAAGACGTGTCAACAGTTTATCGACATCCAGATAAACATGTCCTTGGCCAAACAATGGTTCACCAAATTTTTTGGTGAATATGCAAAAATCGTTCAAAAAGATACTACAGTCTCACCTATTGTTGCTACAAATACTAGTACTTTGGGCCCACCGATTCTTGGAAAAAGAAGGTTGGATAAAGAATTTTCTCAGTGGTCCCAAACAAGAGGAAGACGTCTTGCAAAGTCTGAGCTTGACGCATACTTAGAAGAAGAATTTGTGAGAACAGATGAAAGATTTGAAATTCTAAGTTGGTGGAGGACAAATGCAAACAAATACCCAGTGCTTTCAGCTATGGCGCGTGATTTATTAGCAATACCTTTGAGCACTGTTCCTTCGGAGTCTGCTTTTAGCGCCGGTGGTCGCATTCTTGCTGATAATCGAAGCTTAATGACACCAGAAACACTTGAATGCCTTGTATGTTGCAAGGATTGGTTGTATGAGTACCCAAATATTCAAGGTACTTGATAAGTATGCTAGTAATCACATAGCTTATTAGTTGCTTTTACTCTCTCTATATTTACTGTAATATATTGCTAAGTATGCTAGTAATCACTCTACTTTCCTAACAATTGTTGTTTTGCTATTTCAGTTTATCCAGTTGTGTTTGGACCCAGCTAGCAGCAACACTCTTCCTACCAGTGGAAATGGGTTAGTAAACAATATATCCTCTTTTTTTATTTGTGTAGTGTAGGGTTTATTTGTTTCCATATGTACGTGGGATTACAAAATATGTGTTGTTTTTTCTAAATAAAGAGAATATTTGCTTTATTTAGAAAAATATTTAATATTACATTCAACAAGAAAGCAATATACACTCATGGTGCTTTTCTTTTCACTTCCAGGGAGATTTATGCGTCGTCCGGTGGGCTTCTGATGCTATCTAGATGTCCCCTTTCATTGTTGCTAGCTTCAAGCTTGATCACAGACTCTTTTCACTGCTACTAGTTTATGTTTCTTGCCAAAAAGATTATTGTTCATTAAGGATCTTTAACAGATGTTTTTTGTTATTCTCTCGAGACCTAAATGTTTATCGACCAAAATTGTTACTGTGTATGCAAGTATGCAACTATGTTTTTGTATGTCATTGAAACTATGCAGTTGGCTTGATGTGAGACAATATGCTAAGCCCACGGGTTTTCCATGGGTTTCCACCCAATTACGGGTTGGTTTGGGGTCAATAATGTTATTGGATGGGTTGAGTTTAACTTTCTTCTAATATTTTTAGGTGGGTGTGGAATGGATATCAAAGTTATTAGACTTGGGTATGGGTGGGAGTGGGTTGGATGTTTTGCCATTAGCAGGCCTAAGGACAACGGTCTCGCATGCAGCTGAAAGGTTTGCGCGGTTAGTTGCCTGCCACGCCCGGCCCGGCCGGCGGCGCCCTTGTCCATTTCTTGACTTTCCAAGTTAAGTGGAATAAATCACACCATATAAGTCAAGCCAAAAGACACTTGGACTTCCAATGTGGTATTATTGGTTTTCTCCACCATTACACACTATAAAGTTTATTCAATAAATGGGTCAAGACCATAAAAAATCCAACACATAACGAACGGCCAAACAACAACTGTGGCAGGGCAGAAACAAATGCCTAACCAAGTTGGCACGCACTTGTTGTATGCTATGCCGAGAGAGGCAAGAGAACTGGAGAAGGGGCATATGGCGGCGAGTAGCTAGGCCCAAGTACAGGGCTGCTAGATCTCTCACGTCGTCAGAGATGGGTGGCCAAAATTGACAAAGGCCCGTGCCGACTCAAGTACCACGCACCGCTGCGTTCACGACTACGTGCGCCGGACGCTACATGCCCCTGCGCATCCGGCGAGAAATATGTCTAATCTAAAGGCAGCTAGCCTGCCGGCGCCGCGGCGGCGCCGTCAAACCTTCGGCGGTAAAAGGAATCATTTGACAAAACTGAATGAATAGCACGGTGGGCATGCAGGCTTCACAAGTTAGTACGGCCAGGTCGGTGTGTCCTGCTACGCACGCACGCGATAGAATAGAATACCGGTTGCCTTTCCCTTCTTAAGAAAAATAAAATAGACTAAAAAAATGCGCAATTAGCCACGTGTTAGGCCCCAAAAGCCTCGCGTCCCCGATTAAAAACAAATCCACGCTGCGTTTGACCCGATCCGTCCCTCCGATCCAGTTATGACTCAGGATGAGGCGTGGCGGGATGCCACGTGGCCGCAGCTGGAAATGTTGACGAGCCGCTGGCGTGCGCGCCGGCCGGTGAGCGTGGAGGCAACGACCCAGAGTGGTGGGCTGGCAAATCTCCAGCTAGCACGGGTTTGCGTGGACGGCCCGGGAAAGACAGCGGCAAAGCCGCCGGCCGGAGCGTGGTTTTTTTTTCTTCTTCATTCTTTTTAACTTTTTAAAAGTTATTCGTACAAATATCATCAGAGAAATCGTTTTTCACAAAAAATAACATCAGAGAAAATTTATCAACGGCTTGAGCCATGCAAACATTCTCCTCCACTTGTTACTGCTTTCGTGTGCAGTGAAGTACACTACTTCAGCAAAATCGATGGTCTCGCAAAGCTAGAGGTGTCGTGCTTATCCTCACCACGCTCATATAGGCCTCTATAAGAAAAAGAAAAAGTCTACGCAACTCCTTCACTTTTAGAGCACTAGCTCTAAAAGTTACATTCTTATTTTTAGAAAACAGTTACATTCTTATTTTTAGAAAGAGCACTAGCTCTTTTCTAGCTTATCCTGTGATGTGGGTCCAATAAAGAGAAAAATAGAAACTGTTTTTTTTCTGTCTCCTCGGTCTGGTTTTTTTAGGAGCTCATACTCTTTTTTAGGAGCTCATACTCGGTGTGATGGTCTGATGGAGGAGCTCTAGAAAGACCTTAATTTCTTTCGATCCTCTTTGATCTCTATGTAATCCAACATGGTTTTAAAGTGTATTCTACCTCACTCCATCATATTCGAAAAAATATAAAAAAAATTTGCACGCGTAGAGGCCGTCCCGGCAACGTGGAGCCAACGCCGTCCAGATCCTTCGCCCCGGCGGCCGCCGGGCCTGGGATGCGGTAAAGCGACGGCCGCGTCTCCCTTGGCACGCGTGCAGTGCGGGTGACCCTTGCCCCCCGCGGCAAAGCAAGGCCCGTGCGTGACCGATAGGCAGGCCATGACGGCGCGGCGCCGCAATCGCGACAGCCGACAGTGTCAGCCAAGGAAGGAAACAGGTTGCGTGACGCCCAGGCCGAGGAGGCGCAATTGCATTGGTATCGCGGATTTCTGTTGTTGTTTGCGATCGATCATGATATGTGACTGCGACCACACCTTGCGGGGCCGACGACGGCGAAGCCGTTTTCGCCGGTGCGCGGCCGTGCGGGTGGAGCAAAGCGCTGGCAAACGCGGTTGTCGGCAGAGGCGCTTCGCGTCCACGCGCCCGCCTGGATGATAACACGGACACGTACGTAGGGTGATGGACAAAAATACTAACAGATTCTTCCCACATGTGTTCGTTTAAGTTAGGTGCTGTTTGGTTCGCGAAAGGTAACATAAATGATAATAATAATGATTCACATTTGAATACCGCGGTAACAAATTTGAATAAGACGATATCTATTTGTAGTGTAGTATTGATTACGATTGGATTTAAACAAACATAATTTAACGTTATCAGTTATCCACTACGTTACTAATATGTGAACTAAGGGTGTGTTTGGTTGTGGGACAGCTAGGACGGGATCGTCCCCTGACGTCCTCTCTCGTCCCTCCAAATTTGAGGGACAACAGGGGACAACACAGGATAGTACTGTCCCAACCCTTGACCCAGAACCAAACAATCTAATTTGAGTGATCGTCCCATCCCATCCCGTCCTGTCATTGCAACCAAACGCACCCTAAATGACACCTTAGTTGTTTCTATTTCGATGTAGCCGTGTGGAGTTGGGGTTGCGCGTGGTGTGAGAGTGATGTCCACTGGCTGGAGCGTTAGCGAGGAAAGGAGTAGTAAGTACTTCGCATTGTGTTTAGTGGTCCAGCAGAAATTATTGCACTAGAGATGCATGCAAGTGGCATGCATTGGCACCTGCATACAACTGTCTATTAACATGAGGGCTGCTAACTGTTAGTTGTACTAGCAGGTTTCAAGTTCTTAATAGGTACTACTAATAGTTCATATAGGCGTCTTCAACACACTACTACCCAACCATCTATTTTATTAGCTAGCTAGCAGGTGGATTCAAACAGTGCCCATAAAAACTACATTAGCTAGCTAAAAATTAGTAACTACATTAACTAGCTCATTGTTTTCAGTGTTAATGGGTCCGAATAGACCCTAAATCTTCTGTTCTCCATCTACCATAGACCATAGTACGAGTACCTCCTTAAGAATACATGCATCCTGGAAGTACCGAACAGAAGCATGTCTCGCTCTCTCGCCTAATCTGTCACTTAGACCTTGACGTGTTCAGCGGTTCACTCATATGTTCACCCCAAAACTGTTTTATACTGTACACCGTACTGTTCACACATAGTGGAATTTGAATATTAGTATAGAGATGACTAAGCTGCTGGAAATGGCCTAACTCATCTAGGCGGTTGGGGCAAGTTCGTTACACGCCACACTAATTGTAATTTGCCAACTGGTGCATAAACAAAATCTGAAATCATCACGAATCAGGATTCTCAAGGGGCAGTTGCATTAGACTAATGCTGCATCGTTAATTCTAGTTCTAGATAGGAAGAGCTTCATTCAGTAAAGCCTGACGGAGTTCGTGTGTTTGGCAGCACAAGCCGCAAACGCAAGCAGCTGATGCGAGTGTCCGTCCACCGCGGCGCTGAATCAAAGCCCACGTCTGCTTTGGGAAATAGACAAAAAATCACTACTCCCTCGGTTTCTTTTTATTTGTCGCTAGATAGTGCAAAATTACACTATCCAGCGACAAATAAAAAGAAACGGAGGGAGTACATGCTAAGCGACAAGATTAAGGTACCGTACGTAGTGGCAACGGTAATCGGGACCAACTAGCAGCGTTATCGATCGGTTACAGGGTACTTATTACCGTGTTTTGTTTGGTTGGCTTGTGACTTAAGTGATTGTCTGCAAGATCAGAAATCAGGCACACCGACTTTCCATATTTGAAAGCAAGGGGATTCGAGGGGTTAAAGTCTTTTCGCTATTTATTTTTTAATAATAAAAATATTTTAATCCCTTCAATTATCTTCATTCTCTGTAGTCTGCTCCTAAATAGGGATGACAATGGGTACCCGAAATCCAAAACTCGATGGGTAAAAACCCTATTAGGGCACGGGTATGGCGGATTTTGATACCCATGGGTATTTTATTGGGTCATTTGTTATGCCCATCGGGTACGGTGGGCATGAGTATGTTCTCTGTTGCCCCATACCCGCTACACGATGGGGAACCCGCTAATATATGACACGTGGGTCCGGATTTATATGTCTCATATAAAATGAATGCTATGTTTTGTCCACATTTTTGTAGAATCAATGCTATGTTTTGTGTGATTTGAAGGCATGATATTGCCATTTAATGTTGAATATTGATGAACATATGATAAAATTATGTTGGGTTCGATACATTTGCTATGCTGGTACTTATTTTTGTGATTCAAATAATCATGTCTATCGTAATGTTAATGAGTATGGGTACCCGATGGGTACCCGCTACCCATGGTGGGTATGAGTATGACGTAATTTTGTACCCATGATGGGTAGTGGGTATGAGTATGGGTCAATTTTTTTCCTAGTGGGTATGGGTGTGGCTTCGTGTGCCCACCGGTTATCTTACCCACTATCATCCCTACTCCCAAACAAGCACTAAAGGATCAGTGTAGTATGCTATTTTACTGCCAATGAAACGCGTGCTCTGATGAGCGATCCATCCTCTTTCTCAATATCTAAGCAGTTCGTGTATCGTCTGCGCCTTTGTAGCACACGCTTTTCTTTGAGAGGAGACCAAACAGAGAGTAGGATGCTGCTGGGACTTTGGGCTACAATCTTACAGAAATGCTTTACACATACTAGCAAGCCAGTTAACATACGAGCGAGCCTAGGACAACAATTTCTCACAGCTTATTTCGCATCCATGAGAGTCTCTACAATCATGGATGGAGAGTCGGTCAGCGAGTTTGACATCCACATCACCGCGCTCGCCAATAACCTTCGTTCCCTCGCAGGTGGTCCCTGAGAAACTGAACCAGGCAATTATCTCCATTGAGTTGTTCGAGCAGCGCACCGAGCCAAAAGCAGAGGGGGACTGGGAAGCCCGCCACGAGCAGGAGAACTCGGGCAGGAGCGCGGGTCCAGCAATCACAGGAAGCGCCGAGCTAGGGCGTGGACGCAGGCGCGGCGTGGCATGGAATGGAATCCTCCTCGCGCGAGAAACGTGATGGCCAGAACGCCAGAGCATGGAAGTTGCCTCCCGGCTATTATCACTGTCGTCGCAACTGCAGAAAAACTGGCCACTGGGAGTCTGGGACGAAACTGAGCTAAAGAAGAGGATGATAGATGGCACGTTGATGTATGCTGCGGCGGAAACTGAGCTAGTCACGTCGATCCCGTTGTCTTCTCTACCACGTCCGGTGTTGTCCACCATTAATCTACAACAACCCCCCACCTGGACAAAGGCAAGGCTCTCTTGCACCACCAAGGCAGGAAGGGATGGATCGGTGGTCGCCATCGAAGGAAAGGGAGCCATACCACTCGCCTGCTGATGGTCCGATCAGAATATCGCTGCCTTTAGCTAGGTCAGCGAGCAGGCTCTACCGAGCCTAGATCGGTGAGTTTCGCACTGCATGCGGTCTCGCCGTCATAGTTGGCGTGCAGATGTGTTTTCTTCTTTTTAAAAACGCCTGCAGGAAATCTCCCAAGTAGTATCCATTCGTGCAAAAGAGGCGTGTGTTGGTGAGGCGTGGATACATCAGGAGAGTTTTCACTAGTCGTAGATCGTAAACCAAGCTCACATCACATGAACGTAGTGGTTGGCAGAAAGGCTGATGAAGAATTTGGGTGGATAGGTAGTGGTCACAGGCCCCTCTTGGAAAATCTGTCTGCTTGAACATCACAACAACGCGCGTGCGATGACTGATGACACACAAGAGTACAAGACCAAAGTATCGCTTCTCTAACGTCTGCTTCGTCGCACTCGACATACACCGCGTAGTGCGGACACTGTTCACGAACAGTACGAGCGAGTGACGGGTTGAGTGACAAATGCTCCCGGTGCAATGCACAGTTCCGATGCAGACAAGATGGCGAGCAAAGGACTCGCAAGGATGGAGCCTCTCGTGTTTAGGAAACCGGCCGGCAATAAATTTATGTTTGGTGGGATACAAATGCAGACTCACTCTGGAAGAACTGAGACACTAGATTTACACTGGTTTAGGCTTCCATTCGAGTTCAGTTTAGTACTGATCATAATATTGCTTTTGAGACGTATTTACAGGATGCGTGCTTGTGTCCGAATACAAAGAGAGGGACTTCCTTTTATACTTCAAGGAATGGTCCTTACATGAGAGACAGAGAGCATGAGTTCTACAACTAATGCCTTGCGCGGTAGTGCGTAGCGGGCCCTTAGGTCAGTCTTGGGGTGTGCCTGCATACGGTATGACTCTTTTTGACGGGCCGCGTGCTGATGTACCAAAAGTATGGCGTTCTGTCTCGTCCGTCCGACGTACGAGTTTCTGTAGCTTGCTCGACGCCTACGCTGTCGTGCCTAATGGGTCTCGCAGAACGTGCTTACGGTAAGATTGAGGTTCATGTTCAGTACAACTTTATCTTCTATCAATGTCCTTGTGTTGCCCTCCAACATATGTGAGTAAGCAATAGGCGCGTCATCCTATCATTTCTGGTACGTGGGTCGTTACCGTAGAGACCCAGTTGTCGTAGTCCCCTTTGGCACTGTACACATGGCACGGATATAGTTTGGTGATGATGTGTCATGTCACGATCGTCACGGCCTGGGTTCCTTCCTTGCGGGTCCACTTGGCGTTATCTTGGTTGTACGTCCCGCCTCGCAGGCTTGCTCGGCGGGAACTTGGTCGTTCGCCCTACCTCATAGACTTTGCTCGGCGGGAACTTGGTCGTATGCCTCGCCTTACATACTTGCTCGGCGGAACTTGGTCATACACCCCGTCTCGTAGACTTGCTCGATGAGAACTTGATTATTTGTATCACGTGACAGACTTGCTCGTCGAGTACTTGATCATACCATCTCACAGGCTTGCTCTGCGAATAGGCTAGAGAAATGTTTATGGGTCTTGTCATGGGTATCCCTTGATAACACCGACAGAACCCAGCAAATTTTTACACTCCCAGCTATTTGACTCTCGGCAGCAATGATGCTCCCAGCAGATTGCTAGCCAAACCACCAGTAGTCACCTAGCGAGCACAGGAACACTGCACTGCACTGCACTGCACTTGAACGAGCGGTACGCACCACACCAGTCTTGCTACTGCCACACCATGCCACATGTACACCGCCGCGTTGCATCGTACTCCCTCTCCGTTTCTTTTTAGTTATCGTTAGATAGTTTAATTTTGCACTATCCAACGATAACTAAAAATAAACAGAGGAAGCAGTAGAGGAACAACAGCTAGCAAACATGTACCACTGTTGCAAAACATGTACCACTGTTGCAGCACATGACCCCGGCCTGGCCAGGAAACGGCAGATGGAAAGAGATGGATAGACGACGGCCAGACAGATGCCTCTTTCCGGTTTCCAATCTCATCTCTGAACCCCAAACGAACCCGATTCCCGACTCGGCGATGTGACCCAACCTAGCCTTTACTTTTCACTCTCTCGCCGCGATTTTACTGGGACGAGAGTCCGACTGGTCGTGCTGCCGTGCCGGCGCAGGACCGGGCAAGCTGGCGGCAACGTACGGCGGGCCGGCCACAAGTGCTCAGTGACCGATATATAGACCGAACGAGCATGCACTCAGCACTCTGTACGACAGCCAAACATGAAGCACGGTTTTTGTCAAGTACTCAAGTACAAGCATGACATAGAGAATAGAGATGCACAGGGCGACGTTGAGACACAGCACGACTCAGCCTGTAATAATCGGTCCGGTTCACTTGGACCACCACATCCCTCTCTCTCTCTCCTAGTATTTGCTAAGGCTATCCATTACAGCTCTTCTATCATATTCTCTATTTCACTCTTAATTTTAAATTTCATTGTGTAAACAATGCTATCTACAGTTAAAAAAGTTTTGCACGATCTCCTGAACACAACCTATCCTAACTCTCCTCTTCGTGCATTTTTTTTACCGTGCATCATTCTCTTTTTGTGCTGGCTCCGGCGTCCGAGCATCTTCTTCCCTAGCCCTAACCCTAGCCCAAGCCCCTAAGTGTCCTCCTCCCGATGTCACGTCTCACCTCATTCGTGTCTCTACTTTCTCGCAAATGTTGCACCTCTATTGTCGGCTTCCCGTCTTCTCCTCCTCGGCTTCTCTTCTGGCTTTGGCAAATAAGACATAGCTGGTACTCATATTAAACTATGTAGCTCAACTCCTAGAGGTAATGCACCAAGAACGACGAACCGAAAGTTGCCTGGAGGGGGTGGATAGACGAAATCTAGAATTTATCACTAAATACAAAAACTCAACCCCCAGTTAGGCGTTAGAACAAGAAGTGATTCGATCGGAGTGAGGGAGAGTAGTTCTTGCACGTGTTGCACAAAATGATTGCGGAATTTACTTGGGAGCAACACAATTGATTTAGAATCAAGCACAAGCAAAAGAACTTAGAGACATGGGGAGGAAGAAACAAATCAATCTCAACACAAATACATGGGCGATTTGTTTCCTAGGGTTCGGCTCCGAAGAACCTATGTCCCTATTGCGGAGTCCACTTAGGACGGGTCCCTTTCAACTCTTTTCCTCTCTCAATCGATCACTTAGACGGGTTGAGTGTTCCTTCTCAAATCAAGAGACACGAAGTCTCTGCAAGGATCTTTCACATAAATTCGGAGTCTCTTGCTAGCTTTACAAGTATAAGAATGAGAATGTGAGTGAGAAATAAAACTCAAGAGGACAAGAACCAAGCAACAAACTCAAATGCAACCTCTCCACAATTCTCTAATCACTTCTCTAGCTCGAATCAATTGAATGTGGCACTTGGGAGGTTTTTGGAGACTTGGGGTTGTTGCAATGAATGTATGTAGATTTGGTGTAGCTCTAATATCTTGAATGTATTGGTTGGGGTATTTATAGCCCGACCACCCTATATATGTGCAGCAAAAACTGCACAGACTACGGTCACACCAGACCTCCAACAATAACGGTCTGTTGCGCCACTAGACCACTGGTAAACTGTCCCAGCAAGTGATCGTTCTAATGGAGGCAAGTATTGTTAGGGCATCGGACTGGGTCCATGTGCCACCGGACCCCCGCCACGTCATCAAGACCGTTGGAATCGGAAACTAGCCGTTGAAGCTTGAAAGGTCCGTTGCGCTAGGCTGAGCAAACGAAAAAACTGCCTCTCTACACAACAGGTCTGTTGCACATGGACTTATTATTCATTGCAACAAGCAGCTGAGAGGCTTCTAAAGTCTTCTCTGCGCAAATGATTCATTGCTCACTGGACCATAGTTCATTGCGCCAGGGCAAACTCCCTCTCTAGACCTTCTCAGGTATAACGGCTAGTTGCTCACCGAACCATGGTTTGGTGCTCTCGAAATAGCTGACTTAACTTGATTTTTGCCTTTTCTTCTTCAACTTATTTTGGTTGTTCTTGAAAGCGTTCCTATAATTTAGACAAACATATCTAGACATTATCCAACTATTCTAAGTCATAGTTCTCGACCATTTTGATTTTTCTAGGTCATATTTTTGTTTTTGCTCAAACTAGCTCCAAAAGAGTGAAATTTTGAATCTGAGTCATCTAACCTCTATAGATGTATTAAATAGGTTCCTATGGGTGTTTAGAACTTATCGAAAGCGAAGCTATCGCAAGTTCATTTTTTTCAAGTTTTACCCATATTTGGATGGATTTAAGCTAATTTGGACTTAAAACCATGCTAATAGTTTATAAATTATATAAATAGATGAAAAGTCATGATAACAGTTCATACGACTTTTTAGCTAAGACCTTTTAGTGACATAATCAATATCTTAATCATGTTATCTTCATCCACTTAAAAACATAATATCAAATGATTAAAAAAATATACTTGCATAGATTAATTCATCAGCTCTTACTTGTGATTATACAAAAGAATCACATAATATATACTGAGTTGTTGATCAACCTAGATCCTTTCATGCCTTTTGATTGTCGAAATCTTAAGACCCATCGTAAAGTTGTTTGGGTGTTTTGTCGTTTTCGTGAGCCTACATCTAGATGTCTAGTGTCCAGCGTCATCTCAAGAGTCACGTACGTTGAAAAATTCGAGCAATCGAGCATTGTATCGTCGATTTTATGGTCATATAATCCATCTAACATACTATCTTAAGACTTTATTAGATAGATCATGATGTCATAAACCTAAACACAAAGGAAGTACAATCTACAAGACTATTAGCGTAACATCCTATTTTGTATACACTGAATTTATGGGGTATGCCAGGGCATACTAGCTGGTATTATCCACTAGAGTCGGCACTGAACCAAGGTCTCGTAATGTATCGTTTACGTAAAGATAATATCGTTTCTACAAATTAACGTACTTAAAATTTGGATTTTAAATATCTATTAACATCGTATTATAGTTGCTAATAAGTTTATTGATTATGAAACTGGGTAATTTTTTAACCGACCGATAGTCGTTTTCGTATAGACAAAATATCGGTTTCAAGTGTTTTCGTCTCCAGCATATATATATATATATATATATATATATATATATATATATATATATATATATATATATATATATATATATATATATATATATATATATATATATATATATATATATATATATATATATATATATATATACGCAAATGCCCGTCGATGGATGGCTGACGTGCAACGTCACCTCCGAGACTAAGATACGAACGCGGCGAGCTCGACTACGACTACGAGTCTACCGGCCGCTGCCACCAAAAAAATGTATAGCGTGCAACACCTGCATGGCCTAGGGCGTCCTACTCAATCGAGAGTGCTTGAATAATGCACTAAAGATAATAGTTAGCGGCTAAAATCAACCGTGAATTTTCAAACACTTTAACTAATAGTTTAGCTATTAGCTATTGTTTAGTAAATTAGTTAATAATTAGCTAGCCATTTACTCCCTCTAATTTTTTATTTGACGTTGTTTAGTTCAAAGTTGAACCATACAGTGACAAATATAAAAAAATGGTGGTAGTATAAGTTAGCTAATTTTACTAGTAACTTTTAGTCAACTAGATATTATCTCTCGTACATTCAAACACTTCTTAAATACTCCCTCCGGTTTCCTATTAGTTGTCGTTTAGGACAACGACACGGTCTCCAAAATATAACTTTGACCAATGTTTTTTGTTAAAATACAAATGAACTCTTAATACATTTATACTTTTATAAAAGTACTTTTTATGACAAATTGGTGCATATAAATATTAGGTTTCAAAACTAAATAACAAAATAGTTATTTGTAGTCAAAATTTTATAAGTTTGACTCGAACCTTATCCAAAACGACAACTAATAGGAAACCGGAGGGAGTACGTGTTTGGTTGCATGCATAGTCAAACTCCATGTATGTATTGACCATAACTCATATTTGGTGGGCTCGTACGCGATACAACCTAGGCTTAATTTCCTGCATGCATGGGAAGTTGGGAACGGACGTATCCGGCTGGCGAGGCTGGCGGGAGCCTACATGTGTACACCACGTAGGTATGAGGTATCCAATCACATGGACACATGGTATGTGACTGGTCTGGTGCAGTGCAGTCCTCGCCGACGAAGGCGCGAAGCATTTTGCATCCGGGCGTTGTTTTTCACTGGGAGGAGGAGGAGCTATTACGTGGTTGAATGGCGGAGTGTGGGGAGCTCGAAGAAGGCCGCAGCGCAGTCGGCAGTCGGCAGACGTACCGGCCGCAGCCTGCAGGGCATGGCCGGCGAAGGGACAGGACGACGAGGACGGCACGCATCCAGCCATGCATGCAAGTAGGCAACGCAAAGCCGGCCGGCCATCTGCATGCGCGCGCAAACGTGTGCTGCCGGGCGCTTCCGCTTTGCGGCACGTCTTCTTGGAGGAGGTCAGTGGAGTATGGATGCATGGCCGTCGATCGGCTGCCATGCAAATGCATCCGCGGCTCAGGTGACTAGTCAGAGTCAGATAGACGCATGGTCGGCACCGGCACGAACAGCTGTCGTTAAGGTTCGTTGATGAAATGGCAGATCACATGCATGCATGATGCGATCGGCGCCATCGCATTGCCGGTATCCTACGATTGCATGCCAAGTGTGCATCCCAGGATCTTCCCGATCATGCACGGGGCCCTTTTATGCTGTCCCCATTCACGCATGTCGATCGCATTTCTTTCTTTCTTTCTTTCTTTCTCGTACCAAATCCCAGATGGAGAAGAAGATTAACCACACACACACATGCATCCGGGCTCCGGCGTATCGTTTCGGTGCGCGCGGCCAGCCATGCATAATGCGGTCAGCTGAACGTAGGAGGACACACACACGACGATCGAGGACCACTGTTCAGCGAACAGGTATTCAACGAGGCCCCCGCCCCATCCATCGCGTTCTGCGTCAGATCTGTCAGGTAGCATCCACCCAAACAGGGCCTCTGCATGACAACGAGAACACATGAGCGACGAGCTCGACCTGGCCACCATTAGCATGGTGAGGAAAGCGACGGAGGACCTACTGCTGCTGCATCCGTTGCTCGGCATTGCCCTTAAATCCTTAACTACTCGTCGAGATGCATGGTACGTAATGGCATTCATTGAAGTGCACCTCATCAGAGCGAATGGTATTCACTGAAAACACTACTCCTCCTGTACTATGGCTGTATCAGAGGCGGAATTAAAATTCATGGCTTCCCGTTCCATCCTCGTCGTCGGATCCAACAGCTAGCTGCAGAATAATTGTCAGCGGCCGGCCCAGCCCTCCCAGCCCCCACGTCCCACGACGACGACGACCGGGGCCATTGGCTTGTCGCGGTCGGTTGCCACTCACATGACCTCGCCGGCGAGCGCGCCTTGGACCACCTGCGGGACAGGACGCCATCAACGTGCATGTCGCAAGCCTGGTGAGTGCCACAGTGTGTCTCTGCCGCACACATGCAACTGGGTGGTCCAGACCATGCATGTCCCTGTTAACCCCGTGCAAGAACCAAAAAGATCGCCTTCTGAAATCTCAGATCCCATTGACCGAGAGAGAGACAGAGAGAGAAAGAAAAGAAACACCAATCGGCAGTGGCGAGTGCACACAGAACTAACCCCCTAGCTTGACGATGATTACCTACTACCCTGTGTGGAACGTGTGTGATTATACTGTTCCCCCTTGATGATTATGGTTATTAAGGTATTGTTCGATTGTGTCTAGATTAAATTCCTCCATAATCAAAATTAATAGAAAGAGATTTATTCCCTCTCAATATACTTTAATTCACATGCAACCGAACAAATCCTGCGCAACCGAACAAATCCTAAGTACTGGTTTAGTGACCAGGAATCACGGAGGATTAGAGTGGATTGAGGAAGAAATTAGTTTATTCCTTCTTAATCCTCTCCAATCCTCAATGACCCTCTTGTCACCAAATCGACTCTAAAGGTGTAATAAAGATGAAATGTGAGCCCGAAAGTACAGTACTGTTACAGGTCCATTACGGGTACGGGCAGCGTTCTCCTTTGACTGTTTTGGAAATGGAAAGTGGAAACTCAAATCATCTCGAGGATTGGAGGAGAGCGAGTTCGAGTTTCCGAACTGGCCCTCAGGAAGACCAAAGAAAAAAGAGACAAGGAACCGCAGCAGTCCACGTTGTACGGAGCGATTTTAGGTGGCAGCATTCCAGAGCACACGTCCGAGTTCCTCCCAGGCCATCATACGCTTGCGTGCTTGCCGATATTAAAGGCCAACACCGTGCGTGCCGGAGCCGCGCACGCACTCCCTGCTGCTGCTGGCTGTGTATCAGTTGCCCCAGAGGCAGGCCGATGTGATGCGGCTACAGTGCGTGCGGGGGGAACACCGTCCAGAGGCGAGCAGGCTGCCTCGCTCACGTCCGCTCATCTGATCATCTCGTCGTCGCCATCCACCCTCCCTCGTGTCGTCTCGAGTCTGTTCGTGCCCGGCCCCCCGGCCGTTTCCGGGTTTCGGATACGCATTTGGCTGTTGCCTCTCCGATCCTTGCTATAGTAGTAGCTACTTCCTTCTCCAGCCGCTCGAGCACGCGAGCCCTGATCCACGCTAGCTTGAGATGATAGAGCTAGAGCTAGAGCGAGCTATCTAATCCACCTACCTCCGAGGCCTAGCGCTTTGCAGCTACCTAGTGGCCGTCTTGTTCCGTCCGGCAGCGCAGGTCGGCCGGGTCGTTGGCTCGTTGCTAGCTAAGCGAAAGCAAGAGAGAGAGGTACGGCGCGGACGGTGGGTGGGAGTTCAGGCGATTCCGCCGCCGTTGCCCATGGGGAGGCAGTCGACGAGGTGGTGGAGTGGCGGCTCCGGATCCGCGCGGACGCTGGGCGTCGGCGTCGCGGTGGTGGTTGCCCTCGTCGTCTCCCTCTGCTTCGCCTTCATCGGCGGCCGTCGTCTCGCGGGGACACTGGTGGGTGGCGGCACCCCCGCTTCAGGTGAGCCGCCCCAGAGCTAGCTCTCTGTTCAATCTTCTCCGATCCTGCGTAAAAGAAGCTTAGCTTTGCTCATATTTCGTACAAAACCAAAATACTATATCTTCTAAAGAACGGGGGAAAATTTGCTCGCCCTCCTTCAGGTGAGTGCGCATGCGGTTTGCTGGTAGCTTGGGTGAAGTCCCACTGTCTCAGTAGTAGATGCAGAGCCGCATGATCCGCTGGCTGCAGAGCACAGCTGACAGCTTCCATTTTGTAGCGCGCAACGTTGTACTGCCTTGTGATGATTCTCATTCCAGTTCCTTCTCTCGATGAACAGATTCCGGCGGGAGGACCATGGCAGCGGCAGCAGCCCATCCCGGCGGTCAGGTGGCGACGACCGATGAGGTGCGTTCGTCGTCTCGATTCGTTCATTCATTCATTCATTAACGAACACGACACGGGTACGATCTGGTTCGCTGTGCAACGAAGTTGGTACAGCTATGAAGAAGAAATTAAACACCGTATCAAACACAAAGAAATTAACACAGAGACTGAATCATGCGGGATGTCCGCGCTCCATGTTTGGCGTTGGGTTGTTAGCTTGTAGACTTGTAGTAGAGGCTTAGAGTTATGCAAGCATGCATGCATGCATGTGTGTAGTAGGTGACATGTCTAAATCGCACGTACGGTGCGGCACCATTCCAAGCAGCTGCGAATCTGCGAGCCGGGCGCGTCCATCTCCATGCAGGGGGTGGTGAATCGTGACCCCGCCTCTCGTACGTAGAAGGGCCGCGGCGAGTCCGCCGGTCTCGATCAGTATTAGCACGCAGCGCTGTCGTCCGATGACCCCGCCAGCTTCACGGCGGCCTACGTCCGATGACGACGTCCCCGTCCCGTCCCGACGGCGGCAGAGCCCGGTGGCCCACCGTACCCTGAGCGACCATACCATACCATACCATGCTTTCTGTTGCGGCAATCAAAACACCATCATATGTCGGCTAGGAAAGGGCTCTAGCTCGGTTGAACCTGTTACTAATAGGGTAGGGAGTACTGATGACTAATTGTTTCTCTTTTTCGTTCGCGTGTGATTGCAGGAGATGGTTTACACCGGACGGCGGCGCCTGCTGTCGGGCGGCCCGGGCTCGCATCCGCCGCGGTGCGCGTCCAAATGCGGCAGCTGCAACCCATGCTACCCGGTGCACGTGTCCGTGCCGCCGGGGGTCCTGGTCACCACGGAGTACTACCCGGAGGCGTGGCGGTGCAAGTGCCGGAACCAGCTCTACATGCCGTGACCGTCGTCACATGCAGTGAGTGGACGACGCTCGTCCAACTGGAGACGAAGACGACCAAGGGCGGCCCTGCCCGCTGCCCAAGCCCAATGGCTGCGAGTCGCGACGCCGGGAGCGTACGACCTGACCAGCGCCGCGGGCCCGCCCGTGCGCGCGCGTGGCACTGGCACTGGCACTGGCACCAGCACCGGCACCGCGGCGTGTGCCACTGTGCCTTGGACCGGCGCGTGGCCGACCGGGCAGAGACGGCCTGCGAACCGGCGCTGCCGTGTGCCGTGCCCGCGTGTGTGCAGCGCAGGCGCAGCGCTTGCGTTCCCGCGCCGCGCATCTATCGCTGAGCTGAGCGCCCGGCAGTCCGCCGCGGGCCTACCACGAGGGCTCGCACGGGCACGACGGCAGGCAGGGCGCCGTGGTGATTAAGAAAAAGGCTGCGCCTGCTCTGCCTCGCCGTACTGTTCGCCTTGTTCGTATACGATTGGACGTATGCCTTTGATTTCTTGGCCACTCAATGCCATTTTTTTTCCTCTTTTACTTTTCTCTTCGCGCCTTCTCGAATTGACCCGTTTTTTTTTTTTGCGTGTTGCCATTTTCACAGCCGCTACATGTGTATATGATGTTGCGTATTCGTACATTTTGCATTAGCCAACAACATGTTTGCTGCCTCAGTCACTGAAAAGATGCGCGTCCAAGTTTGGATTGATTCAGTGTATATAGAATATTATTAATACTTATGTCTCTAAATAGATAACTGCGATTCTACGAAACAGATTTCCTGATTATTTGGTATCACAAATGTTACTACCCTTTTTATAGACGTGCATGTCTTTAAAATTTTTATGATTCTTGAAAAAATGAGAAATACAGTTTGTGTGTGTGGACTGTGGAGAGAGGAGCGGGGAGTAATCCTACAGCAGTATCTGGGACTGGGAGTGGCTGTACTACCGTGGTCCGCGGCACGAGCAGCTGCATTCATGGCAAATCTGAGAAGTTTAACGGATCGAATACACACGGATTCGAATGTCACAGTTTACCATATTTTAGTTCATATTAGTATACGAATTCGAATATCTTTGATACAAATATAAAATGGATAGGTTATTTAAATATTTACTCAATTTAACTCAAATAACATACCCTAAAATTTAACATATGTACATATGGATTTTTATTTAAGTACAAGTTTATAGATAGTCAATAGATAGTCAAAACAAACTTAAATTAAAATAGATTTCTCGTGATCTTCCATATCCAAGTCAACAAAAATATATAAATAATATTTTTAAACAATCGAATCATACAACAAAAGGTAAACAACAATACATGATATTTAATAAATGACATTTGTACAAACTAGGTATGTACCCGTGCGTTGCGACGGCGTACAAATTATTCGATAAATTTTAGTGCACAACGATTACATAGATGAAGCGTTGTTACGGGTTTTATATATATCACATAGGTAGATGGATAGTTGTTCAAACACTTATCTTTGGCTTTGCTTAGTGAGTCCTAAAATATTAATGGTTGGTATCATACATTTTTCATTTTGTAATCAGCACACAACAATACAGATGAAAAATGAAATATAAAAAGTAGACAAAATTAAGAGACAACATACAAAACAAATGCCTTAAGATCATTGTAATTCTTAACCAAAATAGTAGCACAACATGTGGTTCTATGATTCCATTAGACGAATCAGGTGCACATTCAAGAAATAAAATCAAGGGTTGTTCAGGAACAATGACTAATAGTAAATTTTGAATTACGCACAAACAAGGAACTTTTGAAACTTCTAAGATAGCATATAGAGTGGAAAAAAATAAATTACACATTTGTTACACTCCTCCAGTTCCCCATTTTTATTGGAATCTTCCTCCTGCTCTAGGTCATCACATTTCACATCTGAGGCAACAACTACATGATAACAAAATCAGCATCAAACAAACAGTGTAACCAAAGAAATTGAGGAAGTGAAATCCTCTAACCTTTTGGTTTGCTGCACATTGCCCTCCTCTTTTGGGTTGTCACATTTCACATCTGAGATAGCAGCTACATAAAAAAATTAGCATAAAAACTTGTTCACAAACAATCACAGGTAGATGCAAGTTGATTTGGGAAAAGAAATCTTCTCACCTTTCGGTTCGTCTTGTTGCACCTTCTCCTTTGATGCGGCCACCACCACTTTCATCTTGGCTGCCACCACTTTCATCTTGTTATAGATACAACTAAGATTTGACTATTCAAATAGGTTTTACTTTTACAGGACACAAAAAGTCAGTACTTTAGAAAATAATATATTTGTTTGAAGCAAAGATAAATAAAAGGAAAAAATATATCGAATGAAGGTAACTCTAGCATAGAAAATGAAAGGAGAAGATATATGTCGAGATTATTTAAAGATTGACACTGCATCAAGAAAGGTGTGAAGAGGATAGGAAAGGCCCACCTTGGTAATCAGCCATGTGGCGTGCGCCTGGTAACTGACGTGATGAACTGATGAAACTGGATGCCTCAGCCTTGTTCTATCCTAGTCTGGAGTCTGGACTCTAGAGAATGGACTCATCGGATCTCCTCTGCTCTCCCTAATGGACATGACCCCTCAAGCTTCCATGCCATGGAGGCGATCGCCTGGCCGCCGTTGGCCAGCAATATCCCTCCCGGAGCTCTCGGTAGTGGCGTAGTCCCTGACTCCCAGAGTTGTTTGTGATCACACAACAAATCATGAACATAGTTTTATAATAAATGTTCAAAAGGCTACATAACACCTGTAAACTTACAAAAAATACAAGAAGTGTGTGTCTAACTCGTATGAAAGGGGAACCAAGGTCTCAACAATATCATAGGGGATTTAATTTGTTGATCATTTGGTAGCATGGTGGATATGGAATCATAGAAACGAATGTATCTTTGTGGGTGCAAAGGTCAATTTCAAAAATAAAATCAAATAGATCGTGCAAGATATCAGTGATGAGTTTGACTTGTGTGCCAAGAGCCAAAGGTCTTAGTAGAAAATGACAGTGAAGTAAGAAGGTATAGCAGAGGGAATACACATGTTTTACTTATCATATTATACTACAGACCTCGATTAGGACCTCCAAGCATGGGAGGGAACATGCAACAATAGTGGGTAACAATATCGTGACACCATCGTCGTTTTTAGTATTTGGCTGCAAAAAAAGATTTATAAGAAGAATTAGACTATTTACAACATTAAAGGAAGCCTAAATAATTTTATGCTGGCCTCAGGAATCATGATAATTATTGTGCTTATGTATCCATCACCATCTCATGTTGCTGCATCTTCTCCTCCCCATTTAGATCATCACATTTCACATCTAATGCAACACCTACATCATAATGAAATCAGCATAAAAAAGTAAAAAAGTTATCCACAAACAATCGGATAGTAGAAGCAAGTCAATCTGGAAAATGAACATATTTGTGTTTACTAAATGTCCCAGTCGTATGATAAAGACAAACTAAGCAGAAATGGGATGCACACACGTTAAAAGCCCCCTCTACGGCTCTACCTGAACATACTTCACCGCAAGGTGCTCCCCGAGCTGCCGCACACGCTCCGCGTAGGCGAGCTGCACGTCGCGGACCCCCTCAGCGTCCAAGTCCTAGAGGCGCACATCGTGGCATGGCGTCTCGATGACCATGTCGTGGAAGCTGAAGCCGCGAACGGCGCGCTCCCCAGGCTCGTCCGGAGGCATCCAACAGAGATCAAGAAACGCAAGAATTTAGTATCGTTATGCCCGTACCTCCGACGCTTCGCTAATTTAGATCAAGAACTGCATCGTGGCATGGCGTCTCCGATGCAGAATTACTTACGCTAATTCTATTTACAAAATTTTGGATGAGAGAAGTAGCAGGTTTGTTAGGAGGTTAGAGAATTAGATCCATATCTACATACAGAAAGTATTTCTTGACCCTAACACACAGTTACTTGCTTATGAAGAATGCTGAAAATATCCAGTTGTCATAGTTTGTTAAATCAACAAAATTTGCAAGACCTGAGAACCTTGGGTTGCATGCTATCATTTGATAGAGGTATACAAAATACATACCAGATAATTTAAAGATTGTAGATACATGCCATGTCAAGATTCTAGTGTACATAATACTTAGTGTGTTACTGCTACTATTGAATGATTTAGTCAGTGCTCTGGATGCCCCCCTTTGTTCTCACATTAGGTAGTCATGGGACCATGAGCAGTACCAGGTACCAGTACTAAACTCTAATACTGAACTCTAATAACACAATCCTTTTTGAAGAAGGCACATGTAACATGGTGGCTGAGAACTATATTGTTGAACTTTAATTCCAGAACTTAACTTTAATAATGAGTTGAACTCTATTACAGAACAAAACTGAACTATAGTTTTTGCATTCAATTTTATTCAGAACCTAACCAATTGCTAGCAATAATTAGAAACGAAGGTAACTTACATTTGAACCTAACCATGTGGAGCAAGATGATTTATTGTGTGGTGCATATGTAATTGATGCAGTAAAAAGATTAGTACCAGAGCAAATACTCTAATAGCATAAGTATTTTTGAAGGAGGCACATGTAACCTGGTGGCTGAGAACTCTATTACTAAATTTATGTGGATGGTAAGATGTAACTTGTGGTGCAATATACTACCCACTCACTAATACTATCTGCCCTCCCCCTTAACCCTCATTGTTCAGGCTTTCACTTTAGTGAAAGGTGAGTGCACCAACCATATACAGCAGAACGATGTATTTAGTGCTGCTATTGTTTATTTCTTTATTCACAAAACCATCAAGCTAGCTTGTGCTCCCAGTTTCTATCGTTTGTTCTTATTCATGTAGTCTTGTCAAGATACTTCCGGTGATATTACTTATGAGGGGAGGTCATGTCTGCAGATCTCAAGATCTATCGGAGATGTATATCTAAAGAAACCAGAGTATAACAGAGAACCTCTTCACAGATGGTTCTCCAAACTTCCCTTGGGCATAAATTCATACACCAGAAGCCGGTTGTCACCATCTAAACTTCCCTTGGTCGAATCCTTTCATTAGTTCATCACGAAATTCTACCATCGACGCCCAATCAGTGGAACCCTACAACACGTAGAGAGAAAGGAGGCAGCTACCTGGTGTGGTAGTAGAGCTGGGAGTCGACATCATACACGAGATCACGTGCTGCCGATGGTAGGAGGGCACCGAGCCGCCGTGGTCTTCCTCCCCATGCTGTCGCCGACCTCACCGCCAGTGCCGCCGCCGGAGGCCGAAGCGAAGAACGCCCTCGTGGCCACCGCCAGCCTCTCCATCACCGCTGTTGCCTTCTCATCGGTGGATTCGGCCTTCTCATCGGCGGATTCGGCCTCGACCCCTCAGAGGATGTACCATACGTGCGAATGGGGCTCCGTTGCCGCATGCCGAGGCCGCGGCCGTAGCGCAGACCGGGGGCCGGCCGCCGTGCCTGTGCCCGCGCGCCACCGAGCGCCGCGCTCCCGCGCACCGGGGACGCTTGCCCGCGTGCCGTCCCGCAGCCGTGCGAACGGAGCTGCCGCCACCGAGCGCCGCGCGCCCGCGCACCGGGGATGCTTGCCCGCGCGCCGTCCCGCAGCCGTGCGAACGGAGCCGCCGCCACCGAGCGTCGCGCGCCCGCGCACCGGGGACGCTTGCCCGCGCGCCGTCCCGCAGCCGTGCGAACGGAGCCGCCGCCACCGAGCGCCGCGCGCCCGCGCACCGGGGACGCTTGCCCGCGCGCCGTCCCGCAGCCGTGCGAACGGAGCCGCCGCACCCACACAGGCTGGGACGGTCGCGCCCGCCGTTGTGGCCCAGGGGCCACGCCCGCCGACGCCGGGGCCAGGGGTCACGCTCGGATCCAGGAGGACGGAAGGAGCGGCTGGGGGATCCTCGCGAGGATGGGATGCGCGGCTGGGGGATCCTCGCGAATGGAAGGAGCGGCTGCGACGCGGCAGCGGGATGCGCGGATCCGGATCCGCGAGGATGGAAGGAGCGGCTGGGGGATCCTCGCGAGGATGGAAGGAGCGTGGAGGCTGCGGGATGCGCGGCTGGGGCTGCTGAGGGCGTACGCGGGATGCGGGCGTGGCAGAACGTGCGCCACGCGGTGTTGGACGCCTACACTACTAACATAATTAGTAGTAGAGATACAAGTAAAATAAAATTGATATAAAATAGTAAAAGTACCAAGAAAAACAAATTTTTCGTTCTAAAATGAATGAATGTCTTATATAAATGTGTGTACCAAAACTTAAATGAAAACATGAAAAAAAATTATCTATATAATATAAAGTGGAGAGTTATAGTTGAATGTTTATGGAACTCCATTGAAATGTATTCACTATATATAAAGTGGAGAGTTATAATTGAATGTTTATGGAATCTATTGAATTTTATTATTGAATATCACTAGAAATATAAGTTTGATATATTTATTTATTTATCATATAAATATTTTTTAATATTTTAGATGATATATCTTTTTATTATATTATTAAACTTAAATCATTTTAATTAGTAATTAGTGATAAAGTTAGGTTTTAAATGGTTTCATGGGATATATTTTTTTCCATGGATACCGATAGTATCGGATGTTTCATGTTTTTTCGAATACGAATATAGAATCAGATAGAGAAAAGTACTATAAATCGAATTCGGATACATCTATTTAATATCCCTATTGAAATTGAATACGGATATGGATATCCAAATTAACCGTTTTAGCGAATATGAATACAGATAATTCAGATTTCTAGACATCCATTTCCAGCCCCAAGCGTAGGGCAGCCATTTGGCGAGTTTGTAGTTGGATTTTTTAGCACTCGTAGACAGTCCATAGGAGTACACGGGCATGGCAGTGCGGCCACAGCGGCACAGCCACAGGCGGCAAGCGGGAATGGCACACACAGCCTGCTGCTGTACAATGCGTGTGGCAGATTTGAGGCCCGCACGGTGCGGCCACCTGCAGGCGGCAGCCTGCACGGCATGTGACGTGCTATTTTTTGGTAAAATCACGACCGGTGGCATATGACCTGCCCCTCGGTCGAACATGCACCACCCCCCGTTGGCTACTGAACCGTCCTATAGGCTATATGGCTGCTCTGTTCACCGACGATGCATGTTCTTTTTTCTATATATATATATATATATATATATATATATATATATATATATATATATATATATATATATATATATATATATATATATATATATATTGTATATTAGAAGCCCTGGGCTTCCAATAACTAAAGGAAGCCTGGGCCAGACAGTGCAATCCGGTCGAGCCGGACCATATCCGGACGTCTATAAAATAGGACCCGGAGTGCTAGGGTTCAGTTTTTCATGCCCCATCTCAATTCATTAGCGATGGCGGTTGCCCTATAGCGCGCGCGGCGGCGGACCCCGGCCAGTGGCTGCGGTGGCCGTGGCTCCCCGACCTCGACATGCGGTGGCGGCGGTTCCCAGGCCGGCGGTGGCGGCCCCCGATCCAGAGGGCGAGCGGCGGCAGCGCCCTTGTGCGGCGACGGCGGATCCCAGGCCGGTGGCCGCAACTCCATTACCTCGACGCGCGGTGGCGGAGGTTCCTCGATCCGCAGCGAGGCCCTTGTGCGGGCAAGCGGCGGCGTCCCCGAAGCCCCGAGGAGGCGGCACTTCCAAGGCCGACGAGCAAGCGACGCTCGTCGACGTGCGAGTAGCGACGGCGACGCATGAGGCGCGATGTTCGAGCGAGCGACGTCACGGAAGGGGCGAGATGCGCGCAGCGATGATCGCGCGTGACATCCTCCGATCCGGCGCATTTTTCTTTTCGTTTATTGTGTTTTATGCCTACCACATGTATTATTTACGCTAAAAACTGTATGATTTTATGCTTTAACACAGAGTTCGTATATCAGTTTACTGCATGCACATTGGAAAGACAATTCCTTGATTTATGCTGTTCTTAATTTGCGCGCATGCAATGTAAACTCCCACGATTTTGCCATAATTTTTGGATCTGTATAAAAATAGAAACCGCATGCATGCGACTGCCATGTTTTTCGGATCTGTCATAAAAATAGGATCGTAATAACAACCTACTAAAGCTATCAACCTCTAATTGACTCGGTATTTACGCTTATAATTGAGGGATTTTATGCTCAAAACTTACGGTTTTTACGCTCCACCCGGAGATGCGTCCACCAGTGAACAACATGTCAGATTTTTTACGCAGTGTAAGGAATTGCATAAATACTTACACCGTGTAGTATAATTTGTTTCAGTATACATCATAAACTAGTTCTAATGCGTTTAGCTGCATGGCTGTTGGAGGGATCCTATATTTATGAAGCAAATAAAACATTAAATGTGATTTTTTTTGTTTCTATGCATGCAATTCATTTCCTTTCATTGCATATTCTTTCCATCATAAATTCGTGTGCATGCAGCCTGTAGCAGATTTTTACGCAGTATACCGAATTGCATAATTATCTACACAGTGTAGCATATTTAGTATCAGTATATAGCATAAAATGGTCATTACGAGTTTTAGTTGCATGTCTGTTGCAGCGATCCTAAATTTATGGAGGAAATAAAGCATTTAAAATAGAAACTGCCACACATATCTTTCCTAAATTTACGCGCATGCAAGTGAACGTGTTTGACTCATGCATGCATTTTGCCATAATTTTAGGATCTGTATAACCGCATACATGCGACTGCCATGTTTTCGGATCTGCCATAAAATAGGATCGTAATAACAGTCTACTAGAGCTATCAACCTCTCACATTGACTCGGTATATACGCTTATAATTGAGGGATTTTATGCTCAAAACTTAAGGTTATTACGCTCCAACCCGGAGGTGCGTCCACCAGTGAACAACATGCCAGATTTTTTACGCAGTGTAACGAATTGCATAAATACCTACACCATATAGTATAATTTGTATCAGTATATGTCATAAACTAGATTTAATGTGTTTTAGCTGCATGGCTGTTGGAGGGATCTTATATTTATGAAGGAAATAAAATATTAAATACGATTTTTTGTTTCTATGCGTGTAATTCATTTCCTTTTTATTGCACATTATTTTTATCATAAATTTGTGTGCATGCAACTGGTAACAGATTTTTACGCAGTATATCGAATTGCATAATTATTAACACAGTGTAGCATATTTAGTCTCAGTACATATCATAAAATGGTCCTTACGCGTCTAACGCATGGCTGTTGCAGCGATCCTAAATTTATGGAGGAAATAAAGGATTTTAAAAACAGAAACTGTCGCACATATCTTTCCTAAATTTATGCGCATGCATTGGATCGTGTTTGACTCATGCATGCATTCCTTTTTTTGCGCTAACAGACGTGGAGCAGGTGGCGCACCCGACAACCTATTTTGGCGCGCTGGTTGAACCAGTTTGCGGGGTGGTCGGCCTGGGCTTCCTTTAACTATTAGAAATATATATATATATATATATATATATATATATATATATATATATATATATATATATATATATATATATATATATATATATATATATATATATATATAGTTGGTAATGGCAATTCTATCAATATTTGGAAGGATCCATGGATCCCACGTGGAGAAACCAGGAAGATAATTACTCCAAGGGGTCGATCCGTCGTCCAAAGAATTTTTGAACTGATAAATCCAGTTAAGGGCATATTTGATTACTCTCATCTCATATGGATTGGATGATATTGGAAAAAATTGAAAAAAATTTTACTTGTTTGAGATTTAAACTCACTCAATCCCTTCCAATCCACATGGATTGAGATGAAAACGAACAAGCTCTAATAATAATAAGGATTGGGATGAAGAGCTTGCGCGGGACATATTTTGTACAGAAGATGCCAACATCATTCTATCCCTTCCAATCTCTGTCCAGAGAGAAGATTTCTTGGCGTGGCACCCTCATCTGAAAGGATTTTTTTCTGTTATATCTGCATATGTCCTAGTCACAAAAATCAGATGTCACCTAGATAATAATGACGCTTCCACCTCAGATCCTAAAGAGAGTGCTTTTGATTGGGGTAGGGTATGGACAATGGATGTCCCGAATAAATTCAAAAAATGTTTGTATGGCGCATGGCTCACAATGACTTGCAGGTGAAGCGGGGAAATATAGTAAGAATGGGAGGGGATCTGGACACTCTTTGCCCAGTGTGCTCAAGGTTTAATGAAGTACCGGATCATCTATTTTTCAAATGCAAGGAGGGAAGGCACGGCTGGCAACTGCTAAATATGGAGGGCAAAAGAATCCTTTTAGAGCTAGTTTGGAAACTCTATTTTTTTAAGAGATTCATATTTTCTCAGAGAAAAATGAACTAATTTCTTTTGAGAAAATGGAAATCCATTTGGAAAATGGGATTTCCAAACTAGCCCTTAATGGGAGAGAATTCTCCTTGGTGGTGTTGCATATAATCTGAAAATTTGATAATGATTGCCAATGCAAAATGATTTTATTTTTATGGTGTTGGTGGTCTGCATGTAATAAGATTATTTCTGGTGAAAGGAGGAAATTGGCGCAAGAAGTGTTTAATGATGTTTTCTTCCATTTTCAGGCATAGAGAGAGGCAACCCGTGTGTGCAAACTTCTTACTGTATCATCCACAAAGCCAAAATGGAGGGCTCCTCTCGAAGATGTGTACAAGATTAAGGGGGTGTTTGGTTTCTATAGATTAAGGTTTAGTCTCTTTATTTTATTTCATTTTAGTCTATAAATTGTCAAATATAGAAACTAAAATAGAGTTTTAGTTTCTGTATTTGACAATTTTGGAATAAAATTAAATAAAATGTAGGGACTAAAAATTAGTCCCTAGAAACCAAACACCCCCTAATTGTGACGTTGCTTTTACTCCTTCTAAAAATGTTGGATGGGACTTTTGTAATCAGAAATCATCTTGGTATAGTTGTAGCAGCAGGAGCAGGTTCTTATGCTCTGATGTCAGCTCTACATGCTGAAGCAATAGCTTGTTTCAAGGGCTTGGAATATGCAGCTGTTCTGGGAATCAGAATTGTTGTTTTAGAGACTGATGCAGCTGTTCTAGCTGAAGCGCTGTCTAACTCAAGTGTTGATGGTCTGTGCTAGGAGTTCTGTTCGAGGAGATTAAAACCTTGAGTTCTCCGGATTTTCAATATCTGATGTACCTAGAGTGTGTAATGTTGTAGCTTTGCTGGTGACCGGTGATATACCAGACACAAGTGGTTAATGGAATCTTGTTTAGCTTTAAAAAAACTAAAGACAACCTTATTGACATTTCACATTCTACAGTGCAATGTAGTGTAGTTTTTCTAACCTTATAGATTTTACAATACAATTAAGTATCACGTTGCCAACCCAACAGAGAATCAGAACAAATCTCATCTGGCATCGGTACCTAGAAAGCCTACGCCGTCAGCAACTCAGCACGTGTGAATTTTACTCGTCAGAATGCAACTGCATTTGCAAATTAACTCGAACACAACCAGACGTGACTGAGTACTAGATATCACTAGGTCAGGTAAGTAAGCAATACATCACATGAACTAAAAGTACCAAGGGGGGCAATGATTGCCTCAATCCTTTGTGGACAAACACTAAGAAACAAATACTTCGACATATAAGTTGGTTACAGACAGACAGACAGGCACCATGACACAGCATGACCATGGGATCCACAGGTAAACGTCCTGGTAGACTGGTAGTTATATGATTCGAACAACACCATCTCGTATCATTACCCTGTTTGCATCTTGCATCCTCTGAGAGCACAAGGAAATAGAATGTTAATGCAATCGACATGCTTAGCTATATGTTACAGGCCTGAAATAAAAGTAGATTGTTTTTTTTCATACCTCCAAAATAAACTCTACTTGGCTTCTGGTGTAAGGTGCAGTTGACTCCCTATTAACCATCTGCTCGATATCATCAATTGACATTTGATCTATATGGTTTGCCAACACATGCTGACCCAGAAGTGCTTCAAATGCTTCAATTCTGCAGGTTTTGCAAAAACAAGGGCAGCAAAGGGTCAGGCGTAAACAAAACAATGCTGAATGTTAAGATTTGCAGGTTATGTAGTGACCTCTCTGCGGAAACATTCTGATCATTTGATCCTACATCCACATCCATTGGATCATTGCCAGAGCTGTGAAGAGTAGAGATATTTTTCAGATACATGAATGGGTAAGGAATAAAAGGCACAGATGGGCCAGGAAACATACTGGAAATGAGCTACCTAGTTCTTTAAAAAGTTGAAACAAGAGGGTATATGGACAAAGTTATAAAATATATAAATCACCTTCCATGCCCATCCACAGTGCCACCGGTTGCACCTGCATCATGATCAGCTTGCTGTTTCATCTCCATTTCTCTCTGTTCTCTCTCTTCCATCTCAGTCAATTCCTTGTGGTATATTGCAAAATTTAGAACTTGCAATGCAGCCTCAACATCGGATTTCAGAACCTGCAACAAGACATTGACGCCATGATGAGATCTTCTCAAGGACAAACGGCTCAGTTTATCCTTACAAAAAATAAAGTGTTTGTAAAACAGAGAAATTGCTTCATTTCTTGGTGAACTTTCATCCAGAAAATTATTGATGTGGCTAGGTTGCTGGTAGAATAAACAAAATACCTCATGCCTCAGTTTCATCTTGGCATGAGCTGTCGATAGACGAATTATGGTTTCCAGTGTCCTTGCTGTAATTGGAAGTGTACCTCCACCGGACTGTAAAATACGCAGGTGAATAAATGAGAGCTTCAAACAAGTACCATCAACAAGACAGCAGGCAGACATGCTTGAATCAAACCTTTGCATTTGCACTACCATCCCTGAGCTCAGCATATGAGGTTGCAATATGATCAGATGCCTGCAGCAGAAGAATTTCAATGCTATATCTGAAGGGAGACCTTTATATTATGTAAGATTCTCTTGAACAATTGAGAAAACAATCAAGAAACATTGAAATACAGGAAGAGTTGTGAAGAGGAAGAAAAGAAAACAGCACACACAAGGTCACATTGCAATGGAAAACAAGGGCCTGTTTGGCAGAGTTCCAGCTCCAAGAATTTTTGGAGCTTGGTCGTCACTAGGTCCAGAAATTCCTGGAGCTAAAACTGTGGGCAGATTGAGGGTATTTGACATCATAAAAACTCTAAATTCTGCATGGATCTCAGACCTGTAGCTCTTCCATAAACACTAATACCTCCACAACTTTGTATTGCTCTGTATGACTGTATCCAGGATTGGAAAAGGTTACCTCATCAGTGAGCCTTGGTTGAATAAGGTTCTTCGCATAATGAATATATTTCTTCAGAAATTTGACAGTTAGCCTGTCCTGCTTGGATTTCTTTCCTCTTCTTCTATCCTGACCATGGAGCATTCTATCATACTTGACAAAAATGGCTGCATTAGCATCACCATCATCTTCTTCAGCATATCCCTCTTTATCAAGAGACCTTGCTCCTACAGATTATGAGGTTTGTCTTTTATTAACCAAACGAAAAGAATTAAAGAACTGAAAACAAATATATATTGGACTGTAAAACAGAAAAACTACCTCCATCGTCAGTGCAATATCTATGCATTCGGGCAACATGTTCTGAGATTTGCCGGTCAATCTCAGGGTCCATTTGATCAAGAACAATAAAAAGTAAATCAAAACGGGAAAGCAGTGAATCCGGAAGCCCGATATTCTTTGTTGGTGTCAATGAACGATCATACTGTCATAAAGCCAGGAATTGTTGTCAGAAATAGCAAACAATCAAGAGGTACTATGGAGCAAGTGAAAGACATGATAAGAGCTTAGCAGCTTACAGTTCCATATATTGGATTTGCTGCAGCAATTACACTACATCTTGCATTTAGTGAGGCATGTATTCCTGCCTTTGCAATGGTTACAGTTTGCTGTTCCATAACTTCATGAATAGCAACTCGATCTTGATCATTCATTTTATCAAACTCATCAATGCAGACAACACCACGATCAGCAAGAACCATGGCACCAGCTTCAAGCCTTCGCTCCCCTGAACAAAAACTCGCCATGAGGCTTTTACAGGAATATGAATACCAATGCACTAAGTAGAGTTGTGTAATTTACCAGTCTCTTGATCAGAAGTCACAGCAGCAGTCAAACCAACACCAGATGAACCCCTGCCAGTTGTTGAGATAGCCAAAGGGGCAATGTTCATGACAGCTCTTAGGAGCTGGGACTTGGCAACTGAAGGATCTCCCACCATCATCATGTTTATATCTCTGTATGCCAAAATATAGAAATGAATGGATGAATAAATAAAGCATTATTAATTAAATCATGTATCAGCAATGATCTGAAACATCACTTACCCTCTCAAGTGAGTTCCATTTTTTAGATTCTTCTCGACACCACCTAGCATCAACAGTACTACTGCCTTCTTTATCCATAGATGACCATATATGGATGGAGCAAGAGAATTTCCCAGTAAGTCAAAGGTGTCATTTCTCCTTGATATTTCTTTCATCCGCTTCAGATCTTCCCGAGTGTAGACAGGTGCATTTGCCTCTTTGTTAAGAAGCGACACATTATTTGCGATAAGGACAGTTCTACAGACATAGCAATACAAAACCACATCATACTTCCGAAATAGGTGAATTGAAGCCAGCTCAGGTGAGGGTCATAGCTGAACTAACCTGAAGACACCACTAACACTTCCCTTGCTTTTCCCTGGTAGAGCCTTGTACACACCGACAATTGAGACACGGTCACCAGGTTTGCAACAATCTACAAGATCATCTTCTACAATAACATCGACAGTTCTTGGGAGCTGTCCAGGTGCAGAATTTTCAGGCACTTCTTGCATGGACAATGTCTGGTGATCCTTGTATTCACACATTCCATACTCGGTAACCAACAAGTTACCATTGTCATCCTAGCCATTACAGGTTGAGCAGCATTACAATTACAGTACCAAATGGAGTTGATTGAATAAAATTGCAGAGAGCAAACAGTAGGAGCATACCCTTGTTGGATAAACCGAGCCAGTAGGCAAGCCTACAAAAGATGTGATGTCCCTGTATTCACGCGAGAGAAAGTCCCCAGTCACAGGGCAGAAGTGGACACTCTTAACAACTTTTGGCCTAACCAACGAGCCTGTTTTTTTCAGGAGGAAAAAATAATATTAGCACTCAAAGGTGTATAGGTACTTCACTAGAAATCTGCTATGGAGTTATAATTTGATAGACCAAGTAGCTAGCATTAAAATAGTGTGCTATATGCACAGCAATAATGATGAATTAGCATAAGTCAATACTAAAGTTTCATTGTGAATTCGTATGTTCTGACATTGTCATTCATGTTCAACTTTTTACACACCTAACAAGGACAATTTTACCCATTCCGTTTGCAGTTTCCCTTTACCACAAAGATACCAACTGAAACTGAAACTAACACAAAACTTCTACCCATCAGCGAGAAGAATGCTAGTAAAGTTTAATTGGAACTTGTTCAAAAGACCCTGACAGCGCAATCTGGTACCATGTAAACAAAGTTCGCCGAATAAGCAGTATGGCAGGAACCAGAGCATAACGTGGTACATCTGCTGAAAGGGAGAAGTGAGCCGTTACATTTGGTGACGATGCCCTCAACGCAGACCATGGTGCCGATGAAGGAGGACATGAGATCCCTGGGCGTGACCCTGTGGAACCCGAACGGACCCGAGAAGCCCACCATCACGCGCTCCCCTTCCTTCAAAAATTTGGGATCCAGGTTCCTCGCCACCTCCGACACCGCGTCCGACGCCGGCTGCATATACTCCCCGGGGGTCCGGATCACCCTATTCACACGCAAGGGCAGACCGCATCAGCCAGGAAGGCAGGAACTTGCCCAACATGGCAACAGAGACGCACGAGAAAGGAGAAAGTGAGGGAAGACAGCGGCGGCCGGCGTGGCACCTGCGGGCGAGATCGAGATTGTGATTGCGGAGGTCGTCCATGCCGATGATGAGGCGGTGGCGCTTGTTCTGGACCATGTCGCGGACGGCCTGCATGTAAACCCCCTTCCCGACCTGCGGCGGAAGGCAAGAACGTCAGCCGAGGACCCTGCGAACCGCGGCGGCGCTCGGGACGGCGAGGGGAGGGACTTACGTCTTGGTCGAGGAAGTCGAGGAAGGCGCGCTTATGCGCCGCCATTGCCTCCTCGTTGATTTCCATGGCTGCCTGCGGCTTCGGAGACGGAACGCGAGGCCGGAAGAACGAGCGGGGCTGCTGGAGGAAGAAGGCGGGGCGCGAGAATGGGAGCTGCGGCAGGCGGGCGGATTTGGATTTGGGGGCAAGGGTGGGGAGGGATGAAGGCGGCGCGTTTTGGCGGGAGTTGGCGCGCGGTGTGGCTGGAAGAGGTGGTTTTCGCGCGCTCGGTACGTGGCTACTGGCTAGGGCCGCAGGGTCAGCGGACTCGTTGGGCTCTTGGCTGACTATTCCGCATTCCATGGGCTTTGGATCGCAGCCAGTATCACACGCGCGACATTTAGACAAAGAGAGGCCGTAGTTGAGGCTCGCTAGCTGCACGGGCCCATCGGCGAGCAGCTGGTAGCATTTGGCCCAGTAAGGGGTGCGGGTACGTTGCGACAACCCCGCGTTGCCCCTCCTTGACTCCTTGTTCACAGCCGGCGCACGCCCTCCACCGTTTCTCAAGTGAACCTTTCTCGTCCTCTATCTGTCTTTTTAAGGACTACTTTGAAACTTAAACCATCCATAAGATTTCCGAGGATTGAGAGAAAAATTAAGCCTTTTCCCCCTCAATCTCGGAAAATTCGAGGCTCAGCCATTAGATTCACGTGCGGTTGGCGAGATGGCTCGTCTTTCTCCCCTTCGTTCTCCTGGCCGTCCCCCTCCTCAACCACCCCATGCCTCAAATGTCATTGCCGGGAAAATCCTTCCCCATCCTCAAAAAGCGAAAAACTCTAAGCCCAGGAAGACGCTACAGGAATGGGCCGTTCCTTGCGATGGTCGTTGGCGCGGCTGGACTTCAGGGGTGACGACCCCATACACGAAGGTGAGAGACGAGGCAAATGGACGTGGCCCATGCAGTGCAGTGAAAAGTCTGAACCCCTCAGGTATTTCCTCCCCGTCTTCTTCGCCTTCTCCTCGTCTTTCCAGCGCGGTGACTCAAAGGGGAAAACTAGGGTTTCCCAATGACCTAATCGGAGGTCGCCCTCTTCCTCACCTTGCTGCTTTCCTCTCTTCCCTTTGGCGCTTGCCTTCCTCGGTGAAAACCAGCTTCTGTGGTGGCTGGAAATCCGTTCCCATTCGTCCTCTTCCTCCTTCGGATCCGTGGCCGAGAGTAGGGATTGGATTCCAAATCCCTAAAGAATCGACCGCGATGGATTCAAAAGGAAAGAATACGAAGTGGGATCGCCAAATTCCTAAACCACAGAGACAAAACTCTCCCCCTTGGGGAAGACACCGAAACCTTAGCTGGCGCTTGAGACCCCCTCCGATGAAGGCTGAGTCCAAACCGGACCTGCAGGCTGCAACATCTGGTGAGAGTGCGGATCCAGGTAACATGAACCACCCCACTCCCCCCGTTCCTATGGATCTAGATCTAGGTCGCCGATTTTTTTGCCAGAAATGTGGGGAGGAAGGGCACCGTGCTAGAGAATGTTCCAAACCCCTCTGGTGTGAGATCTGCAGGAAGGAAACACATGTGACTGCTAAATGTGTTTGGCCTAAACAAAGCAAACCTACCATACCTATAGTGGGTATGGCGGCTGATGGGTTAGGTTTCTATGCTTCTCAGTTTGCAAAAAATGCTGCTAAGAAACCTAGAAAAAGTTTTTTAGGATTGGTGAAAGTCATTGAGGGAGAGACTAGGTGTGAGGATCTGGAACAAGATTTCAGTTTCCATTTTCCTTGGGGAAAAACTTGGAAAGCCACTAAATGTCCCTCAGGTTTTTTAATGCAGTTCCCATCGCAGGAAAGATTAGATGAGGTTGTTAACTTTCCTGAGCTAAAAAATGAAAATATCTGGGATTAAAATTAGTGTTATCCCCTGGTCTTCTCAAGCTAAAGCCAAATCTAGGCTTCATACTACTTGGGTAGTGGCTGAAAATGTTCCTGAAGAGCTGTTAAATTACCAGGCTATCTGTGAGATTGGCTCAACTATTGGGGCCGTTGAGGAAATTGATTTGAATTCTCTTGAATCCAAAGATATGGTCAGATTTAAAGTTCATGTCAAAAGCATTGATATGATTCCTGAAGTCATAGAGGTGGGAGTTAAACCCTATCTGTATGACATATTCTTTAAAGTAGAGAATATTGATGCAGAAGGGTGGAATGATGACTCTGTTAGTTTGGGAAAGAGGGCTTCTGTGGATGTCCACAGGCCTGGAAAATTTGTGATGGAGAAAAGTGGGAAAAGGCAAAAAATGAAGAGTTTGATACAGAGGAAAATGGTATGGGCATTAAATATCATTCTGGATCGACCTCTAAAATGATTGGGGGCATGGTCACTTCTGATAAGACTGGCAAATTGACAGAAGTGATAAAAGAAGCTGGTGAAAAAGAAGGATTTGAAGGAGATGTGGAATTTAATGAAAGTGAAGATGACCTTCTCAGTTCACAAGAACTTGATGTGCTAGTTAAAGACATGGGAGTTGATGTAACAAACTCTCAGGATGATATGATTTCTGAGAAAGATGATCCAGAAAAACATGACATGAATATAGATGAAAGGAACAAAAAGAACAAAGGCAAAGGAGCTGATCCTTTGGAAGGAACTAGGTAAAGTACAAGATTGGAGGCAAATGAAGACATCAAGATAACTGACAAAGCCATCTCTAGGGCGGTAGCTAAAGATGCTTTCCTGAACAAAGGTATGTCGTCTAACCCTTTCTCTGTTTTGAGCACTAGTGATAACATTTTGGTTGAGATGGCAGATTTGCTTAATGTTAGTCTAGGAAAAAATGCTGAGGAAGTTTGTTTGAATCTTAATGATATTAAAATGATGGAGTCAGAAAGATTTATTGCTAGTTGCTCTAATATGGTTTCTGAAGTTGATTTGAACATAACTGAGACTGAAAAAGAAATTGAGATCTCTGATTCTATTGATAAAATGGTTCAGGACTTGCTTGATAGTGAATTTGATAAAGAAAAAATGTTGGTTTATAATAAAAAAGAGGATCTAAGAAGAGAGAAAAAATATTCTCTAAGAAATAAAAAGAAAAATAATTCTCCAAAGGTTAGGTGTACACCTAATAAAAGGAGAGTTAAAAAAGAGAGACTCCAGAATTATTGGTTCCATAATGATAGGAGTCATATGGAATTGCCAAGGTCTGGTGAAACCGGGAAAGTTTGAGTTCCTAAAGGAACTTATTACAAAACATAAAGTAGACTTTATTGGTCTTCAAGAGACCAAAAAAAAAGGAATTTGATCAAAGATGGTTTGAGGCTCTGAACCCTCAGAAAAATTTTATCTGGATTTCTTCTCTCCCCAGAGGTAGATCTGGTGGGCTTCTGGTTGGAATTAACTCTGATATTTTTGATATCATTAGTCAGGACATCTGTGAGTTTATGATCAATTGTCTGATTCATCATAAGAATAAAAATGTCACTTTTAGTTTTATCAACATTTATGGCGCGGCTCAAGCTGAACATAGAAGTAGGTTTCTCAGTGAATTTTCTTTGGTCTGTTCTAATTGTAAAGGACCGACCATTTTTGGTGGTGATTTCAATATCATTAGAACTATTGAAGAAAAAAATAAACCTGTGAGTCTTAGTAGATGGAGTGCTATCTTTAATTCGATTATTGAAATGCATGGTCTCATTGACCTTGATCTGTCTGATAGACTCTATACCTGGTCAAACAATAGGAATAATCATACCTTTGAAAAACTTGACAGATTTTTGGTAAATCCTGAGTGGGACTTGTTGTTTCATAATGCTACAGTCAGAGGTCTTGATAGATCTTTGTCTGATCATGTGCCTCTTGTTCTGCAAACTGAAGAAAAAAAAAGTCCCTCATGAGTTCAGATATGAACTCAGCTGGAAATTTAGACCAAAGTTTTATGACATGGTGAGGACTAGCTGGACTCGTCCAGTTAGAAGTAAGAAGAGTATTGATATTTGGAAAGAAAAAAGTTAAAAGACTTAAAAGAACTCTGAAAGGATGGAATATTAATGAAGAAGGTTCCAATAGGAGGAAAATCAACACTCTGAAAATGAATCTGAATAGATTGGACATCAAAAATGAGTCTGAAAATCTCTCTGATAGAGAGAAAAATGAAAAGATGGAGTATGAATTGCAGCTGAGATCCTTACTTCTTGAGGAAGAAACGAAGATGAAACAGATTGCCAGAGAAAAAAATATCATTGCTGGAGATGAGAACACTAAGTATTTTCATCTAAAAGCTAATGGAAAAAAAAGACGTCTGAGAATTCATTCTCTGCTCGATAATGGGAGACTTGTGGATAATGAGGATGAAATTAATAAGTTAGCCACTGACTATTATAAAAACCTCTTTGGCCCTTCAAATATTACAACTATTAATATGAATGATATGAATATGCGAAGGCTCAATGGAGATGACAGAAATTATCTTACTGTCCCCTTTAGTCTCGATGAGATTTACAAAGTTGTCTCTGACCTCAAACATAATAGTGCTCGAGGCCCTGATGGTCTCCCTGCAGAATTTTTCCAGGATTTCTGGGATATTATTAAAAAGGATATTTGGTATTTGTGTGATGATTTTTGTAAAGGAAATTTGGACATCAAAAGACTTAATTATGGTGTGATTACCTTAATTCCTAAGGTAGATAATGCCATGGAAATGAAAAATTTCAGACCAATTTGTCTATTGAATGTTTGTTATAAAATCATCACCAAAACTTTGAATAATAGGTTATCTTCGTGTATCAACAAGGTGATTAGTGAAAATCAATTTGGTTTTGTTAAAGGAAAATATATTCTTGATTGTGTTGTTGCTCTTCATGAAATTATTCATGAAGTAAAAAAAAGAAGCAAAATGGGATTATTCTTAAAATTGACTTTGAGAAGGCTTATGATAAAGTCAATTGGCAATTCTTATGTAGAATGCTCCAACAAAAAGGTTTTGGAGACAAATGGAGTGATTGGGTGATGAAAACTGTGAAAGGAGGGAAGGTTGCTATTAGAACTAATGGCATGATTGGCCCCTATTTTTCTACTCATAAAGGGGTCAGACAGGGTGACCCCTTTTCCTCCTCCTCTTCAACATAGCAGCTGATGGTCTTGCGTGTCTTATTGAAAAAGCACAAGAAAAAAATCTGATTGCTGGCTTGATTCCTCATATTATAAGTAATGGTTGTGCTTATCTTCAATATGCGGATGATACAATTTTTTTTGCTTCAGGACAATCTTGAATTTGCAAGGAACTTAAAATTTATCTTGATTTTGTTTGAAAAGATGTCTGGTCTGAAAATCAACTTTCATAAAAGTGAGGTTTATTGTTTTGGTAATGCTAATGACAACAAAGATGCTTATACTGAGATTTTTACTTGCCCTATTAAAATTCTTCCCATTTGCTACCTTGGTGTTCCTATTGACCATAAAACTTTGAGCATTTCTCAGTGGGCTAAGACTGAAGAGAAATTTGAAAAAAAAATTAGGAGTTTGGCAAGGTAGATATCTCAGCCTTGGGGGAAGACTTACTCTCATTAATAGCAGTCTGTCTAACATTCCCCTCTATATGCTTTCTCTTTATATGGCACCATCTTCTATTTTAAAAAATATGGATATCTTTAGAAAGAGATTTCTTTGGAATGGTGGAGAAAAGAAAAAAATATCATTTGGTGAATTGGGATACAGTCTGTACTGCTAAAGAAAAAGGGGGACTTGGTATTTTAAATCTTAGATGGATGAATATCAGTCTACTGACTAAATGGCTGTGGAAACTTGAGAAAGAAGATGGTCTTTGGCAGACAATAGTTAAAAAATACATGAAAGGCAAGCCCTTATGTATTTTGAAAAAAACAAGGAGACTCTCAATTTTGGCGTGGCATCATTGACAACAAAGAAGAATATTGCAACAACAGAAAAATGAAGATTGGAAATGGATTTTCTTCTAATTTTTGGATAGACAAATGGTGTGGAGATGAACGTTTCTCCATAAAATACAAAAGATTATTTGATTTATCCCTGAATAAAGAGATAAATGTGAATGAGGCTTTGAGTGACAACTGCAACTCCTTAATCTTCAGAAGAAGATTATTTGGAGTTGGAGCTAAGATGTTGGAAGATTTAAAAAAGGATTGTGAAGATTACTGTCTTGAGGATAGTAAAGATATGCCTTCTTGGATTCTGGACAAGAAAGGGTTTTCAGTGAAGTCGTTATATATGAAGTTTAAACAAAATACGATCAGAAAATCATATTGGTTTATCTGGAAAGCGAAAATCCCACAGAGGATAAAAGTTTTTCTTTGGTTGATCTTAGAAAATAAAATTTTATCCAAAGAAAACCTGAAGAAAAAAAGTGGCATGGTAATGTTAATTGTAATTGGTGTGGTTGTTTGGAAACCACTAATCATATCTTTTACAATTGTCAGGTTGCCACTTTCACTTGGAGAGTGATTCAAATGGCTTTAGTTTCTTTGTCCATTCCCAAAATTGCCAATGAAATGTTTGGGTTATGGCTTGGTAGCTTTAAAAAATATGAAAGAAATCTAATCACTATTGGTTGTAGTGCTGTGCTCTGGTCTTTATGGAAAATTAGGAATGATTGCTGTTTCAATAACATCTCCCCCTAATGCTGCTAACATTGTGCTCCTATGCTGTTCATGGTTGGATGCTTGGGCGGTTCTTCAGAAAGAAATGTCAAGAAAGATGTTGCTGGAAGGAAGTTCACTTCTCAGAAGAATAGTTAAAGAGATCTACAGCAGGGAGTTTGGCTGGGCGCCGGTAGACTATCGTTTGTGCAGTTGATGTCAAGTGCGTTGGTTTTTCTGCTGTGTGCTCCATCTGTTTGCAATTTGTCAGCTGGAGTCAGTTTCTGGTTTTAAATTGTTTGGTTCAATTCTGGATGGTTTGGACTTGTAATCGAGGGCCTTTACCAAAAACCTGTTGGTATTGTTAGGGTTCTTATGAGTTACTTCATTTTGATTAGATGGTTTGTTTAGATGTTGGAATCTGGAGTAATCCAAAACATGTATGGATGGTTAGCTTCTATTCCGTTAGCCTGAAGTGCTAAGTTCTGTAATAAGTAGCTTTCTGTTGGAGTCTGTCAAACTATGTTCCTATTTCTTAATGAAATAGGGGGGTATCCCCTCTCTGTTAAAAAAATCTCGAAAAATTCTAAATAGAATTTAAATTTCCAAACTAGCCCTAACATGTTCACCGATGTCTGTGTTAAAGAATGTTTTTGCCTGATTCAGCTTGATCAATGTGGTTAGTGGGGGTTGTGTACCTTTTGTGCTCTAGATTGGTGGCTCGGTTTGACTTCTGGATTTATGTTCCACATCAGGAAGTCTGGAAGTGGATGTACCGCCCCGCATCAAAATGGCATTTTGCTGTGTTTGTGTCCTCCACTATTACATTCTTTATTTGTACTTTCAAGCCATCTATGCATCTACAACACAGTGCCCTATTTTAAAATTAGGCTCAACTCATAAAAACAACTCCAACAGTACCCTATTTTATATGTTTTCGAATAATATAGGACACTCTATAAAGTGGCCCAAATATACTACAACCCACACTAGTGCCCTATCTTTGTTTTCTATATTATTCTCAATAGTTTCTTTCCTAATAAGGTAATTTACTTCTAAAAAATCATGATTTAGGCTGATGGAGTGCAATTTGTTTTCAGTGTCCTAAACATTTTGAATGATGTAATAATTTGTTTTTAGGACACTGTTTTGAGTCACCTTGTTTTGGAGATGCTTAACCAGCTTTGTTTCCTGTAGTTCTTTTAAGACCTTAAATGGTACCTTTCCCTTAACAAAGAGTCCCATCTCCAGCTTAACTATTTGTTCCTCAACTTTCGTAAGTTCTCTCTGAAATAAATGGTGTCCATGAATATATTTTACTTATGAAGAATAGAAACGGTCTATGGAGTGTACGCACTACACAGAAAAAATTGTTTGAAGGGAGAACACTTCTTTGAAGAAATATTTTCAATACTGAACATTAATGTGAAGGTGAAGAATAAAGTTCATATTGAAATCTCCTTATATATTATGAATTAACAAGGCAATCATTCCACCTAGCAAAGAGATTCTTGGTCAAATGTTGAACATTATTATACATCAGCAAGCTTCCTCTAGGCACAGAGACACACAACGACTACACATTGTGGTGGTTGGGCTATAGTGAGATCTAGTGAAGAGATGGTAGAGGAGGACAAGGATACCCGAGGAAAATTTGTAGTTGCCATTGTAGCAGATGAGGATGAGGAGGACAATGACATTGGCATTGATTGGAGCCATCGGTAGGACGATGACTGAGCTTGGGCCTTTCTTGTTCTTTCACTTTTTTGTATTCGTTTACCATATGGTAGAGAGAAAGATTGAGTTGCATCCATTAATGTATTAACTATCACTACAAGAAATCCTAATCCATGATGAATTCTCGATGACGTAATTAGAAAATGTCATGAACATGGCTTTGTGATGGTTTTTGGCTAACCCATGACAAATTTTGCGACCCCCATTACAGGTTACAATCTGTGACCCCCATTACATGACATTATCAAAATTTGTCACTATCATGGCTTTGTGACGGTTTTTTGCTAATCCAGGACAAATTTTGTCTATCGTTGATTAAGGGATTTCTAGTACTAGAAGTGAGTTGTGAGCATCGTTTGTGTTTCAAATTTAAACTCTTCTTATCGATTGTTTGCAACATACATTATGTCACCTTTGTGTGGTTATTGGTGGCCATAGACGTGGTTTAAAGATGTGTGGCTTGTAATAGGGTGCTAGATTTCATATTTTATGTTATCACTTGCTTGTTAGTGTGTGTCGGTGTTTGGGACCCGACCGCGCACACGGTGTTACCCCTCGAGGTGCTTTTGGGTAGGACGGTGTAACCGACTGTAGGTCAATGGTTCGTGTTGGGCGCACGAGAGACGGTAGACAATTTTTTACAGATTCGGGCCGCTTAGAGAGGCGTAATACCCTACTTCCTGGTGTGGATCTTTATGTGGTGGGTTACATGGGGATTCTCTAGTATGAAGGACGCTATAGAATAGTGTAGATGGCTAATGAGTGACATGTTGTTTGATGGGGTGCTCCCTAGGCATTATATACTCGATCGTGGGGCATTACATGCGGGTATGATAACTATGTGCTCCTAAGTAATAGTGAACCGTCTGAACTTATCTCCCTATTATCCTTCCGACTTATCCTCGTTCAGTTCAGACGTCTGAGGGCGATGCGCGGGGGAATCAGATCAATGTTGCGGATAACGTTTGAATTCAGTGAGCTGCGTGGGCTTGAGTTGATCCGATCTTGTGACGATCCATTCTGCCAGAGATTCCTCCCCTGGCCCACGAAGGGGTGGCCTTGCGAAATAATGGGCCTAGAGTCTTCTACGAGGCCATCTAGCCATCTAGTGGACCCGGGGGATATCTGTCCCCCACAAGCCCCCAATCTTTGAGTTGATTTTGAAACAATCGCCCCAAAGATTATAGGTCCAGCTTGCAGTTTTGATTTCAGATTGTGGATGCTCTGACAGTGCATCTGTCAAGTCGTTGCTTCTGAACTCTGATTAGTCCGGTAAAAACAAACTTCAGTTATATTCTTCAGCTTTTCAGCGGTCTTCACTTTATGTTTCAGAAATTAATGCTTGGTTACCAGCTTATGCTTTAGATATCAGCATCTTGCCCTTAAGGGTTGAGGATTCATTGGGTGCACCGGAGGTGCACCCAATGGGTGTAGCCCCCGAGCTTTGAGTGGATTACTGAAAATAATCCACTCAAAGGTCTTCATCTCATGCTTTTTTAGAAGTCGTTGGTTCATCTTCGTCCCATGCTTTAGAAATCAGAATTTCATCGTCGTTCCATATCCTAGAGATCAGTGTTCTGCCTTCGGGGTTGAGAATTCATTGGGTGCACTGGAGGTGCACCCAATGGATGTAGCCCCCGAGCTTTGAGTGGATTACTAAAAATAATCCACTCAAAGGTCTTCATTTCATGCCTTAGAATTCGGCATTATATCATTAGCTTATGCTTTTAGAGATCAGCCTGTTGTCTTTAACTCCTGCTTTAGAGATCAACAACGCGATCTACTCATGTCCTGTTAGGTTTGAAATTTATTTGATCGGTGACAGATTGGATGTCTGGTAGATGGCTCTTGGCTGGTCTTCATTTCGCTTCGTGCTTCAATGCTTCTGTTGATTAGACTTGTACTTCAGTAGCTATTTTTGGCTTTCCTCCGATCTCTATCGATATCTTCCTTCTGTCTTGATACATTCATTGCGTATACTGTATGGATGTGACTGCTTAGGAAAATCTATTGAAAATTCTTGGACGTCCCCCCAATGGGTGTAGCCAAGGGACGGCTTGGTGCGCTGAGCGTTTAGCAAACTGCCCTTGAGTAGTAACTTGACGTGACCGCTGGATGTAATCATATCGTCCAAGCAGTTGACCTCAGTCCCAATGGTGTCGTGTTACGTGAAACGGCGTCTGCCGCCTAACTTGTTTTCAGATGATTTGAATGGCTTATTGAATATTTGCGACTTTTCAGTGACCGTGGTAGGAGATGAACGGTTGCCTCCCGCCTCTATAAATAGCCTGCCTGCTTCACTAGTTTCTTCACACGTCTCCCAGTCGTTTGTTGCTTATTCTCCACTTTTCTCTTCTCTTCCAATCAACTATGGGCAAGAACAAGAAGGGCGGAAGTTCGTCGCACCACTCCGGCGACAAGCGGAAACGCGAGCCAAGTCCCCCCTCGGAGGACTTCGGTGACTTCGAGTACTCGAAGGAGGAGTTTTCCTCCGAGTCCGAGGGGTCGCCGGTCTACGCCTCTCCCCCGGTGTCATCTGATGACTCGAACGATTCCCAGGGGATCGCTGCCGAGGTGTGGACGTATGTCCGGGCCATCGAGCGCTCCGAGCTCGAGGGCTCGGATGAGTCAGAGATCTCCTCGGATGAGGAGAACTCCTCCGACTCGTTCGAGGAGGAGAGCGGTGGTGACAGCAACGACGAGGGCGGCGGTGGCGATGGAGGCGACGACAGCGGTGATGGCGATGGCGACGACGGCAGTGGCAAGGGTGACAGCGGCAGCAGCAAGGCCAGTGGCAAAGCGCCACTGGCTTAAATATTAGTATAGATTGTTAGTAGTAGATGTAGTATTAGTAGTAGTGGAATAATGTAGTAGTAGTTAGTAGTATAGTGTAGTGTAAGTAGTGTAGTGATGTAGTAGTGTAATGTAGCGAAAAAGGGAAGGAAGGCTGGCTCATAATGAGTTGGTCTTTGAGTTTGTGGAAGAATTTCCCTTCTTTATATATTGAAGAAAATTTCAGCTTGTTCTGAGTATCTCTTCCGCTTTTCCATCGCTCTTTTATAGTCAATCGATAGCTTGTATTCATGTCCAGCGTTGCCGTTGTTCTTAGAGATAACACCCGAGTAACGATTGGTAATTGTTGAGTCGTATTTGGTTATGCCGGCATTTACATAGAGAAAACGGCTAAGTTATGGCAGGCATTGCCGACGTCTTTTAGAAGTAACTACCGAGCTGCTCTGGACCACGCCCGCGTTTTTGAGGTAACAACCGAGTTATGCTAGATCGCGTCGGCGTTTTAGAAGTAACAACCGAGTTACGCTGGGCTACGCTGGTGTTTTAGAGGTAACGATCGAGTGGTGCTTGGTGACGTCGGTGTCTTAGAGGCAACAACCAAGTTACTTTGGGCTACGTCTGCGTTTTAGAGGTAACAGCCGAGTTATGCTGGGCCACGTCGGCGTTTTAGAGGTAACAACCGAGTTATGCTCGGCCATGTCGGCATTTTAGAGGTAACTGCCGAGTTACGCTGGGCCACGTCGGTGTTTTAGAGGTAACAGCCGACTGGTGCTTGATGACACCAGTGTTTTTTAGAGATAACAGCTGAGTTATGCCAGGAAATCTTGTTTTTCCCGAGTGATGACTTAGCACTTTTTAGAAACGGTGCCCAACCCGGGAAAACCCCATTTATATCACGTCGTCGCACACCTCTGCGTTCTGAGCCCTAACTTCACCTTTCTGCCTCAAAACATTCCTCTGTTTCCCTCTGATTTCGCTTCCGTTCAATACGCCGACGAGATTGCGATGGCGTCCAAGCAGAAGAACCAGAATTCTGCTACGGTGGTCATTCCTCCCATCGACCCCAACTGCCAGTTGCCCTTCGCAGGTAACCATATGTCTGTTGTCTCGGAATCGGATCTCCTCCGCCTTGTCGATGTTGGAGTTCTTCCCCCGAAGGAGTTCTGTTCTTGGTGGATTTGTCGTGGGGTCACTGTCCCAACAGAAGATACCCACGAGTTCGTTGTCTGCGTCCCTTTTCTTATCCACGGCCTTGCTCTTCCCATTTCTCCCTTCTTCCGTGGTCTCCTTGACTTTTACAATCTAAACCTGACTCATCTGAATCCCAATTCTATTTTGCAAATTTCTATCTTTGTTCATCTGTGTGAGGCCTACCTCGGAATTCTCCCCACTTCAGTTTATGGAAGTATTTGTATTACTGTCGGTCTGGGATGGCTGGGGGCAGCACCAGCTCGTGGGTGGTGCGAGTCTGGAGATGCACCGCAGGAGGAAAACAGAATACCTTGACATTCCGCTTAAGAACAGCATTAAAGGGTGGCGCCTTGAGTGGTTTATTGTGGAAAACCACGGCAAGTCCCTCCCCCTTCGGCCCGGGAGACAACCCGATGTGCGCACTCCGAGTTGGATTGAGTCTCCTACTGCCTTGGAAGTAACAGAAGCTAGGGTTCTGCTTGCTGAAATCTGTCTGTTGAAGGAAAGGGGTCTGACCGCCGAGACTGTGGTTGCTGACTTTGTTTTTAAGAATATTCAGCCCCTGAAGGACAGAGCATACCCAACTTACTTGTGCAGTGGTGTTACCGACTCGACTCGGGCTACCAATAGGAGAATTCCTGATGAGGATCTGGTGAGCCGACTAGGCATGATCTTGAGAGGCAAAGTATCAAATGTTGGTACTCCTGTTGCCTACTCTGCTTGGAATCTGCCATCTCCTAAGTCCTTTTTCAATTTTGTGTCCAATCCTCCTGCTGGTGATAGTGGCCTGGGTCTTAGAGTGCGACCCTCTCCTGAAGATATTGAGGTCTTGGTTGCTTCTCTTTGTGATCTTCCCAATGATGAGAGGTAAGTTCATTTTGAGATGCCAGCGAGTCCAGATGATGCAGAAATAAATGATGTACTCGATATGTTGGCTGGAGAATCTTCTGACTCGTCCCCTACTGAAATAATGGCTGTTGTGGTTATACCAGATACTGCCAAAGCTGTGGACACTCGAAAGCCTGAGGGTACTCGCCCAAAGCGTCTTCGTCAAGTCAGCCGCCCAACTGCGCCTGCTGAGGAGGAGAAGAAGAAAAAGAAACGGCTTCGGCGACTGTCATGCTTGGATGAGGATGCTGGACCTTCTGCTCCTGTTTGCGAAGAAGTACCAACAGAGGTCTTTACTGAAGTTGACCCCACTGGTGGTGTACCTGCTGAAGCTAACCCTAATGAGTGTGACCGTGCACCAACTGACCCCAACGAGTGTATCTGTGCACCAGCTGACCCCAATGGGTGTGATCCTGTTGAAGCTGACCCCAATGGGTGTGATCCTGTACCATCAGTTGTCCGCATTTTTGACGAGGACGGAGAAGAGGAAGAAGAAGTTCCGCTAATTCGTAAGAATAGCCGGCGTTACAGAGGTAGTAGGGGGGATAGTGATATTCCTTCTCCAGCTCTGTCTGCTCTTGTTAGCCTTCAAGATTTATCCATAATAGATTTTGATCAGGCCCTTGAGGATGTCATTCCTGAAGATATGCTGTTGGAACCGATTGTTGATGATATGATGAATGTTTGCTCTGACGCTCCAGACGTGGGATTAGAGGTATCTCGCGCATCGTCGACTTTGGAAGGCAGTCTTCAGTGTTAAGAAGTTGGTCAGGATTGCCCGACTCCCATGGAGGTGACTGAGGATCCTTCAGCCTTAGAGGTGGCTGTTGCAGAAAACCTAGCCCCCAATGGTGATGCTGGCGGTTACCCAGCCCCCGAGGGTATCGCCGGTAATGATCCGGCTCTGGTGGGTAGCGCAAGCTTGAAAGGGAAATGTGCCTTTGGGCCATTTCTATAATGTTTTGGTGATTAAGTGCCCAACACATATTCTTTAAGTCCTAATGTGCCAAAGATTAAAAAGTGCAAATCAAGGCATGAGGTATGTTTCTAGACTTAGTATATTTGTTTTTAATACTAATGAAGTTATCTAAGTGCTAGAAACAATGAGAAAAGAAGAATAACAGAAACTGAAAAGACTTAGCTCTGTGCAGCCAAACTTCAGCTCAGTCTGGCACACCGGACTGTCCAGTAGTGCACCAGACAGTGTCCGGTGCGCCAGGCTGGTCTCTGGTGAAAAGGCCGCTCTCAGGAAAAGATCAGCGGCGTACGGCTAAAATTCACTGGATTGTCCGGTGGTACACCGGACTGTCCGGTGAGCCAACGGTCACCAGCGCAACGGTCGGTCGTGCAATCCGCGGGCGACGCGTGGCCCGCAACAACGGTCGGTTGGGCACACCGGACTGTCCAGTGTGCACCGGATAGTGCCCGGTGCGCCAACTGCCCCCGAGGACCAACGGTCGGATGCGCCAGAAAAGGAAGGAGATTGCGCACCGGACAGCTGCAGTGACTGTCCGGTGGTGCACCGGACTGTCCGGTGCACCATCCGACAGAAGGCAAGTTTGGCCTTCCATGTTGGCCTCCAGCGGCTCCTAGCTGCCTTGGGGCTATAAAAGGGACCCCTAGGCGCATGGAGGAGATACCCAAGCATTCTCTGAGTATTCTAAAGCATCCATACTCCGCTCCCACACATTTGATTCTCTGTGTTAGCGATTTGAGCTCCATTTGAGTTGCAAACTCCGTGTGTTGTACTTCAAGCTCAAGTTGTGACTTGTGTGCGTGGTTGTGCTGTGGATTTGAGTCTTGTGTGTGTTGCTCTCCCCTCCCTTACTTTGGTGCTTCTTTTGTGATCATCATTGTAAGGGCGAGAGGCTCCAAATTGTGGAGATTCCTCACAAACGAGAGAAAGACTAAGGAAGAAAGTCGTGGTATTCAAGTTGATCATTGGATCACTTGAAAGGGGTTGAGTGCAACCCTCGTCCATTGGGACGCCACAACGTGGAAGTAGGCAAGTGTTACTTGGCCGAACCACGGGATAAAAATCGCATGTTTCTTGTGTTGCTTTCTCTGTGGTTGTTTTGTTCACAAGAACTCGCCTCAAAGCTACTTAGTCGCACTAACTCTTTCATAAATAAGTTTTGTGGCTATTTAGTGTTTGATTTTACAGGATCACCTATTCACCCCCCTCTAGGTGCTCTCAAAGCTGCAACCCAGCCCCCGAGGGTGTTGCCGGTAGTGATCCGGCTCCGATGGGTAGTGCGAGCTGCAACCCAACCCCCGAGGGTGTCCGAGCGAGCTCTCCTTCCCACACCTCCATAGACGTCCACGTCGGGTCGTCTCCACCACGATCTGATGGAGTGATAGCGATGCATACTTCTTTAGCTTCGAGTGAGGGAGTCGCCTTGGAGGTCGGAGAGCCGGATGCCAGAATTCTAATAACTGCTAGTGGAGCTGAATCAACCCCTGACAATACTCTTCAGATTGTTCCAGTTGATCTTCCTTCGTCGAGCTACAACACAGCTTCTTGTGACTTGGGATTGCCCTCATTCTTTTCTAATCTTCAGGTGACTTAGCTCTTTTCATTCTATCATTCCTCCTGGTAAATCACTTTCTTTATACTCATTTGTTTTTAATAACAGGCTTTGGTTGACAGAATGTCTGCTCAATTGAAATCACATGGTGCCACTATCCCAGAAGGAGCTATGTCTCTAACGCAGTGGAATCCATTGCTGCTTCAGAAACAGATAGCTGATATGAAAGTGTCAAATGCTGGTTGGTATCTTTGTTTCTTCCTTGGCTAGTTGATTAATTTGTTTTTAACCGTGTATCCTTCTTCGACTGCTTTTTTGTTAGATATGACCCGGTGGTACTCTGAGCTTGAGGTGAAACATCTTCAACATCAAGCCGACTCAACTCGACGGTACTCCGAGCTTGAGGAGAAGTATTCCCAAGGTCAGATCGGCCTGGCTCGGGTTTCTACTTATTTAGACGACACACATTCTTTGAATTCTTCTCTTAATGCTCGGCTTGATTCTGAAAGGGCAGCTAACGAGGTAAGCTTACTTAATTGGATCTGCCGTGATTTTACTGCTTACTAGATGCTTGAGAGCTGATTCTTGTTTGTAGGAGGAGAAACGAGCACTTGCAGCCTCTCGCGATAAACTGGATAGGTTGTATCGTGATGCCAGCACTTCCCTAACTATCTTGGAAAGGAGCCACCATTTTACCATGACAGATCTGGATCTTCATCGCCATGAACTGCAAGTATCCCAATATGAGATCCTGCGACTTAGGCAGTTGGTGTCAAGCAAGGACTCCATCATCAAAGATCTGCGTGCCTCCAAGAGATCAGTCGCCCAGGAGCTAGAGGTCGCTCGACTGGCTACCAAAGTTGCAGAGGACAACTGCGCTGCTCTAAAAGCCTAGCGTGACAAGGCTATGGGCAAAGCCATTCATGCGGGGCGAATCTTAATGAGAAGGTGAAAGTCGCCTAGAGGGGGTGAATAGGCAAATCTGAAATTTATAAAGTTTAAGCACAACTACAAGCCGGGGTTAGCGTTAGAAATATATTTGAGTCGGAAAGAGAGGGCGAAAAAAATCACAAGCGAATAAGAGCGGATGACAAAGTGATTTGTTTTACCGAGGTTCGGTTCTTGCAAACCTACTCCCCGTTGAGGTGGTCACAAAGACTGGGTCTCTTTCAACCCTTTCCCTCTCTCAAACGGTCACTTAGACCGGGTGAGCTTCTCTTCTCAATCAAACGGGACACTTAGTTCCCACAAGGACCACCACACAATTGGTGTCTGTTGCTTTGATTACAATGATCTTGGGAACAAGAAATGGGGAAGAAGAAAAGAGATCTAAGCGCGAGAGCTCAAAAGAACACGACAAAACTCTCTCTTCTAGTCACTATTGCTTTGAGTGGAATTGGGACTTGGAGAGATTTTGATTCACTCTATTTGTGTCTTGTAGTGAATGCACTAGCTCTTGTATTGAATGTGTTGGCTGAAAACTTGGATGCCTTGAAGTGTTGGTGGTTGGGGGTATTTATAGCCCCAACCACCAAAGTGGTCGTTGGGGAAGGCTGCTGTCGAAGGGCGCACAGGACAGTCCGGTGCACCACCGGACACTGTCCGGTGTGCCAGCCATGTCACCCAACCGTTAGGGTTCGATCGTTGGAGCTTCAGACATGTGGGCCACCGGACAGTCCGGTGGTGCACCAGACAGTCCCTGTTCACTGTCCGGTGCGCCATCTGCGTCTGCTCTGACCTCTGCGCGCGCTGTCCGCGCACTGTAGCTTCACTGTACACTTTTGCAGACGACCGTTGGCGCTGTTAGCCGTTACACTGCTGGCACACCGGACAGTCCGGTGAATTATAGCGGAGGGCAATTCCAGAAAATCCGAAGGTGGCAAGTTCGAAGTGATTCTCCCTAGTGCACCGGACAGTCCGGTGCGCCAGACCAGGACACCTTTCGGTTGTCTTTTGCTCTTTTTATTTGAACCCTTTCTTGGACTTTTTATTGGTTTGTGTTGAACCTTTGGCACCTGTAGAACTTATAATCTAGAGCAAACTAATTAGTCCAATTATTTGTGTTGGCAATTCAACCACCAAAATCAATTAGGAAAAGGTGTGAGTCTATTTCCCTTTCAATCTCCCCCTTTTTGGTGATTGATGCCAACACAAACCAAAGCAAATATATAAGTGCAGAATTGAACTAGTTTGCAAAAGGTAAGTGCAAAGGTTACTTGGAATTAAACCAATATACATTTTCATAAGATATGCATGGATTGCTTTCTTCATATTTAACATTTTGGACCACGCTTGCACCACATGTTTTTTTTGCAAACTCTTTTGGAAATTATTTTCAAAATCTTTTTGCAAATAGCCAAAGGTAAATGAATAAGATTTTGAGAAGCATTTTCAAGATTTGAAATTTTCTCCCCCTGTTTCAAATACTTTTCCTTTGACTAAACAAAACTCACTCTCAATGAAATTCTCCTCTTAGTGTTCAAGAGGGTTTTGGATATTAGTTTTGAAAGGGGTCATACCAATTTGAAATTATATCAAAAATAAGATACCAATTGAAAAACCTTCTTTTAATACAAATTTGAAAGACTACATTTTTGAAATTGGTGGTGGTGCGGTCCTTTTGCTTTGGGCTAATACTTTCTCCCCCTTTGGCATGAATCGCCAAAAACGGATACTTGTGAATGAAATATAAACCCTTTTTCAAACATTCTCCCCCTTTGGTAAATAATATATGAGTGAAGATTATACCAAATTGGAGAGCAATGCGGAGTGACGGCGAAGGATGAATAATTCGATGGAGTGGAGTGGAAGCCTTGTTTTCGTCGAGGACTCCATTTCCCTTTCAATATATGACTTAGCATAAAATACACTTGAAAAACACATTAGTCATAGCACATGAAAGAGAGATGATCAAAGGTATAAATGAGATTTGATATTTAATATTTTGTGTTGCCTTGTTCTTAATTCATAGTATTTGAGAACAAGTCCCCAACATTGGCGCCCACCTCTAGTGAACCCTTTTTTCGACCACCTTCGGCAAGCACTGACCTTCGTCATGCCGCCGAAGAAAGTTTCAGCGCCAGGGGCTGCCGCACTGCAGCCACTGGACACAAATCAGGAGACCCTCTCTCTCCGAGAGGCCCGAAGCCAGAAAAGGAAGGCCACCAGTCCAACACTCCAGGAGGAGGAGTTGGACCAAGAAATCAGAAATGTGGAGATAATTCACCAACAAGTACAGAGGAAGAAGGAGAAGATGGCCCGACTGGCTGATCTTCAAAGGTAGATCGACGAAGCCACTGAAGAAGTACGCCATCTTGCTCAAGACGAACAAGATCGAAGGCCCCAACACAGGGAGCTTCATCAAGAAGGCTTATTCAACGAGGATGGATGGTATGATGATTTCAATCATGATACTTTTACCTTTGATGATGCTTCTCACTTGGCAGCGAAACTGCTGGCTATCCCATGGCCTCCATCATACAAGCCACCTCAGCTCCCCATGTATGATGGGCATTCAGATCCGAAGCAGTTTTTCATGAGTTATGAGGCAACTATATCTTCATATGGAAGCAATGCAGCTGTCATGGCCAAGTCCTTCGTCATGGAAGTTCAGAATGTGGCCCAAACATGGTATTCTTCCCTTCGGCCAGGGACTATTACTTCGTGGCAGAAGCTCAAGGATATGCTGGTGACAAGTTTCCAAGGCTTCCAGACGAAGCCAATCACAGCTCAGGCCTTGTTTCAATGCACGCAAGATCATGAGGAGTATCTCCAAGCATATGTCCGAAGGTTCTTGCATCTTAGAGCGCAAGCGCCTACAGCGCCCAATGAAATTGTCATTGAGACCATGATTAAGGGGCTTCGTCCAGGACCTACTGCCTAGTATTTCGCTAGAAAGCCTCCACAAACTCTGGAGAAGCTGCTTCAGAAGATGGATGAGTACATCCGAGCTGACAATGACTTCCGCTAAAGAAGGGAGGAAGCATACAGGTTCTCTGAGATGACCAGGGGCTTCGGAGGAAGAATCCACCCGAGGCACGTCAGGTCAATTCACAACACTCAGAGTGATGACAGAGGAAGTCAACTGCAGAGGCCACAGTATTCCTCACAAGCTTCGGGGCTGCAGCAAAGCTCTTTCCGGCCGCTAGCTCCAAGAGGCAGAGGCGCCAGGGGCTTCGGAGGAAGATATGGGGATCAGCCCAGGAATATCTACTGCTTATTTTGTGGTGAAGACAAGGGCCACAATACAAGAACATGTCAAATTACCATCCAAAAGCATAAAGAGATCGCAGAAGCCGAAGCCCGGCAAAGTCAACCGAAGCAGGTCCTGCACACTGCTTCGTGTCACTCACCCTACATACCAGAATATGTGGGTAATCATCCTGCAGCTTCTGTTGCTTCGGCTAGTCAGCCGCAGGTTTCTTGGCCACAGCTTCCACCTCCGCCACCACTACAACCTGCCTATTCACGAGGTCAACAGCCAGAAGGGAGCCAACAGACCATTAGCAGCTAGATTTCAGAGAGGGATCCGAAGCTCGCAATGTCAACAATACTGTGCCAGAATCAAAACACATCTATTGACAGATATCCTACCTCTGGCTAAGTTTTACATTCACTGTCATTTTCTTTTTAATAAGGAACAATCAATGTAAACCTAGTTTTCTCGTCATTTTTAATTTTCTGTACTAGCTTCATTTATGCCAAAATTAAATATATCTTCGTCACAGACTTACGAGAATGCCGAAGCTACAAAAAAATATTCCTACGGGAATGCAGAGCTAAAAATCGCAATGAAAGTTCCACCGAAGCTACAAAAAGTCATTCCTAAAGAGCGCAGAGTAAGTTTGTCGAAGCTACAAAAAGTCATTCATAAGGTAGCACAGTGTAAGTTCTCTGCTCAAAAGTCGTTCCAAAGGGAATGCAGAGCCAAATACCACCGAAATATAAGGCGAAGCGCGAAAAGTCAACGTGAATACCACCGAAATAGAAGGCGAAGAAGTTCAAAAGACGTTCCTAAGGGGATGCAGAACTTACACCGGAAATTAAGCGGTGAAGCCGAAAAATAAACGACAAAGAGATTTTGGTCGTTCCTAAGACGACGCAGATTTGTGTGTTTTAGCGTGGGGTGTGTCTTTGGCATTGGCATCATTCTTTGCATCATTTCATCGCATCATGTCGCATAGCATCACATCATACATCATATCACGCCAATGACATGAATTGGAAACGAAGCCGATCTTCGGAGAACACTTTACAAAAATGAAAAGGTGCCAAGGCACAAAGTAAGCTGAGAATTACAGCTTCATCGGTTCCAATGTGGAAGAAGGGATCTATTGTTTACGAAGCATTGATGTTTCTACGAAGTATGGATGTTCTTACGAGGTATAAAAAGCTCTTCTTTACGAAGCATGAAAAGAAGGGAAGGTGTTTTTTCGCCGAAGGCTCAAAAACGGTATGTACGTAAATTTCATGCATCACAAAGAATTAAATTACAAACAACTTCCATATTAGATTCAAAATTATAAACATAAAATATTACAAACTTAGTTCAGCAAATGTTACATTAACATCCTAAAAATGTTTTTACAATAACTACTCTTCTTCCTTCAGAATTGTTTCTGCAGCTTCGTTAAGCAGTTTAGTAATAACTTCATCGACAATAGCTTCGACCATATTAATGATTTCTATCGCTTTCTTTATCTCCAGGTCGGCTAGAGCGTCGAACGGCTCCGGTGGAGGAGGTAGCTCAGCTGCGATAGAAAAAATCAATCAGTTCGAAGTCTCAAAAAACAAACGACGAAGCTACAAGCCAATAAGCAATACATATCTGTTTCTCAAGTTCTGCAGCTTTCTCACCTTTCTTCGCTGCTTCTCGAGAGTCGTGGATATCTTTTTCGCTCTTCTTCATTATTTCATGGGCCATTCCTCGGCTGCCATTGTCCCAGATATCAGTGAAAACTTTGCCACCCAATAAACTTGCTTTGACCGAGGGGTCCTTCGTGTCGTCAACAGAAAAGGCAGCTTCGGCCTGGGCCAAGGTTTTAACACGTTCGCAACCCGCCTTCTCCAGGACGGCTGCAACTCCTCTCGCGCCAGAGAATGTGCAGACGTCTCCCCGATCACTCAAAATCTCCTCAAAAGCTTCGGCTTCACCATTGATCCACTCGATAACGCCCTCAGGGTCGCCTCGTATGAAGTTGTCTTCGTTTGAGTAGGCGCCTACGTTGGCGAAGCTAACCTTCACCTTTTTCACGCATTCCACAAATTTTTCAAAACACCTTTCTTTGGATGCGCGAAGCTCTGCAACTGTCTTTTCAAAATAATTTTTCTAGTATTCGCTGGCATCTCGATCAGCTTCAACAACAGCGCATTTTACTTTAGCCTCAGCCAATTGTCTCTGAAGGTCTTCAATTCCACTCTTCTGGGCCTCAGATTGATTTTTGAAGTTAACTTCATCCTCCTTTACTTTATCCACCAATGAAAGTAGAATCTTGTCTTTTCCGTGGCCTCGTTTCTCAATTTGATAACCTATGATCGAAGGTTATTGAGAGCTATAGTGCAACTCTCATCTTCATCATTCTTTTGCGCCCTTAGGGCGTTGCTAAGTATTAAGCCCTGCGAAGACAAAATAAAGGATTAACATCAGGAAAAAATAAAGGTAGAGTCCACAAGCTTCAAAGCTCACAACTGTTGTACCTTCAGACTGTTGTATGCAAGACTATCTGCGAGATCGCCCTTCGACATGGCACAAAGGCCAGCTTCGAGCTTCGGAAAACCCATACTTCTAGCCATCTCCCGGCAGACGGATAATTCTTTGTTGTCCGGGAGACAGTACAAGAAATCATCTTCATCCGTACCATTAAACACCAAGGCCCCCTTCGGGTACTTCAGTTCTCGGGCATAGTGTTTAGCTTCAAAAATTTCTTCTTCGGATAATTTCTTTCCCGAAGCGCGTCGAATGACATAATCAAGATCTTCGGAGAGTGTTTCAGGAGCAAAGGATTCGACCTCTTTGGCTGCACTCTTCTCAAAACCTATATTAATATCTAGAGTTATTCCTTCGACCTTCTGCTCGGTGGCGGCAAGCTTCGTCTCAGTAGGCAATGTGGGCTCTGCTTCGGCTTCAGCCTGGGTTATTGTAGTCTCGACTTCTATTTGTTTAGTGTCAGCTTTGGGTTGCATTTTGTCAGCTTCGGCAACCTTCTTCAAGGTAGCAGGGCATTTGGAATACGATGTGTCCAAAATATATAATACATTGACCATCCTTTTTCTCCTGGGCGTTGTGATAGAACTTTTTTCTGTCTTCGACACTGCTACTTCTGTCGAAGGGCTTAGAATTTCTAACATTCTTGTTCCTTCAACTTTCGGTTCTTCGGCCTTATCTTTATCACTCTTTGACTCAACCACCTTGGATGAAAGTATCTTCGGCATTATAGTCGAATCTTCAGCCTTCTGCATAGGAGGAATGGGCTCCTTTGGTTCAATAGCTGAAGAAGTCTCCCCGCCAAACTCAGGCACCACGGTCGGCTCAATATAACGTGGTCGGTGGGTAATGACCTTCAACTTCTTTCTCTTCGGCGCAAACTCATCTGGAGTGGCCGAAGCAACAGTCTTGGTCGAAGCAGCAATTTTCCTTTTCTTTCCCCATCCCCGCAGCGGGTAGCAGTAGTCAGGGTAAACAAAACCAATGGCATCGAAAACTCTATTCAATCTCTTTTTCCCCGACCACCAAAGGATGCGAATAATGCATTATCTTCTGCTTTGGAATACGACACAAATAGTTCATCACTTGTAGCTTCGATGCATTTTAGCCAGTCATCATTCGGTTCATCAAATTTATCCCCGTACCTGAAGGTGTATTTCAGTTGAACTAGCTCACCTTCGCCAGACTTGGTGACAGTCTCCTTCGGCATTTCCCAGTTCTCTACAAGTGGCCATACTCTGAAGGCTATGTGCTCCTGGATTAAATCTCTTGTACCAATAAAAAAGCAGACAGTACCAAAAGCTTTTTGGCATGCTTCGGTGGCTTCGTCAATCTTAACCTTTGGCCTTCGAAGGCCAAAGCGGGACCAAATGGGGCGCATAGTAACTTCTTTGATATCTTCTCTTGCCTTCAAATCATTCTTTACGTAAAACCATTCCTCCATCCAGGCTCCAGGCCACCTTTTTCGGTATGTTGGCACCGGATAGCTTGCGTTGGGGCGGGCAGTAAATCCATAACAGCCAAAGTTATTATGATATTGTTCTTTGCCCATGGCCTTTGTCTCATATGCAAGTTCATGCATGCTGCAGAAATATTTCGCACTTGGCTCCACTCCCTGGCTTCTCACAGCCCAGACAAAAATTCCCATCCTAATAATAGCTTCAGGAGTTATCTGATGAAGGAAGATCTGATAAATTTTCAATACTTCGACCACAAACTTGCTCAATGGAAACCGAAGCTCAGCTTTGAAGAAGCTTCGATAAATCACAACTTCGTCTTCCTCAGGGGCAGGGACGTTGTTGTCTCTGCCAGCTCTTACAATAGACATATCCCGAAAGTATATTCCTCTCATGCTTTCAAGGTGATTTTGCTTGATGGTCGATTTTCCGAAAATCAAATGACTTGGCCTCCAGGGCCGGTCCTCATAATCTTCACCTCCACTTTCAGCATCATAACTATCACTGTCACTAGTATCTTCAGACAGGCCTTCCAATATCTCTTTTGTAATCTTCTCTGTATTTGATTTTGCCATTGATTCTAAAAACCCAGCTATATAAGGATTAACAACCTTCTTCTGCTCAAAGAGCTTCTGCTCTTCGGTGAGCTTTGTCTCAGCAGCAACTTTCTTGTCTTAAGACATCTTTCCTTCAGAAATGACAAAAATGTGTCCTTCAAACCGAAGTTTAGAAAGCTTGAGAACTAAGCAAGTGTTGGTGAGCAAGAGCTATAAAATTGAGCAAACAAAGCAAGTGGCAAAAATAGCGTACCAAACGTGGTCAGGGTGAGTTCTTATTTATATGCTCGGCGCGATCCAAACTGGAGGGTCCCGTCTGTCATTGACTGTTGCTATTCTAGCAAAGGGAAGGTGTTTTTTTGACCTTCGGCTTAAGGCCTTCGTCCATGTCGCAGTCTGAATTCGTTATCCTAAAACAAATTAATACTGCGAGGGGCTACTGTTGGGGGCCTTCGTCCTCCGAAGGTCCTCAAAAACGTAATTTAACAATGTCTTCCAAGCATGGCTTATGGACAGGTACTTTCGGACTCAAGATAAAAGCATATACAATGGGAAGAGCATGATCATGACGAAGGTCACCGTTGCTCCGAAGCTACGCGCAAGGGAGCTTCAGCTCAATCGAGGAAAAAGGAACCGACTTAAAGGGGAAAAGGCCATCTGGTCCTCATAGATTTGTCTATAAGTCAATAATAAATGTAAAGGGTATGGATGTAATTTCTCACAGGCTGTGTCCTGTGTCTATAAATAGATGAACAGTACCCCGTACTGTTCATGCTGACTTGTACCTGCTTTCTGGGTCACGCTTGTACTTTCTTGCCTTCTGTCGAGCCGAAGGTACTTTTTGTAATTCAGTATTGTTTCTGTCTTTCCATGATTATATAATTAAGAATGATTCAATAATATTATGTGATTGTTTATGTTGTTCCCTATATGTCATATGCTTCTTCTCATATTTAACATATACTGCAACGATGAAGGTATGTCCTTCACAACCTTCGTCTAAAGATCATTATATCCTTAGGGAAATAATGTTTCGAAGGACAAAGGGCTTTGATATTTAATATTTTGTGTTGCCTTGTTCTTAATTCATAGTATTTGAGAACAAGTCCCCAACAGGCCCTAAGGTGAACTTCCTTATGATCTGCTTGGAATCTTGCACACGTGCATACGGAGAGCATTATATCCGGTCGAGATGCACATAAATAGAGTAAAGATCCTATCATCGACCGATATACCTTTTGATCTATGGATTTACCTCCCGTGTCGAGGTCGAGATGCCCATTAGTTCCCATGGGTGTCTTAATGGGCTTAGCATCCTTCATCCCAAACTTTGTGAGTATGTCTTGAATATACTTGGTTTGGCTGATGAAGGTGCCCTCTTGGAGTTGTTTCACTTGAAATCCTAAGAAGTACTTCAACTCCCCCATCATAGACATCTCGAATTTTTGAATCATGATTCTACTAAACTCGTCACAAGTAGATTTGTTAGTAGACCCAAATATGATATCATCAACATAAATTTGGCATATAAACAAATCTTTTGCAATTGTTTTAGTAAAGAGAGTATGATCGGCTTTTCCGACCTTGAAGCCATTAGCGATAAGAAAATCTCTTATGCATTCATACCATGCTCTTGGGGCTTGCTTGAGCCAATAAAGCACCTTAAAGAGTTTGTAAACATGGTTAGGGTACTCACTATCTTCAAAGCCGGGAGGTTGCTCAACATAGACCTCCTCCTTGATTGGTCCATTGAGGAAGGCACTTTTCACGTCCATTTGGTAAATCTTAAAGCCATGGTAAGTAGCATAGGCAAGTAATATACGAATTGACTCAAGCCTAGCTACGGGTGCATAGGTTTCACCGAAATCCAAACCTTCGACTTCTGAATATCCCTTGGCCACAAGTCGGGCTTTGTTCCTTGTCACCACACCATGCTCATCTTGTTTGTTGCGGAAGACCCACTTGGTTCCTACAACATTTTGGTTAGGACGTGGAACTAAATGTCATACCTCATTCCTCATGAAGTTGTTGAGTTCCTCTTGCATTGCCAACACCCAATCTGAATCCCTTAATGTGTCTTATATCCTATATGGCTCAATAGAAGACACAAAGGAGCAATGTTCACAAAAATGAGCAACACGAGATCGAGTGGTTACCCCCTTTTGAATATCACCGAGGATAGAGTTCATGAGGTGATCTCTTTGTATTGCTTGGTGGACTCTTGGGTGTGGCGGTCTTGGACCGTCATCATCTTCCTTGTCTTGATCATGGGCATATCCCCCTTCATCATTGTCCCCTTCTTGAGGTGGCTCATCTTCTTGATCTTCATTTTCATCCTCTTGAGCTTGATCCTCATCTTGAGTTGGTGGAGATGCTTGCATGGAGGAAGATGGTTGATCTTGTGCTTGTAGAGGCTCTTCGGATTCCTTAGGACACACATCCCCAATGGACATGTTCCTTAGCGCGACGCACAGAGCCTCTTCATCATCTAGCTCATCAAGATCAACTTGCTCTACTTGAGAGCCGTTAGTCTCATCAAACACAATGTCACAAGAAACTTCAACTAGTCCAGTGGACTTGTTAAAGACTCTATATGCCCTTGTGTTTGAATCATAACCAAGCAAAAAGCCTTCTACAGCCTTAGGAGCAAATTTAGTTTTTCTACCTCTTTTAACAAGAATAAAGCATTTGCTACCAAAGACTCTAAAATATGAAACATTGGGCTTTTTACCGGTTAGGAGTTCATATGATGTCTTCTTGAGGATTTGGTGAAGGTAGAGACGGTTGATGGCGTAGCAAGCGGTGTTGATTGCTTCCGCCCAAAACTGGTCCGAAGTCTTGTACTCATCAAGCATGGTCCTCGCCATGTCAAGTAGAGTTCTATTCTTCCTCTCCACTACACCATTTTGTTGTGGTGTGTAGGGAGAAGAGAACTCATGCTTGATGCCCTCATCCTCAAGGAAGCCTTCTATTTGTGAGTTCTTGAACTCCATCCCGTTGTCTCTTCTAATCTTTTTGATCCTTAAGCTGAACTAATTTTGAGCTCGTCTCAAGAATCCCTTTAAGATCTCTTGGGTTTGTGTTTTTTCCTGCAAAAAGAACACCCAAGTGAAGCGAGAATAATCATCCACAATAACTAGATAGTACTTTCTCCCGCCTATGCTTATGTAAGCTATCGGGCCGAATAGGTCCATGTGGAGTAGCCCGAGTGGCCTATCAGTCGTCATGATGTTCTTGTGTGGATGAGGAACACCAACTTGCTTCCCTGCTTGACATGCGCTACAAATCCTGTCTTTCTCAAAATGAACATTTGTTAGTCCCAAAATGTGCTCTCCCTTTAGAAGCTTATGAAGATTCTTCATCCCAACATGGGCTAGTCGGCGATGCCAGAGCCAACCCATGTTAGTCTTAGCAATTAAGCAAGTGTCGAGTTCAGCTCTATTAAAATCAACTAAGTATAGCTGACCCTCTAACACTCCCTTAAATGCTACTGAATCATCCCTTCTTCTAAAGACAGTAACACCTATAACCGTAAAAAGACAGTTATAGACCATTTTACATAATTGAGAAACGGAAAGCAAATTGTAATCTAAAGAATCTACAAGAAAAACATTGGAAATAGAATGGTCAGGAGATATAGCAATTTTACCAAGTCCTTTGACCAAACCTTGATTTCCATCCCCAAATGTGATAGCTCTTTGGGGATCATGGTTTTTCTCATAGGAGGAGAACATCCTTTTCTCCCCTGTCATGTGGTTTGTGCACCCGCTATCAATGATCCAACTTGAGCCCCCGGATGCATAAACCTACAAAACAATTTTAGGTCTTGTTCTTAGGTACCCAAACGGTCTTGGGTTCTTTCACATTAGAAACAAGCACCTTGGGTACCCAAACACATGTCTTTGACCCCTTGTGTTTGCCCCCAACATATTTGGCAACTACTTTGCCTGATTTGTTAGTTAAAACATATGAAGCATCAAAAGTCTTAAATGAAATATTAGGTTCATTTGATGCTATATGAGACTTCTTTTTAGGCAATTTAACATGGGTTGATTGCCTAGAGCTAGATGCCTCACTCTTATACATAAAAGCATGATGAGAGCTAGAGTGAGACTTCCTAAAATGAATTCTCCTAATTTTGTGCTCGGGATAACCGACAGGGTATAAAATGTAACCCTCGTTATCCTGAGCCATGGGAGCCTTGCCCTTAACAAAGTTAGATAATTTCTTAGGGGCATTAAGCTTGACATTGTCTCCCTGTTGGAAGCCAATGCCATCCTTAATGCCAGGGCGTCTCCCACTATAGATCATGCTTCTAGCAAATTTAAAATTTTCATTTTCTAAGTCATGCTCATTAATTTTAGCACTAAGTTGAGCTATGTGATCATTTTGTTGTTTAATTAAAGCTAGGTGATCATGAATAGCATCAACATTAATATATCTACATCTAGTGCAAATAGTAACATGCTCAACGATAGATGTAGAGGGTTTGCAAGTATTTAATTCAACAATCTTAGCATGTAAAAGAGCATTCTCATCTCTAAGATTGGAAATAGAAACATTGCAAACATTTGAATCTTTAGCCTTAGCAATTAATTTTTCATTCTCAATTTTAAGGCTAGAGAGAGATGTATTCAATTTGTCAATCTTAGCAATCAAATTAGCATTATCATTTCTAAGACTAACAATTGAATCATCACATGCATCTAACTTCTCAACCTTAGCAATTAGTTTGGCATTTTCATTTCTAAGGTTTGAGATGACATCATGGCAAGTGCTTAGCTCACTAGTTAATTTTTCACATTTTTCTATCTCCTGAGCGTAAGCTTTTTTAACCTTAACATGCTTCTTATTTTCTTTGATAAGAAAGTCCTCTTGGGTATCTAAGAGTTCATCCTTCTCATGAATAGCTCCTATCAATTCATTTAATTTCTCCTTTTGTTGCATGTTGATGTTGGCAAAAAGGGCAAGTAAATTATCCTCATCATCACTAGAATTTTCCTCATCACTAGATGTCGTGTATTTAGTAGAGGCTCTAGATTTTACCTTCTTTTTGACGTCCCTTGCCATGAGGCACTTGTGGCCGACGTTGGGGAAGAGAAGACCCTTGGTGACGGTGATGTTTGCGGCGTCCTCGTCGGAGGAGGAGTCAGTGGAGCTCTCGTCGGACTCCCACTCCCGGCAAACATGGGCATCGCTGCCCTTCTTCTTGTAATACTTTTTATTCTCCTTCCTTCTTCCCTTCTTGTCGTCGCCCCTGTCACTATCACTTGATAATGGCCATTTAGCAATGAAATGACCAGGCTTACCACATTTGTAGCATACTTTCTTGGAACGGGGCTTGTAATCTTTCCCCTTCCTTTGCTTGAGGATTTGGCGAAAGCTTTTGATGATTAAAGCCATCTCCTCATTTTCGAGCTTGGAGGCGTCAATGGGAAGCCTACTTGATGTAGACTCTTCCTTCTTCTCCTTCGTCGCTTTGAAGGCGACGGGTTGCACCTCGGGTGTGGAGGTGGCGCCTCGCTCTATGATTTGTTTGGAGCCTTTGATCATGAGTTCAAAGCTCACAAACTTCCCTATCACTTCCTCGGGAGACATTAGTTTATATCTTGGATCACCATGAATTAATTGTACTTGAGTAGGGTTAAGAAAAACGAGTGATCTAAGAATAACCCTGACCATTTCATGGTCATCCCATTTGGTGCTCCCGAGGTTGCGCACTTGGTTCACCAAGGTCTTGAGCCGGTTGTACATGGCTTGTGACTCCTCCCCTTGGTGAAGCATGAATCGACTGAGCTCCCCCTCGATCGTCTCATGCTTGGTGATCTTGGTCACCTCATCTCCTTCGTGCGCGGTATTGAGCACGTCCCAAATTTCTTTGGCACTCTTCAACCATTGCACCTTGTTATACTCCTATCGACTTAGAGAGACGAGGAGTATAGTGGTGGCTTGGGAGTTGAAGTGCCGGATTTGGGCTACCTCGTCCGAATCATAGCCTTCATCCCCCATGGATGGTTCCTGCACACAAAATTCAACAATGTCCCAAATACTAGCGTGGAGTGAGGTTAGATGGTGCCTCATTTTATCACTCCACATATAATAATCTTCACCGTCAAAAACCGGTGGTTTGCCTAATGGGACGGAAAGTAAAGAAGTACGTTTGGAAATGCGAGGATAGCGTAATAGGATCCTACTAAACTTCTTGCGCTCATGGCGCTTAGAAGTGACAGATGGCGCGTCGGAGCCGGAGGTGGAAGGCGACGAAGAATCGGTCTCGTAGTAGACCACTTTCTTCATTTTCTTCTTGTCGCCACTCCGGTGCGACTTGACGCGGGGAGGTGATTCCTCCCTCTTCTTGTTGCCGGACTCCCCCGATGGAGCCTTCCCGTGGCTTGTGGCAGGCTTCTCGCCTGTCACCATCTTCTTCTTGGCATGAGCTCCCGACATCACTTCGAGCGGTTACGCTCTTAATGAAGTACCGGGCTCTGATATAAATTGAAAGTCGCCTAGAGGGGGGGGGTGAATAGGCAAATCTAAAATTTATAAAGTTTAAGCACAACTACAAGCCAGGGTTAGCGTTAGAAATATAATTGAGTCCGAAAGAGAGGGCGGAAACAAATCACAAGCGAATAAGAGCGGATGACACGGTGATTTGTTTTACCGAGGTTTGGTTCTTGCAAACCTACTCCCCGTTGAGGTGGTCACAAAGACCGGGTCTCTTTCAACCCTTTCCCTCTCTCAAACGGTCACTTAGATCGAGTGAGCTTCTCTTCTCAATCAAACGGGACACTTAGTCCCCACAAGGACCGCCACACAATTGGTGTCTCTTGCTTTGATTACATTGATCTTGGGAACAAGAAATGGGGAAGAAGAAAAGCGATCCAAGCGCAAGAGCTCAAAAGAACACGACAAAACTCTCTCTTCTAGTCACTATTGCTTTGAGTGGAATTGGGACTGTTCACTTTTGCTTCACTGTACACTTTTGCAGACGACTGTTGGCGTTGTTAGCCGTTATACCGCTGGCACACCGGACAGTCCGGTGAATTATAGCGGAGGGCAATTCCAGAAATCCGAAGGTGGCAAGTTCGGAGTGATTCTCCCTAGTGCACCGGACACTGTCCGGTGGCACACCGGACAGTTCGGTGTGCCAGACCAGGGCACCTTTCGGTTGTCTTTTGCTCTTTTTATTTGAACCCTTTCTTGGACTTTTTATTGGTTTGTGTTGAACCTTTGACACCTGTATAACTTATAATCTAGAGCAAACTAGTTAGTCCAATTATTTGTGTTGGGCAATTCAACCACCAAAATCAATTAGGAAAAGGTGTGAGCCTATTTCCCTTTCAGAAGGCCCGGTGTAGTTGTTCCTGATGACATTGTTGCGGACGTCAAGGCTACGCCTGATGCTTCGAGTCACCCTTCATCCTCGATTGCTCCTGAGAAAGACATTGCCAAATAGAGAGGTTTTGCTGTGTTTAGAAGATACTGAATGCATTTGTGAACTATGTGTGTGTGTGATCAGTGCGCTCGAATACTCGGTAGGATATTAGAATGTGTTCTTAGCGCTGAAAGCTATAACATTTTGTTTCTGCTGTTTATAATTCAACAGTTGTTATGAACGTTTGCAGAAGTAAGTGTGGCATGCTGGTTTTTGGAATCTTTTCCTAATTTATGCCAATTGACTAGCTGGTAAGGCATAGAGATCGCCCTATGACGAGTAGTTGTGAGCATGTTACGCCGTCTTAAGTCATTGCCGACTTAAGTCGACTGCTCCATTAGTAGGGTATAGTGGTCACCCTAAGTCGAGTAAGCGCGAGCATGTTGCACCGTCTTAAGTCGTCGCCGACTTAAGCCGATTGCTCCGTTAGTAGGGTATAGTGGTCACCCTATGTCGAGTAAACACGAGCATATTGCACCATCTTAAGTCATTGCCGACTTAAGCCGATTGCTCCGTTAGTAGGGTATAGTGGTCACCCTTTGTCGAGTAAGCACGAGCATGTTGCACTGTCTTAAGTCATTGCCGACTCAAGACGATTGCTCCGTTAGTAGGGTATAGTGGTCACCCTAAGTCGAGTAAGCGCGAGCATGTTGCACCGTATTAAGTCGTCTCCGACTTGAGCCGATTGCTCCGTTAGTAGGGTATAGTGGTCACCCTATGTCGAGTAAGCGCGAGCATGTTGCACCGTCTTAAGTCATTGCCGACTCAAGTCAATTGCTCCGTTAGTAGGGTATAGTGGTCACCCTAAGTCGAGTAAGGGTGAGCATGTTGCACCGTCTTAAGTCGTCTCCGACTTGAGCCGATTGCACCGTTAGTAAGGTATAGTGGTCACCCTATGTCGAGTAAGTGTTTTGATTCCAAGTTTAATCAAGTCGAAGTCGATGGATAACCAATAGTTTGAATGCTTTTGAGAGTGAAATCTTTTATTGAAGACGTCAATTACAGAATACAACATTGCTCCGATAGTTCTTGCTAAGGGTAAAACTTCCTGAGGTGCTCTATATTCCATGAATTCCCTACTTCCGTGTCATCCATTTGAGTAAGTCGATATGATCCTGGCCGAGTGACCTCCGACACCATGAACGGCCCTTCCCATAGATGTGATAATTTGTGCTGTCCTTCTCCCGTTAGAATTCGGCGAAGGACCAAGTCTCCCACTACGAAGGATCGATGTCGTATAGTATTATCATGATAACACCTCAGGGTCTGCTGGTATCTAGCTGACTGAATTACTGCATTCAAACGCTCTTCTTCCAGTATGTCAATATCTTCTTGTCGGCGTTTCGAGACCGGGGGTCCCTGTGTCGACGAGTGAAATGTCGCCGCGTGCCCCAGCCCAGATGGGTCGGCGCGAGACGGAGCGCGAATGGGGGAAGACGGCGGCCGGAGCGAGAGAGAGAGAGAGGTGGAAATCCCGCGGCCTTCGTGTTTGTCCCGCGCCCGGGTCGGGTGCGCTTGCAGTAGGGGGTTACAAGCGTCCACGCGGGAGAGGGAGCGAGCGACCTCGCGCGAGCGCCTGTCCCGTCCTCTTCCCCACGCGGCCAACCTTCTGTAAGAGGGCCCTGGTCCTTCCTTTTATAGGCGTAAGGAGAGGATCCAGGTGTACAATGGGGGGTGTAGCAGAGTGCTAACGTGTCTAGCGGAGATGAGCTAGCGCCCTAAGTACATGCCATCGTGGCAGCCGGAGAGGTTTTGGCACCCAGTTTGTGTGGTGTCGTGGCCGTCGGAGGAGCGCTGGAGCCTGGCGGAAGGACAACTGTCAGGGCCGTTGAGTCCTTGCTGACGTCCTCTTGCTTCCGTAAGGGGGCTGAGAGCCACCGTCGTCAGAGAGCGTGCGGGGCGCCATCATTACTTGTCTGGCGGAGCGAGCCAGATGGGACGTCGGTCTTGTTCCCCGTAGCCTGAGTCAGCTTGGGGTAGGGTAATGATGGCGCCTCCTGTTGACGTGGTCGGTCCGCGCCCTAGGTTGGGTGATGTGGAGGCTCCTCCGAGGTCGAGGTTGAGTCTGTCTTCCGTGGCCGAGGTCGAGTCTGAGCCCCTGGGTCGGGCGAGGCGAAGACCGTCGGCTGAGGCCAGGGCTGAGTCCGAGCCCTGGGGTCGGGCGAAGCGGAGTTCGTTGTCTTCCGGGACTTAGCCCGAGTCCGAGCCCTGGGTCGGGCGGAGCGGAGTTCGCCGTCTTCTGGGACTGAGCCCGAGTCCGAGCCCTGGGTCGGGCGGAGCGGAGTTCGCCGTCTTCCGGGACTGAGCCCGAGTCCGAGCCCTGGGTCGGGCGGAGAGGAGTTCGCCGTCTTCCGGGACTGAGCCCGAGTCCGAGCCCTGGGTCGGGCGAAGCGGAGTTTCCTATGGTGCCTGAAGCCGGGCCTGACTGCCTGTCAGCCTCACTCTGTCGAGTGGCACAACAGTCGGAGCGGCGCAGGCGGCGTTGTCCTTCTGTCAGGCCGGTCAGTGGAGCCGCGAAGTGACTGCGGTCACTTCGGCTCCGTCGACTGAAGGGCGCGCGTCAGGATAAAGGTGTCAGGCCACCTTTGCATTAAATGCTCCTGCGATTTGGTCGGTTGGCGCGACGATTTGGTCAGGGTTGCTTCTTGGCGAAGACAGGGCCTCGGGCGAGTCGGAAGTATGTTCGTTGCTGGAGGGGGCCTCGGGCGAGACGGAGATCCTCCGGGGTCGGCTGTCCTTGCCCGAGGCTAGGCTTGGGCGAGGCGTGATCGAGTCCCTTGAATGGACCGATCCCTGACTTAGTCGCACCCATCAGGCCTTTGCAGCTTTGTGCTGATGGGGGTTACCAGCTGAGAATTAGGAGTCTTGAGGGTACCCCTAATTATGGTCCCCGACAGTAGCCCCCGAGCCTCGAAGGGAGTGTTAACACTCGCTTGGAGGCTTTTGACGCACTTTTTTGCAAGGGGACCAGCCTTTCTCGGTTGCGTTTTGTTCCGGTGGGTGCGCGCGAGCGCACCCGCCGGGTGTAGCCCCCAAGGCCTCGGAGGAGTGGTTTGACTCCTCCGAGGTCTTAATGCCTCGTGCAATGCTTCAGCTGGTCTGGTTGTTCCCTCATGCGAGCTGGCCGTAGCCCGGGTGCACGGTCGGGTCCCAAGTTCTCGGGCTGGTATGTTGACGCTGTCAACGGTTTGGCCGGAGCCGGGTTTGCGAGAGCAGCCCCCGAGCCTCTGCACAGGGCGAGAGGACGGTCAGGGACAGACACGACTTTTTTACATACGCCCCTGCGTCGCCTTTTCGCAAGGAGGGGGGGAAGCGCCATGTTGCCCTCGGAGGCGCCAAACATGGTGTCTCCGGTGAGCTGCTGGCGGGTAATCCGAGTGGATGCCCGTGCCCCATTTGCTAGGGGTCGGCTAGAGGCCCGGAGGCGTGCCCAAAAGTACCTGCGGGTGATCTGCCGGACCCGGTCCCCTGTCGACGGGGTCCGAGGGCTCGATGCCTCCCTCTGATGGGATTCCGTTACAAGATCGTTCCCGCTGGTCTCGGAAATGTCCTAGGGTACCTCGGGAGCGTAGCCCGAGCCTCGGTTATGTATCGAACGTACCCAGGGTCATCCCTTGCTCTGTGTCTGAGGCGGCTGTGAACCCTTCGAGGGCCAACCTACGAACCCCTGATCAGTAGTGGGCACGAAGCTCGAGTGGCCTGAGGCAGCCATTGAACCCTTCAGAGGGGCCGGCCTTCGAACCTCTGACCAGTAGTGACTGTGGAGCCCACGCGCTCTGAGGCGGCTGTTGAACCCCTCCGAGGGGCCAGCCTTCGAACCCCTGATCAGTAGGGAGGCTCGGAGCCTGTTTCCTTCACAGAGAAGGATCCTTTTCGGGGTATCTCTCTTTCCCGGTCCCTGTTGTAAGAGAGAGAAAGAGGAAAAGGAAAAGGATACGAAATCGAATGAAGCGGCGTACCTTTTTGGACGCGGTCGTTATGTCGAAGGCGAAGCGTCGCTTGCTTCTCCTGCCTGAGGCGCCGCCTGTCCCGCCGCGGAGTTAATGCGACGGAGCGGGCGGTTCGTGGGGTGGCCGTTGCGCGTGCGCGAGCCGTTCGAGGAACGGAACACGGGCGCGCTGTCTGCTCGCCGTGAGAGACGGTTCTCTCACTGCCCCAGGATGGGACGTAAGCTTGGCTGACGACGTGACCGCTGCTCCTGCCCGCGTGCCACCGCCATTACTGCCGGCCCATTTCTGGCCGTATTGACCGTCGCGCCTGGTTGGCACTGCTGGGTCGTACGCAGGGTTGCCTCGAGTCGCGGTACTAGTTCCGCAGTCGAGGAGGCGTGGCAGTGGTGCGAGTGGCGGTGCAGTTGCTTGCACGTAGCGACCGGCGCGCCGGTTGCGTGACGCGTGGGCGTGGGCCCCCAGGCTGGGTGCGTTGGAAGTCGGAGGGGCGCGCCCCCTTGGCGCGGTTGCATGCCGCTTGCATGGCTGCCCGCCCTTTCGCCCGCTGGTCTGGGCGAAAGCGGAGGAACGCTCGTAACCGCTGGGCGGTTGCATGCACCGCGCGCGGCGGTTTGGCTTCTTCTGCTCTGGGCCAGCTTGCATGACGTGTGGGACCCAGCCCCCACGCCGTAGGGGGAGGACCTTGGAGCGTGTTGGAGAAGACTCAGCCCACGACGGCTGGGACGCAAGTAGGGAGAGTCGCCTTTAAAAGGAGGCTGACCCCCTTGGAAGGCGACCATGTCTTCACGCTCCCTTATGCGTCGTGTCTTTCCACCTTCCGAGCCCCCGGATGGGGGACACCCGCAATCCTTCCGCCTCGTCGTTGGAGGAACGCAACTCCGTGGGAGTTGGTACCTTTCAGCCATCGTTCGGCTTCAAGGATTTTCATCATGCGGCCCGGCTGCACCCCCTCACCGGTGGTCACCCAAGACGGTGACCACCAGCCCCTGGGAGGGGAGAAGCAAGCCGGGTTGCGATCTTGGTCCCGCCCTCAGCTTCAAGGATGTTCATCATCCTTGCTGGGGCAGAGGCCGGGCTGAGCCAGAGCTCTACCTCCCGCGCGGGTTCGTGGGTCAGCCTCTCCTTCGGCATTCAAGGGAGAGGGCGCTCACTGGCCCTGCGAGCGGGGCGGACTTCGATAACGCGGGGCTGGTCGACGGCGGGCGTCGTCAGCTTTAGCGCGTTGGGCTCGCCGGCTTGGCTCCCGGCGCCCCTCCTGCCACAAGGGCGGTTGTCGCGCCGTGCGCACGGGAGGACCGCCCAAGACGTCGCGCGCTGCCAGGGCGGTCCTGCCTTTGCACCGGTACGGCGCCCCCGCGCGGAGGTCGGTGCTCCGCTCGTCCGGGAGGATCCGAGTGGGGATCTGCCGGTGGGCTGACGGCCCCTGTCGTCGGTGCCGAGGCGGAGGCGGCTCGAGAAGTCCCCGTCGCCGACGGGATCACCGCCACCATCCGCGCTTCGGGCCCCCGGCTCTTTGTACTTGTCCTCGCCCCTCAAGCGTCGGCGTGGGCGAGGGCAAGGTTGCAGCGGCGTTCGCCCTGAGGCCATCGCTGCTGCTGGAGCGGGCGACGGTGGGCCGTTCGTCGGTCTTCCGTTGCTCCGCAGGCCCCCCAATCGAGTGGGGTTGTTCATACCTGCGGAGGTGGAACCAGAGTTCCGTTTGTAATGGCACCTTGGATGCCGGTGTTCTGTTCATTGTGGCTGTCGGGGCCTGAACGTGTATGTATTTTTGGCGCGGAGCCGTGTTTTTTCCTCATTTTCGAGCATTAAGACTCGCCTGTTGGTTGTCTGAACCGCTTCACCAAGCGTGAGTCACCCCGTACAAAGGTGACGAGTGAGGTATCCGTATCCCGGAGGCGTAGGAGTCCCTCGGCTCGGTCGGCCTTGCTGTCCGAGGCTTCTCTTGCTTAGTTGGCCGCTCTTCGATGAGCCGAAGCCAGGGGTAGCGGTGTCAGCACAGACAGAGGCAGAGTTGGCTCGAAAAGAAGACTTGGTCGGCCGGAGCCTGGCCGGGTCGTCCGTTAGCGGGACCGATGCCGGAGTTGATCTGCCGAGGCCTCGGGCCGGGCTGATGTCTTCGAGGGACAGCTGGCCGAGGCCTCGGGGTGACCAGCTGAGCCGTCTGCTCGAGCCGGATTCTTGGAGAAGACCCTGGCGGCGATGGCCCGGGCGTGATGATGAAGTCGTCCTTCAGAGTGGAGATCCTCGGACCGCGTCGCCGTCCGAGGCTAGGTCGGACCTCGCCGAAGGTGTAGTCGACGCCGAGGGTGCTGCTGCTCCCTTCAACTGTCAAGATCCGAGCCTGCAGGATCGGATTATCTTGTAGTGTGCGTTTTCTGCGGCCGCCGAGGCCCAAACACACCCTCGTCGTGTTGTAAAGCTGCGCTTCTTTTCCTCTTGTTTCGAGTATCTGGACTTTTCTGTCGGTAACAGAATTGTCTGTGCGAGCGAGAGTTGCTTTTCGCGGAAGGTGATGAGTGAGGTATCCGTATCCCGGAGGCGTAGGAATCCCTCAGCTCGGTCGGCCTTGCCGCTTACGTGCGCTCTTGCCCGTCCATGGGGTTCTGTCAACGGTGTAGTCGAGAAAGCCCGAAGAATCGCTTCGGCAGGAGAGCTTTCGAACGTGAAGACTTGTTCGGTCCGCGGAATCACTTATCCGAACGCGAGTTACTTATCGCAGAAGGTGATGAGTGAGGTATCTGTATCCCGGAGGCGTAGGAGTCCCTCGGCTCGGTCAGCCTTGGCTGCTTACGTGTACTCCATCGTTTTCAGGATCCACTTTCAAAGTAGTCGAAAAGCACGAAAGACATTCTGGCAGAAAAGATCCTTTTTCGAGGAAAATTTCGACGCAGAGGGGGTTCTCCCCTTTTAGCCCCCGAGGGAGGGTCGGGCTTTGCCGAGGCAAGGCTGACCCTTCCTTGATGACTAAACTTTGCATGGGAGCGAGGTATATGAACAACTTGAAAACATCTTAAGGGTAGAAGCGACGTAGCTGTTGGATGTTCCAAGCGTTGCTGTAGACCTCGCCTTGACTGTTGGCCAGCTTGTACGTTCCGGGCTTCAGAACTTTGGCGATGACGAACGACCCTTCCTAGGGAGGCGTGAGCTTGTGCCGCCCTCGGGCGTCCTGTCGCAGCCGAAGCACCAGGTCGCCCACCTGGAGGTCTCGGGACCAGACCCCTCGGGCGTGGTAGCGTCGCAGGGACTGCTGGTACCGCGCCGAGTGTAGTAAGGCCATGTCCCGAGCCTCTTCCAGCTGGTCCAGCGAGTCTTCTCGACTAGCTTGGTTGCTTTGGTCGACGTAGGCCCTCGTCCTCGGGGAACCGTATTCTAAGTCTGTGGGCAAGATGGCCTCGGCCCCATAGACTAGAAAGAACGGCGTGAAGCTCGTGGCTCGGCTCGGTGTTGTCCTCAGGCTCCAGACCACCGAGTGGAGTTCCTTCATCCATCGCTTGCCGAACTTGTTGAGGTCGTTGTAGATCCGAGGCTTGAGCCCTTGTAGAATCATGCCATTGGCACGCTCTACTTGCCCATTCGTCATGGGGTGAGCCACGGCGGCCCAGTCCACCCGGATGTGGTGATCCTCGCAGAAGTCCAGGAACTTTCTGCCGGTGAACTGGGTGCCGTTGTCGGTAATGATGGAGTTCGGGACCCCGAAACGATGGATGATGTTGGTGAAGAACGCCACCGCCTGTTCGGACCTGATGCTGTTTAGGGGTCGGACCTCGATCCACTTGGAGAATTTGTCGATGGCGACCAACAGGTGCGTGTAGCCCCCGAGTGCCTTCTGCAAGGGGCCGGCGAGGTCCAGACCCAACACAGCAAAAGGCCAGGTGATGAGTATCGTCTACAGAGCTTGAGCTGGCAGGTGGGTCTGCCTCGCGTAGAACTGACACCCTTCGCAGGTGCGGACAATTCTAGTGGCGTCGGCCACCGCCGTTGGCCAGTAGAAACCTTGTCGGAAGGCGTTTCCAACGAGGGCTCGAGGTGCTGCGTGATGGCCGCAAGCCCCCGAGTGTATCTCTCATAGGAGCTCCTGACCTTCGACGATGGAAATGCATCGCTGGAGGATGCCTGAGGGGCTGCGGTGGTAGAGCTCCTTCCCATCTCCCAGCAAGACGAACGACTTGGCACGCCGCGCCAACCGCCGAGCTTCGGCTCGGTCGAGGGGTAGCTCTCCTTTGTGGAGATATTGCAGGTACGGGGTCTGCCAGTTTCGATTAGATGTGACCCCGCTTCGCTCCTCCTCGACGCGTAGTGCCTCACCCTCGGGGGCCGAGGGTACCTCGGGCTGAACCGAGGGTGCCTCGGGCCGAGCAGAGGGTGCCTCGGGTTGAGCTGAGGGTGCCTCGGACTGAGCCGAGGGTACCTCGGACTGAGCCGAGGGTACCTCGGGCTCGGACGTGTCGTCGATCTTGACGGAGGGTTGATGCAGGTCTCGGGAGAAGACGTCCGGGGGAACCGTTGTTCGCCCTGAGGCTATTTTAGCCAGCTCGTCCGCAGTCTCGTTGTAGCGCCGGGCGATGTGGTTGAGCTCGAGCCCGTAGAACTTGTCTTCCAGGCGCCGAACCTCATCGCAGTAGGCCTCCATCTTCGGGTCGCGACAGTGGGAGTTCTTCATGACTTGGTTGATGACGAGCTGTGAGTCACCACGAGCGTCGAGGCGTTGGACCCCTAGCTCGATGGCGATCCGCAACCCGTTGACCAGAGCCTCGTACTCAGCCACATTGTTGGACACCGGGAAGTGGAGGCGTAGCACGTAGCGTAGATGCTTTCCGAGGGGCGATATGAAGAGTAGGCCTGCGCCGGCTCCTGTCTTCATCAGCGACCCGTCGAAGAACATGGTCCAGAGTTTCGGCTGGATCGGAACTGTTGGGAGCTGGGTGTCGACCCATTCAGCCATGAAGTCCACCAAGACCTGGGACTTGATGGCCTTCCGAGGGGCGAACGAGATTGTTTCGCCCATGATTTCCACCACCCACTTCACGATTCTACCCAAGGCCTCTCGGCACTGGATGATCTCCCCCAGGGGGAAGGATGACACCACAGTTACCGGGTGAGACTCGAAGTAGTGTCGCAACTTCCACCGCGTCAGGATCACCGCGTACAACAGCTTCTGAACTTGTGGGTAGCAGATTTTGGTCTCGGACAGTACCTCGCTGGTGAAGTAGACTGGCCTCTGGACGGGCAATGCATGCCCTTCTCCTCGTCTCTCGACCACAATCGCGGCGCTGACCACCTGAGTGGTCGCGGCGACGTAGAACAAGAGGGCTTCTCCGGCAGCGGGAGGCACCAAGACGGGCGCGTTGGTGAGGAGCGCCTTCAGGTTCCCGAGGGCTTCCTCGGCCTCAGGGGTCCAAGTGAAGCACTCGGCCTTCCTTAAGAGGCGGTACAGAGGCAGGCCTCTTTCGCCGAGGCGTGAGATGAAGCGGCTCAGAGCCGCAAGACATCCCGTGACTCTCTGTACGCCCTTCAAGTCCTTGATGGGCCCCATGCTGGTGATGGCCACAATCTTCTCCGGGTTGGCTTCGATGCCCCGCTCGGAGACGATGAACCCCAAGAGCATGCCTCGGGGAACCCCAAAGACACACTTCTCGGGATTAAGCTTCACACCTTTCGCCTTGAGACATCGGAATGTCACTTCAAGGTCGGAAAGGAGGTCGTCGTCTTGACTACGATGTCATCGACGTAGGCCTCGACCGTCTGGCCAATGTGTTCGCCGAACACATGGTTCATGCACCACTGGTACGTCGCACCCGCATTCCTCAAGCCGAACGACATGGTGACATAACAGTACATGCCGAAGGGTGTGATGAAAGAAGTCGCGAGCTGGTCGGACTCCTTCATCCTGATTTGGTGATACCCTGAGTAGGCATCGAGGAAAGACAGGGTTTCGCACCCAGCAGTGGAATCCACTATTTGATCGATGCGAGGCAGAGGGTAGGGAACCTTCGAACATGCTTTGTTTAGACCAGTGTAGTCTACACACATCCGCCATTTCCCTCCTTTCTTTCTCACAAGCACAGGGTTGGCAAGCCATTCGGGATGGAATACCTCTTTGATGAACCCTGTCGCCATTAGCTTGTGGATCTCCTCGCCTATGGCTCTACGCTTTTCTTCGTCGAATCGGCGCAGAGGCTGCTTGACGGGTCGGGCTCCGGCTCAGATATCCAGCGAGTGCTCGGCGACATCCCTCGGTATGCCAGGCATGTCCGAGGGACTCCACGCGAAAACGTCGGCGTTCGCGTGGAGAAAGTCGACGAGCACTGCTTCCTATTTGGGATCGAGCTCGGAGCCGATCCGGATCTGCTTGGAGGCGTCGCTGCTGGGGTCGAGGGGGACAGACTTAACCGTCTCCGCTGGCTCGAAGTTTCTGGCGTGGCGCTTCACGTCTGGCACCTCCTTAGAGAGGCTCTCCAGGTCGGCGATGAGGGCCTCGGATTCGACGAGGGCCTCGGCGTACTCCACGCACTCGACGTCGCATTCGAACGCGTGTCGGTACGTGGGGCCGACGGTGATGACCCCGTTGGGGCCCGGCATCTTGAGCTTGAGGTAGGTGTAGTTGGGGACGGCCATGAACTTCGCGTAGCATGGCCTCCCCAGTACTGCGTGGTAGGTTCCTCGGAACCCGACCACCTCGAACGTGAGGGTCTCCCTTCGGAAGTTGGAGGGCGTTCCGAAGCAGACGGGAAGGTCGAGTTGTCCGAGGGGCTGGACGCGCTTCCCAGGGATGATCCCGTGGAAAGACGCATGTAAGGAAAATGGACCCCGGGCCTTTTGGCTAATTGAGTTTTGGTGTTTGATGAACAACACAATCCGTGAACTAATAAGTTTTCTAGTGTTTGTGTTTGTAGTTCACATGATGCGAAGAGAATTGGACCAAGGCAATGAGGATGCAACACCTCAAAAGAAGACATAAAAAGATGCATAAGAGTCCAATACTCAAGAACAAAGAAGCCCGAAGAAATCAGCGAAGAAATCCAAGACGAGGGCTGTCAGCCAGCGCCAGGTGGCGCACCGGACATCGGTGTCTGGTGTGCACCGGACTGTCCGGTGAGGCACCGGACAGTCTGCGCAGAGAGGCCGCAGACAAGCGCTCTCTGGCTGTAGCACCGGACTGTCCGGTGTGCACCGGACTGTCCGGTGTGCCAACGGGCAGACGGCAACGGTCGGATCCAACGGTCGACTGCTACAGGCGCCAACGGTCGGCTGACTTGGCGTGCACCGGACATCTACTGTGCAGTGTCCGGTGGTGCACCGGACTGTCCGGTGCACCCGACGACAGAAAGCTGCTGCTTTCTGTCCAACGGCTAGTTTGGGGTGTGGAGGCTATAAATACCACCCCAACCGGCCATTCTCAAGTGTGGGAGCCCAAGCAACATACCAAGACACATAGTGCATATTTCCAAGAGCTCAAACACCCAAGTGCTTAATAGAATCACTCGGTGATTAGCGTAGGTGCTTTGCGAAGTACTTAGGTTAGTTAGACCGCTTTAGCGCTTGCTCTAGGTGAACCCTAGTTAGTTGAGTGAGTTTTGTAAAACCACACAACCCCTCGGCTCTTGCGTGAGTCGTTGTAATTGTACCGAGTGGGGCGAGAGTCTTGCGAGACCGTGACAACCGCGTTTGTGTCACGGCCGCCACCGTGTACCGGAGGGAACGAGGCCCGCGGCGTTTTGGCCGGAAGCTCGATAGTGGAGACAGCGGGGAGCGTCCGAGAGGAGCCGGAAGCGGAGCACCACTTGCACGTGGAGAAGGCCCGTGGCTCTCTACGGAGTTACTCGACCGTGGTGCTTGGCGCTCGCGTGGGCTTCCCTTTGCGTAGGGGCACCAACGAGGATTAGTCGGGACCTTGCGTGGTTCCGGATACCTCGGTAAAAATACCGGCGTCATCCACGAGAGTTTGCTTCTCTACTTAGCTCTTTACATTCCGCATTTATATTAAGCATTTAAGTTTCAATCTTATTGTCATACTTATTTAGTGTAGATTGAAACTTAGCCTTTGCGGTAGAGACAGCAACACTTAGACAAAACCTAGTTTGCACATTCTAGTTTTGATTATTTGCATAGGTTTTGCTCTAGGGATTTAATTGTGGCCTAGTTTAGTAAAAGTTTTAGAAGTCCTAATTCACCCCCCCCCCTCTTAGGCGTCACCCGTTTCCTACAAGTGGTATCAGAGCCCGGTTTGGCTCATTTGAAACGCTTTAGCTTCACCGCTAAAAGAGCCGACATTTTTTAGAGGAAGGGATGGATACCCATAGGCCACCACACTTCGACGGCACTAACTTCCCATATTATAGTGCTAGAATGGCTTGTTACCTAGAGGCCGTTGATCTAGGTGTTTGGAGAGTCACTCGTGACGGGATGAAACCCCTCAAGAATCCCGAGAAACCCACCACGAGTGAAGAAAAAGAAATTCATTTAAATGCTAGAGCCAAAAATTGCTTGTATGAATCTCTTAGCATGGATATTTTCAATCAAGTATTTACCCTGAAAACTGCTAATGAGATTTGGCTAAAATTGCATGAGCTCCATGACGGCACATCCAATGTCCGTGAGCAAAAACATTGCCTAGTCTTAAATGAGTATAATTCTTTTGCTATGAAAGATGATGAGCTTGTTAGAGACATGTATTCTCGCTTGAATCTAATTATCAATGAGCTCAATTCTATTGGCATTAATAAGCTAGGTGATGCGGACATTGTGAGGAAGATTATCTCCCTGCTACCACAACAAAGATATGGGAGCATCATCACCATCCTTCACAACATGGAGGACTTAAGCAACATGACCCCGACCATTGTGATTGGGAAAATCGCGGCCTTTGAGATGTCGCGAAAAATGAGTCGGGGAGAGGAGCCAACTTCCTCAAGACCATATGCTTTTGCATGTGATGAAAGGGAGGGCAAAAAGAAGGCTCCCACTCCAAGTTCCTCAAGTGAAGAAGATGAAGAAGAAGAAAGTGATGATGATGAAGATAATCAACCATGCACATCATCCTCCGAGGACGAAGAAACGATCCGACGCGTCGGAAAGGTAATGGGGATGATCCGCAAGATTAATCTAATGGGTGTGCCCCTGCAGGTCGAGGATCTTCTCTTTAACATTGACAGGAAAAAGCAAAGGAAAAGAGGATGCTTCGCATGTGGGGAGAAGGGCCACTTCAGGGACAACTGTCCAAATATGGCCAAACCCAAAAAGGAGAGGAGCAAAGGCAAGGCGCTCACAAGTGTTAGAACTTGGGATGATTCTTCAAGTGAAGATGAACCTCCAAGGACGCGCAGCCACCGGTCCTCATCACGATCATCACGGTCATCACACAAATGCCTTATGGCAAGAGGTAACAAAAGCATTCCATCCTCTAGTGATGAAAGTAGTAGTAATGATGAAGGTGAGGGAAAGGCCTCTCTAGAAGAGCTTGCGGAAGCCGTAAAATTTTTCCAGGATGTGTGCACTAAGCAAAAAGCTCAACTTAAAACTTTGAAAAATAAGTTGGTTAGCTCTCAAAATGATTACAAAGGTTTGCTAGAAAAATTTGAAACTTTTGCAAACTTAAATAGTGAGCTATCAACTAAAATTGAGCTATTAGAATCTAGTGCTCCATCCACTGCTACCGATGATAGCCTTATTAAAAAGAATGAAAAACTTAAGGCTAAGTTAGCTAGCTCCCAAGAAGCTATTGAAAATTTGCTAGAGAAAATGGAAATTCTTAGCATACACAATAATGAGCTAACTACTAAGCTAGAAAACATTGGTAGTACCCCAGCAACATCTTTAGTTGAAATACCTGAAATAATTATGAAAGATGCTTCTACTTCCTGCTTTGATTTAATTGACGATTCTAACCCCTCTGTAAGGAAAATGGACCCCGGGCCTTTTGGCTAATTGAGTTTTGGTGTTTGATGAACAACACAATCCGTGAACTAATAAGTTTTCTAGTGTTTTTGTAGTTCACAGGATGCGAAGAGAATTGGACCAAGGCAATGAGGATGCAACACCTCAAAAGAAGACATAAAAAGATGCATAGAAGTCCAAGACTCAAGAACAAAGAAGCCCGAAGAAATCAGCGAAGAAATCCAAGAAAGGGCTGTCAGCCAGCGCCTGGTGGCGCACCGGACATCGGTGTCCGGTGTGCACCGGACTGTCCGGTGAGGCACCGGACAGTCTGCGTAGAGAGGCCACAGACAGGCGCTCTCTGGCTGTAGCACCGGACTGTCCGGTGTGCACCGGACTGTCCGGTGTGCCAACGGGCAGAAAGGCAACGGTCGGATCCAACGGTCGACTGCTACAGGCGCCAACGGTCGGCTGACGTGGCGTGCACCGGACATCTACTGTTCAGTGTCCGGTGGTGCACCGGACTGTCCGATGCACCCGACGACAGAAAGCTGCTGCTTTCTGTTCAACGGCTAGTTTGGGGTGTGGAGGCTATAAATACCACCCCAACCGGCCATTCTCAAGTGTGAGAGCCCAAGCAACATTCCAATACACATAGTGCATATCTCCAAGTGCTCAAACACCCAAGTGCTTAATAGAATCACTCGGTGATTAGCGTAGGTGCTTTGCGAAGTGCTTAGGTTAGTTAGACCGCTTTAGCGCTTGCTCTAGGTGAATCCTAGTTAGTTGAGTGAGTTTAGATAAACCTCACAACCCCTCGGCTCTTGCGCGAGCCGTTGTAATTGTACCGAGTGGGGCGAGAGTCTTGCGAGACCGTGACAACCGCGTTTGTGTCACGGCCGCCACCTTGTACCGGAGGGAACGAGGCCCGCGGCGTTTCGGCCGGAAGCTCGATAGTGGAGACGGCGGGGAGCGTCCGAGAGGAGCCGGAAGCGGAGCACCACTTGCGCGTGGAGAAGGCCCGCGGCTCTCTACGGAGTTACTCGACCGTGGTGCTTGGCCCTCGCGTGGGCTTCCCTTTGCGTAGGGGCACCAACGAGGATTAGTCGGGACCTTGCGCGGTTCCGGATACCTCGGTAAAAATACCGGCGTCATCCACGAGAGTTTGCTTCTCTACTTAGCTCTTTACATTCCGCATTTATATTAAGCATTTAAGTTTCAATCTTGTAGTCATACTTATTTAGTGTAGATTGAAACTTAGTCTTTTGCGGTAGAGATAGCAACACTTAGACAAAACCTAGTTTGCACATTCTAGTTTTGATTACTTGCATAGGTTTTGCTCTAGGGATTTAATTGTGGCCTAGTTTAGTAAAAGTTTTAGAAGTCCTAATTCACCCCCCCTCTTAGGCGTTACCCGTTTCCTACAATTGGTATCAGAGCCCGGTTTGGCTCATTTGAAACGCTTTAGCTTCACCGCTAAAAGAGCCGACGCTTTTTAGAGGAAGGGATGGATACCCATAGGCCACCACACTTCGACGGCACTAACTTCCCATATTATAGTGCTAGAATGGCTTGTTACCTAGAGGCCGTTGATCTAGGTGTTTGGAGAGTCACTCGTGACGGGATGAAACCCCTCAAGAATCCCGAGAAACCCACCACGAGTGAGGAAAAAGAAATACATTTAAATGCTAGAGCCAAAAATTGCTTGTATGAATCTCTTAGCATGGATATTTTCAATCAAGTATTTACCCTGAAAACTGCTAATGAGATTTGGCTAAAATTGCATGAGCTCCATGACGGCACATCCAATGTCCATGAGCAAAAACATTGCCTAGTCTTGAATGAATATAATTCTTTTGCTATGAAAGATGATGAGCTTGTTAGAGACATGTATTCTCGTTTGAATCTAATTATCAATGAGCTCAATTCTATTGGCATTAATAAGCTAGGTGATGCGGACATTGTGAGGAAGATTATCTCCCTGCTACCACAACAAAAATATGGGAGCATCATCACCATCCTTCACAACATGGAGGACTTGAGCAACATGACCCCGACTATTGTGATTGGGAAAATCGCGGCCTTTGAGATGTCGCGAAAAATGAGTCGGGGAGAGGAGCCAACTTCCTCAAGACCATATGCTTTTGCATGTGATGAAAGGAAGGGCAAAAAGAAGGCTCCCACTCCAAGTTCCTCAAGCGAAGAAGAGGAAAAAGAAGAAGAAAGTGATGATGATGAAGATAATCAACCATGCACATCATCCTCCGAGGACGAAGAAAGGATCCGACGCGTCGGAAAGGTAATGAGGATGATCCGCAAGATTAATCTAATGGGTGTGCCCCTGCAGGTCGAGGATCTTCTCTTTAACATTGACAGGAAAAAGCAAAGGAAGAGAGGATGCTTCGCATGTGGGGAAAAGGGCCACTTCAGGGACAACTGTCCAAATATGGCCAAACCCAAAAAGGAGAGGAGCAAAGGCAAGGCGCTCACAAGTGTTAGAACTTGGGATGACTCTTCAAGTGAAGATGAACCTCCAAGGACGCGCAGCCACCGGTCCTCGTCACGATCATCACGGTCATCACGCAAATGCCTTATGGCAAGAGGTAACAAAAGCATTCCATCCTCTAGTGATGAAAGTAGTAGTGATGATGAAGGTGAGGGAAAGGCCTCTCTAGAAGAACTTGCGGAAGCCGTTAATTTTTTCCAGGATGTTTGCACTAAGCAAAAAGCTCAACTTAAAACTTTGAAAAATAAGTTGGTTAGCTCTCAAAATGATTACAAAGGTTTGCTAGAAAAATTTGAAACTTTTGCAAACTTAAATAGTGAGCTATCAACTAAAATTGAGCTATTAGAGTCTAGTGCTCCATCCACTGTTACCGATGATAGCCTTATTAAAAAGAATGAAAAACTTAAGGCTAAGTTAGCTAGCTCCCAAGAAGCTATTGAAAATTTGCTAGAGAAAATGGAAATTCTTAGCATACACAATAATGAGCTAACTATTAAGCTAGAAAACATTGGTAGCACCCCAGCAGCATCTTTAGTTGAAATACCTGAAATAATTAAGAAAGATGCTTCTACTTCCTGCTTTGATTTAATTGATGATTCTAACCCTTGCAACCAAGTTGTTGTTGAGAATATTGTTGTAGAGACATGTTCGGATGAGGTTGCAAAGGAAAATGAACAATTAAAGCAAGAAGTGGCTCGTCTTGGCAAGGCTTTGTATGACAAGAAAGACAAAGCCAAACAAATCCGACCTCCACAGGATAACACCACTGCGGGAGTGAACAAGCCTCTAGAGGGAGAAACTGTGATTTGTAGGCTGTGCCACAAGGAAGGCCACAAGTCTTTCCAATGCAAGGCGATGACCGGGGATAAACAAAGGCAAAAGCTCAAGCAAAAGCCATCAAGCAAAATCTCCAACACCTACATCAAAAAGGTGAACAAAAAGGAAGCTACACCATATTTGATCAAGAAGAAAAAGAACGGAAAGGTGATAGCAATCAAGGCCAACAAGCAAGCCAACAAAGGAAAGGGGGCCAAACGCATCTGGGTGCCAAAGGAGATAATTTCAACCATGAAAAGCACCAAGAAGGTTTGGATCCCGAAAGGGAAGTGAGTGGACCAAAGGTCCTCGGGAAATTTGGAGACTTGGCAAAATTGGGATGTATATCATGGGATACATCATATTGGATCAAGTTTATTGCCAAGTGGGTTAGTGAAAATTTTGGACCCAAATTTCCCACCCATGACTAAGGTAACTAGTTTTATTGTATTCTTTGTTTTTACAATTGGTATCTATTTATCTTTTATCTAGTTTACCTTTCTTGCCTAGTATTACATTTGCTATGTACTTTTGTTCAAAATCATGCATACTAGGTAAATCATATGGTAGGATTGCTTGTCTTTAATTCATATACTTAAGCAAACCTACATGGCTTAAAATGTTTATTTAAGCATGGCACATAGCTTTTATATCACTCTATAGTAAATGATGCATCAATTGAAAATTTTGATCTCTACAAAATGTATCATTTAACTTATATGTGCCAAAGTTTGGATTATGGATAATTTGCCCCTCTTGATATCAAATCAAAGTGCATGTCTCCTGCAAGTATTCAAAACTTGTATGCACACCTTTAGGGGGAGGTTACTCTATAATCTAACACGTTGAGACTAACACCTTTTCAAGTCTATTTCATGTGATAGTCTCATTGTAAGGAAAATAAGGTCCCCGGAGAAAGACAACAATCTTCCACTGCAAAATCTCCAAGAACTCTCATGTCTCTCAAGTTCGCCATTGACCTACAATTGGTCTTCAATTGGTATCTTTTGAGACTACATTTAGTATCATTTACATGTCTTCTCCAATATTTGATTAGACTATATTTCATATCATATACTTCCTTGTTGCTAAAAATGCATAAGTGGTTAACTCATATTCTGTTACCTATGCATAAGGGAAGTTAGTCTTTTCAAATCATGTCTTGCACCTCTATTTTTCACATGCTTTTTCCTAAATAGAGGATCTCTGTCAGGGGGAGTATTTCTTCATCTCTAATGGGGGAGAAAAACTCTTTCTAAAGGAGAATACTCATTTAGGGGGAGTAATCTTTTGAGGAACTCCTACAAGTGGTATCTTTCATGGCTTAATTTAATATCCTTCTAGTGATATCATTTGTTGAGGGCAAGCTTTTATTTACTTCCTACATGCTTTTAATGTCTTCCTTTTCGGTGGTTGATGCCAAAGGGGGAGAAGTTTAGGGGCCAAAGCAATGAAAACTATATCAAACACCAAACACCACCAATTTAAAAATTTTATATCTACAAATGGCTTTTTAAGTGGTTTTGGTTATTTGGTCCAAAAATAGGAAGTAAGTGAATTATGGAGTTAGGGGGAGGCTTAAGTCCATAATGTCACATTGTGGGGACAATCATGCATCCTAGCAAGTAGATTGCATATTTTCATTCAAATACTTGTATTATTTGCTTGCTTTGGTTGTGTTGTCATCAATCACCAAAAAGGAAGAGATTGTAAGGAAAATGGACCCCGGGCCTTTTGGCTAATTGAGTTTTGGTGTTTGATGAACAACACAATCCGTGAACTAATAAGTTTTCTAGTGTTTTTGTAGTTCACAGGATGCGAAGAGAATTGGACCAAGGCAATGAGGATGCAACACCTCAAAAGAAGACATAAAAAGATGCATAGAAGTCCAAGACTCAAGAACAAAGAAGCCCGAAGAAATCAGCGAAGAAATCCAAGAAAGGGCTGTCAGCCAGCGCCTGGTGGCGCACCGGACATCGGTGTCCGGTGTGCACCGGACTGTCCGGTGAGGCACCGGACAGTCTGCGCAGAGAGGCCACAGACAGGCGCTCTCTGGCTGTAGCACCGGACTGTCCGGTGTGCACCGGACTGTCCGGTGTGCCAACGGGCAGAAAGACAACGGTCGGATCCAACGGTCGACTGCTACAGGCGCCAACGGTCGGCTGACGTGGCGTGCACCGGACATCTACTGTTCAGTGTCCGGTGGTGCACCGGACTGTCCGGTGCACCCGACGACAGAAAGCTGCTGCTTTCTGTTCAACGGCTAGTTTGGGGTGTGGAGGCTATAAATACCACCCCAACCGGCCATTCTCAAGTGTGAGAGCCCAAGCAACATTCCAATACACATAGTGCATATCTCCAAGTGCTCAAACACACAAGTGCTTAATAGAATCACTCGGTGATTAGCGTAGGTGCTTTGCGAAGTGCTTAGGTTAGTTAGACCGCTTTAGCGCTTGCTCTAGGTGAATCCTAGTTAGTTGAGTGAGTTTAGATAAACCTCACAACCCCTCGGCTCTTGCGCGAGCCGTTGTAATTGTACCGAGTGGGGCGAGAGTCTTGCGAGACCGTGACAACCGCGTTTGTGTCACGGCCGCCACCGTGTACCGGAGGGAACGAGGCCCGCGGCGTTTCGGCCGGAAGCTCGATAGTGGAGACGGCGGGGAGCGTCCGAGAGGAGCCGGAAGCGGAGCACCACTTGCGCGTGGAGAAGGCCCGCGGCTCTCTACGGAGTTACTCGACCGTGGTGCTTGGCCCTCGCGTGGGCTTCCCTTTGCGTAGGGGCACCAACGAGGATTAGTCGGGACCTTGCGCGGTTCCGGATACCTCGGTAAAAATACCGGCGTCATCCACGAGAGTTTGCTTCTCTACTTAGCTCTTTACATTCCGCATTTATATTAAGCATTTAAGTTTCAATCTTGTAGTCATACTTATTTAGTGTAGATTGAAACTTAGTCTTTTGCGGTAGAGATAGCAACACTTAGACAAAACCTAGTTTGCACATTCTAGTTTTGATTACTTGCATAGGTTTTGCTCTAGGGATTTAATTGTGGCCTAGTTTAGTAAAAGTTTTAGAAGTCCTAATTCACCCCCCCTCTTAGGCGTTACCCGTTTCCTACACCCTGCAACCAAGTCGTTGTTGAGAATATTGTTGTAGAGACATGTTCGGATGAGGTTGCAAAGGAAAATGAACAATTAAAGCAAGAAGTTGCTCGCCTTGGCAAGGCTTTGTATGACAAGAAAGGCAAAGCCAAACAAATCCGACCTCCACAGGATAACACCACTGCGGGAGTGAACAAGCCTGTAGAGGGAGAAACTGTGATTTGTAGGCTATGCCACATGGAAGGCCACAAGTCTTTCCAATGCAAGGCGATGACCGGGGATAAACAAAGGCAAAAGCTCAAGCAAAAGCCATCAAGCAAAATCTCCAACACCTACATCAAAAAGGTGAACAAAAAGGATGCTACACCATATTTGATCAAGAAGAAAAAGAACGGAAAGGTGATAGCAATCAAGGCCAACAAGCAAGCCAACAAAGGAAAGGAGGCCAAACACATCTGGGTGCCAAAGGAGATAATCTCAACCATGAAAAGCACTAAGAAGGTTTGGATCCCGAAAGGGAAGTGAGTGGACCGAAGGTCTTCGGAAAATTTGGAGACTTGGCTAAATTGGGATGTATATCATGGGATACATCATATTGGATCAAGTTTATTGCCAAGTGGGTTAGTGAAAATTTTGGACCCAAATTTCCCACCCATGACTAAGGTAACTAGTTTTATTGTATTTCTCGTTTTTAGATATGCGTATGTATTTATCTTTTATCTAGTTTACCTTTCTTGCCTAGTATTACATTTGTTATGTACTTTTGTTCAAAATCATGCATACTAGGTAAATCATATGGTAGGATTGCTAGTTTTTAAATTCATATACTTAAGCAAACCTACATGGCTTAAAATGTTTAGTTAAAGCACGGCACATAGCTTTTATATCACTCCAGAGTAAATGATGCATCAAATTGAAAATTTTGATTTCTACAAAGTGTATCATTTAACTTATATGTGCCAAAGTTTGGATTATGGATAATTTGTCCCTCTTGATATCAAATCAAAGTGCATGTCTCCTACAAGTATTCAAAACTTGTATGCGCACCTTTAGGGGGAGGTTACTCTATAATCTAACACTTTGAGACTAACACCTCTTCAAGTCTATTTCATGTGATAGTCTCATTGTAAGGAAAATGAAGTCCCCGGAGAAAGACAACAATCTTCCACTGCAAAATCTCCAAGAACTCTCATGTCTCTCAAGCTCACCATTGACTTTCAATTGGTATCTTTTGAGACTACATTCAGTATCATTTACATGTCTTCTCCAATATTTGATTAGACTATATTTCATATCATATGTTTCCTTGTTGCTAAAAATGCATAAGTAGTTAACTCATATTCTGTTACCTATGCATAAGGGAAGTTAGTCTTTTCAAATCATGTCTTGCACCTCTAATTTTTCACATGCTTTTTCCTAAGTAGAGGATCTCTGTCAAGGGGAGTATTTCTTCATCTCTAAAGGGGGAGAAAAACTCTTTCTAAAGGAGACAACTCATTTAGGGGGAGTAATTTTTTTGAGGACTCCTTCAAGTGGTATCATTCACATAGTTTAATATCCTTCTAGTGATATCATTTGATACAATTCCTGATGAGGGCAAGCTTTTATTTACTTCCTACATGCTTTTAATGTCTTCCTTTTTGGTGGTTGATGCCAAAGGGGGAGAAGTTTAGGGACCAAAGCAATGAAAACTATATCAAACACCAAACACCACCAATTTAAAATTTTATATCTACAAATGGCTTTTCAAGTGGTTTTGGTTATTTGGTCCAAAAATAGGAAGTAAGTGAATTATGGAGTTAGGGGGAGGCTTAAGTCCATAATATCACATTGTGGGGACAATCATGCATCTTAGCAAGTAGATTGCATATTTTCACACAAATACTTGTATTATTTGCTTGCTTTGGTTGTGTTGTCATCAATCACCAAAAAGGGGGAGATTGTAAGGAAAATGGACCCCGGGCCTTTTGGCTAATTGAGTTTTGGTGTTTGATGAACAACACAATCCGTGAACTAATAAGTTTTCTAGTGTTTGTGTTTGTAGTTCACAGGATGCGAAGAGAATTGGACCAAGGCAATGAGGATGCAACACCTCAAAAGAAGACATAAAAAGATGCATAAGAGTCCAATACTCAAGAACAAAGAAGCCCGAAGAAATCAGCGAAGAAATCCAAGACGAGGGCTGTCAGCCAGCGCCAGGTGGCGCACCGGACATCGGTGTCCGGTGTGCACCGGACTGTCCGGTGAGGCACCGGACAGTATGCGCAGAGAGGCCGCAGACAGGCGCTCTCTGGCTGTAGCACCGGACTGTCCGGTGTGCACCGGACTGTCCGGTGTGCCAACGGGCAGACGGCAACGGTCGGATCCAACAGTCGACTGCTATAGGCGCCAACGGTCGGCTGACGTGGCGTGCACCGGACATCTACTGTGCAGTGTCCGGTGGTGCACCGGACTGTCCGGTGCACCCGACGACAGAAAGCTGCTGCTTTCTGTCCAACGGCTAGTTTGGGGTGTGGAGGCTATAAATACCACCCCAACCGGCCATTCTCAAGTGTGGGAGCCCAAGCAACATACCAAGACACATAGTGCATATTTCCAAGAGCTCAAACACCCAAGTGCTTAATAGAATCACTCGGTGATTAGCGTAGGTGCTTTGCGAAGTGCTTAGGTTAGTTAGACCGCTTTAGCGCTTGCTCTAGGTGAACCCTAGTTAGTTGAGTGAGTTTTGTAAAACCACACAACCCCTCGGCTCTTGCGTGAGTCGTTGTAATTGTACCGAGTGGGGCGAGAGTCTTGCGAGACCGTGACAACCGTGTTTGTGTCACGGCCGCCACCGTGTACCGGAGGGAACGAGGCCCGCGGCGTTTTGGCCGGAAGCTCGATAGTGGAGACGGCGGGGAGCGTCCGAGAGGAGCCGGAAGCGGAGCACCACTTGCGCGTGGAGAAGGCCCGTGGCTCTCTACGGAGTTACTCGACCGTGGTGCTTGGCCCTCGCGTGGGCTTCCCTTTGCGTAGGGGCACCAACGAGGATTAGTCGGGACCTTGCGTGGTTCCGGATACCTCGGTAAAAATACCGGCGTCATCCACGAGAGTTTGCTTCTCTACTTAGCTCTTTACATTCCGCATTTATATTAAGCATTTAAGTTTCAATCTTATTGTCATACTTATTTAGTGTAGATTGAAACTTAGCCTTTGCGGTAGAGACAGCAACACTTAGACAAAACCTAGTTTGCACATTCTAGTTTTGATTATTTGCATAGGTTTTGCTCTAGGGATTTAATTGTGGCCTAGTTTAGTAAAAGTTTTAGAAGTCCTAATTCACCCCCCCTCTTAGGCGTCACCCGTTTCCTACAACGCGGCACCTACCCGGACCGAGGATAGATCAACACGCAGGAGCCCGAGGGTCTCGGCGTAGATGATGTTGAGGCTGCTGCCTCCGTCCATGAGGACCTTGGTGAGCCTGACGTCGCCGATGACGGGGTCGACAACGAGCGGGTATTTCCCTGGGCTCGGCACGTGGTCGGGGTGGTCGGCTTGGTCGAAGGTGATGGGCTTGTCGGACCAGTCTAGGTAGACTGGCGCCGCCACCTTCACCGAACAGACCTCCCGACGCTCTTGCTTGCGGTGCCGAGCCGAGGCGTTTGCCGCTTGCCCACCGTAGATCATGAAGCAGTCGCGGACCTCGGGGAACTCTCCTGCCTGGTGATCCTCCTTCTTGTCGTCGTCGTGAGCCTTGCCACCCTCCGCGGGTGGCCTGGCCCTGTGGAAGTGGCGCCGTAGCATGGCGCACTCCTCAAGGGTGTGCTTGACGGGCCCCTGGTGATAGGAGCACGGCTCCTTGAGCATCTTGTCGAAGAGGTTGGCACCTCCGGGGGTTTCCGAGGGTTCTTGTACTCGGCGGCGGCGACAAGGTTCGCGTCAGCAGCGTCGCGTTTCGCTTGCGACTTCTTCTTGCCTTTCTTCTTGTCGCCGCGCTGAGTTGACGCCTCGGGGGCGTCTTCCGGTCGGCGGCCCTGGGGCTGCTTGTCCTTCCGGAAGATAGCCTCAACCGCCTCTTGGCCAAAGGCGAACTTGGTGGCGATGTCCATCAGCTCGCTCGCCCTGGTGGGGGTTTTGCGACCTAGCTTGCTGACCAGGTTGCGGCAAGTGGTGCCGGCGAGGAACGCGCCGATGACATCTGAATCGGTGATGTTGGGCAGCTCGGTGCGCTGCTTCGAGAATCGCCGGATGTAGTCCCGGAGAGACTCTCTCGGCTGCTGCCGGCAGCTTCGGAGGTCCCAGGAGTTTCCTAGGCGCACGTACGTGCCCTAGAAATTGCCGGTGAAGGCCTGGACTAGGTCGCCCCAGTTGGAGATCTGCCCCGGAGGCAGGTGCTCTAACCAGGCGCGAGCGGTGTCGGAGAGGAACAGGGGGAGGTTGCGGATGATGAGGTTGTCATCGTCCGTTCCACCCAGTTGGCAGGCTAGCCGGTAGTCCGCGAGCCACAGTTCCGGTCTCATCTCCCCCGAGTACTTTGTGATAGTAGTCGGGGTTCGGAACCGGGTCGGGAACGGCGCCCGTCGTATGGCGCGGCTGAAAGCCTGCGGACCGGGCGGTTCGGCGAGGGACTCCGATCCTCCCCGCTGTCGTAGCGTCCCCCATGCCTGGGGTGGTAGCCTCAGCGCACCCTCTCGTCGAGGTGGGCCCGACGGTCACGGTGATGGTGCTCGTTGCCGAGGCGACCCGGGGCCGCAGGCGCTGTGTTGCGCGTGCGCCCGGTGTGGACCGAAGCTTCCCGCATGAATTGGGAAGTCGCGGCGCGATGTTCCGAGGGGTACCCCTGCCTTCGGGAGGCGGAGCTTTCGGCCTGTCGGACCGCAGCGCCCTCCAGGAGATTCTTGAGCTCTCCCTGGATTCGCCGCCCCTCGGTGGTTGATGGCTCTGGCATCGCGCGGAGAAGCATTGCTGCTGCAGCCAGGTTCTGGCCGACCCCACTGGAAGCGGGTGGCGGCCTCACCCTGACATCGTCGGCGATGCGGTGCTGGATACCCTGGGGTAGATGGCGCACTTCTCTGGCCGGAGGTTGGCCCGCCCATTCCTGCCAGATGTCCCGGCGGATCGGCTCAAGCGTTCCTGCTCCCTCGTCGATCCTGGCCGGCACCCCGCGGATTTGCTCGAGCTGTGGGTCATGACCCCCCGCCTGAACGGGGACCACAGCTAGCTCCTGTAGGATGTCAACGCGAGGCACGGGCCTAGGGAGATCACCGTTCTCTAGCATACCAAGGTGGTTGCCTTCGTTGGGACCCTCTAAATCGACGTGGAAACATTCATGACTTGGGCCGCAGTCCTCGTCGCCGAGGCTGCGGCTACCGTCGGAACAGTCGGAAAGGCAGTAGTCACATGCGGTCATGAAGTCCCGCATGGCACTAGGGTTACCAAGTCCGGAGAAATCCCAACAGAAGTCGGGCACTTCATCTTCCTCGGACCCTGAGGGCCCGTAGGTCGAGACGTCCGTCAGCCGGTCCCAGGGTGACCGCATACGATGCCTAGAGGGTTCGGACTCGCGTCTACGAGAGCGTCCGCCAAAGCGAAGCCGCTTGGCGGGTCGAGGCTGAATCCAAGGGGCTTGAGATGGGAATCGGTCGGTACCTCTTGGTCGACGGGCGGTGAGGAAGTCACGTCAGGGACTGACTGCACCGTCGTCTCAGGTACGAGGGTGACGCCCAGCAAGCCTTTCGCGAGCGTGCTGGCATCGTCCGTTTGCTTGGAATTGGCGTGTTGCGGGGAGACGGCGCTCGTCTTCGTCTCAAACGCGAGGTCGATGCCCGACGTGCCCCCCGTTGGGGCGCCGATGTCGTCGACTCGCTCGACAGCCGATGAGGTGCCGCCTCCTGCTTGGCCTTGGTTGCCCCGCCTCCTCCTCCGTCGGCGGGGGAGAGGGCGGGGTGAGCTCGAATGTTGTTCTTCCACCATGCGGGGAAGACGTCGTCGATTCCACCACCGGCGGGCGGGCTGTCGGCCGCCATTGTCGCTGTCGCACGGAGGGGGAAGGAGTATCATGTCGTAGCTGCCATCGAGGGACATGAACTCAAGACTCCCGAAACGGAGCACCGTCCCGGGCTGGAAAGGTTGCTGGAGACTGCCCATCTGGATCTTGACGGGAAGCTGTTCGTCAACACGCAGCAGGCCCCTACCTGGCGCGCCAACTGTCGGCGTTTCGAGACCAGGGGGTCCCTGTGCCGACGAGTGAAATGTCGCCGCGTGCCCCAGCCCATATGGGTCGGCGCGAGACGGAGCGCGAAGGGGGGAAGACGGCGGCCGGAGCGAGAGAGAGAAAGGTGGAAATCCCGCGGCCTTCGTGTTTGTCCCGCGCCCGGGTCGGGTGCGCTTGCAGTAGGGGGTTACAAGCGTCCACGCGGGAGAGGGAGCGAGCGGCCTCGCGCGAGCGCCTGTCCCATCCTCTTCCCCGCGCGGCCAACCTTCTGTAAGAGGGCCCTGGTCCTTCCTTTTATAGGCGTAAGGAGAGGATCCAGGTGTACAATGGGGGGTGTAGCAGAGTGCTAACGTGTCTAGCGGAGGTGAGCTAGCACCCTAAGTACATGCCATCGTGGCAGCCGGAGAGGTTTTGGCACCCAGTTCGTGTGGTGTCGTGGCCGTCGGAGGAGCGCTGGAGCCTGGCGGAAGGACAGCTGTCGGGGCCGTTGAGTCCTTGCTGACGTCCTCTTGCTTCCGTAAGGGGGCTGAGAGCCGTCGTCGTCAGAGAGCGTGTGGGGCGCCATCATTACTTGTCTGGCGGAGCGAGCCAGATGGGACGCCGGTCTTGTTCCCCGTAGCCTGAGTCAGCTTGGGGTAGGGTAATGATGGCGCCTCCTGTTGACGTGGTCGGTCCGCGCCCTAGGTTGGGCGATGTGGAGGCTCCTCCGAGGTCGAGGTCGAGTCTGTCTTCCATGGCCGAGGTCGAGTCTGAGCCCCTGGGTCGGGCGAGGCGGAGACCGTCGGCTGAGGCCAGGGCTGAGTCCGAGCCCTGGGGTCGGGCGAAGTGGAGTTCGTCGTCTTCCGGGACTGAGCCCGAGTCCGAGCCCTGGGTCGGGCGGAGCAGAGTTCGCCGTCTTCCGGGACTGAGCCCGAGTCCGAGCCCTGGGTCGGGCGGAGCGGAGTTCGCCGTCTTCCGGGACTGAGCCCGAGTCCGAGCCCTGGGTCGGGCGGAGCGGAGTTCGCCGTCTTCCGGGACTGAGCCCGAGCCCGAGCCCTGGGTGGGGCGAAGCGGAGTTTCCTATGGTGCCTGAGGCCGGGCCTGACTGCCTGTCAGCCTCACTCTATCAAGTGGCACAACAGTCAGAGCGGCGCAGGCGGCGCTGTCCTTCTGTCAGGCCGGTCAGTGGAGCGGCGAAGTGACTGCGGTCACTTTGGCTCCATCGACTGAAGGGCGCGCGTCAGGATAAAGGTGTTAGGCCACCTTTGCATTAAATGCTCCTGCGATTTGGTCGGTTGGCGCGGCGATTTGGTCAGGGTTGCTTCTTGGCGAAGACAGGGCCTCGGGCGAGTCGGAAGTATGTTCGTCGCTGGAGGGGGGCCTCGGGCGAGACAGAGATCCTCCGGGGTCGGCTGGCCTTGCCCGAGGCTAGGCTCGGGCGAGGCGTGATCGAGTCCCTCGAATGGATCGATCCCTGACTTAGTCGCACCCATCAGGCCTTTGCAGCTTTGTGCTGATGGGGGTTACCAGCTGAGAATTAGGAGTCTTGAGGGTACCCGTAATTATGGTCCCCGACACTTCTAGGTAGTAGCTTCTGCTTCAGCTATGTTTTCGAATATCAGCCTTGGTGCCCCAAACCTGAGGTCGGCAGGTAGCACTGCATCTGAACCATTCACAGTGGGCATAAAACCCGAGCCCGAAGCTCGAAACCCAAAAAACCCGAGCCCGAACCCATATAGCCCAATACCCTATACCCGAAATGTTTATGCGAGCAGTAAATCTTAAAACTCGATATTATTTCGGGCTTAATCGGGTAGCAACACTCGGTACCCGAAATACCCAAATACCCGAACTGTACAAACATTACCACATAGACGACATACATACGGCCCATCCCAACTAGAATTAGAAAGTAGCAAACCCTAGTCTCCACTCTCCAATCTATCCACGCAAGCCGCCAGGAAGGAGTCGCTGGCTGGCTCACATCACAGCTCACTGTCGCGGTGTCGCCCGTGGCCGTCTAGAGCATCCGGCTTCCGAGTTCCGGCCTTCAGCGATTCAGCAAAGCAGGCGTGCAACTGTGCTACTGTGGTGCGTACACTAGCTCTTGCTCTTCCCTGATTCCGTCCAATACTCCAATGTGCCAGCACGCTGTGGTGCCGTACTGCCGTAGCCCGTAGCACCTGGCCAGATCCGTCCAATACTCCAGCACTGCCATCCAACTATCCAATACTCTAGCACCTGGTCGTGGTGCCGTACTGCCAGCACGCCGTGCTCTTCTGCGATTCCGTCCAATACTCCACTTTCCAGAGTTTGTTATTTCCTCAAATAATCAAGGTAAGTTGCACGGTGAAATATTTCCTACTTTGCTCATTCTACTTTGCCTAGTTTGCTCATTTCCTAGTCTGACTGCATGATGTTTGGACTGCATGTTGTTTGCTGTGAATAAATAAAAGAATAATGCAAGATGTCTAACAAGTTTGCTCTGAATAAATATTGTATCCTGTTTGGACTGCATGTTGTTCACTTTTATTATTCTATTTCTTGTAGATGACAGAAATTGATGAGCACACAGAGATGGAGGTTGAATCAGTTGAACTTAGTATTCAAGCATCACACAATCATAATGCAGTAATTGTTGCACCAACATCAAAACCACAAGAGGTACCATTTTTAGCTCAAACAGAGGATCAGGGAGGGGGACGAAAGGAAATGGAACCAAGGTCAGAGATATGGCAACACTTCATTAAGATAAAAGATGATAAAGGTATTGTTAAGACTGCTAGGTGCAAATATTGCCACCGAAACATGAAGGCAGAAGCTGGCCAACATGGCACATCTTCTTTGAAGAGACATTTTGTCGTTTGTAAGCGCAATCCAAATAAGTTCAATAAAGATCCATCACAGTGTATTCTACAAGCAACACATTGTGAAGGTATCAGCACTTTCAAGTTTGATCAAGAAGCATTAAGATTGGCTTTCGCAGAAATGGTCATAGAAGATGAGCAACCCTTTTGCTTTGGGGAAAAACCAGGATTGAGGAAGTTTCTATCCAAAGCTTGTCCATGATTTCAACCTCCATCTAGAAGAACCTGTACTAGAGATGTAGTGCGTTGTTTCTTCCAAGAGAAAGCTAAGCTAAAGAAATTCTTCAAAGATTCTTGTCAAAGGGTGTGCTTAACAACAGATGGTTGGACTTCACAGCAACAGGATAGCTATATGACAGTGACAGCTAGTTTTATTGATGAAAATTGGAGGCTGCATAAGAAATTAATTGGATTTTTCATGGTAAAGGGGCATAAAGGTGATGATATTGGAAGAAATGTGCTGAGATGCATGACTGACTGGGGTTTACAGAGAGTTATGACAGTAACAGTGGACAATGCAAGCGCTAATGACAATTGTATTGGGTATTTGAAGAGGCACTTGACCAAAACCAATGTAGCTGGTGACAAGTACTTGCATATGAGGTGTGCAGCACACATTGTTAATCTCATCGTGCATGATGGACTAAAAGAAGTAGACCTCTCTGTGAAGCGTATTAGAGCTGTTGTGAGATATATTAGAAATGGTGGTTCAAGGATTATCAAATTTAAAGAGCTTATAGAGGAAGAGAAGTTGAACAACAAGCAATTTTTGAAGATTGATGTACCAACAAGATGGAACTCCACATTTCTCATGCTAAAAGCTGCTCTTGTTTACGAGAAGGTGTTCACAAGGCTAGCTGATGAAGATATGAGTTATGTGAATGACCTATCTGAAGAAAAGGATGGTTATGGTCACCTAGAGGAACATGACTGGCAAAATGCAAAGAACATGGCTGATTTTCTAGAACACTTCCATGACCTTACTGTTCGTGTTTCAGCCACAAACCATATAACTTCTCATACTTTGTTTCATGAGATTGGAGAAGTTCATTTGTTGGTTCAATCATGGCTAAATAGTGAGGATGTTTTCCAAGCATCAATGGTCAAAAGAATGAAGGAGAAAATTTATAAATACTGGGGACTTTGGCACACTAGCAAAAACATCGATGGGAATGCCAATGATAAGGAGAAAGGGAGAGGAAAGGGAAAGGGGAAGGAAACATGAATTTACTCATCTTTGTTGTTGGTTGTCTTGATCCAAGATACAAGTTATCTATGTACACAAAGATAACTGTTGAAGAGATATTTGGTGAGGAAAGGGGGCAAGTAGTTTGGGAAGCTATTAATAATTGTGTTCATGACCTTTTTGAAGAATACATGAAATTATATTCTTCAAGTGAAGAGACAACTGATGTAAGTGATTCAATTGCATCAAAGGGAGGTAGAGGAAGGAAACTGAAAGAAGTAATTGCTAAAAGGATGAAGCTAGGAACTGGTTCTAATAGCAATAACAAGTCTGAACTTGATAAATATCTTGCTGAAGAAACTGAAGACACAGAAATGAAGCCTGACCTTCTAGTGTGGTGGAAGGCATCTGAGCAAAGGTTTCCGATTCTATCTCGCTTAGCTCGTGATGTGCATGCTATACCAATCTCAAGTGTAGCTTCAGAGTCAGCTTTTAGCACAGGTGGACGCATTTTAGATGACTTTTGCAGCTCTCTTACTCCATTCATGCTAGAAGCTCTAGTTTGTACACAGGATTGGCTAAGATGGACAATACCAGTTGACATTACAGAGAATATTGAAGAACTAACCAAGTTGGAAGAAGGTATAAATTTATTTCCCTCACTGCTAAAATTCTTTAATTGGTCACTGCATATTTCCATTACTAATATTGCATTGGCTTATCTCATTGTAGAATTGTTTGAAGAATTCGGGAAAGTGAAACAAGCTGCAAGTTCAAAGACAAATGTGACAATCAGAATCGAAAGCAACTCTATTGATCTTGGAACATCTACAATTTAATAAAAAATGTAGATTGTGACTTCGTTTGTGTCTGGCTCACTTGTTATGTTTGTGTCTGACTCAAGTGGTTTAAGACTTTAAATATGGTACTATTTTATAGTGTGTTGTACGCTTCTGCTAGTGTGTTGTGCCTGTGCACTTGTTTTACATTGTGACATTGTCTGGTTCAAGTCTATGGCAGTGACCAGTGAGCAGCAAGTCTACTGGTACTTTTGTCAAAATATATGTGAAAATAGTAACGCTATAATGTTGTTTGATTCCTGGTATTTTTTTAAAAAAAATACATGTGCAAATATTTGATGTCACATTGATCTGCAACAAAATCGGGTAGAACGGGCTACCCGAACCCGAACCCGAATTTTTTTGGGCACCCGAATTTTCGGGTTTTGCTTAAATTGGTTACATATTCGGGTATTGTTTCTGAAAACCCGAGTTGTCAAAAGCCCAAACTACCCGACCCGAAAATTCGGGCTAACCCGAATGCCCAGCGTGACGAACCATAGACCATGAAGAAGGGAGTGTTTCCATGCAGGGCTCGACTGGGTTGAGTTCTTAGGCTCCAAACCACGTAAGGTAATTCTTTGATCCACTTCCCTGCGAACTTTTCATTCTTGTCGAAGACTTTCTTCCTGAGTGCTTCCGGTATCATTCCATTAGCCCTTTCCACCTGACCGTTGGCTCTTGGATGTGCTACTGACGCATATTTGATCTGGATGCTCCGTTGTTCGCAGAAATCAAAGAATTCAGAGCTAGTGAAATTGGATCCGAGGTCGGTTATGATGTTGTTCGGTATCCCAAACCTGAATATTATATCTTGTATGAATTCTACTGCCTTGGCTGAAGTTAGAAAAGCAATGGGTTTGTATTCTATCCATTTGGTGAATTTGTCAATGGCAACCAACACGTGAGTGTAGCCTCCCTGAGCTTTCTTGAACAGTCCAACCATGTCCAGTCCCCAGCATGCAAATGGCCATGTTACGGGTATGGTCTGCAGTTGTTGTGCTGGCAAATGTTGTTGCTTCGATAAAAATTGGCAAGCTTCACATCTCTGGACTAACTCGACTGCATCACTCTTTGCCGTCGGCCAGTAGAAACCAGACCTAAAGACATTCCCAACCAGAGTTCTGAATGCTACGTGTATCCCACATTGTCCGGCGTGAACCTCATCTAGCAGTTGCTTCCTAGTAGCCGAAGGAATGCACTTCATGAGGACTCCTGTTGCACCCCTTCTGTACAGTGTGTCCCCTATGAGGGTGTAGTGGGCTAACTGCCTTGTGATGTGTTTCGCTGCGGCTTTATCATCCAGTTCCTCTTCGTTCTTTATATACGTGATGATAGACTCCCTCCAGTCATTAGAGTCTGACTCTGGCTGGCTCAAAACATTGCACTCTTCTGCTTGATCTGAGGAAATGCTCGGGCGTGGCACCTCCTGGACGAAAACTCCAGGCTGGAACTGAGTTCGACTGGATCCTAGTTTCGACAACGCGTCTGCTGCTGCATTGCGATCTCTTTCCACATGATGAAATTTCAGCCCTTCAAATTTGTCTTCTAGTTTTCGGACGGCTGTACAGTACTTGCCCGTAGAATCATTCGAGCAATCCCATTCTATATTTATCTGACTTATGACCACTAGTGAATCTCCGTATACCATCAACCTCTTGATGTCCAGTGATATGGCAATGTTCAATCCGTGGATCACAGCTTCATACTCTGCTGCATTATTGGATGCTGAGAATAACAACTGAAGAGCATATTTGAGTTGTTCACCTCCAGGGGCAATGAAAAGGATCCCTGCGCCTGCTCCCTGTAGTTTCAGTGAGCCATCGAAATACATCCGCCATACTTCTGCATAGGGATGGCAGCGGGTCGGGTTGTGTTCGGGTCTAATAATACCCGACCCGATATCATACCCGACCCTTATACAAATATCCATACCCACCAAGTCAATCGAGTAAAAAAATGGACCCGTACCCGTACCCACCGGGTATCCATCGGGTATCGGGTATCCGATGGATATGGTACTGTAAAATATAAATCTGCATGCAAATTGATGAGCAGTCGCAGTCGCAGCTTGGGGCCGATCGCCGGTCGCAGCTTGGACAGTCGCAGCTTGGACACCGCTCGAGGCTCGTCGCAGGCTGCAGGCGTAGCTCGCGCGGGGCTCGTCGCAGGTCACAGCCGCGCAGGCCGCAGGCGTAGCGTAGCTCGCGCGGGGCTCGTCGCAGGTCGCAGCCGCGCAGGCCGCACCGCCGCAGGCGTAGCTCGCGCGGGGATGTGGCTTGGCCGCCGCCTGGGAGTGGCTGCTAGGCGGGGATGTGGCCTGGCCGCCGCGGCGCCGCCGGCAGGGGCGGATCTCCACCCGGGGCTGCCTGGGCTGCAGCCCCGGTCGGCGATCGCGGCCCAATAGAGGCCCATCATCGCGTGACATAGCGGCAGCCTCAGCTCCAGTCGTTGCTCCTTGCCGCCGCCTCCCTCCACCCGCCTCGCCACCTCCTGCGTCTAGCGTTCTGTTCCTGCCTCCTCTCCAGACTAGCGCGCTCGCCCGCGGCCCGCTAGCGCCAGGCGCCTAGGCGCGCTCGCTGCCAGTCCGCTGTCGCAGCGCCAGTGCGCTCGCCCGCCACCGCCAGGCGCGGTCTCGCACTCGGCACTCGCGTGGAGGCGCCAGCCGTGGAGCGCTGTTGCGCAGGAGCCCGAGCCGCCGCCGCAGGCAACCAAAGGTATTGTCAGTTTTTTTAGCCTGGCTGCAACGAAAGGTTTTGCATATACGTAATACGTCTGCTGATGGAGGGGTATATGATGTGAATTGCAAAAATTTGCGCTGTATACATACCATATTACCGGATGGATGCATCTATAGCAAGGGGATGGATCATGGATGCATCAATTATATTTTTTTGTTTGATTTAAATTTTTTTATAGTCTTAAGTTAGTAGCCCCTCTCTTAGATCAATCCTGGATCCGGCACTGGCCGCCGGGGACTGGTTGCTAGGCGGGGGCGCGGGGATATGGCGTGGGGCGCTGGGGTCCTACCGTGTGCCGTCCTGGCCTCCTGGGATGGGAGTGGCGGCTGGGAATTTGGGATGGGCGGACGGGACGAGAGCTCGGGAAGGGTCGAAGGGAAGGCTGGAAGGGAGTCAGGGAATTTAGGGTTAGCTTAGCCGGTTGCTGATTTAGCCTTTGGGCAGTTGGGCTTCTTTTCTTTGCTTCATGGGCCACAACCACAAATCACAATTCGGGTATCCAGTGGATATCCATGGGTAAAACATACTATCCGTACCCTACCCGACGTATTTCGGGTACCCGACCTGATAGTATCCACGGATAAGATTTCAAACCCGTATCCATGTCCATCGGGTACGAAACCCGCGGGTATCCATACCCACGGGTCCAATTGCCATCCCTACTCTGCAACCTTCGGGTTATCTGGTACTTGTTGCTCGGTCCACTCTGATATGAAGTCAACTAGCACTTGAGTCTTTATTGCAGTGCGAGGCCGAAACTCAATGTCGTGAGCTCCCAACTCGCAGGCCCACTTGGCTATTCTTCCAATGGCTTCTTTGTTGTGGAGAATATCCTCTATTGGAAACCCGGTGACTACTATGACTTTGTGGTCGTCAAAGTAGTGACAGAGCTTGCGTGCAGTTAGAAGTACAACGGACAATAGTTTTTGAACTTGGGGATACTTCTTTTTAGAGGGTTCCAGAACTTCACTGATGAAATAGACGGGATGTTGTACTGGATATGCATGTCCTTCCTCTGCCCGCTCGACTATTGACGCGGCGCTCACCACGTGAGTCGTGCAGGAGATATACAACAACAGATCTTCTGCCGGCTGGTTTAGCATGGCTCGGCGTGGCGGCTTTAGCACTGGCGGTGTGGTCAAGAACTTCTTCAGTGCATCAAGGGCTTCCTGAGCTTTTGAGGTCCACTGGAACTTGTCTACTTTCTTGAGCAATTTATAGAATGGTAGGCCTTTTTCTCCTAACCTTGATATGAACCTGCTTAAAGCTGTCATGCACCCAGTAAGCCTTTGCACTTTCTTTTGTGATCGTGGTGCTTCCATCCTCATGATAGCCTCGATTTTTTTCTGGGTTAGCTTCAATTCCTCGGTGGCTGACAATGAATCCGAGCAACTTCCCAGCTGGCACTCCAAATACACATTTTTCCGGATTGAGCTTCCACCGGTACCACCTCAGGCTGTTGAAGACCAGCTGCAGATCCTCGATGAAGTTTTCTGAGTTTTTTGTTTTAATCACCACATCATCGACATAAGCTTCTACCCGCTTGCTCCAGTGATTGGCTAAGCATGTTTGAATAGCTCTCTAGTAAGTCGCTCCAGCGTTCTTGAGGCCAAACGACATGGAGGTATAGCAGAAAGCTCCAAATGGGGTAATGAATGCAGATTTTTCCACGTCTTCTTTCGCCAGGCTGATTTGATGGTATCCAGAGTAGCAGTGTAGGAATGACAATATAGAGCATCCGGCGATTGAATCTACCACCTGATCTATTCTAGGAAGTCTGAAGGGATCCTTCGGGTAGAGTTTGTTGAGATCTGTACAGTCGACGCACATGCGCCAATCCACTTCATTCTTTTTGAGTACAAGAACAGGATTTGCTAACCACTCAGGATGCAGTACTTCTCTAATGAATCCTGCTGTGACTAATTGAGCTAGCTCGACACGAATAATTTTTCTCTTGTCGGGCGTGAAACAACGCAACTTTTGTCGGATCGGCCTCGCCTGGGGATAGACCTTCAGTTTGTGCTTGGTCAGTTCTCTCGGGACTCCCGGCAAATCCACAGGCTGCCATGCGAATACATCTCGGTTATCTTGCAGAAACTGGACGAATGCACCTTCCTATTTGTCATCCAGGCTAGAGCTAATGATGGCAGTCTTGCGTTCGTCAGCGAACCCGAGGTTGATTCTCTTCGTTTCCTTAGTCGGCCGCATAGAGGTCTCGGCTTGAGCTTCATTCGCGGGTATCGTGAGGTCTCCCTCAGGCTTTGAGTTTGCCTGCGCGGAGGAAATCGTTGGTGGTTTGGTGGTGAGGGCCGCCTGAATGGCCACTCGGAAGCATTCTGCGGTGCCTTGGAAGTCAGCACGCACGGTGATGATTCCTTGTGGTCCCGGCATCTTCAATATCATGTATGAATAGTGCGGAATGGCCATGAATTTTGCCAATCCCGGCGTGCCGATGATGGCGTTGTATCTGCAGTCGAAGCTTGCTACCTCGAACCTTAGGAACTCAGTTCTATAGTTTTCCGGAGTTCCAAAGGTAACCGACATGTAGATGTGTCCGAGTGGGTATTCTCCTTCAGTCGGCACGATGCCGAAGAAAGGAGTGTCTGACTCGTGGAGCTCTTTGAGTGCGACTCCCAAGCCTAACAGTGATTGGGGGAAGGTGACGTTGATGCTGCTTCCCTCGTCCACTAACACCTTTTTTCCCCTGTTCTCTCGAACCACCGGATCAACGAGAAGCGAGTACTTGCCTGGATGATCGAAGTTGAGCCATTGATCCACCCGAGTGAAGTTGATCGGGTGTTCGGACTATCGATATGGTGCGGGAGCACTGGTGTCCGCCACTAGTATCTCACGATCGTTGAGCTTCTGCTGCCTCTTGTTCTCTTGCGACCCGTGTCCGCCAAAGATGACGTTGACTTCTCCGTCGTCACGCGGGAATGCTTCGCCTCCTCCCCCTTCCTGCTGCTGAGGTTGTCGAGGTTCTCCAGGTCCTCCTCGTGGTGGGGGAGGTAGCAGAGGCTAGAAGGGTCGGCCATTCCCAACGGAGTGCTTGAAATCTCTGCAGTTCCGAAGAGTATGACGCATATCCTTGTGGTACGAGCACTGGGCGTCGAGGATGTCGTCCAATGTTTGTTCGCCTCCGCGGGGTGCCCCTTGGGCACGAGAGACGGGTGGTCCAGCGGCATGGACTTCTTCGCGGGGCCTCTTCTCCCAGCGCTTGTCAATTTGCTGGTTCGTGTCGCGCCGTGGTGCGGACGGAGCCGGCTTCATTCCTCCGATGAGGTCCTGGGCACGTTCATCGACGGTGATGTAGAGGTTCGCCTCCTAGAACAGCTGTTCGGAAGTGGTCGGCGCTTTTTATAGTATGGCTAGGACGAAGGCCGAGTCATTAGATCCTCGGTAGAAGTCCTCGATCACTGCTGCTTCTGCAACTTCAGGAATACGATTTCTCATGGTCTGAAATCTTTTGAGGTACGATCGAAGAGTCTCATCCCCTCGACGCCTGATGGATTTGAGGTCCCATGGCTGTGCCGGCTTGTCGGAGAGAGATTGGAAGTTGGCGATAAAACGCCGACTGAAGTCACTCCAATCGTCGATGCAGTGTCAGGGTAGGTGCCGTAGCCATTGCAGCGCATCTTGCCCGAGGACGATGGGCAAGTACATAGTCATCACATCTTCAGTTGCCCTAGCGGCCCGGGCAGCGGTGGTTTAGACAGCCAGCCAGCCTCCCGGGTCCTGCTTAGGCTCGTACTTGTCGACGTTGGAGACTTTGAAGTTAGGGGGCCACTGAATGGCCCTAAGACGCGGAGTGAGTGCTGATACTCCACACGTGTCCTCCTGTCAACGATTGTGGTGTCGGTCCCAGGGAGGGGAGTTGTCGATGTGTTGCCTCGACCATCCCTGGGTCATTCTGCCGGTTGAAGCTGTTACCAACTCAACCCTGGTGGCCTGGCTTCGTGCACGGATGTCGTGATCCCGACCATACTCTTCTCGACGTCGAATCTCGTTCTCGTGTCGCCGTTCGCGCGAAGCATTGATGGAGCTTCACGTGTCCTGTCGACTATTGATGGCGTGTCATAGATCGTTCGGAGGATGAGCGAGAGGCAGGAGATGATTAGCTGCCCGAGTGAGTAGCCGCCGATAGCCCTCGGCATCTAGAGTCCGGAAGAGGCCATCGGCTATCCGAGCCAATACTCCACCGACCTCGCTTGGTGTGTTCATGGCTCGGGCGAAGTCGGGGTTCTGGTTTCGTCAGAAGACAGGGTTCTCTCGACGCTGTCTCGCTTCCTGCTCGGCTTGCTCTTGATCTTGCCGACGATCACGTCGGCGGGAGTTCCTCCTTTCCATGAAGACTCGTTCATCTAGAGTTTCTCCCACCTCCGAGATCTCGTCTCGCGATACAGGCTGCGCTGGATCTCGTTCTCCGGCTTCATGATGTCGCCGGGCGTTACGACGTCGGTTCCTTCGTCGGCGAGCTTCCCGCTGAGGAGGTTCTTCCCCAGGCACAGTTGGTTCATCGTCGGAGATGGGGGACGATTCCACTCTCCCCCCGATGAAGATGACGTCGAGATAGAATGGAGTTGTCGTGATGACAAGCTTATTTCTGTTCTCCTTTGAGCGCGGAGGTACCAGAAGGGCAGCTTGACGGGCCTTCATCTTGTTTGTTTCTTTTTTCCTTGTAATCCATGTCCATTTTTTCGTGGATGAGGTGGACAACGAGGTTCTCCGGGTGAATGAACTCTCTGTTCCTGGCTTGTAGGAGTTAGTCTTCACCTGGAGCGCTGGAGGTTGCGCTATTTCCTGCTTCGTTCCGGCTTTCCCGGAGATTTTCAAGGAAGTCTTTTTCTCCGGTGGATCCGCTATACGATGTAGAGTCCCTTCTTTGTCTGCCACAGACGAGATGGTTCCGAAGCAGAACACGGATCCAGGGTGGAGAGCGATCTTGTGCTGAAAAGTAATGGCCATTGAGCTAGCTTGGATCAGTGACACACCCCTACCTGGCGCGCCAGCTGTCGGTGTTTGGGACCCGACCGCGCACCCGGGGTTACCCCTCGAGGTGCTTTTGGGTAGGACGGTGTAACCGACTGTAGCTCAATGGTTCGTGCTGGGCACACGAGAGAGGGTAGACAATTTTCTATAGGTTTGGGCCGCTTAGAGATGCGTAATACCCTACTTCCTGGTGTGGATCTTTATGTGGTGGGTTACAGGGGGATTCTCTAGTATGAAGGACGCTAGAGAATAGTGTAGATGGCTAATGAGTGACCTATTGTTTGATGGGGTACCCCCTAGGCCTTATATACTCGACCGTGGGGCATTACATGCGGGTATGATAACTATGTGCTCCTAAGTAATAGTGAACCGTCTGAACTTATCTCCCTATTATCCTTCCGACTTATCCTCGTTCAGTTCTAACGTCTGAGGGCGCTGCGCGGGGGAATCAGATCAATGCTGCGGATAACATTTGAATTCAGTGAGCTGCGTGGGCTTGAGTTGATTCGATCTTGTGTCGATCCATTCTGCCAGAGATTCCTCCCCTAGCACACGAAGGGGTGGCCTCGCGAAATAAAGGGCCCAGAGTCTTCCGTGAGGCCATCTAGCCTTCTAGTGGACCCGGGGGATATCTGTCCCCCACAGTGTGTGTGTGTGCTGTTGTGTTTCATTCTGATGCTTTTATAGGTTTTATATGATTGTTCTATGTGCTCAACATGTAGATATAAGCTACTTGGTGTGGAGGCTATGTTGTCCACGTACATTAAGCACACATATATGTGCATAAACTATCATACATATCACATATGTTGGTATGACATAGACTTGTTGTACCCTGTGATTGTATGGATACAAATCCTCATCGCTTGCTTCGGTATATGCAGTACATGTCTTTCATGACATGTTTGGAATTCAAATATAGAATGTTTTAGATATTAAGGAGACATTTGTATCCATGGCATCAAAAGCTTAATCCTTAAAATAAATGTAAGCTTTAATTGTGTCATAATCAATCACAAAAATTGGGAGATTATAAGTGTAATCAAGTCCTAATAGGGTTTGGTGATGTTGATCACCAAATTTAAGGAGTAATGATTTTTGTTTGATGTTGACAACATATAAGTTATCATGGGTACATGAAAAATTATTGGCGACACCTAACTCAAAAGAATGGCTTTAAAATCTTAAAGAGGCAGTTCATATTTATTTTATATTTTGGATTCAAGTTAGGACAAGTTATATTGTCAAAGTGGATACTAGATGTGTACTGTGATGATGAAATGCTTACTACTCTCTACTCAAACTCCAAACACTCCTAGCCTATGCAAAAATTTAAATGTTTTTCATTCTATTCTTTTATAGCCTACACGAAATCTCCATGCCTCAGAATGGAGCTTCAATGTTTTAGAGCATCCACGTGTTATGTGTGGATCATCCACACTCTTCATGGTTGACTGTTTTGGGAGGTTTAGGCTATTTATACCACTCCACTCTTCCTAGATAATTATCTTCAACTTCATTCACTCCTATCTCTACCAACACATCCTATCTATATACTCCACTGTTAGTCTTAACCACATTTGTCCAAATTTTGGTGACTCCTTGAGGTAATTCGATCATATAAAGTGTGGGAAATCTAGAGAAGTTCAAGAACCATTCATCCTGAGCACTTTGGCCAAACCCTAGCCACCTGGTGTGTTCGTTATTCTTGTGTCTTTGCTTCTAGCTAGATAGAGATTTTTTCGAAGCTCCCAATCGATTGTGGTTGAGCACCAAGAGGTTTATATTGCCCTTTGCAACTTAGTGAAACTCTTTAACTTACTACTTCGGTGCTGAATTAAAGAGATGTGAGTTGAAAGAGACCCTATAGCCTTTATGGTGTCCACAACAACCTGGATGCAGGCAAGCCATTGCGACAAGTTGAACCATGGGATAAAACCTAATGTGTTGTGTTTGTTATTGTATATCACTTGTGTTTGAATTTGTTTTTTTAATCTTTGCACCCGATCTACACTCCCCATGAGCTTTGAGTGCAACCGCTGCTCGTAGGAAGGTTGCTATATGAATCCATTCAAAGTTCGCAGTTCATAGTCCATCGTGTTTGGTTTGTGTTATGAGGAACAAAGGAACCGCAATCAGGATGTTTGATCGAGTTTTGTGAGTTTTTAGAAAAACATGCCTATTCACCTTCCCGCCACGCTCTTGCTAGATCCTTTCACCGAGGAAGATGGCAATTTTACAAAATGGCCTCTAAAGAATATCATAGGCTTTCTTCCGTTTTATGTATTTAAGGGCTTGTTTAGATCATAATTAGATTATCATAATCTTAAATGTGCATGTGTTTACCGTAATCATAATTATGGATTGTAATAACTATATTGTTTGGCTGCCTTGATTATAGTAGTAGATCGTGGTAGGTTAAAGTTAGATTTTTTTTGAACTTTTAGGCTCACAAAACGAAAAATTGGTTGGAGGGCAAGTTGAACTTTAGCACCCATAATCCTCAAAATCATATCTCACCTAAATTATGATATTATGATAATAAGGGATTTTGATATAATAATTCATCATATAGTCAATCATATACGGATCATAATTTAATTATAGAAACTTATTATTATAATAAGAAAGTATCCAAATAGGACCTAAGCTATCTTGGGCACTACACCTCCATCCTTTTATGTCAACCAATCTTGTTTTGTCTTGGCCTCAAATGTTCCTACATGTTGGGTCTATGTGAGCACACATTCAGCATGCCACATTGTCATACGGGCACAAGTCTAGATCTATTTGGATGATCACTAAGACCCAAATAGATATTAAAACTTAAAATGGTGTATTTTATAAGCATGGACCGACATTACACGTCTTAATAAATCTGATGACGATTTATATATTCCATACTCATCGATAACCAAGTTATTAAACAGTGGGTACGAGATGTGCTGCCGTGTGCCTTTTACTCCGATCGTAACCACCATACAGTGAAACCGTTTTTTAAACCTATAAATGTGAACCATATGCGTGAGTACTCTTTCCTCGAATAATTCAGCAGCAGTCTGATGGTTGAAAACGGATTATAATAGGATTAATAGTCAGCAACCCTCGTGCTTCTCCATGGAACTGTTATTGGTTATTCAGAGTATTATTTCACCGTACGGCCTGCTGTATCCCCCCCCCCCCCCCTACGAGTTGCTATATGTCAGGTGTCTTGATTTTTTTTTAATTTTAATGCAACAACTCACACAGTAGACAATTAGTATAATTAAAAAGACAAACTCGCAAGTGACAAAAGATAAAATTTTCTATAGGAAAACAATGATAAATTACATTTTACCTTAGCAACAATAAATTTAGGTGACTAAATGTTGGACGACGGTTTTTTACTTAATTTATATTGAAATTATAGATTCAGTTTATCATAATTTGTGTATATATAATCTACAATCTTTTGTTTGGAGAATAAAAAACGTATCAGAGAAGTAACAATTATTTCTATAGTCAGTCGAAGATTAATTTGTTTTGATTTGTTACGAGGCAAAATTAAATCACAAATCATAAAAACAATAACTTACTATTAGTTGGTTTGTACGAGAGTATTGTCAGGAAGTCATCTAAAAATTTAAATTTTTAAGCATCTAACATATAGGAGAAGTGGATAAAAGATCAGGCATATGAGATATATAAGAAGTGGTTTTGTTCCTCGTCGTCCTTGCTTTTACGTTTTACTTGGATTATTGCTCCTTCGAAAAATTTGGGGTAGGGCATGCGGAACGAGACGGGCATCGCCGTTGAGCTACACATACCGTCTAATTGGTTTACAGAGCGTGGCCAATCAGGCTCGTACGTATACAGTTATTTTGAACGTACAAGGGGCGGATACATAAAAATGACTATAGGTGAAACAATGTCACTGCCGTCTGCCGACACGTCACATTTCGCGCGCATCTCCGTGACTCCGTGTGGTAAAACGGCCTGAGAAAGGTGCGGCACTGTTCCGTAAGCCGCAAGTGAGCCACCGAGCGGCACAAGAACTCCCGTCCCGCGTGCGTATAAAAACCGCACCATCGATCGGTTCGCATCGCATCGCTCAACGAGAGTTCTTCTTGGATCGTGGACTCGATCGAATACTCGATCGCGGCGCCACACATTGCCCACGCCGCGCCGACTAGCTAGCTACCAGCCTAGCTACCACCAACGACTACCACACCACTGCACTTCGTCCCACTGCTCGGCCCGATCACGATCGATCCAGTGAAGATGCCGCCAGCTCCCAGCCCCGGCGCACACGGCGCCAGCGGCGCGGCGACGCCGCCCAGCAAGCCGCAGAGCCCGCTGCGCATCACGCACGACGGCGAGTTCTACGCGCGCCTGCTCACCAGGGAGAGCTCGCTGGGCAACCCCTCCTTCCGCTACTACGGCGCGGGCACCGGCGCCGTGCCGTTCGTGTGGGAGTCCCAGCCGGGGACGCCCAAGGACGCCTACTCCTGCCGGATGCTGGCCACCGCCGCCGCCGGGGTCGGGCCGGTCATCACCCCGCCGCCCTCCTACTACCTCCACGGCGTGCCGCTCGGGCGTGCCAACCGGCGCCACGGCAAGACGACCGGCGGGTACAAGTACAAGCAGCTCAAGTGGGTCAAGCTCAGCTTCATCGCCACCGTCTTCCGCCGCCTTGCCTTCGGTAATAAGTCGCGGCCCTCGTCGGCGGCGGCGGCGGCGGTCAAGTCCTCGTCCTCGTCCTCGTCCTCATCGTCCTCTGCTCGCTGGCTCTTCTCCGGCTCCAGCGCCGCCGAGGCCCGTGACCAGGAGTGCTGCGGCTACGACGATCCTGCGGCTGCTGAGCCGCGGACGAAGGGGGCGGTGCTGTGCCTCGGCATCCGGGCGACCCCGTGGATGGTGCAGTTCTGCGGCGGCCAGAGGGAGCAGGCTGGCTGGGTGTACGGCTGGCGCCCGTAGTCGTCGTCCGGTCGCTGTCGACCAAATCATATGTGCAACGGCCGGTCCGTGTCCGTGCATGCAGTGTGATTGGCCGGACGCCCGGACCCGACCTTTATATTGGATCTAATTGTTCGTGCATATGGATGTTCCTGTGTTTGATCCAGTGTCCGTCACCGTGCTCGGAAACAAGATAAGATAAAAGCTGTTTCGGGGTGGCGTGAGCGTGACTGGCGTCGTGTTGCTATGCCCATATATATATGTATACATGTATCTTGCACCTCCCCCGAACCATTGTTGTTGTTGTCTAGCTAGTGGTGTGTTTAATGCATGTTGATGAATGGAGATCGATCACGAGTCACGACTAGACTAGAGAGACCTGACACTTCACGTGCCCGCTCACCCCATCCCCCAAACTACTCTCCGTGTCTGGGGTTCTTCCGGTATGCTAGCAAGTAGCAACCATATGGGCCGTGTAGCTCTGAAGTACTAGTCGCATGTTCAGTTTGGATGTTAGGTTGCCAACATTGGAATTTCCTCCTCCACGAATCCTCTCCAAATCACTTGCCACCAATCTCCAAATCCCTTGCCACCAAACGAGCCCTCAAGTTCTTTTGCACGCTGGCTTGGGTTTTGCTCCGGATTATCCAACCTATGGGCCAGTGTTTCGTAGCCTAATAAGTATAGATCCCAGCCTATCTATTGCTGAACTTCAGCATGAAATGATTCAGCCACAACAACAATGGTTAGATAATCTACAAATCACATTTATTAGGAGGTCAATAAAGATAATTAGTAGGTATTTCCAAGAAGTCCTCTTAGCTGTTGCTGAACTTCACATGAAATGATTCAGCCTCAACAATATATGTCTGGCCTTACCTTGTATTTGAATCTTTAATATATATATATATAGTATTGTGTAGGGGCCATTGATGGGACACATATGTCTGGCCTTTCCACATAAGGGACTATGGTGCTAGGAGTTCTCAAAACCCAAGTGAACTTTTCAATCTAAGACATTCTTCCCTAGGAACTATAGTTATGAGAGCCTTTGGTGCTCTAAAGAAATATTCAATATTTTGTATAACAAGCCCTTTCATCCTCTCAAGACACAAGTCAAGCTTGTACTTGCATGTTGCCTACTACATAACTGGATACAAAGGCATGGTATGGATGTCGTGTCCCTTCTGAAACTAAATGCGAGGGTCATGGAATTGATGAGTCATCACCAAACGATGTTGTTGTCAATAATGTCACTTAGGCAACCAAGAGATATTTGTGGGCTAAACAATTGTGTCAGACCAGGGGAAACACCATAAATTAAAGCCCCAATTTTTTAATTTATGTTTAAATATTCTCGACCACGTTTGTTTGTGCTACTATTTTTCTATCGAAGTGATGTGTTGTGAAATGGACCATTTTTTGAGACCATGGACTATTGCAATGGTGTCATAAATCTTTGATGTTGTTATATTGTTCTTTGTTGGTTGCCTTACAATGCTTGTATATTTTCTACTAGTCTCTTTTAATTTTGTAATGATTAGGTTAGATTAGGAATGGCACAACTTGGGAATGTTGATTCTGTTGCTACAAGAGCTACAAAACCAGAGATGAAGCATTGCACGCCTACAATCGGTAGTTGGAAGATCATGGATGCATGAAGTGCCACGAAGAAGTAAAAGATGCCAAGCCAGCTAGTCTTTTTGGTGATATTAAAAATTATGTTCTAATATCCCAGTTCTTGGTGATCATTATCTTGATGTGCATCTTATATTTTGGTTCGGTGTAATGATTAGTAATGTTAACTTACGAGAACGTAGAATGAACTATTGGTATTTGTAGTTGTGCATCATGTATTTGGGTTGATGTAGCTAGTAGTACCTGTTGTCAGTTTGTAAATGTTGGTGAATAGAAGTTGGCAGTTATAACTACCATCCTCGTTTACGCAGTTACCAGACATAAAAGTAGCCTCTGCGCAATACAACCCAACATTGTGTTGTGCAGTTTACCAAATAGGATATAGCTTAGAAAGTGTGCCAAATAGCCCCTAACATGCCCCCTATACATTTATTATGTAGTTTTAATCTCTAATTAAGATCCATGATACAATAATAATGTGTATTATGGTACTATAAATGTTATATGATTTTTAAAAAAAAATTCAAAAAATGATAAATGTGTGTTGATTAACTAAGTTATAGTGTATAGGGGGGTTGTATATGGAGAATGGTTGGAGACATACTATATGTAGGAGAGAATCTTTAAATGGAAGAAAGTAAAATATATTAGAAAGTACAGGTAGGAGGGGGGGGGGGAGAATGTTTTAGGGGAAGGTAGTAAAATATATTATAAAGTACAAATAAGAGGAGATATATAGAGTGAATGGTTGGAGAGGACCTTACACGGTACTTGCATTGTTGGGAGATGATAATTTAATCTAACATCGTAATCTTCGTCCCTAAAATTCCCTCCAATAGATTTTTCCATGATAATAAAATGAGACGTTAAAATTGTGTCTGAATCTAAGTTTAATTTCAAACAATGATTATTACATGTACCTTTTAATAAAAATATAGCTTTACTTTATTGCAATCTCTGTAGACATAACCTGATATTATGGAGAAGGTCTCTGGCTAAAGGTCCCTCATAATCAAAATAGTTTCTAATTATTATTTTAGGACAAATGAATTGGTTTGGTTCCAAGGATTGCGACCTTTGTTCTCTGACCCTTATATTTTGTTAACCTTCAGTTCAATATTACAAGGGATGGGCATTGAAGAAAAGCTTTGCCTCACAAAGATCTCTTTCTGATCGATGGAGAACCAAGTAAATTATTGACAAATGGGCGAACGACAAGACCATCTAAGAATGGTGTTTAGGAAAAAATTCTTAGTCAAGAGAAGACATGTATGACACGTCAATAAAGTGAACGGACAGCAGAAACATACACCCATGAATATAAACAAGCAGTTAGAAATGACATAAAATTTATCTGTGCACAATTGTTACTCCGATATAATCACCAGACACGTCCGACATGTTGCACGTGGAAATGCCCTGACTTTTGAGTTGTAGGTATCACCGGGGCTACACCGAACATCATACATGTTCGATGCATGTATCTCTGCTCCGTTGCATTTATAACATCTCTAAGTATCATATTCGGTGTACCATTGGATATATTCGGTGCATAAGACTTATTTTCGGCGGTTACTGGCCGCCGAAAAAAGGGTTTCGTTATTGTAGTGATTATAGTATAATTTTCATCAAATGTGCACATATATATAGAGGGAGATTAGTCTATATAACACAAAAGCCAATTTTGTGATCCACCCATTGAAATGGGAAGATTTCATAATAAAGGGGGAGAAATAGGGACGATGTTTATAACATTGGACGTTCTTATTTTAACTGAACTCCTAGAAAAGTGTTAATATATTTTTTTTTGCACCAAATAGACAATAGTTGTAATGTGAAAATATGTTATGTGACAATGATATGGTAATATAAATATTTGAAAATTTCGTTTGGCTAGGTGGTGGCCAGGTGCATGCTGCTGGTTGGTTGTTGTCATGGGATGATTCTGCTAGTAGGTAATGTTTTATCATGTCGTGCCGCACCCGCACGGCATGAGGCATTTCACGCGGGAAAGTGTACTGCTAGACTTGCCATCGTACGTATCGTACTCGTACGTCGTGGTCGTGGTGCCTTCACAGTTCACAAGGAGCCATCAAATCAATATCCAAATCTGGCGATGATGTACCTCGCTCGCTGGCGGTACACCGTACCAGACCAGCAGAGGGCGCGGTATACATATGGTCTGCAAGTATTACACCTATATACCGTACGCTACTCGGCTGCTGCCACCTGCCTATTGTCGGTTGACGATCTTAAAATGACACGGTGAGCGAGCTGCTGGTATTATTCATCTAGACTGATGAATGGGAATGTGAGTGAATGGAAGAGATCGACTAACGGTTAGACCTTGATCGATGAGACAGTCTGGTGTAGAGCACAAGGCAGATCAGGTCACGTACTTCTTGGCACCTATATCTATCCCTGCGTATCGCAGCCTGCAGTACGTACTTGGCTGTGTGGCAACGCCGCTGCAGTCGCGCAGCTAGCGCGCATCTATATGGCGCCGTCCGGTGCACCAACTCGGCCCTGTGTACAAATACAACGCCTGCAGTGATGCATGGTCCAGTCCAGCACACAAGACATTGACAGTTACTCTTTCTTTGGCTCCTAGCCAGATCAGCGGCATCCTACCAGCAGGACACGTCGGAGGAGCGGACGAGCGGTACGTTTGCCGGTGGGCTGGTGCACCGGCGCGCGCCTAGGTCATAGTAGCTCTATAGCCTAGCTATCTCTAGCATGCATATGGCAATTGGCCTTGGCCATGCATGCCATTACTCCTCCGATCCCAGCCGCTTTTGATTTGTGAGGGCATGGCACGGTCAGTCTCTTGGCGCGTACGCAATCTTTATATATCTCTGTGCCGCGGCTCCCTATGTATGCGTGGCGTTGGCGTGGGCATCGGATCCAGCGACCCATCGTCCATGGACCGCCTCTCCGTTGGCAGATTGGTGCAGCACAGCTGCAGTTAAGAGGGATGCGACTGGAGCACATGCTGCTCGCACGATGCTTAGTACCGTCCAATTCCACTGTCCCATCATGTGCACGTACTACCGCACTGTGTGTGCGTACGTGTGCTCGTACCACGATACGAGCAAAAGGGCCTGATGATTGGTAGCTTCGTCACATTGCTGGAAAACAGCTTCTTCTCCTACCAAACGTCTGTTCCCGTCATCCCGTGAAGTCGCGGGTTTTTTTTTCGCTGAGAGAAGAGGAGATCAGGAGAAAGAAAAAATGTACTCCGGCAGTCCGGCTTCTTTTGACATAGATGGGCCCCAACGGTGCACGGGCAGATTACTTTTTCAATAATATAGAAGAAACTGCTTTTTTTTATTAAAACCAAAAAAAGCAGATTAATTCAGCTTCAGCGTTAGGACTAATTTCAGAGCCAAATATAACAAAAGTTTATTCGCTGATAAAGCTAAGTTATATCGTATTTTATGTTACTCGGGTGTAAGCTTTAGTTTTGGTGAGGATCACAACACGAAAATGATAAAGTTCCGACGGCCTTTTTATGTCCAATGGTTTATTTAGAGATCGCTGGAAGTAAGACTGTGTCCGACAAAGCGACAGCCACCTATAGGCATCGGACACAAGAATGTGAATGCTTATGTGAATTGATGTTTGTGAATGTGAATACGTGATTGTATAAGAAATCTGTGTATATATATGTAATCTGTGTTTTTTCTGTAAATGTCATAAATTTATAAAAATATGGTTTCTTTTGCCCCTGCTGAATAACCTTATGTCTGACGGCTTAATAAAATCATCAGACGCAAATTCAGCTTACGTCCGACGGATTAAAAGTGGGTCGTCAAACATAATAGAGTTTATGTCCGACGGCTTAGCAGTGGGCCGTCTGACATAAGGACCGCGGCCCCACCATCGGTCGTTATGGTCGTTATCTAAGTTAAATGTCGATGACCCTTTGCGATAGTTGGTCATAAGCTATTTTCGACGACCACCGTCAAAAATAACCTTATTTACGATCCGTTACAACCGAGGGACAGATGTTGTCGGACATAACCATTTGATTGTTGGAAATAAACTATTTTCGATAGCTTAAGGCTTATGTACCACAATTTTGACCATCGGAAATTTTGTCGTTTACTGTTGTGGATGATCGATACATTTCCTAGCTGTATCCGGACACCCGGGGACCTCGCAAACATGAACACGTACACCACACACTATGCGGACCACGGATTTGATGGGGGCGCGCAGGCCGATTAAATTCTCCGTCATCCTCGTGTCATGCGAAGAACAGTACTGTTTCTGTCGCATCTGCGTTTTTTTTTCCGGGGAAAAAGAATGTGTCATTATATAAAATGTGCGATTATATACTGGTAGTACGTGTTAGGTGGGTCTGGTGGATATACTGTTGCAGAGCTTTTATGTAATAAGTCACGACGCAACGCCAGCAAGCAACATGAACCGCAACACCCGGAAGTCAGCACCGCTGTTGCTTGCGATGTTTTCAGCGTACGTACGTTCATGTCCGTACGGCGTGGATGTACATGCAAGGGCTGGTAGCTAGGCAAACTTTTGTTTGGTGGAGCTGTTCCAGCTCCCGGAGACAGGGATTTTGGTGGTATGTACTCTACTGCTCTCGGTCCTCTGCTGAACATCAGCGCGCATATTCTGAGCTGCGAATCCGTGTTCCAGCTTCGTGTCTATCGTGTGAGGGAGGGACCGGAGGAGTAGCTTACGAGATCGACATGTTCTCAACAACTGGACTCTCGCATATATATGGAGATGGGTAGGTTAACAAATCCTACGAAAAAATCTCTATACAATAAATTTATTGTATAGAAGGGAGTATTCCACCGTCGTCTCGTTTCTCTATACGATTGTGCGGTCGCGAGTAGGAAACGCGAAGCCTTCTACATTTTCCCCACGCCTTCGTTACTAACAAAAGGGTTTGAGATATGGATCTAGGATCCATGCATTGCCACATTGTTACTCAACACATTATCAACACTGTTCTATCCTAACTTTATTATATGGATCTGATCTGTACCAACTGTACGTCAAGCCGACAAGTCCTTGATCATGTCAAACTGTCCTATACGATGAGCCTTCGTCTTCGTTCATTGAATCAAGAATCATGATATGTCATTCTTGATTTGCTCTAAACCTATAGTTTAATATAGATATGTTCAATGTAGATTAAATTCTCACGGCCAGATGCATGTTGCTCCGCTAGGATGCCCACCGAACACACTGTGACGCGCCTAGGCTGCCACTACGAGCTAGTCTTGCTAGGCCACCCGCTAGCCACGCTGGGCTGTGGATAGGATGCAAGTTCTTTCCTAGAGCAGTGAATTTCACCCTCCTTTTGTGGTTATTTCCTAACTTTTTTAGTTATTTCCAACCGTAGGTCACATTTAAAACTTAAACCCTTCCACCACCACCTCAATAATCTTTATAAAAACCCTCTGACAAATCATGGTTGTATCTGTGGTTGGATCATTATCTAATGGATCAGATGGTTTGCTTGCACGCTTGTACAGAAGGACTGTTTGCATAACAGTAGTTGCCGTGAGCATATAAACAAATATTTCACATACACAATGCACGTACACGGATTCACGAGCACGAGTGTAATTTTTTATACCTGTTAGAAAATATGTAGGGATAAGAATCAGACCCGCATCCACGCTCTATGCTCGTGGGTATAAACTAACACCTAAACCTCTACTTTATAGGATTTTTACTTGTGAACACATGTGTAAAATGTGCTCGTTGACTTCCTATCCTAGCCTTCCCATTTGTGAAACTCTAAGACTATCTCCAGAAACCTCCCTATCTCATTCATTATCTCACTCTTTATTTTAAATTTCACTCTATAAACAGTTTTTATAGACTATATTACAAAACAATGTTTTATATGTCAATATACAGTCTCCTTAAGATGGGCTAATGAGTGGCCCATAGGAGGAAGGAATCCATTGCCAGGACACCGCTCCATGAATGCGGCTCCAATTATTTTGGGCGGAAGAATAGGAACACGCATATGGGCTTGTATCCCGTGTCCATATGGGCTAGTCCCATGGGCTCTTGTTTTTTCCGTGCTTCCGCTGTTTTTTTTCCTCCATTGCTTGATGTCTGTCCTTTCACAGGTTTCAGATCTGTTCAAGTCTCCCTTCGTTTCATATATGTTTTGTAGATTTGACTATTTTTGCGGGCTCCTTAATTAGCTTCACTTCTCCTTTTCGATTGGGTTAGGGCCTATTTGTTTCTATCCTAGATTGTATAAGTTGGACTAAGGTGAAAGAGTAGGAGAGTAATAAAATATCGCTTTAGAACTACAAATAAGTTAGCATTAGATAGCTTATTTCAGCTTATTTGTAATTCCAGAGTGATACTTAACCTCCTAACCCTCCATCACAATTCAACTTATATAGCCTAGGAGGGAAACAAACATGTCCTAAAGTCTAAAGAGTTTTATATCACTGTCATATCATATAGAATAAAATAAAATATAGATGAAACCCTCGCTTTTAATGAAAAGTGTTGTTGTATAGTTTTATACCTAGTTTTTTTGCATGACTCATATATAGAGGTTGTAGTCATGATGAAACTCATATATAGCGAAGCCACACCAGGCCCGCCTGAATTGGGCACTACACTGTTGTCACATCTTCCTCGGGTGTCTAATAGGTTTTATGCCAAGCTTCACTTGACGTGTCCACGGGCGATTGACGCATGCCGCATGCCCGCAGGCACCCTGCGGGCGTGCACATGCGCATGGTGCATCCTACACTCCACGTTGCACTCCCAAGTCCCAAACCTGGCTCCACAAGCATCCATATCGCGCGCACCTTAATATCTCAACCCCACGAAGGCTTGCAAGCCTACACAAGGGAAGGCATCACCACCAAGCCTCCTGCTGCACACACTGGCAGAGTGGCACACGTACACACAGCACGAGTAAGGCACACTCCGGTGTCCCATGCGAAAACAGCAATGCATGCTCTGGCCTTTTGTGGCCTGTGGGGGAAGAGGATGCAAAAAATCTATAGCGACCGACCATCGTGCATGCCTTCTTGTGCAGGCGTATCCGACTGAACTAGCAGAGGATCGCCGACACGTTTCGGCCTGCGTGTGTCCCGCCGTCACATCATCCATTCATGCAGACATGCCCTCTTGCTCCTGCCCCCCTTGGGCGCTGCAGCGCGCAGCGCAGCGCAGCCACCAGATCGATGCTGTTAAAACCTGGGCAGCGGGCAGACAACATTAACAACAGCATATCTCACCTGGACACGCACGTACCCGGTTGCCGAAGAAAGCTGGCGTCCAGTAAAAGTGACACCATCATAGTTCATTAGTTCATAATATCCATCACAATTCGCACAGCCTAGTCAGCACTTTAATTACCTGTTCGGAATATAATCATCATTCATTTCAGGGGCTCTGCAGATGCACGGCCTGCATCAGCGTGATGCGTGCACATGCAGCACGTCGGCCCCAAATATATGCCAAATTAATTATTACGTATACCTCCAGAGACGTGTTCCGTTCATGAGATGCTCTAATGAGTAATGATGCTCATGCACGATTTTGTTCCAGCTCTGCCATATTTGCACTCGTACGTACACGTATGCTTGGACCACGGCGGAGCAGCAGCCAGAATAAATATGCATGGCAACAGTCGAACTAGGCACAAAAACTCGTTGGGGATCCCCCCGCGGTTTATGGCATCACGGTCGCGTCACCGTGACGCGCTAGCTCGGGCCGGGGAAACTTGCCGAGCATGCAAGTCGCCGTCCACTGCATGCCATGCCACTCAATGGCACTGTCACCGTCACACCTTTTCCCCGTTAATATATAGCATGCATACCTACAGTACACACATCGGCACATCCACATGATTGCTAATGCCTGCGTGCAGCATATAGGCGTATGATGCAAGCGCGCACTCTCTGAATATATATGTAACTCGACCGCCGGTGCAACGTACAAGCATTTTCGCCGTGCGGCGGCTGCTCTAGGACTGTGTGTACAAGACTTGGATCCAGTCTCGCGAAAACCACGACCGGCGGTGGAAACCGAAGCCGAAGGTTTAACGGCGTTATGTAAAAAGAAAAAAAAAAGACATCACAGATCACAGACGTGTAAACGTGCGTCTGTAGTCTGTACCGACTTTTCATCACATACACGTAAGCACATGCATGCGTATGTAATAACCTTCATCACAGACACACGTCCATAAAACAGACACTGCAGTTGCAGGGATCATCAGCTCATACAAGAGAACGAACTCTATCTCACAGCAACGACACTGCAAGAGACTTGATGACAATATATCTTTGATGTATTACTACCCGCAACTTGCAAGGTGAACCATTCAGTTACTACCCGCAAGTCCGCAACTCATACAAGAGGATGCGAGCTCATACATACAGCGCCATTACTGTCGTCATGCTTGAACTGCTAAGAGCAAGTATGATAAGACTACTTAGACGGGTGCAAGACATGCCTGTATATAATAATCTCATATCATAGAAGTTGTTTTGTTTTCGTGTCATTAAGGGGGGAGGCGTCTGCTACTTGCTTTTATTTTCCACAGTGCGGTGCGCCGGCCGGTCGCGTCGCACGCCGGCGGCGAAATAAACGCATGCGCACGTACGCGGCCGGCCGCGACGTGCACGTCCAAATGAACCCGCTAGTTGCCTCTTCTTCTCCTTTTGATTTTTTTCCCGGTCACCTACGTAGTGATGATCGATCGACCGTGTCATGGATGCTAGTATGCTACACGCGTGCTTTTCTTCACCTTTCGCTTCGATTGTCGTCTGAGATGGATCGCTTCGCAGTCTTCCGTCGTCGTCGCCAACTCGCCGTCCACGCGCGCATGCGCGTCTCTTGTCGTGTGCGCTGCGGTCGGCCTGCGTTCCGGATTCCGGCCGGTGCAAGTTCGACCGCTACTAGCACGCACGTAGCTAGGACTGTATACGCATGCAGGGACTACCAGTCGGTGCCACAATGTTCCTAGCTAGCTGGTGATGTTGAAACCAACATGCATTAGTGCGTGGGGCGGAGCATTTCCGGCCGGGCGGGCCGACTAGGTAGACCGTACCAAAAAAAAAAAAAATCAAAATGGTCCTACAGAAAGTGGCATGGATGTGCATGTCGTCGATCGTCCTATAGTGCTTTGGAGTAAAGACAAGCTTGGTTTATTTACGCGCGATAATAAGTGGGCTGCTGTCAACGTAACGGGCGCTTCGCTTTACTGCTTTCTCCTTTCCTTGACCTTTTCTTTTATCACTTGCACTTGCACCGCACGCACGCACGCGCTGCAAATGGACCACGGGCTTACGCCTTACGGATGTGATTGTGATGTGATCTGCTACTGCTACTACTACTGGCCAGCGAAAATCTCTAGCGGTCTGGGCATGGCACGACGGAGGCTCACTCAACCACGTCGAGAGCCGCGCGGCTGCCTCAATAGGCCGGTCGTCTGGCTAGTCCATCGAGTCTGCCAAGGAATTTATACTGTCTGGTCGTTGTTGTCTGTCACTGTTGTCGTCGACACGGTCCTTCGCGTATACACACCGGCCTGACTAGGGATGACAATATGTGAAGATGGTCGGGTTGCTCTATCTCTGACCTAGCCCCGTTAGACTACAAACTTACCACTTTAATACCTGTACTCATGCGCAGCACCAATACCTGAACCCATCTATAGTGGTAGATTTGCGCTATCTACCCAACTTATTTTAGGGCGAATGGTAAGTGCTGAACGGCAACATCCGGCCTTCCGTCTTCTGTCTTCCATCTTCCAGGTGTGGGCGTGTCACGTGCGACTTGATCGCTTTGATTGCACACTAACGAAGAATCGTATCACAGAAGCTTGGTGGCTTGGACGTGCTTTACTAGTTTGGCCGATTGTCTGCCTACTACTACCATGTGTCCTTGGGGCTATGCAACGTATAGTTGTACTCAGGAGCGAGAAGCCTATGACAAATTGAGCTAGGCTAAAATTTTAGAGAATTATTGGCTATATTCCATGTATAAAATACTCATGGGCACAAGGGTACGAGTTTAATGAGTACATACATGTATCCATTCTACCTGCTGGGTCCCTGTGCCTTAATGGAGTAACTACCCACCGGATAACAGATCCATGTTGCCATCTTTAGGCCTGACGGCCTCGTACGTCCTGGGATGCGCATAGCACTGGGAATTAGGCCGGGCCAGTATGGCCCGAGCCCATCGTGCTCCAGAACACATAAGATTAGATCAAGAAGGCCAAAAAAAACTACTGAACTATGTCGTTATCAACATATGTCCGACTCATATATTCGAATCAAATAAAGACTAATTATTAAAACCACATAAATTCTATAGCTTACCAAATTAAAAAAATTAAACCAGAGTCAGTAGGCCAAACTAAATATTAAAACCACGTAAAATTAAATAGTTTATTTTTTCATGGCTTTTCCAAGGGCCACGACATAAACTCTCTATGCCTGTATTTGCAAGTGAGAAGTCACGCCACGGCAACGGTTAGTAGACCAGAGTTATTGCTAGTTGTGCAAAGTGAAAAAGGTTGCCGCGACAGTGATGCACAAGCAAGGTATGTGTTGGGGACTCGTTCTCAAATGCTATGAATTAAGAATAAGGCAACATAAAATGTTAAATGTTAATACCCTTCGTCCGCTGAAGCATTATTTCCTTAAGGATTTAATGAACTTCGGACGAAAGTCAAAGATGGTACGATTACGAAGGTTGAATCTTCGTAACTGAACCCTCAGAGATTGTATAAAATAATTCGAGATATGAAGCATTAACGACAAGTAAATTATAAATAAACAACATCATTTTCATATTATACAAACTTGATGTATTCAAATGTTAGATACATTTATACCTCTGTCTTGGCAAAGAATAATTTCCGAGTGATGCGATTGCAATTGCAGGAATGCGTGAACAGTAAACGAATATTGTTCACTATTTATAGGCACAGGACACAGCCTGTGAGGAATTACAATCATGCCCCTCATAAAAGTTTACAACATTGACTCAGACTTTTATAGACTAAAAGGTCATTCTATCTTTAAGTCGGTTCGTCCCTTCACCTTCGGATATGTTGTATTATCAAATCTTTATGAATGAAACCTTCGGCGTCACGTATGGGCAGCTTCAGCCGAAGCTATCTCTTTCTGCAGGACCTTCGGTGACGAAACATGGTCTCAACAGTATGCTGACGGAGTGGGCTACGAGCAAAAGACTCGGGTGGTGTAACGGTGTAAGCTCAGTTTCAATTCGAATTTCCAATTTCGCTGTCACGTTCGGTCGGTACCCCCGTTCGTCCTTCTTTTTGTTTCATTGTTTACTTGTTCTTTTCTTTCGTTTGTTTTCATTTAAACTACACCGCCTATACATGTTTCTAATTAAATGTCTGATTCTATTGTTATCAGCATAATCTAAATTTCATGAGGTGCATACATTTTTAACTAAACTATTATGATTAATAAGATCATAACAATTAATATAATCAAATTTGAAATTGAATGCAACAAGAGCCACCGTAATCTAAACTAAATGTTTCGCCTGGAGAGAAATTGATGCCATGGGGAAAGAAAAAAAACTATGATTATAAATATAAAAACACATATAATACTCACTACATCAAAAAAAATATAATTCATTTTAGACTAATTACATATGTTATTGTAACACATGAATGTAGTTTGTATGTATGTCTATATTCATTATGATTTAAATGAACGTGGACTGAAAAAATAGGCTAAAAAGAATTATATTTTGAGACGGGCGGAGTACTAAGTATTAAGGTCGTCATAGATAGATATTGCATAGTATCTATATGCATATTGTTTCAAAAAAACGAGCAAAAACTGCAACTGGTTCTAATAGTTGTAAATATAATTTTCTAATTGTCGGCGTTTCGAGACCGGGGGGTCCCTGGGCCGACGAGTGAAATGTCGCTGCGTGCCCCAGCCCAGATGGGTCGGCGCGAGGCCGAGCGCGAAGGGGGGAGAAAGGTGGCCGGAGACGGGCGTGATAGAGGTGAAAATCCCGCGACCTTCGTGTTCGTCCCGCGCCCAGGTCGGGTGCGCTTGCAGTAGGGGATTACAAGCGTCCACGCGGGAGAGAGAGCGAGCGGCCTCACGCGAGCGCCTGTCTCGTCCTCGTCCCCGCGCGGCCAACCCTCTGTAAGAGGGCCCTGGTCCTTCCTTTTATAGACGTAAGGAGAGGATACAGGTGTACAATGGGAGGTGTAGCAGAGTGCTACGTGTCTAGCGGAGGAGAGCTAGTGCCCTAAGTACACGCCGTCGTGGCAGCCGGAGAGGTTTTGGCACCCAGTTGGTGTGATGTCGTGGCTGTCGGAGGAGCGCTGGAGCCTGGCGGAAGGACAGCTATCGGGGTTGTTGAGTCCTTGCTGACGTCCTCTTGCTTCCGTAAGGGGGCCGAGAGCCGCCGTCATCAGGGAGCGTGCGGGGCGCCATCATTGCCTATCTGGCGGAGCGAGCCAGATGGGACGCCGGTCTTGTTCCCCGTAGCTTGAGTCAGCTCGGGGTAGGGTAATGATGGCGCCTCCTGTTGACGTGGCTGGCCCGCGCCCTAGGTTGGGTGATGTGGAGGCTCCTCCAAGGTCGAGGTCGAGTCTGTCTTCCGTGGCCGTAGTCGAGTCTGAGCCCCTGGGTCGGGCGAGGCGGAGACCGTCGGCTGAAGCCAGGGCTGAGTCCGAACCCTGGGGTCGGGCGAAGCGGAGTTCGTCGTCTTCTGGGGTGAGCCCAAGTCCGAGCCCTGGGTCGGGCGAAGCGGAGTTCGCCGTCTTCCGGGGCTTAGCCCGAGTCCGAGCCCTGGGTCGGGCGGAGCGGAGTTCACCGTCTTCCGGGGCTTAGCCCGAGTCCGAGCCCTGGGTCGGGCGGAGCGGAGTTCGCCGTCTTCCGGGGCTTAGCCCGAGTCCGAGCCCTGGGTCGGGCGGAGCGGAGTTCGCCGTCTTCCGAGGCTTAGCCCGAGTCCGAGCCCTGGGTCGGGCGGAGCGGAGCTTCCTATGGCGCCTGCGGCCGGGCCTGACTGCCAGTCAGCCTCACTCTGTCAAGTGGCACCGCAGTCGGAGCGGCGCAGGCGGCGCTGTCTTTCTGTCAGGCCGGTCAGTGGAGCGGCGAAGTGACGGCGGTCACTTCGGCTCTGTCGACTGAAGGGCGCGCGTCAGGATAAAGGTGTCAGGCCACCTTTGCATTAAATGCTCCTGCGATTTGGTCGGTCGGCGTGGCGATTTGGTCAGGGTTGCTTCTTGGCGAAGACATGGCCTCGGGCGAGCCGGAAATATGTTTGCCGCTGGAGGGGGGCCTCGGGCGAGGCGGAGATCCTCCGGGGTCAGCTGCCCTTGTCCGAGGCTAGGCTCGGGCGAGGCGTGGTCGAGTCCCTCGAATGGACCGATCCCTGACTTAATCGCACCCATCAGGCCTTTGCAGCTTTATGCTGATGGGGGTTATCAGCTGAGAATTAGGAGCCTTGAGGGTACCCCTAATTATGGTCCCCGACAGTAGCCCCCGAGCCTCGAAGGGAGTGTTAGCACTCGCTTGGAGGCTTTCGTCGCACTTTTTTGCAAGGGGACCAACCTTTCTCGGTTACGTTTTGTTCCAGTGGGTTCGCGCGAGCGCACCCGCCGGGTGTAGCCCCCGAGGCCTCGGAGGAGTGGTTTGACTCCTCCGAGGTCTTAATGCCTCGCGTAATGCTTCGGCTGGTCTGGTCGTTCCCTCATGCGAGCTGGCCGTAGCCCGGGTGTACGGTCGGGTCCCAAGTTCTCGGGCTGGTATGTTGACGCTGTCAATGGTTTGGCCGGAGCCGGGTTTGCGAGAGCAGCCTCCGAGCCTCTGCACAGGGCGAGAGGGCGATCAGGGGCAGACTCGACTTTTTTACATACGCCCCTGCGTCACCTTTCCGCAAGGAGGAGGGGGGAAAGCGCCATGTTGCCCTCGGTGGGCACCGAACATGGTGTCTCCGGTGAGCTGCAGGCGGGTAATCCGAGCGGACGTCCGTGCCCCATTCGCTAGGGGTCGGCTAGAGGCCCAGAGGCGCGCCCAAAAATACCTGCGGGTGATCTGCCGGACCTGGTCCCCTGTCGACGGGGTCCGAGGGCTCGATGCCTCCCTCTGATGGGATTCCGTTACAAGATCGTTCCCACTGGTCTCAGAAATGTCCTAGGGTACCTCGGGAGCGCAGCCCGAGCCTTGGTTATGTATCGAACGTACCCATGGTCATCCCTCGCTCTGTATCTGAGGCGGCTGTGAACCCTTCGGGGGCCAGCCTTCGAACCCCTGATCAGTAGTGGGCGCGGAGCCCGAGTAGCCTGAGGCGCCGTTGAACCCTTCCGAGGGGCTGGCCTTCGAACCTCTGACCAGTAGTGGGTGTGGAGCCCACGCGCTCTGAGGCGGCTGTTGAACCCTTCCGCGGGGCCAGCCTTCGAACCTCTGATCAGTAGGGAGGCTCGGAGCCTGGTTCCTTCACGGAGAAGGATCCTTTTCGGGGTATCCCCCTTTCCCGGTCCCTGTTGTAAGAGAGAGAAAGAGGAAAAAAAGGAAAAGGATTTGAAATCGAATGACGTGGCGTACCTTTTTTGACGCGGTCATTATGGCGAAGGCGAAGCGCCGCTCGCTTCTCCTGCCAGAGGCGCCGCCTTTCCTGCCGCGGAGTTAATGCGATGGGGCGTGCGGTTCGCGGGGCGGCCGTTGCGCGTGCGCGAGCCGTTCGAGGAACGGCCGTTTCGCCTTGGGTTTTTCGAATCCCGCGGCGGGTCCGGACGAAACGTTGAACGGGTCTCGTCATGGCCTTTATATACTCGAAGGAGGGTCCAGCGACGGTTCTTTGCTCCGCTTCTCGCCTCCCCCTTAGGTTTTCGCAACCCGAGAGGTTTAGCCAGAGAAAAGGAAACCGCTTCCCCAGTTCTTTTCGCCGCCACCCCTTTTGCTCGGTGATGGCCGACCGGGTGACCATCATCCCGCCGCGCGATCCATGGCCTTTCTCCACGGTCACGGCGGGTGATCTGGAGGATCTTGTTGCCGAGGGTTTACTTTGCCCTCTCTCTGATGAGAAGCGGCCGGAGTGGATTCCCCCTGCGAGCGGAGCCGCTCCGTCCCCGCCGCCGGGGTACGTTGTGAGCTTTGTCTCCTTTCATGAGCGGGGATTCGGTGTGCCGGCGAGCCGCTTTATGCGGGCGATCCTGCACCACTATGGGGTGGAGTTGCACAACCTCATCCCCAATTCCATCTCGCAGGCCGCCATTTCGTAGCGGTGTGCGAGGGGGTACTTGGGGATCGCCCCCCACTGGGACTTGTGGACTCATCTCTTTTTCGCGGAGCTTTTTGCTTCGCCGACGAGGGAGAGAAAGGTCCGCGCAGCGGTGCGGGCCGGCGGCTGCATCCTCCAGCTGAGGCAGTCGCGGGCGTCGCTGTATATTCCCGCCATCCTTGCGTCCTCGAATAAAGGGTGGCAGCGCCGGTGGTTCTACCTCCGGAATGACGGCGAGTTGCTCCCGCCGTTTTTCCAGCGAGTGGTCACCGTCGCCGCCGATGCTTGGCGCCACGGGACCCTGCACGAAAGACAGAAGAACCTCGAACCCCTTCTCATGGCCTTGGAGGCGTTGCGGAAAGGGGGACTCACCGCAGCGGGAGTGATTGCCGCCATCCACCGCCGGAGGGTGCTTCCCTTGGCGGAGCGACGGTTGCCGCTTTGGGAGATGACGCCGGAGGCTGACTTGGAGGGCTCGCGGATGTCCTCGGATCCTCTTCCCTTCGACGTTCTCCACGGGCGGGTGACCATCGCGTTGGGAAAACTGGACACTAGCGCCTTCTCCCAGCCCTTGATGCGCCCTGACCAAGGGTGCGTGACTCTGGTGAGTGTCTGCTCCTTCCTTCTTCTTGCGTCGGGTTGCCCCTGGTTCTTACGGTCGGGATTTTCATCCGTCTCCAGGAGGTAGGGTGGCACAAGCCTTCCCTGCCACGGGTCCCGCATTACGCGGTGGACCGAGCAGCGCGGCGGATTGCCGCGGAGGAGAAGAAGAAAAAGAAGGACGCGGAGAAGGCCCGGGCCCGCGAGCGGATGCGGGCTCGAGACGCCTCGGAAAAGCTCCATCGTCGGCAGGAGAGGGAGGGGCTCCCGAGGGAGACGTCGCCGGAAACGCCTGATGACGACGATGATGATGAAGATGATGACGAGGAAGACGACATGGCTGCCCGCCTCGATTTCAGCCCTGGCTTGAGGTTAGGCCAGGAGCCGTCAAGCCAGCCCCCGAGTGGGTTGATGCCGTCAGTCCCCGGAGTCGAGACGCCGAGGTCCCAGCCCAAAGAGCGGGGGCAGACCGAGAGGGTACTTGACCCCTCGGCTGGGGGAGTTGAGGTGACCCCGGGGAGCCAGGCCGAGGCGTCTATTCCCCGAGAGCCGTTGCCCACGCCGGCAGCGCAGGAGAGCGACCCTCAGGTCGCCGTGGCAGTGCCTGGGCAGTCCGTCTCCCGGGCGTCCAAAGCGCCCAAAGCAAGGGTGGTGCCGAAGCCGCCGGTGAAGCGGACCTCGGTGGCGCCTTCGGGGGTCGAGATCCGAGAGACCTCCCCTCAGGCACGGTTGATCATGGCCCGGAGCGGGTAAGTATCTTGGAACGTCTTCGTCCTGGCTTTTCATTCGTATGTCCCGACCGCGATTTTTCTTTTCTCCTCAGCAAGCGAAGCCATGGCCTGACCGATCTGGCTCCCCGAAAGGCCCTTAAAACGACGTTGGCTTCCGCAGCCGGCGCCGCTCCAGGCCTTGCCGTTCAGCTGACCTTCTCGCAAGGCGCTCCACAGCAGGGGGCTCAGGCGGCACCAGTCACCGTGGAGCGAGTTCCCGAGGCCGGCTCTTCTGCCGAGGCGGCCATCGTGCTAGAGGAGGCGGCTGACGCGGACGTGGCCCCGGCCCCACCGGACGTGCCGGCGGTGCTGGCACCTGTTGCTACTGAAGCCGCTGCCGTCTCAGTCGGGGAGCGACCTGTCGCTGCCGACGCTGAGACGGCCGAGGCGTCGGCGCTTGGTGCCTCGGAGGAGGGGGGCGTGGAGACGCGATCCGTTCCGCTGAGCGGCAGGCTTGTCGCTGTGCGGCGGAGCTCCGAGGGTCGGTGCCAGTTGCTCCGGTTCCGGACCCGTGAGGCCTCGGATCCCTTCTTCGTTCTCGACGATGAGCGGGAGGAGCAATCCTGGGACGAGCTCCGCGAGTGTGCTGAAGCAACGGTGGGGTCGCTCCGGTCGTCGCTGGAGGTTTTCTGCAGGGACGTCCCCAAAATCCTCCAGGTAACGGTGTCAGGCATACCTTTTTTTTTATGACCAAGGTGTCTTTTGTGACGCCCCGCTTCCTTCCCTCAGGATCTGACGGATCTGAGCGCCGCCAAGTCGTCGTTCATCCGCCACGAGGTCGACGTCTGGGGCTCGCTGCGATCCCTGAGGACCTCGCTCGCCGGGGCTACTGCGCGCCTCTCTCAGCAGGGCGCCGAGGCGGCGGACCTTCGGTTGCTCTGCACCGATCTGAGAGCCGAGGCGGCAGCGGCACGCGCGGAGGCGGCAGCGGCGTGCGCAGAAGTGCAACGACAGCGGTCGGAGTTCGACCAGATCGTCAATGAGCGGGACCAATCTCGGGGCCGGGCTGCCGAGGCCGAAAGCCGGGCTGGAGCCCTTGCAGCCAACCTAGTCGTAGCCCAGGTCGCAGCCTCGGAGGAGCGTGCCCGAGCCGGAGGTACGCCTCGGCCATTTTCGGTTTTCGTTTCAGCTTGTTTCCTCTGCTTGTGTTTGAGATCTTTCGTTCTGGCTGTTCGCAGAGCTCGAGTCCGCCCTTGATGAGTCCGCCAAGGCGCTTACCGAGGCGCTTGCCGGGGCGGCCGAGCAGAGGGAGGCCGACCACACGGCCATGTCCGAGGCCGTTTCGGGCTTCTGCCGGGTCCTTGGCTTTGGCGACGTCCCCTCAGGAAGCTCCCCTCAAAGTCGCCTGCAGGCCTTGGGCGATCATGTGCGCGGCAGACTCTGCGAGGCGCTACACCACGGGGTCAGGCGGGCCTTCGTCGTGCTCGCTTCCCACTACGTCGTGGACGTGGAGCGGGTCAACGAGGGGTATTGCCTGCCTGACGAAGATGAAGCCGCCCTGGCAGAAGTCTAGAGGCTCGATGCGGCCGCCGCGGGTCCGAGCGCAGTGCTGGCGACCACCTTCGAGGCAGAGATCCTCCCGCCTGCGTCGTCGTCCGAAGCCGGGATGGACTTTGCCGAGGGCGAGGACGAAGCCGAAGGCGCGGCTCCTTCCCCGGGCGACGCCTAACTCTGTCGGAGCAGTTTCTGTTGGATGCATGCGTGTCTTTCTGTGGCCGCTGAGGCCTGAACACTTTATTACCGTTGCATAAAGTCGTGCTCCTCTGCCTGTCAGTAGCAGGGTGGCTTCCCCAAGTAGGGGTCACTTTTCGTGGTGGGTGACGAGTGAGGTGTCCGTAACCCAGAGGCGTAGGAGTCCCTCGGCTCAATCAGCCTTGCCACTTACATGCACCCACGTTCGCTCCTCGGGGTCCTGCTTCCGACATAGCCGGGGGAACGCAAAAGCCTTTTCGATTGAAAATTTTTACGCAGAGGGGTTCCCCCCTTTTTAGCCCCCGAGGGAGGGTCGGGCTCTGCCGAGGCAAGGCTGACCCTTTCTTGATGACTAAAAACTTGCGTGGGGGCAAGGTAAGCGAACAACTTGAAAGCATCTTAAGGGTAGAGGCGACGTAGCTGTTAGACGTTCGAAGTGTTGGTGCAGACCTCGCCTTGACTGTCGGCCAGTTCGTTTGTTCCGGGCTTCAGAACTTTGGCGATGACAAGCGGCCTTCCCAGGGGTGCGTGTAGCCCCCGGGTGTCTCCAACAAGGGCTCGGGGTGCGGTGGTGGAGCTCCTTCCCATATCCCAGCAAGACGAACGACTTGGCGCGCCGCGCCAACCGCCGAGCTTTGGCTCGGTCGAGGTGTAGCTCTCCTCGGTGGAGATATTGCAGGTACGGGGTCTGCCAGCTTCAATTAGGCACGACCCCGCTTCGCTCCTCCTCGACGCGCAGTGCCTCGCCCTCGGGTGCCGAGGGTGCCTCTGGCCGAGCTGAGGGTGCCTCGGGCCGTGCCGAGGATGCCTCGGACTGAGCCGAGGGTACCTCGGGCTGGGCCGAGGGTGCCTCGGGCTCGGGTGTGTCGTCGATTTTGACGGAGGGTCGATGCAGGTCTCGGGAGCAGGCTTCCGGGGGAAACGTTATTCGCCCCGAGGCGGTACAGAGGCAGACCCCTTTCGCCGAGGTGCGGGATGAAAAGGCTCAGGGCCGCAAGACATCCCATGACCCTCTGTACGCCTTTCAAGTCCTTGATGGCCCCATGCTGGTGACGGCTGCGATCTTCTCCGGGTTGGCTTCGGTGCCCCGCTCGGAGACGATGAACCCCAAGAGTATGCCTCGGGGTACCCCGAAGACACACTTTTCGGGATTGAGCTTCACGCCTTTCGCCTTGAGACATCGGAATGTCACTTCAAGGTCGGAAAGGAGGTCGGAGGCCTTCCTCGTCTTGACTACGATGTCATCGACGTAGGCCTCGACCGTCCGGCAATGTGTTGACCGAACACATGGTTCATGCACCGCTGGTACGTCGCGCCCGCATTCCTCAAGCCGAACGGCATGGTGACATAACAGTACATGCCGAAGGGTGTGATGAAAGAAGTCGCGAGCTGGTCGGACTCTTTCATCCTGATTTGGTGGTACCCTGAGTAGGCATCGAGGAAAGACAGGATTTCGCACCCAGCAGTGGAATCCACGATTTGATCGATGTGAGGCAGAGGGTAGGGAACCTTCGGACATGCTTTGTTTAGACCAGTGTAGTCTACACACATATGCCATTTCCCTCCTTTCTTTCTCACAAGCACAGGGTTGGCAAGCCATTCGGGATGGAATACCTCTTTGATGAACCCTGCCTCCATTAGCTTGTGGATCTCCTCGCCTATGACTCTGCGCTTTTCTTCGTCGAATCGGCGCAGAGGCCGCTTGACGGGTCGGGCTCCGGCTCGGATGTCTAGCGAGTGCTCGGCGACATCCCTCGGTATGCCGGGCATGTCCGAGGGACTCCACGCGAAGACGTCGACGTTCGCGTGGAGAAAGTCGACGAGCACTGCTTCCTATTTGGGATCGAGCTCGGAGCCGATCCGGACTTGCTTGGAGGCATCGCTGCTGGGGTCGAGGGGGACGAACTTAACCGTCTCCGCTGGCTCGAAGTTGCCGGCATGACGCTTCACGTCTGGCACCTCCTTAGAGAGGCCCTCCAGGTCGGCGATGAGGGCCTCGGACTCGGCGAGGGCCTCGGCGTACTCCACGCACTGCATGTCGCATTCGAACGCGTGTTTGTACGTGGGGCCGACGGTGATGACCCCGTTGGGGCCCGACATCTTGAGCTTCAGGTAGGTGTAGTTGGGGACGACCATGAACTTCGCGTAGCATGGCCTTCCCAGTACCGCGTGGTAGGTTCCTCGGAACCCGACCACCTCGAACGTCAGGGTCTCCCTTCGGAAGTTGGAGGGTGTTCCGAAGCAGACGGGAAGGTCGAGTTGTCCGAGGGGCTGGACGCGCTTCCCGGGAATGATCCCATGGAAAGGCGCAACACCCGCCCGGACCGAGGACAGATCGACACGCAGGAGCCCGAGGGTCTCGGCGTAGATGATGTTGAGGCTGCTGCCTCTGTCCATGAGGACCTTGGTGAGCCTGACGTCGCCGATGATGGGTTCGACGACGAGCGGGTATTTCCCCAGGCTCGGCACGTGGTCGGGCTGGTTGGCTCGGTCGAAGGTGATGGGCTTGTCGGACCAGTCTAGGTAGTGTCGGCGTTCCGAGACCGGGGGGTCCCTTGGGCCGACGAGTGAGTGTCGCCGCGTGCCCCAGCCCAGATGGGTCGAGCGCGAGGGCGAGCGCGAAGGGGGGAGAGCGAGGCGGCCGGTGACCGGCGTGAGAGAGGTGGGAATCCCGCGGCCTTCGTGTTCGTCCCACGCCCAGGTCGGGTGCGCTTGCAGTAGGGGGTTACAAGCGTCCACGTGGGTGAGGGAAGCGAGCGGCTCCAAGCGAGCGCCTGTCTCGTCCTCGTCCCCGCGCGGCCAACCCTCTCTAAGAGGGCCCTGGTCCTTCCTTTTATAGGCGTAAGGAGAGGATCCAGGTGTACAATGGGGGGTGTAGCAGAGTGCTACGTGTCTAGCGGGGGAGAGCTAGCGCCCTAAGTACATGCCGATGTGGCAGCCGGAGAGATTTTGGCACCCAGCTGGTGTGATGTCGTGGCCGTCGGAGGAGCGATGGAGCCTGGCGGAGGGACAGCTGTCGGAGCAGTTGGGCCCTTGCTGACGTCCTCTTGCTTCCGTAAGGGGGCTGAGAGCCGCCGTCGTCATAGGGTATGCGGGGCGCCATCATTGCTTATCTGGCGGAGCGAGCCAGACGGGACACCGGTCTTGTTTCCTGCGGCCCGAGTCAGCTCGGGGTAGGACGATGATGGCGCCTCCTGTTGACGTGGCTGGTCTGCGCCCTAGGTTGGGCAATGTGGAAGCTCCTCCGAAGCCGAGGTCGAGTCTGTCTTCCGTGACCGAGGCCGAGTCCGAGCCCCTGGGTCGGGCGAGGCGGAGGTCGTCGGCTGAGGCCAGGGCAGAGTCCGAGCCCTGGGGTCGGGCGAAGCGGAGTTCGTCGTCTTCTGGGGCTGAGCCCGAGTTCGAGCCCTGGGTCGGGCGGAGCGGATTTCGCCGTCTTCCGGGACTTAGCCCGAGTCCGAGCCCTGGGTCGGGCGGAGCGGAGTTCGTCGTCTTCCAGGACTTAGCCCGAGTCCGAGCCCTGGGTCGGGCGGAGCGGAGTTCGCCGTCTTCCGGGGCTGAGCCCGAGTCCGAGCCCTGGGTCGGGCGGAGCGGAGTTTCCTGTGGTGCCTTCTGCAGGACCTGACTGCCTGTCAGTCTCACTCTGTCAAGTGGCACTGCAGTCGGTGTGGCGCAGGCGGCGCTGTCCTTCTGTCAGGCCGGTCAGTGGAGCGGCGAAGTGACGGCGGTCACTTCGGCTCTGCCGGGGGGCGCACGTCAGGATAAAGGTGTCAGGCCACCTTTGCATTAAATGCTCCTGCGATTTGGTCAGTCGGTGCGGCGATTTAGTCAGGGTTGCTTCTTAGCGAAGGCAGGGCCTCGGGCGAGCCGGAAATATGTTCGCCGTCGGAGGGGGGCCTCGGGCGAGACGGAAATCCTCCGGGGTCGGCTGCCCTTGTCCGAGGCTAGGCTCGGGCGAGGCGTGATCGAGTCGCTCGAACGGACTGCTCCCTGACTTAATCGCACCCATCAGGCCTTAGCAGCTTTATGCTGATGGGGGTTACCAGCTGAGAATTAGGAGTCTTGAGGGTACCCCTAATTATGGTCCCCGACAGTAGCCCCCGAGCCTCGAAGGGAGTGTTAGCACTCGCTTGGAGGCTTTCGTCGCACTTTTTTGCAAGGGGACCAGCCTTTCTCGGTTGCATTTTGTTCCGGTGGGTGCGCGCGAGCGCACCCGCCGGGTGTAGCCCCCGAGGCCTCGGAGGAGTGGTTTTACTCCTTCGAGGTCTTAATGCCTCGCGTAATGCTTCGGCTGGTCTGGTTGTTCCCTCATGCGAGCTGGCCGTAGCCCGGGTGTACGGTCGGGTCCCAAGTTCTCGGGCTGGTATGTTGACGCTGTCAACGGTTCGGCCGGAGTCGGGTTTGCGAGAGCAGCCCCGAGCCTCTGCACAGGGCGAGAGGGCGATCAGGGACAGACTTGGCTTTTTTACATACGCCCCTGCGTCGCCTTTCCGCAAGGAGGAGGGGGGGGAAAGCGCCATGTTGCCCTCGATGGGCGCCGAACATGGTGTCTCCGGTGAGCTGCAAGCGGGTAATCCGAGTGGACGTCCGTGCCCCGTTCGTTAGGGGTCGGCTAGGGGCCCAGAGGCACGCCCAAAAGTACCTGCGGGTGATCTGCCGGACCCGGTCCCCTAGCGACGGGGTCCGAGGGCTCGATGCCTCCCTCTGATGGGATTCCGTTACAAGATCGCTCCCGCTGGTCTCGGAAATGTCCTAGGGTACCTCGGGAGCGCAGCCCGAGCCTTGGTTATGTATCGAACGTACCCATGGTCATCCCTCGCTCGGCGTCTGAGGCGACTGTGAACCCTTCGGGGGCCAGCCTTCGTACCCCTGATCAGTAATGGGCGCGGAGCCCGAGTAGCCTGAGGCGGCCGTAGAACCCTTCGGGGGGCCGGCCTTCGAACCTCTGACCAGTAGTGGGTGTAGGGCCCACGCGATCTGAGGCGGCTGTCGAACCCTTCGAGGGGCCAGCCTTCGAACCTCTGATCAGTAGGGAGGCTCGGAGCCTGACTCCTTCCTGGGGAAGGATCCTTTTTGGGGTATCCCCCTTTCCCGGTCCCTGTTGCAAGAGAGAGAGGAAGAGGGAAAAAGGAAAAGGATACGAAATTGAACGACGCGGCGTACCTTTACTGACGCGGTCATTATGGCGAATGCGAAGCGTCGCCCGCTTCTCCTGCCAGAGGCGCCGCCTGTCCCGCCGCGGAGTTAATGCGACGGTGCGAGTGGTTGGCGGGGCGGCCGTTGCGCGTGCGCGAGCCGTTCGAGGAACGGATCACGAGTGCGTTGTCTTCATGCCGTGAGAGGGGGTTCTCTTGCTGCCCCCAGATGGGACGTGAGCTTGGCTGACGACGTGGCCGCTGCTCCCGCCCGCCTGCCACCATCATTACTGCCGGCCCATTTTTGGTCGCATTGACCGCCGCGCCAGGCTGGCGCTGCTGGGTCGTGCGCTGGGTCGCCTCGAGTCGCGGTATTGGTTCCGCAATCGAGGAGGCGCGGTGGTGGCGCAAGTGGCGGTGTAGTTGCTTGCATGAAGCATCCGGCGCGCCGGTTGCGTGACGCGTGGGCCTGGGCCTCCACGCTGGGCGTGTCGGGAGTCGGAGAAGCGCGTCCACTCGGCGCGGTTGCATGCCACCTGCCTGGCTACCCGCCCCTTTCGCCCGCTGGTCTGGGCGAAAGTGGAGGGTCACTTGTAACCGCTGGGCGGTCGTGTGCACCGCGCGCGGCGGCTTGGCTTCTTCTGCTCTGAGCCGGCTTGCATGACATGTGGGACCTAACCCCCGCGCCGCAGGGGGGGGACCTTGGAGTGTGTTGGAGAAGACTCAGCCCGCGACGGTTGGGGGCGCAAGTAGGGAGAGTCGCCTTTAAAAGGAGGGTGACCCCCTTCGGAAGGCGCCCTTATGCATCGCGTCTTTCCATCTTCCAAGCCCCCGGATGGGGGATACCCGTCGTCTTTCTGCCTTATCGTTGGGGGAACGCAACTCCGCGGGAGTTGGTACCTTTCAGCCATCGTTCGGCTTCAAGGATTTTCATCATGCAGCCCGGCTGCACCCCTCCGCCGGCGGTCACCCAAGATGGTGACCTCCAGCTTGATGGTGGGGGAAAGCGAGCCGGGCTGCGGCCTCTGCCCCTCCCTCAGCCTTAAGGATTTTCATCACCAGGGCTGGGGAGGGGAGTGTGCCGAGTTGGGGTCGGCCCCTGCGTGGGCGGTGGCCCGCTCCTTCACTCAGTGATCGGAGGGAAGGGCGGTCGTCGTCTGTGGCACCGGCAGCTGCACCGTGCCTGGCTCTCGGACGCGAGTGGCTTCGGAGCCGCTCACGGCGCCGGCATCTGCCACGACAGCTGGAAGAGGTTCTTCCGACGGCGAGATAGCCAGAGCCGCCCACGGACCGACCTCCAACTCTACGGCCTTCTGCCCGTCCTTGCCTCACGAGTTTGGGCATGGGCAGGGGCCTCCTGGCAGCAGCACCTGCCCTGAGGTCAGTGCTGCCGCTGTTCGGCCCCCCGGAGCAGAAGTCGTCGTCGTCGCTGCTGCCGGAGCGGGCGACGGCGCGCCGTTCGTTGGTCTTCTGTTGCTCCGCAGGCCATCCCCCATCGAGTGGGGTTGTTCGTACCTGCGGAGGGGGAACCGGAGTTCCGTTTGTAATGGCACTTTGAATGCCAGCGTTTTTGTTCATTATGGCTGTCGAGGCCTGAACATGTATGTAATTTTGGCATGGAGCCGTGTTTTTTCCTCATTTTCGAGCACTAAGACTCGCCTGTTGGTTGTCTGAACCGCTTCACCAAGCGTGAGTCACCCCGTGTCAAGGTGACGAGTGAGGTATCCGTATCCCGGAGGCGTAGGAGTCCCTCGGCTCGGTCGACCTTGTTGTCTGAGGCTTCTCTAGCTTAGTTAAAGGGACCCCTTGGCCGCTCTTCGATGAGCCGAGGCCAGGGGTAGCGATATCAGCATGAACAGGGGCAGAGTCGGCTCAAAAATGAAACCTGGTTGGCCGGAGCCTAGCCGGGTCGTCCGTTGGCGGGACCGACGCTGGAGTTGACTAGCCGAAGCCTCGAGTCGGGCGGGCGCCCTCTGAGGACGGCTGGCCGAGGCCCCGGGGCGACCGGCCGAGCCGCCTGCTCGGGCCGGATTCCCGGAGAAGACCGTGGCAGCGATTGCCCGGGTGTGGTGATGACGTCGTCCTTTTGAGCGGAGATCCTCGGACCGCGTCGCCGTCCGAGGCTAGGTCGGACCTCGCCAAAGGTGTCGTCGATGCCGAGGGTGCTACTGCCCCCTTCCAGCGTCAAGACCCGAGCCTGCAGGATCGGATTGTCTTGTAGCGTGTGTTTCCTGCGGCCGCCGAGGCCTAAACACACCCTCGCTGTGTTGTAAAGCTGCATCTCTTTTCCTCTTGTTCCGAGTATCTGGACTTTTTTGTCGGTAACAGGGATGTTTGTGCGAGCGAGAGTTGCTTCTCGCGGAAGGTGATGAGTGAGGTATCCGTATCCCAAAGAGTTGCTTCTCGCGAGAGTCCCTCGGCTCGGTCGGCCTTGCCGCTTACGCGCACTTTTACCCGTCCATGAGGCTCTGTCACCGACTCAGTCGAGAAGGCTCGAAGGATCGCTTCGGCAGAAGAACTTCCGAACGTGAAGACTTGCTCGGTCCGCGGAACCACTTATCCGAACGTGAGTTACTTATCGCAGAAGGTGATGAGTGAGGTATCCGTATCCTAGAGGCGTAGGAGTCCCTCGGCTCGGTCAGCCTTGGCTGCTTACGTGTACTCCGTCGTTTTCAGGATCCACTTTTCGAAGTAGCCAAAAAGCACGAAAGATATTCTGGCAGAAGAGATCTTTTTTCGAGGAAAATTTCGACGCAGAGGAGGTTGTCCCCCTTTTAGCCCCCGAGGGAGGGTCGGGCTTTGCCGAGGCGAGGTCGACCCTTCCTTGATGACTAAACTTTGCGTGGGTGCGAGGTATATGAACGACTTGAAAATATCTTAAGGGTAGAAGCGACGTAGCTGTTGGATGTTCCAAGCGTTGTCGTAGACCTCGCCTTGGCTGTTGGCCAGCTTGTACGTTCCGGGCTTCAGAACCTTGGCGATGACGAACGGTCCCTCCCAGGGGGGCGTGAGCTTGTGCCTCCCTCGGGGGTCTTGTTGCAGCCGAAGCACCAGGTCGCCCACCTGGAGGTCTCGGGACCGGACCCCTCGGGCGTGGTAGCGTCGCAGGGACTGCTGGTACCGCGCCGAGTGTAGTAAGGCCTTGTCCCGAGCCTCTTCCAGCTGGTCCAGCGAGTCTTCTCGGCTGACTTGGTTGCTTTGGTCGGTGTAGGCCCTCGTCCTCGGGGAGCCATATTCTAAGCCTGTGGGTAAGATGGCTTCGGCCCCATAGCCTAGAAAGAACGGCGTGAAGCCCGTGGCTCGGCTCGGTGTTGTCCTCAGACTCCAGACCACCGAAGGGAGTTCCTTCATCCATCGCTTGCCGAACTTGTTGAGGTCGTTGTAGATCCGAGGCTTGAGCACTTGTAGAATCATGTCGTTGGCACGCTCCACCTGCCCATTCGTCATGGGATGAGCCACGGCGGCCCAGTCCACCCGGATGTGGTGATCCTCGCAGAAGTCCAGGAACTTCCTGCCGGTGAACTGGGTGTCGTTGTCGGTGATGATGGAGTTCGGGACCCCGAAGCGATGGATGATGTTGGTGAAGAACGCCACCGCCTGCTCGGACCTGATGCTGTTCAGGGGTCGGACCTCAATCCACTTGGAGAATTTGTCGATGGCGACCAGCAGGTGCGTGTAGCCCCCGGGTGCTTTCTGCAAGGGGCCGACGAGGTCCAGACCCCACACCGCAAAAGGTCAGGTGATGGGTATCGTCTGCAGAGCCTGAGCGGGCAGGTGGGTCTGCCTTGCATAGAATTGACACCCTTCGCAGGTGCGGACAATTCTAGTGGCGTCGGCCACCGCCGTCGGCCAGTAGAAGCCTTGTCGGAAAGCATTCCCGACAGGGGCTCGAGGTGCTGCGTGATGGCCGCAAGCCCCCGAGGCCCCGAGTGTATCTCCCGCGGGAGTTCCTGACCTTCGGCGACAGAGATGCATCGCTGGAGGATGCCTGAGGGGCTGCGGTGGTAGAGCTCCTTCTCATCTCCCAGCAAGACGAACGACTTGGCGCGCCACGCCACCCGCCGAGCCTCGGCTCGGTCGAGGGGTAACTCTCCTCGGTGGAGATATTGCAGGTACGGGGTCTGCCAGTTTCGATTAGGCGTGGCCCCGCTTCGCTCCTCCTCGATGCGCAGTGCCTCACCCTCGGAGGCCGAGGGTACCTCGGACTGAACTGAAGGCGCCTCGGGCCGAGCTGAGGGTGCCTCGGGCTGTGCCGAGGGTACCTCGGGCTGGACCGAGGGTATCTCGGACTGGGCCGAGGGCGCCTCAGGCTCGGGCGTGTCGTCGATCTTGACGGAGGGTTGATGCAGATCCCGGGAGAAGACGTCCGGGGGAACCGTTGTTCGCCCCGAGGCTATTTTAGCCAGCTCGTCCGCAGTCTCGTTGTAGCGCCGAGCGACGTGGTTGAGCTCGAGCCCGTAGAACTTGTCTTCCAGGCGCCGAACCTCATCGCAGTAGGCCTCCATCTTCGGGTCGCGGCAGTGGGAGTTCTTCATGACTTGGTCGATGACGAGCTGCGAGTCACCGCGGGCGTCGAGGCGCCGGACCCCTAGCTCGATGGCGATCCGCAACCCGTTGACCAGAGCCTCATACTCAGCCACATTGTTGGACGCCGGGAAATGGAGGCGTAGCACATAGCGTAGGTGTTTCCCGAGGGGCGAGATGAAGAGAAGGCCTGCGCCGGCTCCCGTCTTCATCAGCGACCCATCGAAAAACATGGTCCAGAGCTCCGGTTGGATCGGAGTCGTCGGTAGCTGGGTGTCGACCCATTCGGCTACGAAGTCCGCCAAGACCTGGGACTTGATGGCCTTCCGAGGGGCAAACGAGATTGTCTCGCCCATGATTTCCACCGCCCACTTTGCAATCCTGCCCGAGGCCTCTCGGCACTGGATGATCTCCCCCAGGGGGAAGGATGACACCACAATTACCGGATGAGACTCGAAGTAGTGTCGCAACTTCCGCCGCGTCAGGATCACTGCATACAGCAGCTTCTGAACTTGTGGGTAGCGGATCTTGGTTTCGGACAGTACCTCACTGACGAAGTAAACTGGCCTCTGAACGGGCAATGCATGCCCCTCTTCTTGCCTCTCGACCACAATCGCGGCGCTAACCACCTGAGTGGTCGCGGCGACGTAGACCAAGAGGGCTTCTCCGACAGCTGGAGGCACCAAGATAGGCGCCTTTGTGAGGAGCGCCTTCAAGTTCCCGAGAGCTTCCTCGGCCTTCCTTAAGAGGCGGTACAGAGGCAGACCTCTTTCGCCGAGGCGTGAGATGAAGCGGCTCAGAGCCGCGAGACATCCCATGACCCTCTGTACACCTTTCAAGTCCTTGATGGGCCCCATGCTGGTGATGGCTGCGATCTTCTCCGGGTTGGCTTCGATGCCCCGCTCGGAGACGATGAACCCCAAGAGCATGCCTCGGGGCACCCCGAAGACACACTTCTCGGGATTGAGCTTGACGCCTTTTGCCTTGAGACATCGGAATGTCACTTCAAGGTCGGAAAGGAGGTCGGAAGCTTTCCTCGTCTTGACTACGATGTCATCGACGTAGGCCTCGACCGTGCGGCCAATGTGTTCGCCGAACTCATGGTTCATGCACCGCTGGTACGTCGCGCCCGCATTCCTCAAGCCGAACGGCATGGTGACATAGCAGTACATGCCGAAGGGCGTGATGAAAGAAGTCGCGAGCTGGTCGGACTCTTTCATCCTGATTTGATGATACCCTGAGTAGGCATCGAGGAAAGACAGGGTTTCGCACCCAGTAGTGGAATCCACGATCTGATCGATGCGAGGCAGAGGGTAGGGAACCTTCAGACATGCTTTGTTGAGACCAGTGTAGTCTACACACATCCGCCATTTCCCTCCTTTCTTTCTCACAAGCACGGGGTTGGCAAGCCATTCGGGATGGAATACCTCTTTGATGAACCCTGCTGCTATTAGCTTGTGGATCTCCTCGCCTATCGCTCTGCGCTTCTCCTCGTCGAATCGGCGCAGAGGCTGCTTGACGGGTCGAGCTCCGGCTCGAATGTCCAGCGAGTGCTCGGCGACATCCCTCGGTATGCCGGGCATGTCTGAGGGACTCCACGCGAAGACGTCGACGTTCGCGCGGAGAAAGTCGACGAGCACTGCTTCCTATTTGGGGTCGAGCCCGGAGCTGATCCGGATCTGCTTGGAGGTGTCGCCGCTGGGGTCGAGGGGGACGGCCTTAACCGTCTCCACTGGCTCGAAGTTGCCGGCGTGACGCTTCACGTCTGGCACCTCCTTAGAGAGGCTTTCCAGGTCGGCGATGAGGGCCTCGGCGTACTCCACGCACTCCACGTCGCATTCGAACGCGTGTTTGTACGTGGGGCCGACGGTGATGACCCCGTTGGGGCCCGACATCTTGAGCTTCAGGTAGGTGTAGTTGGGGACGGCCATGAACTTCGCGTAGCATGGCCTTCCCAGTATCACGTGGTAGGTTCCCCGGAACCCGACCACCTCGAACGTCAGAGTCTCCCTTCGGAAGTTGGAGGGCGTTCCGAAGCAGACGGGAAGGTCGAGTCGTCCGAGGGGCTGGACGCGCTTCCTGGGAATGATCCCATGGAAGGGCGCAGCGCCTGCTCGGACGGAGGACAGATCAACACGCAGGAGCCTGAGGGTCTCGGCGTAGATGATGTTGAGGCTGCTGCCTCCGTCCATAAGGACCTTGGTGAGCCTGACGTCGCCGATGACGGGGTCGACGACGAGCGGGTATTTCCCCGGGCTCGGCACGTGGTCGGGGTGGTCGTCTCGGTCGAAGGTGATGGGCTTGTCGGACCAGTCTAGATAGACTGGCGCCGCCACCTTGACCGAGCAGACCTCCCGGCGCTCTTGCTTGCGGTGCCGAGCCGAGGCATTCGCTGCTCGCCCACCGTAGATCATGAAGCAGTCGCGGACCTCGGGGAACTCTCCTGCTTGGTGATCTTCCTTCTTGTCGTCGTCGCGGGCCCTGCCACCCTCCGCGGGTGGCCCGGCCCTGTGGAAGTGGCGCCGAAGCATGACGCACTCCTCAAGGGTGTGCTTGACGGGCCCCTGATGATAGGGGCACGACTCCTTGAGCATCTTGTCGAAGAGGTTGGCACCTCCGGGGGGTTTCCGAGGGTTCTTGTACTCGGCGGCGGTGACAAGGTCTGCGTCGGCGGCGTCGCGTTTCGCTTGCGACTTCTTCTTGCCTTTCTTCTTAGCGCCGCGCTGAGTAGACGCCTCGGGAGCATCTTCTGATGGGCGGCCCTGGGGCTGCTTGTCCTTTCGGAAGATAGCCTCGACCGCCTCCTGGCCAGAGGCGAACTTGGTGGCGATGTCCATCAGCTCGCTCGCCCTGGTGGGGGTCTTGCGACCCAACTTGCTCACCAGATCGCGGCAGGTGGTGCCGGCGAGGAACGCGCCGATGACATCCGAGTCGGTGATGTTGGGTAGCTCGGTGCGCTGCTTCGAGAATCGCCGGATGTAGTCCTGGAGGGACTCTCCCGGCTGCTGCCGGCAGCTTCGGAGGTCCCAGGAATTCCCAGGGCGCACGTACGTGCCCTGGAAATTGCCGGCGAAGGCTTGGACTAGGTCGTCCCAGTTGGAGATCTGCCCCGGAGGCAGGTGCTCCAACCAGGCGCGAGCGGTGTCGGAGAGGAACAGGGGGAGGTTGCGGATGATGAGGTTGTCATCGTCCGTTCCACCCAGTTGGCAGGCCAGGCGGTAGTCCGCGAGCCACAGTTCCGGTCTCGTCTCCCCCGAGTACTTTGTGATAGTAGTCGGGGGTCAGAACCGGGTCGGGAACGGTGCCCGTCGGATGGCCCGGCTGAAGGCCTGCGGACCGGGTGGCTCGAGCGAGGGACTCCGATCCTCCCTGCTGTCGTAGCGTCCCCCACGCCTGGGGTGATAGCCTCGGCGCACCCTCTCGTCGAGGTGGGCCCGACGGTCGCGATGATGGTGCTCGTTGCCGAGGCGGCCCGGGGCCGCAGGCGCGGTGTTGCGCGTGCGCCCGGTGTAGACCGAGGCTTCCCGCATGAATCGGGAAGTCGCGGCATGAGGTTCCGAGGGGTATCCCTACCTTCGGGAGGCAAAGCTCTCGGCCCGTCGGACCGCGGCGCCTTCCAGGAGATTCTTGAGCTCCCCCTGGATTCGCCGACCCTCGGTGGTTGATGGCTCCGGCATCGCGCGGAGAAGCATCGCTGCTGCAGCCAGGTTCTGGCCAACCCCACTAGATGCGGGTGGTGGCCTGACCCTGACGTCGTCGGTGACGCGGTGCTGGAAACCCTGGGGCAGATGACGTATTTCTCCGGCCGGGGGTTGGCTCGCCCATGCCTGACCGACGTCCCGGCGGATCGGCTCAAGCGCTCCTGCTCCCTCGTCGAGCCTGGCCTGCACCCCGCGGATTTGCTCGAGCTGTGGGTCATGGCCCCCCGCCTGAATGGGGACCACAGCTAGCTCCCGTGGGATGTCAACGCGAGGCACCGGCCTAGGGAGGTCACCGTCCTCCGGCATGCCGAGATGGTTGCCTTCGGGGGACCCCCTAGATCGATGTGGAAGCATTCGCGACTTGGGCCGCGGTCCTCGTTGCCGAGGCTACGGCTACCGTCGGAACAGTCGGAGAGGCAGTAGTCACATGCGGTCACGAAGTCCCGCAAGGCACTGGGGTTGCCAAGTCCAGAGAAATCCCAACAGATGCTGGGGTCGTCGTCTTCCTCGGACCTAGAGGGCCCGTAGGTCGAGACGTCCGTCAGCCGGTCCCAAGGTGACCGCATGCGAAACCCCAGGGGGTTTGGACTCGCCTCTACGAGAGCGCCCGCCAAAGCGAGGTCGCTAGGAGGGTTGAGGTTGAATCCAAATGATGTGGGATGGGAATCGGTCGGTACCTCTTGGTCGACGAGCGGTGATGAAGTCACGTCGGGGACTGACTGCACCGTCGTCTCAGATACGAGGGTGACGTCCAGCAAGCCTTTCGCAAGCGCGCTAGTGTCGTCCGCTTGCTCGGGATTGGCGTGTCGCGGGGAGACGGCGCTCGTCTTCGTCTCAAACGCGAAGTCGATACCCGGTGCGCCCCTCGTTGGGGTGCCGGCGTCGTCGACTTGCTCGACAGCCGACGAGGCGCTGCCTCCTGCTTGGCCTTGGTTGCCCTGCCTTCCCCTCCATCGGCGGGGAAGAAGGCGGGACGAGGTCGAAGGTTGTTCTTCCACCACGCGGGGAAGACGTCGTCGATTCCACCGCTGGCGGGCGGGCTGTCGGCCGCCATTGTCGTCGTCGCGCGGCGGGGGAAGGAGTATCACGTCGTAGCTGCCGTCGAAGGACATGAACTCAAGGCTCCCGAAACGGAGCACCGTCCCGGGTCGGAGAGTTTGCTGGAGACTGCCCATCTGGAGCTTGACGGGAAGCTGTTCGTCAACACGCAGCAGGCCCCTACCTGGCGCGCCAACTATCGGCGTTCCGAGACCGGGGGGTCCCTTGGGCCGACGAGTGAGTGTCACCGCGTGCCCCAGCCCAGATGGGTCGAGCGCCAGGGCGAGCGCGAAGGGGGGAGAGCGAGGCGGCCGGTGACCGGCGTGAGAGAGGTGGGAATCCCGCGGCCTTCGTGTTCGTCCCGCGCCCAGGTCGGGTGCGCTTGCAGTAGGGGGTTACAAGCGTCCACGCGGGTGAGGGAAGCGAGCGGCTCCAAGCGAGCGCCTGTCTCGTCCTCGTCCCCGCGCGGCCAACCCTCTCTAAGAGGGCCCTGGTCCTTCCTTTTATAGGCGTAAGGAGAGGATCCAGGTGTACAGTGGGGGGTGTAGCAGAGTGCTACGTGTCTAGCGGGGGAGAGCTAGCGCCCTAAGTACATGCCGATGTGGCAGCCGGAGAGATTTTGGCACCCAGCTGGTGTCATGTCGTGGCCGTCGGAGGAGCGATGGAGCCTGGCGGAGGGACAGCTGTCGGAGCGGTTGGGCCCTTGCTGACGTCCTCTTGCTTCCGTAAGGGGGCTGAGAGCCGCCGTCGTCACAGGGTATGCGGGGCGCCATCATTGCTTATCTGGCGGAGCGAGCCAGACAGGACACCGGTCTTGTTTCCTGCGGCCCGAGTCAGCTCGGGGTAGGGCGATGATGGCGCCTCCTGTTGACGTGGCTGGTCTGCGCCCTAGGTTGGGCGATGTGGAAGCTCCTCCGAAGCCGAGGTCGAGTCTGTCTTCCTTGGCCGAGGCCGAGTCCGAGCCCCTGGGTCGGGCGAGGCGGAGGTCGTCGGCTGAGGCCAGGGCAGAGTCCGAGCCCTGGGGTCGGGCGAAGCGGAGTTCGTCGTCTTCTGGGGCTGAGCCCGAGTTCGAGCCCTGGGTCGGGCGGAGCGGAGTTCGCCGTCTTCCGGGACTTAGCCCGAGTTCGAGCCCTAGGTCAGGCGGAGCGAAGTTCGCCGTCTTCCGGGACTTAGCCCGAGTCCGAGCCCTGGGTCGGACGGAGCGGAGTTCGCCGTCTTCTGGGGCTGAGCCCGAGTCCGAGCCCTGGGTCGGGCGGAGCGGAGTTTCCTGTGGTGCCTTCTGCAGGACCTGACTGCCTGTCAGTCTCACTCTGTCAAGTGGCACTGCAGTCGGTGTGGCGCAGGCGACGCTGTCCTTCTGTCAGGCCGGTCAGTGGAGCGGCGAAGTGACGGCGGTCAATTCGGCTCTACCGGGGGGCGCACGTCAGGATAAAGGTGTCAGGCCACCTTTGCATTAAATGCTCCTGCGATTTGGTCGGTCAGTGCGGCGATTTAGTCAGGGTTGCTTCTTAGCGAAGGCAGGGCCTCGGGCGAGCCGGAAATATGTTCGCCGTCGGAGGGGGGCCTCGGGCGAGACGGAAATCCTCCGGGGTCGGCTGCCCTTGTCCGAGGCTAGGCTCGGGCGAGGCGTGATCGAGTCGCTCGAACGGACTGCTCCCTGACTTAATCGCACCCATCAGGCCTTAGCAGCTTTATGCTGATGGGGGTTACCAGCTGAGAATTAGGAGTCTTGAGGGTACCCCTAATTATGGTCCCCGACAGGTAGACTGGCGCCGCCACCTTCACCGAACAGACCTCCCGACGCTCTTGCTTGTGGTGCTGAGCCGAGGCGTTCGCCGCTTGCCCACCGTAGATCATGAAGCAGTCGCGGACCTCGGGGAACTCTCCTGCCTGGTGATCTTCCTTCTTGTCGCCATCGTGGGCCCTGCCACCCTCCGCGGGTGGCCCGGCCCTGTGGAAGTGGCGCCGAAGCATGACACACTCCTCAAGGGTGTGCTTGACGGGTCCCTGGTGGTAGGGGCACGGCTCCTTGAGCATCTTGTCGAAGAGGTTGGCACCTCCGGGGGGGTTTCCGAGGGTTCTTGTACTCGGCGGCGACGACAAGGTCCGCGTCGGCGGCGTCGCGTTTCGCTTGCGACTTCTTCTTGCCCTTATTCTTGGCGCCGCGCTGAGTTGACGCCTCGGGGGCATCTTCCAGTGGGCGGCCCTGGGGCTGCTTGTCCTTCCAGAAGATAGCCTCGACCGCCTCCTGGCCCGAGGCGAACTTGGTAGCGATGTCCATCAGCTTGCTCGCCCTGGTGGGGGTCTTGTGACCCAGCTTGCTCACCAGGTCGCAGCAGGTGGTGCCGGCGAGGAACGCGCCGATGACATCCGAGTCGGTGATGTTGGGCAGCTCGGTGCGCTGCTTCGAGAATCGCCGGATGTAGTCCCGGAGGGACTCTCCCGACTGCTGCCGGCAGCTTCGGAGGTCCCAGGAGTTTCCAGGGCGCACGTACGTGCCCTGGAAATTGCCGGCGAAGGCCTGGACCAGGTCGTCCCAGTTGGAGATCTGCCCCGGAGGCAGGTGCTCCAACCAGGCGCGAGCGGTGTCGGAGAGGAACAGGGGGAGGTTGCGGATGATGAGGTTGTCATCGTCCGTTCCACCCAGTTGGCAGGCCAGCCGGTAGTCCGCGAGCCACAGCTCCGGTCTCGTCTCCCCCGAGTACTTTGTGATAGTAGCCGGGGGTCGGAACCGGGTCGGGAACGACGCCCGTCGTATGGCCCGGCTGAAGACCTGCGGACCGGGCGGTTCGGGTGAGGGACTTCGATCCTCCCCGCTGTCGTAGCGTCCTCCCCGCCTGGGGTGGTAGCCTTGGCGCACCCTCTCGTCGAGGTGGCCCGACGGTCGCGGTGATGGTGCTCGTTGCCGAGGCGACCCGGGGCCGCAGGCGCTGTGTTGCGCGTGCGCCCGGTGTGGACCGAGGCTTCCCGCATAAATCGGGAAGTCGCGGCACGATGTTCCGAGGGGTACCCCTGCCTTCGGGAGGCGGAGCTCTCGGCCCATCGGACCGCGGCGCCTTCCAGGAGATTCTTGAGCTCTCCCTGGATTCGTCGCCCCTCGATGGTTGATGGCTTTTGCATCGCACGAAGAAGCATTGCTGCTGCAGCCAGGTTCTGGCCGACCCCACTGGATGCGGGTGGCGGCCTGACCCTGACATCATCGGTGATGCGGTGCTGGAAGCCCTGGGGTAGATGACGTATTTCTCCGGCCGGAGGCTGGCCTGCCCATTCCTGCCCGACGTCCCGGCGGATCGGCTCAAGTGCTCCTGCCCCCTCGTCGAGCCTGGCCTGCACCCCGCGGATTTGCTCGAGCTGTGGGTCATGACCCCCCGCCGGAACGGGGACCACAGCTAGCTCCCGTGGGATGTCAACGCGAGGCACCGACCTAGGGAGATCACCGTCCTCCGGCATGCCGAGATGGTTGCCTTCGGAGGGACCCCCTAGATCGACGTGGAAACATTCGCGGCTTGGGCTGCAGTCCTCGTCGCCGAGGCTGCGGCTACCGTCGGAACAGTCGGAAAGGCAGTAGTCGCATGCGGTCATAAAGTCCCGCATGGCACTGGGGTGGCCAAGTCCAGAGAAATCCCAGCAGAAGTCGGGCGCGTCGTCTTCCTCGGACCCAGAGGGCCCGTAGGTCGAGACGTCCATCAGCCGGTCCCAGGGTGACCGCACACGATACCTCAGAGGGTTTGGACTTGCCTCTACGAGAGCGTCCGCCAAAGCGGGGTCGCTTGGCGGTTCGAGGCTGAATCTGAAAGGCGTGAGATGGGAATCGGTCGATACCTCTTGGTCGACGGGCGATGATGAAGTCACGTCGGGGACTGACTGAACCGTCGTCTTAGGTACGAGGGTGACGTCCAGCAAGCCTTTCGCGAGCGCGCTGGCGTCGTCCGTTTGCTCGGAATCGGCGTGTTGCGGGGAGACGACGCTCGTCTTCGTCTCAAACGCGAGGTCGGTGTCCGACGCCCCCCCGTTGGGGCGCTGGCGCTGTCGACTCGCTCGACAGCCGACGAGGCGCTGCCTCCTGCTTGGCCTTGGTTGCCCCGCCTCCTCCTCCGTCGGCGGGGGAGAGGACGGGGTGAGCTCGAACGTTGTTCTTCCACCACGCGGGGAAGACGTCGTCGACTCCGCCGCCGGCGGGCGGGCTGTCGGCCGCCATTGTCGCTGTCGCACGGCGGTGGAAGGAGCATCATGTCGTAGCTGCCGTCGAGGGACACGAACTCAAGACTCCCGAAACGGAGCACCGTCCCGGGTTGGAGAGGTTGCTGGAGACTGCCCATCTGGAGCTTGACGAGATGCTGTTCGTCAACACGCAGCAGGCCCCTACCTGGCGCGCCAACTGTCGGCGTTTCGAGACCGGGGGGTCCCTGGGTCGACGAGTGAAATGTCGCTGCGTGCCCCAGCCCAGATGGGTCGGCGCGAGGCCGAGCGCGAAGGGGGGAGAAAGGTGGCCAGAGACGGGCGTGAGAGAGGTGAAAATCCCGCGGCCTTCGTGTTCGTCCCGTGCCCAGGTCGGGTGCGCTTGCAGTAGGGGATTACAAGCGTCCACGCGGGAGAGGGAGCGAGCGGCCTCACGCGAGCGCCTGTCTCGTCCTCGTCCCCGCGCGGCCAACCCTCTGTAAGAGGGCCCTGGTCCTTCCTTTTATAGACGTAAGGAGAGGATCCAGGTGTACAATGGGAGGTGTAGCAGAGTGCTACGTGTCTAGCGGAGGAGAGCTAGTGCCCTAAGTACACGTCGTCGTGGCAGCCGGAGAGGTTTTGGCACCCAGTTGGTGTGATGTCGTGGCTGTCGGAGGAGCGCTGGAGCCTGGCGGAAGGACAGCTATCGGGGCTGTTTAGTCCTTGCTGACGTCCTCTTGCTTCCGTAAGGGGGCCGAGAGCCGCCGTCGTCAGGGAGCGTGCGGGGCGCCATCATTGCCTCTCTGGCGGAGCGAGCCAGATGGGACGCCGGTCTTGTTCCCCGTAGCCTGAGTCAGCTCGGGGTAGGGTAATGATGGCGCCTCCTGTTGACGTGGCTGGCCCGCGCCCTAGGTTGGGTGATGTGGAGGCTCCTCCGAGGTCGAGGTCGAGTCTGTCTTCCGTGGCCGTGGTCGAGTCTGAGCCCCTGGGTCGGGCGAGGCGGAGACCGTCGACTGAAGCCAGGGCTGAGTCCGAACCCTGGGGTCGGGCGAAGCGGAGTTCGTCGTCTTCTGGGGCTGAGCCCAAGTCCGAGCCCTGGGTCGGGCGGAGCGGAGTTCGTCGTCTTCTGGGGCTGAGCCCAAGTCCGAGCCCTGGGTTGGGCGAAGCGGAGTTCGTCGTCTTCTGGGGCTGAGCCCAAGTCCGAGCCCTAGGTCGGGCGGAGCGGAGTTCGCCGTCTTCCGGGGCTTAGCCCGAGTCTGAGCCCTGGGTCGGGCGGAGCAGAGTTCGCCGTCTTCCGGGGCTTAGCCTGAGTCCGAGCCCTGGGTCGGGCGGAGCGGAGTTCGCCATCTTCCGGGGCTTAGCCCGAGTCCGAGCCCTAGGTCGGGCGGAGCGGAGCTTCCTATGGCGCCTGCGGCCGGGCCTGACTGCCTGTCAGCCTCACTCTGTCAAGTGGCACCGCAGTCGGAGCGGCGCAGGCGGCGCTGTCTTTCTGTCAGGCCGGTCAGTGGAGCGGCGAAGTGACGGCGGTCACTTCGGCTCTGTCGACTGAAGGGCGCGCGTCAGGATAAAGGTGTGAGGCCACCTTTGCATTAAATGCTCCTGCGATTTGGTCGGTCGGCGTGGCGATTTGGTCAGGGTTGCTTCTTGGCGAAGACATGGCCTCGGGCGAGCCGGAAATATGTTCGCCACTGGAGGGGGGCCTCGGGCGAGGCGGAGATCCTCCGGGGTCGGCTGCCCTTGTCCGAGGCTAGGCTCGGGCGAGGCGTGATCGAGTCCCTCGAATGGACCGATCCCTGACTTAATCGCACCCATCAGACCTTTGCAGCTTTATGCTGATGGAGGTTACCAGCTGAGAATTAGGAGCCTTGAGGGTACCCCTAATTATGGTCCCCGAAACTAATGCTTATGACTTTTAAGCATGTACTATATATGTACACAAACACAGATTGATTGAGTGAGTACATGAAATTGGTATAGATGGAAATGGAAGCGGAAAGTATTTGCTTGATGCACGTGAGTGGAATTAGCAACTTTTGTCTGAAATGGTATGGACACGCATATGCACGTATTCCATCAGTCTTTAACTAAGACCACACGCATATGCACGTATTCCATCAGTCTTTAACTAAGACCACATTTTATTTCTTGAGAAGTTATCTAAAAAAATGATTAGGTTTCAAATGAGAATGGCACTTACTATACGTGTCATATGAACTGTGTCAGAACGTAGGATTTACCGCTGGCCTGGCAAAAGTTGCAATTTCCAGCACTGTTTACAGGTACTCTGTTCCGTTTCACCCATATAAGCATGCAGAGAGATTTCCAGTGCCTCTCCAAAGCCGGACTGTGTGTCAACTGTCAACAAACTAACAAAGCAAAACAATCCTAAAAAGAAAAAAAAAGATGCTATGTCCACCTAGCAGCACTCTCTAGATATTTTATTCTCCTCTCAACTCAATCCTGTCGCATCTAGTGAACAGCTAAACTCGTTCATCAGAGAAGCTTCTGGTCCCTCGTTATCACCATCGTCGTCGTCGTCATCTGCGTTAGCCAACCAGCGCCCTAGCGAGGTAGCCTCCCGGGGGAACGGCGCGACCGCACGTACAGCACGGTGCACAGCGCCGTGCCCAGGGCGCACGTCGCGCCCCAGAGGATGAAGCTGTCCCGGTAGCAGGCGGCGCCGAGGCATCGGTTGCCGCCGTGCGCGCCCCTCTGGTACAGGAACGCGGCCAGGTAGCCGAAGCAGAGCGAGCCCAGGGGGATGTTGGCCACCACTACGTTGTGGTTGACGCCGAAGTTCTTCGTGCCGAACAGCTCGTTCGTCGTCGATGCGGCCACCGAGGTGATGGCGCCCGTGCACGTGCCGACCACGGCCGTGCTGGCGTACAGGGACATGTTCTTCGGGTGCAGCAGCAGGAGGAACGCGCCGGGCATGGGGGCCATCAGCCACGCCATGGACGCCGTTCTTGATAGGGAGTAGCCACTCCTGGTCATGCACATATTTTTTTTGTTGTCAGCACAAGTAGTAACAGCCGAGACGTTTGCATGCAAGAGGCTAGGGATGAAGTGATGAACATGCACAGCACAGTGCGGTGCTTACTTGGCAGTGTAGTAGTCCAAGAAGGCGGGAAGGAGACGACCGAAGAAGCCGAACGAGGAGGACAGGGAGACTAGAGTGGACGCATCGGTGAGTCCTCGCGAGTCTGCGATCTGTCCCAGGTTGTTGAGGAAGACCAGACCCAGAGTGCCGCTGAACATGTAGCTGAGAAAGTACAGCCAGAAGTCAAATAGTCTCAGCAAGCGGAGGCCGCCGACCTCCTCTTGTTGACCATTATTCTGTCGTTGGAGCTCCGCCCCTGCCTCCTCCTGCTTGTCCTCCGCCTGAATCTCGACCACCGACACCGGCGCGGGTACCGCCGTCTCGGACTCGGGCCCGTCGGAGTCGTGATCGTGGACCCGGTTCTCCCACATACTCTCGCGTATCTTGGCCGTGCCCTCCCTGACTCTGAGCCACACTGGGATCAGCAGAGGCAGGGCGAGCAGCACGTAGAGGCTGACCATGTGTGCTCTAGACGAGAGCCCGATGGACTTGGCCCCTACGCTGCCGACGACGGCGCAGGCTCCGGTGGCCAGGGTGATCACGAACATGGCGAGGAACGGCGCTTCGGTCCTCCTGCGGCGGCCCTCCTTGAGTTCCACCACCCGGAGGGACGGCGCCGCCACGAGCGCGACGGCCATCGGGACGACGGCATTGAGGAGGAGGTACACCTCCGCGGTGGAGTACCTCGCCCTCGCCGCCCTGGGGATGGTGTCCGCCATGGTGGTGTAGAACTTGGCGCTGAGCCCGAGGTAGCTCGTGGCCAGGCTGACCGCGACGCGGCTGTGGGCAGGGAAGTTGTTGATGCAGAGGAGGTAGCACACGGTGTTGACCCAGCAGATGCCGTTGCCGGCGAGGGAGGTGAGCGCGAACATGTGCCAGTACGCGAGGCCGGCCCTGTCGAGGAACAGGAACTGGACGCCGTACCCGACGAGGCCGAACGTGGCCCCGGTCAGCGCCACCACCCAGAGCGGGAGGCGCAGCGCGGCCACACCCGCGAGCCAGCCGAAGAGCTTGCCGGCGTCGGAGGCGAAGGCGAGGAAGTTGAGCTGCACCTGCGAGATGCCCTTGGTCTCCTTGAGCTGCGACGAGTAGACGGCGAAGTCGGCGTTGGGGCCGTTGACGGTCTGGAGCCAGACGCTCCCTACCAAGCTCAGCCAGTGGGCCGAGGAAGGAGACGACGACATTGTTAGTGGGGAGGATTTTTTCTTCTTCTTCTGCTGTGCGGCTTCCGCTGCCGCTAGCTTGCTACGCCGAAGCGTGCCACTTATTATTGTGCGCAATCTCAACGGGTGGCCCAACGGCGATCAACGAACCACCAACGGCGATGGCGATGGCTGTGTGGTTTGTTCTTTGTGCATTGTGCTCTGCCACAAGCGCTAGCTTATATAGTGCTCTGTGTGCTTGGCCCAGGGAGACGGGTGCTAGTGGTAGCGCGGCCGCGGGCACGCACCTGACGTGACGGCAATGGCCGGCCAAGGTTTGGCAACATGCGTCCACGTCCACGGGATGGCAGTAACACTAGCACTAGACACTAGTGCAGGTCATGGCATGGAACATGTACATCGTCCATCGTCAGCAGGTGCGAGACCACAGATCGATGACACAGTTGTAGCAGGAGCAGTAGTGCATGATTCAAAACGTGGGTTCGTCGTCAGTTAGAAGCTACCATCGCTCGTCATTCGTCAACTTTGGAAGCCGCTAACGTCTGGTGCAAAACGTGAAGCGTGGGCCACCGGCCACAGCCGTACCCGTACCCCGCGCGAGGATGGCAGTTTCCACGGCCCGGTAATGGCTCGGAGCAGCAGCTCGAGCTCGATCTGATCGCTGCGCGCGGTCAGCCGCCGGCCACGACGCGCGGCGTGCAGGACGCCCTGCATGGTCGTCAGCAGAGACGACGTCTGGGTTTCTACTACGGCGTGTTAATCCGTGCAAGGAACGTGTTTGGCTGTAAGGCAAGGATGCATCATGTCACCCTGACAAAGTATGCGTTTAAGATGGTCGCAAGAGACGGCAACCGGCAAGGTTCGTAACTGCAGGACACATCATAACAATTAAACAGGGAACCGTGCTGGCTGGCTGGTTCGTTGAGGTTGAGGTAGCATTGTAGCAACATGTGGCTTGTGAGTTCACAGCTCCTGAATCCGGCCTCATCTCAGCGACACCATTTGATGCTTCTGATATCAATCGTTTCACACATGCATGCGGACAGGGTTCCCGATCTTTTATTAGACTGACGGCAACATTTGTTTCAGTGATCCTGTAATCTTAATATCATTACTTCTCTAATTATCAATCGTGTCACCAGTCCCATTGATCTCACCAAAAAGCCTAATCTCCATCAGCCAAATGAAGAACTCAAGCAATCGGCCCTTTCTCTAGTCCTGCATCAGCGTGTGCATCAGCATGTCGTCTCCGCATGCTTTCGTGCACCAGTAGAGCATGTGCCCGGGCAGGCCGGGCGCTGGCTCCGCCCCCTGATCTTAAGGTAAAACTAGATCCATTTGAAAGCTAACCCAATAAGATTTTGATCAAGTGCTCATGGACACTTCGGATGAAGGAGTTATGACCTTCTCAATAAAGTACTAACATGACGTTGATGAACCGAAAGTTTGACTATGATGGACTTGCACCTTAAGAGTGATCGTGTTCATGGCATATCCATAATCCTTCATCGAAAATACTTGTTCCTAAGCATATTTGAAATACTGAGTACTGACATTCACAATAATACATAATTCTTAGTTATGTCACCGTACAAATATAGGAACAAGCTCACTTAGTATTTTACTTTCATGGTTGTATCAACAGGTGTCGTGTCCTTATTATCATCTTGCCTTTCTTGACAACAAATCATTGTTTGTTTGATCTTAGTTAGCAAATATGTTGTAGCGTGTAGGCAATAACCAATTGTGATTCTCTTCAAAATTTAGTGCGTTTCTTTAGACAAAACAAGAAGAACTCAATATGACAAGATTATAGCAATTACAACACTCTAACTGGTTATATTTTTGCATGACAAAAGGATATTTAGGATTTGAACAAATATAGACATGATCTAGATAAACCGTATCGAGATAGGGAGTTAGGGGGGTGGCCAGCGACCACTCTGCCTAGGAGGCGTGAAAAATCCATGCTTTGCCCAAGGACAATCCTTGAATCATTCCTCCGAGCTCCTCCCCTCTCCAGGAAGGAGGGACAAAGGGAGAGAGCAAGGATGACATGCTTGTAGCAGGGCACCCAAGGAGGCCTACTATGCCAAGCTGACCTCTGACAAGGGGTTGCCTTTCCCAACACTAGGGTCCACGAAGCCACCATCCACTAGGCTCCTTGTGATTGCTAGTGACCTTGCAACCTTGTCCCCATTGTAGGTAGATCAACATGAGCAAGTGGGTAAATGATCCCCGACAACCCAACATCAGTCGTGGAGGAGCTAGACTTAGTTGAGTTGGAGTCGAGTGGTCGGAGCCACCGAAGGAGTTGGAGGATGTTGGGGCCAGCAGTCGCGATACACTAGGGTGCATCGTCGTCCTTATAGTGGGCCATGTGGCCCTAGATCTAGTTCTGCCAAGCCACCTTGATATGGGAGGATGCAAGGGCATGCACAGAGGCTAGGGACCAAGGGGGCAGTGCCCCTGTAACCATTGATTGAGTTGGTATGGGCTCCACTTGCAGCGTTAGTGTCCGGGCGGTCGAGCCACCAAGTCTCTAGGTGTTAGTGTAAGTGTGCGGTGTGCTGAGGCATGCAAGTTTGGTGGGGGCAACCATGACAGAGGAAGGAAAGTGATGATGATGATGAGGAGGCTACTGTCGTCGTGACAACGACGTACAATGGTGTCATCATGGAGGGGGTGATGCATCCATCTATTGCAAATCCACGACAGGAGACAACAATGAAGGCACAAATTATTGGAGATGAATTGGAAGAAGAAAGGAAGAAGATGGCGAAGGGGCCGCTAGCACCAAACGGCGGATGGTGGTGGCATGGGTTGGGTGGTGACCATCAGGGACTACGCCCTAAGAGCATGTACAACCCCATTATTTAGGGGTAAGTAAAAAAATCAAGAGACGAGCTATACGACTCTCTATACATATTTTGTCTTGACTGTATTTATAACCTAGTGGCTTAGAGTTGTATCATACAATCTCTTAGCTTCCTCTTGTACTTGGAAAACCATTCCAAAGGCTAAAGATTGTACATGGCGGGTCGGGCACTTACCAAATGACCAGGCAGGATGAATCGTAGGTAATATAAGTGTATTTATACCTTATAGGCTATCAGACTACCTATGAGCAAGCTAGGTTAATAGTGGCACCACATGTATTCTCACAGCAATCCCCGTCGTCATTTCATCCTACTAGAACAGAAGGCGCGCTTAGCGCGCCCTGCAACAATGAAAGGCGTAGAAAATCCCTCCACCAATAGTTACAGTAGTAATGGTTTGGTTCCAAATTTATGAGCTCTTATGGCTTTGTTCAATTTTGAATTAAACAACCATATCTAAGACAATGTTTGCATTGTTATCACAACCCTATGGTTCTGCCTAGCCAAGCCAACATAGGTACTTACTATCTTTCTTACAGGGATGAGAATTACAGCATCAGTTACATGCCATGGCAAAGCAATCATGTATTTACCAGCACAGCATTGCAGAAAAACACGAGTTGCATAAAACGCAGATCAAAATGGCCAGCAATTCACCGCCTTTACATGAGTTGCAGAAAACACATGCAAAGACAATCAAATGAACCGCTTGGTACCAACACAGCATTGCAAACTGCAGAGAACGCATGCATAGTGCAGCAAAGCTCGGGGCGTCCGCCAGGCGCATCGACTTGTCATCCTCGTTGGCGGCCTACAGGTGTTCTATGTGAATAGATGCAAGAAATTAGTTTGTCAACAACCCAACATGAGTTCATCATTCAAATTTTTAGAAAGCCCAAAAGGTTGTGAAATCGTATATGTACTCACATATAGTAAAAAAACCATCATTGGCAAAAGGCTTGTGCTCAGTTATACAGGGCAAGGCATGGTCATCAGCTACCACTAACACAAAGTGGTCCATCGAGTAATTTTGCCTGCTACATGTTTTAGTATTCAGATTATGAACACAAACTCAAGACGTAAGATAATCTAATCATGTAGAACAAAGTTAATGCCTGACACTCCTATAGAGGTTGCTATTACCGTTCAATAAATGGAAGAATTTGCATCACTGAATATAAGATAGCACAAGGAAAGAAATTTTTATTACTAACCAGGTATTACAATGTCACCAAGGCCAAGCATGAAGAATGGTCGTTCAACATCTGCAGTTGGAAACAAGAGGCGTACATACCCAAGCAAAGCTAGATCAGATGAAGCATCAAGATGAGAAAAATGGAACTAACTGGCAATGATATTAGCAAAGACCAAGTTCAGTAGGGAAGACCACCGACCTTTATTGGAGCATCAAAAGATTTAGCCACACTGACCAAAACTGTAGTGAACACCTAGAAAGTGTCACACACAAAAAGTCCACCCCAGAAAAGGAAAAGGAAAAGGCATTTACACCTATAATCTCCTCGCTGTCTTCTCTGAGACCTTGTGTACAAGAAAAATTATGTTGCACCCTCTTTAGCTTAAAAACCATGTTGCATCCCTGTTAAGGTACTCCCGAAGTATTATCATGTTCCCTATAAGTCTGATCACATTGATCAATCCAGAATTCCAGGATATATAGCATATGCTAAGTAAATCTAGGATCAAAGAAAGCAAAGCTTCTAGCTTTTTGCTAAATGTCAACCCAAGATTTGCGCTTCAGAAGAACGCTCTAAATGCCTCACTGAGATTGATCTCTGGACCTAGGTCCCACTTGATATATTCAGCAACCAGCACATGGGATTCCTCTGAATCACAAAGTTTAGGGTGATATCCACCTAAAAATTCCTAGAAAATGCAATCCAGATAATTTTAAGATATCTTTTGCTTAGTAAGAATTTTGTTGTTGGTATCAAACAAGGCAAATAACTTAGAGAACTAAACTGCCAGTTTTAGAACAATAATAGATGACATAAAAAAGCATCTATAGAATTATATTTTGACATGAGAGAGACCACAGAATTTAAAGCCAAACAAAAGATACATAGAGCAACAAACAAAGCTTCCTTTTTGTGCACAAAACCTCATGGTAGTTGCACACACAATCATGGTCATACACGTTTGGTTTGTTGTTGTACTTGTACTTGATATTCTCATATGTTGTCTTCAGAAAAAGAACACATTTTGCTCTGTTTAGCAAGTAGCTTATATAGTACATACTGAGGACCACTTTTTTCTCGACTATAAAATCATGATAAATTTCAATGGTACTGTTGTGTTCATTTAATTTCACTACAGTATGTTACAGCTACACACATCTTAATCCTATCCACCATTCCTTTTATTTGATAAAAGATCTTTAGGCATTATGCCTTGAGATTTGCTTGGAGGGCTAACCTTGTTTGTCACAATAAGTTAAGAGTGGAACCCAGTGAGACCACTGATAAACCAAAAGCAAATGAAACAATATGTCATGAATGCCAATGAAGATGGAGATTCTTTAATGGCTTTCCCCACCGAATAATGACCCATATTCATGAGAAGCCTGATGCACAATCCACACATTGCACATACATAGATACAAAGCATTGCCGTTGAAGAAACAAAATAGAAGTACCTATAATTTTGCTGCAAAGGAAGACAAATGCAGATAAGCCTAGACTGTTTTATAGGAACAACTACCAGGTTGTATTCTAAAAAAATTAATTCATAACTTGTTTCCTCTGAGAAAATAAAGAAATCAACATTACTAAGCTCTCCATTACATTGCCCAACCCAAGGGCAGTGATGATCAAAGCGCTCCACACAGTTATCACATTTGGAGCAGTGTGAGCACCAAGGAGGCTGGTATACCATGCAAGTCTCACAGTATTTCATCTTTCACACGAACGCCATTGACCATAACCTCTTTTACTTGAGGGAACTGAAGAGCATGTGGAGCTGAAGCACCATAAGAGACCTCTTCCATAGGTGGGTGTGAATTTTGTGGTACAATACATGGATCTTGAGAAAAGGTAAGGAAGAGTAGTAACAATGCCTAGCAATCAGGTTTTGCAGAGAAGGGTACTACAATTTTGGTGCCACACATAAAAAATAGTAGGAAATAAATAGTGGCATAACAAAGTCTACATTGCTCAAAGAAAACATAAAATCTGGAGAACATGTGTTTATAGAACAACAAGTTTACCTATTTTAGGCCTCCTGGAATCTTGACTTCTTGATGCCTGGAACTCATCTGAAGGCCCAAAAAAGTTTTGCAAGCAATTAAAATAGAATGAATTGTTGATGTATACCGTTAATATCCTAAGGACATGAGTGACTGTCTGGTTCAATGCCGTGACATGGATAAAAGTACTAAGTCAGGTTCAACAATCAAGCCCATTAAGACAGGCTTACCTTCATGGAGCCTGAGGAATTTGTCATAGGAGGAATACGCATGTCTCTCCACACACCTGGAAAAGCAATCTGTACTATTCATGGTTGCAAGGGGTCATAATGGTGGAAGAGTTATCTTTGATGATGTGAGGCTTACTCTTTTCCATCTATAGTTTTGGCCGCAAGGGGTCATAATGGTGGAAGAGTTATCTTTGATGATTATCGTGAGGCATACTATTGGCTTCGTCAGAACACTCCTCCTGATGCTAAGATTATGTCTTGGTTGGACTATGGATACCAAATTACAAGTATGGGTAACAGAACTATCATTGTTGATAATAATACATGGAATAACACACACATAGCTACTGTTGGACGTGATTTTTCAGTATAGTTTTTTTTCATAAAATATGAGTATCTTGTTAAACTTAGATAATATGGGATAATAGACATGTTACCCAATGCTAGAATCTAAGGCTTCCTAGTACTCCTACCAACGTATCCTAATCTTCGATTCAACTGTTAAGCCAGAGCTGTGAGTAGCTGATATTATCTAGCCTGATTGCATCAGAGAACCCAGAAACTTAACAATCACCAGACTTCTCCAGAGCCTGAACTTGTTCATGGAAGAGGATTTGCGAGACAACATACACAATCTTGCTCCCTGATTCCAGAGCCTGATCCCTTCCGATGGCATTCACAAACATGAAACTCCCTACGGATTTAGAACAGGCACAGAGGCTCAAAGTAGTCATAAAGCCAGTTCTATTCAGGAGAATTAATCAACTCTTTGTGAATCACTCACCGTTCTTGATTTAGAAACTCTTCTGGAACTTGGCAGGGAACAAGGCCAGGGATTTGATGCCCTTGCCATCCACCACCTATAATAATAAAAAAGCACGCTGGTTGTGAAACAAAACGATGCCTTCATCTGCAGCAGTGGTGAGGGGACCAAAGCACGCCCTCGTCGCACGCCCACTGTAGGTTCTTCCTTCCTCCCTGCCTTGTGCCTTCATCTGCTCCTCAGCCCTCTTCGGCGGGTGGGCACCAAAGCATGGCGAAAGGAACGACGTCAGGATAAGACAACGGTGGGGAGGGGAGAAAAATTATCACGGGTCAGGTAAGGCTTTGGGCGAGCAACCTTTCTTGATGACTTTTATATATACTCGTTGGCGGACTGACCTTGGACAAGTATGTCGGCGACGACGGGTGGAATGGGGGACGGGGTCCAAGCCCCAGTCAGCCTCATGCCATCACCTCCTCCACGACCGTGGCATGTGGGTATGGCTTCTTCTCTGGTGTGGCCACTGTCGATGCGAAGGGTTCGGCGCTGGTGGGACTCTGATGGGAGGCTGCCATGCCCCCGATATAGTCGCTGCAAACAATGTTATAGGGTGACTGCATTCTAGGAAAGGACGACACTCGATGCAAACGGTGTTATTAATCTTACTCCATGCATTCGAGATAAAATTTGTCATAATTATCTTGCATTATGTAGATGTTAGTATATAAAAACCCTTTGCTGAAAAAACTTTAGCCAGTATATTCTACAAGTAAATACAATCCTTTGCCTTAAGTTAGCAAAAAAGAACCTGTAAAAGCATAAGAAAAATAGCTCGATGAAGCTTGGCTTGTTGAAAAACTGCACAAGACTGGACATAAGAATGCTAAATTTTCTTAAGAGACGGCCAAGCAAACAACTAGTTTACACGTCGATAAGTGACAGGAACAGCAGGGCGACTGAGTGAACACCAATGACGCTATCATGTAAGGTTGCCAGAATTATAACAAAATCTTTTTTATAAGTAATAGATGGTAAAGAAAGGATCCATAATTTCACCTGTCAAAGAACAATTCTGACCTCTGAGAGCTTTCTAGGAACACTTGACAAATAACACAAGTAATGAGAACCTGAAGGACGATAAATAGCGAAGTGTATTAATCAGTAAGCATGGCCAATAAAATGAGAAATAACTAACACGAACCTTTCTGCAGCAGGTAAACTGAACCTTTATACAACAGCATAATCACAATCTTCAGCCTTTAAAATGTCACAATACCAAGCAATCAGTCTGAGGAGATTACATTTTCCATCACAGTAGGTCATCATACAACGACGAGCAACTCAAAATAGAAATGTTAGACATCATGAAGTGACCTATAGCTCAAGTAAAGGGTAGAACAACAAATCAAAAATTATGTATCACATGACTACAACCTTTGTTGATAAACACTGGAACCTTTCCCATTCTTGCCAGCCTCGACATCCACCAATGAAGAACCGAAATTTCAATAGAAACTAAACAAAAACCTAGAACAGACGCGTCTGATTGGTGACCACATAATAGTTATATGTTAAAGTGAGTGGAACGACAAATAGATAGCTGGTAGTAGCATAAAACAACAAAGCGAAATAGTAGAAGTACCAAGGGAAGCAATGTGTCTGGTTTGTTCAGGCCTAGGCTACATAGGCATGCTTTACATATCACGAGTATGGTCCTCGCAAGATTGCACGCATAGCATAGATATAACCAGTCACTACCCTAGAAGCACCAAAAGGCATATCTTGCAGCCAAGCACACATCATAGCGCTGCTCATATCTTACAAGCATAGAACGATACTCCTTGCACAACAAGGAGGCAAGTTCTAAGAGTAACCTAGACGAACTAGGACAGTTCCCAAAAGCGAGCCTCAGTTCCCAAAAGCGAGCTTCCATAGCTGGTGGTGCTCATGTCTAGAAGCACTGCAACTAAAAAAGGGTAACAGTCAATTAAGAAGTTTTGGCAAGCATTGCAATCTCAAATATAATGTCTAACTTTTTTCTGTAGATTTTGACTGAAGAAGTTATGAAGGGAATACATTTGAAATCATTTGACTATCGATTTGTTGACTTGTTGATGTCTCAGCCTATTGACGTCTTTCCTGAAAACTTGCTAATTTCTATTTTGATCTGTATTGGTAGAAGGCTACACCACTTTCTGTTTTGTTTATTTATTAGTTCAATGGACCCCACATGGACCTATTGTTAGTTTTAGAATGCTTTGTTTGAAATATCTGATGACCTCGGAGCATGCTTTGAATGTTGTTCCTATGCATCATAGTGTTTTAGTTAGCTAAAAGTAGTTACTACTGATCATTTGGATTTTGATGTACCTAGTGGCCACTACCTTATACTATATACAATTGGAACGCTTGGAAGCATATAGCTCATGAATTGTAGGGAAGAATTGGACATACCATTACTCAGCATCAACGTCTGTGGAACCAGCAGCATTGTCATCGGTTATGCCTTCATCTCTAAAAAGTTTCTTGGCAGCCTTCTTAGAAGGTGATGTGCGAGACCTATGTAAATTTTGTTCACATGGAATGTGAAAGGGAAATAGGGTCAAACCTTTTCCTATATGAATTTTGGTGGTTGAATTGCCCAACACAAACAATTGGACTAACTAGTTTGCTCTAGATTATGAGTTCTACAGGTGCCAAAGGTTCACAACAAACCAATACAAAGTCAAAAGAAAGGGTTCAAAACAAAGGAGCAAAGTATACCGAAGGCAGCCCTGGTCTGGCGCACCGGACTGTTCGGTGAGCGACCGGACAGTGTCCGGTGCACCAGGGAGGATCAACTCAAACTTGCCAGCTTCGGCAATTCGGGGAGCCGCTCCGCTATAATTCACCGGACTGTCTGGTGCAACACCGAACTGTCTAGTGTGTCAGCGGAACAACGGCTACTTCGCGCCAACGGTCGTCTGCAAATGAACAGTGAAAGCAAATAGTGCACGCCTGCACGCGCAGAAGTTAGAGCAGGCGCCAGAAGGCGCACCAGACAGTGAACAGGACCTGTCCGGTGCACCACCGGACTGTCCGGTGGCCCCACTTGTCAGAACTCCAACGGTCGAACCCTAACGGTTGGGTGACATGGCTGGCACACCGGACAGTGTCCGGTGGCGCACCGGACTGTCCGGTGCGCCATACGACAGACAGCCTCCCCAACGGCCACTTTGGTGATTGGGGCTATAAATACCCCCAACCACCAACACTTCAAGGCATCCAAGTTCAGCCATTTGCATTCAATACAAGAGCTCTAGACTTCACTCCAAGACACAAACAAGATATCAAATCCTCTCCCAAGTCCAAAGTTCATTCCAATCAAATAGTGACTAGAGAGAGTGACATTTGTGTTCATTTGAGTTCTTGCGCTTGGATCGCTTTTCTTCTTCTTTCTTTCTTGTTCCCAACTCAATTGTAATCAAGGCAAGAGACACCAATTGTGTGGTGGTCCTTGTGGGGACTTAGTGTCCCGATTGATTGAGAAGAGAAGCTCACTCGGTCTAGGTGACCGTTTGAGAGAGGGAAAGGGTTGAAAGAGACCCGGTCTTTGTGACCACCTCAACGGGGAGTAGGTTTGCAAGAACCAAACCTCGGTAAAACAAATCACCGTGTCATCCATTCTTATTTGCTTGTGATTTGTTTTTGCCCTCTCTTTCGGACTCGTTTATATTTCTAACGCTAACCCCGGCTTGTAGTTGTGCTTAAGTTTATAATTTTCAGATTCCGCCTATTCACCCCCCTCTAGGCGACTTTCAATTGGTATCAGAGCCTGGTGCTTCATTAGAGCCTAACCGCTCGAAGTGATGTCGGGAGATCACGCCAAGAAGGAGATGGTGACTGGCGAGAAGCCCGCTACAAGTCTCGAGAAGCCTCCATCAAAAGAGTCCGACTCCAAAGGAAAGGGAGAATCACACTCCCACAACAAGTCGCATCAGAGTGGCGACAAGAAAAAGAAGATGAAGAAAGTGGTCTACTACGAGACCGATTCTTCGTCGCCATCCACCTCCGGCTCCGACACGCCGTCCGTAACTTCTAAGTGCCATGAGCGCAAGAAGTTTAGTAAGAGCCCCCTACGCTACCCTCGCATTTCTAAACGTACTCCATTACTTTCCGTTCCATTAGGCAAACCACCGGTTTTTGACGGTGAAGATTATAACATGTGGAGTGATAAAATGAGGCATCACCTAACCTCACTCGACACTAGTATTTGGGACGTTGTTGAGTTTGGAGTGCAGGTACCATCCGTAGGGGATGAAGACTATGACTCGGACGAAGTTGCCCAAATCTGACACTTCAACTCCCAAGCTACCACTATACTCCTCACCTCTCTAAGTCGAGAGGAGTATAACACGGTGCAAGGGTTGAAGAGCGCCAAGGAGATTTGGGACGTGCTCAGAACCGCGCACGAAGGAAACGAGGTGACCAAAATCACCAAGAGGGAGACAATCGAGGGGGAGCTTGGTCGTTTCATGCTCAACCAAGGAGAAGACCCTCAAGCCATGTACAACCAGCTAAAGACCTTGGTGAACCAAGTGTGCAACCTCAGGAGCACCAAATGGGAAGACCATGAAATGGTCAAGGTTATTCTTAGATCACTCGTATTTCTTAACCCCACTCAAGTTCAATTAATTCGTGGTGATCCTAAATACAAACTAATGTCTCCCGAGGAAGTGATAGGAAAATTTATGAGCTTTGAATTGATGATCAAAGGCTCCAAGAAAATCATCGAGCAAGGCGCCTCCTCCACACCCGATGTGCAACCCGTAGCATTTAAGGCGGAGGAGGAGAAGAAAGAAGACTCTACACCAAGTAGAGTCCCTATCGACGCCTCCAAGCTCGACAATGAGGAGATGGCGCTCATCATCAAGAGCTTCCGCTAAATCCTCAAGCAAAGGAAGGGGAAAGACTACAAGCCCCGCTCCAAGAAAGTTCACTACAAATGCGGTAAGCCCGGTCATTTCATCGCTAAATGTCCTTTATCTAGTGATAGTGACAGGGATAACGACAAGAGGGGGAAGAAGAAGGAAAAGAAGAGATATTACAAGAAGAAGGGTGGCGATGCCCATGTTTGCCGGGAGTGGGACTCCGACGAGAGCTCCACCGACTCCTCCGACGACGAGGACGCCGCCAACATCGCCATCAACAAAGGCCTCCTCTTCCCCAACGTCGGCCATAAGTGCCTCATGGCAAAGGACGGCAAGAAGAAGGTAAAATCAAGATCCTCCACTAAGTATGCAACCTCTAGTGATGAGGGTAATTCGAGCGATGATGAGGATAACTTGCTTACTCTTTTTGCCAATCTTAACATGCAACAAAAAGAGAAATTGAATGAATTGATTAGCGCTATTCATGAGAAGGATGAACTCTTGGATAGCCAAGAGGACTTCCTTATTAAGGAAAATAAAAAGCATGTTAAGACTAAAAATGCTTATGCTCAAGAGGTAGAGAAAAATGAAAAATTAACTAGTGAGCTTAGTATTTGCCATGACACTATCTCCAACCTTAGGATTGAGAATGCTAATTTGATTGCTAAGGTTGAGAAGTCAAATATTTGTGATGATTTAATTATCAATCTTAGAAATGATAATGCTAGTCTAATTGCTAAGATTGAAAAATTGAATGCCTCTCTTGCTAGCCTTAAGTTTGAGAATGATAAATTAATTGCTAAGGCTAAGGAATTAGATGTTTGCAATGTGTCTATTTCCAATCTTAGAGATGAGAATGCTATTTTACATGCTAAGATTATTGAATTAAATGATTGCAAACCCTCTACATCTATGGTTGATCATGTTTCTATTTGCACTAGATGTAGAGATATTAATATAGATGCTATTCATGATCACCTTGCTATGATTAAACAACAAAATGATCATATAGCTAAATTAGATGCTAAAATTGCCGAGCATGAATTAGAAAATGAGAAATTTAAATTTGCTCGTAGCATGCTTTATAGTGGGAGACGCCCTGGCATTAAGGATGGCATTGGCTTCCAACAGGGAGACAATGTCAAGCTTAATGCCCCTCCTAAAAGATTGTCTAATTTTGTTAAGGGCAAGGCTCCCATGCCTCAGGATAACGAGGGTTATATTTTGTATCCTGCTGGTTATCCTGAGGATAAGATTAGGAGAATTCATGCAAAGAAGACTCATTCTCATCATGCTTTTATTTATAAGAATGAGGCTTCTAGCTCTAGACGTTCTACACATGTTAAAATGCCTAAGAAGAAAACTTCTATTGCATCAAATGAACCTAACATTTCATTTAAAACTTTTGATGCTTCCTATGTGCTCACTAACAAATCAGGCAAAGTAGTTGCCAAATATGTTGGGGGCAAACACAAGGGGTCAAAGACTTGTGTTTGGGTACCCAAGGTGCTTGTTTCTAATGTAAAAGGACCCAAGACCGTTTGGGTACCTAAGAACAAGGCCTAAATTTGTTTTGTAGGTTTATGCATCCAGGGGCTCAAGTTGGATCATCGACAGCGGGTGCACAAACCACATTACTGGGGAGAAAAGAATGTTCTCCTCCTACGAGAAAAACTAAGATCCCCAAAGAGCTATCACATTCGGGGATGGAAATCAAGGTTTGGTCAAAGGATTGGGTAAAATTGCTATATCACCTGACCATTCTATTTCCAATGTTTTTCTTGTAGATTCATTAGATTATAACTTGCTTTCAGTTTCACAATTATGTAAAATGGGTTACAACTGTCTTTTTACGGATGTAGGTGTTACTGTCTTTAGAAGAAGTGATGATTTAATAGCTTTTAAGGGAGTGTTAGAGGGTCAGCTATACTTGGTTGATTTCAATAGAGCTGAACTCGACACTTGCTTAATTGCTAAGACTAACATGGGTTGGCTCTGGCACCGCCAACTAGCCCACATTGGGATGAAGAATCTTCACAAGCTTCTAAAGGGAGAGCACATTTTGGGACTAACAAATGTTCATTTTGAGAAAGACAGGATTTGTAGCGCATGCCAAGCAGGGAAGCAAGTTGGTGTTCATCATCCACACAAGAACATCATAACGACTGACAGGCCACTCGAGCTCCTCCACATGGACCTATTTGGCCCGGTAGCTTACATAAGCATCGGCAGGAGTAAGTACTGTCTAGTTATTGTGGATGATTATTCTCGCTTCACTTGGGTATTCTTTTTACAGGAAAAATCTCAAACCCAAGAGACTTTGAAAGGATTCTTGAGACGGGCTCAAAATGAGTTCGACTTGAGGATCAAGAAAATAAGAAGCGACAACAGAACGGAGTTCAAGAACTCTCAAATTGAAGGCTTCCTTGAGGAGGAGGGCATCAAGCATGAGTTCTCTTCTCCCTACACGCCACAACAAAATGGTGTAGTGGAGAGGAAGAATAGAACTCTATTGGACATGGCAAGGACCATGCTTGATGAGTATAAGACTTCGGATCGGTTTTGGGCCGAGGCGGTCAACACCGCTTGTTACGCCATCAACCGGTTATATCTACACCAAATCCTCAAGAAGACATCATATGAACTCCTCACCGGTAAAAAGCCCAATGTTTCATATTTTAGAGTCTTTGGTAGCAAATGCTTTATTCTTGTTAAAAGAGGTAGAAAATCTAAATTTGCTCCTAAGGCTGTAGAAGGCTTTTTACTTGGTTATGACTCAAACACAAGGGCATATAGAGTCTTTAACAAGTCCACTGGACTAGTTGAAGTCTCTTGTGACATTGTGTTTGATGAGACTAACGACTCTCAAGTAGAGCAAGTTGATCTTGATGAGCTAGATGATGAAGAGGCTCCGTGCATCGCGCTAAGGAACATGTCCATTGGGGATGTGTGTCCTAAGGATTCCGAAGAGCCTCCACAAGCACAAGATCAACCATCTTCCTCCATGCAAGCATCTCCACCAACTCAAGATGAGGATGAAGCTCAAGATAATGAAGGAGAAGATCAAGAAGATGAGCCACCTCAAGAGGAGGACAATGATCAAGGGGGAGATGCCAATGTTCAAGACAAGGAAGATGAACAAGATCAAAGGCCGCCACACCCAAGAGTCCACCAAGCAATCCAACAAGATCACCCCATGAACACCATCCTAGGAGACATTCATAAGGGGGTAACCACTCGATCTCGTGTTGCTCACTTTTGTGAATATTACTCTTTTGTTTCCTCTATTGAGCCACACAGGGTAGAGGAAGCACTTCAAGATTCGGATAGGGTGTTGGCGATGCAAGAGGAGCTCAACAACTTCACGAGGAATGAGGTATGGCATTTAGTTCCACGTCCTAACCAAAATGTTGTAGGAACCAAGTGGGTCTTCCGCAACAAGCAAGATGAGCATGGTGTGGTGACAAGGAACAAAGCAAGACTTATGGCCAAAGGGTATTCACAAGTCGAAGGTTTGGATTTTGAGTGCCTTCCTCAATGGACCAATCAAGGAAGAGGTCTATGTTGAGCAACCTCCCGACTTTGAAGATAGTGAGTACCCTAACCATGTGTATAAACTCTCTAAGGCGCTTTATGGGCTCAAGCAAGCCCTAAGAGCATGGTATGAATGCCTAAGAGACTTTCTTATCACTAATGGCTTCAAGGTCGGAAAGGCCGATCCTACTCTCTTTACTAAAACAATTGAAAATGATTTGTTTGTATGCCAAATTTATGTTGATGATATCATATTTGGGTCTACTAACAAATCTATTTGTGAAGAGTTTAGTAGGATCATGATTCAAAAATTCGAGATGTCTATGATGGGGGAGTTGAAGTATTTTCTAGGATTTCAAGTGAAGCAACTCCAAGAGGGCACATTCATCAGCCAAACAAAGTACATTCAAGATATACTCACCAAGTTTGGAATGAAGGATGCCAAGCCCATCAAGACACCCACGGGAACCAATGGTCATCTCGACCTCGACACGAGAGGTAAATCCGTAGATCAAAAGGTATACCGGTCGATGATAGGATCCTTACTCTATTTATGTGCATCTCAACTGGATATTATGCTTTCCGTATGCATGTGTGCAAAGTTCCAAGCTGATCCTAAGGAAGTTCACCTTAGGGCCTGAGAGCACCTAGAGGGGGGGTGAATAGGTGATCCTGTAAAAACTTGAAACTTAATCCACAAAACTTGATTAAGAGTTAGCACAATAAAGCCAAGTGGCTAGAGAAGAGTTCTTGCACAACACGATAACCACAAGAAGATCAACACAGAGATGGCACAGTGGTTTATCCCGTTGTTCGGCCAAGTCCAATACTTGCCTACTCCACGTTGTGGCGTCCCAACGGACGAGGGTTGCACTCAACCCCTTTCAAGCGGTCCAAAGACCCACTTGAATACCATGGTGTTTTGCTTTCACTTTACTATATCCCGCTTGCGAGGAATCTCCACAACTTGGAGCCTCTCGCCCTTACAAAGATGTTCACAAAGAAGCACAGAAGTAAGGATGGGATGAGCAACGCACACAAGACACAAAATCAGAGCAACACACGCACACAAGTCACAACACGAGCTCTCAACACAACTCAAAGAGTTCTCTACTCAAATGGAGCTCTAGTTGCTATCACAAAGAATCGAATGCGCGGAATTGAAGTCTTGGTGCTTATGAATGCTTAGAGAATGCTTAGTATACTCCTCCATGCGCCTAGGGGTCCCTTTTATAGCCCCAAGGCAGCTAGGAGCCGTTGAGAGCATTCCAGGAAGGCAATTCTTGCCTTCTGTCGCCTGGCGCACCGAACAGTCCGGTGCACCACCGGACACTGTCCGGTGCGAATTTCTTTCCTTCTATGGCGCAGCCGATCGTTGAAGATCCAGAGCCTTTGGCGCACCGGACACTGTCCGGTGCACACCGGACAGTCCGGTGCCCCCTTCTGACCGTTGGCTCGGCCACGCGTCGCGTGCGGATTACGTGGCTGACCGTTGGCCCGTCCGACCGTTGGCTCACCGGACAGTCTGGTGCACCACCGGACAGTCCGGTGATTTATAGCCGTACGCTGTTAATCGCTTCTCGAGAGCGATGACTTCGCCTGTGAATGGCTCACCGGACAGTCCAGTGCACCACCGGACAGTCCAGTGATTTATAGCCGTACGCCGTTGATCGCTTCCCGAGAGCATCCAGTTGACAGTCGCCGGCCTGGCGCACCGGACACTGTCCGGTGCACCACCGGACAGTCCGGTGCACCCAGAGTGTGCAGAGTCTTGACTGCTTAGCCCAATCTTTTCCAAATTGGTCTTTTCCTGTTTCTAGCACTTAGACACAATACATTAGTCTCCAAAACAATGTACTAAGTCTTAGAAACATACCTTTACTCTTGATTTGCACTTCGTCCAACAATTGGCATAGACTAACACTTAAGCACTTGTGTTGGCACTCAATCACCAAAATACTTAGAAATGGCCCAAGGGCACATTTCCCTTTCAATCTCCCCCTTTTTGGTGATTTATGCCAACACAACAAAAAGCAACTAAAGAAGTGCAACATCAATGCAAATGAGAACACAAATTTGTTTTGATTCAAATTTGGCATATTTGGATCATTCTTTGCCACCACTTGGTTTTGTTTTTGCAAATCAACCTCAATTTCTTATCTCTAAGTCAAACACACTTGATGAGACATAAAGAGAGTTGTTCCAAGAGAAATTGATCAAAGATTTCAAAAACTCCCCCTTTTTCCCATAATCAACTATTCTCCCTACAAGAGGCCAACTTTTGACAAAAGAGACAACAAGAGAGTTTTGACAAACCAAACCAAAAGCTCTATTCTACTATTTTCAAAATTCTCAAGTGGTAGCTGATCCATTTATTGCTTTGGCCTTATTTTCTCCCCCTTTGGCATCAAGCACCAAAACGGGATCAATCTTGGCCCTTAAACCCCATTGCCTCACCAAAAATCTTCAAATAAGAGTACAAAGGCAATAACGATATTGAGATGAACTTGGAGTAAGTTACCCTCTCATCGGAGTGCAGTGGAAGTCTTGCATGGTCCAAGTCCACATTTTCCCTTTCAATCCACCTTTGAGACTAAATCAAGCAAACTCAAGCACACGGTTAGTCTCAAAGGGTCAAGTTGTAGCATGCCTCCCCTAAATAAGTGCATCACTTGCAAATGGACTTGTGAGGTCCGGGGATCATGAGTACAACTTGAGCACCATAAATAAACACCAAAATGCATAAGGGAACATGATCAAAGCATAAGACATTTAGCTCACTACGCAGCCTACAAAAGGTCTTCTCATCTAAAGGCTTGGTAAAGATATCGGCTAGCTGGTTCTCGGTGCTAATATAAAACACTTCGATATCTCCCTTTTGCTGGTGGTCTCTCAAAAAGTGATGCCGGATGTCTATGTGTTTTGTGCGGCTGTGTTCAACAGGATTATTCGCCATGCGGATAGCACTCTCATTATCACATAGGAGTGGGACTTTGCTCAGATTGTAGCCAAAGTCCCGGAGGGTTTGCCTCATCCAAAGTAGTTGCGCGCAACACTGTCCTGCAGCAACGTACTCGGCCTCAGCGGTGGATAGGGCAACAGAAGTTTGTTTCTTAGAACTCCATGACACCAGGGACCTTCCTAAGAATTGGCATGTCCCCCATGTACTCTTCCTATTGACCTTACATCCAGCATAGTCAGGGTCTGAATATCCAATCAAGTCAAAGGTAGACCCCTTTGGATACCAGATCCCGAAACAAGGCGTAGCGACTAAATATCTAAGAATTCGCTTCATGGCCACTAAGTGACACTCCCTTGGATCGGATTGAAATCTAGCACACATGCATACACTAAGCATAATATCCGGTCTACTAGCACACATGCATACACTAAGTATGCTTTTTGATCAACGGACTTACCTCCTTTGTTGAGGTCGACGTGTCCATCAGTTCCCATCGGGGTCTTTGCGGGCTTGGCGTCCTTCATCCCAAACCGCTTGAGCAAGTCTTGTGTATACTTCGTTTGGGAAATGAAAGTGGTGTCCTTGAGTTGCTTCACTTGGAAACCAAGGAAGTAGTTCAACTCGCCCATCATCGACATCTCGAATTTCTGAGTCATCACCCTACTAAACTCTTCACAAGACTTTTGGTTAGTAGAACCAAATATTATGTCATCGACATAAATTTGGCACACAAATAAATCACCATCACAAGTCTTAGTGAATAAAGTCGGATCGGCTTTCCCAACCTTGAAAGCATTAGCAATTAAAAAGTCTCTAAGGCATTCATACCATGCTCTTGGGGCTTGCTTAAGTCCATAGAGCGCCTTAGAGAGCTTACATATGTGGTCGGGGTACCGTTCATCCTCGAAGCCAAGGGGTTGCTTCACGTACACCTCCTCCTTGATTGGCCCGTTGAGGAAAGCGCTCTTCACATCCATTTGGAACAACCAAAGAATGGTGAGCGGCATATGCTAGAAAAATACGAATGGACTCTAGCCTAGCCACAGGAGCAAAAGTCTCCTCAAAGTCCAAACCTGCGACTTGGGCATAACCTTTTGCCATAAGTCGAGCCTTGTTTCTTGTCACCACCCCGTGCTCGTCTTGTTTGTTGCGGAACACCCACTTGGTTCCCACAACATTTTGCTTGGGACGAGGCACCAGTGTCCAAACTTCATTTCTCTTGAAATTGTTGAGCTCCTCTTGCATGGCCAACACCCAGTCCGGATCTAGCAAGGCCTCTTCTACCCTAAAAGGCTCAATAGAAGAGACAAAGGAGTAATGCTCACAAAAATTAACTAATCTAGAACAAGTAGTTACTCCCTTGCTAATGTCACCCAAAATTTGGTCGACGGGATGATTCCTTTGAATCGTCGCTTGAACTTGGGTTGGAGGTGCCGGTTGTGCTTCTTCCTCCATCACATGATCATCTTGTGCTCCCCCTTGATCACACGCCTCCTCTTGATGAACCTGTTCGTCATCTTGAGTTGGGGGATGCACCATTGTTGAGGAAGAGGGTTGATCTTGCTCCTTTTGTTCATGTGGCCGCACTTCTCCAATCGCCATGGTGCGTATCGCGACCTGGAACGTCTTCTTCATCTACATCATCAAGATCAACAACTTGCTCTCTTGGAGAGTCATTAGTCTCATCAAATACAACATCGCTAGAGACTTCAACCAACCCGATGATTTGTTGAAGACCCTATACGCCTTTGTATTCGAGTCATAACCTAACAAAAACCCTTCTACAGCTTTGGGAGCAAATTTAGAATTCCTACCCTTCTTCACTAGAATGTAGCATTTACTCCCAAAAACTCGGAAATACGAAACATTGGGTTTGTTACCGGTTAGTAGCTCGTATGACGTCTTATTGAGGAGGCGATGAAGGTAGACCCAGTTTATGGAGTGGCAAGCCGTGTTCACAGCTTCCGACGAAAACCGCTCGGGCGTCTTGAATTCTCCAAGCATTGTCCTCTCCATGTCAATGAGCGTCCTGTTCTTCCTCTCTACCACACCATTTTGCTGTGGTGTGTAGGGAGCGGAGAACTCGTGCTTGATCCCTTCCTCCTCAAGGTACTCCTCCACTTGAAGGTTCTTGAACTCGGACCCGTTGTCGCTCCTTATCTTCTTCACCTTGAGCTCAAACTCATTTTGAGCTCTCCTTAGGAAGCGCTTGAGGGTCCCTTGGGTTTCAGATTTATCCTGCAAGAAGAATACCCAAGTGAAGCGGGAAAAATCATCAACTATAACAGGACCATACTTACTTCCTCCTATACTTATATAGGCGACGGGTCCGAAGAGGTCCATATGAAGCAACTCCAAAGGTCTTGATGTGGTCATCACATTTTTGGTATGATGAGAGCTTCCCACCTGTTTACCTGCTTGACAAGCTGCACAAGGTCTATCTTTTTCGAAATGCACATTTGTTAGACCTATCACGTGTTCTCCCTTTAGAAGTTTGTGAAGGTTCTTCATCCCCACATGTGCTAAGCGGCGATGCCACAACTAGCCCATGCTAGTCTTAGCAATTAAGCATGCATCTAGACCGGCCTCCTCTTTTGCAAAATCAACTAAATAGAGTTTGCCGTCTAATACACCCTTAAAAGCTAATGAACCATCACTCCTTCTAAAGACAGACACATCTACATTTGTCAATAAGCAGTTATATCCCATATTACAAAGCTGACTCACAGACAACAAGTTATATCCAAGCGACTCAACTAAAAACACATTGGAAATGGAGTGCTCGGATGAAATAGCTATTTTTCCTAACCCTTTCACCTTGCCTTGATTCCCGTCACCGAATATGATTGAGTCTTGGGAATCTTTGTTCTTGACGTAGGAGGTGAACATCTTCTTCTCCCCCGTCATGTGGTTTGTGCATCCGCTATCGATAATCCAGCTTGATCCCCCGGATGCATAAACCTACAAGGCAAATTTAGGCTTGGGTCTTAGGTACCCAACTCTTGTTGGGTCCTACAAGGTTAGTGACAATATCCTTAGGGACCCAAATGCAAGTTTTATCTCCCTTGCATTTTGCCCCTAATTTTCTAGCAACCACTTTCTTGTCCTTTCTACAAATAGCAAAGGAAGCATTGCAAGCATGATAAAATGTAGAAGGTTCATTAATTTTCCTAGGAACATTAGCAACATTTCTCCTAGGCATATGATGAATGTCATTTCTCCTAGTCATATCTCTATCATGCACATAGGAAGAACTTGAAGCAAACATGGCATTTGAATCATACGCATTATAACTCCTATCATAATGAACATTTCTAGAATATCTCTTATCACCATAAATGAAAGCATAATTCTTGTGACTACTATTAGTCATAGGAGCCTTCCATTTCTCCTTGGCGGGAATGGGAGCCTTATGACTAGTTAAGTTCTTGGCTTCCCTCTTGAAGCCAAGCCCATCATTAATTGAGGGGTGTCTACCAACAGTGTAGGCATCCCTTGCAAATTTTAGTTTGTCAAATTCATCCTTGCTAGTCTTAAGTTGGGCATTAAGACTAGCCACTTCACCAATTAACTTTGCAATAGAAACTAGGTGTTCACTACAAGCATCAACATTAAAATCTTTACACCTATTGCAAATCACAACATGTTCTACACAAGAGTTAGATCTATTTGCTACTTCTAGTTTAGCATTTAAATCATCATTAACACTTTTTAAACTAGAAATTGTCTCATGACAAGTAGATAGTTCACAAGAAAGCATTTCATTCCGTAACTTCTAAAGCAAGAGATTTTTGTGCCTCTACAAATTTATCATGTTCTTCATACAAAAGATCCTCTTGCTTTTCTAACAATCTATTCTTATCATTCAAAGCATCAATCAATTCATTAATCTTATCAATTTTAGTTCTATCTAAGCCCTTGAACAAACTAGAGTAATCTATTTCATCATCATCACTAGACTCATCATCACTTGAAGAAGCATAAGAAGTATTGTTTTGAGTACATACCTTCTTCTCCTTCGCCATGAGGCATGTGTGACGCTCGTTGGGGAAGAGGGATGATTTGTTGAAGGCCGATGCAGCGAGTCCTTCGTTGTCGGAGTTGGACGACGAGCAATCCGAGTCACACTCCTTGCCAAGGTGTGCCTCGCCCTTAGCCTTCTTGTAAGCCTTCTTCTTTTCCCTCTTCTTATCTTGTTCCTGGTCACTATCATTATCGGGACAATTAGCGATAAAATGACCAACCTTACCGCACTTGAAGCAGGAGCGCTTTCCCTTCGTCTTGTTCTTTTTGGGATGCTCCTTGCGACCCTTTAGCGCCGTCTTGAAGCGCTTGATGATGAGGGCCATCTCTTCCTCATTGAGCCCGGCCGCCTCAACTTGCGCCACCTTGCTAGGTAGCGCCTCCTTGCTCCTTGTTGCTTTGAGAGCCACAGTTTGAGGCTCGTGGATTGGGCCATTCAATGCATCGTCGACGTATCTTGCCTCCTTGATCATCATCCGCCCGCTTACAAACTTCCCAAGTACTTCTTCGGGCGACATCTTGGTGTACCTGGGATTCTCACGAATATTGTTTACAAGATGTGGATCAAGGATAGTAAAAGACCTTAGCATTAGGCGGACGACGTCGTGGTCCGTCCATCGTGTGCTTCCATAGCTCTTTATTTTGTTGATGAGGGTCTTGAGCCGGTTGTACATTTGGGTTGGCTCCTCTCCCCTGATCATTGCGAATCTCCCAAGTTCGCCTTCCACCAACTCCATCTTGGTGAGCATGGTGACGTCATTTCCCTCATGTGATATCTTGAGGGTGTCCCAGATCTGCTTGGCATTGTCCAAACCGCTCACCTTATTGTATTCTTCCCTGCACAAAGATGCTAAAAGGACAGTAGTAGCTTGTGCATTTTTATGGATTTGTTCATTGATGAACATGGGACTATCCGTACTATCAAAGTGCATTCCATTTTCTACTATCTCCCATATACTTGGATGGAGAGAGAACAAGTGGCTACGCATTTTATGACTCCAAAATCCGTAGTCCTCTCCATCAAAGTGAGGGGGTTTACCGAGGGGAATGGAAAGAAATGAGTATTGGAACTTTGCGGAATACGAGAATAATCAAAGGAAAAATTTGAATTAACCGTCTTCTTTTTCTCGTAGTCGTTGTCGTCGTCCTTTTGGGAAGAAGAGGACTCGTCACTGTCGTCGTAGTAGACGATCTCCTTGATGCGCCTCGTTTTCTTCTTCTTCCCGTCTTTTCTTTTGTGACTCGCGCCCGAGTCAGTAGACTTGTCATCCTTTGGATCATTGACGAAGGACTCCTTCTCCTTATCATTGACCACCATCCCCTTGCCCTTAGGATCCATCTCTTCGAGCGATTAGTCCCTCACGTGAAGAGAACGGCTCTGATACCAATTGAGAGCACCTAGAGGGGGGGGGTGAATAGGTGATCCTGTAAAAACTTGAAACTTAATCCACAAAACTTGATTTAGAGTTAGCACAATAAAGACAAGTGGCTAGAGAAGAGTTCTTGCACAACACGATAACCACAAGAAGATCAACACAGAGATGGCACAGTGGTTTATCCCGTGGTTCGGCCAAGTCCAATACTTGCCTACTCCATGTTGTGGCGTCCCAACGGATGAGGGTTGCACTCAACCCCTTTCAAGCGGTCCAAAGACCCACTTGAATACCACGGTGTTTTGCTTTCACTTTACTATATCCCGATTGCGAGGAATCTCCACAACTTGGAGCCTCTCGCCCTTACAAAGATGTTCACAAAGAAGCACGAAAGTAAGGACAGGATGAGCAACGCACACAAGACACAAAATCAGAGCAACACACGCACACAAGTCACAACACGAGCTCTCAACACAACTCAAAGAGTTCTCTACTCAAATGGAGCTCTAGTTGCTATCACAAAGAATCGAATGCGCGGAATTGAAGTCTTGGTGCTTAGGAATGCTTAGAGAATGCTTAGTATACTCCTCCATGCGCCTAGGGGTCCCTTTTATAGCCCCAAGGCAGCTAGGAGCCGTTGAGAGCATTCTAGGAAGGCAATTCTTGCCTTCTATCGCCTGGCGCACCGGACAGTCCGGTGCACCACCGGACACTGTCCGGTGCGGATTTCTTTCCTTCTGTGGTGCAGCCGACCGTTGAAGATCCAGAGCCTTTGGCGCACCGGACACTGTCCGGTGCACACCGGACAGTCCGGTGCCCCCTTCTGACCGTTGGCTCGGCCACGCGTCGCGCGCGGATTACGCGGCCGACAGTTGGCCCGGCCGACTGTTGGCTCACCGGACAGTCCGGTGCACCACCGGACAGTCCGGTGATTTATAGCCGTACGCCGTTAATCGCTTCCCGAGAGCGACGACTTCGCCTGTGAATGGCTCACCGGACAGTCCGGTGATTTATAGCCGTACACCGTTGATCGATTCTCGAGAGCAGCCAGTTGACAGTCGCCAGCCTGGCGCACCGGACACTGTCCGGTGCGCCACCGGACAGTCCGGTGCACCCAGACTGCGCAGAGTCTTGACTGCTTAGCCTAGTCTTTTCCAAATTTGTCTTTTCCTGTTTCTAGTACTTAGACACAATACATTAGTCTCCAAAACAATGTACTAAGTCTTAGAAACATACCTTTACTCTTGATTTGCACTTCGTGCAACAATTGGCATAGACTAACACTTAAGCACTTGTGTTGGCACTCAATCACCAAAATACTTAGAAATGGCCCAAGGGCACATTTCCCTTTCAGGGCCATGAAGAGAATCTTGAGATATTTAGTTCATACACCTAAGTTTGGTCTTTGGTTTCCCAAGGGATCCTCTTTTGATTTATTAGGATATTCCGATGCTGATTGGGCAGAGTGTAAAATTGATAGGAAGAGCACATCAGGGACTTGTCAGTTTCTGAGGAGATCCCTGGTGTCTTGGGCTTCAAAAAAACAAAACTCAGTAGCTCTTTCTACCGCCGAAACCAAGTACATTGCCGCAGGCCATTGTTGCGCGCAATTACTATGGATGAGGCAAACCCTTAGGGACTATGGCTACAAATTTAGCAAAGTCCCTCTCCTATGTGATAATGAGAGTGCAATCCTCATGGCGGATAATCCCGTTGAACACAGCCGCACTAAGCACATAGCCATTCGGTATCACTTTTTAAGAGATCACCAACAACGGGGGATATCGAGATAGCCTATATAAACACCAAAGATCAATTGACCGATATCTTTACCAAGCCTTTAGATGAGAAAACTTTTACCAAACTTAGGAATGAGCTAAATATTCTTGATTCTAGGAATTTTGATTGGTTCTTTGCACACATAGCTCACTTATATACCTTTGATCAAATCTCTTTTATGACTATGACTAATGTGTTTTCAAGTATATTCTCATGCTTAGTCATAGAATTGAAAGGGAAATGGAGTATTTGGCAAAGAAGGCGCTTCCACTCAACTCCATCGGTATTTGCCAGTATTCCGCATCGTTCTCCACTTTGGTATAATCTTCACTCATCTCTATTTATTTGCCATTAGGGAGAAAGTAAAAGGGCTTATATTTCACTCACAAGTATTCGTTTTTGGCGATTCATGCCAAAGGGGGAGAAAGTATGAGCCTAAAGCAAAAGGACCGCACCACCCCACCAAATTTTTAAAACAAAGTTTTCAAATTAGTATCTTTATTGTTCAAAAAGGGGGAGAAAGTATCTTCAAAAATATTGTAAAACCCTCTTGAACACTAAGAGGAGAATTTCATTAAGGGGGAGTTTTTGTTTAAGTCAAAGGAAAAGCATTTGAAACAGGGGGAGAAAATTTCAAATCTTGAAAATGCTTCTTTCAATCTTATTCATGTACCTTTGACTGTTTGCAAAATGTTTTGAAAAGAATTTTACAAATGATTTGCAAAAACAAAACTAGTGGTGCAAGCGTAGTCCAAAATTTTAAATAAGAAGAAAACTATCCATGCATATCTATTGAAATAATTATATTGGTTTCAATTCCAAGCAACCTTTGCACTTACCTTATGCAAACTAATTCAATTCTGCACTTTTGTATTTGCTTTGGTTTGTGTTGGCATCAATCACCAAAAAGGGGGAGATTGAAAGGGAAATAGGGTCAAACCTTTTCCTATATGAATCTTGGTGGTTGAATTGCCCAACACAAACAATTGGACTAACTAGTTTGCTCTAGATTATGAGTTCTATAGGTGCCAAAGGTTAATAACAAACCAATACAAAGTCAAAAGAAAGGGTTCAAAACAAAGGAGCAAAGTATACCGAAGGTAGCCCTGGTCTGGCGCACCGATTTGTCCGGTGCACCACCGGATAGTGTCTGGTGCACCAGGGAGGATCAACTCAAACTTGCCAGCTTCGAGAATTCGGGGAGCCGCTCTGCTATAATTCACCGGACTGTCCGGTGCAACACCGGACTGTCCGGTGTGCCAGCGGAACAACGGCTACTTTGCGCCAATGGTCGTCTGCAAATGAACAGTGAAAGCAAACAGTGCGCGCCTGCGCGCGTAGAAGTCAGAGCAGGCGCCAGAAGTCACATCGGACAGTGAACAGGACCTGCCCGGTGCACCACCGGACTGTCCGGTGGCCCCACTTGTCAGAACTCCAATGATCGAACCCTAACGGTTGGGTGACGTGGCTGGCACACCGGACAGTGTCCGGTGACGCACCGGACTGTCCGGTGCGCCATACGACAGACAGCCTCCCCAACGGCCACTTTGGTGGTTGGGGCTATAAATACTCCCAACCACCAACACTTCAAGACATCCAAGTTTCAGCCATTTGCATTCAATACAAGAGCTCTAGACTTCACTCCAAGACACAAACAAGAGATCAAATCTTCTCCCAAGTCCAAAGTTCATTCCAATCAAATAGTAACTAGAGAGAGTGACATTTGTGTTCATTTGAGTTCTTGCGCTTGGATCGCTTTTCTTCTTCTTTCTTTCTTGTTCCCAACTCAATTGTAATCAAGGCAAGAGACACCAATTGTGTGGTGGTCCTTGTGGGGACTTAGTGTCCCGATTGATTGAGAAGAGAAGCTCACTCGGTCTAGGTGACCGTTTGAGAGAGGGAAAGGGTTGAAAGAGACCCGGTCTTTATGACCACCTCAACGGGGAGTAGGTTTGCAAGAATCGAACCTCAGTAAAACAAATCACCGTGTCATCCATTCTTATTTGCTTGTGATTTATTTTCGCCCTCTCTTTCGGACTCGTTTATATTTCTAACGCTAACCCCAGCTTGTAGTTGTGCTTAAGTTTATAATTTTCAGATTCCGCATATTCACCCCCCTCTAGGCGACTTTCAGCATGCATGTAAGAGCGATGTCATTATATGGGAATAATAGTGTAGGCAATTTTCTTGGCATGAAGCTAACCTTTTTCGGTAACACTTTTGTGAGTCTTGTTTGTAGATCGATCTAGCACACTGTAAGCGTTAGCCTGCGAATTTGCTAGTTTTAGAGGCAGCTGGAACAATGCAGAGGGCATAACATGCATGCTAAGGTAAATGGATGCATAGATGAAGCATATTTAGACATTTAGTTGAGGCAATGGAAGCTGCTTGTAAGCATACGCAACACCGGAAAATGTTTTTTCATGTTAACTCAGCAAGAGGACAAGATACCAATACTGAGGATAGGCTACTAATGTTGATGACTGTGACACGGAGTTCGTACCAGGTGGAGAGTGTTGGCACCAGGGGTGTTGGGGGCTCCTGATGGCGTCTGCACGTTAGGCGGAGCAGGGATAATTTATGTTCCTAGCAGCAGGTTGTCTCCCTGATGTGCGATTGTCTGTATGATACAATGCAAACAAAAGACATGTGTAGAGCTTGTTTCTCAGTGTATGCAGAAGTAGAATGAGGACTTATATTGTAGATAGTTGTATTTTTTCCACTGAGTACAACAGTGCACCTTAGCGCTAGACGAAACTTTGCGACTCTCCGGTGTTAGCGACGGCTCGCGGATGAAGGCAGTCCCCTTGTTTTGTGTGACACCTGATCCTTGCCCTGCTGCAGAGTTAGCAGGTAGCCGAAAAAGCAGGTTAGAGCCACAAAGAGTTGTAGTGTATGAGTTTAGTCATTTTTTCATGTGTATTAATCATTCTCAATTTGATCATTTGAGTTTCAATCAGGCTAGTTTCAGGTGAGCATTCCGTAGCCTGTGTCTATTGGGCAGATGCTGCAGTCTGTGTCATTTTTGCCCTAGGTGACCCGGCATACACAAGTAGAATGGAATGGAACATCAAATAAACAAGCAGAGAAAATGAGCCATAATTTTCATTCCTAACTTGGCACAAACTAATGTACATAGCTCGACTAAACAAATACGATAAGCTTTACCTTGAGATAGTATGGTCGACGATGGCTGTGAGGCCGGTGTAGTTGGAAGTGTGCTGCCACCATCCATTTCTGCATTTATAGCATTCACTTGGAAGGAAACACTGCTATAAATAATTGTGCTTTCGGTGAAGCTAACATTCCACTCAAAAGACTTTTCCAGTAGGTTTGTAATTTCGTTTGGAATGAAACCAGGCGGATTAGTCGATATGAGGGTGTCCACATTTTTTTAATGAGGCACTGCGCCATCCATCCAAAGAAGATAAACTCGGCGGTGTTAGTGTCATCTTCAGCGGTGAGGCATATCTTGTACCTGCACAGAGTGGTTTGATTGGTAGACATCACTAAACATGGAATCTATAGACAGTGAAAACCTTAGTTCAATTTAGGTCTAGATTTTGGCCCAGACACTAAATATCTCCTCTAGTTGCCATAGTCTGCTTTCACAAGGTTTCTTTCAGCTATATCACAAAAAGAAGCACACTATGCACAAACTGACATAGGCTTATCCGACCACTGTTATGGTATGTTAATACTTTGCGCACTAAACTACACTAAAGTCGAGGTACTCTAACTGCAGAGGCCATATACTGGCTAGCCTCCATCATAGCAACTCTTGTGGCAGTAGCTGCAACTCAAGCAGCCATATCTACTATTTACTCGATTGGTAAGCAAGCCTTGCACTGGGATGTTTCCCATGTTTCAATGTTGTGCATACCTCAAACAAATTTCTAGGGCGTATTTATATCCTTGACATCAGCTGGGTATCTATGAATCTTTGCATTGTCAAACTGATGGGTTCAAGAATCAAAGACAGATAGGAAATGTGTACGGTGATTTTTTTTTACTTTTTTTAATTATTTCCTTGCAAATTGCAATATGCAACTGAAAGGGGTAGAGTTGGTCCGTGTCTATCATGCTTATAGTGTGTTTAACCTGGAACACGTATGAGTCAACATATTTAGATTAAAACAGAAGGTGTCTAGCAGGACCTTAAAAAACAGGGAGAGACATATAAGAGCTGACCTTGGGGTAGGCGATCCGATGCTGTCACAGGAATTATTGGTGCACTTGTATGTGTCACTGTGTGGTTTGGTTGTCCTAAGGCATTTTTTGCATGCGGTGTACCACCACGATCTATTAATTTTGAGCACCTTTACTATGACAAGCCATTCCTTCTTCTGTAAACAATGTAATTGAAGTAAACATCTATGAACCCACGATAAATCTTAGGACTTAAAGGTTTAGCCAAGTAGCGGGACCTTATTTTCAAAAGGATGGAGGTACTTAATATCCTTGAGTTTCTTGTGTTCAGGAACTGCGACTATTGTACTCTCAACAGCCACTTTTCTCTGATCCCAAATGATAGGGCGGTGGTTTGGTTCAGTACTGTTTATCCATGTCAGTTTACGAATGGCAGTAATCAGATTTGGTGAGAAAGATGACTGAAAACTGTATGTATGTAAACATAGGATGAGTAAGCTACCTAGCTCTAAGAGCGTTTACTTCTGGGACCGGTGCATTTATGTACCACATGCATGATGATCCACCCGATAAAGACACATTATCTAAAAAACAATGGAACTTGTCAGATGCCCATGTATATTAGCCGTGCAACCAAAGGGCTGTGATAGACTTACCAGCGTAACTCCTCACGAGAGTGCCAACAAATATTATGATATGTGGCGAGGAGCCACTGTCCCTATGCACCTGTTCAGTTGGGAAAGCTGTGGCCCACTCGCCCCAAAGTACGACATCAACCGTAGGCCCAGTATCCCTGTTTGAGTGTAGAACAGTAAATCTACAAATAAATTGCTCATCGTATCGTGCTAGGTGTGGACATCGCAAAGAAACAAAAGCCGTAAACTGTATATCTAGAGTGCTATTTCATATTGCAAACTATGTGCGAGGTACATAGAACACTAAATGCTAGGCTTCAAAATTGCTGCTTGTTTAAATGCTCGATGGCAGCTGAAGCTGTTTAGTAATCTTCTATGTGAGCACAGTGTGCATGGTAGGCCCATGTACTAAAAGAAAGTCTGTCCAGGCAATGGATAATATTAGGCATGGAGGATTGAACGAGCAGGGAAAAGGGTCTCTTCTAAGGTACATTGCAACGAAGTATGGTCGGTTGGAGACATAGGTAGTTTAGAACCAGTTTTGCTTTGCAAGGAAGATGGCATTTTTCATTTCCCACTATGGCCAACTTGTTTGCAGCATAACCCCTGCATGAGTTGTGAACATAGTCCTACTAAGTTTTTGGATGCAAAATGACCCCCGCGTGAACTAATGACATTCTTAGTGTCTCGATGCATTTTCCTTTTATCTATTTCCTTGAGCGTATGGACAATTTTGCTAACGCAGAGAGTAAAAAGTGGTAGCCCCCACTCGGATGGTAATATGTGGTTCAGGTTGCAGGCTGTTCACAGGTTCCTTCCTATGTTATGGCAAATAAAACTGGACCACATACACATAAGTGGCAACCAAAAGGAATGTTTAGCAGGACAGGAATGCATAGGATACCTTGCATTGCTTATAGTGACTGTTCTCTTCATAACTTTAGCCTGTCGTCCCCTTGTGCGTAGTGATGAAACATGGGAGATCACACTGACAACACCGAGCACATCTACCATAGACATGGCGAGGGCATTAGTACCGTATTTATGTTACTTGTAACATGTAAACCACTATGCCTAGAAAGTTACCAGTGAAATATTCCTTGTAGTCCATGCGCGGCTGGAGCTGTTCTATGGGAGTGAGGTTATACGTGCAAACTGGAAAAGCGAGGGGGATCTGTTGAATTAATGTGGGCTTGGCCCAAATTAATATTCAATAATAGTCAATGCTAATGGCCCACTTTAATGCTATGGTGTACTAATTATTTAGTGCCATATTGGAAGTTCAAAGGACAAATCAATCAACTTAAATAGGTGGACCATTGGTGCATCTATTGAGAAGTTGAGAAAAGGATGAAGGACTGCCACACGCGCGCGCGCGCCGCCGCCGCCGCCGGCCGGGCCGGGCCGTGGCCGTGGCCGTGGCCGTGGCCGTGGCTGTGGCTCGTGGCTCGTGGCTCGTGGCTCGTGGTAGATCGGACCTTGGTCCGAATATTCCTTTCAAACGGTTGCGCGACCGTTTCTGTCCGTTGTCCTTCTCCCTTCTTCTGACCACCTATAAGAATGGAGAGGGAGGGCTCTTCCAGGTGCGCGTATCATCTCAGGCGAATTGCAAACAACACATTCCCGTCCCATCTTCTGCGAGCACAGAGAGAGTGGGAGAGCAGGCCTCCGAAATCACCGACCGCAGAGATACACTTGCACGGGTGTGCGGGCGATCAGATTTTTGGGGAGCGTCTTCGCGACTGCTCGCGTGATCGTCCACAGCTTGCTGTTCGTCGCCTTCCCAAGTTGACGCGTGCTGCTGTTCTTCTTCCCGGCGACCGTTCGAGGGACTGCACTGCGTACATCTTCCTGCACCGACTTCGTACGGCTACATCGAACAAACACACGAGATGTCTCGTGTGAATGGAGCCACTGGTGCCTTGAGCATCGGTCCCTCCGCTGGGTACACTCTGTTCTTCGTATTTATGCATGTTTCATTGCTGTTTACTGCTTATGCGAGTAGTTATACACACATGCACATACATGTCATCACATATATCGCACTGATTATCTGGATTAAATTAAAACTAAAAATGCCTAACTTTCTAACAATCCAAAAATCTGATATTAGGCATTTTTCTGTTAGTGGTTTTGCTGCTGCGTTAAAACCAAGTGAACCTTTTGATGGGACGTTTTACAAGAGATGGCGTAGTAAGATGATACTGTGGTTGACCGCAATGAACTGCTATCACGCCGCACAGGGGAAACCCGAACAGTTCACTCCTGAAGAGGAGAAAATGTTCGACGTTGCCGATAACCTGTTTCGAGGCGCCGTGATTGGCGCTCTTGCCAACAAGTATGTTGATTCTTATCTAACGTGCACATCTGCAAAAGAGTTATGGGATGCATTAGATGAGAAGTTTGGTGTTTCTGATGCTGGTAGCGAGCTGTACATCATGGAGCAGCTATTTGACTATAAGATGGTGGAAAACCGTCCTGTAGTTGAACAGGCTCATGAAATACAGGCACTGGCTAAAGAACTCGAACAATTCCCATGTGTCTTGCCTGACAAGTTCGTGGCCGGCGGTATTATCGCTAAACTGCCACCTTCTTGGACGGACTTTGCTACCACTCTAAAACATAAGAGACAAGAGTTTAGCGTGGCTGAGCTTATTGGTTCTCTTGATGTTGAGGAGAGGGCGAGAGCAAAAGACACTCGTGGAAAAGGAGTTGAGACTTCTAGTGCCAATATGGTACAAAAGAAGAACTCCAATACATCACATAATAATAAAAAGAAGAACAAGCAACAGAATGCCACGAAGCCCAAGCAGGTAGCCTCGTTCAAAAAGAAGAACAAAGGAGCTGGTTGCTTTGTTTGCGGGAGTACTGATCACTGGGCAAGCGCTTGTCCAGACCGCAAATTTAAGCAAGAGAAAAAACCAGCTCAAGAGAAGAAAACAGTAAACATGGTTGTTAGCGAGACTGCAGAAGGAACATCGGGGTATGGTAATCTTTTACCTACTGTTCTTTCAGTGTGTCAATCCCCTGAGTGGTGGGCTGATACCGGTGCTAATATTCATGTGTGTGCTGATATTTCTTTATTTTCTTCTTATCAGTGCAAAGGGACTGGAGCCTTGCTGATGGGGAACGGATCACATGCGCGTGTTCTTGGTGTTGGTACAGTCATTCTGAAGTTTACTTCGGGAAAGACGGTGCTATTGAAGAACGTGCAGCATGTCCCCTCCATAAAAAAGAATCTAGTTAGTGGCTCTCAATTGTGTCGAGATGGCTACAAAATTGTCTTTGAGTCTAATAAATGTATACTGTCTAAGTATGGAACGTTTGTTGGAAAAGGCTATGACTGCGGAGGCTTGTTCCGCTTATCTTTGCATGATGCGTGTAATAAGTCTGTGAACAATGTTGTTTCGAATGAGTCGTATATTTGGCATTCACGACTTTGTCATATCAATTTTGGTTGTGTCTCGCGGTTAGCAGATTTAAATTTAATCCCGAAATTTGATTTAGTCAAAGGTTCTAAGTGCCAGGTGTGCGTGCAATCTAAGCAACCTCGCAAGCCTCACAAGGCTGCGGAGGCGAGGAATTTGGCACCACTAGACTTAATACATTCCGATTTATGTGAGATGAACGGAATATTGACTAAAGGAGGCAAGCGATATTTTATTACTTTTATCGATGACTCTACTAGATTTTGTTATGTGTATCTCTTAAAATCAAAAGATGAAGCTTTGCATTATTTTAAGACCTACAAAGCTAAAGTTGAAAATCAACTCGAGAGGAAAATTAAACGGTTAAGGTCTGATCGTGGTGGAGAATATTTTTCGGGTGATTTTTCTGATTTTTGTGTGGAACATGGTATTATTCATGAGAGGACACCGCCATACTCACCACAATCCAATGGGGTTGCTGAAAGAAAGAACCGTACTCTAACTGATTTGGTTAACGCCATGTTAGAGACTTCAGGGCTATCTAAGGAATGGTGGGGTGAGGCGATCTTGACGGCGTGTCATGTCCTGAATAAAGTTCCCACAAAGAACAAAGAAATCACACCATTCGAGGAATGGGAAAAGAAGAAATTAAATATCTCCTATTTGCGCACCTGGGGTTGTTTGGCTAAAGTGAATGTGCCAATTAACAAGAAGCGCAAATTAGGACCGAAAACTGTTGATTATGTTTTCCTTGGGTATGCTTTCCACAGCATTGGATATAGGTTTTTAATTATAAACTCTGGAGTACCGGACATGTTGGTTGGTACAATTATGGAGTCCAGAGATGCTACGTTTTTTGAGGACGAATTTCCCATGAAAGTTACACATGATACGTCTAATGATGAACCAACGATACCCCATGAGCATTTTATTCCGGTAGAACACACTGAGGAATCCCATATACATAATCATGTGGAAAATGACAATGTATCAACTCGAAAGAGTAAGAGACCAAGGATTGCAAAGTCCTTTGGTGATGATTACATTGTATATCTTGTGGATGACACACCAAGTACCATTGAAGAGGCATATTCCTCTCCTGATGCTGACTTTTGGAAGGAAGCAATAAGGAGTGAGATGGATTCTATTATGTCTAATGCAACTTGGGAGGTAGTTGAGCGTCCTTATGGGTGTAAGCCCATTGGAAGTAAATGGGTGTTCAAGAAAAAACTTAGGCCTGATGGTACTATTGAAAGGTACAAGGCGAGGCTTGTAATTAAAGACTATTCACAGAAGGAAGGTGAGGATTTCTTTGATACTTATTCACCTGTGGCTCGATTGACCACAATTCGTGTGCTACTTTCTTTGGCTGCCTCTCATGGTCTACTCGTCCATCAAATGGATGTTAAGACAACATTCCTAAATGGAGAGCTAGATGAGGAAATTTACATGGAGCAGCCAGCTGGGTTTGTAGCAAACGGTCAAGAAGGCATGGTGTGTAAATTATTGAAATCTTTATATGGCCTAAAACAAGCACCTAAGCAATGGCATGAAAAGTTCGATAAAACTTTGACATCTGCCGGTTTTGTTGTGAACGAAGCAGACAAGTGTGTATACTATCGGTATGGTGGGGGCGAGGGAGTAATTTTATGCCTATATGTTGATGACATTCTAATATTGGGGACGAGTCTTGATGTGATTAAAGAGACAAAAGACTTTCTGTCTAATAACTTTGAAATGAAAGATTTGGGAGAAGCTGATGTTATTCTTAACATTAAGCTGCTGAGAGAAGGCATTGGTGGGATCACACTTGTGCAATCCCATTATGTGGAAAAGGTTTTGAGTCGCTTTGGTTTTAGCGAATGTGAACCTGCTCCAACGCCTTATGATCCTAGTAAGCTATTAAAGAAAAATCGAAGGATAGCTAGGGATCAATTGAGATATTCCCAAATAATTGGTTCACTCATGTATTTAGCTAGCGCTACGAGGCCTGACATCTCATTTGCTGTGAGCAAACTTAGTCGATTTGTTTCAAATCCGGGAGATGATCACTGGCGTGCTCTTGAGAGAGTTTTGCGCTATCTAAAGGGTACTATGAGTTTAGGCATCCATTATACCGGGTACCCAACAGTGCTGGAGGGTTATTGTGATGCAAACTGGATATCTGATGCTGATGAGATATATGCCACAAGTGGATATGTGTTTTCACTTGGAGGTGGTGCTGTTTCATGGAAGTCTTGCAAGCAGACCATCTTAACGAGGTCGACTATGGAAGCAGAACTCACAGCATTAGATACCGCTTCAGTTGAGGCTGAGTGGCTTCGTGAACTCCTTATGGATTTACCGGTGGTTGAAAAACCTGTGCCGGCTATTTCCATGAACTGTGATAATCAGACTGTGATAATTAAGATAAACAGTTCTAAGGATAATATGAAGTCGACAAGGCACATAAAGAGGCGTTTGAAATCTGTCAGGAAATTGAGAAACTCCGGAGTAATAGCGTTGGATTATGTCCATACGTCTAAAAATCTGGCAGATCAATTTACTAAGGGGCTATCACGTAGTGTGATAGATAGTGCATCAAGTGAGATGGGCATGAGACCCACCTAAAGTTTATCATAGTGGTAACCTGTTCTATGTGATCGGAGATCCCGTGAATTAGAATGGTGAAACAAGCTAGTGGTAGACTGAGAGGAAAGACCCTTAATAAGGCTCATTTCAGATGCATATCTTTCCTTACTGTAAGGTAGGTTGGTGTTTACACCTTAATATGTTCCAAATGGCTTTGTGAAGCAAAGATGTTGTCCTACAGAACATCTTTAGAGGAACATACCTATATGGGTTAACTGCTAGTCACAGTTTATGAGATCTGGGTGGTTTCTAGATACCCATGAAAGGCTATGGAGTTTGACTTATATGCTCCAACCAGAGGGGATGCGTTCAGCAATCTAGTACTGGTAAAGAGTTTAGATGAAACTTATTCCACGCAAAACTGCCAATTCAAGGCCTAGTCCATTGTGCAGTTGTGGTCAAGTGTAGTCTAAGTTCTAGGTGGATGTTCAACTTAACAGTCTCCATCGAAACACCAGTATATCAAACGTTTGAGATGATGAGAGCTTTTTTGTGTGACTTAGCATTTGGTGGGGATTGTTGAATTAATGTGGGCTTGGCCCAAATTAATATTCAATAATAGTCAATGCTAATGGCCCACTTTAATGCTATGGTGTACTAATTATTTAGTGCCATATTGGAAGTTCAAAGGACAAATCAATCAACTTAAATAGGTGGACCATTGGTGCATCTATTGAGAAGTTGAGAAAAGGATGAAGGACTGCCACACGCGCGCGCGCGCGCCGCCGCCGCCGCCGGCCGGGCCGTGGCCGTGGCCGTGGCCGTGGCCGTGGCCGTGGCTCGTGGCTCGTGGTAGATCGGACCTTGGTCCGAATATTCCTTTCAAACGGTTGCGCATTTTGCCTGGAGTGATGACCGTCATGATAACCGTCCGTTTCCTGTCTTATGGCTAGTAACGGACGTCAGTTACTGTCGTCAGTTTCCAGCTCTAATGCGCGACCGTTTCTGTCCGTTGTCCTTCTCCCTTCTTCTGACCGCCTATAAGAATGGAGAGGGAGGGCTCTTCCAGGTGCGCGTATCATCTCAGGCGAATTGCAAACAACACATTCCCGTCCCATCTTCTGCGAGCACAGAGAGAGTGGGAGAGCAGGCCTCCGAAATCACCGACCGCAGAGATACACTTGCACGGGTGTGCGGGCGATCAGATTTTTGGGGAGCGTCTTCGCGACTGCTCGCGTGATCGTCCACAGCTTGCTGTTCGTCGCCTTCCCAAGTTGACGCGTGCTGCTGTTCTTCTTCCCGGCGACCGTTCGAGGGACTGCACTGCGTACATCTTCCTGCACCGACTTCGTACGGCTACATCGAACAAACACACGAGATGTCTCGTGTGAATGGAGCCACTGGTGCCTTGAGCATCGGTCCCTCCGCTGGGTACACTCTGTTCTTCGTATTTATGCATGTTTCATTGCTGTTTACTGCTTATGCGAGTAGTTATACACACATGCACATACATGTCATCACATATATCGCACTGATTATCTGGATTAAATTAAAACTAAAAATGCCTAACTTTCTAACAGGATCTGGAGGACAACCTCAACTGTAGTCCACTTTGTAAAGCTGATCATGCTGCAGTTTTCTACCGGTTTGTAGAATCTGTTAGCTTTCCTGACTAAGAAATACTTCAAGTTGTATACCCCTCCCTCATCAAGTAGAGCACTAAACTGCTGGCATAACGGAGGATAGATTTGGGCATGTATGCTGTTTCCCTGCAAAAGGAGGTGACATTTTAAACAACACGCAAGAATTGCATAGAACATTGTATATCATGCTCTATGAGCTGATGGTTATTATGCATGTGCAAGTATTAGACCAGTCTAAGGTTGCATCTACCTCTTCATCAAGCAAAACAAGATCAGTATGCAGGAGCCTACTATCATCCTGAGGATCAAGGAACTCTCGAAGTCTAGAGACACGCACACACAAGCTGTGAGAGCAGTCTCCAACCATAAGGCTAGGAATGAGTATGTCCCCCATCTGTAGTAATGAAGCAGAGGTCAGTCATTTCCAGCTAAAAAAGCAACCACCATAAAACAATAAATGTTACACCTAATGTTCATAAGGGCAGTATGTTTACCAAAAAACTATCTAGGATAGGAGAAACATGCCAGGTAAAGTTAGTGCAACATTATTGAGTAGGCATCTACCACAGATGTTATATGACAAGATTTATTGGAGTATGCAGACATAGCTGTTTCCCTTTGTAAAACTGCCACGTATAGTGTTTTCATGCCAGCCGGTTGCTAGGTGAGTGGTACAGGAGGCGTTTTTTTGATAAGGAAATAATCGTACATTGGAGTAGGTATGAAAACTAAACACGTTGCTGGTATAACTTTTTTTATTTTACACATAGCTTATGTACAAGTCTGAGTCGATCATGAACTAAGAAGTCGGATGGGGGTCCGCATCTACGGCCCGCAACACTTCCCGGTAAACAACATTCCGAGTCTGCGATCCGCAGGAACCATCAAGATTTTCAATCAAAATTCTAAGACCACTTCTAGATGTAACCCTTGAAACAACGACGTAAAGCTGGCCATGCGTAAACACAGGTTTGTCAAGGTATAGGCCAACCGTTGAGAGGGTCTAACCCTGGCTCTTATTAATCGTCATGGCATAGCATATTCGTATTGGAAATTGTCTTCTTTGCAGCGTGAAGGACCATTTGACGTCAGTAGTGTTAAGCGCAATCCTTGGTATGAAAACCTCTTCATTGACTCCGGAGGGTGTTAACACCATGCATCTAAGAACACGATGGCTGATCTCAGTTACAAGCATCCTTGTTCCATTACAAAGTCCTGCGGTCTAGTTCAAGTTACGTAGCAGCATGACTGTTACGCCTCTTTTTAGCACGAGTTTGTGGCAGGGGAAATTTGCCGCATTAATAGAGTTTAGGAATTTAGTAGGATATAGCATGTCAAAATCAGGTATGCGTTTAGATGACTTTGAGATTGTGTCGCAACTAAGGCATTGTACACCATGTCCAAGGAGCAATGAGACAATGTAGTCATTTATTTTATCAGTTGTAAGGTTATTAGGACATACAATGGCACGTGTAGCTAAGTATGTAGGGTCCATATATCTCTCTAACAAATTTGGGTAGACCTCGGATATGAGGGACGCAGCGGCATCACCATCCGTGCGTATCAACAAATCTTCAGGAATCGTAACCCATGTAGGTTTAGACTCGTCTCCTCTTGTCACGGCCGACAGAGCACCATCGCTGATATCCAAGACCCATTTGCTAAATTGTTCCATGTCTGCATGTTCCTTCCCATGTAAAGAAGGGTTGGAGAGCCTCATATTTGTTCGTAGTTTCAAAACAGTTGCATGTTGCCACAGCAGTGAGCTTGTAATTGATGCATTCACTATGGTAGATCGTGAGCCTTTGCGCACAACGGGTAAAATTTGGCGAAAGTCTCCTCCAAGCATAATAGGTTTGCCACCAAATGGTATGTTCGCATTTTCTGCTTTATGTTCCGATAGAATATCACACATAGTCCTATCTAGAGCCTCAAAGCAATGCCTATGGGTCATCGGCGCCTCATCCCATACGACAAGAGAAGTCCGTTGTATAAGTTCAGACAGCATGGTACCTCTCTTGACACCACAAACACTACTCTCATCTAGATCAAAGGGTATTTTGAAACGCAAATGAGCAGTGCGCCCTTTTGGTAATAGTAGCGAAGCCACACCAGAGGACGCTGCAGCAAGCACTATTTTTTGTCGGGATCTCAAATGCGTGAGTATAGCTTTCCACAAGAAAGTTTTACCTGTCCCACCATGTCCACATACAAAAATAGGCCCGGCGAGCAGGAGAGCGTAGATTCAATCAGCATTTCAAAATGAATCGTTGGTCAGCATTTAGCTGCGAGACAGCAGTAGCGGCAACATGGTCACACAATTGTAATGGTTCAGCCCTTAGTTCGTCGTCTATCAATCGATTGCTAAACACTTCATCACCACAGGCCGATAAGATTGGCAGGTCATAATCAGCTATGTTGGCACCACTGTTAGCAAACGTGTCTGCTAGTTTCCTCGAAAGCAACGTGAGGAGTTGTTCATGTGGAGCTATGTAGTGCGGGTTGCCAAGGGCTTCTTCAAGTCCATGATGTATGTCATCGGTAAAGTAGATCCAATATTTGTCGAACAGAGCACGAACATTGCAAACAGGACAATGAACGACAATGGTAACAAACAGCTGACGAAGCTGAGACGCCGAGGCAGAGACTACCGCCTCATCAAATAGAAGGTTCCACTCATTGTCACCTTCGAGCAAACCATGGGCTTCACACGCCTCTCTAAACGTTTCGTACACAGTATTTTGGAAGGTCCTTATATCAACGAAGCTCATTGCGCCCGAAACAAACATCAAGAGCATGCGTAGATAGTATAGCTCCCCAGCTGTTGGGTGCACGTAGTACATGCACCCAATCTTGGCAAACGACAACCTCCTTCTACGCCAGCACCTAATAGAAATGTCCCATGACCACTCTTTTGGGAAATCACAATAAGTCAGGAGACGCACATCATTGTATTTCAAGTTTGTTTCAAACCATTCAGTTAACATTGTCTTCTTCGCTGCACGGCTCAAAAGCAATGTTTGTAGGTCTGCCCCAGGCTCATAGTGTATGATGTTTTTTGCAAGAAAGTGTACCGCCAGACGTTCCACAGAAGGTACTCTAAAGTGAATGTCGAACTCAAAGATTTGCCATAGAGCCTCACATGTTGATATGTATCTGGCATCTATGTATTCGCGGATCTCATTTGGTGGTGTTATTTGAGGACCTGGAGATGCATTATTTGTGTTCGCAGTCAACTCAAAATATATCCTAGCTCGATCACTTCCCTTCGTAACATATTTAAACAAGTACTTGATCATGTGTGTTTTGTTGCACCACTCGACATTAATATGTGCATTGTATTTTTTGAGCAACTGCATATTGTAGGGCACTATGCTCCTACTGTCCAATTTGACTCCGTCCTTTACTACGAACCAACCATTGTTTCGTCTTCTATAAAGGGTATAGCCAAAAGCATCGATGATAGTCTCGTCTTGGTATGTCTTAGGAAATTTCTTAGAGCATCTATCGTTTTTCATGCATGGACACCGCCTGTTGTAATCACCGCACGGACCATGTATCATGAATTCATCAACCAGAGCATAGCCCAAGGGATCAATGGCAACGTCAGGTATCTCGGCACATATAAAAGTGTCGATGGCACATGCGTCGATCTCCAAACGACCACCAAGTAACCATAGAAGGCAGTGTATGTGCGGTAGGCCCCTTTTTGGAATTCTACGGTGTAAATCACTGCATAGGTCAGACTATAGATGAGAGCATGTAAAAAAATATTAAGGAACCACTCAATGCGACAAGTTAAGATGAAGCTCACCAGCACGGATAGGACCGAAAATTTTATTTTCTCTAATTTCTGTTATGAATTCATCAACCTTCATATGGAAGACCTTACAACGATATCAGAACGATCACATGGCTGCTGACCAGGCTCGAAGCGCAGCGCATCGACTATCTCCTTCCATTTAGGGTTGCATGTGAACGTGACAAAGAGATCTGGTGGGTTGTATACTCTGTAGATGGCCATCGCGTCCTGGTAGTTCATTACATGGTACCTTCGACCGCCTGTAAAAGACGTCGGGACAATAACTCTTCCACCAACCGAATCTGCACTAGTGAGACCCTTGCCAATGGCATCGGTTATCCCCTGAATGGATTCAAAATGCAATTCCTTTTGGTGGTCCGCTATGAACTGCAATCGAGACGCTTCAATCGTAGAATATGCATCAACCGCTAGCTGGTTGCTCAGCCTGCCGTAGCAAGTGAATGGGTTCGGTTCATTGAGCCTGTAATGGGAACGATGCCTAACAAATTCAAGCATTGTAACATACTTGCGGCATGAGACATCGCCTCCTCCCACGTCAGAATATTTTATTCCAAGGTGGTATCCACGATCACTATAAGGGAAAAGAAGCGGGTACTACAAGGCCATGTAGGACGGGTGCAAGCACAAAACATGTTTGAGGCTATCCTCTCTAGCATGCACGAGGACATCATACTTGAACTATGAAGGTGAGCAATCACCCACTATTATAGCAGTAACCTCACCATTGGCTGGTAAGTTGTACTGTGCGTCATGTCGTGTGTTGCAGCCTAACAATTGTAACGTTACCTTTTGGTTGCCTTCTTCGTCTAAACGTTCTTTAGCAAAGCGAAATGCTACGACCAGCTTGTTATGCTCATCTAGCATGTTAAGCAATAAACGGGCCACCTCTGGGTCCAGATGATCATGGACGCCAGCCTCATTCTCAAACATGCCCAACCTATTTTGTACCTCGTGTTCAGTGTCGTATATGTAAAGCTGCGCAAACTGTGGTCGCAATCCATGGCTGGGTAGCAGCAAGCCAATGCGATGGTGTACGACACCATTGATTTTGAAAACATAAGGTGTTGTACCGTTATTTATCGATCTATCAATGATGGCACCCAGTGAGGTAAACGCGAAAAGGGAATTGTATGAGCGGATTTGCCTAAGGAACCTTCTGGCACGATTATCACCATCGAATCGCAGTAGGTCACATAAGGGAGACGGTGGACATTTGTAAGGCTCCAGAACAATCTTACCTCCTCTGCAACAAAGATTGTACACAAGCCTACGCTGCGCAACAGCAGACACGCTTTTGACCCGTTCCTGAAACCAGAAAACGGCGCCACAATGTGGGCACTCGTCTGATGGGCCACCATAGTATGAGTGAACTTTGTAGGTCTCTACATGCAAAGATGGGTCCAGGATGCATGGATTACTTTAGGAATACGTAGATAAAATAATCTAGGCAGGTGGAACATAAGCACCTTTAAGCAACTCGACATATGATCGTTCAAGAGGCGGCGAGGCTGCATCCGTGCTAACTATAAGCAGCAAGTCAACCATAAATTCATAGGATTTTTTAACGCCCATCACATATGAAACCTAAAGATGTTTTTCGAAAAGGCAGGCCATAGGGAACAACCATTGCCAGCACCTTGCTCAGTAGACGCAAGTGTACGACGCATCTTCTGTATGCGATGTTGTCTGTTAGCGGTGGCAAGCGTTGCAGGAAAGTCGAGTAAGGACTTGTCGCCTGCAACCGACGTGCGCACATGTCTTAGTATGCGCATAGAGATGTAGCAGATAAAGGCAGTAGCAAAAGCCCGAGAGCCACTAACCTGGCCGCTTCCGCCGTACCCACTGAGAGTGGAATGGAATCGCATAACGCGACGCATGTGCCGACACCGAAGCGAATGGCTGATCAAGTGGGTTCATGTGTTCGATAGTAGCTGTTCAAAGACATAACGAATGTTTGATTGGCTATGTGAAAGAGAAAGGGACATATTGGCTGAAATTAAGGCCATATTCAACCCAAAGAACGCATAATATCAGTATAGACTTTGCGAAATCGCTGAATACAATCGTTTCCTACATGTGTAATATAATTACGCATGTAATAGAGGCAATGTTTCCTATTTGTCAAATATGTTTCTCCATAAAAAGTCCACTCTAAAGGAATCGATTTGCCACATAGGCACAGATAAGGAAGTGCCACCTGAGTACACCCCATCTGATGATATTGGTAGTACGACGTGTTTGACGGGAAGGAATGGAACCGATAAGAAAATACTACATACCAAAAGATAGTTTCCTTTGCTTCTAACCAAAGCTAGCCTATTTATTCTAACGCGTTGTTGTTACCTAGTTTGGAAAGGTAGAAGCATATAAAGGCTAAACAAGAATGGGGATTCAGGGTAGAGGAGCATCCATTTTCAGTGACATCTAAGGGTTCTCAATGGTTCACAAGGGCAGATCCAATTTTTCAGAGAGTAAGATATGGGCCCTAAATCAAAAATAGGTGCACAAGTGTTCCATGATCAACCAAGCTGTAGACACCACTATTAATGTATGACAGTATTTAATGCGTACTTCCTGGTACAGCCTTTCACATAGAAAGATATGGAACCTAAAACAAAGCTAGCTGTGAAAGTATTCCATATAACTAAAAAAATGCAGGTATAGGGTAAAATAGAAAAAGCAACAAGAAGCATCACCAAACAATGAGGCAGCAATAAGCAGCCGTGTTCACACTATAAATAGCAAAAGCAGCAAGTAACAAGCAATGAAAAGACTGAAGCTTGCAGGGGAGTCAAGCTAGTTTACAAGAACTGTATGGCTAATGGGTTCCCAATTTTAAAGAACTAGAGCTACGCAAACTTAAATTTAATGACACATATTTAGACCCATGGAACCATGAATAACCTCAGTAATTAGTTGCTGGCGTTGCCACAACTCTATGGAAGAAAACCAATATCAGTTGAGGTAATATCTACAGTTGGTAGTAAGTTCTTTATTAACATGAACCAAATATACTTTATGTCAGGTGGCACTGGATTCAGGAATTGCCAAATGTGTAGCTTTTTCTAATCCTGCTGGGCACTCAGAAATAAAACAACCAGTTTGCAGTAGATGGTAGAACTGAGATGTCAAAGAAACCAAGCTACAAACACAATTCAACTCGACAAGAAGAATAAAGCAGACAGGCATGTAATCGGTTTGCTTTTCAAATGGATAAACAAGATACGAGGGAGCATGCCAACCAACTAAAATGAAGCATAACTTCGTGACTTATTCCATGTTAAACTCATGATGAATAAAAAATGCAACCTAATTATTCATGGCAAGCTGAACTCTAGAAGATTGGCACCTATTCTACACACTAACATTATGATACAAAAACTTGAGCTCAATAGCTCCAGAAACAAACACCTGCCATATGTATGAATGTGTCATGTCCTATTTTACTATGAAAGCTAGAGCTCTAGATTCTGGAATGAAGAAGACAACCAAATAGTTCCACTTTGTAAACAAAAGAAATAAAAATCCCTAAAGAAAACTATTAATTTTCCTTCAAAGAAATATGATGGTACAAACATTGCATGGTAAATGTAAAAAGAAACGAATGACATAGCCTAACTTCTTAATAGTATGCCAAATTTCATAGTTCTCTGCGCTTTGAGACAAAAAACTGGCTACTTATTAGAGTTTTATACCTTAGTAACCAAATTTCAGAGTCTACAGAAACCTGAAGTGCTCACTTATTAGAGAGTTGCAGACTGAAAACAAGAACATAACCTAGAATTTCATGAAGTGCAAAAAAACATTACTTATTGTATACTTTAGTGACCAAATTTCGGAGTCCATAGAGTCCTTAAGTGCTCACTTATTAGAGAGTTGCAGAATGAACACAAGAACACAAGAGCAATGGCGTGTACTGCAATGAACCAAAAAAACCAAAGCAACATAACAAAGCAAGGAACGGTGGAACCAAGGATTACCTCAAATAGCTGAAGAAGGGACAGACTGCACGATTTCAGGACTTGTGCGTGTTCACCAGGTCTCCAACGTGGCAGATCTACACGAGCGACATGAACGATGAGCCAATGCACATGAATCTGGTGCAGAGACGGAAAGGAATCAAAACAAAAGAAATAGGGATCCAAAGAAAAGGAACGGACGACGGCGACAGAGTCGACGAGAAGAAAGGAGCGCCTGCCAGTTGGGGGAAAGGAAGACAACAGCAGAGGGACTTCATATAATGGGATTGGGAGAAAGCAGCGGCATGGGAGCTGCAGTGGAAGGACAGGAACACAGTGGGCTGACGCTGTTCAGGAAGCTCGACGAAGGACGAACAAACAGTGCACCGACGCTGTTGAGAAAGCACGCGACGGACACGGAGCACGGTCAAAGGCACGACAAGGCGCGGATTTATCGAATTTTGGAACCCGGTGAACAGTCCTCACATGCCGGTATGGGCACGGGCACCGGACCACAACAGCGAGAACTGAGGAGGGGCACTGACCAGGAGAAACGCGTGAAGCGCCGACCGCCACGGACACGCTGGCCGCCACCGACGCGCTGGGCCCGGCCCGAGCCGTAGTATGGAAGATCCAAGCCCTCCAGCTAGCGACAAGGACGCCCAGGCGGAAGAAGCCCCCAGGTCCGCCAACGGGAACGGCTCAGCGGCCGTCCCGGACATCTTCGAGAGCCCCGCTGTGGTGTCCCTCACCCGCACCGGGATGGAGAACCTGCTGCGCCTGGAGAACTGCGCCGAGCCGTGGCTCGTGGTGGTGACGAGCGGACGGAGCCATCGTCCATCCCGGTGCTATCGTGGCAGATCTACAGTGGACGGGAGGCCGCAACGCGGATCTCAGGAAGCGCGCCGCGGATGCGAGAGAAGCGTGTCGTGGACAAGCGGACGGAGGCGGGTGCGTGCTGGTGCTACGAACGAAGCGGACGGCGCCGCGGACGAGTGGACGGAGCTGGGCCCCACACATAGTGAGCGGCATCCACACGGGCCCACATGGCAGAGCAGACCACACGCGTCGGCGTGCAAGAAGCCGAGCGTGTGTGAATCGCTCCGAAGCCACCGATCCAATGTATCTTTTAACTGGAAGTAATTCGATTCGAGTTCACAGTGCCGTAGAGAAACAGTAAGTTAGTAAAAGCTGGTGTGGCTGCTCTTGTTGCTCAGGTGCACACGTTTTCAAATCGATGTCACGCACAGCTAATGTTGACATCACCAAGAATTAAAGCCGTAAACATTTTCGATGATCTCCCATCCAAAAAGGCTGAAGGCAAGATTTAAGTCATACATGTTCCCTTGGCTGTAATCTATAGTGACTTCTAATGTGTGCTCATGCATCACTCATGGACCCGATTTTTCTTCTGAGCGGCAATTGCACTTTTCAGTGGAAGACAGATACATCATCGATCTTCGCGCATCATGACTTTATACTCTCCATGGTTTGGTTACTCCAGTGCATCACAATGGTGAAGAGCAGAGTAGGATCTCTGCAGCATCAGTCAGTCAGTAGGAACAGAGGGAGGAATGGAGCATATGCCTAGCACCACCCACCAGCATCACCCGCACCAACTCCGACCACTTGCATATGCACATCATGGTTGACCAGGTCGTCAGGTGGTACTCCGTATCGGTCTATTGGATAAGCGCAGTTTCCATTTCCACTGGCCGTCCGCCGTTAGGATAGACCTGTGTTGTGTTGCGCGAGAAGAGAAATGATAGCGAATCAGCAAGCGCACCGCGCCACCGCCTGTATCCTTTGTGGGGTTACGCTGCCCCTGTTGCTTGAAGCATCAAAGAGCCTGTATGAAACAAAGTGCAGAGAAAATATGGCAAGCTGTGGCAGGGTACAGCGAGAAAAACAAATTCATACTTGTGACGAAGTTTGTCAAGAAAATAAGTGTTGGACACCAAATGTGTCTCGCGGACGGTCCGGCCCTGAGGCCGGACGGTCCGCGGTCCGGACTGTCCACGATGGTGGCGCGGACGGTCCGCGCGTGCGCAGAATCAGTTAGGGTTACTAGTTTCTCGCAGGATTGGTTACCTAAAACCACGGGATTAACTCGGAAATCAGTTGGAAGCGGATCCAGACCTTCCCCTTTATATAGATGAAGGGCTACGGCCGATTGAACCCCCAACAATCGATCAAATCAAGTCTATTACTCGTTTTTACCTTATGCATTAGGAGTAGTTCTAGTCTAGTTCTAGTTTAGCCTTCCAATCCCCAAATTCTCCGTCTCTCTTCGACTCTACGTCGATTAGAGGAGTCTAGGTCGGTCTACCCGAGCCTAGACACCACCTAGGATCTCTCCTCCCCGACGGGGTCCCTCCCGGGAGCAAGATCCAGGCGTCGCCGGCGACCTTCGCCGCCCCCTGCGCACGCGCGGACCGTCCGGCCGTTAGGCAGGGAACGCCAGCCCCTGCGCCAGGTCGCGGACCGTCCGGCCCCTGGCCGCGAACCATCCGCGTCTGACCAGAGAGCACCGCCACTGGTTCTTGTTGAGTGTTTGGTGCTCCAAAAAAGGCGTCAACAATAAGGCTACACCGTATGAAACAAAGTGCTAAGAAAAATATGACGTGTCTTAATTGGAATAGTAGACCAAATACGAACTATGGTACGCTTAGACAGTTGGTCATGCAAAATATTGTTGTGTATTTTAGATAATATTGTTTACAGGGTGTAGTTTAAAATAAAAGAGATTGAGATATACGAGAGCCATTAGAGATGGCGCTAAGAGCCTCAAACCAAATAGTCTAAAGGTGTCGTTTGCTTCACATATTTGTAACCGATAACGTTAAAACATGTTAGTTGAAGTTTGATCGTAATCAGATACCATACTAGAAATTGATATCAGTGTATTCAAAATTATTAACCAAAGAACACCTAAACGATCGCGCGTTCCTAACTCCCAAGCCACGTCATGCACGCATCATCTCAGACGGCGAAGATCGAAGATTCTGTACCAGTAGCAGAGCCTGAAGGCTGAGCATGCATTTCCCCTTCGTCTCCAACATCCATGTCGGCCCGAGACCCTGCCTGTGGGGCGAGCGAGGCGAGGGCCTAGGCGCGCCTAGCGTCCGCGTGAAGTTGCCTGCTCGTATCGTGCCTCGCACGCTAGTGCCCCAACTGCCGCGCGCGCTTTTCCTGAACCCCGCTCGTCGTCGTCGTCCGTGCCCAGGACCAGGAGTGAACGCGGCGTGGCTACTTTGCCGGCGAAGTACGTAGTACGAGCTGAGTTCGTCGGTGCCATGCATACTCATTGCGCCCGGGACCGCGCGCGGGGGAATTGAAATCATCATCCCCTGGGGCGAAAGGTATGTGCACCGGCCGGCCCATGGCGCGCTCCTAGTGCGGCGGTGCCGCCCGCCTGCCGGCACAGGCTCGATGACGTAGGCTTCCCGGTCGAATCGCCGAGCTGAGCCTCGTTGGCTCGTCACGTACGGGTAGGTGGAGGGATTCGTCGATCCAGCCCATAATCGGTGAAGGTGCTCGAGGATGCGGCCCGCGCAGGCTGCTGAGCTGCCTAGACTTGGGCCTGGTCTGTCGTTTGGAGGATCCGCTGGAGCGACAGATAGCCGATAGGCTACTGGCCCATAGTCGTGACCTGCCCAACAGGCCCAGTGCACACTCGCGCCCTCTCTCGCTTCCTCTGACCTACCACCTCTTTTCTTTTTTGATTGGCTAGGTTGGCCTTTTATTCTATTTTATGTGCGTATAATTGTACACGCTGAACAATTCTGGGCACAAATGTTGTTGTTTTTTTACAGCACGCACAAATATTGGTTACTCTTGTTTCAGAGAGCTACCTCTAGTGTATCTCTGCACAACATCTACGCAATTTAAGTATTTTTTTTGCCTTTGATCTAACTATATGATTTCGATATAAATATATCACATGAGTGCAGATGCTTTTATTATTGTTTGGCTGGGACACAGAACAAAAGTACAGACGAGTGAGTCAGCACTCGGCAGTGCCCAGCGGCGGATTCCTTGAGTGAGTCATCCATGACATCAGCTGATCAAACGTTTCTGCCACTACCACCGGGTAGGGATAGCTAGGCTGGCAGGCTGCACGTGTGGTATGGTATCTATCGTTGCTGCCACTATCCATCGGCTTCGTCACATGATTATCACATGTAGATTTCTATTTCAGAAAAAGAACTACCGTAGATTTTGCTTTCCATCAAATACCATGGTCTATGCGCTATGGTATCATATGTTGTATATGGCTGTATAAAACATTGTTTGTGATTACATTGTTTATATGACACTACAGACGGCATCGACTTACCGTAAAAAATAAGCAGACATTTTTTATGGCTAAGGGGTAGGGATGGCAATGGATGTGATTTATCCGCGTACCCGCGTATAAAAAAACCGTTTGGTTCGGTTTTGGGTACGAGCCTGTACCCGTGGATACAGATACGGGTAGCATTTGATATCCGTGGATATTTTTAAAACGGGTACGAAAAATCAGTATCCATACCCGAATGCCCGAATATCCGTTAAAGTAACCTGACATGTTGGGTCAACCTTTCTTCATTTTTCCAATATGTTATATTTGAAGTATATAGATACTAATGTGCATGCAACTTTATTTTAGGTGCTAGTGATGGAAGATTCAATAGTTTTTGGTCTTGCCTTGAAGATAATGAAGAAGACATGAAAGAAGAATCTTGTGTGTTGGCTGCTAATTCTGAATAACCAGCTGGTCTTTGGTGTTGATTCTTGTGGCTTGTGTGTTTGTAATTTTATCAATTTGAACAATTTAGATTTGATTTTGCTAGACAATTTTATATTGCTCGCTGTATGCCTTAATACATGTATCAGATTTGATTTGTTGGACAAATTCTATATGGTTGTATGTTTTTATCATATTTAAATTTGCTGGACAAATATGTTATCATATTTGAATTTGCTGGATTTAAATATGTTGTATGTGTAGTGGGCAAACGGATATATCCGTAGATATCTGTTACCCGCGGGTAACGGATATGAATACTGTTTTTTTTATTCGTAGCGGATAACGGATACGAGTTTGGATATGAGATATAAGTCGCGGATATGGATGTCTAGAGACACTATCCGCGGATAGTTTACCCATTACCATCCCTACAAAGGGGCGGCCGCTCCCGTTGTGTGAAATGAGAGATAAGATAAGTAAAACTGTTGGAGGTAGCCTAATAAGATGTCAGTTCCAAACCTAATTCTAGGTGTTTAATTTAAAAAGCTATGCTATATTAGGTGAGCGAGGTGCTACATATCATAAACTTCGGCTTTGTTTCTTAATCTGCAGTAATGATTACTTCATTCACAAATGATAATTATATCCTTTGATGATAGCAAAACCACACAAAGTTTTTGATCTCTCTGTTTTTTTCAACATGTTATCGATTGCTAAATGTTTGGCACCAAAATGAGCACGCGGACGGTCCGGCCTTGAGGCCGGACAGTCCGCGGTCCGGACAGTTCGCGCCTGTGGGCCGGACGGTCCGCGCGTGCGCAGAGCAAATTAGGGTTCCGAGTTTTGTGCTATGTTTGTTAGTTAGATTCGCGGGATTAGCTCGGAATCCAGTTGTTTAAAGGGTCCAGCCCCCTCCTCTATAAATAGAGAGGTATACGGCCGATTTGTAATAATCAATCGAATTAATACAACTTCTATTCGCATTTATTTCCAGTACAATTAGGAGTAGTTCTAGTTTAGTTCTAGTTTAGCTTCTTGATCCCCAAATTCTTCGCCTCTCTTCGCCTCTACGCCGATTAGAGGAGTCTAGGTCGGCCGGCCCGAGCCTAGACAACTCCTAGGATCTCTCCTCCCTGACGGGGTCCCTCCCGGGAGCGAGATCCAGGCGCCGCCGGCGATCTTCCGCCGCCCCTGCGCACGCGCGGACCGTCCGGCCGTCAGGCAGGAGCCCTAGCCTTGCACCAGGCCGCGGACCGTCCGGCCCTGCGCGCGGACCGTCCACCCCTGTGCAGAGAGCACCGTCGCGCCTAGCACCAGGCCGCGGACCGTCCGGCCCCTGCGCGCGGACCGTCCGCCCCTGTGCAGAGGGCACCGCCACGGTTCTTGTTGAGTGTTTGGCGCTCCAAAAAGGCGTCAACATACTTTTTGGCGACTCCGCTGGGGGCAACAAATATAGACACATCAAATCGGCCCTCAATGGCCAGTTCAAGAGATAGCTCTGATATTTTCCCAAGCAACATCATAGAGCCGACTTGGGAGACCTTGCCGGCTGACGAACAACTCCAATTCGAGGAGCACAAGGAGCAGATGATCCAGGAGGCAAAAGCAAAGTTCTTGGCCAACTTCAAAGTGGACAGGAACAACAAGGTCGTCCGACATCGGGCGAGAGATCCGGCTTCGCTCCGACCCACACCAGAAATCCCCAATGTAAGTAATACAAACGAGCTACAATCTCTTAGAAATTATGTAGATGAACAGCGTGAGCAAATGCAAAATATCATAAGGGATATGCAAAAGGATTACATGAGACTAGTACGTGCATTTGATAAATCTAGTATAGCAAATTTTCCTTCACACGAGGTTGAATTAGGGGATAACACACGTAATACATTGGCTAGAGGTTGTCACGATCAGTCACAACCCCTTTATGGGATGCCGATGGACACGTACCCTGAGCAACCGCAAATCGGCAGCAAATCAGCCAATCTGCACATGCCCGGACCGTCCGCACGTGAGCGCGGACCATCCGGGCCAGCAACAGTCGGGGATATTTTTAATGAGTTACCTAGATACGCGCCCGAGCCACCACACACGGCACAGAATCTAAACTACCCAGTCGGACCGTCTGCATACAACGACGGACAGTCCGCATATAATCACAGACGGTCCGGGCCAATGTCCGGACAGTCCGCGCATGACCTTTTTGAGGAGGATTGTTACCTGAATCCTCACCCGTCCCAGCAACACTTCTCATCGCACTATGCAATGCATCAACCCATTAATTCGAGGTCTAGAGTCCAGGAAAACTTTCCGGCCCCACCTAGAAGGCCGGAAAGGAACGATCAAACATATGAACCATATAGGGCAAGTGGCAATGCACCACGTAGCTCAAACCAATGGGGGAAAGACAACATGCTAATATCCAGCCAACCCTACCTATGTTTGACCAGAGAGCCGGTGGTCTCGCACCGGCTGCCATTGATATAGTGAGGGAAGAAATAGCCGGGGCGTTCCGAGATAAGCTCGGAGTAAGCATGGTCTCTGAGGGGCAATCATATCGGAAACCTTATGACAACCGATTTGATTACCACCCATACCCACAGGGAACCAGGATACCCGAATTCGCAAAATTTTCGGGTGATCAAGGAAAGAACACATGCGAACACATAGGCCAGTTTTTAGCACAATTAGGAGAGTTGGCCGACACAGAGGCATTTCGCGTACGTTTATTTTCATTATCTCTAACGGGAACCGCATTTGCGTGGTACACCACTTTACCTCCTAATTCCATTTCATCATGGGGGGATCTAGAACAAAAATTTCATGATCATTTTTTCTCAGGTGACTATGAGTTGGATTTGGTAGATTTAGTGTCATTGTGACAAGCAAAAGATGAATCGGTTAATGATTACATCCGGAGATTCCGAGATACAAGAAACCGATGCTTCCAAATTTATTTAGCAGAAAAACAGCTAGCAGGATTAGCCTTTAATGGTCTACGATATTATTTAAAAGAAAGATTAGAAGGCATCCAATTTTTTACACTAGCACAGTTACACTAGAGAGCTTTGGCTTGTGAAAGCCGAAGCAAAGAAACTGCTAAAACAATTCATCACAACGTACATATAGTAGAATGCGACCAAAGTAGCTCAGATGACGAATCAGTAGAAGTGTATGCTGCTGAAATGGTTTGGCCAAAGCAGGCTAAATCTTCAGCTTGTCCCTCCTTACAGCCGGTTCAAAAGAAACGGCAAGAGGAGGTTAAGTTTACGTTTAATGTTGGTAAGTGTGATAAAATATTTGATGAATTACTTAAAAATGACAACATTAAAATAAATCACACTATTCCATCCACCGACGAGCTAAAACGTCATGCATACTGCAAGTGGCATAACTCATTTTCTCATGCCACAAATAATTGTAATGTATTCCATCGACAGATTCAATCGGCCATTAACGAGGGACGATTGAAATTTCAGGAAATGCAGGTGGATACAGAGCCCTTTCCGATGAACATGATTGACTTCGAGGGCAAGAAAGTCCTGGTTCGGCCAAACGCAGCCGATAAAGGCAAAGGCAAAGAGATAGTCATCAGCAATGCAAGAGATGCCGATGAAAAACATAAAATTTCTTGCAGGAAAGTGGTGGCAGAAACGACTCCTGACGGAGGGGAAACTCTAAAGGTGACCATCACAGCCTATGGCGCTGGGGGGCAAGCACGGACTAAGGAGCAGGAACCCGTGCTGCGCACCCCGGATGGTCCGGCACACAGGCGCGGACGGTCTAGGACCCCGTCGGACGATCCGGAGAACTCCAGCGGACGGTCCGGCCGTGCTCAAGACTCACAACAGCCACATACTTTCAAACCACGACGACCAGAGATAGGTACGTGGAAAACAAATACATTCAAGGCGGCTGGTTGGTTGGTCAAAGCCGGTCCAACTTTTGATCAACTATTGTCTAAATACGTAAAAAAGAAGGTCGTCCCCAGTGACCGGCCAGCAAAGCGACCTCGCTCACCCATTCATGAGCAGCGTCAGGTAAGGCCGATTGGACCACCTCACCAATCGGAAGAAATGAAAGGTCATACTGTGCAACTGAGACCTAACATACCTGCATGGACACCTCCACCTTATCCGCCTATGCCATATCCATACACATATTTACCTCCACCATATGTCCCAAATCAAATGTGGGACATGCCACCATATCCATTTTGGATGCCACAATACCTCGCCTGGGGGGCACCCCAAACATCTGTTTTTGATAGGTTGACGCCACCAGTACAAGACCAATTGAGCACCGCTCAATCCGGTCACCAAGCACAGACCCAACAGGATTGCCGGACTACTCGGCCTCCATGGCCGACTAATCCGGCAGGGGGCATGTACCTGCAGCAACCGAAAGGACAACAAAGAAGGACGTCATCAAAATAGGTACTGCAGACGTTGTCATACAGGAAGATAATAAAGGGCCGATGATTTTTGGTGAATCGGCCAACATAACCAAAAAAGAAGATACGACTACCATCAAAACAGCCGATCCAAAATACTCCATGCCTCGATGGTGCCCAGCGGGATTGACACGGTCCCAAAAGCGAAAATTACAGCGCCTAAGAGCGAAGGAGAGCCAGGAAAAGGAGGCGGAAAAGATATTCAATGACACACATCCACAGTACCCGCCACCGCAAAAGAAATGGAGACCAAAGGCCATTGTGGAAAAACAAACGACCACAAAAATAGAAAATGAAACAACACTTGTACAGCACCCTGCAGGTATGGCAGGTAGCCTGGCCAGCAAGACTGGGCAATCTGCACCAGGCGCGGACCGTCTGCCCGCGGAGTCCGGACCGTCCGCACCACACCAGGAAGCCTCCAACGACACGCCAACATCAATGGAAGAAGACGACCTGCTGGGAGAAGACTTGGTCGACTACAAGGCTTCTCCAGAACGCCCAGGTATGGATGTAAATGTTATTACATTTTCTGCTGATTGTACTATTATCGGCGATGATGAACCTGTTGTTGCCCAGTTCGATTTCGGTCCTAAAGAAGTCGCCTTTACTAAACCAAAGGAATCGATAAATCATTTAAAGCCGCTCTTCGTGCGCGGTCACATTGATGGAATACCGATTGCTAAGATGTTGGTAGATGGAGGGGCGGCTGTAAATCTAATGCCTTATTCATTATACAGAAAATTAGGTAAACAAGATGATGAACTTGTCAAGACCAACATGACCCTCAACGGTGTTGGGGATAGTTCGATTAAAGCCAGGGGAGTCACGTCCGTTGAATTAACCATCGGGACTAAGACCCTTGCTGCTGCATTCTTCGTCGCTGATGTAGAAGGAAATTACAGTTTAATTCTAGGTAGAGATTGGATTCATGCCAATCAATGTATACCTTCTACATTACATTAAATGCTAATACAATGGGTAGGCGATGAGGTAGAACAAGTACATGCTGATGTATCGGCCTGCATCGCTGTGGCCGATGCCCCTGTACTCTAGACTTATGAGACTGCTGCATGTCTCACAGGAGTAGATTTTTCTGATTATCAGTTCATAAGTATAGATAAGAAAGGTTTCATTCCTGTAATGCTAGAGCCGATGGAGAATCGGCTAAATCCTAAATAGAGTTTAAATGATGAATACACACAAAGTTTTTGAGTCTTTGGTCACAGACAGTTCGGCTCACAAAACCGGATGGTCTCGTCTTTCCCAAAATAGTTTGGACTTTAAGATCGAACATCTACCGCAGCGATAAGACAGTATTACGGATGATCCGGTCCCCGTGACCGGAAAGTCCGCCATCACACAAAGACCATCTGATTCCTCTGTGGGGGACATGATAGAGGAATTCAGAGATCTTGATAAACTAGGACAGGGATTTACATCGGCCGATCCTTTGGAGGAGATTGACATAGGAGATGGTAACACTCCAAGGCCGACTTTTGTAAATAAGACCCTAGAGACCGATCCTAGAAATGAGATGATCGGTCTATTGAAGGAATATTCAGATTGTTTTGCTTGGAATTACACTGAGATGCCTGGACTAAGCCGAGAGATTGTCGAACATCGGCTGCCTATTAAGTCCGGTTTCAGACCTTTCAAGCAGAAAGCTAGAACCTTTCGTCTAGATCTTCTCCCACAAATCAAGGACGAAATCCACCAGCTGCTAGAAGCTAATTTTATTAGACCTTGCAGATACGCAGAGTGGGTCTCCAATATTGTGCCGGTAGAGAAGAAGGAGTCAGGTAAGCTTAGGGTATGCATTGTTTTCGCAATTTAAATAGAGCAACTCCTAAATATGAATATCCTATGCCCATAGCCGACACATTAATCAATAACGCATCAGGAAATAAAATTATTAGCTTTCTTGATGGTAATGCTGGATATAACCAGATTTTCATGGCCGAAGAGGATGCATCTAAAACGGCCTTTATATGTCCAGGCTTCATTGGTTTATTTGAATGGGTTGTCATGACATTCGGTCTTAAAAATGCTGGTGCTACTTATTAGAGGGCTATGAATCTGATCTTCCATGAGTTGTTAGGAAACACTGTGGAAGTCTACATTGATGATATTGTAGTAATCGGCTGAGTTTGGTCCTCATATAGCTAATTTGCGCAAAGCCTTTGATAAAATGCGTCGGTATGGTTTGAAAATGAACCCACGTAAATGTGCTTTTGGAGTGTCAGCTGGTAAGTTTTTAGGATTTGTCATCCATGAACATGGTATAGAAATAGACCCTGACCGAATCAAGTCTATTCGGAATGTGGGACCTCCGACTTGTAAGGTCAAAGTGCAGAAGTGTCGGCGTTTCGAATCCGGGGGGTCCCTAGGCCGACGAGTAAATTGTCGCCGCGTGCCCCAGTCCAGATGGGTCGGCGCGAGACAGAACGCGAAGGGGGCAAGAAGCCAGAGAGAGACAGGCGTGGGAGGTGAAACCCGCGGCCTTCATGTTAGCCCCGCGCCGAGGTCAGGTGCGCTTGCAGTAGGGGGTTACAAGCGTCCACGCGGGAGGGAGCGAGCGGCCTTGCGCGAGCGCTGTCCCGTCCTTCCCCGCGCGGCCAACCCTCTGTAAGAGGGCCCTAGACCTCCCTTTTATAGGCGCTGGAGCCTGGCGGAAGGACAGCTGTCGGGGCTGTCGAGTCCTTGCTGACGTCCTCTTGCTTCCGTAAGGGGGCTGAGAGCCGCCGTCGTCATAGAGCATGCGGGGCGCCATCATCACTTGTTTAGCGGAGCGAGCCAGATGGGACGCCGGTCTTGTCCCCCGTAGCCTAAGTCAGCTTGGGGTAGGGTAATGATGGTGCCTCCTGTGACGTGGTCGGTACGAGCCCTGAGTTGGGCGAGGTGGAGGCTCCTCCGAGGTCGAGGTCGAGTCTGTCTTCCAAGGCCGAGGTCGGGTCCGAGCCCCTAGGTCAGGCGGGGCGGAGACCGTCGGCTGAGGCCAGGGCTAAGTCCGAGCCCTGGGGTCGGGCGAAGCGGAGTTCATCGTCTTTCGGGGCTGAGCCCGAGTCCGAGCCCTGGGGTCGGGCGAAGCGGAGTTCGTCGTCTTCCGGGGCTGAGCCCGAGTCCGAGACCTGGGGTCGGGCGAAGCGGAGTTCGTCGTCTTCCGGGGCTGAGCCCGAGTCCGAGCCCTAGGGTTGGGCGAAGCGGAGTTCGTCGTCTTCCGGGGCTGAGCCCGAGTCCGAGCCCTAGGGTCGGGCGAAGCGGAGTTTGTCGTCTTCCGGGGCTGAGCCCGAGTCCGAGCCCTGGGGTCGGGCGAAGCGGAGTTCGTCGTCTTCCGGGGCTGAGCCCGAGTCCGAGCCCTGGGGTCGGGCGAAGCGGAGTTCGTCGTCTTCTGGGGCTGAGCCCGAGTCCGAGCCCTGGGGTCAGGCGAAGCGGAGTCCGTCGTCTTCTGGGGCTGAGCCCGAGTCCGAGCCCTGGGGTCGGGCGAAGCGGAGTTTCCTATGGCGCCTGAGGCCGGACTTGGTTGCTGACAGCCTCACTCTGTCGAGTGGCACAGCAGTTGGGGCGGCGCAGGCGGCGCTGTCCTCTTGTCAGGCCGGTCAGTGGAGCGGCGAAGTGACTACGATCACTTCGGCTCTGTCGACTAGAGGGCGCGCGTCAGGATAAAGGTGTCAGGCCACCTTTGCATTAAATGCCCCTGCGGTTTGGTCGGCTGGCGTGGCGACTTGGCCAAGGTTGCTTCTTGGTGAAGACTAGGCCTCGGGCGAGCCGAAGGTGTGTCCGTTGCTAGAGGGGGTCCTCGGGCGAGACGTAAATCCTCCGGGGTCGGCTGCCCTTGCCCAAGGCTGGGCTCGGGCAAGGCGTGATCGCATCCCTCGAATGGACCGATCCTGGACTTAATCGCACCCATCAGGCCTTTGCAGCTTTGTGCTGATGGGGGTTACCAGCTGAGATTTAGAAGTCTTGAGGGTACCCCTAATTATGGTCCCCGACAGTAGCCCCCGAGCCTCGAAGGGAGTTTTAATACTCGCTTGGAGGCTTTTGTCGCACTTTTTTGCAAGGGGACCAGCCTTTCTCGGTTGCGTTTTGTTCCGGTGGGTGCGCGCGAGCGCACCCGCCGGGTGTAGCCCCCGAGGCCTCGGAGGAGTGGGTTGACTCCTTCGAGGTCTTAATGCATTTTGCCATGCTTTGGCCGGTCTGGTTGTTCCCTCATGCGAGCTGGTCGTAGCCCGGGTGCACGGTCGGGTCCCAAGTTCTCGGGCTGGTATGTTGACGCTGTCAACGGATTGGCCGGAGCCGAGTTTGCGAGAGCAGCCCCCGAGCCTCTGCATAGGGCGAGAGGACGGTCAAGGACAGACTCGTCTTTTTTATATACGCCCCTGCATCGCCTTTCCGCAAGGAGGAGGAGGGAAAAGCGCCATGTTGCCCTTGGAGGGCACCGAACATGGTGTCTCCAGTGAGCTGCTGACGGGTAATCCGAGTGGACGCCCGTGCCCCATTTGTTAGGGGTTGGCTAGAGGCCCGGAGGCGCGCTCCAAAAGTACCTGCGAGTGATCTACCGGACCCGGTCCCCTTTCGACGGGGTCCGAGGGCTCGATGCCTCCCTCTGATGGGATTCCGTTACAAGATCATTCCCGTTGGTCTCGGAAATGTCCTAGGGTACCTCGGGAGCGTAGCCCGAGCCTTGGTTATGTATCGAACGTACCCGGGGTCATCCCTCGCTCTGTGTCTGAGGCGGCTGTGAACCCTTCGTGGGCCAGCCTACGAACCCCTGATCAGTAGTGGGCATGGAGCCCGAGTGGCCTGAGGCGGCCGTTGAACCCTTCCGAGGGGCCGGCCCTCGAACCTCTGACCAGTAGTGGGCGCAGAGCCCGAGCGCTCTGAGGCGGCTGTTGAACCCTTCCGAGGGGCCAGCCTTCGAACCTCTGATCAGTAGGGGGGCTCGGGGCCCGTTTCCTTCGTGGAGAAGGATCCCTTTCGGGGTATCCCCCTTTCTCGGTCCCTGTTGTAAGAGAGAGAAAGAGGAAAAGGAAAAGGACACGAAATCGAAATGACGTGGCGTACCTTTTTTGACGCGGTCATTATGGCGAAGGCGAAGCGTCGCTCGCTTCTCCTGCCAAAGGTGCCGCCTGTCCCACCGTGGAGTTAATGCGACGGGACGAGTGGTTCGCGGGGCAGCCGTTGCGCGCGTGCGAGCCGTTCGAGGAATGGAACACGGGCGCGCCGTCTTCACGCCGTGGGAGAAGATTCTCTCGCTGTCCCACGAGGGGACGTGAGCTTGGCTGATGACGTGACCGCTGCTTCCGCCCGCCTGCTACCGCCATTACTGCCGGCCCATTTGTGGCCGCGTCGACCGTCGTGCCTTCTCCCGCGGCTGACCGGCCCGTGACCGATGCGCCTGGCTGGCACTGTTGGGTCATACGCAGGGTTGCCTCGAGTCGCAGTACTGGTTCCGCAGTTGAGGAGGCGCGGTAGTGGCGCAAGGGGCGGTGCAGTTGCTCGCACGTAGCAACCGGCGCGCCGGTTGCATGACATGTGGGCCTGGGCCTCCATGCTGGGCGCGTTGGAGTCGAAGGGGTGCGCCCACTTGGCGCGGTTGCGTGCCGACTGCATGGCTGTCCACCCTTTCACCCGCTGGTCTAGGCGAAAGTGGAGGAATGCTTGTAACCGCTGGGCAGTTGCATGCACTGCGCGCGGCGGTTTGGCTCCTTCTGCCCTAGACCAGCTTGCATGACGTGTGGGGCCCAGCCCCTGTGTCATAGGGGGGGACCTTGGAGCGTGTTGGAGAAGACTCAGCCCACGATGGCTGAGGACGCAAGTGGGGAGAGTCGCCTTTAAAAGGAGGGTGACCCCCTTGAAAGGCGACCATGTCTTCGCGTTCCCTTATGCGTCGCGTCTTTCCACCTTCCGAGCCCCCGGATGGGGAACGCCCGCAATCCTTCCGCCTTGTCGTTGGAGGGACGCAACTTCGAGGAAGTTGGTACCTTTCAGCCATCGTTCGGCTTCAAGGATTTTCATCAGGCAGCCCGGCCGCATCCCCTCACCGGTGGTCACCCAAGACGGTGACCTCCAGTTTGATGGTGGGGAGAAGCGAGCCGGGCTGCGATCTTGGTCCTGCCCTCAGCTTCAAGGATGTTCATCATCTTGGCTAGGGCGGGGGCCGGGCTGAGCCAGAGCTCTACCTCCCGCGCGGGTCGAACTTCGACAATGCGGGGCTGGTCGACGGCGAGCGTCGTCAGCTCCAGCGTGTTGGGCTTGCTGGCTCAGCTGGCTCGGCTCCCGGTGCCCCCTCTCGCCGCAAGGGCGGTTGTCGTGCCGAGCGTACCAGAGGACCGCCCAAGACGTCGCGCGCTGCTAGGGTGGCGTTCGTGTTCTGGGGCTGTCCTGCCTTTGCCCCGGTACGGCGTCTCCACGCGGAGGTCGGTGCTCCGCTCGTCCGGGAGGATCCGAGTGGGGAGACGGCTCCTGTCGTCGGTGCCGAGGTAGCGGCGGCTGGAGAAGTCCCCGTCGCTGACGGGATCACCGCCACCATCCGCGCTCCGGGCCTCTGGCTCTTTGTACTTGTCCTCGCCCCTCGAGCGTAGACGCGGGCGAGGGTGTTGTTGCAGCGGTGTCCGTCCCAAGGCCATCGCTGCTGCAGTTCGGCCACCCAGAGCGGAGGTCGTTATCGCCGCTGCTGGAGCGGGTGGCGGTGGGCTACCAGGAGCCTTGTCGCCCCACAGGCCCTCCAGTGTGAGGGGTTGTTCGTACCCGTGGGGGCGGAACCAGAGTTCCGTTTGTAATGGCACCTTGAGTGCCGGTGTCTTGTTCATTGCGGCTGTCGAGGCCTGAACATGTATGTATTTTCGGCACGGGGCTGTGTTTTTTCTTCATTTCGAGCACTAAGACTCGCCTGTCGACTATCTGAACCGCTTCACCGAGCGTGAGTCGCCTCGTGCAAAGGTGACGAGTGAGGTATCCGTATCCCGGAGGCGTAGGAGTCCCTCGGCTCGGTCGGCCCTGCTGTCCGAGGCTTCTCTTGCTCAGTTAAAGGAACCCTCGGCCGCTCTTCGATGAGCCAAAGCCGGAGGTAGCGGCGTCAGCACAGGCAGAGGCAGAGTTGGCTCTAAAAGAAGATTTGGTCGGCCGGAGCCTGGCCGGGTCGTCCACTGGCGAGACTGACGCTGGAGTTGAGCTGCCGAGGCCACAAGCTGGGCTGATGTCCTCGGGGAACGGCTGGCTGAGGATTCGGGGTGGCCGGCCGAGCCGTCTGCTCGAGCCGGATTCCTGAAGAAGACCCCACTAGCGCTGGTCCGGGCGTGGTGCTGCTGTCGTCCTTCGGGGTGGAGATCCTCCAACCGCGTCGTCGTCCGAGGCTAGGTCAGACCCCGCTGAAGGTGTAGTTGACGCCAAGGGTGCTGCTGCCCCCTTCAACTGTCGACGTCCGAGCCTGCAGGATCGGGTTGTCTTGTAGTGTGTGTATGTTTTCTGCGGCCGCCGAGGCCCAAACACACTGTCGTCGTGTTGTAAAGCTGCGTCCCTTTTCCTCTTGTTTCGAGTATCTGGACTTACTTGTCGGTAATAGAATTGTTTGTCCGAGCGAGAGTTACTTTTCACGGAAGGTGATGAGTGAGGTATCCGTATCCCGGAGGCGTAGGAATCCCTCGGCTCGGTCGGCCTTGCCGCTTACGTGTACTCTTACTCGCCCATAGGGTTCTGTCACCGACGTAGTCGAGAAGGCCCGAAAAATCGTTTCGGCAGAGGAGCTTTCGAGCGTGAAGACTTGTTCGGTCCGCGGAGTCACCTATCTGAGCGTGAGTTACTTATCACAGAAGGTGATGAGTGAGGTATCCGTATCCTGGAGGCGTAGGAGTCCCTCGGCTCGGTCAGCCTTGGCTGCTTACGTGTACTCTGTCGTTTTCAGGATCCACTTTCGAAGTAGTCAAAAAGCACGAAAGGCATTCTGGCAGAAAAGATTTTTTTGAGGAAAATTTCGACGCAGAGGGGGTTCCCCCCTTCTAGCCCCGAGGGAGGGTCGGGCTTTGCCGAGGCAAGGCTGACCCTTCCTTGATGACCAGACTTTGTGTGTGAACGAGGTGCACGAATAACTTGGAAGCATCTTAAGGGTAGAAGCGACGTAGCTGTTGGATGTTCCAAGCGTTGCTGTAGACCTCGCCTTGACTGTTGGCCAGCTTGTATGTTCTGGGCTTCAGAACCTTGGCAACGACGAATGGCCCTTCCCAGGGAGGCGTGAGCTTGTGCCGCCCTCGGGCGTCTTGTCGCAGCCGAAGCACCAGGTCGCCCACCTGGAGGTCTCGGGACCGAACCCCTCGGCCGTGGTAGCGTCGCAGGGACTGCTGGTACCGCGCAGAGTGTAGTAAGGCCATGTCCCGAGCCTCCTCCAACTAGTCCAGTGAGTCTTCTCGATTAGCTCGATTGCTTCGGTTGGCATAGGCCCTCGTCCTCGGGGAACCATATTCTAAGTCTGTGGGCAGGATGGCCTCGGCCCCATAGACTAGAAAGAACGGTGTGAAGCCCGTGGCTCGGCTCGGCGTTGTCCTCAGACTCCAGACCACCGAGGGGAGCTCCTTCATCCATCGCTTGCCGAACTTGTTGAGGTCGTTGTAGATCCGCGGCTTGAGCCCTTGCAGGATCATGCCGTTAGCACGCTCTACTTGCCCATTCGTCATGGGGTGAGCCACGGTGGCCCAGTCCACCCGGATGTGGTGATCCTCGCAGAAGTCCAGGAACTTTCTGCCGGTGAATTGGGTGCCGTTGTCGGTGATGATGGAGTTCGGGACCCCAAAGCGATGGATGATGTTGGTGAAGAACGCCACCGCCTGTTCGGACCTGATGCTGTTTAGGGGTCGGACCTCGATCCACTTGGAGAATTTGTCGATGGCGACCAACAGGTGCGTGTAGCCCCCGGGTGCCTTCTGCAAGGGGCCGACGAGATCCAGACCCCACACAACAAACGGCCAGGTGGTGGGTATGGTCTGCAGAGCTTGAGCGGGCAGGTGGGTCTGCCTTGCGTAGATCTGACACCCTTCGCAGGTGCGGACAATTCTAGTGGCATCGGCCACCTCCGTCGGCCAGTAGAAACCTTGTCGGAAGGCGTTTCCAACAAGGGCTCGAGGTGCTGCGTGATGGCCGTAAGCCCCCGAGTGTATCTCTTGTAAGAGCTCCTGGCCTTCGGCGATGGAAATGCATCGCTGGAGGATGCCTGTGGGGCTACGGTGGTAGAGCTCCTTCTCGTCTCCCAGCAAGACGAACGACTTGGCGCGCCGCGCCAACCGCCGAGCTTCGGCTCGGTCGGGGGTAGCTCTCCTCGGTGGAGATATTGCAGGTACGGGGTCTGCCAGTTTCGATTAGGCGTGACCTCGCTCCGCTCCTCCTCGACGCGCAGTGCCTCACCCTCGGGGGCCGAGGGTACCTCGGACCGAACCGAGGGTGCCTCGGGCTGAGCCGAGGGTGCCTCAGACTGAGCTGAGGGTGCCTCGGGCTGGGCCGAGGCCTTCTCGGGCTCGGGCGTGTCGTCGGTCTTGACGGAGGGTTGATGCAGGTCTCGGGAGAATACGTCCGGGGGAATCGTTGTTCGCCCCGAGGCTATTTTAGCCAGCTCGTCCGCAGTCTCGTTGTAGCGTCGGGCGATGTGGTTGAGCTCGAGCCCGTAGAACTTGTCTTCCAGGCGCCGAACCTCATCGCAGTAGGCTTCCATCTTCGGGTCGCGGCAGTGGGAGTTCTTCATGACTTGGTCAATGACGAGCTGCGAGTCACCGCGAGCGTCGAGGTGTCGGACCCCTAGCTCGATGGCGATTCGCAACCCGTTGACCAGAGCCTCATACCCAGCCACGTTGTTGGAGGCCGAGAAGTGGAGGCGTAGCACGTAGCGGAGGTGCTTCCCAAGGGGCGAGATGAAGAGCAGGCCCGCGCCTGCCCCCGTCTTCGTCAGCGACCCGTCGAAAAACATGGTCCAGAGTTCCGGTTGGATCGGAGCTGTTGGGAGCTAGGTGTCGACCCATTCGGCCACAAAGTCCGCCAAGACCTGGGACTTGATGGCTTTCCGAGGGGCGGACGAGATCGTCTCGCCCATGATTTCCACCGCCCACTTTGCAATTCTACTCGAGGCCTCTCGGCACTGGATGATCTCCCCCAGGGGGAAGGATGACACCACAGTTACTGGATGAGACTCGAAGTAGTGTCGCAACTTCCGCCGCGTTAGGATCACCTTGTACAACAGCTTCTGAATTTGTGGGTAGCGGATCTTGGTCTCGGACAGTACCTCACTGATGAAGTAGACTGGCCTCTGGACGGGCAGTGCATGCCCCTCTTCTCGTCTCTCAACCACAATCGCGGCGCTAACCACCTGAGTGGTAGCGGCGACGTAGATCAAGAGGGCTTCTCCAGCAGCGGGGGGCACCAAGATGGGCGCATTCGTGAGGAGCGCCTTCAGGTTCCCGAGGGCTTCCTCGGCCTCAGGGGTCCAAGCGAAGCACTCGGCCTTCCTTAAGAGGTGGTACAGAGGCAGGCCTCTTTCGCCGAGGCGCGAGATGAAACGGCTCAAAGGCGCGAGGCATCCCGTGACCCTCTATACGCCTTTCAAGTCCTTGATGGGCCCCATGCTGGTGATGGCCGCGATCTTCTCTAGGTTGGCCTCGATGCCCCGCTCGGAGACGATGAACCCCAAGAGCATGCCTCGGGGGACTCCGAAGACACACATCTCGGGATTGAGTTTTACACCTTTTGCCTTGAGACATCGGAATGTCGCTTCAAGGTCAGAAAGGAGGTCGGAGGCTTTCCTCGTCTTGACTACGATGTCATCGACGTAGGCCTCGACCGTTCGGCCAATGTGTTCGCCGAATACATGGTTCATGCACCGCTGGTACGTTGCACCCGCATTCCTCAAACCAAACGGCATGGTAACATAGCAGTACATGCCGAAGGGTGTGATGAAAGAAGTCGCAAGCTGGTCAGACTCTTTCATCCTGATCTGGTGATACCCTGAGTAGGCATCGAGGAAAGACAGGGTTTCGCACCCAGCAGTGGAATCCACGATTTGATCGATGCGAGGCAGAGGGTAGGGAACTTTCGGACATGCTTTGTTTAGACCAGTGTAGTCTACACACATCCACCATTTCCCCCCTTTGTTTCTCACAAGCACAGGGTTGGCAAGCCATTCGGGATGGAATACCTCTTTGATGAACCCTGCCGCCATTAGCTTGTGGATCTCCTCGCCTATGGCTCTGCGCTTTTCTTCGTCGAATCGGCGCAGAGGCTGCTTCTCGGGTCGGGCTCTAGCTCGGATATCCAGCGAGTGCTCGGCGACTTCCCTCGGTATGCCGGGCATGTCCGAGGGACTCCACGCGAAAACGTCGGCGTTTGCGTGGAGAAAGTCGACGAGCACTGCTTCCTATTTGGGGTCGAGCTCGGAGCCAATCCGGATCTGCTTGGAGGCGTTGTTGCAGGGGTCGAGAGGGACGGACTTAACCGTCTCCGCTGGCTCGAAGTTGCCGGCGTGGCGCTTCACGTCTGGCGCCTCCCTAGAGAGGCTCTCCAGGTCGACGATGAGGGCCTCGGATTCGGCGAGGGCCTCGGCGTACTCCACGCACTCCACGTCGCATTCGTACGTGTGTCGGTACGTGGGGCCGACGGTGATGACCCCGTTGGGGCCCGACATCTTGAGCTTGAGGTAGGTGTAGTTGGGGACGGCCATGAACTTGGCGTAGCATGGCCTCCCCAGCACTGCGTGGTAGGTTCCTCGAAACCCGACCACTTCGAACGTGAGGGTCTCCCTTCGAAAGTTGGAGGGTGTCCCAAAGCAGACGGGTAGATCGAGTTGTCCGAGGGGTTGGACGCGCTTGCCGGGGATGATCCCGTGGAAAGGCGCAGCGCCCGTCCGGACCGAGGACATATCGATCCACAGGAGCCCGAGGGTCTCGGCGTAGATGATGTTGAGGCTGCTGCCTCCGTCCATGAGGACCTTGGTGAGCCAGACGTTGCCGATGACGGGGTCGACAACGAGCTAGTATTTCCCCGGGCTCGGCACATGGTCGGGGTGGTCGCCCTGGTCGAAGGTGATGGGCTTGTCGGACCAGTCTAGGTAGACTGGCGCCGCCACCTTTACCGAGCAGACCTCCCGACGCTCTTGCTTGCGGTGCCGAGCCGAGGCGTGTAGCATCCCAAAAATTCAAATCCTGAAATTTCCTCAAACTTGCTCTAAATTCAAAATGAATTTCAAATTTCGTCTCAAAATGTTTGTTTGCAAGTTGATATCAACAAATAAAGTATAGTGGTCTATATTCTCTCCAAAATCCTCCTCAAAATATCCTACAAATATTTCCTCAGTGACCCCCCTCAAATTCGTTCCAGAAATACTGCCCAGATATTTCCCCAGTAACCCCCCTCAATTTCTTTCCAGAAATATCGTCCAAATATTCCACCGATATATCTCCAAGTATTTTTCCTCTTGAGAAATACCTTCAGAATCATTTTTCAAGTCCCTACAAATATTTCCTTCATAACTTTCCTCATGCTCATACGTATACGTATGCCTCCGGTGTCATACGGTGAGCTCTACAAGCTAATCTCACTTATACAAGACAAATACATGCTAATCTTCCACTAATCCTCTCATCCTCTCACTAATCCTCTCATCCCTCCCCCTAATCCCCCCACCATGGCTATAAATATAGGGGCAAGGGCCTCGTCTCATCCCACCCCAAGCCATTTCATGGCAACTCTCTTCCCCCCCCCCACACACACCCACTCCATGTTCCACACAAGCACACACTAGCACAAGGATCGTTCGATCGTTCTTCGATCGTTCGTCCCCCTGTTCTTAGTTTGTTCGTTCGTCCGATCGTTCGATCGTTCGTCCGATCGTTCATGGTTCGTTCGTCCGATCGTTCGATCGTTCGTCCATTCGTTCGTCCAAATAATCTTTTTCCTGTCGTTATGCTGCCAAAATTCCGATCGTTCGTTTGTTCGATCATTCGATCATTTATCGTTCGTTCATAGTCCCTATTCATCGTTCATCGTTCGTTCATAGTCCCTATTCATCGTTCTTCCAGATAATCTTTGTCCTGCCGTTATGCTGTCGAAATTCCGATCGTTCGTTCATTCAATCATTCGATCGTTCATCATTCGTTCATAGTTCCCTATTCATCGTTCATCGTTCGTTCATAGTCCCTATTCATCGTTCATCGTTCGTTCATAGTCCCTATTCATCGTTCTTCCAGATAATCTTTGTCCTGCCGTTATGCTGCCGAAATTCCGATCGTTCGATCATTCGATCGTTCATCGTTCATTCATAGTTCCCTATTCATCGTTCATCGTTCGTTCATAGTCCCTATTCATCATTCATCGTTCGTTAGTCCCTATTCATCGTTCTTCCAGATAATCTTTGTCCTGCCGTTATGCTGCCGAAATTCCGATCGTTCGTTCGTCCGATCATTCGATCATTCGTCCGTTCGTTCGTCCAAATAATCTTTTCCTGCTGTTATGCTGCCGAAATTCCGATCGTTCGTTCGTCCGTTCGTTCATAGTTCCTATTCATCGTTCATCGTTCGTTCATACGACTATTCACTATCACTATTCACCATTACTATTCACCGTTACTATTCATCGTTACTATTCACATACACTATTCATCATCGTTGCTATTTACCATTACTATTCATCATCGTTACTATTCATCGATGATATCTATAATTACTTTTTCGTCGCCACTATTCATCGTTACTAATCATCGTTACTATTCATCGGTCATCTAGTTATCCCAAATTCAACTACTCATACATCATGTTGTCCAGTCCACCTAAGACCAGCCAGACCCATATTCCAGTCATACGAACTCCGGTGACTGTGATTTTCCTTCCAGCAGGAAACTTCCCATCTGGTCACCCATCCCAGGTTTCTCCAAGTTGAGCATGCTTAACTTTGAGATTCCTGTGAACCAGGCTTCCAAACTCAGATTCCAATAATTCTTGTTTCTAAATTCTTGTCAAACTATTCCCTATCCAACCATGTCATCCCTTAAACATGGTTCCTATTTCAGAAGACTCTCAAAATACTCTTGTGTAACGCCCCGAATTTTGCAGTTGAATTTTTTTTCTTTTCCTTACTCGCCAAAATTCGGGCGTTACCTTTTCCTTTCTTTTTCCCCTCGCTAAACCTTGACTTTTTCCAAAGTTCTAGCGGGATCCGGTTTGGAATTCCCGTACGTATAAAAACCCTAAATGCTTTATGTTGCTTGATGCACCATGCCGAACCTTGCATTTCTTTTGATTGCTTTGAAAGTGCAAATGCATTCATGTAGAAAGATCGGATTTCGAAAATGTGGAGAAGATCTTTTCTTTCTTTTTTCTCTCTCTCTTTCTCTCTCCTTTTTTTTCTCTCTCTCTCCCGCGCCGTGGGCCGACCCCGGCCGGCCCAGCCGCCCCCTTGCGCCCCCCTCTTGGGCCCAAAGCAGGCCCAGCCGCCCCCCACCCCCCCCTCTTTTTCCCCAAATCCCCTCTCCCTCTCCCTCATTCTCTCCCTCTCTCCCTCCCCACCCAAGCCGCCGCCCCCACCCACCTCCCTGCCCTAGCCGTCGTCGCTGCCCCGACCCCGGCTGCGCGCCCTCGCCGTCAGCCACCCCCCCCCCTCGCCGGTGAGTCCCCTCCCCCTTCTCCCTCCTCTCTCCTTCCCCCTCCCCTCCTTCTCCCCTTGGCCGCTGGCCCTTGGCCGCGCCGCCCGGCCGCCCGGCCGCCCCCAGCCCCGCGCCGCTCGGCCCCCTGGCCGCGCCCGCGCCGCTCGGCCCCCTGGCCGCGCCCGCCGCCCGCCCTGGCCCCTGGTCGCGCCCCCCTGTCCCGGGCCGGTTCAGCCGGCCTCGGCCCCGGCTCAGCCGCCCCGCCCCCCCCCAGCTCGGCCGCCCCCCGCGCTCGGCCGCCCCAGCTCGGCCGCCTGCCCCCGGGCCGGTTCAACCGCCATAGGGCCGGTTCAACCGCCCCCTCCCCTCTGTTTTTTTATTTTTTTTATTTTATTTTATTTACTTTCTGTGATCATAATTACTGTATTTTAAGTAGGCTAATCACTGTTCATGCTATGGGAAAATAGGAAGTTTAATTTAAAATTCCGTTATGCTATTGATTCACGTAGTTAATTGTTTACCCTGTGCAATGTTGATCAACTAAAAGTGATTAGGTTTCCATTAGTATATATAAATATATATAACAGAATTATTTTGTTAAAAAACCAATTGTGTCATTAGTGCATAAGATTTAACCCCCTGCGAGACCTTTCCCGTTTCTTTCTAACCATAACAAATGCGTTATCGAATGTCATACTTGATGCATATTCGCTTTATTTCTTATCTTGTATGGTGTACTGTTCTTTTGTATTAAATATGTGGATGGATGTATGTATGTTTGCGCTCGCATAGAGAACGATCCGGTCGAAGAGCCCGAGGAATTCGCAGGAGAAGCCCCTGAGCAGCAGTCGTTTGGTGGAGGCAAGTGTCCTTTGACCTATCTATGTCCTATTCATTCTTTAATTCACCTCCCGCATTACACATTTATACCTAAGGATTGACTAGCTTTTGTTATCCATGTCCTTGTTTACCTATTTGGGTCGGATTATTACTACTTAGTCTGATGCTATTGCTCAACTCTAATCAATGAACATGATGTGATTATCTATGATACGCTGTTTTCCCGTTCTTCTTTATGATTATACTTGTGGTTTTCAAGGGGACTCGAGCGGTTTCTCGAGTGCCTCTCCGTAAGGACCTGTTCTATGGATGACCGCCCGGGAAAACAGTGCAACCATAAGGGTGGAATGGGGTGCCCTTAGCTGAATAATTAGAGGATCCGGGGTGTAGTTCACTTAGCCGTCGTGCCGTCAATGGGGCTCGGTGTATGCGGCTCGCTCTGCCAAGTTTGGGTTCGCCCCTTGGGGAGGAGTGCGGTGCATTTAGGAAACCTAACGGGTGGCTACAGCCCCGGGGAATCTTTGTAAAGGCTTCGTAGTGAATCCCTGGCCATTCACCTCGGGAGTGAATAAGGGTCTTGCAAGCCCGGGCCAGAGAGGGAATCACGGCTTGTGGGTAAAGTGCACAACCTCTGCAGAGTGTTATGAAACTGATATATCAGCCGTGCTCGCGGTTATGAGCGGCCAAGGGAGCTCCAGAGATTAGTGGTACTTGATCAGAGACATTGTGGTACAGGTGGTCATGAGATTGATGGTTCTGATTATGATTATGGTGCTGGTAAGTGGTATTCTTTCCGTTTGGAAAGGATACATTGGGTTAATAACTTGGGTAATGCTAAAACTTGGCTTTCTACTAGTAAATAATGATCTGACCAACTAAAAGCAACTGCTTGACTTATCCCCACATAAAGCTAGTCCACTACAGCCAAACAGGATACTTGCTGAGTATGTTGATGTGTACTCACCCTTGCTCTACACACCAAACCCCCCCCAGGTTGTCAGCATTGCAACCACTGCTCAGGCGAAGATGAAGCTGTGGAAGGAGACTTCCAGGAGTTCCAAGATTACGACGAGTTCTAGGTGTGGGTTAGCGGCAACCCCCAGTCGGCTGCCTGTGAAGGCCGTGTTATCTACGTTTCTTTTCCGCACTTTGATTTATTGTAAGAACTATATGGACGTCTCAGACGTATGATGTAATCGACTATTTCCCTTATTAATACTATTTTGAGCACTGTGTGATGATGTCCATATTATGTAACTGCTGTGTACGTGAATAACTGATCCTGGCACGTACATGGTTCGCATTCGGTTTGCCTTCTAAAAACCGGGTGTGACATAAGTGGTATCAAAGCCGTGCTGACTGTAGGACCGCTAACCTAGAGTAGAATGGTCGTTCTAAGGATTATAGACCTCTGTCTCTTCCTTGACTTTGATATCCCTTCAAAAGTTGGTCCTACTGACCAAACCTATGTTCTACTACATATTATACCTTGCTGAAAATTATGTTTTATTCTGACCCTTCATTTATTTATGATTCATTACTTGCTGGTCATATTAATTCTGTTCTCACCCTTTTGCTTGCGATGTCTTTTGTAGATGGCTCGACTTAGACACACTGCACGAAAGTCAGTCATCCCCTTCTTACCCTCCCGCCTTGCTGAGCGTCCGCTTCGCCGTCCTGTGGCCGGACAGTCCAGCCACTTGGAGAGACTACACCATCGCCTGCGTGAGGAGCAGGAACGTCGACGACAGGAGCAGCAGAGCTCTTCCCTCTCGCTCCACCAGGAGATAGAGTCTGTGAGGAGCTGCTCCCCTGTGCTTCCTCTGGAGCCGCCCCCTGCACCACCACTGGGCGCCCCAGCTTCTGGAGTAGCTGCTGGAGGAGACCCAGACGACGAAGGAGGCGACGACAGCTCGAGCCACGACACCGACTTCTCTGCTAACCCTGAGCCGGAAGGATGGGTTGCTCGACCCATCACTCGCGACGCTGCTCGCGGGTGTCACTTCCACGATGCGCTCGACACCCTGCTACGTCGGGCATTTGACCGACATACTTGGTCCGTCGAGTATCGCTGTGTGGTCTACCAGCATAGTCGCGGGGTCTACCCGGACCGCTGGGAGGCGACTTGCTTGGTGCGCTGCCCGGAGGACAGTCTCCAGGGTGCAGAGGCCTGTTCAGAGCACTATTCTATCTCTGAGCGGGACTCAGCTGAGGCAGCCATGCAAGATGCTGCACGGCGTGCGCTTTCGCACTACTGCTCGGTTTTCGGTGGGGCAGCTGACGGTCTTGACCTGAAGTATTACCCCCGCCGTTCATCTGGCAGCACAGGAGGCGTGATTGTCTCACCTGTCGGTGAGGGCAATCCTAGGTTGAGCAGCACAGTCAACCTAGCCGCCGTGCTAAACACGGAGCTGGACCATGCATTAGACGAGCTGAGTAGGGCTCGTGCTGAGATCGCCCAGCTGCGGGCTGAGCGCGCGGAACGTCGTTTTCTGGACGGTGGTTCCCCCGCTCCCGTTGGGACTCAGCACCCGTACCGCTCACCTCAGCGTGGACACCAGTCTTATGGCAATCCCGCCTGCAAGACCAAGATAAACCTAGAACCATAGATCGTTAGAGTTGGATCTTGTAATTAATACGAAATAAATATATACATAGAAGCTTCAGTCTTAGCGTTAGTCTCAGTTTTAGTTAGTCTTAGTTAGACAGGGTAGTTTGCTATATCCTGTGCATTTATGCTTGTCATGATGAACTATGTTTGGTTTGGATCTTTGTAATGATTGTCACCAGAGTGTGGGTATCCCCTGCATTTTGGTTTACATACTATGTCAATAAAGTTAGTTATATAGTTGGGAAACCCATTATTCTCCTTTCCTCTTTATCTGAGAAGCTGTGTGGTCTGTGTTGGAGATCAGTGAAGATGCTCATCTGTTCAGTGCTGTTGGAGAATTCTATACTCTTTTCTTATGCTGCAAGCTTTGCCAGATCAGTTCTGATGTGTGGTTGCGTTCTGCAGATGTCAGAGAACAGGCGTAGAGGAGGAAGGCGTGCTCAGCAGGAGCGAGCCGCTCCGCAGGATGAGGTGCCCCAGCAGCAGCACCTGCCGCCCCCGCCCCCGATGTCGATTGAGCAGATGTTTCTGATGCAGACTCAGGCAGTTCAAGCCATCGGTCAGACTCTGGCCGCCATTCAGCAGCAGCAGCAGCAGCAACAGCAGCAAGCACCACCCCAGCCTCAGATGCCTCAGATGCCTAGAGACAAGCGTGCTGAATTCATGAGAGGTCATCCACCAACGTTCGCTCACTCTTCTGACCCCATGGATGCTGAAGATTGGCTGCGCACTGTGGAGCGGGAGTTGCATACCGCTCAGTGCGATGACCGGGAGAAAGTCTTGTATGGTCCCCGTCTGTTGAGAGGAGCAGCCCAGTCATGGTGGGAGTCTTACCTCGCCACCCATGCCAACCCCGACACCATCACCTGGGAAGAATTCCGAGGTAGCTTTCGTCAGTACCATGTGCCTGCAGGTCTGATGACAGTGAAGAAGGAGGAGTTCCTGGCCCTTAAGCAAGGGTCATCGTCTGTCAGTGAGTATCGAGACAGGTTTCTGCAATTGTCTCGCTATGCTCCTGAAGATGTCAACACCGACGCCAAGCGACAGTACCGTTTCCTGAGAGGCTTGGTTGACCCTCTGCAGTATCAGCTGATGAACCACACCTTCCCGACATTCCAGCACCTGATTGACAGAGCAATCATGACAGAAAGGAAGCGCAAGGAGATGGAAGATCGTAAGCGCAAGATCAGTGGACCCCAGCCTGGAAGCAGCAGCCGTCCCCGTTTCTCAGGCAATCAACCTCAGCAGTTCAGGCAGAACCAGCGTCCACCTCAGCAGCATCAGCAGCGTCAGCAGCATCAGCAGTTCCAAAGGCAGTATCCTCAGCATCAGTACCAGAACCGTCAGAGCAATCAGTCAGGAGGTCAGTTTCAAAAGCAGAATCAGCAAGCACCTCGTCTTCCTGCCCCAGCAAATCAGCAGAACAGTCAGGCAGCACCAGCTCAAGTTGGAAACAGGGCATGTTTCCACTGTGGAGAGCAAGGCCACTGGGTGATGCAATGTCCGAAGAAGGCAGCCCAGCAGCAGTCAGGCCCCAATGCCCCAGCAAAGCAGAATGTGTCTCAGCCTGGAGCAGGCAATCGCTCTCAGCAGCGCTATAATCATGGAAGATTGAATCACTTGGAGGCTGAAGCAGTTCAGGAGACCCCCGGCATGACAGTAGGTATGTTCCCAGTCGACTCCCATATTGCAGAAGTGTTATTTGATACTGGAGCAACACATTCTTTCATTACTGCATCATGGGTAGAAGCACATAATCTTCCAACTACTACCATGTTAACCCCCATTCAAATTGACTCAGCCGGTGGTAGAATTCGAGCCGATAGCATTTGTTTAAATGTAAGTGTGGAAATAAGGGGGATAGCATTTCCCGCCAACCTTATAGTAATGGGTACTCAGGGAATAGATGTCATCCTAGGGATGAATTGGCTAGATAAGTATCAGGCAGTTATCAGTTGTGATAAAAGGACAATCAAGTTGGTGTCCCCACTAGGAGAGGAAGTGGTGACCGAGTTAGTCCCGCCTGAGCCAAAGAAAGGAAGTTGTTATCAGATGGCTGTCGATAGCAGTGGAGCAGACCCAATTGAGAGTATCAAGGTTGTGTCTGAATTCCCAGATGTGTTTCCAAAGGATTTACCGGGTATGCCACCAGAGCGGAAAGTTGAGCTTGCCATAGAGCTTCTTCCTGGAACCGCCCCTATCTTCAAGAGAGCTTACAGAATATCTGGACCAGAATTGGTTGAGCTTAAGAAGCAGATTGATGAGCTGTCAGAGAAAGGTTACATCCGGCCAAGCACCTCGCCTTGGGCCGCCCCTGTCCTATTTGTGGAGAAGAAAGATGGCACCAAGAGGATGTGTATTGATTATCGAGCTTTGAATGAGGTCACGATAAAGAACAAGTATCCTTTGCCCAGAATAGAAGATCTGTTCGACCAATTGAGAGGAGCCAGTGTGTTCTCCAAGATCGATCTGAGGTCAGGTTATCATCAGCTCAGGATCCGACCTTCGGACATTCCGAAGACGGCATTCATTACCAAGTATGGTTTATATGAGTTCACAGTGATGTCTTTTGGTTTGACCAACGCGCCAGCATTCTTCATGAACTTGATGAACAGTGTATTCATGGATTATCTTGATAAGTTCGTGGTGGTATTCATTGATGACATTCTGGTTTATTCTCAAAGTGAAGAAGAGCATGCAGATCATTTGAGGATGGTATTGCAGAGATTGCGAGAGCACCAGTTGTATGCAAAGTTGAGCAAGTGTGAGTTCTGGATCAGTGAAGTCCTGTTCTTGGGTCACATAATCAACAAAGAAGGATTGGCTGTGGATCCGAAGAAAGTGGCAGACATTCTAAACTGGAAAGCGCCAACGGATGCTCGAGGAATCAAGAGCTTCATTGGAATGGCCGGATATTATCGGCGATTCATTGAAGGGTTTTCGAAGATTGCGAAACCAATGACAGCGTTGCTAGGCAACAAGGTTGAGTTCAAGTGGACCCAGAAATGCCAAGAGGCCTTTGAAGCGCTGAAAGAGAAGTTGACTACAGCGCCTGTCCTAGTCTTGCCTGATGTGCACAAGCCCTTCTCTGTGTATTGCGATGCTTGTTACACAGGTTTGGGATGTGTGTTGATGCAAGAGGGAAGAGTTGTGGCTTACTCGTCCCGACAGCTGAAGGTTCATGAGAAGAATTACCCAATCCATGATCTAGAGTTGGCAGCAGTGGTTCACGCACTGAAGACATGGAGGCACTATCTGTATGGACAGAAATGCGATGTTTACACAGATCACAAGAGTCTGAAGTACATATTCACTCAGTCAGAATTGAACATGAGGCAACGAAGATGGTTAGAATTGATCAAAGACTATGAGTTGGAGATTCATTACCATCCAGGCAAAGCAAACGTAGTGGCAGATGCTTTGAGCAGAAAGAGTCAAGTCAATCTGATGGTCGCTCGCCCGATGCCTTATGAGTTGGCCAAGGAGTTTGACAGGTTGAGTCTCGGATTTCTGAACAATTCGCGAGGAGTCACAGTTGAATTGGAACCTACCTTGGAGCGCGAAATCAAAGAAGCGCAGAAGAATGATGAGAAGATCAGTGAGATCCGGCGATTGATTCTAGATGGCAAAGGCAAAGACTTTCGAGAAGATGCAGAAGGTGTGGTATGGTTCAAAGACCGCTTGTGTGTTCCCAATGTCCAGTCCATTCGGGAGTTGATTCTCAAGGAAGCTCATGAGACAGCTTATTCGATTCACCCTGGCAGTGAGAAGATGTATCAGGATCTGAAGAAGAAAATCTGGTGGTACGGAATGAAAAGAGAAATCGCAGAGCATGTGGCTATGTGCGATAGTTGTCGAAGAATTAAGGCAGAACACCAGAGACCAGCTGGATTGTTGCAACCGTTGCAGATCCCTCAGTGGAAATGGGATGAAATTGGTATGGATTTCATAGTCGGATTGCCTCGCACTCGAGCCGGCTACGATTCCATTTGGGTAGTAGTGGACCGCTTGACCAAGTCAGCCCACTTCATACCTGTCAAGACCAACTACAACAGTGCAGTATTAGCAGAATTGTATATGTCTCGGATCGTTTGTCTTCATGGTGTGCCAAAGAAGATAGTGTCAGACAGAGGAACGCAGTTCACCTCTCATTTCTGGCAGCAGTTGCATGAAGCCTTGGGCACGCATCTGAATTTCAGTTCAGCTTATCACCCGCAGACAGATGGCCAGACTGAAAGAACCAATCAAATTCTTGAAGATATGTTGAGAGCCTGTGCGTTGCAAGATCAGTCCGGATGGGACAAGCGATTGCCTTATGCAGAGTTTTCCTATAACAACAGTTATCAGGCCAGTTTGAAGATGTCACCGTTTCAAGCGCTGTATGGAAGGAGTTGCAGAACTCCGTTGCAATGGGATCAGCCTGGAGAAAAGCAAGTGTTTGGGCCAGACATTTTGCTCGAAGCCGAAGAGAACATCAAGATGGTTCGAGAGAATCTGAAGATAGCGCAATCGAGGCAGCGAAGCTATGCAGACACAAGAAGAAGAGAGCTGAGTTTCGAAGTCGGAGACTTTGTCTATCTGAAAGTGTCACCGATCAGAGGAGTCAGAAGATTCGGAGTGAAAGGCAAGCTGGCACCCCGCTACATTGGTCCGTATCAGATTCTTGCAAGACGAGGAGAAGTGGCCTATCAGCTCAGTTTGCCAGAGAGTTTGTCTGCTGTGCATAATGTCTTTCATGTGTCTCAGTTGAAGAAGTGCTTGCGTGTGCCAGAAGAGCAGTTGCCAGTGGAAGGTCTGGAAGTCCAGGAGGACTTGACCTATGTTGAGAAGCCAGCTCAGATCCTTGAGGTTGCAGATAGAGTCACCCGAAGGAAGACCGTCAGAATGTGCAAAGTCAGATGGAGTCACCACTCTGAGGAAGAAGCAACCTGGGAGCGTGAAGATGATCTGATGGCCAAGTACCCGGAGCTCTTTGCTAGCCAGCCCTGAATCTCGAGGGCGAGATTCTTTTAAGGGGGATAGGTTTGTAACGCCCCGAATTTTGCAGTTGAATTTTTTTTCTTTTCCTTACTCGCCAAAATTCGGGCGTTACCTTTTCCTTTCTTTTTCCCCTCGCTAAACCTTGACTTTTTCCAAAGTTCTAGCGGGATCCGGTTTGGAATTCCCGTACGTATAAAAACCCTAAATGCTTTATGTTGCTTGATGCACCATGCCGAACCTTGCATTTCTTTTGATTGCTTTGAAAGTGCAAATGCATTCATGTAGAAAGATCGGATTTCGAAAATGTGGAGAAGATCTTTTCTTTCTTTTTTCTCTCTCTCTTTCTCTCTCCTTTTTTTTTCTCTCTCTCCCGCGCCGTGGGCCGACCCCGGCCGGCCCAGCCGCCCCCTTGCGCCCCCCTCTTGGGCCCAAAGCAGGCCCAGCCGCCCCCCACCCCCCCCCCCTCTTTTTCCCCAAATCCCCTCTCCCTCTCCCTCATTCTCTCCCTCTCTCCCTCCCCACCCAAGCCGCCGCCCCCACCCACCTCCCTGCCCTAGCCGTCGTCGCTGCCCCGACCCCGGCTGCGCGCCCTCGCCGTCGGCCACCCCCCCCCCCCCCCCTCGCCGGTGAGTCCCCTCCCCTCCCCCTTCTCCCTCCTCTCTCCTTCCCCCTCCCCTCCTTCTCCCCTTGGCCGCTGGCCCTTGGCCGCGCCGCCCGGCCGCCCGGCCGCCCCCAGCCCCGCGCCGCTCGGCCCCCTGGCCGCGCCCGCGCCGCTCGGCCCCCTGGCCGCGCCCGCCGCCCGCCCTGGCCCCTGGTCGCGCCCCCCTGTCCCGGGCCGGTTCAGCCGGCCTCGGCCCCGGCTCAGCCGCCCCGCCCCCCCCAGCTCGGCCGCCCCCCGCGCTCGGCCGCCCCAGCTCGGCCGCCTGCCCCCGGGCCGGTTCAACCGCCATAGGGCCGGTTCAACCGCCCCCTCCCCTCTGTTTTTTTATTTTTTTTATTTTATTTTATTTACTTTCTGTGATCATAATTACTGTATTTTAAGTAGGCTAATCACTGTTCATGCTATGGGAAAATAGGAAGTTTAATTTAAAATTCCGTTATGCTATTGATTCACGTAGTTAATTGTTTACCCTGTGCAATGTTGATCAACTAAAAGTGATTAGGTTTCCATTAGTATATATAAATATATATAACAGAATTATTTTGTTAAAAAACCAATTGTGTCATTAGTGCATAAGATTTAACCCCCTGCGAGACCTTTCCCGTTTCTTTCTAACCATAACAAATGCGTTATCGAATGTCATACTTGATGCATATTCGCTTTATTTCTTATCTTGTATGGTGTACTGTTCTTTTGTATTAAATATGTGGATGGATGTATGTATGTTTGCGCTCGCATAGAGAACGATCCGGTCGAAGAGCCCGAGGAATTCGCAGGAGAAGCCCCTGAGCAGCAGTCGTTTGGTGGAGGCAAGTGTCCTTTGACCTATCTATGTCCTATTCATTCTTTAATTCACCTCCCGCATTACACATTTATACCTAAGGATTGACTAGCTTTTGTTATCCATGTCCTTGTTTACCTATTTGGGTCGGATTATTACTACTTAGTCTGATGCTATTGCTCAACTCTAATCAATGAACATGATGTGATTATCTATGATACGCTGTTTTCCCGTTCTTCTTTATGATTATACTTGTGGTTTTCAAGGGGACTCGAGCGGTTTCTCGAGTGCCTCTCCGTAAGGACCTGTTCTATGGATGACCGCCCGGGAAAACAGTGCAACCATAAGGGTGGAATGGGGTGCCCTTAGCTGAATAATTAGAGGATCCGGGGTGTAGTTCACTTAGCCGTCGTGCCGTCAATGGGGCTCGGTGTATGCGGCTCGCTCTGCCAAGTTTGGGTTCGCCCCTTGGGGAGGAGTGCGGTGCATTTAGGAAACCTAACGGGTGGCTACAGCCCCGGGGAATCTTTGTAAAGGCTTCGTAGTGAATCCCTGGCCATTCACCTCGGGAGTGAATAAGGGTCTTGCAAGCCCGGGCCAGAGAGGGAATCACGGCTTGTGGGTAAAGTGCACAACCTCTGCAGAGTGTTATGAAACTGATATATCAGCCGTGCTCGCGGTTATGAGCGGCCAAGGGAGCTCCAGAGATTAGTGGTACTTGATCAGAGACATTGTGGTACAGGTGGTCATGAGATTGATGGTTCTGATTATGATTATGGTGCTGGTAAGTGGTATTCTTTCCGTTTGGAAAGGATACATTGGGTTAATAACTTGGGTAATGCTAAAACTTGGCTTTCTACTAGTAAATAATGATCTGACCAACTAAAAGCAACTGCTTGACTTATCCCCACATAAAGCTAGTCCACTACAGCCAAACAGGATACTTGCTGAGTATGTTGATGTGTACTCACCCTTGCTCTACACACCAAACCCCCCCCAGGTTGTCAGCATTGCAACCACTGCTCAGGCGAAGATGAAGCTGTGGAAGGAGACTTCCAGGAGTTCCAAGATTACGACGAGTTCTAGGTGTGGGTTAGCGGCAACCCCCAGTCGGCTGCCTGTGAAGGCCGTGTTATCTACGTTTCTTTTCCGCACTTTGATTTATTGTAAGAACTATATGGACGTCTCAGACGTATGATGTAATCGACTATTTCCCTTATTAATACTATTTTGAGCACTGTGTGATGATGTCCATATTATGTAACTGCTGTGTACGTGAATAACTGATCCTGGCACGTACATGGTTCGCATTCGGTTTGCCTTCTAAAAACCGGGTGTGACATCTTGTCCCATATTCTACCTATAACTCTCCTGTTCATACTAAGTCAGACGATTCATTCGTCACTATTCTCACCAACAGTGAACTTCACTGTGCTACACCACATACACCCAGCTATAAATACACCCAGCTACCCTCTCCCTCTCCACACACACTCAACACCCTCAGCCAAGGCAAACACCCCACCCACTCAGTTACTCTGCTCTGCCGGCTACACGCATAGTGTCGCCTCGCCTCCAGTCCACCCTCCTGGTAAGCACCTCCGCTCCACCACTAGTAATATCACAACACCACATGACACAGATTCTACTCAAGACTCTACCCATCCATATATCGCTATTCTGACCACTATATTAAATATTTGTTGGTATACTTGTTGGTTTGTATGTTTGCTTGTTCATGTTGCATAGTTATCGGAGCATTCGTGCCGTCTCGTGGAGGCCAGATCTGCAAGTCTACGCCAGGCAGTGGAGCCAGAAGCCAGTTCCGCGAGCTCTCCTTCCCCCTTCGCCAAATAAGCATGACAAGCTCACTGGATCCCTTTGATGCATAAATTACCTATGATTTTTCAACCACAACCCTCAGCCTGTTATTTTATGCATGATATGATTTTGAGACAAGTTATTATGGCCACCTAGCCGCTTGCCGCAATCAATCCCTGATATATATGTTCCAAATGATTTGAGAAAAGGTGTGAGTTTTTCAAAAGAAAATGCTTTTCAAAATGTGTATGATGAAGGGTTTTCACCCTTATCACCTTGTGAGTGGGATAATCAGGGACTCCCTGGTTTAGGGGAGGGCCTAAGGTGTTGGCTCAGCTGGTTTAGGCGTGAGCAGAAGGATTGTCCCCTCATATAAGGACCGGTTTGTCATCTTCACTACCTGTACTCTTTAATAGTACAACCACTCGAGACTGTGTGGGCAGTCGCTCAATCTGAACTCGTGCAGTCCGACCCCAGGGTTATGAAGGCTGGGGAGCACCGGGAGGATAAGGAGGGGGAAAGTTTTGTCCGGTTTGGACATGGTGGTGGCCTGACTCCTTCCGGATAACCGTTAAGGTTAGGACGTGCGAGGAAAGAAAGAGATTCGGATTCGGGTCTCACTAGCTATGAGATCGCAGAGCCGGACTAGTGGGTAAAGTGTACACCTCTGCGCAGAGTTCAAACCTATTCGAATAGTCTGTGTCCACAGGAATGGACGGGTCTGGTGTGGTATGTCAATTAGTGTTTTGTTTTCAAAAAAGAGGTGCATTTGAGAAAAGTGGTTTTTAAAAAGGTTCGGCGGTTGAGCCGTGAGCTATGGTGGACGGGAAGTCCAGTAGCTGTTTTTAAAAAAGGAAAAACTAGTGGGAAACTGCTGAGATACCTGGATGGTTTAGTCCAGGGGATTTTGTTCTAATATTGAAAAACTTCCTGCTCCTTGGGAGAGGATGCACTTTGAAAAATACAAAATGTTTACAAAACAACCCTGCATAAAATATTGTTGTTTCTGCAAAATATTCTGAGCTCCACATATTCCATGCATTATATCTGATTTTCCCATTCCGCGGGTGAAGGTGGGCTGCTGAGTACGTTTGTACTCACCCTTGCTTATTTGTTGTTTTTCAGAAAAAGGAGATAGGATAAGAGTTACGACTGTTCCCAACCTTGCCTGTGGCTGTTGGATCACTGATTTGCTTCGCTGCGTATATCGGGCTGCTTCAGCCCCACTCTGATGATATGTCCCGAGTTGTGGACCAACTCTTAAAGTTGTTCGCCACCTTTATAGGTTTGTCTCGTTTAAGCAGATTTGTAATCATCTGATGTATAAATGTGTTTACTAGCCTCCTGGGACTAGTAATTGTATCACATTTGAGTCCCAGAGGATTGGGGACGCTTCAGGTGGTATCAGAGCTGTTAGGTTGGCCGCTGGACGTAACCCTTAGCCTGATCCAAAAGTTTTTGAGTCCAAACTATTTTCTTAAAAAAAATTCTTGGTCTCATCCCTTCATTTCAAAATGCTTTCCCCCTTTCCTTCTCTCAGAAGTCAGATGGAGGTTCGTTGCCAAACCAGCTTTTGCCAGAATGAAGATGGTTTCCCCAAGTTGCTGAGAGCATGCACAGTCAGCCTCGGAATCAGGAGCCAGCCAGAGTATGATGGTCGTGAATTCGTCGAGCATGGCACAGAGAAGTGTGTCGTGACTGTATACATTGGATCCAGTCCACACCATGTGGAATGGAGTGTCACTGCTGCTGGGCACAGATTCAAAGACACCTACCAAGTCGTCGCCCGCAAGGCATTGAGGACCCTGTGTCAGATTTATGAAGAAGAAGTGGCTGACACCCCGCTCAGATTCTTTCCGCCCTTTCAGAGAGATTGTCCACTCTGGATGGCCAGGATGCGTGCATTGGAAGGGCAGCAGCTGCTTGAGGACGACCCCTCAGTCGTGTACCTCACTGCATACCTGCTCACCCTAGATGCCCAGTATGATTTCTTGGCTCAGCACCACCGTCAGATGATTGCCCGAGCAGAAGATGCAGAGAAGCACAACCGTAAGCTCCATGTGGATCTCACCTCAGCTCAAGCCCGTGTAGCTGCCTTGGAAAGTCGTGAAGTCATTGCTGTTGAAGCTCTGAAGAAAGCCAAGGATGAGCACGTCCAGAAGCTGATGGAGGCCTACTTGGTAACCCATAACCAACGTAGAGCCATGCGGATCCAAGAGCCCGCCTCATCCAACCCAGTTCAACCCATCAGTGCTGAAGACCCCCAGATTCTTGAAGGTCACCCGGTCTGTATTAGAGGAGATAAGAAGACTTGGGAACTCCCGGAAGGAGCCATAGTCTTGGAAGGAATTCCAGTCTTCCCTCAGGCTATGGATAAGCAAGAGCACCCTGAATCCTCCCAAGATCCCCCGTCGGAGTTGTTTGAGCCCCTCACCAGGAAGAAGATTTCAGCACCATCCCTTGAAGTCAAGGAAGAAGCTGCAAGCACCCCGCCAGCACCGCCGCCCTCTGAGGAGCTACAAGAGCCAGTCCAGCTTGAAGAAGAGTTCGATCCCATCTTGCCATCTCAGTCGCCACCAGATGAAGTCATCAACATCAGCTCCCTCTTGACCCATCTAGGAGATGTCTCAGATTGAAGTTGTGTGCCAGCCTTGCCAGAAGAGAAGCTGCCAGATCTGAGTTAGTTATGCCCAGTCCTCTGCATGCATTGGGTAGTGAAGTTTTTCTTCACTTTGGCTAGAGCCCTGCATGTATGAGAGGTAATCGTGTAGACTCGTGTTTTGCAAAACTCTAATTGTGTGGCCCCTAGGGCATTTCAAAATGAATTTCGCTTGATGTTTTCTCCCATTTTGAGTGCATATGTGATGCTTTAACGTTAGTGCTCATAAGTTGCATTTAGCATAGTTCTCAATTCAGGAGCCAAGCAATAGTAGTTATGCTTAGCCCCCGAATCTGAGTAGTCCATGCTTTGAAAAAACTCTATTCTTCCCTTATTCAAAACATTTGATTTGTTTGTGCTTATCATTGCTGAGCTTGTGTGTTTTCTTTCTTTCTAAGAAAGGTTTTCTCTAAAAACATAGATCACAAATTAGAGTTAATCCTCACCTTATGCTTCCATTCTCATCTTAACCCATCTCAAGAGAAAAGCACCTTACCCAAGAAGATACCGGGAAGCTTACCCTTGAAGCCTGGAATAAGCTACAGAGGAACTTATCCAGTCGCTCAGTCAAAAGGACCGACCGTGAGAATCAAAGCACTGCCCCTGAGTCAAAGTAAACAGGAAAAGAGGACAGAAGGAGTTATTACCATACAGAGAGGCAAAGATTCTTGGAACCAAAGACCACAAACATCAGGGTCATCTACCCCACCACTCACCCGTGCCCCTCGCATGCGTGCCCGCCTCCATGCGCACTAGCACCGCCGCCCATACCCCCTTTGCAGCGCACTACTGCCACCCACTCCCCCTTTTGCAGCGCACCCACTGCCATCGTCGCCGGCAATAGGCCCCCCTTCCCCTTGTCGCACCTGCTGCCTCGTGTCACCTACTCCATCACCGCCACTCTGCACCCAAGCACCCACACTCGCCTATAAAACCCCCCACCAGCTCCCTCAGTTCCCATCCCAAGCAAAACACTCCAGATAAAACCCCCTCTGCCAAATCACAAGCAACTCCATTTTCCACTCCCTCGCCCCTGAGATCACAATGCTTGGTGATTCTTGGGTTGAAGACTGTTGTACATGGTTCATAGTCTTTGGTTTCCTCCAGTGTATGATAGTAATACTCTTTGATAGAATCCTCGAGTGGGAAGAGCAAAGAGAAAGAAAGAGGCAGTGAAAAGTGAGAAGTGAGAAGAGAAAAGAAGATAGTGAAGAAAAGATGAGAAGAAGGTTGTCCCAGAATCAACCCTGTGTCAGTCATTTCTCCGTAGCCTGCTCAAGCATCAACAGCAGAAGAAGGCCCCATAACACCCTTGTTATGAGGTACTTCAAGGAGTTCAAATCCCCAATATTCAAGAGTTCTACCCTCATTCTTTTTAAGTGGGGTAGTGTTCCAGTACGGTTTCTGTTATGGAGAAAAAGAAGAAGGCATGTAGCAAGCTTGTGAAGGACCAGATCATCCAAGCTTATAAGTTCCTGGATGAGAAGTGGTCACCCAAGTTTTGTTGATGAAGCACCAGAAGACCAATCAAGGAAGGAATCCATGTGGGAGTTCGCAAGAGAAAGGTTTGCATGTTGGCATAGATGCTTCTTCAATAAACTAGTTGCCAAGCGAAAGCTAGAAGCCTGAAGATGACCTTGAGTAGCCAGAATCAGCGCTTGCAATCAGCAGCCGGATGCTCCGCAAGGGCCAGATTTTATTGAAGTTCCATCTCCTCGAAGAGTTGCAAAGTGAAGATATGTAGCTGAAGTAAAGCTATACTCATAACCCTTCTAAGCCAAATCTCGAGGATGAGATTCATTTTAAGTGGGGTAGATTTGTAGCATCCCAAAAATTCAAATCCTGAAATTTCCTCAAACTTGCTCTAAATTCAAAATGAATTTCAAATTTCGTCTCAAAATGTTTGTTTGCAAGTTGATATCAGCAAATAAAGTATAGTGGTCTATATTCTCTCCAAAATCCTCCTCAAAATATCCTACAAATATTTCCTCAGTGACCCCCTCAAATTCGTTCCAGAAATACTGCCCAGATATTTCCCCAGTAACCCCCCTCAATTTCTTTCCAGAAATATCGTCCAAATATTCCACCGATATATCTCCAAGTATTTTCCTCTTGAGAAATACCTTCAGAATCATTTTTCAAGTCCCTACAAATATTTCCTTCATAACTTTCCTCATGCTCATACGTATATGTATGCCTCCGGTGTCATACGGTGAGCTCTACAAGCTAATCTCACTTATACAAGACAAATACATGCTAATCTTCCACTAATCCTCTCATCCTCTCACTAATCCTCTCATCCCTCCCCCTAATCCCCCCACCATGGCTATAAATATAGGGGAAAGGGCCTCGTCTCATCCCACCCAAGCCATTTCATGGCAACTCTCTTCCCCCCACACACCCACTCCATGTTCCACACAAGCACACACTAGCACAAGGATCGTTCGATCGTTCTTCGATCGTTCGTCCCCCTATTCTCAGTTTGTTCGTTCGTTCGTCCGATCGTTCGATCGTTCGTCCGATCGTTCATGGTTCGTTCGTCCGTTCGTCCGATCGTTCGATCGTTCGTCCGTTCGTTCGTCCAAATAATCTTTTTCCTGCCGTTATGCTGCCGAAATTCCGATCGTTCGTTTGTTCGATCATTCGATCGTTCATCGTTCGTTCATAGTCCCTATTCATCGTTCATCGTTCGTTCATAGTCCCTATTCATCGTTCTTCCAGATAATCTTTGTCCTGCTGTTATGCTGCCGAAATTCCGATCGTTCGTTCGTTCGATCATTTGATCGTTCATCGTTCGTTCATAGTTCCCTATTCATCGTTCATCGTTCGTTCATAGTCCCTATTCATCGTTCATCGTTCGTTCATAGTCCCTATTCATCGTTCTTCCAGATAATCTTTGTCCTCCCGTTATGCTGCCGAAATTCCGATCGTTCATTCGTTCGATCATTCGATCGTTCATCGTTCGTTCATAGTTCCCTATTCATCGTTCATCGTTCGTTCATAGTCCCTATTCATCGTTCATCGTTCGTTCATAGTCCCTATTCATCGTTCTTCCAGATAATCTTTGTCCTGCCGTTATGCTGCTGAAATTCCGATCGTTCGTTCGTCCGATCATTCGATCGTTCGTCCGTTCGTTCGTCCAAATAATCTTTTCCTGCTGTTATGCTGCCAAAATTCCGATCGTTCGTTCGTCCGTTCGTTCATAGTTCCTATTCATCGTTCACTGTTCGTTCATACGAACTATTCACTATCACTATTCACCATTACTATTCACCATTACTATTCACTGTTACTATTCATCGTTACTATTCATCATCATTACTATTTACCATTACTATTCATCATCATTACTATTCATCGATGATATCTATAATTACTTTTCCATCGTCACTATTCATCGTTACTAATCATCGTTACTATTCATCGGTCATCTAGTTATCCCAAATTTCGACTACTCATACATCATGTTGTCCAGTCCACCTAAGACCAGCCAGACCCATATTCCAGTCATACGAACTTCGGTGACTGTGATTTTCCTTCCAGCAGGGAACTTCACATCTGGTCACCCATCCCAGGTTTCTCCAAGTTGAGCATGCTTAACTTTGAGATTCCTGTGAACCAGGCTTCCAAACTCAGATTCCAATAATTCTTGTTTCTAAATTCTTGTCAAACTATTCCCTATCCAACCATGTCATCCCTTAAACATGGTTCATATTTCAGAAGACTCTCAAAATACTCTTGTCCCATAATCTACCTATAACTCTCCTGTTCATACTAAGTCAGACGATTCATTCGTCACTATTCTCACCAACAGTGAACTTCACTGTGCTACACCACATACACCCAGCTATAAATACACTCAGCTACCCTCTCCCTCTCCACACACACTCAACACCCTCAGCCAAGGCAAACACCCCACCCACTCAGTTACTCTGCTCTGCCGGCTACACGCATAGTGTCGCTTCGCCTCCAGTCCACCCTCCTGGTAAGCACCTCCGCTCCACCACTAGTAATATCACAACACCACATGACACAGATTCTACACAAGACTCTACCCATCCATATTTTGCTATTCTGACCACTATATTAAATATTTGTTGGTATACTTGTTGGTTTGTATGTTTGCTTGTTCATGTTGCATAGTTATCGGAGCGTTCGTGCCGTCTCGTGGAGGCCAGATCTGCAAGTCTACGCCAGGCAGTGGAGCCAGAAGCCAGTTCCACGAGCTCTCCTTCCCCCTTCGCCAAATAAGCACGGCAAGCTCACTGGATCCCTTTGATGCATAAATTACCTATGATTTTTCAACCACAACCCTCAGCCTGTTATTTTATGCATGATATGATTTTGAGACAAGTTATTATGGCCACCCAGCCGCTTGCCGCAATCAATCCCTGATATATATGTTCCAAATGATTTGAGAAAAGGTGTGAGTTTTTCAAAAGAAAATGCTTTTCAAAATGTGTATGATGAAGGGTTTTCACCCTTATCACCTTGTGAGTGGGATAATCAGGGACTCCCTGGTTTAGGGGAGGGCCTAAGGTGTTGGCTCAGCTGGTTTAGGCGTGAGCAGAAGGATTGTCCCCTCATATAAGGACCGGTTTGTCATCTTCACTACCTGTACTCTTTAATAGTACAACCACTCGAGACTGTGTGGGCAGTCGCTCAATCTGAACTCGTGTGGTCCGACCCCAGGGTTATGAAGGCTAGGGAGCACCGGGAGGATAAGGAGGGGGAAAGTTTTGTCCGGTTTGGACATGGTGGTGGCCTGACTCCTTCCGGATAACCGTTAAGGTTAGGACGTGCGAGGAAAGAAAGAGATTCGGATTCGGGTCTCACTAGCTATGAGATCGCAGAGCCGGACTAGTGGGTAAAGTGTACACCTCTGTGCAGAGTTCAAACCTATTCGAATAGTCTGTGTCCACAGGAATGGACGAGTCTGGTGTGGTATGTCAATTAGTGTTTTGTTTTCAAAAAAAAAGAGGTGCGTTTGAGAAAAGTGGTTTTTAAAAAGGTTCGGCGGTTGAGCCATGAGCTATGGTGGACGGGAAGTCCAGTAGCTCTTTTTAAAAAAGGAAAAACTAGTGGGAAACTGCTGAGATACCTGGATGGTTTAGTCCAGGGGATTTTGTTCTAATATTGAAAAACTTCCTGCTCCTTGGGAGAGGATGCGCTTTGAAAAATACAAAATGTTTACAAAACAACCCTGCATAAAATATTTTTGTTTCTGCAAAATATTCTGAGCTCCACATATTCCATGCATTATATCTGATTTTCCCATTCCGCGGGTGAAGGTGGGCTGCTAAGTACGTTTGTACTCACCCTTGCTTATTTGTTGTTTTTCAGAAAAAGGAGATCAGGTAAGAGTTACGACTGTTCCCAACCTTGCCTGTGGCTGTTGGATCGCTGATTTGCTTCGCTGCGTATATCGGGCTGCTTCAGCCCCACTCTAATGATATGTCCCGAGTTGTGGACCAACTCTTAAAGTTGTTCGCCACCTTTATAGGTTTGTCTCGTTTAAGCAGATCTGTAATCATCTGATGTATAAATGTGTTTACTAGCCTCCTGGGACTAGTAATTGTATCACATTTGAGTCCCAGAGGATTGGGGACGCTTCAAGGCGTTTGCCACTTGCCCACCGTAGATCATGAAGCAGTCGCGGACCTCGGGGAACTCTCCTGCCTTGTGATCTTCCTTCTTATCGTCGTCGAGAGCCTTGCCACCCTCAGCGGGTGGCCCGACCTTGTGAAAGTGGCGCCGAAGCATGGCGCACTCCTCAAGGGTGTGCTTGACGGGCCCCTGATGATAGGGGCACGACTCCTTGAGCATCTTGTCGAAGAGGTTGGCACCTCCGGGAGGTTTCCGAGGGTTCTTGTACTCGACGGCGGCGACAAGGTCCGCGTCGGCGGCGTCGCGTTTCGCTTGCGACTTCTTCTTGCCTTTCTTCTTGGTGCCGCGCTGAGTTGACGCCTCGGGGACATCTTCCGGTGGGCGGCCCTGGGGCTGCTTGTCCTTCTGGAAGATGGCCTCAACCGCCTCCTGGCCAGAGGCGAACTTGGTGGCGATGTCCATCAGCTCGCTCGCCCTGGTGGGGGTCTTGCGACCCAGCTTGCTCACCAGGTCGCGGCAGGTGGTGCCGGCGAGGAACGCGCCGATGACATCCGAATCGGTGACGTTGGGCAGATCGGTGCGCTGCTTCGAGAATCACCGGATGTAGTCCCGGAGAGACTCTCCCGGCTGCTGGCGGCAGCTTCGGAGATCCCAGGAGTTTCCAGGGCGCACGTACGTGCCTTGGAAATTGCCGGCGAAGGCTTGGACCAGGTCATCCCAGTTGGAGATCTGCCCCGGAGGCAGGTGCTCCAGCCAGGCTCGAGCGGTGTCGGAGAGGAACAGGGGGAGGTTGCGGATGATGAGATTATCATCGTCCGTTCCACCCAGTTGGCAGGCCAGTCGATAGTCCGCGAGCCACAGTTCAGGTCTCGTCTCCCCCGAGTACTTTGTGATAGTAGTCGGGGTTCGGAACCAGGTCGGAAACGACGCCCGTCATATGGCGCGGCTGAAAGCCTGCGGACCGGGTGGTTCGGGCGAAGGACTCCAATCCTCCCCGCTGTCGTAGCGTCCCCCACGCCTGGGGTGGTAGCCTCGGCGCACCCTCTCGTCGAGGTGGGCCTGATGGCTGCGGTGATGGTGCTCGTTGCCGAGGCGACCCGGGGCCGCAGGCGCTGTGTTGCGCGTGCGCCCGGTGTGGACCGAGGCTTCCCGCATGAATTGGGAAGTCGCGGCGCGAGGTTCCGAGGGGTACCCCTGCCTTAGGGAGGCAGAGCTTTCGGCCCGTCAGACCGCGACATCCTCCAGGAGGTTCTTGAGCTCTCCCTGGATACGCCGCCCCTCTGTGGTTGATGGCTCCAGCATCGCGCGGAGAAGTATTGCCGCTGCGGCCAGGTTTTGGCCGACTCCACTGGAAACCGGTGGCGGCCTTACCCTGACATCGTCGGCGATGCGGTGCTGGATGCCCTGGGGGAGATGACGCACTTCTCCGGCCGGAGGTTGGCCCGCCCATTCCTGCCCGATGTCCCAGCGGATCGGCTCAAGTGTTCCTGTTCCCTCGTCGAGCCTAGCCTGCATCTTGCGGATTTGCTCGAGCTGTGGGTCATGACCCCCCGCCGGGACGGGGACCACAGCTAGCTCCCGAAGGATGTCAATGCGAGGCACAGGCCTAGGGGGATCACCGTTCTCCGGTATACCAAGATGGTTGCCTTCGCCGGGACCCCCTAGATCGACGTGGAAACATTCACGACTTGGGCCGCAGTCCTCGTCGCCAAGGCTGTGGCTACCGTCGGAACAGTCGGAAAGGCAGTAGTCGCATGCGGTCATGAAGTCCCGCATGGCACTGGGGTTACCAAGTCCGGAGAAATCCCAACAGAAGTCGGGCTCGCCATCTTCCTCGGACCCCGAGGGCCCGTAGGTTGAGACGGCCGTCAGCCGGTCCTAGGGTGACCGCATACGATACTCCAGAGGGTTTGGACTCGCCTCTATGAGAATGTCCACCGAAGCGGAGTCGCTTGGTGGGTCGAGGCCGAATCCAAAAGGCGCAAGATGGGAATTAGTTGGTACCTTTTGGTCGACGGGCGGTGACGAAGTCACGTCAGGGACTGACTGCACCGTCGTCTCAGGTACGAGGGTGACGCCCAGCAAGTCCTTCACGAGCGTGTTGGCGTCGTCTGCTTGCTTGGGGTTGGTGTGTTGCAGGGAGACGGCGCTCGTCTTCGTCTCAGACGCGAGGTCGATGCTCGACGCGCTCCCCGTTGGGGCGCCGGCGCCGTCGACTCGCTCGACAGCCGACGAGGTGCCGCCTCCTGCTTGGCCTTGGTTGCCCCGCCTCCTCCTCCGTCGGCGGGGGAGGGGACGGGACAAGCCCGAATGTCGTCCTTCCACCATGGGGGAAGGCGTCGTCGATTTCGCCGCCGGCGGGCGGGTTGTCGACCGCCATTGTCGCTGTCGCGCGGCGGGAGAAGGAGTATCATGTCGTAGCTGCCGTCGAGGGACATGAACTCAAGACTCCCGAAACGGAGCACCGTCCCAGGCTGGAGAGGTTGCTGGAGACTGCCCATCTAGAGCTTGACGGGAAGCTGTTCGTCAACACGCAGCAGGCCCCTACCTGGCGCGCCAACTGTCGGCGTTTCGAACCCAGGGGGTCCCTGGGCCGACGAGTAAATTGTCGCCGCGTGCCCCAGCTCAGATGGGTCAGCGCGAGACGGAACGCGAAGGGGGGGAAGAAGCCGGAGGGAGACAGGCGTGGGAGGTGAAACCCGCGGCCTTCGTGTTAGCCCCGCACCCAGGTCGGGTGCGCTTGCAGTAGGGGGTTACAAGTGTCCACGCGGGAGGGAGCGAGCGGCCTTGCGCGAGCGCCGTCCCGTCCTTCCCCACGCGGACAACCCTCTGTAAGAGGGCCCTAGACCTCCATTTTATAGGCGTAAGGAGAGGATCCAGGTGTACAACGGGGGGTGTAGCAGTGTGCTAACGTGTTTAGCGGAGGAGAGCTAGCGCCCTAAGTACATGTCATCGTGGCAGCCGGAGAGGTTTTGGCACCCAGTTCAGGTGGTGTCATGGCCGTCGGAGGAGCGCTGGAGCCTGGCGGAAGGACAGCTGCCGGGGCTGTCGAGTCCTTGCTGACGTCCTCTTGCTTCCGTAAGGGGGCTGAGAGCCGCCGTCATCATAGAGCATGCGGGGCGCCATCATCACTTGTTTAGCGGAGCGAGCCAGATGGGACGCCGGTCTTGTCCCCCGTAGCCTGAGTCAGCTTGGGGTAGGGTAATGATGGCGCCTCCTGTGACGTGGTCGGTACGAGCCCTGAGTTGGGCGAGGTGGAGGCTCCTCCGAGGTCGAGTCTGTCTTCCAAGGCCGAGGTCGAGTCCGAGCCCCTGGGTCGGGCGGGGCGGAGACTGTCGGCTGAGGCCAGGGCTGAGTCCGAGCCCTAGGGTCGGGCGAAGCAGAGTTCGTCGTCTTCCGGGGCTGAGCCCGAGTCCGAGCCCTGGGGTCGGGCGAAGCGGAGTTCGTCGTCTTCCAGGGCTGAGCCCGAGTCCGAGCCCTGGGGTCGGGCGAAGCGGAGTTCGTCGTCTTCCGGGGCTGAGTCCGAGTCCGAGCCCTGGGGTCTGGCGAAGCGGAGTTCGTCATCTTCCGGGGCTGAGCCCGAGTCTGAGCCCTGGGGTCGGGCAAAGCGGAGTTCGTCGTCTTCCGGGGCTGAGCCCGAGTCCGAGCCCTGGGGTCGGGCGAAGCGGAGTTCGTCGTCTTCCGGGGCTGAGCCCGAGTCCGAGCCCTCGGGTCGGGCGAAGCGGAGTCCGTCGTCTTCCGGGGCTGAGCCCGAGCCCGAGCCCTGGGGTTGGGCGAAGCGGAGTTTCCTATGGCGCCTGAGGCCGGACTTGGTTGCTGACAGCCTCACTCTGTCAAGTGGCACAGCAGTCGGGGCGGCGCAGGCGGCGCTGTCCTCTACTCCTCTTGTCAGGCCGGTCAGTGGAGCGGCGAAGTGACTACGGTCACTTCGGCTCTGTCGACTGGAGGGCGCGCGTCAGGATAAAGGTGTCAGGCCACCTTTGCATTAAATGCCCCTGTGGTTTGGTCGGCTGGCGTGGCGACTTGGCCAAGGTTGCTTCTTGGTGAAGACTGGGCCTCGGGCGAGCCGAAGGTGTGTCCGTTGCTGGAGGGGGTCCTCGGGCGAGACGTAAATCCTCCGGGGTCGGCTGTCCTTGCCCGAGGCTGGGCTCGGGCGAGGCGTGATCGCGTCCCTCGAATGGACCGATCCTGTACTTAATCGCACCCATCATGCCTTTGCAGCTTTGTGCTGATGGGGGTTACCAGCTAAGATTTAGGAGTCTTGAGGGTACCCCTAATTATGGTCCCCGACAAGAAGTTTCTCGGCAAGGTGAATTATTTACGAAGGTTTATTTCTAACCTAGCCGGGAAGATTGATGCCTTCACCCCTATCTTTCGGCTTAAGAATGATGCCGAATTCGCTTGGGGGGCAGGACAGCAAGAAGCATTTGATCTCATCAAAAAATACTTATCTTCGGCTCCCATATTAAAAAGCGCCACGAGCAGGAGTACCATTCCGATTATACATTGCAGCTGAAGATAAGGTCATTGGGGCTGTTCTGACACAAGAAACTGAGGGGAAGGAGCATGTGGTGACATATCTAAGCCGAAAGTTGGTGGATGCTGAAACAAGGTACACTTTTATTGAGAAATTATGCTTATGCTTGTTTTATGCATGCACCAAATGTAGATGTTATTTACTGTCTAGTCATTGCACTGTTTCTGGTCAAGCCGATGTGATCAAATACATGTTGCATAACCCAATTATGAGTGGTAGAATTGGTAAGTGGGCTTATGCACTCATAGAATATGACTTGGCCTATGAACCATTGAAATCTATGAAAGGCCAAGTCGTAGCGGATTTCATTGTAGAACATTGGGTTAATGATATTCATAAACTAGACATGTCATACCTTACTATTACTCCTTGGACTTTATATTTTGATGGATCGGTTTGCAATGAAGGGCAAGGAATTGGCATCGTACTTGTTTCACCAAGTAATGTCTCCTTCGACTTCTCTAGCCGATTGAAAACTTATTGCACTAATAATCAAGCCGAATAAGAGGCCCTCTTATTCGGCTTGGAACTTTTAAATTGTATGGGAGTAAAACATGTGAAGGCATTTGGTGATTCTCAGCTGGTCGTCCAACAAGTGTTAGAACAATATCAATGCTTTGATGGTACTCTGAATAGTTACCTTGAAAAATGTTGGAGCATAATCCATTCTTTTGAAGAATTCAGTATTCATCATATTTCGAGAGTTGAGAATCATAGAGCTAACAATCTGGCACAAGATGCATCAGGTTATCGGATAAAGCGAGGGAGATTCCACGACACTGAAAATCTGATAACCGGCGTAGGGCCAATTCCCTAGGTTGCGGATCGTCCGCGTCGAGACGCCGGACCGTCCGGGGTTACTAGAAATGTTCTCTTAATTGAATCGGCTGATAATAAAGCCGATGCAAGTGATTGGAGGACGCCTATACTTAATTATTTACGAAATCCCAATATCAAGACAGATAAGAACATTCGGCGTACATCTTTCAAGTATGTCTTGATGAGTGATGAACTATACCGCCGAACAGTCAACGACGTCCTACTTAAGTGCTTGGGCCCAGATGATGCTATATTGGCCATGGCCGAAGTACATGAAGGAATTTGTGGTACCCACCAATCGGCTCCAAAGATGAAATGGCTCTTGTGAAGATCTGGTTTTTATTGGCCTAACATGATAGCTGATTGTTTCAAGTACTACAAGGGTTGCCAAGTGTGTCAAAAATTCGGCGACCTACAGTTGGTCCCTGCAGCCGAATTACATCCTATCATCAAGCCTTGGCCGTTCAGAGGATGGGGATTAGACTTTGTTGGAGAAATTCATCCTTCATCATCAAAGGGGCATCGGTTCGTGTTAGTTGCCACTAACTATTTCACCAAATGGACTGAAGTCGTTGCTCTGAAGAACATGACACACAAGGAGATAATTGAGTTCATAACTGAACATATTATTCATAGATTCGGCATTCCCCAGACCTTGACTACAGATCAAGGGACTTCTTTTATGTCAAAAGAGGTACGTGAGTTTGCTGAATTATATAGAATTAAACTGCTTAATTCATCTCCATATTATGCTCAGGCCAATGGACAGGCCGAGTCTAGTAATAGGACATTGATTAACTTGATAAAAAAGAAGATATTGGATAATCCTAAGCATTGGCATAAGATTTTGTCCGAAGCTTTATGGGCTCACAGGATATCTAAACATAGTGCTACTAAAGTGTCTCCTTTTGAGCTTGTCTTTGGGCAGGAAGCAGTGTTGCCTGTGGAAATAAGTTTGAATGATGTCAGGTTCGCCAGACAAAATGATCTAACCATCACTGATTATTATAATTCAATGATGGATAATATTGATGAGGTGACCGACAAGAGGGTGATAGCTTTGGGAGCAATAGAAAAGGGCAAGATCATGGTAGCCATGGCCTACAACAAGAAGGTCAAAGCAAAGTCATTTCAAGTAGGGGACCTGGTGTGGAAGACCATCCTGCCTCTAAGGAATAAAGACCGGAAGTTTGGAAAATGGTCGCCAAGCTGGGAAGGTCCTTATAAAGTAAAACAGGTAATATCTGGTAACGCATATTTACTACAAACATTGCAAGGCAAGGATTTACCCAAAGCTTTGAATGGATGTTTCCTCAAGCAGTACCATCCTAGTATGTGGCAAGATGCTTAAGAAAACCGATGTGATCACATCGGATTAAGGTGCTTTTGGTTTGCCTAGCTCCACCAAAAGGCAGGGGGGCATATGTTTGGCACCAAAATGAGCACGCGGACGGTCCGGCCCTAAGGCCGGACAGTCCGTGGTCCGAATAGTTCGCGCCTGTGGGCCGGACGGTCCGCGCGTGCGTAGAGTAGATTAGGGTTCCGAGTTTTGTGCTATGTTTGTTAGTTAGATTCGCGAAATTAGCTCGGAATCTAGTTGTGTAAAGGGTCCAGCCCCCCTCCTTTATAAATAGAGAGGTATACGACCGATTTGTAATAATCAATCGAATCAATACAACTTCTATTCGCATTTATTTCCAGTACAATTAGGAATAGTTCTAGTTTAGTTCTAGTTTAGCTTCTTGATCCCCAAATTCTTCGCCTCTCTTCGACTCTACGCCGATTAGAGGAGTCTAGGTCGGCCGGCCCGAGCCTAGACAACTCCTAGGATCTCTCCTCCCCGACGGGGTCCCTCCCGGGAGTGAGATCCAGGTGCCGCCGGCGATCTTCCGCCGCCCCTGCGCACGCGCGGACCGTCCGGGCCCAGGGCGCGGACCGTCCGGCCGTCAGGCAGGAGCCCTAGCCTTGCACCAGGCCGCGGACCGTCCGGCCCTGCGCGCGGACCGTCCGCCCCTGTGCAGAGAGCACCGTCGCGCCTCGCACTAGGCCGCGGACCGTCTGGCCCCTGCGCGTGGACCGTCCGCCCCTGTGCAGAGGGCACCGCCACGGTTCTTGTTGAGTATTTGGCGCTCCAAAAAGACGTCAACACTAAATAATCGATATTACCTTAGAGACACTTTAGAATACAAATCTACTGATACAAATTTATCCCTTGACTTGCGTTGACTAATTAATTGCTACCTAGTTTGTAAACTTTGTTTTTCTTTCGTCAAAATATATCTACCATTCCTAGCTATACTAGGTTTTACTCCATTTGTTCTCGAATATTTAACTCCCTTTAGTTTATTTTTGAACTAAAACGTGATAAATGAAAAAATGGAGAGAGTAATTTGTAAAGGATGGTGCGGAGATAGATAAGAAATTTCATTCATATAAAAGGAAGATGAAGGGGAACCGTGAAGATAGATGGAGTATCCCATGCCTTTAAAAATTAAGCCAAACAATCCCTAACTTTGTTACTAATGTTCTGCGGCTGTATAATATATTATACTAATACTATACAAGCAATCCATATTTTGCGTTGCTGCATAATATATAATGAACCTCATGAGTCATCCCTGACGTTTCACGACTCCCAGTTTGCATGGCTGTCACTGCCTGCCTCTGCTCCCGGGACAAGCAAGCCAACTAGGCAAGCACATCATATCGTCAGCTGTATTGGATCAGGAGAGTGACTCGGCTACCACTTGGCCAGTGCAAGCGAGCTCAGCCAGAGATGATGATGATTGAAGACATGAGGAGAACCAGCAGCTGAGATCGAACAACCTTGCCGAAGTCTCACCAAAACAGGCGTTAGTTCATCACTGACCTGCTAACTCTACTTTAAAAGCTCTATATTCTGTCATAAGTGTGATGGCTGAGCTAAGAGTCTGTAAGCCAAACAGGACAGAAAAGTTCAGTGTGCTGACGATGTCGTCAACATCTGGACGTCGTAGAGAACTACAGTTACAGCCAAGCATCATCGAGAGAAAAGAACTTGGCAGCCATTAATTTTTCTACAGGTTTGTGAACATCATGTCAATTGTCAAGTGATAAGTGAATCACTGAAGCGTACAGTTCATCGTTTTCTTGAGAAAGCTGGCGCCTAGCGGCAACAACCGCAAACAGATGGCAGCGGCTCAAATCTCCCATCCCGGCCGTCGCGATCGGTTTGTCCCACGCGTTATACGTGTCACTGGGGACCTCAATCGACATGATAAGCCAATAAGATAAGCGATCAATATAGGTGATTCTTGAAAAGGACAGTCATCTTATATCCCAAGCTGTTAGGCTGCCCATAAAGCAGCTGCGGCTGTTCGTAGAGATGACAATGGGTAAAAAACCGTGGGATATTACTTGCTCAAACTCATACTCGTGAAAAAAAAATATGTCCGTTAAAAACCTCATATCCATGACGGGTATAAAGTTTTGCCCAAACTCATACTCATGCGGGTTTCGAATACCCAATGGGTTTCTCATACCCACTAACATCAACATAAAAAATAATTCATCATGTAAATGACAAGCAATATATTAATAAGTTAGAATAAAAGAAACAAGTGATAACTAATTTTAGCTTAAAATTTGTTACATGAAGTTTATTTCAATTAGAACACATTCAATTAATAATATTATGAGACATATTTATAACGAATGTTGATTTTAAGGCGGGTTTTAAAAACCTATAGGTTTGCGGGTATGGGTAGTGGAAGAACAAACCCATGCCCACGTACCCGTTGGGTTTCCATTTGAACCCATTAACAAACCCATGGGTAGAGAAATTGACCCAAACCTATATCCTAATAGAGCAAAAACCCACCGGGTTTCGGGTAGCGGGTACCCATTGCCATCTCTAGCTGTTCAGCTCTCTACCAGCAGCTGCAGCGAACGAAGACTGCTATTGTTAATTGCTCTTTGTTTAGAAAAAAAGTAAAAGCATACTGTTTGGCACCAAAATGAGCACGTGGACGGTCCGGCCCTGAGGCCTGATAGTCCGCGGTCCGGACAGTCCGCGCCTGTGGGCCGGACGGTCCGCGCGTGCGCAGAGTAGATTAGGGTTCTTAGTTTTGTGCTATGTTTGTTAGCTAGATTCGCGGGATTAGCTCGGAATCCAGTTGTGTAAAGGGTCCAGCCCCCCTCCTCTATAAATAGAGAGGTATACGGCCGATTTGTAATCATCAATCGAATCAATACAACTTCTATTCGCATTTATTTCTAGTACAATTAGGAGTAGTTCTAGTCTAGTTCTAGTTTAGCTTCTTGATCCCCAAATTTTTCGCCTCTCTTCGACTCTACGCTGATTAGAGGAGTCTAGGTCGGCCGGCCCGAGCCTAGACAACTCCTAGGATCTCTTCTCCCCGACGGGGTCCCTCCCGGGAGCGAGATCCAGGCGTCGCCGACGATCTTCAACCGCCCCTGCGCACGCGCGGACCGTCCGGCCGTCAGGCACGAGCCCTAGCCTTGCACCAGGTCGCGGACCGTCCGGCCCTGCGCGCGGACCGTCCGCCCCTGTGCAGAGAGCATCGTCGCGCCTCGCACCAGGCCGCGGACCGTACGGCCCCTGCGCGCGGACCGTCCGCCCCTGTGCAAAGGGCACCGCCACAGTTCTTGTTGAGTGTTTGGCGCTCTAAAAAGGCGTCAACATACTTTTTGGCGACTCCGCTGGGGACTACAAATATAGACGCATCAAATCGGCCCTCAATGGCCGGTTCAAGAGATAGCTCTGATATTTCCCCAAGCAACATCATAGAGCCGACTTGGGAGACCTTGCCGGCTAACGAACAGCTCCAGTTTGAGGAGCACAAGGAGCAGATGATCCAAGAGGCGAAAGCAAAGTTCTTGGCCAACTTCAAAGTGGACAGGAACAACAAGGTTGTCCGACATCGGGCGACGGATCCGGCTTCGCTTCGACCCACACCGGAAATCCCCAATGTAAGTAATACAAACGAGCTACAATCTCTTAGAAATTATGTAGATGAACAGCGCGAACAAATGCAAAATATCATAAGGGGTATGAAAAGCGATTATAGGAGACTAGTGCGTGCATTTGATAAATCAAATATCGCAAATTTTCCTTCGCACGAGGTTAAATTAGGGGATAGCACACGTAATACATCGGCTAGAGGTTGTCACGACCAGTCACAACCCCTTTATGGGATGCCGATGGACACGTACCCTGAGCAACCGCAAATCGGCAGCAAATCAGCCGATCTGCACATGCCCGGACCGTCCGCACGTGAACGTGGACCGTCCGGGCCAGCAACAGTCGGGCCCATTTTTAATGAGTTACCTAGACACGCACCCGAGCCACCACGTACGGTACAGAATCTCAACTACCCAGTCGGACGGTCCGCATACAACGACGGACGGTCCGCATATAATCACGGACGGTCCGGGCCAATGTACGGACAGTCCGCACATGACCTTTTTGAGGAGGATTGTTACCTGAATCCTCACCCGTCCCAGCAACACTTCCCATCACACTATGCAATGCATCAGCCCATTAATTCGAGGGCTAGAGCCTAGGAAAGCTTTCCGGCCCCACCTAGAAGGCCGAAAAGGAACGATCAAACATATGAACCATATAGGGTAAGTGGCAATGCACCATGTAGCTCAAACCAATGGGGGGAAAGACAACATGCTAATATCCAGCCAACCCCACCTATGTTTGACCAGAGAGCCGGTGGTCTCGCACCGGCCGCCATTGATATAGTATGGGAAGAAATAGCCGGGGCGTTCCGAGATAAGCTCGGAGTAAGCATGGTCCCTGGGGGCAGTCGTATCGGAAACCTTATGACAGCCGATTTGATCACCACCCATACCCACAGGGAACCAGGATACCCGAATTCGCAAAATTTTCGGGTGATCAAGGAAAGAACACACGTGAACATATAGGCTAATTTTTAGCACAATTAGGAGAGTTGGCCGACACAGAGGCATTTCCGTACGTTTATTTTCATTATCTTTAACAGGAATTGCGTTTGCATGGTACACCACTTTACCTCCTAATTCCATTTCATCATGGGGGGATCTAGAACAAAATTTTCATGATCATTTTTTCTCCGGTGACTATGAGTTGGATTTGGTAGATTTAGTGTCATTGCGACAAGCAAAAGATGAATCGGTTAATGATTACATTCGGAGATTCCGAGATACAAGAAACTGATGCTTCCAAATTCATTTAGCAGAAAAACAGCTAGCAGGATTAGCCTTTAATGGTCTACGATATTATTTAAAAGAAAGATTAGAAGGCATCCATTTTTTACACTAGCTCAGTTACACCAGAGAGCTTTGGCTTGTGAAAGCTGAAGCAAAGAAACTGCTAAAACAATTCGTCACAACGTACATATAGTAGAATGCGACCAAAGTAGCTCAGATGACGAATCAACAGAAGTGTATGCTGCTGAAATGGTTTGGCCAAAACAGGCCAAATCTTCAACTTGTTCCTCCTTACAGCCGGTTCAAAAGAAACGGCAAGAGGAGGTTAAGTTTACGTTTAATGTTGGTAAGTGTGATAAAATATTTGATGAATTACTCAAAAATGACAACATTAAAATAAATCACACTGTTCCATCCGCCGACGAGCTAAAACGTCGAGCATACTGCAAGTGGCATAACTCATTTTCTCATGCCACTAATGATTGTAACGTATTCCGTCGACAGATTCAATCGGCCATTAACGAGGGACGATTGAAATTTTAGGAAATGCAGGTGGATACAGAGCCCTTTCCGATGAACATGATCGACTTCGAGGGCAAGAAAGTCCTGGTTCGGCCAAACACAGCCGATAAAGGCAAAGGCAAAGAGACAATCATCGGCAATGCTAAAGAGGCCAATGAGGATCATATAGTTTCTTGCAGGAAAGTGGTGACCGAGAAGACTCCCGATGGAGGGGAGACCCTGAAGGTGACCATCACAACCTCTAGCACTGGGGGGCAAGCGCAGACAGGGAGACAGATGCAGGAACCCGTGCTGCGCATCCCGGACGGTCCGGCACATAGGCGCGGACGGTCCGGGACCCCGCCGGATGGTCCGGAGAACTCCAGCGGACGGTCCGGCCGTGCTCAAGACTCACAACGGCCACGTACTTTCAAACCACGACGACCAGAGATTGGTACGTGGAAAACAAATACATTCAAGGCAGCTGGTCGGTTGGTCAAAGCCGGCCCAACTTTTGATCAATTATTGTCTAAATACGTAAAAAAGAAGGTTGGCCCCAGTGACCGGCCAGTAAAGCGACCCCGCTCACCCATTCATGAGCAACGTCAGGTCAGGCCGATTGGACCACCCCACCAATCGAAAGAAATGAAAGGTCATACTATACAATTGAGACCTAACATAACGACATGGACACCTCCACCTTATCCGCCTATGCCATATCCATACACATATTTACCTCCATCATATGTCCTAAACTAAATGTGGGGCATACCACCATATCCATTTGGGATGCCACAGTACCCTGCTTGGGGGGCACCCCAAACATCTGTATTCGACAGGTTGGCACCTCCAATACAAGATCGATTGAGCGTCGCTCAATCAGGTCACCAGGCACAGGCCCAACAAGAGTGCTGGAATACTCGGCCTCAAAGGCCGACCAATCCGGCAGGGGGGCATGTACCTGCAACAACCGAAAGGACAACAAAGAAGGATGACATCAAAATAGGTACTGCAGATGTTGTCATACAGGAAGATAATAAAGGGCCGATGATTTTTGGTGAATCGGCCAACACAACCAAAAAAGAAGATACGGCTACCATCAAAACAGCCGATTCGAAATACTCCATGCCTCGATGGTGCCCAGCGGGATTGACACGGTCTCAAAAGCGAAAATTACAACGCCTAAGAGCAAAAGAAAACCAGGAAAAGGAGGCGAAAAAGATATTCAATGACACACATCCACAGTACCCGCTACCGCAAAAGAAATGGAGACCAAAGACCGTTGAAGAAAACCAAACGGCCACAAAAATAGAAAATGAAACAACACTTGTACAGCACCCTGCAGGTATGGCAGGTAGCCCGGCCAGCAAGACTGGCCAATCTACACGAGGCGCGGACTGTCCGCCCCTGGAGTCCGGACCGTCTGCACCACACCAGGAAGCCTCCAACGACATGCCAACATCAATGGAAGAAGACGACCTGCTGGGAGAAGACTTGGTCGACTACGAGGCTTCTCCAGAACGCCCAGGTATGGATGTAAATGTTATTACATTTTCTGTCGATTGTACTATTATCGGCGATGATGAACCTGTTGTTGCCCAGTTCGATTTTGGTCCTAAAGAAGCCGCCTTTACTAAACCAAAGGAATTGGTAAATCATTTAAAGCCGCTCTTCGTGCGCGGTCACATTGATGGAATACCGATTGCTAAGATGTTGGTAGATGGAGGGGCGGTTATAAATCTAATGCCTTATTCATTATACAGAAAATTAGGTAAACAAGATGACAAACTTGTCAAGACCAACATGACCCTCAGTGGTGTTGGGGATAGTTCGATTAAAGCCAGGGGAGTCACGTCCGTTGAATTAACCATCGGGACTAAGACCCTTGCTGCTGCATTCTTCGTCGCTGATGTAGAAGGAAATTACAGTTTAATCCTAGGCAGAGATTGGATTCATGCCAATCAGTGTATACCTTCTACATTACATCAAATGTTAATACAATGGGTAGGCGATGACATAGAACAAGTACATGCTGATGTATCGGCCTGCATCACTGTGGCTGATGCCCCTGTACTCTGGACTTATGAGACTGCTACATGTCTCACAGGAGTAGATTTTTCTGATTATCAATTCATAAGTATAGATAAGAAAGGTTTCATTCCTGTAATGCTAGAACCGATGGAGAATCGGCTAAATCCTAAATAAAGTTTAAATAATGAATACACACAAAGTTCATGAGTCTTTGCTCACGGACAGTTCGGCTTCCAAGGCCGGGTGGTCTGGTCTTTCACAAAAAGGTTCGGACTTTAAGACCGAACATCTATCGCAGCGAAAAGACAGTATTACGGATGATCCGATCCCCGAGACCGAAAAGTCCGCCGTCACACAAAGATCATCTAATTCCTCTGTGGGGAACATGATAGAGGAATTCAGAGATCTTGATAAACTAGGACAGGGGTTTACATCGGCCGATCCTTTGGAGGAGATTAAGATAGGAGATGGTAAAACTCCAAGGCCGACTTTTATAAACAAGACCCTGGAGACCGATCCTAGAGAAGAGATGATCGGTCTATTGAAGGAATATTCAGATTGCTTTGCTTGGAATTACACTGAGATGCCTGGATTAAGCCGAGAGATCGTAGAGCATCGACTGCCTATTAAATCTGGTTTCAGACCTTTCAAGCAGAGAGCTAGAACATTTCGTCCAGATCTTCTCCCACGCATCAAGGACGAAATCCACCGGCTGCTAGAAGCTGATTTTATCAGAACTTGCAGATACGCAGAGTGGGTCTCCAATATTGTGCCGGTGGAGAAGGAGTCAGGTAAGCTTAGAGTATGCATTGATTTTCGCAATTTAAATAGAGCAACTCTTAAAGATGAATATCCCATGCCCATAGCCGACACATTAATCAATAATGCATCAGGAAAATAGAATTATTAGCTTCCTTGATGGTAATACCAGATATAATCAGATTTTCATGGCCGAAGAAGATGCGTCTAAAACGGCCTTTATATGTACAGGCTTCATTGGTTTATTTGAGTGGGTTGTCATGACATTTGGTCTGAAAAATGCTGGCGCTACTTATCAGAGGGCTATGAATTTGATCTTCCATGAATTGTTAGGAAACACTATGTAAGTTTACATTGATGATATAGTAGTTAAATCGGCTGAGTTTAGTTCTCATATAGCTGATTTGCACAAAGCCTTTGATAAAATGTGTCGGTATGGTTTGAAAATGAACCCACGTAAATGTGCTTTTGGAGTGTCGGCTGGTAAGTTTTTAGGATTTGTCATCCATGAACATGGTATAGAGATAGACCCTGACCGAATCAAGTCTATTTGGAATGTGGGACCTCCGACCTGTAAGGTCGAGGTACAGAAGTTTCTCGGCAAGGTGAATTATTTACGAAGGTTTATTTCTAACCTAGCCGGGAAGATTGATGCGTTCACCCCTATTCTTCGGCTTAAGAATGATGCTGAATTCGCTTGGGGGGCAGAACAGCAAGAAGCATTTGATCTCATCAAAAAATACTTATCTTCGGCTCCCGTATTAAAAGCGCCACGAGCAGGAGTACCATTCCGATTATACATTGCAGCTGAAGATAAGGTCATTGGGGCTGTTCTGACACAAGAAACTGAGGGGAAGGAGCATGTGGTGACATATCTAAGCCAAAGGTTGGTAGATGCTGGAACAAGGTACACTTTTATTGAGAAATTATGCTTATGCTTGTTTTATGCATGCACCACATGTAGATGTTATTTACTGTCTAGTCATTGCACTGTTTCTGGTCAAGCCGATGTGATCAAATACATGTTGCATAACCCAATTAGGAGTGGTAGAATTGGTAAGCGGGCTTATGCACTCATAGAATATGACTTGGCCTATGAACCATTGAAATCTATGAAAGGCCAAGTCGTAGCGGATTTCATTGTAGAACATCGGATTAATGATATTCATAAACTAGACATGTCATATCTTACTATTACTTCTTGGACTTTATATTTTGATGGATCGGATTGCAATGAAGGGCAAGGAATTGGCATCGTACTTGTTTCACCAAGTAATGTCTCCTTCGACTTCTCTAGCCGATTGAAAACTTATTGCACTAATAATCAAGCCGAATATGAGGCCCTCTTATTTGGCTTGGAACTTTTAAATTGTATGGGAGTAAAACATGTGAAGGCATTTGGTGATTCTCAGCTGGTCGTCCAACAAGTGTTAGAAGAATATTGATGCTTTGATGGTACTCTGAATAGTTACCTTGAAAAATGTTGGAGCATAATCCATTCTTTTGACGAATTCAGTATTCGGCATATTTCGAGAGTTGAGAATCATAGAGCTAACAATCTGGCACAAGATGCATCAGGTTATCGGATAAAGCGAGGGAGATTCCACGACACTGAAAATCTGATAACCGGTGTAGGGCCAATTCCCCAGGTTGCGGACCGTCCGCGTCGAGACGCCGGACCGTCCGGGGTTACCAGAAATGTTCTCTTAATTGAATCGGCTGATAATGAAGCCGATGCAAGTGATTGGAGGACGCCTATACTTAATTATTTACGAAATCCCAATATCAAGACAGTAAGAACATTCGGCGTACATCTTTCAAGTATGTCTTGATGAGTGATGAACTCTACCGCCGAACAGTCAACGACGTCCTGCTTAAGTGCTTGGGCCCAGATGATGCTATATTGGCCATGGCTGAAGTACATGAAGGAATTTGTGGTACCCACGAATTGGCTCCAAAGATGAAATGGCTCTTGCGAAGGTCTGGTTTTTATTGGCCTAACATGATAGCTGATTGTTTCAAGTACTACAAGGGTTTCCAAGTGTGTCAAAAATTCGGCGACCTACAGTTGGTCCCTGCAGCCGAATTACATCCTATCATCAAGCCTTGGTCGTTCAGAGGATAGGGATTAGACTTTGTTGGAGAAATTCATCCTTCATCATCAAAGGGGCATCGGTTCGTGTTAGTTGCCACTGACTATTTCACCAAATGGACTGAAGTCGTTGCTCTGAAGAACATGACACACAAGGAGGTAATTGAGTTCATAACTGAACATATTATTCATAGATTCGGCATTTCCTAGACTTTGACTACAGATCAAGGGACTTCTTTTATGTCAAAGGAGGTACGTGAGTTTGCTGAATTATATAGAATTAAACTGCTTAATTCATCTCCATATTATGCTCAGGCCAATGGACAGGCCGAATCTAGTAATATGACATTGATTAACTTGATAAAAAAGAAGATATTGGATAATCCTAAGCATTGGCATAAGATTTTGTCCGAAGCTTTATGGGCTCACAGGATATCTAAACATAGTGCTACTAAAGTGTCTCCTTTTGAGCTTGTCTATGGGCAGGAAGCAGTGTTGCCTGTGGAAATAAGTTTGAATGCTGTCAGGTTCGCCAGACAAAATGATCTAACCATCACTGATTATTACAATTCAATGATGGATAATATTGATGAGGTGACCGACAAGAGGGTGATAGCTTTGGGAGCAATAGAAAAGGACAAGATCATGGTAGCCAGGGCCTACAACAAGAAGGTCAAAGCAAAGTCATTTCAAGTAGGGGACCTGGTGTGGAAGACCATCCTGCCTCTAAGGAATAAAGACCGGAAGTTTGGAAAATGGTCGCCAAGCTGGGAAGGTCCTTATAAAGTAAAACAGGTAATATCTGGTAACGCCTATTTACTACAAACATTGCAAGGCAAGGATTTACCCAAAGCTTTGAATGGACGTTTCCTCAAGCAGTACCATCCTAGTATGTGACAAGATGCTTAAGAAAACCGATGTGATCACATCGGATTAAGGTGCTTTTGGTTTGCCTAGCTCCACCAAAAGGCAGGGGGCATATGTTTGGCACCAAAATGAGCACGCGGACGGTCCGGCCCTGAGGCCGGACAGTCCGCGGTCCGGACAGTCCGCGCCTGTGGGCCGGACGGTCCGCGCGTGCGCAGAGTAGATTAGGGTTCCGAGTTTTGTGCTATGTTTGTTAGCTAGATTCGCGGGATTAGCTCGGAATCCAGTTGTGTAAAGGGTCCAGCCCCCCTCCTCTATAAATAGAGAGGTATACGGTCGATTTGTAATCATCAATCGAATCAATACAACTTCTATTCGCATTTATTTCCAGTAAAATTAGGAGTAGTTCTAGTCTAGTTCTAGTTTAGCTTCTTGATCCCCAAATTCTTCGCCTCTCTTCGACTCTACGCCGATTAGAGGAGTCTAGGTCGGCCGGCCCGAGCCTAGATGACAACTCCTAGGATCTCTCCTCCCCGACGGGGTCCCTCCCGGGAGCGAGATCCAGGCGCCGTCGGCGATCTTCAGCCACCCTGCGCACGTGCGGACCGTCCGGCCCTAGGGCACGGACCGTCCGGCCGTCAGGTAGGAGCCCTAGCCTTGCAACAGGCCGCGGACCGTTCGGCCCTGCGCACGGACCGTCCGCCCCTATGCAGAGAGCATCGTCGCGCCTCGCACCAGGCCGCGGACCGTCCGGCCCCTGCGTGCGGACCGTCCGCCCCTGTGCAGAGGGCACCGCCACGGTTCTTGTTGAGTGTTTGACGCTCCAAAAAGGCGTCAACACATACTTAGCCCTTGTTTGGAAACTTTAATATTCAACCCAATACATATGTCTAATTTACATCCCAATCTATCTCAATGCAAGTAGCTAGCTTGGAGTAAATACTAAAATATCCAAACAAGCTTTAGAGTTTGTTTGGAAGCAGGGGATTAAATGGGCTAAAATTCTCTTACTATTTAAATTTTATTTAAATTTGAATAGCAAGGGGATTTTAGCCCCTTCAATCTCATCTAATCCAGTTGCTCTTAAATAAGCCCTTGGAGAAGAAAAAAAGAGTAGGTACTGGGTATGTATTGGAACTGCTCTTCCTTACAACGAACGTGTTTGCCCATATGCACAATTTCTGCAAATATGGAATATGACGTTAGCAAATAGTGCAAATCTAAATTAAACATGAGGCATAAAATTTTATGTAGAAAATTCTTGCAAGAAAAAAACTACGGACGTCAACTGACGATCTCCATAACACAAGAAGAGTTCACAGAACGCAGGGAATACAATAAATCGTCTAATTTGCTTTGTGGCTTACAAGATGTATGCATGATGAATCGCTAATTGATACCCAAACCAAAGGTCCTTCAGTCATCACCGCAAGACTCACGTTAGAATTCAGATCGTATTCTAGCAAACTCCACTTTAAGACAAGTTCTATCTTATAGCAAAATAAAGTATTATAGCTCAAACTTAGCTCTAGAAACATGCTTTGTCAATATACCAGTAGGATTATCATGAGTACTTATCTTGCATATCTTAACATCACTTTTATCAATGACATCTCAAATAAAATGATATTTAACATCAATGTGCTTTATTCTTTCATGTAACATCTCACCTTACCCACAAAGTTTACAATATAAAACTCTCAACGAAATAGATTCTTTACCGACTTAAGAAATGACCATATATTTAGTTTCTATAATAGGCAGAGCAACAGTAGCCTGCAAACTTGCTTTCCAGCTAAAAACAAAGCCACAAATGATGAAAATATTAGTCATGAGAGACCTCTTCTTTTCTAAATCATCAGCATAATCAGAATTAACACAACCAACAAGTCGATCTCTAGATTTCTCAAATTATAAATAGACATTAGAAGTACCTCGCAAATTTCTAAAAACTCAATGAACAACCCTCCAATGCTCCTCACCACAATTAGCCATTGCAAGGAAAATAGACTGGGCCCTATTTGACAATTAAGTTTTAATGCTTGTTTATCAACATAACCATTTCTACTAATATTATTTGTAGTATCTTTGGTTATATTTGAAAGGATGCAACGTGGACTTAGACAAAGGTAATAGTGTTGTTCAGGATGATCAAACACCTCAAAAAAGACATTAGGTGACTTAAAAACAGGCTTCTCAGCAGCACCAGACGTGTCTTGTGATGCACCGGATAAAACATAGGATATGAGTTGCACTGTACTGAAGGAAGTGAAAGTCGCCTAGAGGGGGGGTGAATAGGCGGAATCTGAAAATTATAAATTTAAGCACAACTACAAGCTGGGGTTAGCGTTAGAAACTTAAGCGAGTCCAAAAGAGAGGGCGAAAGCAAATCACAAGCAAATAAGAGTGGATGACGTGGTGATTTGTTTTACCGAGGTTTGGTTCTTGCAAACCTACTCCCCGTTGAGGTGGTCACAAAGACCGGGTCTCTTTCAACCCTTTCCCTCTCTCAAACGGTCACTTAGACCGAGTGAGCCTTTCTCTCCAATCAAATGGGACACTAAGTCCACTACAAGGACCACCACAACTTGGTGTCTCTTGTTTTGATTACAAGTGAGTTGAGCACAAGAAAGAAGGAAGAAGAAAAGCAATCCAAGCGCAAGAGCTCAAATGAACACAAATGTCTCTCTCTCTAGTCACTAATTTATTTGGAGTGATTCCGGACTTGGGAGAGGATTTGATCTCTTTGTTTGTGTCTTGTATTGAATGTTATAGCTCTTGTATGAGGTGTGAAGGCTGAAAACTTGGATACAATGAATGGTGGGTGGTTGGGGGTATTTATAGCCCCAACCACCAAAGTAGCCGTTGGTGGAGGCTGCTATCGACGGGCGCACCGGACAGTCCGGTGCACCACTGGACACTGTCCGGTGCGCTAGCCACGTCATCCGGTCGTTAGGGTTCGACCGTTGGAGCTCTGACTTGTGGGGCCATCGGACAGTCCGGTGGTGCACCGGACAGGTCCTGTAGATTGTCTGGTGCGCCTTCTGGCGCCTGCTCTGACTTCTGCGCGCGCAGGCGCGCACTGTAGTGCATTTAATTCCTCTGCAGACGACCGTTGGCGCGAAGTAGTCGTTGCTCCGCTGGCACACCGGACAGTCCGGTGCTACACCAGACACTCCGGTGAATTATAGCGGAGAGGCTCCCAGAATTCCCGAAGGTGGTAAGTTCGGAGTTGGACTCCCTGGTACACCGGACACTGTCCGGTGGTGCACCGGACAGTCCGGTGCGCCAGACTAGGGCACACTTCGGTTGTCTTTTGCTCCATTTGTTTGAACCCTTTCTTTTGACTTGTATTGGTTTGTTGTGAACCTTTGGCACCTGTAAAACTCATAATCTAGAGCAAACTAGTTAGTCCAATAATTTATGTTGGGCAATTCAACCACCAAAATTCTTATTGGAAAAGGTTTGACCCTATTTCCCTTTCAATCTCCCTTTTTTGGTGATTGATGCCAACACAACCAAAGCAAATATAAAATTGCAGAATTGAACTAGTTTGCATAATGTAAGTGCAAAGGTTGCTTGGAGTTGAAACCAATATACTTATCTCAATAGATGTGCATGGATAATTTTTCTTCTTGTTTAAAAATTTTGGACCACATTTGCACCACGGGTTTTGTTTTGCAAATTCTTTGTAAAATTCTTTTCAAAAACCTTTTGCAAATAGTCAAAGGTACATGAATAAGATTGAAGAAAGCATTTTCAAGATTTGAAATTTTCTCCTCCTATCTCAAATGCTTTTCCTTTGACTAAGACAAAACTCCCCCTAAATAAAATTCTCCTCTTAGTGTTCAAGAGGGTTTTGCAATTTTTGAAGATACTACTTTCTCCCCCTTTTGAACACAATAAGATATCAAATTGAAAACTTCATTTAAATTTGGTGGTGGTGCGGTCCATTTGCTTTGGGCTCATACTTTCTCCCCTTTGGCATGAATCGCCAAAAACGGATACTTGTGAATGAAATATAAGTCGTTGTTCAAACTTTCTCCTCCTTTGGCAAACACATAAATAAAAGTGAAGATTATACCAAAGTGGAGAACAATGTGGAGTATCGGCAAATACAATTGGAGTTGAGTGGAAGCGCCTTCTTTGCCGAATACTTCATTTCCCTTTCAATACCTATGACTAAGCATAATAATATACTTGAAAGCACATTAGTCATAGACATAAAAGAGATATGATCAACGGTATATAAATGAGCAATGTGTGCAAAGAGTCAATCAAAAATTCCTGGAATCAAGAATGTTTAGCTCATGCCTAAGTTTGGTAAAAGTTTGCTCATCTAGTGGTTTGGTAAAGATATCGGCTAATTGTTCTTTGGTGCTCACATAAGAAATCTCGATATCCCCCTTTTGTTGGTGATCTCTCAAAAAGTGATACCGAATGACTATGTGCTTAGTGCGGCTGTGCTCAACGGGATTTTCCGCCATGCGGGTTGCACTCTCATTGTCACATAGAAGAGGGATTTTGCTAAATTTGTAGCCATAGTCCCTAAGGGTTTGCCTCATCCAAAGCAATTGCGTGCAACAATGGCCTGCGGCAATGTACTCGGCTTCGGCGGTAGAAAGAGCGACCGAATTTTGCTTCTTTGAAGCCCAAGACACCAGAGATCTTCCCAAGAACTGACAAGTCCCTGATGTGCTCTTCCTATCATGTTTACACCCTACCCAATCAGCATCAGAATAACCAATTAAATCAAATGTGGATCCCCTGGGGTACCAAAGACCAAACTTAGGAGTAAAAACTAAATATCTCATGATTCGTTTTACGGCCCTAAGGTGAACTTCCTTAGGATCGGCTTGGAATCTTGCACACATGCATACGGAAAGCATAATATCCGGTCGAGATGCACATAGATAGAGTAAAGAACCTATCATCGACCGGTATACCTTTTGATCTACGGATTTACCTCCCGTGTCGAGGTCGAGATGCCCATTGGTTCCCATGGGTGTCTTGATGGGCTTGGCATCCTTCATTCCAAACTTGGTAAGAATATCTTGAATGTACTTCGTTTGGCTGATGAAGGTGCCCTCTTGGAGTTGCTTCACTTGAAATCCTAGAAAATACTTCAACTCCCCCATCATAGACATCTCGAATTTTTGAATCATGATCCTACTAAATTCTTCACAAATAGATTTGTTAGTAGACCCAAATATAATATCATCGACATAAATTTGGCACACAAACAAATCATTCTCCATGGTTTTAGTGAATAAAGTAGGATTGGCCTTTCCGACTTTGAAGCCATTATCAATAAGAAAATCTCTTAGGCATTCATACCATGCTCTTGGGGATTGCTTGAGCCCATAAAGCGCCTTAGAGAGTTTATACACGTGGTTAGGATACTCACTGTCCTCAAAGCCAAGAGGTTGCTCAACATAGACCTCTTCCTTGATTGGTCCATTGAGGAAGGCACTCTTCACGTCCATTTGGTAAAGTTTAAAGCCATGGTAAGTAGCATAGGCTAATAATATACGAATGGACTCAAGCCTAGCTACGGGTGCATAAGTTTCTCCAAAATCCAAACCTTTGACTTGTGAATACCCTTTGGCCACAAGTCGTGCTTTGTTCCTTATGACCACACCATGCTCATCTTGCTTGTTGCGGAATACCCACTTGGTACCTACAACATTTTGGTTAGGACGTGGAACTAAATGCCATACCTCATTCCTCGTGAAGTTGTTGAGCTCCTCTTGCATTGCCAGCACCCAATCCAAATCTCTTAGTGCATCCTCTACCCTGTATGGCTTAATAGAGGAGATAAAGGAGTAATGTTCACAAAAATGAGCAATACGAGATCGAGTAGTTACCCCCTTATGAATATCTCCTAGGATGGTGTTCACGGGGTGATCTCATTGAATTGCTTGGTGGACTCTTGTGTGTGGCGGCCTTGGAACTTGTTCATCCTCCTTGTCTTAATCATTTGTATCTCCCCCTTGATCGTTGCCGTCTTCTTGAGGTGGCTCATCTTCTTGATCTTCTTCTTCATCATCTTGAGCCTCATCCTCATCTTGAGTTGGTGGAGATGCTTGCATGGAGGAGGATGGTTGATCTTGTGCTTGAATGGGCTCTTCGGATTCCTTAGGACACACATCCCCAATGGACATGTTCCTTAGCGCGACGCATGGAGCCTCTTCATCATCTAATTCATCAAGATCAACTTGCTCTACTTGAGAGCCATTAGTCTCATCAAACACAATGTCACAAGAAACTTCAACTAGTCCAGTGGACTTGTTAAAGACTCTATATGCCCTTGTGTTTGAATCATATCCTAGTAAAAAGCCTTCTACAGCCTCAGGAGCAAATTTAGATTTTCTACCTCTTTTAACAAGAATAAAGCATTTGCTACCAAAGACTCTAAAATATGAAACATTTGGCTTTCTACAGGTGAGGAGTTCGTATGATGTTTTCTTGAGGATTCGGTGTAGATACAGCCGGTTGATGGCGTAGCAAGCGGTGTTGACCGCCTCGGCCCAAAACCGATTCGAAGTCTTGTATTCATCAAGCATGGTCCTTGGCATGTCCAATAGAGTTCTATTATTCCTCTCCACTACACCATTTTGTTGTGGCGTGTAGGGAGAAGAGAACTCATGCTTGATACCTTCCTCCTCAAGAAAGCCTTCTATTTGTGAGTTCTTGAACTCCATCCCATTGTCGCTTCTAATTTTCTTGATCCTCAAGCCGAACTCATTTTGAGCCCGTCTCAAGAATCCTTTCAAAGTTTCTTGGGTTTGAGATTTTTCCTGTAGAAAGAATACCCAAGTGAAGCGAGAATAATCATCCACAATAACTAGACAGTACTTACTCCCGCCGATGCTTATGTAAGCTATCGGGTCGAATAGGTCCATGTGGAGGAGCTCGAGTGGCCTGTCAGTTATCATGATGTTCTTGTGTGGATGATGAACACCAACTTGCTTCCCTGCTTGGCATGCGCTACAAATCATGTCTTTCTCAAAATGCACATTTGTTAGCCCCAAAATGTGCTCTCCCTTTAGAAGCTTGTGAAGATTCTTCATCCCAACATGGGCTAGTCGGCGATGCCAAAGCCAACCCATGTTAGTCTTAGCAATTAAGCAAGTGTCGAGTTTAGCTCTATTCAAATCAACTAAGTATAGCTGACCCTCTAACACTCCCTTAAATGCTACTGAATCATCACTTCTTCTAAAGACAGTAACACATGTATCTGTAAAAAGACAGTTGTAACCCATTTTGTATAATTGAGAAACAGAAAGCAAGTTGTAATCTAAAGAATCTACAAGAAAAACATTGGAAATGGAATGGTCAGGTGATATAGCAATTTTACTCAATCCTTTGACCAAACCTTGATTTCCATCCCCGAATGTGATAGCTTGTTGGGGATCTTGGTTTTTCTCGTAGGAGGAGAACATCTTTTTCTCCCCAGTCATATGGTTTGTGCATCCGCTGTCGATGATCCAACTTGAGCCCCCGGATGCATAAACCTACAAAACAAATTTAGTTCTTGATTTTAGGTATCCAAACAGTTTTGGGTCCTTTGACATTAGATACAAGAACTTTGGGTACCCAAACACAAGTCTTTGATCCCTTGTATTTGCCCCCAACATACTTGGTGACTACCTTGCCGGATTTGTTAGTTAGCACATAAGATGCATCAAAAGTTTTAAATGAAATATTATGATCATTTGATGCTTTAGGAGTTTTCTTCTTAGGCAATTTTAGCATGGGTTGATTGCCTAGAACTAGATGCCTCACTCTTATACATAAAAGCATGATTAGGGCCAGAGTGAGACTTTCTAGAGTGAATTCTCCTAATTTTGTGTTCGGGATAACCGACAGGGTATAAAATATAACCCTCGTTATCCTGAACCATGGGAGCCTTGCCCTTGACAAAATTAGACAATCTTTTAGGCGGGGCATTAAGCTTGACATTATCTCCCTGTTGGAAGCCAATGCCATCCTTAATACCAGGGCGTCTCCCACTATAGAGCATGCTTCTAGCAAATTTAAATTTCTCATTTTTTAAGTCATGCTCATTAATTTTGGCACTAAGTTGAGCTATGTGATCATTTTGTTGTTTAATTAAAGCTAGGTGATCATGAATAGCATCAACATTGATATCTCTACATCTAGTGCAAATAGTAACATGCTCAACAGAAGATGTAGAGGGTTTGCAAGTATTAAATTCAATAATCTTAGCATGCAAAATATCATTCTCATCTCTAAGATTGGAAATAGAAGCATTGCAAACATCTAGTTCCTTAGCCTTAGCCATCAATTTTTCATTCTCATTCCTAAGGCTAGCAAGAGAGGTATTCAATTGATCAATCTTAGCAATTAAATTGGCATTATCATTTCTAAGACTAACAATTGAATCATCACAAACATCAAGCTTCCCAACCTTAGCAATTAAATTGGCGTTCTCATTTCTAAGGTTGGAAATAATATCATGGCAAGTGCTTAGCTCACTAGTTAATTTTTCACATTTTTCTACTTTTAGAGCATAAGCAATTTTCACCTTAACATGCCTTTTGTTTTCTTTAATTAGGAAGTCCTCTTGGCTATCCAAGAGTTCATCCTTATCATGAATAGCGCTAATCAATTCATTTAATTTGACAAAAAGAGTAAACAAGTCATCCTCATTATCACTAGAATTAGCCTCATCGCTAGATGTTGCATACTTAGTTGAGGACTTCGATTTTACCTTCTTCCTTTTGTCGTCCTTTGCCATGAGGCACTTGTGGCCGACGTTGGGAAGAGGAGCCCTTTGTTGACGGCGATGTTGGCGGCGTCCTCGTCGGAGGAGGAGTCGGTGGAGCTCTCGTCGGAGTCCCACTCCCGACAAACATGGGCATCGCCGCCCTTCTTCTTGTAGTACCTCTTCTTTTCTCTCCTCTTTCCCTTCTTGTCGTCGCCCCTGTCACTATCACTAGATAATGGACATTTAGCAATGAAATGACCTGGCTTACCACACTTGTAGCACACCTTCTTGGAACGGGGCTTGTAATCCTTCCCCATCCTTTGTTTGAGGATTTGACGAAAGCTCTTGATGATGAGCGTCATCTCCTCATTGTCGAGCTTGGAGGTGTCGATGGGGACTCTACTCGGTGTAGAGTCTTCTTTCTTCTCCTCCGTTGCTTTGAATGCAACGGGTTGTGCTTCGGGTATGGAGGAGGATGTGCCTTGCTCGATGATCTTTTTGGAGCCTTTGATCATTAGTTCAAAGCTCACAAATTTACCTATCACTTCCTCGGGAGACATGAGTTTGTATCTAGGATCACCACGAATTAATTGTACTTGAGTAGGATTAAGAAAAACTAGTGATCTTAGAATAACCTTGATCATCTCATGGTCATCCCATTTGGTGCTCCCGAGGTTGCGCACTTGGTTCACCAAGGTCTTGAGCCAGTTGTACATTGCTTGTGGCTCCTTCCCTTGGTGAAGCATGAATCGACCGAGCTCCCCCTCGATCGTCTCCCTTTTGGTGATCTTGGTCACCTCATCTCCTTCGTGCGCCATTTTGAGGATGTCCCAAAACTCCTTGGCGCTCTTCAATCCTTGCACCTTGTTATACTCCTCTCGACTTAGAGAGGCGAGGAGTATTGTGGTGGCTTGTGAGTTGAAGTGCCAGATTTGGGAAACTTCATCCGAATCATAGTCCTCATCCCCTACGGATGGTACCGGTACACCAAACTCAACAACGTTCCAAATACTAGTGTGGAGTGAGGTTAGGTGATGCCTCATTTTGTCACTCCACATGTTATAATCTTCACCATCAAAAACCGGTGGTTTGCCTAGTGGAATGGAAAGTAATGGAGTACGTTTAGAAATGCGATGGTAGTGTAGGGGAATCTTACTAAACTTCTTGCGCTCATGGCGCTTAGAAGTTATGGACGGCGCGTCGGAGCCGGAGGTGGATGGCGATGAAGAGTCGATCTCGTAGTAGACCACCTTCCTCATCTTCTTTTTCTTTTCGCCACTCCAATGCGACTTGTGTGAAGGGGATTCCTTCTCTTTCCCCTTATTGCGGGACTCTCCCGATGGAGCCTTCCCGTGGCTTGTAACGGGCTTGTCGCCGGTCACCATCTCCTTCTTGGTGTGATCTCCCGACATCACTTCGAGCGGTTAGGCTCTAATAAAGCACCGGGCTCTGATACCAATTGAAAGTCGCCTAAAGGGGGGGTGAATAGGCGGAATCTGAAAATTATAAACTTAAGCCACAATTAGCCATTGTAAGGAAAATAGACTAGGGCCTATTTGACAATTAAGTTTTAATGCTTGTTTATCAACATAACCATTTCTACTAATATTATTTGCAGTATCTTTGGTTATATTTGAAAGGATGCAACGTGGACTTAGACGAAGGTAATAGTGTTGTTCAGGATGATCAAACACCTCAAAAAAGACATTAGGTGACTTAAAAACAGGCTTCTCAGCAGCACCAGACGTGTCTTGTGATGCACCGGATAAAACATAGGATATGAGTTGCACTGTACTGAAGTGAAAGTTTCCTAGAGGGGGGTGAATAGGTGGAATCTGAAAATTATAAACTTAAGCACAACTACAAGCTGGGGTTAGCGTTAGAAACTTAAGCGAGTCCAAAAGAGAGGGCGAAAGCAAATCACAAGCAAATAAGAGTGGATGACGCGGTGATTTGTTTTACCGAGGTTCGGTTCTTGCAAACCTACTCTCCGTTGAGGTGGTCACAAAGACCGGGTCTCTTTCAACCCTTTCCCTCTCCCAAACGGTCACTTAGACCGAGTGAGCCTTTCTCTCCAATCAAATGGGACACTAAGTCCACTACAAAGACCACCACAACTTGGTGTCTCTTGTTTTGATTACAAGTGAGTTGAGCACAAGAAAGAAGGAAGAAGAAAAGCAATCCAAGCGTAAGAGCTCAAATGAACACAAATGTCTCTCTCTCTAGTCATTAATTTGTTTGGAGTGATTCCGGACTTGGGAGAGGATTTGATCTCTTTGTTTGTGTCTTGTATTGAATGCTATAGCTCTTGTATGAGGTGTGAAGGCTGAAAACTTGGATACAATGAATGGTGGGTGGTTGGGGGTATTTATAGCCCCAACCACCAAAGTAGTCGTTGGTGGAGGCTGCTGTCGACGGGCGCACCGGACAGTCCGGTGCGCCACCGGACACTGTCCGGTGCACTAGCCACGTCACCCGGCCGTTAGGGTTCGACTGTTGGAGCTCTGACTTGTGGGGCCACCGGACAGGTCCTGTAGATTGTCTGGTGCGCCTTCTGGCACCTGCTCTGACTTCTGCGCGCGCAGGCGCGCACTATAGCGCATTTAATTCCTCTGCAGACGACTGTTGGCGCGAAGTAGCCGTTGCTCCGCTGGCACACCGGACAGTCCGGTGCTACACCAGACAGTCTGGCGAATTATAGCGGAGAGGCTCCTAGAATTCCCGAAGGTGGCAAGTTCGGAGTTGGACTCCCTGGTGCACCGGACACTGTCCGGTGGTGCACCGGACAGTCCGGTGCGCCAGACTAGGGCACACTTCGGTTGTCTTTTGCTCCTTTTGTTTGAACCCTTTCTTTTGACTTGTATTGGTTTGTTGTGAACCTTTGGCACATGTAAAACTCATAATCTAGAGCAAACTAGTTAGTCCAATAATTTGTGTTGGGCAATTCAACCACCAAAATTCTTATTGGAAAAGGTTTGACTCTATTTCCCTTTCAGGAAGGGCTAGTGAGAAAGAGTACACCTGCAAGCAAGGGTTAACTAAGCATCACACCAAATGGGGCACAATATAGAACATTTAGAGAAGTCTATAACGTTTTGGGGGTTATCCACAAGGTACCAAACGTGTCTAGTCTGCCACCGGATACCATGTAAGATAGGATACTCATAGAGATTGCACAACAACCCATGGAAGGCTATAATGCAACGAATGTATCGAGTGTAACGCTGGTAAAATCACCAGATGCCCATACTAAAACGGTCGATAACAGGTAGTTCCAACATCTGGTTGATGTGTATGCACTATACATGTCCGATGACTACAAAAATGTGTGGTTTTCAATGGCTAGCCTTAGACTTGGACTTGGAAGTACACAATATTTCAGTGTGACGTGCGAATACTCTACATTGAGTGAGTACACAATTATGGTGTGATTTTCAATGACTAGCCTTGGACTTGGGAGCTATATAAACCCACCCAACCAACCATTTGAGATGTGTGGGAGCTAATAAACATTGCTAGAGTTGAGACTCTATTCCTATAACTATAAACACCCAAGTGCTCAAATATCACTCAGTGATTAGCATAGATGTTTTGTGAAGTGATTAGGTTACTTAGACCAATTAGATAGGTTTGGAGCTTGCACACACCATTTTATCACTTGATGTTTGCGTGTGTCATCGTAGGTTGTACTAGTAGAGCTTGTAATCTTGCAAGATCACACTAACTTTTTTTGTGGTGCGGTCGACATCATGTACTGGAGGGAACGAGGATTGTTGTGTTTTGGCTAAAAACTCGATAGTCGAGACAGCTAGGAGTATTTGGGGGAGGCCACAACCGAAGCACCACTTGCACATATAGAAGGCTCATGGCTATCTACGGAGTTACCTGATCGAGTGGTTGGCCCTCACATGGGCATTCACTTGACTAGGGCTCTAATAAGGATTAGGAGAAAGCTTGCATGTTTCTTGATACTTTAATAAAAGACTAGCGTGTCAATGAGAGTTTGTATGTTTATCGCATTTAAGCTTTAGCATTTATATTTTGTTACCTTGGTTATGTGCTTTACCTTCCTAGCTTAGTTATTGACAACTAGATAGGTTTGGAGCTTAGATTGTATAACTCTTTTGCGATCGAGATAACAACACTTAGTCAAAACCTTAGATGCAAAGAAAGCCTCGTTTTATTGCATAGGTTTTGACTAGGATAAAAATAGATGCCATAGACTAAGAGAGAAATTTAAAAACTCAACTTGCAGGGGTAAGACAGTTCATGAGTGTTGTATTAAGAAGACATTATCACACAAATCGAGAAAACCTCGAACTTCTACCCCACCCATACACAACGACACTGTAGCCCATATAAGAATGACTGCGACCAGGATCATACCTTAGACTTATGCTTTGGCATGGGATAAACAAGGGGAATTTTAACCACAATTTTAAATTTACTCCCATAGGGAGTCAAAAACTTAGGACCTTAGGAGTGCTACTTGGACCAACTAACTAACTCAGCTAGAGGCCCTTTAGAAAAATATAGACCTTTCAGGTCAAGAAAAATCCTAAACCGTTGCCCCCATACAGAGCGACTAGCCCATGTGGGAACTACCACAATGGGAATCTGACCTTAGACATGTGCTTTGGCGTGAGATAGTCGAGGGGATTTTTTTAAACTTAGCCTAAAATTTGCTCCCATTGGAAGTTGAACTCAGGACCTAAGCAACGATACTCAGACCACCTAACTAACTCATATATAGGCCCTTTCGCAAAAGAGAAATTAGATTGCCTAATTCACCCTACTCTTAGGTGTCAAGTGTTTCTTCAATTGGTATCAAGGACAATGACTCAATTTGGAACTTTTGGCTTAACCAATTGTCACTTTAATCATTCACCCATGGACGCTTACCATGGATCATTGTACATTATTTCGTTCTCCTTGGTTCATGGTTCCGGCGATATCCTTAGGTGGAGATAACTTACCTTACAACTTGATATATCCCCATATCGTTGCATGGCTCCAAAGCTTTAGGTGGAGCACCTCTGCTCCAGAATTTAGATTTCTTTCTTATAACCAGTGACAGTGGCGGTCCTTCAAACTCCATGTTTAGGTTGCTTTTTAAGGATTATAGCATAGCAAAAGCGACACTCTAGAGATTTGTACAGCTCTCAAAACTCCATAGAATGTGCACTCCAGAGTTTTGATCTAGAACCATGGCAAACACCCCCCTCATACACCTTTACTCACTCTCTTAGTGGTTAAAAGACTAAAGTTTAGGTTTCCATTAGTCATTCTGTTTAATAGTTTAGAAATTAGAGATACTAAAATTTAATTTCTAAAGCTTAGGAGGTGAGAATCAAGACCTTAGAGCCACTCCTAGAAACTAGCCATATCGTTTTGTGAAGATAAATTTGGCTATTATTTAAATAAAAACTTGTTCAATAGACTATGCAAATGACTTTTTAAATTTAATAGCTCTCTATTCCTTTACCTCCTCTCTGTTTTTGGACAGACGGCTTCACTCGCTATTCGTTTTGTTGGTTTTACAGAGTTTGTTGGAAATTAACCTACTCTTTTGTAAAATCTATTTTAGAAAATAACTAAATTAGTATATTTGGCTAACATTTTTGGCTAACCTCTTGAAGTTAGCTTTTACAATTGATGGGCGTGTTCGGCTGGCTACAAGCCGACACTGTTGCAGCTGTTTGGACTGCTGCAGCTGCAATCCATAGAGAGAAAAATACTGTAGAAGCCGCAGCCGCAGCCGGATTGCAGCCGCAGCAAGCCACAGCGAACAAGCTGGATATTTCAACGGTACCGCACTTACGTTATCTCTGATCTTCTATCTTATCCCATATTTCAAAATCTACTTTACAATATAAAACAATATTTTCTACGGTCGTATACACAATTCCAACAGTACCGGGCGTACGCCGTCCGATACGTTTCGTCCTCCTATGTCCCACCTGGCAGTCTCGCAGCGCAAACCATCTCACCAACTAGCCATCTATTTATAGGCGTCGCCATGGCCCTCCTCCAACATCAACCAGCGACTCACACACCCGCCCGCCGCTTCTGTAGCCGCCGCCGCCACCCCCCCCCCCCCCCCCCCCCCCCCCCCCCCCCCAACCAACCAACCGCGCAGGGAGAAAACCACAGCGCAGCACATGCAGCGCCTCGCCTCCTCCCGGAGGCTCCTCCAGGCCGCGCTCGCCGCGGCCGCCGTCGCCGCGCCCGCGCCAGCGAATGGCGCCTTCCCCAAGATGCCGGCCTTCGACTACACGCCGCCGCCGTACAACGGGCCGCGCGCCGAGATCTTCCGGAAGCGCGCTCAGTTCCTCAGCCCATCCCTCTTTCATTTCTACGATCGCCCAGTACGTGTGCCGCTCCCCCATCGCCACTCCAGTCTTCAGTTCTGTGGGAAGGACTATACTGCTACGACCAAAAAGAAAAACAAAAAAAACTGTAAATTACCTTCGGATTTCAATATTTTTTCGGTAAAAACTGCACCAATTGTCGCCCTGGTGATCAGTTAAAATACGAAGAATCGAACTACTAGCATTTTTCGTAACTAAAACATTTTTTGTTTACTGTTTTGAGAAATGCGGTCTTCTTGGTAGTCCTTTGGCACAGAGCAGCAGTGATCTTTGTCGTTTTCCGAGAGGTTTGATAGGATTGCTGATACTGCATGTGCTCTGTTCTTATCTGAAGTAAAATGAGATCTGAGATAAATATACAAAAGTATGCAACCAAGATCTGTGTCAGAACCCAATAAAATGTCAGCACTCAACAGCCGCAAATTCTGTATTGCAGGCAGTATGACTCGAACAGGAGTCTTAAGTGAATCAATAAAAGAAACTTGTAATACCAGTACCACAAGCTGTCGAGTGTCGACAGCAGGAGTATTGTTTTTTTTTCAGTGAATAGTAGATCCTTTTGCCAAATGAACATGCCGGATGGGTTGACAAATGAATAAGTGACAGGCTTTTCCTGGGTTGTTGCAAATTGCAATGACGTGGCTGCCCAGTTTTGCCTGCAAACTTGTAGAAAATCTAGGTTGTACCGATTAATTTCCACTTTTTTACTAATGGTCAGATGCCTGATTTCTATCTTCTCTTCAAAAGATACTGTATCCATCTTTTTGCTTATTTTTTTCCTGTATTAAGATGCTCAGCTTTACATGCTCATGAACTAACAGTGAAGGTTGTTGTCTGAAAACATACTATATTTCAGGTGGGCACCTGAAATATAACAACTCTCTAATTTCCGCAACTATTTTTTTGTGCCCTCTTAGATCTCAAATATATGTAGCTGCGCCACTTTTTCTTTGTTTGTCAGAATATACATGGTTACTGACAACACAACATTTAATTTTTTTTACGCATTGCCAAAGTACATAAACAAGGTCAAGATTGGATTTCTGGAGACAGTACTTACCGTGTACCTAACTTACTGACTCCCGTCCCATTAAAAAATAATGTTGAAGCATATATACTTATATAATTTGATAGAAGTTGGCACAAAGGAAGAGGAAAAAAACGCTAGCATTTTGAGATTCATTTGCATCTCTGAAATGAAGCAAACAGCAAAGTAACCAGTGCATGTTATCATTCTGTAATTACTTAATATATGAGATCGTCTGAGTGCCTCCTGTAGTATATGGTGAACCCCGATCAAGTAGTATTAGTTTTCCAACCAAGCAACACAAGCTTTAGTTTTCCAACCAAGCAACACAAGCTAAGAGCATCTCCAAGAAAACAAGCAAAGGCTTCCATAAACCATTTTTATAGAAGAAACGCTGATTTCCATACTCCAACAGAATCCCCTTCCTTGCTCGTATTTTTTCGCGACCCACATGCGCGACAAAAAAGTTCCCCCAATCGACTGCGTACGTGCGCACGCTAGCTGGTGGCGTGGCGGACGTGTCCTGCTGGTGTGAGAGAACACAGGGCAGTGGCATGCAAATTTAAAAAAACCAACGACATGCATGTGGGCTAGCTACATGCATTAAAAGTTGGTCCAGTTTCGTTTTAGTTTTTATTTTGGGGAAACTGCTGGAGTAAACATTTTATTCCACCCGTAATCAGTTTTAGTATGCCCTCCATAATCAGTTTTTGGGGAATTTTTTTGCATATTCTTTTGGAGTTGCTCTAAAGTCATCGTCAGTGCCACAGCAATATTGCATTCAGCTGATCATTTATTAATGTGATATTTGTTGCAGTTGGACATAGTCGAAGGAAAGATGCAGTACCTATTTGATGAGGATGGCCGTCGTTACCTGGATGCTTTCGGTGGCATTGCTACAGTTTGCTGTGGGCACTGCCATCCAGATGTGGTTGAAGCCATAGTAAACCAGGCAAAGCGGATCCAGCACTCCACAGTTCTATATCTCAATCATGCAATTGCAGATTTTGCCGAGGCATTGGCTTCCAAAATGCCTGGTGATCTGAAGGTATTCTCTAAGGGGAAAAAATCAAATGTTTCTTTATCAGAAGTTACTTCAGAAATGGGCACTATTCTGGACGATTGAGCATCATGGAAACTGCTGTCTTCTTTTCAGGTTGTTTTCTTCACAAATTCAGGCACGGAGGCAAATGAGCTTGCACTGATGATTGCACGGCTTTACACTGGTTGCAATGACATTATCTCTCTTAGGAATGGATACCATGGGAATGCTGCTGGAACAATGGGTGCTACTGCTCAATCCAATTGGAAATTCAAGGTTGTTCAGGTAGGTGCCCCTTTGTTTTCTGTACCGCAATAAGATGCCAAAAATTTACCTAGGAACATCATGATGATTGCTAATATGTAATGTATCCAGATGGGAGTACACCATGCGCTTAATCCAGACCCCTTCAGAGGTGCTTTTGGTTCTGACGGGGAGAAATACGCCAGAGATGTTCAGGAAATCATCGAATTTGGAACTACAGGGAGAGTTGGTGGGTTCATTTCGGAAGCCATACAGGTATTCCAATATCAAAGCGTCGGTTAGGCATCTCCATCACTCTTAAACGAAAACCAATTTTCTCCCCTGAACATGGCATGTTCTTTTCCGAAGGGGGTTGGTGGAATAGTGGAACTGGCACCAGGATACTTGCCCGTGGCATACAGTATGGTAAGGAAAGCCGGTGGGCTCTGCATCGCTGACGAAGTTCAGGCAGGAGTCGCGCGAACTGGGAGCCACTTCTGGGGATTCGAAGGGCATGGTGTCATCCCGGACATAGTCACCATGGCCAAGGTAAAGCTTGAAACCCGTTCATGACGTGCAGGCTCTTGTATTGCCATGACATGACGTCATGGTAAGATCATCAGAACGCACATCCGGTGGTGCATCGAGTCGGCGACTCACATGTTCTCATTGATTTCCAGGGTATCGGGAATGGCATACCCATAGGAGCTGTCGTAACGACGCCAGAGATCGCTCAGGTGTTGACCCGCAAAAGCTACTTCAATAGGAGTACCTTTGATGGTAACCCTGTCAGCACTGCAGGCGGGCATGCGGTGCTCAAAGTGCTGGAGAAGGAGAAGCTCCAGGAGAATGCGTTTGTTGTGGGCTCCTATCTAAAGGAACAGCTTAACAATCTGAAAGACAAGCATGAGAGTAAGTAGGGAAATGAAAAAAAGAAGCAACGAATCATGTCATTGTTACTCGCCGCTTACATTTTACCTGTCTTGCTCTGCAGTCATCGGTGACGTTAGGGGCAAAGGCTTCCTTCTTGGAGTTGAGCTGGTGACAGACCGTGAGAAGAAAACCCCAGCCAAAGCTGAGATCTCACGTGTCATGAACCATATGAAAGGTATGCGTGTTGTGCTTTGACAACCTCTTCCAGGGTCGAAGCTAGATGTAGAACTCTCTCTCTCTCTCTCTCTCTCTCTCTCTCTCTCTCTCTCTCTCTCTCTCTCTCTCTCTCTCTCTGATCTAAGTGCTCTCTTACTTCAACAGATATGGGAGTGTTGGTTGGTAAGGGTGGTTTCTACGGGAACGTTTTTAGGATAACACCGCCGTTGTGCTTCACCAAAGAGGATTCCGGTAAGACCTGCTATCTGCTGAAGCATTCCTCGTTGAACTCCTTAACCAGTGACACTGATTTTTCCGGGGAAATGACGAGCTGCCTCGTGTTGCAGACTTCTTCATTGAGGTGATGGACATTGCGCTCTCGAAGCTGTGAGGCAGGCAGGGCGAAGATGATGTGCAAACCCTGGTCCGTGGCCATGGGTTTTTTGCCCATGAATAATATTAAGATTAGTGAGACAGCACCTCGTTGTCTCTTAATCTAAGACGATGCCATGTCATCCGGTGGCATGGTATTCCTGCTTGCCCATAAATAAGGGACGAGTTGTGAGACAGCACCTCGTTGTCTCGTGATCAGACCCATGGTCCATGGAGCAATACGATTCTTGTAAACTCTAGCTTCATCCAATCTGTTCCTCCTGATCTAACTAGTCTGAATAGCAACTGTTCGTTTGTTACCAATATCAACTTCTTTTCAGATGCTCCATATATTCCTGCTCTCTGTAAACAAACAATTATCACTGTTCAATAGATGCGGAGATGTGGATATAAAAATTACATATACAGTACTGTTTGGTGTACCAGTGGTTTGGCAAGAAAGGAAAGGTTTAACGTACAATCCAAAATAAAATGTTCACGTATTAAATTAATATGCATGATCATCATCAGGTCACTTGAGAATGTTGAACACGAAGCAGGCAATGGTTTCCGTCATCAAACCGTCACGATAATGATGTCACTGATCATCTGGAGCAATGACTTCTCTACAATTCTCTAGTAAAGTTAAACATGCAGCAACTCCGAAATTGACCAAAGTAACAAATCCGCAAATTGACACGTGAAAAAAGACAGCAAATTTACATCAAACCAAACGACAGTGGCTACCAGCTAAATATATGCTCATCCCTATCTTAAACAGCAGAGGCCTATTTGTTTCTACCGATCATAGGCTGGCCACCACCCTTTGGACTCGGCATGCTGGTAGACCTGCTGATCTTGCTTCCGGCGCCAAAACTCTTCACGTCGATCAGGTCTCCAAACAAGTTGTCCGGCATGTAATATGGTCTGGCTGCTGCCACTGGAGATTCTTTTGGCCGCTGATTCCCTTTCACCCGAGCATTTGTAGCCACGTTCGAACCAGTGTATGTTTGAGGAATAGAGAAGTTGTAACTTTGCACCGGTGTTGGTGCTGGAGATGGAACATGTTGCGCTGATGGAGCAGCATACGGTGTTGACATAGTTGGATAGGCAGCTGAAGGGGCAACAGAAGCAGCAGGAGTGTTTGGCGTTTGGTATGTCACAGGCTGGAAAGGATTAGCTGAATTGGCACTTGCAGGCATAGCCCATGGGGGTGCTGGATTGCTCGACACATATTGTTGGGGTTGAGTCGAATATGCCCCAGGCTGTGCAACCGGTCCCGTTTGGGCCCATGGTGCCACATAGTTATTGTATGGAACATATCCCTGATTTGTTGGATAAACCTGGGTGTTGGCAGGGTAATTTGCCCCGTTCGCCACAGCAGGCTGATAGCTTGGCAGTGTTTCTGGTCCATTTGATGTGACACTCGGCTGACTCCCATTTTGGTTCTGAGTTGAAGAGTCTGCAGATGATTCAGGACTGTACAAGGTGAGGCTGAGAAGGTCAATCATATCCTGCTCCTTCGTCCTGGTTCCACTAACAGAAGTTGCGCCGAGAGGTACTATTGCATTGCTCTCAACCGAAGAAACTTCAGAAAGCGCCCGACTGCGGTCTCGGATTTTGTATATTCAGGAGGGTGATGCCAACACCTCCTTTTTTCATCAGCAGGCTAGATACAGAAAAAAGAAGAACTTCATTCCTAAGCTGCACGTTGGTGATCAGGTGGTCACCTCCCAAGAAGATAAACAGAAGGCTGTTTCTGATTTCTATGAGAACATTTTGGGTAGGGCTGAGGAGAGGAGCTACACTCTTGACTTGGATGAGTTGGCCATCCACAATCATGATTTATCTGCTTTAGATGCTCCGTTTCTTGAGGAGGAGGTGTGGACTGTGGTAAAAGATTTGCCTCCGGATAAGGCCCCGGGGCCGGATGGTTTCACAGGTCGATTTTATAAATCCTGTTGGAATATTATTAAAGGTGATGTGTTGAGGTCTTTGGATGTCATCCAGCGTGGCCATGTTTTCAAATTCCGCCTGCTTAACACGGCTTATATCTCCTTACTGCCTAAGAAGATGGATGCTGTTGAAGTTAAGGATTTCCGGCCTATAAGTTTGATTCATAGTTTTGCCAAATTGGTAGCTAAGCTCATGGCTACTCGGCTGGCCCCTTTGCTTCCCTCACTGGTTTCTGTGAACCAGAGTGCCTTTGTGAGGGGGAGGAGGATTCATGATAACTTTATGCTTGTCCAACAAATTGTGAAGTTGCTGCATAAGAAGAAAGAACCACATATCCTTCTTAAGTTGGACATCTCCAAGGCTTTTGACTCTGTTTCTTGGTCGTTCCTTTTGGAAGTTTTAAGGAAAATGGGATTTGGTCAGCGTTGGCGGGATCTCCTTTGTTTATTACTGTCTACTTCTTCCACTCAGATTTTAGTCAATGGAGAGCCTGGGGACATCATTATTCATCGTCGCGGTCTCAGGCAGGGAGATCCTCTTTCTCCAATGCTCTTTATCCTAGTCATGGATACTCTGAATTCTTTAATCAACTATGCCACTTCGTTGGGTTTGCTTCAACCTATTGCTGTTCAGCAGGTCAGGCATCATGTTTCCTTCTATGCTGATGATGTTGTAGTTTTCTTGAGGCCTCACATTCTGGATCTGGTTTCGGTCAGACGCATTCTTGATTTATTTGGTCACGCCTCAGGCCTCCGGACCAACCTGGTTAAGAGCTCGGTCTCCCCTATTCATTGTTCCGATGATGAGCTGGCTCTTTCTGTGGAAACTCTCTCTTGTTCGGTTAAAGTTTTTCCTTGCACTTATTTGGGACTTCCTCTCACAACCTGTAAGCCTTCTAAAGAGGTGTTGCTGGCCTTTGTGGATAAGGTGGCAGATTACCTTCCTGGGTGGAAAGCTTCTTTGTTGAATAGGGCTGGGCGTCTTGTGCTTGTGAAAGTGGTTCTCACTGCTGTTCCTATTTATTGGCTCATAGCTTTGGATCTCCCGAAATGGTTCATCAAGGCTGTTGATAAAAAGCGGCGGGGGTTCTTGTGGAAGGGACATCAACAAGCTAATGGAGGAAACTGCTTGGTAGCTTGGGATAAGGTCCAGAGACCTCTTCAGTATGGCGGCCTTGGAATCCATAATCTTGAGCTTCTAGGTTGGGCCTTGAGAATTAGATGGCTTTGGGCTCAGAAGACTGATGTGGAGAGGCCGTGGGCTGGACTCTCAATTTCTATTCCCTATAAAGCTCGGGCCCTCTTCGATATGGCTGTGAATGCCGTGGTTGGGAATGGTGAGAAAATTATTTTCTGGACTGACCGTTGGTTGGATGGGCTTACCATGGCTGAGATGGCACCCAATCTTTTCAGAACTGACCCTATGCGAATTGCTAAGCGAAAGACTGTGGCTCAGGCTTTGTTTGGGCGGAGTTGGGTTCGTGATATCAAGGGTGCTCTTACTGTTCAGGTTTTAATTGAGTACCTCCAGGTCTGGGATTTTGTTGAGGAGGTCGTACTGCAAGCTGATGTTCCTGATCATTTCAGATGGAAGTTGACACAAGATGGCTGTTATAGCAGCAAGTCTGCGTATGAGGCCTTCTTCGTGGGCTCTACCAAGTTTGGCCCTTGGAAGAGAATCTGGAAAACCTGGGCCCCGTCGCGTTGTAAATTCTTCTTATGGTTGGTGCACCATAATCGGGTTTGGACCGCTGATCGTCTTGAGCGCAGAAATCTGCCCCATCCAGTGTCTTGTCCATTTTGTGACCAGATGACTGAGACGGTGCATCACTTGTTGGTTGGATGTGTGTTTGCTCGCCAAATTTGGGCCCTGATCCTTCAACAGTTGGGGCTGCTGCAGTTGGCTCCTCAGCCCTCAGTGTCTCGATTCTCAGGTTGGTGGAAGAGAACTGTTGCTGCTGTTCCTAAGGGGCTTCGTAGAGGCCTCAATTCTCTAATTACGTTAGTGGCTTGGGAGATTTGGAAGCACCGCAACAGGTGTGTCTTTGACAATTCAAGACCATGTGTTGTGGAAGTGCTAAAAGCTGTTAATGTGGAGGGGGGGCTTTGGTGTTTGGCTGGAGCTTCCAAGCTCCAGGAACTTGTTTTTGGGTCGGTGCCTACTGGAGCTTAATTAGCTCTGTAGGTTGTGGTCGCCTTCTTCATTGATGTGGCGCGACGGTTGTATTTAAGGGAAGGCGTGTGTGTGTTGGTGTTTGTGTTTCGGGTCACTCTTGACCTTTGTACCTCCTTTCTTCCTTAAATGAAATGACGCGCAGTTCTCCTGCGCTGTTCGAGAAAAAAAAAAACAGGTACCAGGGGTTGATCACCAGCACTCGATGATGCCTCATCACCGCATATCACAGATTTGTTTTTTCTGCAAATATATAAAAAATGATCAATAGCTAATAAGGTAATGCCGTAACAAACAACCACAGTAAGTATAGACTGTCTGGAGCCTTTGCATGCCACTAGGTACCTTCGTGCTATTTGAGCAAACTCATCATCTTCATCCTCTTCAACTTGAGCCTTATTATCATGTGTAATTGGTGTAGATGGCTCAGGATTTGGATCCTCTCTCTGTGGTTCTCTAATCGGTGTCTCAACTGGTAATGGAGAACCAGAAGCAATAGCATCATGTCTTGTGAGGACACTCTGTAAGCGATCATTTAATTCTAGTCCTTGCTTTAGCAGGTCTTCATCCCTGACGACAAGAACACAAAAATCCATATATTATTTTTATGATGCACTGCATGTCACACCACCATGTAGCAGTAGGGTAGAGTAGACATCAATAATTGCACCAATTTAAACCATGCTTATTCATAAATTAGGTTATGCAATACATTAGGAGCAAATCAACAAGGTAATGTAGCTCTATATAATCTGTGTGTGATAGGCGTACCCTGTGGAACTGACAAACTGCATGAGCTTTTGTTGATTTGAACGACATTGATTTACAAGATCTGCAATAATTTCATCTTTAACTGTCATGCGGTCAGCAGGGTTCAAAGCATTCACCATATCATACAGCAGTTCCGTTGCATTTCTAATATTATTCAAGCCCTCAAAGCTGAACAGCAAAATAGAAAACAAAAGGTTATATCCATAAAGTAGTAATAGAAGAGAAAGTCCACACTTGGAACAGTCAAATAAACCAATGGTACAAAAGAGTTTTACCTCAACGTTCCAGCATCAGATGTGATTCTCTCATTTAGACTTCCAGAAGGATATCTAGGTGAACCATATGCCTGATGTGTTGCAGGAGGAGTAAATATTGGAGGAGCATCTACAGGACGTTGTGGGAACATTACTCCTGCCCTCTGTAAAACGTTTTTCCAAAACTACAATAGTTGTTAGTAAAATAATAATGCCTTAAAGTATGGGAATTATCTATCACTAGTGCACTTGTAGCTTTGAATATTTTTTCTAAGGCATGCTTTAACTCCAAATTAATTTAGTAGAAGAATAATCCATCTCCACGACATAGAAACTATCTGCACATGAGACCAAATTGGGATTGGATGCTGTCATGTGCGGGCGCACATATAGGCGCCGCCGTGACGCACGCCGCGCTGCAGAGCGCGCTGAACGCGCACAGGAGGAGGCCACAACCAGTGGATAGATTTAGAAATAAAGATAAGGCTAGAGAATAAGATTGAGATGAGAGAATTGTGGAGAGTTAGTTGGTAGCAGATAAGTCCAAGAAAATAGGAGTTAGTTGAGAGTTTATAGGAGAAGTTGGTTAGCCATAGGGCTATTTATAAGCCACATGGCAGCAGGGAATAAAGCAAGCAAGATTATTATTTCCTAATCTCTCTCTCTAAACAAGCCGACGGTTGAGGGGAAAAACCTCACCGGCGACGACGGACCGTGGCTACGAACTCCGTAGTCAGGGGCCAGCTATCCTAGGTCGGGAGGTCCTTGACAACCTGGTATCGCGATCCAGTCGTTCCTCGACTTCTTCTTCCACCCAGCCGAAATCCCAGCCAAGCCCACCAACCTTGCTGCCTTACGCCGACACCACCTCTACCATGGCCGAGCCAACCACCTCTGATTTGGCCAAGATAATCGAGACCCTGACATCAACGGTCGCCGCCCTCCAATCCTCTGTCGCCGAGCTCCAGAGGGGAAAGACCTCGTCGGGCGGCCATGGGACCAATGATGGGCAGCACCACAATGATCGACCGCCGCGCTTTCAAAAGATGGATTTCCCCCGCTATGATGGGAAATCTGATCCACTGATTTTCACCAGTCGGTGCAAATCGTATTTCCATCAGCAGCGCATCATGGAGGAGGAGAAGGTATGGATGGCCTCCTACAACCTTGAGGAGGGCGCACAGATGTGGTACCTTATGGTCCAGGAGGACGAGGGCACGCCTTCCTGGCGCCGCTTCACGGAGCTGCTGCACCTTCGGTACGGGCCGCCCCTGTGTTCCGCGCCGTTGGCCGAACTAGCGGAGTGTAGGCGCACCGGTACGGTTGCCGAGTACCAGGACCGGTTCCAGGCCCTGCTTCCTCGCGCGGGACCACTCCAGGAGGCGCAGCGGGTACAGCTCTTCGTCGGCGGACTCCAGCCGCCACTCAGCATCGACGTCAGGATCCAGAATCCTCAGACGTTGGCTGCCGCCATGAGTCTGGCGCGCCAATTCGAGTTGCGCGAGCAATTCGTCGCCCCGGCCACGCGCGCTCCTGGGCGTCCTCTACTGCCGGCCCCTGCCGCCCGGCTGGCCCTACCCGCGCCGCCAGGAGCCAAACCGACTGCGCCGGGGACCATTACCGTCGAAGGCCGCACCATCAAGCGCCTCTCGCAGGCAGAACAAGAAGAGCGCCGCCGCCTTGGCCTCTGCTACAATTGTGACGACAAATTCACAAGGGGCCACAATCGCATCTGTAAGCGGCTGTTCTTACTGGAGGGCCTTGAGGAGGAGGAAGATGAGGCTGTCGAGGATGCCGGGACTGAGGAGACCCCGGTATTCTCCCTCCAAGCTCTTGCGGGCGTGGCGCTCACTGACACGATGCAGCTGCAGGTCACGCTGGGGGCCACCTCCCTCGTCGCCATGCTGGATTCGGGCAGCACCCACAACTTCATATCGGAAGCCGCGGCTGCACGCACGGGCCTGCCCCTCGAACACCGGCCACGCCTCACGGCAATGGTCGCGAATGGGGAGCGCGTCGCGTGTGTGGGCGTCATCCGCAACGCACCACTGGACATCGGCGGCCACTGCTTCCCTGCTGACCTATACGTCATGCCTTTGGCGGGCTACGACGTGGTCCTGGGCACCCGATGGCTGGCAGCGCTGGGACCGATCATGTGGGATTTTAGCAACCACGCGATCTCCTTCACCTTCCAGGGCAGGGCGTTCTGCTGGCAGGGGCTCGCAGCCTGCCGACCGGCTGCTGTCAGCACAACCACCGCCACCAGTACGCTCCTCGACAAGCTCTTGGCGGACTTCGACGACGTTTTCAGCGAGCCTCGCGGCCTACCTCCCCCACGCAGTCGGGACCACAGCATCACCCTGGTGCCGGGGGCACCGCCAGTGGCAGTACGCCCGTATCGCTACCCCGCCCTGCACAAGGACGAACTGGAGCGTCAGTGCACAGCTATGCTAGACCAAGGGCTCATTCGGCGCAGCAGCTCCGTGTTTTCGTCTCCGGTGCTCTTGGTCAAGAAACCAGACGGCTCGTGGCGATTCTGCGTCGACTACCGCGCGCTGAACGCCATAACCATCAAGGATGCGTTCCCCATCCCGGTCGTCGACGAGCTGCTGGACGAGCTCCATGGCGCCAGCTTCTTCACCAAGCTCGACCTCCGATCCGGATACCACCAAGTCCGCATGAGGCCGGCCGACATCGACAAAACAGCATTCCGGACGCATGACGCCTTCTTCGAATTTTTGGTCATGCCGTTCGGACTCTGCAACGCGCCAGCCACCTTCCAAGCTCTCATGAACGACGTGTTGCGCGCTTACCTCCGCCGGTTTGTGCTTGTCTTCTTTGACGACATTCTGATCTACAGCTCATCCTAGGCGGACCACCTGCGCCACCTCCGCGTCGTCCTCTCGGTGCTCCGACAGCACCGTCTCTTCGTTAAGCGTTCCAAGTGCGCTTTTGGCGTCGACACCATCGCCTACCTCGGCCACACCATCTCGGCGTCGGGCGTGGCCATGGATCCGACCAAGGTGCAGGCCATCCGTGATTGGCCGCAACCACGCTCGGCCAGGGCGGTGCGTGGATTCCTCGGGCTCGCAGGCTACTATAGGAAATTCGTCCACAACTACGGCATCATCGCAGCCCCCCTCACTGCTCTCCTAAAAAAGGAGGGGTTCCGATGGAACGACGACGCAGCGGGGGCCTTCAGTACTCTCAAGGAGGTCGTGACATCCGCACCCGTACTGTCGCTCCCTGACTTCACCAAGCAGTTCGTCGTAGAGTGCGACGCTTCGACGTACGGCTTCGGCGCGGTGCTCGTCCAGGAGGGCCACCCTATTGCTTTCTTCAGTCGGCCGGTGGCTCCACGTCACCGCTCCCTCGCAGCTTATGAGCATGAGCTCATCGGCCTGGTACAGGCCGTTCGCCACTGGCGGCCATACCTTTGGGGGCGGCGTTTCACCATCAAGACAGACCACTATAGTCTCAAATACTTGCTCGACCAGCGCCTCGCCACGATTCCGCAGCACCATTGGGTCGGCAAGTTGCTGGGGTTCGACTTCTCCGTCGAGTACCGGTCAAGCTCCACGAACACGGTGGCCGACGCCCTCTCCCGCCGCGACACTGAGGAGGGCGTCGTGTTGGCCATTTCTGCGTCGCGCTTTGACTTCATCGGCCGCCTGCGTCACGCCCAAGCTACCGATCCGGCACTGGTGGCCATCCACGACGAGGTCCGCCGAGGCACCCGCACCGCGCCCTGGTCGGTCGTCGACGACATGGTCGCCTACGAGAGGTGCCTATACATTCCCCCCGCCTCTCCACTACTGCAAGAAATTTTGGAGGCCGTCCACGGCGACGGGCATGAGGGCGTCCACCGTACACTGCACTGGCTCCGCCGTGATTTCCATTTCCCCAACATGCGACGTTTGGTGCAGGAATTTGTGCGGGCGTGCTCCACTTGTCAGCGGTACAAGTCCGAGCATCTCCATCTAGCAGGGTTGCTCTTGCCTCTACCCGTGCCCTCGGCGGTCTGGGCTGACATCGCGCTGGACTTTGTGGAGGCGCTACCCCGCGTGAATGGGAAGACGGTGATCCTGTCCGTCGTTGACCGCTTCAGCAAGTACTGCCACTTCATTCCACTCGCGCACCCGTACACGGCAGAGACGGTGGCACAGGCATTCTTCACCGACATTGTGCGCCTCCACGGCGTTCCGCAGTCCGTCGTCTCCGACCGCGACCCCGTGTTCACCTCGACGTTCTGGCAGGAGCTCATGAGGCTTATGGGTACTAAGCTTCACATGACGTCCGCTTTTCATCCCCAGTCGAACGGCCAGACGGAAGCCGCCAACCGAGTCATAGTGATGTACCTGCGCTGCTTCACTGGAGATCGCCCCCGCCAATGGCTGCGCTGGTTGCCGTGGGCTGAGTACACCTACAACACCGCGTACAGACTTCGCTTCGGGACACACCGTTTCGGGTGGTGTATGGCCGAGAGCCACCTTCCATCCGCTCTTATGAGCCGGGGGAGACGAGGGTGGCAGCCGTCGCCCGGGACATGGAGGCTCGGGAGGCCTTCCTGGAGGAGGTCTGGTACCGCCTAGAGCAGGCCCAGGCGACCCAGAAGCTTTACTACGATCGGCACCACCGTCAAGTCTCCTACCAGCCAGGGGATTGGGCCCTCCTTCGTCTTCGGCAGCGGGCAGCTTCTTCAATGCCCAGGACCACCACGGGCAAGCTCAAGCCTCGCTTTGTGGGGCCCTACCGCGTCGTTGAGCTCATCAACGACGTCGCCGTTCGCCTGGCCTTGCCGCCAGGGGCGCGCCTCCATGATGTGTTCCACGTGGGTGTCCTCAAGAAGTTTGTCGGCGTTCCACCAGCGTCCCCGCCTGCCTTACCAATCATCCACAACGGCGCCGTGGTCCCTGAGCCGATGCAGGTTACTCAGGCACGCTTGGCGCGAGGCGTGCGTCAAGTTCTCGTCCACTGGAGGGGCGAACCGGCCGAGTCTGCTTCCTGGGAAGACCTCGACGAATTCCGCAGCAAGTACCCAGACTTTCAGCTCGAGGACGAGCTGGGTCTCGAGGGGGGAGAGATGTCATGTGCGGGCGCACATATAGGCGCCGCCGTGACGCACGCCGCGCTGCAGAGCGCGCTGAACGCGCACAGGAGGAGGCCACAACCAGTGGATAGATTTAGAAATAAAGATAAGGCTAGAGAATAAGATTGAGATGAGAGAATTGTGGAGAGTTAGTTGGTAGCAGATAAGTCCAAGAAAATAGGAGTTAGTTGAGAGTTTATAGGAGAAGTTGGTTAGCCATAGGGCTATTTATAAGCCACATGGCAGCAGGGAATAAAGCAAGCAAGATTATTATTTCCTAATCTCTCTCTCTAAACAAGCCGACGGTTGAGGGGAAAAACCTCACCGGCGACGACGGACCGTGGCTACGAACTCCGTAGTCAGGAGCCAGCTATCCTAGGTCGGGAGGTCCTTGACAGATGCATACCTTTAGTTCAATGTATGACCAGTAGTACTGTGGATATTTGCCACCAGGTCCACCAAATGCCTCTTGCCATGAATCCAGAAGTAACAAAGCCTTATCCCTCACTTGCATATCATGCTGAAATGATTTTAGAGAAAAAACATATAAGCAGAAATATAGCATCATGTTTCTACATTCTTAAGAGAAATGAAAATGTAAACGAATAATAAGCACAAGGCTAAGACAGATCCACAAAGCACAAGAGGCTTAACATCAAATATTATGATCTGTAGAAACACAAACTGCAACCTCAAGTACTTCACACACTAACAGCCAGAACTCAGAAGGTTACTTGGAAGAAGAATAATGGTTTTGCCTAAAACACAAATTAACATGAATAAGTTGGTGGTGAAAAGTAAATACCCATACTGAACCCATAAAAAATCAAGGAAAAGATGACTTGAAATGGCCAGATAATTCTCGTGTTGTAAAGACTGATCAACCAAACTACAAAAGGATATTAGCAGCTCTTCCGTTCATTATTCTATTATTAGCAAACACATAAGCAGGCAATGGTTAACATTTGAAGGCAAGTTGAAAACTAATGATTATTTGGAGTACAAGATAAAATCCAAGCATGTGGTTCCAAGCTGAAATGAAATTTGCAGAACTATTAAAACAATAAACAGGATGGTACAAACCACCCCAAAACAAACTGACCTGACCAAACATAGTTAAAGCTTGCTACACAATGATTTTTTTTTCAATGGTTATACCTCATGGAGTTCAAAATATATATGAAAAACATTTATGCATAACACTGGAAATAGTTTAGCTAATTTTGGTGAAACTTTAAAACTGACAGATCCTTCAACATCCAACTATTCTTGTTTCTCTTAGCAACATAATAACAGTGATAATAGGAGAGGATGATGAAAATACCCTCTTCTGGACAATTTTAACAATCTCTTGTAAAATATGCTGATCAACAACTTCAAAATGAACATATTCACCACAGTTCTTCATCATTGTCTCCAATAACTGCAGAAATTCAACAGGAGGTATGAACAGTTAAAAATATTTCATGTGCATAAAATACTTGTAATCCCACACCAAATATTACAGAAACATCATTGATCATGAGATTGATTATAGTCCGCACCGTCAAAGTAAAGAATTTAACTTTTGGATCCTTATGCTGCAATCGCTTCTTCACAGCTTTTACTATATCCTTCGTTTGCCTGATTCAGAGTCATAATACATAAGTTCCGAGCCAGGAAAATCAGAAATGCAATTATTTAAGATATTCTGCTTATGTCTCCTGATGGTGATGTCTAAACAGAATAGTCTAGCTTACAGTTCGGATTTTGTAGGCTTCTATTTAAAACCTATAATAAAAGATAAATCATGAAAAAATGCAAATCCCACAGAATATATGATTGTAAATAAATGACTCGTTATAAAATGGAAAGTGACCAATACCCATACCCCCAAGTCCCTCTATGAATTCCAAAATGCACCTGTTACCCTGAAAAACAACTATAGCGAGATTCGGGTTGTTGCCATTACAGAGAATGGCAAAACTACCTCTAGGCTTCATCTTTCCCATTTGCTGTGAAAGAAAGCAAGCACTTGAACTTGCCACTAAAACAGTATTGCATCACGACGAGACCCCATGTAGCTAAGCTGCTCCACAGTTTGAGGTAAGTTCCGTAGATAAGTATCAGCGGACGCAGACAGGACTCCACCTGAGCTGAAGCTCCAGCTTAAGATTTTTCAACATCTATACTACTTGCCACCCTATGGTAAAAGTTGGCATGCAAAGTCCTCTGCTTGGTGCATAATGCCCCCTCCGAACAACATAGAGCAACAGAAAAGAAAGCAGCCGAGAGCCACAGGCCGGTTACTTCCCAGAAATCACGTTAACTACTAGTCTGTAGCCAGCAACAACCCTCAAATCGGCCCCAGAAGCGATCAGGTCAACGGCCCCAAACCAATACCCCAACCAGAGGAGTTCCCATGAGCAGTGCGAGCCGCGACGCGAGGCAACGGAATTTGCAAAGCCGCGCCGCCGTTACAGCCCGTGCAGGAAGAACCCCAAACATGTTTCGAAATCCCACCACACACACACACACACAAATATAGCAAGCGAGAGAGAGAGAGAGAGAGAGAGAGAGAGAGAGAGAGGGCAACGATCGCTCGTACCAGCGGTCGGCGTTGAGGGTGTCGCAGATTTCGAGGTTGACGGCCCAGTCGGGGCCCTGCAGCAGGTGGCTCGTGGCCTTGTCCACCCGCGACGCCGCCGGCAGCCGCGCCGGCGGCGTGCCCGTCACCACCGGGTACATCGCCCGTCCTCCTCGGCCGCCTCTCGCCGCGGAGCAGGCGAGGCCGGACGCGCTCACGATTCCGGCGCTTTGCGGTGGGGCTCGGGAGCCGTGCGCGGTACGGCGCTCTAGAAACTCGTCGTCTCAATGCGCACGCGATGTGGAACGGAGAACGGGGGGAGAGAGAGAGACTGAGAGAGAGTACAGGATAGGGGCTCCTTTGGAACACAGGATTTCAGAACCACGGGAATAGGAAAAACTCAGGAAATAGAATGGATGTATTTTCTAATCCTATAGGATTCAAAACCAGAGGAAGATGATAGAAGGCTTATTTGGCTACAGCGTAGGAAAAAGTAAAGGAAGTAAGAAGTTTGAAATATCATTTTTTTTAAGTTTGAAACTAGCCGTTGTTGCTGCGTGCTCACGAGGCTCCCTAGCCGTTGCGTTACTGCATACAGGTGTATATATATATATATATGCGCTCATCAGCTTGCTGCCTCTCACTCTCTCATGCCAACAACTTCATTTCCACAACAGCAAGCAAATCCTTCTACAGGCTACTTGATTGTCTATATATCTTGCATTCGGTTGCACAAAGGTTGGTTCGTTACTGTCTTATGTGACTACGCTAATGTATTTCTAATCAAAATTTTATATTTCCACCTTTGTATTAATTATCCATTTTGGGATTTCCTTTATCTTCAGTACCCATGAATCCAACGAACTATCGTAGATCACAAAGTGAGGATGAGTTTGTCTTTTTTGTTCTTCCTACCTTACAAGTAGAATCATCACACTCATCTGAGAAGAGGCCTATGCATACATCAGAAATGACAGGGGCTCGACGAGTTACAGAGATATTAACAGGACATGAGAGTTTATGCAAAAGACATTTCCGAATGGAGGTTGGAATTTTTCAAGCCTTGGTCAATAAATTGCGTGAAAAAAATCTCCTTGCTGATACAAGAGCAATTGCAGTGGAAGAGCAAGTTGCTATTTTCTTATATGCAATGGCAAAAAATGCAAGTAATGAAACCTTACAAGAATTTTTTCAACATAGTGGAGAAACAATTAGTCGACACTTTGCAGCGGTTCTTGATGCAATCACACAGCTCACATGTGTCTACATATGTCCACCTTCCTTGCAACCCCATCCAATCTTAAGCAGACCCCAATTTTACCCCTTTTTCCAGGTATGAGTACAAAATACATAACATATTATTGATAATTTATTCTATGATAATTAAATATATTTTTCGTTTTTGTAGGACTGTATTGGTGCTATAGATGGTACACATGTTCCAATGACCATTCCATTACAACAACAAGAGCCATACAGGAATAGGAAGCAGACCATCTCACAAAATGTTATGGTCGCTTGTGACTTTGATCTGAAATTTGTACATGTGCATGCTGGCTGGGAGGGATCAGCATCAGATGCAAGGGTTCTACAAGATGCACTTACCCATGGATTTCATATACCTCATGGTAAATTTTATCTCGTAGATGCTGGTTATGCAAATACACCACAATTTCTTGCACCATATCGTGGCACTAGGTACCATATACAAGAACAGGGGAGAGCTCGTCAAAGGCCACGAGATTACAAGGAACTATTCAACCTTCGCCATGCACAACTACGCAATCATATTGAGAGAACTATTGGTATTCTGAAAATGAGATTTCCTATTTTAAGAACTGCGTCTCGCTACCCAGTTCAAAAGCAAATTGACATATCTGTTGCCTGTTGTGTTCTACATAATTTCATACGTCTACATAATGGTGACATGTCATGGTCAAACAATGATATCATGGAGATTGATCCACGCCAAATCGTTGATGTGCCAAGTGGAGATAACAATTATCATAGTGACATACAAGCATTTAATTACTCTAGAGATGCTGGAAATCAAATGCGAGATCATATAGCAGAACAGATGTGGGCACAATATTCAGCGCGAAGAGCTTAACATAATGTAAACTACACAATCATTATATGATAATATATTTCCATATCGATTTATCTTCTTAGACATGATTGGAGTCCAGAACTTGAGATAAGGTTACCTCCTTACCAAAATACATAACAAACACATACTACCCAGGTCAGCTTAGTAAAAAGCATGTTCTACTTACCAAAAGATTAGAACCTCTGCTTGCCAAAAGATTAGAGGCTCTAAATTATACCAAAAGATTAGATGCCTTACTTGCTTTCTATTTCTAATTCTGGTGATCTGCTATCTTACCAATCTCCCTTGTAATCCAAGCTAATCTTAATGCGTCATTTTTAAATGATAAGAATACTTCCCTGTTATCCTTAGTCTTGAATATATCAGATGCCATCAATAGATCTCCCACTTGCAGACCATCCAAATCTTCAAGCACAGTAATACACTTGTTGATGCTGTAAGGATCTTCCAATTTCTTCTCTTCAATGGCAGCAAATCGATCTATTTCTTCTTTCTTTAGTTTTAGGTATCTTTCATGAAATCCATCAGGAGGGCTAGCAGATTTGTTTTTTTTCTTCTTTCCACGTCGAGAATCAGGAAGCTCTGAAGTTATTTGTGTGGAACTAGGTGGGACTTCCTTTTCATGAACCTGAGCAGATGGGTATTGTGATAAGCCCAAATTTCCCTCAATTTCTTCATCAAAAGAAAATTGCAATCCCAATTCATCTACACCATTTAAAGTAGGAGATGGTGACTGATATGTTTCTGCTACAGTTGTTGCTTGTCCTCCAGGAGCCGATGCTTTCTTCGTCTTGTTTGCATAATGATCCATACCTTGACGAGTTCTTCCTTCAGCATAACGACCTGCAGAATCATATTTAGGAAAACACATATGACTCGGATGTATTTGCAAGCAATTAGAAACAACTCATAAAAGCACATAAAATTCTCACCATCATACAACTTTGATAAATCATCATAGTATGGGAATGACTTGTCTCTCCAATGGAGGGCTGACTCGTTATTCTTGCGAGCAGCAAAAGATGCCCAAACACTATCTGGTGCTTCCACCATCATTCTCTCACCATTCCATCCAAAACCACTTTGCTCCACCAATTCTTTAACACTGCGATAATCTTTCTTCAAATCTTGCTCCTTCTGTTTGACTTGGCCAATAGTATACGATGTACCAAATTTTTCATTCAAGCGACGAACAATGTTGTTCCATGCCTCCTTACTCCAAGCATTTTGTGTTCTAAAACCCGGCACATCGTGATCCTTTAGTAGCTGAATAAGGAACAACTTCCTCTCATGGATCCACTTGGCTCTCTTTGGGGCACCTAAAGTCACAACATATATTTAAACATATATTCAGTTTTAGTTACTGCTGCACTGTGTAACTAATATTCAAATTGTGACAGGAATTGGAGCACTACCTATTTCTTGAGTAGCTGTTGCAGACCCATGGTCCCCGTCAACATCAACAAGCGACTGAGGGTTACGGCCTCCTCCATTAGATAAGACACGTTCCCTAATACAATGATATATACAACATCAAATAGGAACTAGAAATATCTAATCTATTTTACTATAAGATCAAGTGAATATTAAGTGACAAATATGTGACCACCGATCATGAAGGTAGCTCCATACTGAAAAGTGGGGATTTTTCTTCTCTGGAAGTTGTAGGATTAAACGTCTTAAAATTGTTTTGGCCAAACACAAATGGGCAGTTCTACATCTCACACATATGTTTGGTGTGTGCAATCCTCCTGGCGGCAGAAGAGTGCTGCTGGAGCCGGACGGGTGACTGGACGAGTAGCAGGTGCTGCAGATCCGCTACCTGTACCTGCAGGCCGTCCGTGTGTGCGTTCAGGTGACGAGTGCGGCTCCTTCCCAAATCTCCCAATCTGTAGCGGATGGACGAGAGTCCCCCGTACAAGTTATTCCCAAATATCCCGATCTACTTCAAGAAAAACGAAAATAGATTGCTCCCAAATCTCTAGGTCCATTCAAACTCCAGTACCAGTACAAAGAAAACTTCCAAAATCCAAATAAAATGTGATTTATAGGGTTTGGTAAATGAAGAAAAAGGAAACTTACCTTGCTATTGGGGAAGAACACCACAAACGAGCTTGTATATCTCTGGGCGCGTGTGTACTCATTGAGGAGGTCCTCGCTGCTGGGACCAACGATGGGGACGAAGTGCGGCAACAGGGACGAGAGACGGAGAGAGTCGGTCCAGTCTTTTTTTTCTCTGATGATCGGTCCGTGTTTTTTTATGTTACGTGGTGGAGGAAGCAGACAAGTCGCGGGAGAGCCAAGGAAGCGCGAGAGCGTTCGCTTTTGGCGCCAGGAAATTTTCCATGAGGTTGAAGCTCTTTTTATTTTTCCTATGGAATCCTTGTGATGGGATTAAATCCTAGGGGAATTTTCCTCTCTTTTTGTATCAGCCAAAGGAGTCTTCTAGGATTTTTTCCTTAGGAACTAAATCCTCTAAAATTCTTATAAAGTTCCTATGATCCAAAGAAGGCCTAGATAGGGAGGGAGGGGCAGGTGGACTTGGAATGGAACCGGAGGAAGGAAAGCAGAGAAAGCGAGGGCGTTATCGACTCCTGAGTCGGCGACGCGCGTGGATGACGTGCGGGACCGGGACCCGCGTGGCAGTGGCAGCGAGAAAGGCTCCGTTGGGTCGTTGGAAACGAAGGAATCTCTACTAACTATTAAGGGGGCAGTGTAGACTGCCCCCGCTCCCGCACCCCGCGCGCCAGCCAAACCTCTGCTCCCGCACGCCCGTCAAACCGCCGCTCCCGGAACGCCCGCACGCTAGCAACCCCCGCTCCCGCACGCCCGCGCGCGTCGACGACCTCGCTCCCGCAACGGACTCCCGAACGCCCCGTCGTCCTCCACTACCTAAACGACGCATCAGCCGCGAAATCCGTCCCGGACGTGGCGCCTCCCACATCGTCGTCCGTGTCGGGGCGCTTCCTGCCGCCGGAGAGCCCCACGACCACGTGGCTGAAGAAGCGGCTCCTCCTAAGTCCCTCGTGGCCGCGCTCCCTCCGGATCCACCGGCGGGCGGCAGCGGCTGCTGCGCCGCGGCCGTCGCCGACGACGGCATCACGTGCGACTTCCTGCTGAAGCTGCTCCGCGCGGGGAGCATGGTGGGCGCGGATACGACGCTGCTGCGGGACCTGGAGGCGCGCGTGGCGAGGCGGCTGGACCAGGCGACGCTGGGCGCCGTGGTGATACCGGCGTTCGGCCACGGCGGCGAGCACGCGCCGGCGCTGCTCTGGACGTGCCCCTCGTGCTGCGCCTCGTGCGCGGGTTCCTCAAGGACGGCGGCGGCGGCAGCAAGGCCGCCCGCGTGGCCAGGCTCGTGGACGTGTACCTGGCCGAGGCCGCGCTGGAGGCCGGCCTACGCCCCGCCGAGTTCGAGGAGCTCGCGCGCGCCGTGCCCGCCCACGCGCGCCCCGCCGACGACGCGCTGTACCGCGCCGTCGACACCTACCTCAAGGTGCGCCCGCGCTCCGCCCTGTCATAGCTTCCATGAATAATGAATAATCCATGCATACTTCCAGTTAAACTCACACAGCCCAAGCCAGCTCGATCACGTTTCTGAAATGACCATACTACTGACAAGGATGATAGTCACGATGCATTTGCGGCTTGGCACCAGCTTTGCTCCTATATAGCTAACAAACCACAGGGTGGGGTTAGCTTTCCTGCTAAGACCATGGAAGAAGCGGTGTTTTCTTCTTGAGTGTTTTCGATGTACTCTGGACATGACGTGCGGCGAGAAACAGACCTAGATAAACAGAACAGAGACAGAGATGTAAAACTTACTTTAGAAATATTGGGAGGAGCCTTGTTATAAGTACCAAAAGTTCACAGCAAACTATTGGAAGCGGGGGACTAAAATGCCACAAGGCCACCCAGCCAAAAACACATAGAACAAAGGATAAAACATTACAGAAACAGATCTAACTATTAAAGGGCGAACAACACTGGTTGATGCTTCTAAGCGGTTGCTCTTGTTTTCAGGAGCCACCTTATTTGGTCTTCCAGAAATGAACATGCATATTTTGTGTAAAAATATAAATAATAAACTATATGTATTTATTAAAAGGAAGAACTACCTTAGAGTTATTCCGAACGTCATAAGAAGAAAGCGTTGAATTGTCCTCTATCAACTTCTCATTGTGATGTGTCAAGCAGTAGTTATCCCAGACATGCTTCCTGAATCAAGCATAAATGAATGAAGGCCCAAGAATTAATAGGACACTGACACAACACACAACTCAAAATTATCATTCTTATTCAGTGCACACCGACACACTCACAAGATTCCACAGTATAGTAGCTATCCTGATTAGGAAAAAAATGATGAAAAATGTAGTTCACAAAGCATAACTGAACTTCAGAAATCAGAACTGCCAACCCCGCAATAATGCAATATTACATTGTACTAAGGAGTAAGGACACAATGGGTTGGTAATTACACCTCCAGTGGTGATCCTGCTCTAGCTTTTACATGGATGACATAATCATTCCTTAGCCTACTCAACATCATAAAGGTAGAAGCACAATCAGTTTTGTGCTTAGTCCTGTTAGGAAATCATATATATGGCCATATGAGCTTAATTCATACTTGTGAAAGCGCAAACAAACTATGGGATACCCATCTTTTAGCAGCATCTGTACATAAATAAAATAGTTGCCCCATTCAGAACTTATAGTTCGCCAAAAATGCAATGCAATCCGGATAGGCTTACTCCAACAAATAAGCACCACAGTTTATGCTGAACTAGCAGCACTAAATACTAAATTCAGTTTTCAGAAACCCTTCGAACTGACGAGTACCACCCATATTGTTAGGTAAGACAGTAAGAGTGCTTATTTGTTGCGTTGCAATCGGCAACCGCCATTTCTCGCAGTCGCACTGGTCAAAAGCTAGGAGAGACCGTTGGTTTGGGGTTCGCTCGGAGACGCCTTTTCGTGCAGGGGGAAAAGGCAGGGGCGGCGAAGTCTGTGTTCTTGAACCGATGATGGGTAGTGAGGGTGCCTTGGGTTGCAGACAATCCCAATTCCCAGCCCAGCAAGTCGGGTTTGAATCTGTGCTATTCAGATAGCAGCAATCAGTAGTAATAAAGTGAAAAAAGCGATAGGAACAACCGAACCAGGCATGCATGCATATACATATACTAGGGCGGCTCTGATTCTCGAGCGCCTGAAAACTTGCGACGCATGTCCATGTGGGTGTGTGTTTGACTGTCCTGTGATTTGCAGCGGACCACACAACGCAATGCTAGCACTGTAGTAGTGTCCATTTCTATTATTGTTCGAGGCATCTTCTGCCTGCTCGTAAATCCAATTATCATGCAATCATTAGTTTTTTAGGTGAAATCTGCAACCTTAAGTTGTTTGGTTACTTTATAGTGTTTTTGGTTGGATGTACAACGAGGAATAAAAGCGTGCGGCCATAATATTATAGTGTTTGGCTAAGAGTTGAGTGGAGACGAGGCGAGCTAAACACCATAGAAAATTTTGGTGGTGGCGTGATCCAAAAAAATCGAGTGAACGGTGTCGTCCCTGCCTCATCCTATTTTAACCTAAAATTTAGGTAGGAGACTAAAGTTTAGGCTTTAATCTGTTTAGTTCTGAGGACTAAAAGTATATAGAACACATTAAATGAATCATAAGAGGACCAAGATACTATTTAACATTTTTCACAATTAGTGTAACTAAAATAAATAAGAGGCAACAAATGAAATTAATATTGTTTAGTCTCTTTTTGCCATTTCTTGAAAAACTAGAGACAAACATTTTAGTTCATGTTTTAATCTCGTCGTTTGATAATTTATGAACTAAACGAGACTAAAATAAAGAGAGTAATCTGTAGTCCCTCGAAACCAAACTGGCCTTAAGAGGTCCTAGGCGTAGTGCACAGTCATCAGATTCAGAGCAGAATCATATCAAAGCCAGCAACGCACAACCATGCTTATTTTATTCTACTATGTTCTAGAGGCACGGGAACAGACCACACACTTGCAGTGAATTTTATTCGATGGGTTTGTTTGTTCCGCCTGTGAGTGAACTGAGAATGACATCGTTTGGTTTGCTTGTTCGTTTTGGATTAAAATTAGCTCTTTGTACTGGTGCTATAATCTATAAAAACAAAACTGTAGATGTAGTGAAAAACGGTATAGATTAAAGCCAAACGAACATGCTTGCTTGCCCGGTTTGCCAATGCACAGGATAAAAAAAACCTCACTCCCTTCTGTCGCTGGAACCATCGCTAGCTAGCAGCATCGGCATGTTGCATCGCATAGGCGATTCTTGTGTCGAAAAAAGGCCGAAACGTCTTGTCTACTGGTGTCACGGCAGTGTCCAAAACCACCGCTAATCGCTGAAACCTCACGCTCTGCAGCATTGACACTCTGTTTAGTGAACGACAGACGTCAGGAGAGAGAGAGATGCCAGTGTCACGTGAGCTCCACCAGTTAACCAACAGAGGGAGGGACCTGTTAAAACACATGGGAATAGGCGCTCCACTGCTTTTGTCCCTTTGGGCTTTGGTTTGGTGCCCTGTGCGCCGAACTACTCGGCCACATTTTCCTTTATTTTATCCTGCACTCCTGCTAGCTGCTACGACCAACCACCAGCTGGGTTACTGTACACCTGTGGTTTTTTATTCCCACAGGAAACTAGATGTGCCTGATGGTACAGTAGGAGTACCCGCTAATATCCGTCCCAGATGTGGCTGGTGGAAATGTGCGGACGGAATTCCCCAAGCAAGCTACAACAGCGCCTGCAACCTGCTCAGGGATCTTGCAGGTGCCAACAGAAATCCTAGATGCCCTGGGTGTGCCTTTGCGGTCTGCTGGGGCCTAGCTGGGTGAAGGCCAGAACAGTGACAGGATCTGTTCTTGGATTCCATGGGCCTACAGCCTGCTCTGTGTTGCGTTTTGTTCTGTTCCGCCGCTAAGACTCTATCATAGATTGGGAACATAATGCTGACGAAGCTGACAGATTCGCATGTCAAGTCGAAGATACACTAGCCACCCATGAAAAGCCACGTAACGTAAAGATCCAGGAATCAGGATCGATGCTTCGTGCGGCACGCGCTGACGATTCGCGTTTTGCTAGAATTAAGATCGCGTTAAAAAGATTCCAAAATAAAGTGTTGTAACGTGCTTGTGGAAATGTCTGAATGTCCATTGATCCATTACTCGGCATGGCTCCATCTCCGGCAGGCGCACCCAAGCACTGCGAAGGAGGAGCGCAAGTCGCTAGCGCAGCTGATCGACGCGCGCAAGCTCACGGTGGAGGCCGCGGCGCACGCTGTGCAGAACGAGCGCATGCCGGTGCGCGCCGTGGTGCAGGTGCTCTTCTCGGAGCACGGCAAGCTCAACCGCCTCGCGGAGCTGAGCGCCTCCTTCAGCGGCCAGCGCAGCCCCAGCCCCAACCCGGCGCTGGAGCTCCCCGGCCGCTGCCCCTCCAAGTGCGAGGTCCTCGCGCAGCACCAGGAGGTGCGCCGCCTCCACGACGACGTCGCCAGGCTCCAGGTCCGTCAGTCGGCTTGTCTTGAGTTCTCGAGCCCGCACATGTACACCAACTTCGGTGGTGCTCCGACTGACGCTGAAACATACGTGTGCTCTATGGTGCAGGTGCAGTGCAACGCGCTGCAGGCCCAGGTGGACAGGCTGGGCTCCGAGAGGCGTCGGCGCGGCGGTGGCGGGTTCTTCAAGTGGAGCGTGTTCTGGTTCGGCGGCGGCATGGGCGCCGACGTAGGTCGACGACTCGGAGAGCGGCATGGAGCGCCGGACGCCGCCCAAGGGGAAGAAGAGCGCCACGGCGACGCCCAATGCCAAGTGGTGCAAGTCCACGTCCTGAGATGACAGGGGTGTTGTGTTGAAGGGATGGCGATCGACGGCTGTTAATCATGTTTTCTGCTTTTTGGCTGGGGTTTGTGATTCCTCTGAGTTTGAACGTCATATGTTGTGTTGCTGTCATCTCGAGTTTGTGTTCGTGGTGAAACTATCAGACTGAAAATTGTACCACGCGGCTAGAAGCACCTACCGTTGACAGGCAGAAGCCATGCACGAACAGATTCCAACATGGAAAATGCAAAAGTCGATGTTTAGAGATGCACATAATGTGAGACTTCTAAACTAATTTTATACTCCCTCCAGCCTTCAGATACTCGATATTTTGAACATGATCTTATATGGAAAACGTAATACATGTGATATGTTCACTATTCACTAATTTATACATGTGTTAAGCATTAAAGTGCTCACAGTTCACATAATATTATGCTATTGTTAATTTTATTTTGGTTTCCATTTATTTCTTAAAAAGATTTTTCTTACTGCTATAACATGTAAAACTACTGTATCTATCCTGCACCATGGGAGGTGATTTTTGTTATTTACGTTATTATCTACTCCCTGTGTTCCTAATTGTTGGTCACTTTGGCTTTTCTATAGTATAATATTCCAAACTTGTGTGTATTTCGGGTATTTGGGGGATTATCGGTGAAGCATCATGGCTCCCGACGAAGCAGGGGCTGCGACCAGCGCAGTGGACGTTGCTGGGGGCTGCCTGATGCTGGCGGCGGCTGCTGTCTGGGGGCAGCGGCAGAGCTCATGATCGTCGAGACCTTTGATACCAGATTGGTAGGAACCATGTTCCCTATACTGACGATATGTTTCCGTTGCAACGCACGAGCATCCAGCTAGTTGTATAGTAAGAGGTAAGAGGACTGCATATGATGATGAGTAGGGATGAAAACGGTCGGAAACGATCGGTAAACACTAAAACCATTATCGTTTTCATATTTTTTATCGGAAACAAAATCGAAAACGGTAACTCCGGAAACGGAAACGATATCGGTATTTTGGAAACATCTGAAACGAAAGTTTGGTGCGGAAAATACACCGGTAACGGTCGAAATCTAAAATACGATCGGTAAACATATCAAACTTCACAATACAACAAAGTTGACAAAAGATCACAAATACCACAAATTCACAATTCATGATATAACAAGTTCACAATATAACAAGTTCACAAGGATCACAAATTTATAATATAAAAAGTTTACAAATATCATAAGTTCACAATATAACAAGTTCACAGTATAACAAGTTCATAAAGATCACAAGTTCACAGACTCAAAGTTCACAATTCACAATATCCACTCGATCTAGCTGACATGACATGCTTACTTATGAAATATTTTTTTCTTCACATATAGAGTTTTTCACAACCTCACAAGAAAACCATAAAACCTAGTGTGTGGAAAAGACCAAATCGTTAATCTCAACTGCCTTCCAACACCATCTATCCCAAAAAAAATCTTAAGGCGTCCAAAAAATACAAAAATAAGTAATCCTTATCTAGCGATGTACAGGCGATGCGAAAAATCATATGCTGGAAAATTCCGAAAAGTTCCGAGACACAATTCCGAAAAATTCCGAGACACAATTCCGGAAAATTCCGAGACACAAATCCGGTAATTTCCGACAAAAATCGGTAACCGAAGGAAACGGTCGGTAAAACACCACGCCGATTCCGATACCGATTCCGATAGAAAATTCCGAAAACCGATTCCGTTTTCGAAAAATACCGTTACCGGTGAATCCGATCGAAAAAATTCGAAATCGATTTCCGGAATTCCGAAAAATTCCGAAACCGTTTTCATCCCTAATGATGAGGTGATGTTTTGCCGGTTTGGGTTTATAGCGAGCGGTTTTGGGTGGTCCATGGGTTTATCCGTTGACGGCTGGCCGTGAGTACTTGCGTCGCCGTTTGCTTCAGGGATTTGCGCTTGTTTCTTGTCATGTACTCGGTGTGGATGGGAAAAAGTTATAAAAAAGGGGTATTTTAAAAAAAACGGAAAAAGTATATATCAGCATAGTTTACAAACAAACTTGATATGCTAGATTTTCCTATTTATTAAGAGTGATAATAAGCTCTAAATTGTATATTATAAAATCTAAACATCAGATCGAATTATGATCGAGTTATATTTCTATTTATTTTTAACTAAAATTTATTAATGATTTTAATTTTTTACAAAGAAATATTTAAATTATGATCTATTACACCTAGCTGGTTACCGACTACTGTCGCTAATCCAGAACGCCGCACAGAACAGATAGCAGAAGCTACGCGCTACCGTACACCCGTCACCTGCATCACATTCTCTAACCGTGTGGGGGTGTAGCCGCCTGCTTGAGAATGATTGGCTGGCTAATAATCAAATCAAACAAAAACCCCTCATGTTTCGTTGCTTCCTGTGGAGGGCAGGGGCAGGGCACAGGCATCCACGAGGCAACGTTGACTTTGTCTGCTTGCTTGCAAAGTTGCCATGGAGTCGCGCGCCTCCTTGGCTGGGAGTAGGGCTGGACAAAATACTTGTGGCTCGTGAGCTCGCTCGACTCGTGGTCAGCTCGGCTCGGCTCGACTCGGCTCGTTTCAATTTTGTCACGAGCTGAGCTAACATCTTAGCTCGGTTCGTTAACGAGCCAGCTCGACACGAGCTCGAGCCAGCTCGTTAGCTCGAATGAGCTAGCATTTATCTGCAAAACAAAGCTTATATATGTATTGGATGAATTAATAAGTGATGAACTATGTTAATTTAAGGTTTAAATGATGTGATGTATAAAATTATGAGTATTGTTAGTCTTTTCTAGTGTTAATTTAGTATGAAATTAACTAGCAATTGATTATATTGTTGTATATACACATGTATACTATTTTTTGTTGTGGCTCGCGAGCTAAACGAGCCAGCTCGAGCTTGCAAACGAGCCGAGCCGAGCTGGTTCTCTGGCTCGGTTGCTTAACGAGTCGAGCCGAGCCAGCTCGTTCCCTTAACGAGCCAGCTCGAGCTCGGTCGAGCCGAGCCGAGCTGGCTCGATATCCACCCCTAGCTGGGAGCATCAGGTCGCGATCAAAATAATACAGCGACGGTGACACGGCGAGGAAAATCGATGGAAGGAGGGAGGGGGTCAAGGCCTCAAGGGGTTTCTTTCGGCCAGGCCATCTCTAGAAATTTAAGCATAAAACATGTCATTTCTTCATAAATTTAAGCATAGAACATGTCAATTCTCTAGAAATTTAAGTATTCCATACAATTCTCGATACATATATTTTTATTTCAAAATTTTAAGCATGTAATAGACTCAGTATACACTATATTTTATCTAGAAATTTAAGCATGTCATACAAGTCTTGCAACATCCTTACTTCAGTTCTATTACATGCTGAGCCCAAACATGGAGAAATGCAACATATATATAGCTCATACTGGCACATGCAGATTTAGACCGCTGTGCAGGGCTGTCTCCATATGACCAATATTTTCTGTCTGCAAAGTTTAAATAAGGAATCAAAAGCAAAAATCAACAGATAAAAAGTTGAAATTTATGCAGAAAGAAAAACAACAGGAACCCATATCAATTAATAAACATCGGGTCCTCAAAATATACAAGCGCATGTTGTTGTTGCTGCTACACTTTTCTTGAGTGAGCACAAATGGAGGCTGATTAACAGCAGCAACAACAAAGAACTCAGCAGCTGCAGGGAACCAAGTACAACTACTCCCAGCTATGGGATTCAGTCTCTCTCAAGCAATACAAATGTAGTGCACCCACTGCATTCATCCCCATGCATGTGCACTCACGCTCTGCCTGCTTGGAACTAATAACCATATACATACACACTATATACACGACAAGCACAGCTAGCTTCACACATTTCGCAAGCACCTAGATCCACGCAGGACTAGCAACAAACTAGTACAAGCGATATGAAATTATATATTATACTTATCTTAGAGTTTATCCATCTTCCGTCTTAACCATAGGAGGGCAGTTTGTGGCTCATCAAGAATAGATTATATCTTTAAGCGTAAGAGGTCAAATGGACCTCCGTGTGCTAATCTGGAATTTTGGTCTATCTACACTCAGACCCAATTCATTTATGCTTAATCGGGCCTCCGTCTAATCTTTCTCTTTCTTTCTTTCTTTCAAGAGAAGGTTGGTTTGCTTTACTTTGCTATCAAGAAAAATCAACGAATAATAGTATTGTTGATACACAAACCAAACGAGCAACAGCTAATTCAAATCACTTGTCTAACGACAGTCAACACAAAGTAATTAATGGGTTTTACTTACAGCACAACTAGCTGCTGCTGCTGCTAGCTACGTACGAGTACAACCAGCACGCATAGGAAGATCTACCGCTCTAGAGTTTACATTACATGCGGCCCTATTTGTACGATAGAGGGCCAGATCTCGACACTGCGAACCTCTGCAGCGAGCCAGCTCCATGGCTGCTCCCGGAGCTGGAGCCCTCGACGAACTTCTTCGCCTTTCTGCTCGCACCGAAGTCGAGCGGTCCAGAGCGCCTCATGCTCCGCAGCAGCCGTCCGGCCCTCCTATCCGCGTCGTAGCCATCGTCGTGCTGGGACCCCGACGAGCTGTAGTAGCCTGGCTCGAAGGTGTGGGACCTGGGTGTTGTCGGAAACCTTTGCCAAACCCGAATCCGAAAAATGCAGTGCACCAGGTACCTGCTTGTGTCGTTCCATGAATCCAGGACGACCCCTGCAGACAGTTTGACGTAGATCTGCATAGAAGATTTGATATTTGCTTCTGCTGAGACACGGCTCGGTAACTCGGCCTCTTGCAGCTCATCTGTATGCACATTTGAAAGAGAATTTATTCGCTGCTCCCTTTCGACCCGAGTGTATTCGCTTCCCTCAATCACAGCACTTACACACCTGCACAAATACAAGAGGTGGATCCGATTCGGATTCGGTCACGTGTACCCTATTCCCAATAGTATCCTTTTTTTTAATACCATACCCACGACTAACGATTTTTGACATCAAACATAGAGTCAGTCCATACCTTGCTAGGCAGTGCAAATTGTTACTGAGTCCACCTATATTGACATCATAAACAGCACCGTTCCAAATGTTGGACACCATGAATGCAGCACAAAGGTATGGAAGTAGGATCCAAGAATTATCATTAGCTGCACCAGCGTCTGTCAGAATAGAGTGTACCCACTCAGCATCATGTTTGTCGCCAACACCAACACTGCTTGCAACCTTTCTCAATCTAATTATCTCATTTTTATCAGGTACCTCGTCTGGCAACTGCAAGGCTAATCCTTTGAGCAGAGAATATATGAGAGGCACTTTCTCTTGAGTTATTTGAGTTTGTAACACTCTCGTCGTGCGGCTTCGCCACTATATTACTCCGCAGCTACGCATCGCCAATTTGGTATTATGCAGCACACATCCACGCTATATTGGGACTGTTATTCTTCCAAGCTCTGTTACCGTCCATGAGCTATGGTAAAAGTCAAGTTTGTCCCTCCCTTCCGGTGCTTCCATTCCACGGCGCCGCCTCTCTGTCTACTCTTCTCTGGTCAGCATCATAGCCGGCCTCGCTGCCACGGCCGTCGGCCTCGTCACCCCCGGGGCGCCCGCGCACGACGCGGTCATGGAGTATCTCCTGCCGGCTGCCGTCCCGTTGCTGCTCCTCGGCGCTGACCTCCGCCACGTCGTCCGCACCACGGGCGACCTCCTCAAGGCATTCCTGCTCGGATCTGGTTGCTGCTGACTTTGTTTTTTTGTGTGTGTCTCTTACCTTTTCGTTTCGTAGTGAATGCTGAACATTTTGACGTGCAGTTGCAACTGTATTTTTTTTGAACCAGTTCAAATTCGAAAGTTTTCTCAATTGCATCACAAAAAAAGCAACAAATTTTATCCTCATGATATGATGTTTCACCACAAATTTATGACATCACGACAGGGCACAGTTCTTTCTGGAGTTTGTTCCCAGCTTCAAATCCTACGCATCTCACCACCCGCTTGCTCGCGATCTGAATCAGTCCACAAGTGTGCCCAAAATGTCATCCTCTCTGAAGAGGAGGTACTCTTTATCAGCCGCAAGCTTGACTTCAGATCCACCATACTCGGGCAGAAGAACAGTGTCGCCTTCCTTCAGAGCAACTGGGATCAGATTGCCTGCCTTGTCGCGCTCACCAGGGCCAACAGCCACCACTTTAGCAGCATTCAGCTGCTTGGATGTTTCCGGGAGGAGGATGCCGCCGGCGGTCTTCTTGGGCTGCACCAGCTTCTCCACCAGCACCCGGTTCAGCGACGGGAGCAGCCTCTTGGCCATCGCCGCCCTCCTCTCGTTTCCCTTCTTCTTGCGCAGCAAGACAAAGAAGAAAAAAGCTCGACGCTTCCACAGTTCCACTCGCGGCTCGCCTCGTGGAGTTGCAACTGGGCTCCTGGTGGCAGACGGGGTCGCGGGCTCCTGCTGGCAGACGGCGGCGCGGGCAGCTGTTGGCAGACAGCGGCGCTGGCACCTGGTGGCAGACGGCGGCGTGGTCACCTTAAGGTAGACGGCTGCGTGGAGGGTAGATTAGTACGAAGGGGTACACAAACTTCATCAACCGCAAGAAAACACACGGTAACAGAGCTCGGAAAAATAACAGTCCCAATATGGCGCGGATGAGTGCTGCATAATATCAAATTGGCGATGCGCAGCTGTGGAGTAATATAGTGGCGAAGCCGCGCGACGAGAGTGTTACAAACTCAAATAACTCCTTTCTCTTCAAGGACTGCTCCAACAGCCTCAACCAACAGGAAAGTCATTGCCTGCCCTGCTTGAATACAGAGGTCAGCCAGTGTTTCGAGGTCAATAATTTGCTTCAGGTTCACATCCCTTTCAATCCTATCGCCGGAATTTACAGTTCCAGCTAGGCCCTCTAAGGCATCACGATTTGACCTCAATGCTGAATCGATACAGTTTAAAAGCGCAGACGTATGCTCCCTTAGCATCTTATCCATTTTATCTATTCCATAGCCACCAAAAAGACGAACAAGTGATTTCATTTCTCTTTTATCTGTAAATGATTCAGCTAAACATCCACAACCAATAGGTTGTGAGCTCCTGAAGCAATTTTGGATTGCATCAAAAGCAACTCCAATGCGAGAAGCATCCTTTACTACATTCTCAATATATCAGTTGCATGTCATCTCAACGGCAGATCCCCCTCCTTGTGTCCCCACTGGAGTCTCAAACATTTGAAGATTGGGAAATGGACCAGCACTTCACGTATGCCTTCAGTAAGGTCCATACCAATATGCTGCTCTGCTAGATGGATGATGCCCAGATGTCTTCTTAGAAGAGATTCTATGATTGATGGTCGCTGAATGCAGTTCTCAGTTCTAAATCGTACTATGAAATCTTCTCCTGAAATTTCCTATGATACAGTCCCTTTTTTAAAAGGTAGGAGGTCTGCCAACATATATTGATAAGAAGAATAACAAGAGGTTTAAGTCAATACAGTGACCGAAGCACTAGACAAAGGTCCAACCTTAACAGAAAATAAAAACAGACCCCAGTAAATAGCTGTTAAAGGGGTAGCTAGGTGCTTGGCCCCTGCCAAATTCCAGGCTGCCGCCTCACTCTTGATTTTGGCAATGATTTGTTGGCAGCTCGAGAATCTGCGATCAAAGATTCTCGCATTTCTTTCTCGTCAAATCTTCCAGTTTACAAGGATCAATAGTGATCCGATGCCTTTCCTATTGCATCCTGGCAAAAAAGCTAATTTTTCCCACCAATGCCACAGCGAGGGGGGTCACCCCAGCTAGACGGTTTCAGACCCTCAACAGCTACCCAAACAACAACTTCCTCCCAAATTCTTTTGGTGAAACGACATTCCACAAAAAGGTGAAGCCCCAATTCTAGGGCAGCACGACACAAGACGCAAGTCGGTTCATGGGGCCAATTCCTGGCGGCTAAACGATCTGCTGTCCAAATGCGATTTTGAATTGCTAACCAGCTGAAGAACTTGCATTTTGGAGGCGCCCAATTCTTCTAGATGATGAGGTCATAGTTTGTGCGAATAGAGCCCAAAAATTGGGCCTAATATGTCGATTTGACTGTGTAGCGGCGATACGCAGTGAAATTCTAGGTGATGGCATCATCACGTTCTGGGTGAAGCTGGATCTTTTGGACTTCAGACCATAGAATGCAGAACTCATGAATGTGGTGGGAAGTAATCGGTCTATCGAACAGCGCAAGATCCATGATCCAGGCATTGTTTGTGACCGCCTCCGCCAAATATTTCCTCTTATTTCTTGATATAGAAAAGAGACGAGGCGCTAAGTCCTTTGGCCTTTGCCCCCTCACCCAAGCGTTGCCCTAGAAAGAGATTTTAGAACCATCACCAATCTCAATATTCGTTGATGCCGCAAAAAGCAGTCTATCAGCATCAGAGCAAGGAATCTCTAAATTGTCCCAGATTTTCTGTGATGAGGTGCAATTATGCCAGAGCCATCGCGCGCGCAAGGCATGCACAAAAGCTCCCAAATCAAGAACTCCCAAGCCCCCAAGGGATTTTGGCCTCGCCACACGTTTCCAATTGACTTTGCACTTTCCGCCCGTCAGTCATTCAGAACCAGCCCAAGGGAATTGTCTTCTTTTGGAGTCTAGTAGACTAATCGTTGCCTTGGGAGCATTAAGGGCAGTTAATAAATAAATTGGTTGTGAGGTAAGCACTGTTTTCACTAGAGTTAAGCGCCCTGCCACTGAGAAGTTTCTCCCATTCCAGCTACTCAGTCTGTTCAATACTTTGTCCACCAAAAACTGGAAGTGCCCCTTCCTGAGTCTAGTTGGGGTGAGAGGGAGGCCCAGGTACCGGATCAGGAAGGTTGCTCTTTTGGCTGGAAAGCAACTAAGAATGTCATCAAGGGGTAGCCCCTGGCAATGGATTGGGACGATCATGGACTTCTGAAAATTGGTCATCAGACCAGATGCCTCGCCAAATAAGGTGAGCAACCTGACAATTGTCTCAATATCCTCTTTTTTCGGCTTAACAAACAAAGCTGCATCATCAGCATATAGCGAGAGCCTAATGCTGGGCGAACTGTTCCCCAACTTGTTCAATGCTCCATTGTCCGCAACGATCTTTAAATTTTTTTGCAATGGGTCGATCGCCAAGACAAATAGAAGAGGGGAGAGAGGATTGCCTTGCCTGAGACCTCTCTCATGATGAATAGGAGGGTTAGGGACCCCGTTAACGAGCACTCTTGATGTTGAGGTGGAGAGGATAGAAGCGATCCAATCAGTCCACCTCACAGGGAATCCCAAATTGCAGAGTAAGGCAATCAAGTAATCCCAACGGACGGAGTCAAATGCTTTTTCAATGTCTAGCTTGAGGAATAGCGTGGGCGAATTGATACGCTGGAAGCGTCTAACAGTGCTTCTAACTGCAAGGAAGTTTTCATGAATGCTCCTTTTTTGAATGAAGGCACTTTGGCAAGGTGAAACTAACTCATTCATTCTCGGTGCCAGACGAAGAGCCAGGGTTTTGGTGATAATCTTAATGAAAGAATGGATGAGGCTTATAGGTCTGAAGTCCCCAGCTGCCTCCGCACCTTCCTTTTTGGGGATTAGAATGATGTTTGCTGAATTGATTAGTTGGAGGTTGAGGCATCGATTATTATAGAAAGCATTCACTGTAGCCATGATATCATGCCTTATAATGGTTCAACAAGATTTAAAGAAGACACCAGTGAAGCCGTCCGGCCCCGGAGCCTTATCTCCTGGTAAAAGATCAATACTTCTTTTTAATTTCCTCCTCGGAGAACGGCGCGTCAAGGCTTGATAGATCAAACTGCTGGTCAGAGATATTGTCCCAGTTAAGGTCGACAGATCTAGGGGTTGGCTGTTGTCGGAGAGGAAATCTCTCCGGCCGGGTGGCGGATTGCACCCGCCCTAAATCCTAAGAAAAGGAGAGGCCTAAGCGTTTTGCTTGTTACGAGATTGGTGGATGAACACACGAGAGCACGCGAGGGTTTAGAGTGGTTTGGGTCGTCGGAGCGTAATACCCTACTCCACTGTGTGATGTATTGCTTGAGAGCTTGTATGAACTTGTGAGTGTCTAAGAGAGCCTAGGGTTCGATCTCCAGTAACGCCGCATGCCTCCCCTTTTATAGCTGAAGGGGGGGGGCATGCACAAAGGTACTGAGCCCCGACATGTGGGCCTAGGGACACAACAAAGGTAGCTCTTGGAACCTCCAATTTTTGCTGCTGAGGTGGTCCTCTGGTGCCCTGACACCCGAGATCTCCATATTCTCGGCGTGTAAGGGAAGCTTCTTGTAGAAGGGACGATGAGTACGGTGTGCCGCTCAGCACAGGCGTACTGTTTGCCTACAGACTGGTCTGATGCGCCGCCTGTTGGGTGACCTTGACGTCGTCTGCCAGCGGATTGGACAGGACACATTAAATGCTAGGAGGGCACGTCGCCCGTTAGCGTGGTGGCAGGCGGCGCGTCCTCTCCGCAATAAATGCAGAGAATGCACGGCTTCGTGGGCCTTACGTCAGGCTCGACCCGTTAGCTTCACGGGCCACAAGCCGTGCGGTAATAGTGGGGAGCGCAGGGGATGGTCTGGACACGTGCCAACACCGAACCCTTACTCATGTCAGGGTCCTTCTTGTCCCGGGACCTTGCCAAGGCTCGGACCTCACTCGGAGGGGGACTGGGATCCTCCCAAGGGGCCCGGCGTGCCTTCTTGGGGGCTCCGGACTTGTACGCATAGGGGTCCGGTGTCCTTCTGTGGAGGTCCGGACCCAACGCTGAATACATGGAATGCACTTCCTTTCCTTGCCACGTGGCGCCCTTGGACCTGCCCATGTGGTGGGGTTGGGTGCCATTCTCCGTGTGGCCTTGAGGTGTTGCATGGGAGTGGCGCCTTTATGCTGTAGAAGAGGGTACCCCTGATCCAGGGTACCGACAGTGGCCCCCGGGCCCGCCTCAGGGGAGGATGTGAACCTGTAGGCGGGGCCTGAGTCTGATTAGCGCTCCTACATGCCTGTTGACGTAATTACTGTCGGCCCTCTTATGGTCATGCCGACTGCCGCGCCTATTCCCACGGTTGACTGGCCCGTGACCTTCGCACTTAATGCCACTGCTGAGCCATGCGGGATTCCTCGAGTCATTGCACTGGCTCTAAAAACTCATCTTTTCAGTTCTGCTGTGACGGTCCCGAGAAGACGTGGTATTGACGCAAGTGGCGGTGCGATTTTTCCACACCCGATAACCGGTGTGCCGGCTGTATGACATGTGGGTCTGGGCCCCCACGTTGGACCGCCAGTTGCAGCGAAGCTGAGGGGGTGCATAACCGTGGGGTGGTTGCATGCCTCCTGTGTGATGGTTCCCCCTTTCGACCACTGATTTCGGCGGAGACGAGGGAGCGCTTAACCGCGGGGCGGTTGCATGCTCCTTGTGCGGCGGTTCGCCTTCCTGACCGCTAGTTACCCCGAAGATGAAGGGGCGTATAACTACGGGGCGGTTGCACGCTCCTTGTGTGGTGGTTTGCCTTCTTCGTGCTTCCGACCAGCCTATATGACGCGTGGGGCCTGGCCCCCGTGTCATAGGGCGGGATCCTTGGTGCGCACCGAGGGAGACTTTACTTGTGATGCTTCGAGGCGCAAAGGGGAAACCTCCCCTTTAAAAAGGGGCCGACCCCTCGGGTAGTAGCCATGCCTTGGCCCTCTTGCATCCTTCGCGCCCTTCCGCCTTCTGGGCCCCCAGATGGGGTGCGCCTGTGTCTTCTGGAGAGATCCGTGTCAGGACCGTCCCTTCCCGCGATCTCACCGTCGGAGAGCTTGCGCTCGTGGTGGTGCCGGTGGTCTTGTTTTCCTCTTACTGCTGTTAGGGGGGTGCAACCCCGTGGGGTTGACGCTCTTCCGCCATTGCTCGGCTTCAAGGATTTTCATCATGCAGCCCGGCTGCAGTCCCCCGCCAGTGGCCATCCAGAAGGATGACCACCAGCCTCGCGGTGGGGAGAAGCAAGCCAGGCTACGGCTCCCCCCCAGCTTCAGCTTCAAGGATGTTGATCATCCTCGCTGGAGTGGAGGGCGAGCCAAGTCGGGGGTCCACCCTCCGCGCGGACTAGTGACCCGTTTCTTCCTCCAGCATTCGGAGGAGGAGGGTGTTCACCAGCCTTGCGGAGGAGGCGAACCTCAGCTACGCGGGGCCGACTGGCTGCAGGCCATCAGCTACAGCGTGTCTGGCCCTTTGGGCTGGATGGCTTTGGCGCCGCCTCCGGCGCTGCCTCCTGCCGCTCCGGCCGGGGCGTGGCTGTCCATCCACCGCACGGGCGACGGTCGCGCCGTGCGTGGGTCTGCCACATCCACGGCTTCTCCTGCCCGCCAGTCGCACTGGGGGTTGTACAAGACGTCATACGCCGTGGGTGGTGGCGCCGCGTTCTTGGATGGTCTTGTCCTCGCTCCTGTGAGAGGACGGGAGCGAGGCCCCCTTTGTGCGTGCTGAGGCAGCCGCCGCCGACCGGTGCAAAGGTGGTCGATGTCGTCGGTGCTGAGGTGGTCGCCGCTGCTGGTGAGGCTACCCGTTGCAGAGGTGGTTGCCTCCGCTGGCGAGACCATCAAAGCCACCTGTCGCCACGTCCCCGACTCTTTGACTTTAATGGCCTCGTTGTCACCCCCCGTAGGAGGACGGGGGCGAGGACCTCCTTGCAACGGCGCACACCCTGAGGTGGACGCTGCTGCTGGCAAACCACTCGGAGTGGTGGTCGTTGTCGCTGCTGGTGCAGAGGTGGCTGCCGCCACTGGTGAGGTTGCTCGGAGCCAACTTCCAGCGCAACTCCTGCTGGTGCAGCGCAGTTCATTCCTGCAAAAATGGAGCTAGGGCCCCGCTTGTAAGGGAATGTAATAACATATGCTTGCTCGGAAGCAAAATGTAATAACATATGTATACAGGATCTTTGTCTGGGAAGCCAAGTTGTGCGTCCGGACCCCCTGGATGGTGGTTCTAGGTACTAGGACACCTGCCGTAGGGTGGTGGAGTGTGCAGGCCCACAGTACGGGACCAGACTGAGCGGCTACATGGCTCCGGACTACCCCAGGAGACAAGCATCGTTTCTCTAGTTCCGGACCCCAAGCTGTCGGACGCACAGGACTTATAGTTCCAAATACTAGGGTACCCGTCACGGAGTGATGGAGTGTGTAGGATTTCGGGTACGGAACCAGGCTAACCGGCCACACAGGCTCCGGACCACCCCATGGAACGGGCATCTGTTCTTTAGAACCGCCCCCCAGGCTTTTTCCTGTTTTTGTAAGGTACTTATGAGTATTATTTATAAAGCAGTGTTTAACACTTATCTGTGCATCGCTCGTTCCTGTTGTTGACTTCCCTTGGTACCTGCCCCCCCCCGCCTGGGGTGTAGGCTCGATGTGTCGAGGTTGGGCACCAGCGTATATGAAATAGTTGTCAACGGCCTTCGGGATGCAGCTTCGCCGAGACCTGGATCTGTACACAGCTTTTAGCTAAAAAGCGTTAGCGATACACCAGTAGGCCCTGTTATCTGGCATTATTCATCCTTTGATACATGCTCGGGATTTGCAGTGTTTTGGCTGGGGGAACCAAGTTGTGCGTCTGGACCCCCTGGATGGTGGTTCTAGGTACTAGGACGCCTGTCACAGAGTGGTGGAACATGCAGGCCCACGGTACGGGACCAGGCTGAGCGGCTACACGGTTCCGGACCACCCCAGGAGTCAAGCGTCTATTCTCTAGTTCCGGACCCCAGGTTGTCGGACCCACAGAACTTATAGCTCCAAGTACTAGGGCACTCGTCACGGAGTGGTGGAGTGTGCAGGATTTTGGGTACGGAACCAGGCTAACCGGCCGCACAGGCTCCGGACCACCCCATGGAACGAGCACTCATTCTTCAGAGCCGGCCCCCAGGTTGTCGGGCCCTCCTGCTTTCGCATAGAGGTCCTAAACTGCAAGCCTGGCTGTTCAATCCAGATGTCATTATGCCTGATAGAACGGGAGCTGGTCGGGTGGGTTAGATAAAACACAATCCGGAACTGCTGGGTAAGACCATGGAACAGTAGGATATTGCTATCATAGGGGCACATCTGAGAGGGTAGTTTTCCTTTATAGCTAATCATGCATGGGTGTGGACCAACAGACCGGGTTTATGGGGACAGGCCCCACCGGGTTGGCGTACACGTATGCGCTACCTAGTTACAAAAGGGAAAAACTCCGACCCCCCAGACTTGCCCTATAGACAAAACTTACAGAGATATTTCGGCACCGGGGGAGGCACTCCTTCAATCATAGCTAGACAGTTGCCCTCAGGTCGGGGTATTCCCACTACCTTGAAGGGTCCTTCCCAGCTGGGGGAGTGTTGCGGAGCCCTAATTTGGTTTGGAACTCCCGTAAGATTAGGTCCCGACCCTGGGCTTCCATATGCGTTTGACGAAGGAGGCTCTGCCTTTGGCTGTGGTCATTCCTGGATGAACCTGTCAGAAGCCTGGACCCGTGGGGAATCCAGATGGGTTTCCAGAGGAAGGCGGGCTTCAGCTCCGTAGGCCGGGGGACATGGGGTCCCACCGGCGGTCCGTCTAGTCGTCGCCATCGGAGTGGGAGTCTTTTGTGAAGATGTCCTTTAGGTCCCCTTCGGGTGACTGATATCCGAGGTCTTGTTCAGCCGCAGCCACCTCACCGTCGTCGACCTTTTCCTTGCCAGGACCACGGCGAGGTGGGGAGCCATCCTTGGAAGACTGCTCACGTCGCTCGCTGACGCGTTTCACGAGATCAATGATCTCGTGACACTCCACGGCGCTGTGGCGACCGTTGGGGTGTACAGGGCATGAGCCGCTGTTACCCCTTTGTGGTCGTGGGCGTTTGTTGCGGTCGCCCCGGCCTCCGGTCGCAGCTGCGACGACCAGCGCGGTAGACTGCGGTCTCTCGTAGCCGCGGCCCTTCTTTTTCTTTTTACCGTCCCGGGGGATGGCACCCGAACCACCCGTCTGGGTGGTCCCAGTTTGTGGGGCCGAGTGCCATGCCCGGCCTTCGGTGGCTCTGGCGCACTTGTCTGCCAGGGTGAAGAGCGTGGGGACAGTCTCCACGTCATGTGTGGCCAACTTCTCCAACATTTTATTATCACGTACCCCCTGTCGGAAGGCCGTGATGATGGAGGCATCGGAAATACGAGGTATAGTACCTCGTACCTTGGTGAAGCGGGAAATAAATGTCCGGAGGGTCTCCCCGGGTTCCTGCCTTACAACATGAAGGTGGGCCTCCACACCATGCTGTTGGTAAGCGCTGGTGAAGTTCACAATGAATCGTGCACAGAGCTCTTCCCATGTGTAGATTGATCTTGGGGCGAGGTTCATGAGCCAAGTCCGGGCAGGTCCAGATAGGGCGACATGAAAATATGTTGCCATCACAACAGTGTTTCCACCTGCTGCCGTGATGGTGGTGACGTACACCTGCAGGAACTCCGATGGGTTCGATGTCCCATCGTATTTTTCCGGCAGGTGCGGCCGGAACTTGGGCGGCCACGAGGCCGTGCGAAGATGGTCTGCGAGGGCGGCGCAGCCCACGCCGGCCAAAGGGACACCCATTTGGGACCGGGCGCCCATCGGTGTCTGCGGTGCTTCCGCAGCGAAATCTCGATCGAGGTTGCGACCCTCGATGTTCTGTCGGTGCTCACGCGCCCTTTCCAAAGAGATCCGGGCGTCCTCTCCCGTACGCCTGCGGTTGAGCTCTGCCCGGATGTCGTCAGTCTGCGCACCCCTTACGGAGAGCGAGCGCACAGACGCCGTCGCCTCACGTTGGCGCCGGGATGACTGAGGTCTCGACCTGGTCAAAGTAAAATGTGCCATGCCGAGCAACCGGTCAATGTCGTCACGCCACTGCTTCATGGCCCCCGGTGAAGCCATGGAGCTAGAGGGTGGCGTAGCAACTAGGGCTGGGCATTCGGTCTATTAGGGTAATTCGGTTCGGTCTATTCGGGTTTGTGAAATTTCGGGTTCTGAAAAATGAGAACCGAAATTTCTAAAAATATTTTAGGAACCGAACCCGAATAGACTCACAATTTTGGTTCGGTCTATTCGGTCCACCGAATCGACCCGAATTGTAGAGAGACTAGTATATTTTGTTAAAATATAGACAATGAATAATTAATTGAAAGTACTATTACTACAACAAGTGACTATAAAAATTAGCATACAAAGATATATATACTATCGTTTAGATGATATCATTATTTCTAGCTAATAAGTTCATAAATCATATAATAATACCATCACATATTAAGAGCTTTTTTATATTTCGGGTTATTAGGTCTATTCGGGTTTTATAGGTTAGGAACCGAACCCGAACCCATAACCCGAAATATAGCACATATAGGAACCGAACCCGAACCCGAAAACCCGAATAGACCAATAATTCGGTCTATTCGGGTTCGGTTCGGGTTCGGGTTCGGTTTTCGGTTTTAAAATGCCCACCCCTAGTAGCAACTCCCTGGCCGCAAGACAGCGCTGTAGGCGCTGCCCTCGATGGAGTCCGGGATGCCTGCGCTGGCGTGTGCTGCTGCACAGCGTGTACGGCAGCAGTCCCTGAGTCAGGGCGGTCGGGCACTCGTGGCACGGAGGATGCAACCTCTTGCTCCATCGCGAAATCCTTCGAAGTTTCAGCGCGGTGCTCGATGGTCCGCACCATCATGCTGATCGAGAAAGCAAGCAAAAACTTGAAGCCTAGCGCCCCTACCTGGCGCGCCAAATGTCGGAGAGGAAATCTCTCTGGCCGGGTGGCGGATTGCACCCGCCCTAAATCCTAAGAAAAGGAGGGGCCTAAGCATTTTGCTTGTTACGAGATTGGTGGATGAACACACGAGAGCACGTGTAGCATCCCAAAAATTCAAATCCTGAAATTTTCTCAAACTCGCTCTAAATTCAAAATGAATTTCAAATTTCATTTCAAAATGTTTGTTTGCGAGTTGATATCAACAAATAAAGTATAGTGGTCTATATTCTCTCCAAAAATCCTCCTCAAAATATCCTACAATATTTCCCCAGTGATCACCCTCAAATTCTTTCCAGAAATACTGCCCAGATATTTCCCCAGTAACCCCCCTCAATTTCTTTCCAGAAATACAGTCCAAATATTCCACCAATATATCTCCAAGTATTTTCCTCTTGAGAAATACCTTCAGAATCATTTTTGAAGTCCCTACAAATATTTTCTTCATAACTTTCCTCATGCTCATACGTATACGTATGCCTCCAGTGTCATACGGTGAGCTCTACAAGCTAATCTCACTTATACAAGACAAATACATGCTAATCTCCCACTAATCCTCTCATCCTCCCACTAATCCTCTCATCCCTCCCCCTAATCCCCCCACCATGGCTATAAATAGAGGGGCAAGGGCCTCCTCTCATCCCACCCCAAGCCATTTCATGGCAACTCTCTTCCCCCCCACACACCCACTCCATGTTCCACACAAGCACACACTAGCACAAGGATCGTTCGATCGTTCTTCGATCGTTCGTCCCCTGTTCTTAGTTTGTTCGTTCGTTCGTCCGATCGTTCGATCGTTCGTCCGATCGTTCATGGTTCGTTCGTCCGTTCGTCCGATCGTTCGATCGTTCGTCCGTTCGTTCGTCCAAATAATCTTTTTCCTACCGTTATGCTGCCAAAATTCCGATCGTTCGTTCATTCGATCATTCGATCGTTCATCGTTCGTTCATAGTCCCTATTCATCGTTCATCGTTCGTTCATAGTCCCTATTCATCGTTCTTCCAGATAATCTTTGTCCTGCCGTTATGCTGCCAAAATTCCGATCGTTCGTTCTGTCCTATCATTCGATCATTCGTCCAAATAATCTTTTTCCTGCCGTTATGCTGCCGAAATTCCGATCGTTCATTCGTCCGATCATTCGATCGTTCGTACGCTCGTTCATAGTTCCTATTCATCGTCATCGTTCGTTCATACGACTATTCACTGGCACTATTCACCATTACTATTCACCTTTACTATTCATCGTTACTATTCACATACACTATTCATCATCGTTACTATTTATCATTACTATTCATCGATGATATCTATAATTACTTTTCCATCGCCACTATTCATCGTTACTAATCATCGTTACTATTCATCGATCATCTGATCGCCCCAAATTTCAACTATTCATCCATCATGCTGTCCAGTCCACTTAAGACCAGCCAGACCCATATTCCAGTCATACGGACTCCGGTGACTGTGATTTTCCTTCCAGTAGGGAACTTCGCATCTGGTCACCCATCCTAGGTTTCTCCAAGTTGAGCATGCTTAACTTTGAGATTCCTTTGAACCAGGCTTCCAAACTCAGATTCCAATAATTCTTGTTTCTAAATTCCTATCAAATTATTCCCTATCCAACCATGTCATCCCTTAAGCATGGTTCATGTTCCAGAAGACTCCCAAAATACTCTTGTCCCATATTCTGCCTATAACTCTCCTATTCATACTAAGTCAGACGATTCATTCGTCACTATTCTCACCAACAGTAAACTTCACTGTGCTACACCACATACACCCAGCTATAAATACACCCAGCTACCCTCTCCCTCTCCACACACACTCCACACCCTCAGCCAAGGAAAACTCTCACCCACTCAATTACTCCGCTCTGCCGACTACACGCGTAGTGTCGCTTCGCCTTCTGTCCACCCTCCTGGTAAGCACCTCCGCTCCACCACTAGTAGTATCTCAACACCACATGACACAGATTCTACTCAATTCTCTACCCATCCATATATCGCTATTCTGACCATTATACTAAATATTTGTTGGTATACTTGCTGGTTTGTATGTTTGCTTGTTCATGTTGCATAGTTATCGGAGCATTCGTGTCGTCTCGTGGAGGCTAGATCTGCAAGTCTACGCCAGGCAGTGGAGCTAGAAACCAGTTCCGCGAGCTCCCCTTCCCCCTTCGCCGAATAAGCACGGCAAGCTCACTGGATCCCTTTGATGCATAAATTACCTATGATTTTTCAACCACAACCCTCAGCCTGTTATTTTATGCATGATATGATTTTGAGACAAGTTATTATGGCCACCCAACCGCTTGCCGCAATCAATCCCTGATATATATGTTCCAAATGATTTGAGAAAAGGTGTGAGTTTTCAAAAGAAAATGCTTTTCAAAATGTGTATGATGAAGGGTTTTCACCCTTATCACCTTGTGAGTGGGATAATCAGGGACTCCCTGGTTTAGGGGAGGGCCTAAGGTGTTGGCTCAGCTGGTTTAGGCGTGAGCAGAAGGATTGTCCCCTCATATAAGGACCGGTTTGTCATCTTCACTACCTGTACTCTTTAATAGTACAACCACTCGAGACTGTGTGGGCAGTCACTCAATCTGAACTCGTACGGTCCAACCCCAGGGTTATGAAGGCTGGGGAGCACCGGGAGGATAAGGAGGGGGAATGTTTTGTCCGGTTTGGACATGGCGGTGGCCTGACTCCTTCCGGTATAACTGTTAAGGTTAGGACGTGCGAGGAAAGAAAGAGATTCGGATTCGGATCTCATTGATCATGAGATCGCAGAGCCGGACTAGTGGGTAAAGTGTACCCCTCTGCGCAGAGTTCAAACCTATTCGAATAGTCTGTGTCCACAAGAATGGACGAGTCTGGTGTGGTATGGCAACTAGTGTTTTGTTTTCCAAAAAAAGGGCGTTTGAGAAAAGTGGTTTTTAAAAGGTTCGGCGGTTGAGCCGTGAGCTATGGTGGACGGGAAGTCCAGTAGTTGTTTTTGAAAAAGGAAAAACGAGTGGGAAACTGCTGAGATACCTGGATGGTTTAGTCCAGGGGATTTTGTTCTAATATTGAAAAACTTCCTACTCCTTTTGGAGAGGATGCGCTTTGCAAAATACAAAATGTTTTTCAAAACAACCCTGCATAAAATATTGTTGTTTCTGCAAATATCCTGAGCTCTACATATTCCATGCATTATATCTGATTTCCCCATTCCGCGGGTGAAGGTGGGCTGCTGAGTACGTTTGTACTCACCCTTGCTTATTTGTTGTTTTTCAGAAAAAGGAGATCGGGTAAGAGTTACGACTGTTCCCAACCTTGCATGTGGCTGTTGGACCGCTGATTTGCTTCGCTGCGTATATCGGGCTTCTTCAGCCCCACTCTGATGATATGTCCCGAGTTGTGGACCAACTCTTAAAGTTGATCGCCACCTTTATAGGTTTGTCTCGTTTAAGAAGATCTGAAATCATCTGTTGTATAAATGTGTTTACTAGCCTCCTGGGACTAGTAATTGTATCACATTTGAGTCCCAGAGGATTGGGGACGCTTCAGGTGGTATCAGAGCTGTTAGGTTGGCCGCAGGACGTAACCCTTAGCTTGATCCAAAAGTTTTTGAGTCAAAACTATTTTCTTAAAAAAAATCTTGCTCTTATCCCTTCATTTCAAAAATGTTTTCCCCTTTCCTTCTCTCAGAAGTCAGATGGAGGTTCGTTGCCAAACCAACTTTTGCCAGAATGAAGATGGTTTCCCCAAGTTGCTGAGAGCATGTACAGTTCGCCTCGGAATCAGGAGCCAGCCAGAGTATGATGGTCGTGAATTCGTCGAGCATGGCACACAGAAGTGTGTCGTGACTGTATACATTGGATCCAGTCCGCGCCATGTGGAATGAAGTGTCACTGCTGCTGGGCACAGATTCAGAGACACCTGCCAAGTCGTCGCTCGCAAGGCATTGAGGGCCCTGTGTAAGATCTATGAAGAAGAAGTGGCCGACACCCCGCTCAGATTCTTTCCGCCCTTTCAGAGAAACCCTCCAGTTTGGATGGCCAGGATGCGTGCATTGGAAGGTCAGCAGTTGATTGAGGACGACCCCTCAGTCGTGTACCTCACTGCATACCTGCTCACCCTTGATACACAGTATGATTTCTTGGCTCGGCACCACCGTCAGATGATTGCCCGAGCAGAAGATGCAGAGAAGCGCAACCGTCAACTCCATGTGGATCTCACCACAGCTCAAGCCCATATAGCTGCCTTGGAAGGTCGTGAAGTCATTGCTGTGGAAGCCCTGAAGCAAGCCAAGGATGAGCACGTCCAGAAGTTGATGGAGGCCTACTTGGTCACCCATAACCAACGTAGAGCCCTGCGGATCCAAGAGCCCGCTTCATCCAACCCTGTTCAACCCATCAGAGCTGAAGACCCCAAGATTCTTGAAGGTCACCCAGTCTCTACCAGAGGAGAAAAGAAGGCTTGGGAACTACCAAAAGGAGCCATAGTCTTGGAAGGAATTCCAGTCTCCCCTAAGGCTATGGATAAGCAAGAGCACCCTGAATCCTCCCAAGATCCCCCGCCGGAGTTGTGTGAGCCCCTCACCATGAAGAAGATTCCAGCACCGTCCCTTGAGGTCAAGGAAGAAGCTGCAAGCAACCCGCCAGCACCGCTGCCCTCAGAGGAGCTACAAGAGCCAGTTTCGCTTGAAGAAGAGTTCGACCCCATGCTACCATCTCAGTCGCCGCCAGAAGAAGTCATCAACATCAGCTCCCTCTTGACCCATCCAGGAGATGTCTCAGATTGAAGTTGCGTGCTAGCCTTGCCAGAAGAGAAGTTGCCTGGTCTGGAGTTAGTTATGCCCAGTCCTCTGCATGCATTGGGTAGTGAAGTTTTTCTTCACTTTGGTTAGAGCCCTGCATGTATGAGAGGTAATCGTGTAGACTCGTGTTTTGCAAAATTCTAATGGTGTGGCCCCCTAGGGCATTTCAAAATGAATTTCGCTTGATGTTTTCTTCCCTTTTGAGTGCATATGTGATGCTTTAACGTTAGTGCTCATAAGTTAAATTTAGCATAGTTCTCAATTCAGGAGCCAAGCAATAGTAGTTATGCTTAGCCCCCGAATCTGAGTAGTCCATGCTTTGGAAAAACTCTATTCTTCCCTTATTCAAAACATTTGATTTGTTTGTGCTTATCATTGCTGAGCTTGTGTGTTCTCTTTCTTTTTAAGAAAGGTTTTCTCTAAAAACATAGATCACAAATTAGATCCAATCCTCACCTTATGCTTCCATTCTCATCTTAACCCATCTCAAGAGAAAAGCACCTTACCCAAGAAGATACCGGGAAGCTTACCCTTGAAGCCTGGAATAAGCTACAGAGGAACCTATCCAGTCGCTCAGTCAAAAGGACCGACCGTGAGAATCAAAGCACTGCCCCTGAGTCAAAGTAAACATGAGAAGAGGATAGAAGGAGTTATTACCATACAGAGAGGCAAAGATTCTTGGAACCAGAGACCACAAACATCAGGGTCATTGACCCCACCACTCACCTCGTGCCCCTCGCACGCGTGCCCACATCCATGCGCACTACCACCGCCCCACGCCCCCTTTGCAGCGCACTACCGCCCCACGCCCCCTTTTGCAGCGCACCCACCGCCATCGTCACCGGCAACAGTCCCCCCTTCCCCTTGTCGCACCTGCTGCCTCGTGTCACCTGCTCCATCACTACCACTCCACACCCCCCGAGCACCCCCGCTCGCCTATAAAACCCCCCACCAGCTCCCTTAACTCCCATCCAGCTCAAAGCAAAGCACACACCCACCTGATAAAATCCCCTCTGCCAAATCGCAAGCAACTCCATTTTCCACTCCCTCACCCCTAAGATCACAATGCTTGGTGATTCTTGGGTTGAAGACTGTTGCACATGGTTCATAGTCTTTGGTTTCCTCCAGTGTATGATAGTAATACTCTTTGATAGAATCCTCGAGTGGGAAGAGCAAAGAGAAAGAAAGATGCAGTGAAAAGTGAGAAGTGAGAAGAGAAAAGAAGATAGTGAATAGAAGATAAGAAGAAGGTTGTCCCAGAATCAACCATGTGCCAGTCATCCCTCCGCAGCCAGCTCAAGCAGCAACAGCAGAAGAAGGACCCGTAACACCCTTGTTATGTGGTACTTCAAGGAGTTCAAATCCCCAAGATTCAAGAGATCTACCCTCATTCCTTTTAAGTGGGGTAGTGTTCCAGTAAGGTTCCTGCTATGGAGAAAAAGAAGGCCTGTAGCAAGCTTGTGAAGGACCAGATCATCAAAGCATATAAGTTTCTGGATGAGAAGTGGTCACCCAAGTTTTGTTGATGAAGCACCAAAAGACCAATCAAGAAAGGAATCCATGTGGGAGTTCGCAAGAGAAAGGTTTGCGTGTTGGCATCAATGCTTCCTCAATAAGCTAGCTGCCAAGCAAAAGCCAGAAGCCTGAAGATGATCTTTGAGTAGCCAGAATCAGCGTTTGCAATCAGCAACCAGATGCTCTGCCAGGCCAGATCTTGTTGAAGTTCCATCTCCTCGAAGAGTTGCAAAGTGAAGATATGTAGCTGAAGTAAAGCTATACCCATAACCCTTCTAAGCCGAATCTCGAGGACGAGATTCCTTTTAAGTGGGGTAGATTTGTAGCATCCCAAAAATTCAAATCCTGCAATTTTCTCAAACTCGCTCTAAATTCAAAATGAATTTCAAATTTCATTTCAAAATGTTTGTTTGCGAGTTGATATCAACAAATAAAGTATAGTGGTCTATATTCTCTCCAAAAATCCTCCTCAAAATATCCTACAATATTTCCCCAGTGATCACCCTCAAATTCTTTCCAGAAATACTGCCCAGATATTTCCCCAGTAACCCCCCTCAATTTCTTTCCAGAAATACAGTCCAAATATTCCACCAATATATCTCCAAGTATTTTCCTCTTGAGAAATACCTTCAGAATCATTTTTGAAGTCCCTACAAATATTTTCTTCATAACTTTCCTCATGCTCATACGTATACGTATGCCTCCAGTGTCATACGGTGAGCTCTACAAGCTAATCTCACTTATACAAGACAAATACATGCTAATCTCCCACTAATCCTCTCATCCTCCCACTAATCCTCTCATCCCTCCCCCTAATCCCCCCACCATGGCTATAAATAGAGGGGCAAGGGCCTCCTCTCATCCCACCCCAAGCCATTTCATGGCAACTCTCTTCCCCCCACACACCCACTCCATGTTCCACACAAGCACACACTAGCACAAGGATCGTTCGATCGTTCGTCCCCTGTTCTTAGTTTGTTCGTCCGTTCGTCCGATCGTTCGATCGTTCGTCCGATCGTTCATGGTTCGTTCGTCCGTTCGTCCGATCGTTCGATCGTTCGTCCGTTCGTTTGTCCAAATAATCTTTTTCCTACCGTTATGCTGCCGAAATTCCGATCGTTCGTTCATTCGATCATTCGATCGTTCATCGTTCGTTCATAGTCCCTATTCATCGTTCATCGTTCGTTCATAGTCCCTATTCATCGTTCTTCCAGATAATCTTTGTTCTGCCGTTATGCTGCCAAAATTCCAATCGTTCGTTCGTCCGATCATTCGATCGTTCGTCCAAATAATCTTTTTCCTGCCGTTATGCTGCCGAAATTCCGATCGTTCGTTCGTCCGATCATTCGATCGTTCGTACGTTCGTTCATAGTTCCTATTCATCGTTCATCGTTCGTTCATACGACTATTCACTGGCACTATTCACCATTACTATTCATCGTTACTATTCACATACACTATTCATCATTGTTACTATTTATCATTACTATTCATCGATGATATCTATAATTACTTTTCCATCGCCACTATTCATCGTTACTAATCATCGTTACTATTCATCGATCATCTGATCGCCCCAAATTTCAACTATTCATCCATCATGCTGTCCAGTCCACTTAAGACCGGCCAGACCCATATTCCAGTCATACGGACTCCGGTGACTGTGATTTTCCTTCCAGTAGGGAACTTCCCATCTGGTCACCCATCCTAGGTTTCTCCAAGTTGAGCATGCTTAACTTTGAGATTCCTTTGAACCAGGCTTCCAAACTCAGATTTCAATAATTCTTGTTTCTAAATTCCTATCAAATTATTCCCTATCCAACCATGTCATCCCTTAAGCATGGTTCATGTTCCAGAAGACTCCCAAAATACTCTCGTCCCATATTCTGCCTATAACTCTCCTATTCATACTAAGTCAAACGATTCATTCGTCACTATTCTCACCAACAGTGAACTTCACTGTGCTACACCACATACACCCAGCTATAAATACACCCAGCTACCCTCTCCCTCTCCACACACACTCCACACCCTCAGCCAAGGAAAACTCTCACCCACTCAGTTACTCCGCTCTGCCGACTACACGCGTAGTGTGGCTTCGCCTTCAGTCCACCCTCCTAGTGAGCACCTCCGCTCCACCACTAGTAGTATCTCAACACCACATGACACATATTCTACTCAAGACTCTACCCATCCATATATCGCTATTCTGACCATTATACTAAATATTTGTTGGTATACTTGCTGGTTTGTATGTTTGCTTGTTCATGTTGCATAGTTATCGGAGCATTCGTGTCGTCTCGTGGAGGCCAGATCTGCAAGTCTACGCCAGGCAGTGGAGCTAGAAGCCAGTTCCGCGAGCTCCCCTTCCCCCTTCGCCGAATAAGCACGGCAAGCTCACTGGATCCCTTTGATGCATAAATTACCTATGATTTTTCAACCACAACCCTCAGCCTGTTATTTTATGCATGATATGATTTTGAGACAAGTTATTATGGCCACCCAACCGCTTGCCGCAATCAATCCCTGATATATATGTTCCAAATGATTTGAGAAAAGGTGTGACTTTTCAAAAGAAAATGCTTTTCAAAATGTGTATGATGAAGGGTTTTCACCCTTATCACCTTGTGAGTGGGATAATCAGGGACTCCCTGGTTTAGGGGAGGGCCTAAGGTGTTGGCTCAGCTGGTTTAGGTGTGAGCAGAAGGATTGTCCCCTCATATAAGGACCGGTTTGTCATCTTCACTACATGTACTCTTTAATAGTACAACCACTCGAGACTGTGTGGGCAGTCACTCAATCTGAACTCGTACGGTCCAACCCCAGGGTTATGAAGGCTGGGGAGCACCGGGAGGATAAGGAGGGGGAATGTTTTGTCCGGTTTGGACATGGCGGTGGCCTGACTCCTTCCGGTATAACTGTTAAGGTTAGGACGTGCGAGGAAAGAAAGAGATTCAGATTCGGATCTCATTGATCATGAGATCGCAGAGCCGGACTAGTGGGTAAAGTGTACCCCTCTGCGCAGAGTTCAAACCTATTCGAATAGTCTGTGTCCACAGGAATGGACGAGTCTGGTGTGGTATGGCAATTAGTGTTTTGTTTTCCAAAAAAGGGCGTTTGAGAAAAGTGGTTTTTAAAAGGTTCGGCGGTTGAGCCGTGAGCTATGGTGGACGGGAAGTCCAGTAGCTGTTTTTGAAAAAGGAAAAATGTCACACCCGGTTTTAGAAGGCAAACCGAATGCGAACCATGTACGTGCCAGGATCAGTTATTCACGTACACAGCAGTTACATAACATGAACATCATCACACAATGCTCAAAATAGTATTAAAAGGGAAATAATAGTCGATTACATCATACGTCTGAGACGTCCATATAGTTCTTACAATAAATCAAAGTGCGGAAAAGAAACGTAGATAACTGCGGCCTTCACAGGCAGCCGACTGGGGGTTGCCGCTAACCCACACCTAGAACTCGTCGTAGTCTTGGAACTCCTGGAAGTCTCCTTCCACAGCTTCTTCTTCGCCTGAGCAGTGGTTGCAATGCTGACAACCTGGGGATGGGGGGGGGTTTGGTGTGTAGAGCAAGGGTGAGTACACATCAACATACTCAGCAAGTATCCTATTTGGCTGTAGTGGACTAGCTTTATGTGGGGGATAAGTCAAGCAGTTGCTTTTAGTTGGTCAGATTATTATTACTAATAGAGAAAGCCAAGTTTTAGAATTAACCCACGTTATTAACCCAAACGTACTCCTTTCCAAACGGAAAGAGTACCACTTACCAGCACCATAGCCATAACCAAAACCATCGATCTCATAGTCACCTGTACCAAAGTATCTCTGATCAAGTACCACTAATCACTGGAGCTCCCTTGGCCGCTCATAACCGCGAGCACGGCTGATATATCAGTTTTCAAACACTCTGCAGAGGTTGTGCACTTTACCCACAAGCCGTGATTCCCTCTTGCCTCGGGCCGATCAAACCCTTAAACACTACCAAGGTGAATAGGCAGGGTTTCACTACGTAGCCTTTACAAAGATTCCCCGGGGCTGTAGCCGCCCGTTAGGTTTCCTAAATGTACCGCACTCCTCCCCAAGGGACAAATCAACCTTGGCAGAGCGAGCCGCATACACCGAGCCCCATTGATGGCACGACGGCGAAGCGAACTACACCCCAGATCCTCTAATTATTCAGCTAAGGGCATCCCATTCCACCCTCATGGTTGCACTGTTTTCCCGGGCGGTCATCCATAGAACAGGTCCTTACGGAGAGGCACTCGAGAAACCGCTTGAGCCCCCTTGAAGACCACAAGTACAACATCATAATAAGAGAAGGGAAAACAACGTATCATAGATAATCTCATCATGTTCATTGATTAGAGTTGAGCAATAGCATAAAGCTAAACAATAATAATCCAACCCAAATAGGTAAACAAGGACATGGGTAACAAAAGCTAGTCAATCCTTAGGTATAGATGTGTAAAGCGGGAGGTGAATTAAATAATGAATAGGACAGAGATAGGTCAAGGGACACTTGCCTCCACCAACCGATTGCTGCTCAGGGGCTTCTCCTGTGGGTTCCTCGGGCTCTTTGACCGGATCGTTCTCTATGCGGTTGCAAGCATACATACATCCATCCATTGAAATTAGGAAACCAACAATACACCATACAAGAGAACAAGTAGATTAAACATGCATAGAATACCACATATAATAATGAGTTACTATGGTTAGAAAGAAATGAGAAAAGGTCTCGCGAGAGTTAAAGCTTATGTCCAAGACGCGCTACGGGTTGGTGAATAACTAGACGTCACGTGCTCTAGTTTTAATTGGTTCTAACAAAAGAATTAGCTACATGCACTAATGTAAACGCGATCACTTTTAGTAGATTAACATTGAATAAGATAGACGATTGGCTATACAAATTAACTAACATAACCAATTTCCAAATTGAGACTCCTATCTTAATAATATAAACGACGTGATTAGCGCATATAGGATACGGGGGAGGGTAGACGGGGGTTAGGGGGTAGACGAAGCACGACGGGTCACGCCAAGGCACGCGCACTACGCGAGCACGCACGCGAGGCCGCACGCACATGCCACGAACTAGCCGTGCGCACATCGGGGCCGAGCGCTAGCCGAGCTCAAAGCCGCGCGCCATAGGCACGCTGGGCCAAGCTCGAGGCCACGCAGGGGCCGACACGACGCGAGCAAGGCACGGCGGGGCGAGCGGGCAAGCACGCCGGGGAAAGCGAGCGCGGGCGAGCGAGGATACGGCCGGGCGAGGCCGAACGCGGGGACGGGCGGCCGAGCCGGGGCACGGGGGCGGCCGAGCTCGCCGGGAGGCGGCCGAGCTCGCCGGGCAGGGGCGGGGCACGGCCGGGCGGGACGCCGGGGGCGCGGGCCGGGCGGGGTCGCCGGAGCGGAGCCGGGCGAGGGCGGCCGGGGCGCGGGACGGGGCGGGGTCGCCGGAGCGGGACCGAGGCGGCCGAGCTCGCCGGAGGGGGCGGGGGCGCGGCCGGGCGGCCGAGCTCGGGGCGCGGGCGCGGGGGAGGGCGGGGCGCGGCCGGGCGGGCGGCGCGGGGTGGCCGGGCCGGGCGGGGTCGGCCGGGCGGGGTGGCCGGACGCGGGCGAGGTGGCCGAGCCGGGGCCGAGCCGGGCGGCGCGGGGGCGCGAGCGGCCGGGCCGGGTGCCGAGCCGGGCGGCGCGGGTGAGGGGAGGGCGCCGGAGGGAGGAGAGGGAGGGAGGAGAGGGAGGGGAGGAGGGAGGAGAGGAGGGAAGCCTCACCGGAGGGGGGCGGCGGCGGCGCACAGGGGCGGCGGCGGCGCGCAGGGCAAGGGGCGGCGCGGTTAGGGTTTGGGGGGAGAGAGAGAGGGTGAGAGAATGACGGGCGGGGCCCGCGGGAGGGATTTTTTGGAAAAAGAAAAGGGAGAGGGGGGGCGGCTGGGCCGGCCATGGGCCCAAAGCGGGGGCGCGCGGGGGGGGGGGGGGGGGGGGGGGGGGAGGGGGCGGCCGGCTGGGCCGACCGGCCAGCTGGGCCGACGCGAGGGGGAGGGGGCGGCTGGGCCAAAATGGGGAAGGAGGGGGGGGGAAGAAAAAGAAAAGGTTTTTTCTTTTTCTCTAAATCTATTTTCCTAGATGAAGGCTTTTCACATTTTTAAACACCCAAAAAGTATGCATGGTTCGGCATGATGCTTCACCCAAAATAAAGTATTTTAAGGTTTTGCTTTACACGGGAACTAAAGCCAAAACCCGCTGCGACTTTGGAAAAGATCAAGGCTTAGCGAGAAGAAAAGGGAAAAAGGAAAGAGTAACGCCTGAATTTGGTGAGATAAAAAGAAGAAAAAATTCTACCCCCAAATTCAGGGCGTTACAAACCTATCCCCCTTAAAAGAATCTCGCCCTCGAGATTCAGGGTTGGCTAGCAAAGAGCTCAGGGTATTTAGCCATCAGATCGTCTTCACGCTCCCAGGTTGCTTCTTCCTCTGAATGGTGATTCCATTTGACTTTGCACATTTTGATGGTCTTCCTTCGGGTGACTCTGTCTGCAACCTCAAGGATTTGCACTGGCTTCTCAACGTAGGTCAAGTCCTCTTGGACTTCAAGACCTTCCACTGGCAACTGCTCTTCTGGCACACGCAAGCACTTCTTCAACTGAGACACATGAAAGACATCATGCACAGCAGACAAATTCTCTGGCAAACTGAGCTGATAGGCCACTTCTCCACGCCTTGAGAGAATTTGGTACGGACCAATGTAGCGGGGTGCTAGCTTGCCTTTGACTCCGAACCTTCTGACTCCTCTAATCGGTGACACTTTCAGATAGACAAAGTCTCCGACTTCGAAACTCAGCTCTCTTCTTCTTGTGTCTGCATAGCTTCGCTGCCTTGATTGCGCTATCTTCAGATTCTCTCGGACCATCTTGATGTTCTCTTCAGCTTCAAGTAGAATGTCTGGCTCAAACACTTGCTTTTCTCCAGGCTAATCCCATTGCAACGGAGTTCTGCAACTCCTTCCATAGAGCGCCTGAAATGGTGACATCTTCAAACTGGCCTGGTAGCTGTTGTTATAGGAAAACTCTGCATAAGGAAATCGCTTGTCCCATCCGGACTGATCTTGCAATGCACAGGCTATCAACATGTCCTCAAGAATTTGATTGGTCCTTTCGGTCTGGCCATCTGTCTGCGGGTGATAAGCTGAACTGAAATTCAGATGGGTGCCCAAGGCTTCATGCAACTGCTGCCAGAAATGAGAGGTGAACTGCGTTCCTCTGTCCGACACTATCTTCTTTGGCACACCATGAAGACAAACGATCCGAGACATATACAACTCTGCCAATACTGCACTGCTGTAGTTGGTCTTGACAGGTATGAAGTGGGCTGACTTGGTCAAGCGGTCCACTACTACCCAAATGGAATCGTAGCCGGCTCGAGTGCGAGGCAATCCGACTATGAAATCCATACCGATTTCGTCCCATTTCCACTGAGGGATCTGCAACGGTTGCAACAATCCAGCTGGTCTCTGGTGCTCTGCCTTAATTCTTCGACAACTATCGCACATAGCCACATGCTCTGCGATTTCCCTCTTCATTCCGTACCACCAGAATTTCTTCTTCGCTTTGAGAATAAACCAGAATGTCATCAATGAATACCACCACAAACTTATCAAGATAATCCATGAATACACTATTCATCAAGTTCATAAAGAACGCTGGCGCATTGGTCAAACCAAAAGACATCACTGTGAACTCATACAAACCATACTTGGTAATGAATGCCGTCTTCGGAATGTCCGAAGGTCGGATCCTGAGCTGATGATAACCTGACCTCAGATCAATCTTGGAGAACACACTGGCTCCTCTCAACTGGTCGAACAGATCTTCTATTCTGGGCAAGGGATACTTGTTCTTGATCGTGACTTCGTTCAAAGCTCGATAATCGATACACATCCTTTTGGTGCCATCTTTCTTTTCCACGAACAAGACAGGAGCGGCCCAAGGCGAGGTGCTTGGCCGGATGTAACCTTTCTCTGACAGCTCATCAATTTGCTTCTTAAGCTCAACCAACTCTGGTCCAGATATTCTGTAAGCTCTCTTGAAGATAGGGGCGGTTCCAGGAAGAAGCTCTATGGCAAACTCAACTTTCCGCTCTGGTGGCATACCCGGTAAGTCCTTTGGAAACACATCTGGGAACTCGGACACAACCTTGATACTCTCAATTGGGTCTGCTTCACTGCTATCAACAGCTAGCTGATAACAACTTCCTTTCTTTGGCTCAGGCGGGACTAACTCGGTCACCACTTCCTCTCCTAGTGGGGACACCAACTTGATTGTCCTTTTATCACAACTGATAACTGCTTGATACTTATCTAGCCAATTCATCCCTAGGATGACATCTATTCCCTGAGTACCCATTACTATAAGGTTGGCGGGAAACGCTATCCCCCTTATTTCCACACTTATATTCAAACAAATGCTATCGGCTCGAATTCTACCACCGGCTGAGTCAATTTGAATGGGGGTTGACATGGTAGTAATTGGAAGATTATGTGCTTCTACCCATGATGCAGTAATGAAAGAATGCGTTGCTCCAGTATCAAATAACACTTCTACAATATGGGAGTCGACTGGGAACATACCTACTATCATGCCGGGGGTCTCCTGAACTGCTTCAGCCTCCAAGTGGTTCAGCCTTCCATGATTATAGCGCGGCTGAGAGCGATTGCCTGCTCCAGGCTGAGGCACATTCTGCTTTGCTGGGGCATTGGGGCCTGACTGCTGCTGGGCTACCTTCTTCGGACATTGCATCACCCAGTGGCCTTGCTCTCCACAGTGGAAACATGCCCTGTTTCCAACTTGAGCTGGTGCTGCCTGATTGTTCTACTGATTTGCTGGGGCAGGAAGACGAGGTGCTTGCTGATTCTGCCTCTGAAACTGACCTCCTGACTGATTGCTCTGACGGTTCTGGTACTGATGCTGAGGATACTGCCTTTGAAACTGCTGATGCTGCTGAGGTGGACGCTGGTTCTGCCTGAACTGCTGAGGTTGATTGCCTGAGAAACGAGGACGGCTGCTGCTTCTAGGTTGGGGTCCACTGATCTTGCGCTTACGATCCTCCATCTCCTTACGCTTCCTCTCTGTCATGATTGCTCTGTCAATCAGGTGCTGGAATGTCGGGAAGGTATGATTCATCAGTTGGTACTGCAGAGGGTCAACCAAGCCTCTCAGGAAACGGTACTGCCGCTTGGCGTCGGTGTTGACATCTTCAGGAGCGTAGCGAGACAATTGCAGAAACCTGTCCCGGTACTCACTGACAGACGATGACCCTTGCTTGAGAGCCAGGAACTCCTCCTTCTTCACTGTCATCAGACCTGCAGGAACATGGTACTGACGAAAGCTTCCTCTGAACTCTTCCCAGGTGATGGGGTCAGGGTGGGCATGGGTGGCGAGGTAAGACTCCCACCATGACTGGGCTGCTCCTCTCAACAGACGGGGACCATACAAGACTTTCTCCCTATCATCGCACTGAGCGGTATGCAACTCCCGCTCCACAGTGCGCAGCCAATCTTCAGCATCCATGGGGTCAGAAGAGTGAGCGAACATCGGTGGATGACCTCTCATGAATTCAGCACGCTTGTCTCTGGGCATCTGAGGCTGAGGCTAAGGTGGTGCCTGCTGCTGTTGCTGCTGCTGCTGCTGAATGGCGGCCAAGGTCTGACCGATGGCTTGAACTGCCTGAGTCTGCATCAGAAACATCTGCTCGATGGACATCGGGGGCGGGGGCGGCAGGTGCTGCTGCTGGGGCACCTCATCCTGCTGAGCGGCTCGCTCCTGCTGAGCACGCCTTCCTCCTCTGCGCCTGTTCTCTGACATCTGCAGAATGCAACCACACATCAGAACCGATCTGGCAAATCTTGCAGCATAAGAAAAGAGTATAGAATTCTTCAACAGCATTGAACAGATGAGCATCTTCACTGATCTCCAACACAGACCACACAGCTTCTCAGATAAAGAGGAAAGTGGAATAAAAGGTTTCCCAACTATATAACTAACTCCATTAACATAATAGGTAAACCAAAATGCAGGGGATACCCACACTCTGGTGACAATCATTACAAAGATCCAAACCAAACATAGTTCATCATGACAACCATAAATGCACAGGATATAGCAAACTACCCTGTCTAACTAAGACTTAACTAAGAACGAGACTAACGCTAAGACTGTAGCTTCTACGTATATATATTTTGTATTAATTACAAGATCCAACTCTAACGAGCTATGGTTCTAGAGTTATCTTGGTCTTGCAGTCGGGATTGCCATAAGACTGGTGTCCACGCCGAGGTGAGCGGTACGGGTGCTGAGTCCCGACGGGAGTGGGGGAACCATCATCCAGGTGACGACGTTCCGCGCGCTCAGCCCGCAGCAGGGCAATCTCAGCACGAGCCCTACTCAGCTCGTCTAGTGCATGGTCCAGCTCCGTGTTTAGCACGGCGGCTAGGTTGACTGTGCTGCTCAACCTAGGATTGCCCTCACCAGCAGGTGAAACAATCACGCCTCCTGTGCTGCCAGATGGACGGTGGGGGTAATACTTCAGGTCGAGACCGTCAGCTACCCCACCGAGAACCGAGCAGTAGTGCGAAAGCGCACGCCGTGCAGCATCTTGCATGGCTACCTCAGCTGAGTCCCGCTCAGAGATAGAATAGTGCTCTGAGCAGGCCTCCGCACCCTGGAGACTGTTCTCCGGACGGCGCACCAAGCAGGTTGCCTCCCAGCGGTCCGGGTAGACCCCGCGACTATGCTGGTAGACCACACAGCGATACTCGATGGACCAAGTACGCCGGTTAAGTGCCCGACGTAGCAGGGTGTCGAGCGCATCATGGAAGTGACACCCGCGAGCAGCGTCGCGAGTGATGGGTCGAGCAACCCATCCTTCCGGCTCGTGGTTAGCAGAGAAGTCGATGTCGTGGCTCGAGTCGTCGCCATCTCCGTCGTCTGGGTCTCCTCCAGCAGCTACTCCAGAAGTTGGGGCGCCCAGTGGTGGTGCAGGGGGCGCCTCCAGGGGAAGCACAGGGGAGCAGCTCCTCACAGACTCTATCTCCTGTTGGAGCGAGAAGGAAGAGCCCTGCTGCTCCTGCCGTCGACGTTCCTGCTCCTCATGCTGGCGGTGGTGCAGTCTCTCCAAGTGGCTGGACTGTCCGGCCACGGGACGGCGAAGCGGACGCTCAGCAAGGCGGGAGGGTAAGAAGGGGATGACGAACTTTCGTGCAGTGTGTCTAAGTCGAGCCATCTACAAAAGACATCGCAAGCAAAAGGGTGAGAACAGAATTAATATGACCAGCAAATAATGAACCATAAATAAATGAAGGATTAGAATAAAACATGATTTTCAGCAAGGTATAATATATAGTAGAACATAGGTTTGGTCGGTATGACCAACTTTTGAAGGGATATCAAAGTCAAGGCAGAGACAGAGGTCTATAGTCCTTAGAACGACCATTCTACTCTAGGTTAGCGGTCCTACAGTCAGCACGGCTTTGATACCACTTATGTCACACCCGGTTTTAGAAGGCAAACCGAATGCGAACCATGTACGTGCCAGGATCAGTTATTCACGTACACAGCAGTTACATAACATGGACATCATCACACAATGCTCAAAATAGTATTAAAAGGGAAATAATAGTCGATTACATCATACGTCTGAGACGTCCATATAGTTCTTACAATAAATCAAAGTGCGGAAAAGAAACGTAGATAACTGCGGCCTTCATAGGCAGCCGACTGGGGGTTGCCGCTAACCCACACCTAGAACTCGTCGTAGTCTTGGAACTCCTGGAAGTCTCCTTCCACAGCTTCTTCTTCGCCTGAGCAGTGGTTGCAATGCTGACAACCTAGGGATTGGGGGGGGGGGGGTTGGTGTGTAGAGCAAGGGTGAGTACACATCAACATACTCAGCAAGTATCCTATTTGGCTGTAGTGGACTAGCTTTATGTGGGGGGTAAGTCAAGCAGTTGCTTTTAGTTGGTCAGATTATTATTACTAATAGAGAAAGCCAAGTTTTAGAATTAACCCACGTTATTAACCCAAACGTACTCCTTTCCAAACGGAAAGAGTACCACTTACCAGCACCATAGCCATAACCAAAACCATCGATCTCATAGTCACCTGTACCAAAGTATCTCTGATCAAGTACCACTAATCACTGGAGCTCCCTTGGCCGCTCATAACCGCGAGCACGGCTGATATATCAGTTTTCAAACACTCTGCAGAGGATGTGCACTTTACCCACAAGCCGTGATTCCCTCTTGCCTCGGGCCGATCAAACCCTTAAACACTACCAAGGTGAATAGGCAGGGTTTCACTACGTAGCCTTTACAAAGATTCCCCGGGGCTGTAGCCGCCCGTTAGGTTTCCTAAATGTACCGCACTCCTCCCCAAGGGACAAATCAACCTTGGCAGAGCGAGCCGCATACACCGAGCCCCATTGACGGCACGACGGCGAAGCGAACTACACCCCAGATCCTCTAATTATTCAGCTAAGGGCATCCCATTCCACCCTCATGGTTGCACTGTTTTCTTGGGCGGTCATCCATAGAACAGGTCCTTACGGAGAGGCACTCGAGAAACCGCTCGAGCCCCCTTGAAGACCACAAGTACAACATCATAATAAGAGAAGGGAAAACAGCGTATCATAGATAATCTCATCATGTTCATTGATTAGAGTTGAGCAATAGCATAAAGCTAAACAATAATAATCCAACCCAAATAGGTAAACAAGGACATGGGTAACAAAAGCTAGTCAATCCTTAGGTATAGATGTGTAAAGCGGGAGGTGAATTAAATAATGAATAGGACAGAGATAGGTCAAGGGACACTTGCCTCCACCAACCGATTGCTGCTCAGGGGCTTCTCCTGTGGGTTCCTCGGGCTCTTCGACCGGATCGTTCTCTATGCGGTTGCAAGCATACATACATCCATCCATTGAAATTAGGAAACCAACAATACACCATACAAGAGAACAAGTAGATTAAACATGCATAGAATACCACATATAATAATGAGTTACTATGGTTAGAAAGAAATGAGAAAAGGTCTCGCGAGAGTTAAAGCTTATGTCCAAGACGCGCTACGGGTTGGTGAATAACTAGACGTCACGTGCTCTAGTTTTAATTGGTTCTAACAAAAGAATTAGCTACATGCACTAATGTAAACGCGATCACTTTTAGTAGATTAACATTGAATAAGATAGACGATTGGCTATACAAATTAACTAACGTAACCAATTTCCAAATTGAGACTCCTATCTTAATAATATAAACGACGTGATTAGCGCATATAGGATACAGGGGGGGGGGTAGACGGGGGTTAGGGGGTAGACGAAGCACGATGGGTCGCGCCAAGGCACGCGCACTACGCGAGCACGCACGCGAGGCCGCACGCACATGCCACGAACTAGCCGTGCGCACATCGGGGCCGAGCGCTAGCCGAGCTCAAAGCCGCGCGCCATAGGCACGCTGGGCCAAGCTCGAGGCCACGCAGGGGCCGACACGACGCGAGCAAGGCATGGCGGGGCGAGCGGGCAAGCACGCCGGGGAAAGCGAGTGCGGGCGAGCGAGGATACGGCCGGGCGAGGCCGAACGCGGGGACGGGCGGCCGAGCCGGGGCACGGGGGCGGCCGAGCTCGCCGGGCAGGGGCGGGGCGCGGCCGGGTGGGACGCCGGGGGCGCGGGCCGGGCGGGGTCGCCGGAGCGGAGCCGGGCGAGGTCGCCGGAGCGGAGCCGGGCGAGGGCGGCCGGGGCGCGGGACGGGGTGGGGTCGCCGGAGCGGGACCGAGGCGGCCGAGCTCACCGGAGGGGGCGGGGGCGCGGCCGGGCGGCCGAGCTCGGGGCGCGGGCGCGGGGGAGGGCGGGGCGCGGCCGGGCGGGCGGCGCGGGGTGGCCGGGCCGGGCGGGGTCGGTCGGGCGGGGTGGCCGGACGCGGGCGAGGTGGCCGAGCCGGGGCCGAGCCGGGCGGCGCGGGTGAGGGGAGGGCGCCGGAGGGAGGAGAGGGAGGGAGGAGAGGGAGGGGAGGAGGGAGGAGAGGAGGGAAGCCTCACCGGAGGGGGGCGGCGGCGGCGCGCAGGGCAAGGGGCGGCGCGGTTAGGGTTTGGGGGGAGAGAGAGAGGGTGAGAGAATGACGGGCGGGGCCCGCGGGAGGGATTTTTTGGAAAAAGAAAAGGGAGAGGGGGGGCGGCTGGGCCGGCCATGGGCCCAAAGCGGGGGCGCGCGGGGGGGAGGGGGCGGCCGGCTGGGCCGACCGGCCAGCTGGGCCGACGCGAGGGGGAGGGGGGCGGCTGGGCCAAAATGGGGAAGGAGGGGGGGAAGAAAAAGAAAAGGTTTTTTCTTTTTCTCTAAATCTATTTTCCTAGATGAAGGCTTTTCACATTTTTAAACACCCAAAAAGTATGCATGGTTCGACATGATGCTTCACCCAAAATAAAGTATTTTAAGGTTTTGCTTTACACGGGAACTAAAGCCAAAACCCGCTGCGACTTTGGAAAAGATCAAGGCTTAGCGAGAAGAAAAGGGAAAAAGGAAAGAGTAACACCTGAATTTGGTGAGATAAAAAGAAGAAAAAATTCTACCCCCAAATTCAGGGCGTTACAAAAAACCAGTGGGAAACTGCTGAGATACCTGGATGGTTAGTCCAGGGGATTTTGTTCTAATATTGAAAAACTTCCTACTCCTTTTGGAGAGGATGCGCTTTGCAAAATACAAAATGTTTTTCAAAACAACCCTGCATAAAATATTGTTGTTTCTGCAAATATCCTGAGCTCTACATATTCCATGCATTATATCTGATTTCCCCATTCCGCGGGTGAAGGTGGGCTGCTGAGTACGTTTGTACTCACCCTTGCTTATTTGTTGTTTTTCAGAAAAAGGAGATCAGGTAAGAGTTACGACTGTTCCCAATCTTGCCTGTGGCTGTTGGACCGCTGATTTGCTTCGCTGCGTATATCGGGCTTCTTCAGCCCCACTCTGATGATATGTCCCGAGTTGTGGACCAACTCTTAAAGTTGATCGCCACCTTTATAGGTTTGTCTCGTTTAAGCAGATCTGAAATCATCTGTTGTATAAATGTGTTTACTAGCCTCCTGGGACTAGTAATTGTATCACATTTGAGTCCCAGAGGATTGGGGACGCTTCAGCACGCGAGGGTTTAGAGTGGTTCGGGCCGCCGGAGCGTAATACCCTACTCCACTATGTGATGTATTGCTTGAGAGCTTGTATGAACTTATGAGTGTCTAAGAGAGCCTAGGGTTCGATCTCCAGTAACGTCGCATGCCTCCCCTTTTATAGCTGAAGGGGGGCATGCACAAAGGTACTGAGCCCCGACATGTGGGCCTAGGGACACAACAAAGATAGCTCTTGGAACCTCCAATTTTTGCTGCTGAGGCGGTCCTCTGGTGCCCTGACACCCGAGATCTCCATATCCTCGGCGTGCAAGGGAAGCTTCTTGTAGAAGGGACGATGAGTACGGTGCGCCGCTCGGCACATGCGTACTTTTTGCCTACAGACTGGTCTGATGCGCCGCCTGTTGGGTGACCTTGACGTCGTCTGCCAGCGGATTGGACAGGACACATTAAATGCTGGGAGGGCATGTCACCCGTTAGCGTGGTGGCAGGCGACGCGTCCTCTCCGCAATAAATGCAGAGACTGCACGACTTCGTGGGCCTTACGTCAGGCTCGGCCCGTTAGCTTCACGGGCCACAAGCCATGCGATAATAGTGGGGAGCGCAGGGGAAGGTCTGGACACGTGCCAGCACCGGACCCTTACTCATGCCAGGGTCCTTCTTGTCCCGGGACCTTGCCAAGGCTCGGACCTCACTCGAAGGGGGACTGGGATCCTCCCAAGGGGCCCAGCGTGCCTTCTTGGGGGCTCCGGACTTGTACGCATAGGGGTCCGGCGTCCTTCTATGGAGGTCCGGACCCAACGTTGAATACATGGAATGCACTTCCTTTCCTTGCCACGTGGCGCCCTTGGACCTGCCCATGTGGTGGGGTTGGGTGCCATTCTCCGTGTGGCCTTGAGGTGTTGCACGAGAGCGGCGCCTTCATGCTGTAGAAGAGGGTACCCCTGATCCAGGGTACCGACAGCCGCTTTAAAGCATTATGGAAGAAATTTTGTAGCTCTTGTGCTTTTTCATTGTGAGAGAAGACCCACCCATTACCGGTCCACAACCGTTGAATGAAATTTTTTTCGCCTCCTGGAGCCAGCTTTCCGGTGGAAAAATTTAGTGTTGGCATCTCTGAATTTAAGCCAAAGCATGCGTGAGTTTTGCCTGTTCTATGCCCTTTCAATTACCGCATAGCCAAGGATACGCATCTTCAATCTATTTCGGAGGTTCACTTCCATGTCAGATAGCCCCCTATTTTCTTGTGCCATGTCCAGTCTTAGAATAACTTCTAGGGCCATATACATAAAGAGTCTAGCATCAGGTATTAACTTGGAGCTCCATTCCTTAAGCGCCTTGGCCGTGAACTGCAGTTTGTAGTACAACCTATGAAAAGGCTCGCGATGTTGGGTCTGCGCCAACCAGGCTTGCTCAACTGTATGCTGAAAACCTGGTAATTTGGTCCAGAAATTCTCAAATTTAAAGGAACGTGGATGCCTCGGCATAGTTGTATTGGATAGGAGCAGCGGGCAGTGGTCAGAGACCGAGGATGATAGCGCATGTAGTCCAAATATACTGAACATCTCCTCCCACTCAGAGTTGCAGAAGAATCTGTCTAGTCTTACGAGAGTGGGGTGTCGTCTCTCATTGCTCCAAGTGAACTTCCTGTTTTGCAAAGGAATTTCTTTCAAGTCGCAAATGTCGAGAGCTTGCCTGAACAGAAGCATTAGGCGAGGGTTGATCCTAGAATTGTTTTTATCGCTTGCTTTGTATGTGCAGTTGAAATCCCCAAGGACCAACCAGGGGGAAGGTGGAGGAGGCCTCTGTGCACTCATCTCTCTTAGAAAATCAGGCTTGCGGCCTCTGCAAGATGGTCCATAGACGACTGTCAGGTAGAAGGAAGCACGACGATCCTTAAGAGAGACATTTGCGGATATGTGGAATTCTCCGATGGTAAAATTAGATAATCCGAGTAGGTCGCTATCCCAAAGTAAAAGAATACCACCCCGGGTTCCACTATTTCCTTCCGCAGGTTTAAAACTAAAATTATTAAGCTTTGGTCCTCCAAGCGCCGTCACAATGGACCTGTCGACCATTGATAATTTAGTCTCTTGCAAACAGGCAAGATGGCAAGTGGTGGTGGAGATCATCACGCGCACTGCATCTCGGCGCGCTTGCAAATTTAAACCCCTTACATTCCAGCACAGGATGCTAAAGTCAGACATGGAGGAGAAAAGGACCCCGATTAATTACCGACAGCTGGATGAAACTGCAGCACTGCACATTAACGACATTGAAACTTAAAGGGGCCACCAGGGCCAACACAAGCATGGCTGTTATAGGTCTGAAACAAAACAACAACCCAATACAGTCCAGGGTGCTCACAAAAGTAGTAGAAACTGAACTGAGATTCATTGATAAGAACCTAGATAAGTCAAACAACTCAATGTAGTCGTTTTATTTTCAATAAAATCTTAATTTATCTTAAAAAGTGCAAACAAGGATATGCATGCAGTTTAAGGAATAAACAACATAAGCAGTAATTTCCTTTTGAAAATACAAAACTCCTTGCATCATTCTTTTTAGATCCTTTTTCACATAAGTTTATTACCATAACATGAAAAACAAGAATACTATCCATCAGCTTAATAGACATGAACCACCAATGATCTTGTTATTGCATATTATTATGTTATCCTAAAAAGCTAACATGTCATGCATATCTACTTCACAGTGAACATAAATTGTGCATACCTCGCGTAGAACAAAAACATGGTTGAGAACACCAATAGGCTCCATGTCATTTAGAACAGAACACAAACTTGTCAGCCTTTGCATAGCAGCTTCCAGCTTGTTTTTGAGGCATAAATAATTATACTCAAGTCAATAGAATGATGGCAATATTTAAATAGTGGTGTGAAGTAACAACTTGACCGACATCTTAATTGATGAACTGTTGTCAGGATAGCTCTCGTATCCTGGAGTTAACAAGTTTGAAACACCCTTTGCTCTTGTGTTATTTAAGCGAAGAGCTGGTTGCTCTAGGGAAAGCTGGCAAGATTTTAGAAGTGAGACTTAAAGCTATAAGCCAAAAATCGTAAAGATAAACTCAGAAATTATCTACCTGCATCTCTAATGAGCCAAATCCACCTTCTGAATCTAGAATATTTATCAAATTCAAACCTTCCAACCCACCCATGATAGACTCAATAAGGGACTCCACATAAGAGATAGAATCTCTGCCAATTTTGTTAACCTACATTTCAAACAAAGATTCAATAATAAATATGCCATAACCGTATTCTTCCAGCACTGGATAACAAATATGATAAGGCATTGTTGGGTGTGTCCTCTACAGCTGGTCAATAGAGACCGAATTGGGCTTAACCCAACTATCGTCTCTTTAATCGGGCCCTTGATCGGGAGGGCCCACGCTAATCTCGGTTGGAGCCCCCAGGCACACGACGCTATAAATATAGGACTAAGGGGTCACAAGAAAGGCCAACGCTAGTACCTCACCCCAAAACCCTAGTCCCTAGAGGCCCCCATCGCCTAGGCGTCGGAGTGTCTAGAAACGCGACAACCTACAACGGCTCGGATCTCGATGCCTGCTGCTTCTCTGCAGGGCAACGATAAGACAGTAACAACAAAGGTGTGTTTCTCTATTCCTCTCAGTAGATCAGATCTACTCGTCATCTAGGTTTACTTTTAGTTACGGATTGGTATCTAGGGACTTAGGAATCGATCCTAGACACGATAGTTTCTAACAGGCATAACCTTTTATTGCTGCAAAGAGAAAAATGTGTCATTTGATAAAAATGAAAAAAAATTCAACACTGCTACTTTAGGACAAACTTAAGTTTTTTTATAATACTTTATTTGTCCAAAAACAAAGAGATGTGCATCAGTATATAAATTCAGCACTGAAAAACATAATCTTCTTAAGGCATGAATGAAAAATTTACTCAACATATATTAATGAATACAATCCTACCAGTTGAATCTAATATGCTATATTCTAAGGTAGTGCTTGCAACATGAACTAAGCAAACATTAACTAGCCCAAATAAAGCAACAGGTTTGGAAGAACCTGCTATGTATTTACGAACCAGGCAACAAAGTTTGCCTATTCCATCTAGTAAGAAACCAATAGTTGGGTCTATCGCATCCTGAAAGTTCAGTCAACAATTAGTATGGAAGGGAACAACATTTCTTTTTTGAGATGACAAGAAACCTCTGCTTTTAGAAAGCAATAGAATACTGGAACAACAACTTATTGAATCCAAGGAAAAAAATAAGAGCGGAGTAACTCACAATGTCAACAGTTTTCAATCGAGTAGATTTTGATGATGCAATCCCCACATGTTGGAAGTACCAAATCACCTCGCATTGAGACAAAGCAAGAGCAGAAAAAACCATCTGCACAATGTACCAGCATTATTACATCAATTGTGGAATAACATGATCTAAGGTGCTTTCCCCAATATGAAGTCATGAAGATCTTTGAAAGTATATAGATAGAGCCTACTCAAGTCTCATGGAATCTGCCAAGGTTATCTTTATTGAACAGAGAAATATTTTTTTTTGAAAACTAGCAGGAGCTCTGCCTTTCAATTAAGATAGGGAATAGGTTATGTACATGCTTAAAAAACGAAGAAACACCCTCCTAACATCATTCCAGACACCACGAAGGTGCAAAAGAACCAAAGAGAATCTACGACTCTACACCTTCCAAATAGTTTAAATCACTACTTCGTTGAATTGCCTTCTTTCACCTATCGGAATCTTGGCTTGGGATACCTCCCACCACCGGGTTAGCTTGGTAGGCTCCTCTGACGAAATGACTAGATTTTCTTCGAAATGCCCCTATGCCAAGGTGAGTCTCCAAACAGATTTGGCGAAAGGGCAAAGCAATGCCAAATGGATGCAAGTTTCCAGTGGCCTATTACATAGAGCGCAGTGATCTTGGTGAGGCCAGATCCTTTTTTGTAAATTGGCCGCGATGAGGAATTTTTCCATTGTCATTGTCCATGCGAAAACCTTGCACTTGTTTTTTTGCATGTACTCTCCAGATTAGGTTGGATCGAAACAGCCCGAAGGAGCCTCTAAACTTGATACGATATGATGAGCGAGCGGAGTATGTTCTGTCTGCCGTCCATCTCCAGAGTATGCAATCCCTCGTGGCTGGTGTAAGGTGGGTGTCCTGGGTTCTGATCCAAAGTGAGACGAACTCCTGTATCTGGATTGCAATGGTGATTTAGCCTCACATCGCGTTGATCTAGTGATTATCCCGGAGCTCCACGTGGACTGATCCGTTTTTTATCCTGGACATCGCAAATAGGTTAGGAGCTAAGTGGTATGGCGCCTCTCCATCAAGCCAAGCGTCATGCCTGCTAGGAATAGTCCCACATTGTGTGGTGAGGGTGTGCAAGCATGGTTTATATGGTTGAGGGTGCAACACCCTAACGGGCTAGCTTTTGAGGAGAGTGTTGACACAAGAGACCTAAAGCCCACTGCTATGCGTGTGAGCGTGTGTGTCGTGACCCGACGGCCTAGGTGGGCGCGTCGTATGTGTGGGCGGCCCAACGGACACGCCATGTGTCGGCGATCCGGTTCCAACAATGCCAAAAACGACATTTGTGGCCATCTCCAACGACGACCCTTGTTGAGGCAGTGAAAAGTGCTCGATCAGTGTCGTCCGCCGAGGTATCCATGCCAACCTAAGGTTTGGTATCATCCACCCATTCCTGCCACAACCAACGAAGGTGTAAATCCCTGCCAAATTTATCATGGTCTAGAATCCCTAACCCGCCCAAGTCCTTCGGTCTTGTGACCGTTGCCCAATTCACTAAACAGTGACCCCCGTTGGCGTTTTCTTCTCCTTTCCAAAGGAAGGATCTCCTGATTCTGTCGATTCGCTTATGGGCTGAGAGCACCTAGAGGGGGGGTGAATAGGTGATCCTGTAACACTTAAAACTTAGGCCACAAAAACTTGGTTAAGTGTTAGCACAATAACCGCCAAGTGGCTAGAGAGGAATCTTCAACAAAACACAATAACCAACAAGATCAATCGCAGAGATGGCACAGTGGTTATCCCGTGGTTCGGCCAAGACCAACGCTTGCCTACTCCACGTTGTGGCATCCCAACGGACGAGGGTTGCAATCAACCCCTCTCAAGCGGTCCAAAGACCCACTTGAATACCACGGTGTTTTGCTTGCTTTTTCTCAATCCCGTTTGTGAGGAATCTCCACAACTTGGAGCCTCTCGCCCTTACACTTGAAATTCACAAAGAACACGGAGCAAGGGAGGGATTAGCAACACACTCAAGACAAGAAATCACAGCAACACCACGCACACAAGTCGCAACGAGAGCTCACAACACAACTTAATGAGTTCACCACTCAACTAGAGCTCTAATTGCTATAGCAAAGAATCAAAGGCGCGGAATCGATGTCTTGGTGCTTAGGAATGTTTAGGAGATGCTTGGTGTTCTCCTCCATGCGCCTAGGGGTCCCTTTTATAGCCCCAAGGCAGCTAGGAGCCGTTGAGAGCAATCTAGGAAGGCTGATCTTGCCTTCTGTCGACTGGCGCACCGGACAGTCCGGTGCACACCGGACACTGTTCGGTGCCCGATTTCTTTCCATAAATGGCGCAGTCGACCGTTGGTAGCCTGAGAGCCGTTGGCGCACCGGACATGTCCGGTGCACACCGGACAGACCGGTGTCCCCTTCTAGCCGTTGGCTCGGCCACGTGTCCCGCGCAGATCGCGCGGCCGACCGTTGGCCCTTCCGACCGTTGGCTCACCGGATAGTCCGGTGTACACCGGACAGTCCGGTGTACACCGGACAGTCCGGTGAATTATAGCCGTACGCCGACGATGAATTCCCGAGAACAGCCACTCCGCCCGAGCTAGCCTAGCGCACCGGACACTGTCCGGTGCACCACCGGACAGTCCGGTGCTCCCAGACTGAGCAGATTCTTGGCTGCTCGAGCCAAGGCATTTTCAATTGGATTTTTCCTGTTTCCAGCACTTAGACACAATACATTAGTCCATAAAACAATGTACTAAGCCTGAGAAACATATCTTTATCCTTGATTTGTACTTTGTCCACCTTTTTACACTTAGGCACTTGTGTTGGTCACTAAATCACCAAAATAATTAGAAATGGCCCAAGGGCACATTTCCCTTTCAATCTCCCCCTTTTTGGTGATTTATGCCAACACAACATAAAGCAAGTAGAACAAGTACAAAATCAATTCAAATGAGAACTCAAATTGTTTTGATTCAAATTTGACATATATGGATCATCCTTTGCCACCACTTGGTTTGTTTTTGCAAATCAAACTCAAATTTCTATCTCTAAGTCAAACACACATGATAAGACATAAAGAGAGTCATTCCAAGAGAAATTGGTTCAAGTTTTCAAAAACTCCCCCTTTTTTTCATAATCAATACTTCTCCCCACAAGAAGCCAACTTTTGACAAGAGAGACAATAAAAGAGTTTTGACAAACCAAAAGCTCTATTCTACTATTTTCAAAATCTCTCAAGTGGTAGCTGATCCATTTATTGCTTTGACCTTTATTTTCTCCCCCTTTGGCATCAAGCACCAAAACGGGATCAATCTTGGCCCTTTAACCCCATTGCCTCACCAAAATCTTCAACTAAGAGCAAATAGGCAATAAGAGTATATAAAGATGAACTTGGAAAAGTTACTCTTTTCATCGGAGTGCAGTGGAAGTCTTGCATGGTCCAAGTCCACCTTTTCCCTTTCAATTCTCCTTGGAGACTAAAACAAACAAACTCAAGTACATGGTTAGTATCAAAGGGTCAAGTTGTAGCACAGCTCCCCCTAAATATGTGCATTACTTGCAAAAAGGACTTGTGAGGTCCAGGGAGTGTTTGTACAACTTGAGCACCACAATAAGCAACAAAATGCAGAATGAACATGATCAAAGGCATAAACACATGTATGCTACAATTCAATCCAAGTTCCGCGAATCTAAGATATTGAGCTCACTACGCAGCCTGCAAAAGGTCTTCTCATCTAGAGGCTTGGTAAAGATATCGGCTAGCTGGTTCTCGGTGCTAACATGAAACACTTCGATATCCCCCTTTTGCTGGTGGTCTCTCAAAAAGTGATGCCGGATGTCAATGTGCTTTGTGCGGCTGTGCTCAACAGGATTTTCCGCTAGTCGGATAGCACTCTCATTGTCACATAGGAGTGGGACTTTGCTCATATTGTAGCCAAAGTCCCGGAGGGTTTGCCTCATCCAAAGTAGTTGCACGCAACACTGTCCTGCGGCAACGTACTCGGCCTCAGCGGTGGATAGGGCAACGGAGGTTTGTTTCTTAGAGTTCCATGACACCAGGGACCTTCCTAAGAATTGGCACGTCCCCGATGTACTCTTCCTATCGACCTTACATCCAGCATAGTCAGAATCTGAGTACCCAATTAAGTCAAAGTTAGACCCCTTTGGATACCAGATCCCGAAGCAAGGTGTAGCGACTAAATATCTAAGAATTCGCTTCACAGCCACTAAGTGACACTCCTTAGGATCGGATTGAAATCTAGCACACATGCATACGCTAAGCATAATATCCGGTCTACTAGCACATAAATAAAGCAAAGAACCTATCATGGACCGGTATGCTTTTTGATCAACGGACTTACCACCTTTGTTGAGGTCGGTGTGTCCGTCGGTTCCCATCGGCGTCTTGGCGGGCTTGGCGTCCTTCATCCCAAACCGCTTTAGCAAATCTTGCGTGTACTTCGTTTGGGAGATGAAGGTGCCGTCCTTGAGTTACTTCACTTGGAACCCAAGGAAGTAGTTCAACTCGCCCATCATCGACATCTCGAATTTCTGCGTCATCACCCTGCTAAACTCTTCACAAGACTTTTGATTAGTAGAACCAAATATTATGTCATCGACATAAATTTGGCACACAAAAAGATCACCATCGCAAGTCTTAGTAAAAAGAGTTGGATCGGCTTTTCCAACCTTGAAAGCATTAGCAATTAAAAAGTCTCTAAGGCATTCATACCATGCTCTTGGGGCTTGCTTAAGTCCATAGAGCGCCTTAGAGAGCTTACACACGTGGTCGGGGTACCGTTCATCCTCGAAGCCAGGGGGTTGCTCTACGTACACCTCCTCCTTGATCGGCCCGTTGAGGAAAGCGCTCTTCACATCCATTTGGTACAACCTGAAAGAATGGTGAGCGGCATATGCTAGCAAGATACGAATTGATTCTAGCCTAGCCACAGGAGCAAAAGTCTCCTCAAAGTCCAAACCTGCGACTTGGGCATAACCTTTTGCCACAAGTCGAGCCTTGTTCCTCGTCACCACCCCGTGCTCGTCCTGTTTGTTGCGGAACACCCACTTGGTTCCCACAACATTTTGCTTGGGACGAGGCACCAGTGTCCAAACTTCATTGCGCTTGAAATTGTTGAGTTCCTCCTGCATGGCCAACACCCAGTCCGGATCTAGCAAGGCCTCTTCTACCCTGAAAGGCTCAATAGAAGAGACAAAGGAGTAATGCTCACAAAAATTAACTAATCTTGAACGAGTAGTTACTCCCTTGCTAATATCACCCAATATCTGGTCGACGGGATGATCCCTTTGAATCGTCGCTCGAACTTGGGTTGGAGGTGCCTGAGGTGCTTCTTCCTCTTCAACTTGAACATCCTGTGCTCCCCCTTGATCATGCGCCTCCACTTGAGGTACCTGTTCGTCATCTTGGGTTGGGGGATGCACCATAGTTGAGGAAGACGGTTGATCTTGCTCCAAATGTTCCTGAGGCCATACATCTCCAATCGCCATGGTGCGTATCGCGGCCGTTGGAACGTCTCTTCATCTACATCATCAAGATCAACAACTTGCTCTCTTGGAGAGCCATTAGTCTCATCAAATACAACGTCGCTAGAGACTTCAACCAAACCCGATGATTTGTTGAAGACCCTATACGCCTTTGTATTTGAATCATAACCTAATAGAAACCCTTCTACAGCTTTGGGAGCAAATTTGGAATTCCTACCCTTCTTCACTAGAATGTAGCATTTACTCCCAAATACACGAAAGTACGATACATTGGGTTTGTTACTGGTTAGCAGCTCATATGAAGTCTTCTTGAGGAGGCGGTGAAGGTAGACTCTGTTGATGGCGTGGCAATCCGTGTTCACGGCTTCCGACCAAAAGCACTCGGGGGTCTTGAACTCTCCAATCATAGTCCTCGCCATATCAATGAGCGTCCTATTCTTCCTCTCTACCACACCATTTTGCTGAGGTGTGTAGGGAGCGGAGAACTCGTGCTTGATCCCCTCCTCCTCAAGGAACTCCTCCACTTGAAGATTCTTGAATTCGGACCCGTTGTCGCTCCTTATCTTCTTCACCTTGAGCTCAAACTCATTTTGAGCTCTCCTGAGGAAGCGCTTGAGTGTCCCTTGGGTTTCAGACTTATCCTGCAAAAAGAACACCCAAGTGAAGCGGGAAAAGTCATCAACAATAACTATACCATACTTACTTCCTCCTATGCTCAGATAGGCGACGGGTCCGAAGAGGTCCATATGCAGCATCTCCAAGGGTCTTGATGTTGTCATCACATTTTTTGTGTGATGAGAGCCTCCCACCTGTTTCCCTGCTTGACAAGCTGCACAAGGTCTATCTTTTTCGAATTGCACGTTAGTCAAACCTATCACGTGTTCTCCCTTTAGAAGCTTGTGAAGGTTCTTCATCCCCACATGTGCTAAGCGGCGATGCCACAGCCAGCCCATGTTAGTCTTAGCAATTAAGCATGCATCTAGATCGGCCTCCTCTTTTGCAAAATCAACCAAATAAAGTTTGCCGTCTAGTACACCCTTAAAAGCTAGTGAACCATCACATCTTCTAAAGACAGACACATCTACATTTGTAAATAGACAATTATATCCCATATTACATAATTGACTAACAGATAGTAAATTATAACCAAGAGACTCAACTAAAAACACATTAGAGATAGAGTGCTCATTAGATATTGCAATCTTGCCTAAACCTTTCACCTTGCCTTGGTTCCCATCACCGAATATGATTGAATCTTGGGAATCCTTATTCTTGACGTAGGAGGTGAACATCTTCTTCTCCCCCGTCATATGGTTTGTGCATCCGCTGTCGATAATCCAGCTTGAACCCCCGGATGCATAAACCTGCAAGGCAAATTTAGTCTTGAGTCTTAGGTACCCAACTCTTGTTGGGTCCTACAAGGTTAGTCACAATTTCCTTAGGGACCCAAATGCAAGTTTTATCACCCTTGCATTTTGCCCCTAATTTCCTAGCAACTATCTTCCTATCCTTTCTACAAATAGCAAAGGAAGCATTTAAAGCATGATAAATTGCAGAGGGACCATTCATAACTTTTCTAGGAACATGATGAATATTTTTCCTAGGCACATGATGAATATTTTTCCTAGGCATATCTCTACCATGCATATAGGAAGAACTGGGGGCAAACATAGCATAAGAATCATAGGCATGTGAATCAAAAACATTACAACTCCTATGAGATTGTCTTCTATCATGGTAAATAAAAGCATGGTTCTTTTTAGTACAACATGCCATAGGGGCCTTCCCTTTCTCCTTGGCGGAGATGGGAGCCTTATGGCTTGTTAAGTTCTTGGCTTCCCTCTTGAAGCCAAGCCCATCCTTAATTGAGGGGTGTCTACCAATCGTGTAGGCATCCCTAGCAAATTTTAGTTTATCGAAATCACTTTTGCTAGCCTTAAGTTGGGCATTAAGACTGGCCAGTTCATCATTTAACTTTGCAATCGAAGCTATGTGTTCACTACAAGCATCAATATCAAAATCTTTACATCTATTGCAAATAACAACATTTTCTACACAAGTTGTTGATTTCCTAGCTATTTCTAACTTAGCATTCAAATCATCATTAATGCTCCTTAAGCTAGAAATTGTCTCATGGCAAGAAGATAATTCACAAGAAAGCATTTCATTTCTTTTAACTTCTAAAGCATGAGATTTTTGTGCTTCTACAAATTTGTCATGTTCTTCATACAACAAATCTTCTTGTTTTTCTAGAAGCCTATTCTTATCATTCAAGGCATCAATTAATTCATTAATTTTATCTACCTTGGTTCTATCTAGGCCTTTAAATAGACATGAATAATCTATTTCATCCTCATCACTAGATTCGTCCTCACTTGAAGAAGCATAAGTAGAGTCTCGAGTACATACCTTCTTCTCCCTTGCCATAAGGCATGTGTGACGCTCGTTGGGGAAGAGGGATGACTTGTTGAAGGCGGTGGCGGCGAGTCCTTCATTGTCAGAGTCGGACGAGGAGCAATCCGAATCCCACTCCTTGCCAAGATGTGCCTCGCCCTTTGCCTTCTTATAGTTTTTCTTCTTCTCCCTCTTGTTCCCTTGATCCTGATCACTATCATTGTCGGGACAGTTAGCAATAAAATGACCAATCTTACCGCATTTGAAGCATGAGCGCTTCCCCTTGGCTTTGGTCTTGCTTGGCTGTCCCTTGCGACTCTTAAGCGCCGTCTTGAATCTCTTGATGATGAGGGCCATCTCTTCATCATTAAGTCCGACTGCCTCAATTTGTGCTACCTTGCTGGGTAACGCCTCCTTGCTCCTTGTTGCTTTGAGAGCAACGAGTTGAGGCTCATTGATTGGACCGTTTAGAGCGTCGTCCACGTACCTCGCCTCCTTGATCATCATTCGCCCACTTACGAATTTTCCAAGGACTTCTTCGGGCGACATTTTGGTGTACCTGGGATTCTCACGAATATTATTCACCAAATGAGGATCAAGAACGGTAAAGGACCTTAGCATCAGTCGGACGACGTCGTGGTCCGTCCATCGCGTGCTTCCGTAGCTCCTTATTTTGTTGATAAGGGTCTTGAGCCGGTTGTATGTTTGAGTTGGCTCCTCGCCCCTTATCATCGTGAACCGTCCAAGCTCGCCCTCCACCAACTCCATTTTGGTGAGCAAGGTGACGTCGTTCCCCTCATGAGAAATCTTGAGGGTGTCCCAGATCTGCTTGGCGTTATCCAAGCCGCTCACTTTGTGATATTCATCCCTGCACAATGAAGCTAGAAGAACTGTAGTAGCTTGTGCATTCTTATGAATTTGCTCATTAATGAACATGGGACTATCCGAACTATCAAAGTGCATTCCACTCTCTACAATCTCCCATATACTAGGATGGAGAGAGAATAGGTGACTACGCATTTTGTGGCTCCAAAATCCGTAGTCCTTCCCATCAAAGTGTGGAGGCTTGCCGAGTGGAATGGAGAGCAAATGTGAATTTGAACTTTGCGGAATACGAGAGTAGTCAAAAGAAAAGTTCGAATTAATCAGTTTCCTTCTCTCGTAGTCGTTGTGGTCGTCGTCTTTTTGGGAAGAAGTAGACTCATCGCTGTCGTCGTAGTAGACAATCTCCTTGATGCGCCTCATCTTCTTCTTCCCATCTTTCCGTCTATGGCCCGAGCCCGAGTCGGTAGGCTTGTCATCCTTCGGCTCGTTGATGAAAGATTCCTTCTCTTTATCGTTGATCACAATACCCTTCCCCTTAGGATCCATCTCTTCGGGCGGTTAGTCCCTTTGTGAAGAGAATGACTCTGATACCAATTGAGAGCACCTAGAGGGGGGGTGAATAGGTGATCCTGTAACACTTAAAACTTAGGCCACAAAAACTTGGTTAAGTGTTAGCACAATAACCGCCAAGTGGCTAGAGAGGAATCTTCAACAAAACACAATAACCAACAAGATCAATCGCAGAGATGGCACGGTGGTAATCCCGTGGTTCGGCCAAGACCAACGCTTGCCTACTCCACGTTGTGGCGTCCCAACGGATGAGGGTTGCAATCAACCCCTCTCAAGCGGTCCAAAGACCCACTTGAATACCACGGTGTTTTGCTTGCTTTTTCTCAATCCCGTTTGCGAGGAATCTCCACAACTTGGAGCCTCTCGCCCTTACACTTGAAATTCACAAAGAACACGAAGCAAGGGAGGGATTAGCAACGCACTCAAGACAAGAAATCACAGCAACACCACGCACACAAGTCGCAACGAGAGCTCACAACACAACTTAATGAGTTCACCACTCAACTAGAACTCTAATTGCTATCGCAAAGAATCAAAGGCGCGGAATCGATGTCTTGGTGCTTAGGAATGTTTAGGAGATGCTTGGTGTTCTCCTCCATGCGCCTAGGGGTCCCTTTTATAGCCCCAAGGCAGCTAGGAGCCGTTGAGAGCAATCTAGGAAGGCTGATCTTGCCTTCTGTCGACTGGCGCACCGGACAGTCCGGTGCACACCGGACACTGTCCGGTGCCCGATTTCTTTCCATAAATGGCGCAGTCGACCGTTGGTAGCCTGAGAGCCGTTGGCGCACCGGACATGTCCGGTGCACACCGGACAGACCGGTGTCCCCTTCTAGCCGTTGGCTCGGCCTCGTGTCCCACGCAGATCGCGCGGCCGACCATTGGCCCTTCCGACCGTTGGCTCACCGGACAGTCCGGTGTACACCGGACAGTCCGGTGAATTATAGCCGTACGCCGACGATGAATTCCCGAGAACAGCCACTCCGCCCAAGCCAGCCTGGCGCACCGGACACTGTCCGGTGCACCACCGGACAGTCCGGTGCTCCCAGACTGAGCAGATTCTTGGCTGCTCGAGCCAAGGCATTTTCAATTGGATTTTTCCTGTTTCCAGCACTTAGACACAATACATTAGTCCATAAAATAATGTACTAAGCCTGAGAAACATACCTTTATCCTTGATTTGTACTTTGTCCACCTTTTTACACTTAGGCACTTGTGTTGGTCACTAAATCACCAAAATACTTAGAAATGGCCCAAGGGCACATTTCCCTTTCATGGGCCCAGATCGCGAGTGGGAACACCGTCAGATGATAGGTTGGTATGGAAGAGAGGATTGTTGAGACAAGTGTGAGACGACCAACTCTGTTTAGCCACTTCCCTTTCCAACGACGGAGTCTCTGAGCAATACGTTCGATGAACGGCTGAACAGAGAAATATTCTCTAGCAATCCATCAGTAGCTACTAGCTAGTAAATCCAAAGTAATCATTTCTGCATTTATTTTCTCTTTATTGTGAATTACCCCCTCTTTTGATTATTAATAATATAAATTTGAAATATATAGCACAATATAATATATATTTATCAAAAAAGATACTATATACAGATAAGTTGCCTTACATAAAGTTGAATTTTTACGAGTGTAAACGGAAACAAGAAGTCTAATAAATCTGGTACCCCATAATAACCGGTAGAACCATACGGTGGGGTACATCTTTTATCATGGTTATCAAGGCGGTATGGTGATGTGGTGACTGACTATACCTTACACTTAAGCGACTAAAGTGTGAGGTGAGGTGACACCTTAAGAATTTAAGGAAAATTTAAAACAGCAGCTTAGAGCAGCAGATGATGAAGAGAAAAAGAAAAGGAACAGAGTAAGAAGTGGGCTGGCCCAGCCCACCAGGCAGCCCATGTTCCCCTCCCCCTCTTGGTGATCATCTACAAAGTTTTCCATCTCACCATCTACAAAGCTTTGATATTCTGGTGGTCAAGCAAAAGGAACATTTGCAGCAGACCTCTGATATTCTGGCAATCTGGCTTGCTCTGTGAAGGACTTCCCCTGCAAGTATCTTGACCCCCCCTCTCACCATCCACAAAGCTTCTAAGGCTGACCTTCCTTTGGTGAACAAGGTGGCTGATCAACTTCCAGGTTGGAAGGCCTCCCTGATGAACAGAGCAGGGTGCCTCACTATGGTCAAGGTGGTTCTAACTGCTTCTACCATAGTACCATCTATCATGCTAATGCTATTGTCATCGAGCTTCCTAAATGAGTAGTCAAAGCCATTGATAAACGGCAGGGGTTTCCTTTGGAAAGGTCAAGACTCAAGAGAGTGCCAATGGAGGGAGCTGTCTGATTTCTTGGGAGCGAGTCCATGTCCAACGCCCATTGCGATATGGAGGGGTGGAAATTCATAATTTGGAGACTATGTGTTGTGCTCTGTGCATTCTTTGGCTGTGGGCAGAGAAAACTGATCATGCTAGACCATGGGCTGGACTACCGCTCCAAGTCCCCCTAAAGGCATTATCCCTCTTTCATATTGCTGTAGACTCCTTAGAGGGTAATGGAGAGAATATAAAATTATGGAATCATAGATGGGTACAGGGGAAGAAAATCTCAGAATTGGCTCCTAATTTAGTTAAGGCTGTCCCAAAGGGGCTTATCAAGAGGAGGACGGTGGCCCAAGCTCTGAATAACCGTGCATGGATAGCTGGCATTATTATTACTAGAGCAAAGCATCGACTTTATCAAACAAACATCATTCGTCACAAGTAACACTAATAGCATTATTGATTAGACATTTAAAATGCTAAATCTAAGCTCTGTTTCACTAATTTACCACACTCCACATAACTTGCTTTATGAACTTGACCATACGAAGCGTCTATTTGAAATCATGAACACAATCAGAGCACGACATACCACTCAAAACATTCCAAAAACATCTACTTGCTAGACGTTAGAAACATTAGACCTACCCTTCGTATTACTAACCCTACCACACATCACATACATGCCTACCCATATCCTTCGCATTATTAAACCAATCACGCTGCGTATATGAGCCTACCAACATATTCTTCACGTCATTTAAACCTCAAACCTATATTTCACCCCACATCGCGATTCACATATCTAGCCAACCCATCCATCAATCCAGTTATATGAATAACAACTCCACTTACCATGACCAAATCAACACGACATTCGAAAGAACGATGAGGGTTCCTCGATTCAGGCGCTTCCTCGAGCACCAGGTGAGCGATGCTCTAGACTTTGCTTTATTCATCAAACCTCCTTCTTCATTGACACATACACAAGTCGCTACCACCGGACGGTCTGCACGAGGGTGATGTACCGCGGTGAGGATGGATCGAGGCGAACAGCGACATGAGAGCTATTGGAGAGCTCGACCACGGACATTAGGGGACAACGGCGGGGACCCTCGGTGAGTTGGGCGAGCATGGGAGCAGTGCCCGGCAGCAGAGGACGATGACCGGTAGGGCGCGCAGTAGTTAAAGGCCGGCGAACCAACGACGGCGCGGGACGAACAGATGATCACGTGGAGCTTCAAGACGTGGTTGAAGCAGCGCCAAACGATGGCGTTGAACGGAATGGTATCCCTAATGGCGACACGAGCAGGCATGCAGCGAGACGCCGACGAGCGCGAGCAACAGGCGACGACGCACGACATGGGACGAAGTGGGTGGTGACTGGTGAAGGGGCACGAGGGAGCATCGGGGCAACAGACGACGACGGTCTAGACCACGGCGAGAACACAAGGACGCGGCGGTGCAGAACCAGGCAGCGCTGGGTTGGCGACCAGGGCACATCGACGGCGAACGGCTGGGACCGCGCCTGCCTAAGCGCGGCGTGACGCGCAACACACGGGGAGAGAGAGCAGGACCGACCGGCAAAAGCCATGGCGGAGGAGACCGGCGTCAATGCTGAACGAGGTCGACGGTGAGACCACGACTTGGAAACGGCGGCGCCATGCCTTGCGGTGAGGACGTAGGGAGGGGGCACCGAGAACGACGGCATGGAGGAGGCGAGCTCGCGACACCAGGGGTGTAGGGAACGACGGCGGGACCTGGCGACGCGGCAAGCTCGAGCATGGTGACGGGTCTTCATCGACACGGCAGCATTGTTAGTTTTGTACACGCACACATAAACGAGAGTCTAACGATTAACACTATTACACGTAGGATGCAATACATGGATGATAAGAAGAAACAACTTAAGATAGGGTTTCTTGACCCGTTGATGATATCCCAAGCTCGCTACAAAGTAGTTGCTCGGAGGCATGGAGAAGAATACAAAGACTTGGACGATGCTGAATTTGAGAAAGCCGTCAAACAGAAGCAGAGAAACAAAATGAAGGTAATGGCGACATACATTGGACGAGCCATGTATAATCATGTACAACATGGCAAGGACTTAATAATAGCTCCGCACCACTTTAAGTAAGTTATCGACATGGTTTAATTTTGAACTATAAATTATGGCAATCGTGATCTTAACATGTGTTTTCGTCTATGTCTATATAGTGACCACTACATTTGTATCACGATCTTTCCAAAGGATGGTAAAGTCGTGGTCTTCGACTCACTGAGAATGGAAAAGGCTACGTATAATGACTTCTTGAAGATTTTAGAGAAGTATGATTATTATTGCACACTTGTACTTATTACAACTTAACAAATGTATTCTTAATCTCACAATGCTATTCTTATATGCAGTGCATACCGTTTTTATCGGAAAGATCTTGGCGGCGAACATCCAGAGGACAAGCCTAATTTGTCAATATCATTATTTCCATATGGTGACAAACAACCTCCGGGTACTGTCCTGTGCGGTTATTATGTATGCGAATGGTGTCGTGTCACCTTCCATTACATGGTCAATCGTGAGGATGTAAGTTCGCTATCATTGTCTATGTTGCAATTTTTATGTTATATTAATGTTGCTCATCACATTACTCTTAGCACCGCTTGCTTTTTGCTTTCATTGCAGGTTCCTAAATCCAAGATCAATGCTGAATGGTTAGAAAGAGATATGGTTTCCGTCGGCGTTGCTAAGGTTGTAAGAGACTTGCTTTACTTTATGCGCCGTGAAGTTCTTCATCAACAAGGGCTATTCTACAATACAAATGGAAATTTGCAAAAATTCCCAGAACTAAGTTTGTACACAATATCACACAGTGTTTAGGTCTTTAGTTAGGAACTTTAGATGTTTAGTTGTCTATGGAACTTTGAGATGTTTAATTGTATATGGAACTTGATATGTGTATAAATCTGTGTATGACGATGGAACTTGATATGTGGATGAATCTGTGTATTATACCTGTTATGGAACTTGTAATATGTGTATGAAATCTGTGTATGCAATCTGTGTGAATCTGTGTATAATCTATGTATATTCTGTGTTTGAAAATTCTGTATATATGAATCTGTATAATGAAAACCGTCTGTGATTTATATTGTATGCAGTCGGACTTATATAAAAAACCGCCTGTGATGTGTGTCTATCACAGGCGGCTAGGATAAGAAACCGCCTGTGATGTGTGTCTATCACAGGCGGTTCCTTTGAACTGGACCACCTGTAATCTATGTTTTTCACAGGCGGTTTTTGATTGACCGCCTGTGATGTTGTTTTACATCACAGGCGGTGCACCACAAGCGGTTCCTGAAACCGCCTGTGTAGAGGCGAACCAAACCGCCTGTGCAGAGGTATGCTGTAGTAGTGACGCCCTGGTCATCAGCAGAGACGACCTCTGGGTTTCTACTACGGCGTGTTAATCCGTGCAAGGAACGTGTTTGGCTGTAAGGCAAGGATGCATCATGTCACCCTGACAAAGCATGCGTATAAGATGGTCGCAAGAGACGGCAACCGGCAAGGTTCGTAACTGCAGGACACATCATAACAATTAAACAGGGAACCGTGCTGGCTGGCTGGTTCGTTGAGGTTGAGGTAGCAACATGTGGCTTGTGAGTTCACAGCTCCTGAATCCGGCCTCATCTCAGCGACACCATTTGATGCTTCTGAGATCAATCGTTTCACACATGCATGCGGACAGGGTTCCCGATCTTTTATTAGACTGACGACAACATTTGTTTCAGTGATCCTGTAATCTTAATATCATTACTTCTCTAATTATCAATCGTGTCACCAATCCCATTGATCTCACCAAAAAGCCTAATCTTCATCAGCCAAATGAAGAACTCAAGCAATCGGCCCTTTCTCTAGTCCTGCATCAGCATGTCATCTCCGCATGCTTTCGTGCACCAGTAGAGCCAAGCCTGCTGGGCATGTGCCCGGGCAAGCCGGGCGCTGGCTCCGCCCCTGATCTTAAGGTAAAACTAGATCCATTTGAAAGCTAACCCAATAAGATTTTGATCAAGTGCTCATGGACATTAACTTACTTCGGATGAAGGAGATATGACCTTCTCAATAAAGTACTAACATGACGTTGATGAACTGAAAGTTTGACTATGATGAACTTGCACTTTAAGAGTGATCGTGTTCATGGCATATCCATATGTAATCCTTCATCGAAAATACTTGTTCCTAAGCATATTTGAAATACTAATATTCACAGTAAATAATTCTTGGTTATGTTACCGTACAAATATAGGAACAAGCTCACTTTGTATTTTACTTTCATGGTTGTATCAACAAGCGTCGTGTCCTTATCATCTTGCCTTTCTTGACAACAAATCATTGTTATTTGATCTTACTTGGGGCTAATTTGGTAACCACATTTTCCACAGGATTTCAATTTTTCCAAGGGAAATTAGTTTATTTTCCCTTGGGAAAATAGAAATTCCATGGGAAAATGTGGTTCCCAAACTAGCCCTTAGCAGATACTCCCTCCGTTTTTTATAGTTAACGTTGGTTAGTGTAAAATTGCACTAGCTAGCGTCAAGTAAAAAAAATAGAGGTAGTATTTTGTAGGTAGTAACCAGTTATGATTCTCTTCAAAAATTAGTTCGGTTGTTTAGACAAAACAAGAAGAACTCAACATGACAAGATTATAGCAATTACAACACTCTAACTGATTATATTTTTGCATGACAAAAGGATATTTAGGATTTGAACAAATATAGACATGATGTACTATATACTCTCAATTAGTGGCAATGTCCTCGGTGGTTCCTGATCTAGATAAACCGCTTTGAGATAGGGAGTTAGGGAGGGTGGCCAGCGACCACTATGTCTAGGAGGCGTGAAAATCCATGCTTTGCCCAAGGGCAATCCTTGAATCATTCCTCTGAGCTCCTCCCCTCTCCAGGAATGAGGGACAAAGGGAGAGAGCAACGATGACATGCTTGTAGCAGGGCACCCAATGTGGCCTACAATGCCAAGCTGACCTCTGAGAAGGGGTTGCCTTTTCCAACACTAGGGGCCACGAAGCCACCATCCACTAGGCTCCCTGTGTTGCTAGAGACCTTGCAACCTTGTCCCCATTGTAGGTTGATCAACATGAGCAAGTGGGTAAATGAGCCCCGACAACCCAACATCAGTCGTGGAGGAGCTAGACTTAGTGGAGTTGGAGTGGAGGGGTCGGAGCCACCGAAGCAGTTGGAGGATGTTGGGGCCAGCAGTCGCGGTACACTAGGGTGCATCGTCGTCCTTATAGTGGGCTATGTGGCCCTAGATCTAGTTCTACCAAGCCACCTTGATATGGGAGGATGCAAGGGCATCCAAAGAGGCTAGGGGCCGAGGGGGCAACGCCCCTCTAACCATTGATTGAGTTGGCATGGGCTCCACTTGCAACGTTAGTGTCCGGGCGGTCGAGCCGCCCAGTCTCTAGGTGTTAGTGTCCATGTGCGCTAGGCTGAGGCATGCAAGTTTGGTGAGGGCAACCACGACATATGAAGGAAGGTGATGATGATAAGGAGGAGGCTACTGTCGTCGTGACAACGATGTACAATGGTGTCATCATGGAGGGGTGATGCATCCATCTATTGCAAATCCATGGTAGGAGACAACAATGGAGGCACAAATTATTGGAGATGAGTTGGAAGAAGAAAGGAAGAAGATGGAGAAGGGGGCCGCTAGCACCAAACGACGGATGGTGGTGGCATGGGTTGGGTGGTGACTATCTGGGACGACACCCTAAGAGCATGTACAACCCTATTATTTAGGGGTAAGTGAAAAAAACAAAGAGATGAGATACACGACTCTTTGTACATATTATGTCTTGACTGCATTTATAACCTAGTGGCTTAGAGTTGTATCATACAGTCTCTTAGCTACCTCTTGTACTTGGAAAACCATTCCAAAGGCTAAAGATTGTACATGGTGGGTCGGGGCACTTACCAAATGACCAAGCAGGATGAATAGTAGGTAAGTGTATTTATACCTTATAGGCTATCACACTACCTATGAGCAAGCTAGGTTAATAGTGGCACCACATGTATTCTCACAGCAATCCCCGTCGTCATTTCAACCTGTTCGAGTTCACAGTGCCATAGAGAAACAGTAAGTTAGTAAAGTTGTTGTGGCTGCTCTTGTTGCTCAGGTGCACACGTTTTCAAATCGATGTCACGCACATCTAATATTGACATCACCAAGAATTAAAGACGTAAAGATTTTTGATGATCTCTCATCCAAAAAGGCTGAAGACAATATTTAAGTCATACCTGTTCATTTGACTTTAATCCGTACTTAGTTCTAATACATGCTCATACATCACTCATGGACCCGAATTTTGTTCTGAGCGGCAATTGCACTTTTCAGTGGAAGACAGATACATCATCTTCGCTCATCATGACTTTATACTCTCTATTGTTTGGTTACTCCAGTGCATCACAATGGTGAAGAGCAGAGCAGGATCTCTGCAGCATCAGTCAGTCAGTAGGAACACAGGGAGGAATGGAGCATGCCTAGCACCACCCACCAGCATCACACGCACCAACTCCGACCACTTCATATGCACATCATGGTTGACCAGGTCGTCAGGTGGTACTCCGTATCGGTCTATTGGATAAGCGCAGTTTCCATTTCCACTGGCCGTCCGCCGTTAGGATAGACCTGTGTTGTGTTGCGCGAAAAGAGAAATGATGGCGAATCAGCGAGCGCCACCGCCTGTATCTTTTGTGGGGTTACGCAGTTACGCTGCCCCTGTTGAAGCAGCAAACAGCCTTATGAAACAAAGTGCTGAGAAAAATATGGCAACTTGTGGCAGGGTACAGCGAGAAAAACAAATTCATACTTGTGACGAAGTTTGTCATGAAACAAAGTGCTAAGAAAATATGACGTGTCTTAATTGGAACAGTAGACCAAATGCGAACTATCGTACGCTTAGACAGTTGGTCATGGAAAATAATGTTTTGGTATTTTAGATAATATTGTTTACATGATATAGTTTAAAATAGTAGAGATAGAGATTGAGATACGAGAGCTGTTAGAAATGGCGCTAAGAGCCGCAAACCAAACAAGTCCAAAGGTGTTATTTGGTTCACATATTTACAACATAATAGGTAACTAATAACATTAAACCATGCTAGTTGAAGTTCGATCGTAATCAATCGAATACCATACTCAAAATTGATATTGATCTATTAAAACTTATTACCGCTTGTGAACCAAACACCATCTAGACTCAGGTAGATCGCGCGCTCCTAACTCCCAAGCCACGTCATGCATGCATCATCTCAGACGGCGAAGATCGAAGATTCTGTACCACAGTAGCAGAGCATGAAGGCTGAGCATGCATTTCCCCTTCGTCTCCAACATCCACTAGAACATCAGGCGCCCCTTCGGGCGCCCTACAGTGGTTGAAAACAGGATCTAATGTCTAGTAAATGAGACAGCCCATTGTAGAACTTGAAATGGTGATTTGTCCATTGTGGAAGTTGAAATCGTGTAGAAGCTCTCTAGCTAAATCTAGGGAGAAGATTACATATACAATAGGACATAGATCATGAAACTGGCAATAATCATGAAACAAAAACACCTAACAAAAAACACATATAACGCTTTCAGGGCAAGTATCACATGGGATGGTATTTAAAAATCAATGGCATATTACAAAAAATCTAATTTATAAAACATTTTGTGTCGTGTGATGCCAAGCAACAACATTTCATCAGTCCTCAATAGCAAGCTACCAAAGGAGTTTAAAAATGTCAGTTGGCAATAACTAAGTCGATGGCAACAGATGGCAACAAAGGGTTAGCAGAGACAAAGTTTGAGTGCTCTGCAATCTGAAGCCGGTGGCAATGTGTGGTATAAAATCACATGCAATGGTTTTGGCTATAGTCATGCTAGTCCATTTTTTTCTATAGTATTTAGTGGTCGTTCAAATAGCTGTTCTAAACTACTATTAACAGAATAATTTTGATAGTGTAGAATCCATACAACAAACCAAGCCATATTCATAATTATTCTCATTCATTCAAAACAAAGGTGTCAATCATTAAACAAGAAACACAATAGCAAGTCTGCTATGACCCTTTTGGCCATGGTTGTCTGTCCTCTAGCTTTTGAATCAAAATTATTCAGATACATTTGCACAAAATTACTAATTTGGCAAATTGCCAAAGTAGTACACTTAACTCTTTTAGCCGACAACTAACATAGAAGCAATCATACCTTTTTGTACATTGTTCGGAAGTACTCCTGAAGATTGTCTGCAGCCTCTCCCACCAGTTCAGATGAAAAAGGAAGATTCAGAAAAATTTTGCTTCAATCTAAAAGTTAGAACTGGAGTGCTATAAATGAGGTGCGCACATCGTCATCACTGATGTCAGTCTCATCATATAAAGCTCTTTTCTATGTATCTCCAAGAATGGATATAACCTTCTGCAACTGCTGAAACTTCTCTTTGGCTTCATAGAAACATTGAACATTGCATTTGAGATACACTCCACTAAATGATTGTAGGAAAGCATTCATGATTTATGTTTGAGATACTACCTCGTTCCCAGGATTCGTATCCGGGTGGAGGCGCAGAGCCAATTTGTGATACGCCTTCTCTATCTCTTGTTGTGAAGCACTCTCCTCAACTCCCAGAATCCTCAAATGACAAAAGCAAAATAAAGAAGCAACTAAATTACTATATTGTGATATGGAAAAGGAACCTGAAAGAGATCAACTACACACATTTACAACATTTCAGACTTCTGTCTCATCTACAGTTATTTGCATGACTTGTTTACAAATAGACTTAAATAAGAAACCAAAATTACAGCAATTAAGAGTTGTTTTGGACCATCTCACAGCAATACTCCCTCCATTCACTTTTGATAGTCCTATTTTCAAAATTGACTTGTTCATTTTTTATAGTCTTATTTGAGTTGTGGTCCCAAATCTGATATAAATGACTGTTTGGGTCCCCGTGCAGAGTAACTCATCTAGAAAAAAGACTGGTGCATGTATATAAAAACATCAAAACCGAGGAGTTTTCGCAAAAAACAAGGACTGTTTGATGATGTAATTAATTAGATGATAAGCAAGAGTTCTCCTTGGTCATTGTGTCAAGGTGAAATAGGACTATCATAAGTGAACGGAGGGAGTATTTAACAATATCAGATATTTTTTTACCAGACTTTTAATGCTTAGTTTCATTAAGTGCAATCAAAGTAAGCAGTGATTCACCACAGTTCCAAAGTGACAGCATAGGCCAAAAAACATAAATGGATACCACATGATCTAGGGTTAAAGAATACAGCAAAGTTGCAACAAAAAATTCACAGCACTACCAAATAAAGGTTGCCTATTATATTATATATAGCCATCCAAGAACATAGTAATATGTACACATTTAGGTGTATAGCAGTTGTTGAGTAAATAAACAAATAAACCAGGACACGTTCCTTTCCCTAAAGCAGGACACCAGATACAGGTCCAGGACAATGAGACAATCATGCCACCAAAGAGTCAACAAGGCATGACAAAATTGATAGGGTGCAAATGAAAACTCAATGATCAAACATATTAATTCTCTTCTGATTGGAGGCAATTATCTACATGTAAACAACTGAAAAAAATATGCATGCAATTGTTGCTTACAATGGCAAGACTTAGAAGACACGACCAGAAGTACAGGCTGGGATGTGCTAGCAATCTGAATAATTGAACTGACCTTTTCTTTAGCTTCTTTCTCATATTTATGCATTTGTTTTTTGTTTTTTTGAAATCAATCCCAAAGCATGTTGTAATCGACCACATAGAGTTGTATGGTCTAAAAACAACCGAGGTTGTCTGCACCACAAAATTAAAAAAATAAAAATCAGACAACAGGGTACTTCATGTCCGCAAGACATGGAATACAATATGACCTCGAGAATTGGGCAAAGGACACGGACTACCTCTCCGCACGCCCGCAAAGCCCCATCAGTAACCTTATAATATCTATTTTTGACAGCAGACAGTATAGGAACAGAACGTGCCTGAAAATTTGATTTGCAATCAGTAGCCACTCCGATAGTCTTTAAATTATACTCAACACTGATATACTACAATACCTTGATGTATAGATGAAACATAAATGGCGAATGTGAAGCCATAAGATGCAAGACCTGTTGGAACTTCAGTTTAACTAAAAAGAGGAAAAGTGCAGCCTTTTACATGAACAATTATGTGTATGTACTGTTGGCAAAACAATGTGGAGAGCAAATCAGAGAGAACAATGGTACCATTCCAGCAGAACAATGAACTATATGAATAACATAACAGCCATTTTACCCGATGATCAACCAAACTGAGCTCTATGAACTCGCTTTGTATTGCAACGTAACTCTAATTCCTCATGTTCAAAATGAGATTCTTTTAACAACAACGTTGGCTCAGCCATGATCATGCATGACTGAAAATATGTGCATGAACTGCCAGTTAGCCCAATTGCTGAGTTGCTGACCTACCAATCCTATGTATTTGTACTATCATACAAATTATAGCTAAGCAAGAGCAACTATGATGTGATCTTCTGAATTCCAATTTTATAGTTTCAATACTTGCTCTGTTGTATGAACAGGACAAAGTAGCAGCCCTGGAGACCATATGTTTTGTTCGATTTACTAACCAATGCTACACAGCTCCCAGAAAACTGATGCTTACACAAAACGTACCTACCGATGAGGGATTCACAATAGATCGTTTTATAGTGGTTATAAACTGCTGCTGACAACACCTGCATTAAGAGAGAGGAAACAGGGCTGGTATACCTTGTGTGTCAGATGAGTCCTTGTTATTGCCCTCCGTTGCCTCCTGCAAGCAATAGCTTTATTACCATAACTAACAGGTATAATCAGGTAACAGCACCCAGATAACTAAATCGAACACACCTAAACTCATGATCGCTGTCTGGTTCCTTTGATAGATGCTCTAGGGTCAGTCTACAGCTGGAGGAAAGAACACCACATTCTAAATTACCACAAGGTGATGAGCTAAAAAAATCAATCTTTGAACCATCAACCACAAAGAAATAAGCTAACAAAAAGGGTGCTGATTCCAGTAAACTTACATACACGCTCTTAACAGCATTAACAGCACACTGATTTAGATGCATATCTCAAAATATTTTATGAATGAATGAAGTACATTAGTTCGTATACCCACCGTCCAAGTTGTCATGTTTATTTTAACCCCAAGCATATCTCGAACCCCATATGGGCGCCATGCTCTCTACTGGTGCTAATTTCGCATTCAACATGAATATCCTCAAACAAAATAACAAAAAATATAAGTTGGAAAAATAAAAAAAAGGTAGGCAAAAAGAAGTGAAAAATTAAGAATAACCTCACCTCCCTTTGTCTCCTAGCTGTTATGCCCTCGAGTTCCACAATACGTTGTTTCGTAGCACTAAGCTCTTCATCTTTCTTAGAATTCATCTGTTGCACAAAGCCGATACCGATACATCTAAATGGAGAACCTGAACCCCGAGGTTTTGAGTTCATCTATTTCCAGCTCCATAAACTAACCAGAGCATTTTTATTTTATTTTTGTTTTGAGTATTAATAAGTTAAAGTTCTTGAAAACAAACAGACACACGAAGCGCTCACCTTGTGCTTGTATTCTTGTGCCACTGCCTCAACATGAACGTTTAGCTCTGAGATATGTGCATTGCACTGAGCAATCTACAAAGAGGGAAAAACAGTCCTGAAATCTACAAAACTACACTTTATAGTAGCAAAACAAATGCATGCGTGACTAATAAAACCTTACAAGTGAGCTGACAAACAATTAACAAATCTGTGATTACCTCTGATTCCTTCTCAGAAACCTCCCTTCTAAGTATTCTAATAGTCTCTTGAGCACAGAGGAGTTCATTATGCATATCTATTGGGTGCCTGCAGGAGAGTCAAGTGGTAACTGTTAATTTTACAACTATAAATATACGAATCCTGTAATAGAACTGAACCATACAAACCTAGATGAATCAGCTAAATCAACCATTCCATCTTCCATATATCTCCTTGCTTTCCCAGAGGGTTGTACAGCTAGCATTTGTTCCCGAACTTTCTGCAGGTCCACTTCTAGTTCTTCTCGCTGCATTCTTTGTCACCCTGCTTCTTCCTTGACAATTTCCACCTTAGAAGAAATAGCAGAAATTAGTGCTAAGAATGAATACTTTAAAAATAAAACGACGACAAAGAAAAGTGAGCGATTAATCAACACCTAAATAGAACAAACAGCACAGGTTACTTTGCTTTCTAAAACACAAACAATATTCTCAAGTTCTTCAATTGACCTCTCCAATACCTTTACTTTTTCATCCTTCCCTTCAGCATATGCCTTATGGTCCTCAGCTATCTGCAATTTCAATGAAATGAAGGGAAGGGCGGAGTTCACGATGGTAGCGTAGCATCCAAGGCAAGTTCAATGAAATGAATAGACTCCATCCGATTGAGGTTTTATATAGATGTAAAAGGACAAAGGTACAATGATGATATACTCCATTTAGCCACAAATAAGTGATGTTTTACACATTGATACGGCGCCGAGGAGAAGGCCAATCCACATCCGCTACGCCCAGTCAGTAGACTGAAGCCACTCAACAGTGAATACCTAGCAGTTAGCAGGCAACAGGTTAGGGAGAAGCGCTAGGTGTCGCATCTAGAGCTGACACGCCATAGTCCAGCCGTGGTGGACGGTGAGGACGAGCTGCGTCGGGGGCAGTGTGCGCTCCCACAGCAAGCCGACACGGCACGGTGTGACTCCCTTTCTTCTCATGAAACCAAACGATTTTAGTGTTATGATGATCGAGCGAGGAACAAAACAAAATCATGATGCGCACACAACCTACCAAAGCTTTCCCAACCCCATGCGGGGTTAACCTATCATCCAGGAAGGAGACGATATGGGGGGAAAGAAAAAGGGGAGAGCACACGAGAACCTAGAAATGGTGGTGGGTAAAGAGGAGGAGGAGGCTCACGAGGTTCCCGGCGCCAACGGTGCAGAAGCCGTTGCAGAGGTCGACGAGGACGACCCCAACGTCGCGCGGCGGGAGAACGAACTCCCCGTCGATCTGGAACGGGATCTGCGGTCGGAGTAGGTCCACGGCTGCGGCGTCGGCCTCCGTCCCCATTCTCCTCTTGTCCACGCGCCACGGCTCCATCCGTGAAGGTCCTAGCTCGCCGCCAGGGGGGCGCGCGTCCGTGCGCCGGGGCTCCGCTCGCCGCGCCTCCGGTCCGCTTGCTGGTTCCGCACGACTGGACGCAGGCAATGGGGAAAGATGGATGCGTGGAAGAGTCGGTCGCTAATTCAATAATGGAAGAGAGAGGTATTCACGGGTAATAGTGGAGAGAGAGAAAGCCGCGTCCTTTCTATGTTCCCGGGCCACGCGTCGGCAGCGGAAAGCCTGCGAGGCCGTGAAGCGCGGAGAGGCTTCCAATCTCCCGTGTCTTTTAACAAGAAGTAATGTCGGCCCGAGACCCAGCCTGTGGGGCGAGCGAGGGCCTAGGCGCGCCTAGCGTCCGCGTGAAGTTGCCTGCTCTGCTCGTATCGTGCCTCGCACGCTAGTGCCCCAACTGCCGCGCGCGCTTTTCCTGAACCCCGCTCAGTCGTCCGTGCTCAGGAGTGAACGCGGCGCGGCTACTTTGCCGGATTGATGAAATCATCATCCCCGGACCCCGGGGGCGAAAGGTGTGTGCACTGGCCGGCCCGTGGCGCGCTCTAGTGCGGCGGTGCCGCCCGCCTGCCGGCACAGGCTACCGATGACGTAGGCTTCCCGGTCGAATCGCCGAGCTGAGGCTCGTTGGCTCGTCGCGTACGGGTACACCGTACACGGCGCCTATGGTCGGTGGAGGGATTCGTCGATCCAGCCCAGAATCGGTGAAGGTGCTCGAGGACGCGGCCCGCGCAGGCTGCTGAGCTGCCTAGACTTGGGCCTGGTTTGTCGTTTGGAGGATCCGCTGGGCGATAGATAGCCGATAGGCTACTGGCACATGTCGTGACCTGCCCAACAGGCCCAGTGCACACTCGCGCCCTCTCTCGCTTCCTCTGACTCTGACTTACCATCTCTTTTCTTTTTTGATTGGCTAGGTTGGCCTTTTATTCTATTTTATATACGTATAATTGTACACGCTGAACAATTCTGGGCACAAATGTTGTTGTTTTTTTACAGCACGCACAAATATTGGTTACTCTTGTTTCAGAGAGCTACCTCTAGTGCATCTTTGCACTACATCTACGCAATTTAAGTATTTTTTTTTGCCTTTGATCTAACTATATGATTTCGATATAAATATATCACATGAGTGCAGATGCTTTTATTATTGTTTGGCTGCGACACAGAACAAAACAGATGAGTGAGTCAGCACTCGGCAGTGCCCAGCGGCGGATTCCTTGAGTGAGTCATCCATGATATCAGCTGATCTAACGTTTCTGCCACTACCACCGGATAGGGATAGCTAGGCTGGCAGGCTGCACGTGTGGTATGGTACCTATCGTTTCTGCCACTGTCGATCGGCTTCGTCACATGATTATCACATGTAGATTTATTTTGCTTTCCATCAAATAACATGGTCTTTTCGGTGTGCTTCTTCTGCGGCTATGGTAGTATAGTAAAAGTATATATATGATCGTACAAAGCACTATTTTATATTATTTATTATACTATTTATAGAATGAATTCTAAAATGAGAGATATAATGATAAAGACTATAGTCTAATGGGATGCCGGTCACTTAAGTTCCAAGCCTAATTCGAGGTGTTTAGTTTAAAAAGCTAGACCGTATTAGGTGAGGTGCTACATATCATAAATTTTCGTTTCGTTTTCTAATCTGCAGTAATGATTACTTCCTCCATTCACAAATGATAATTATATCCTTGATAACAGCAAAACCACACAGTTTTTGATATCTCTGTTTTTTTTGCAACATGTTATCGATTGCTAAATAATCGATATTATTACCTAGAGTCACCTAGAATACAAATCTACTGATACAAATTTATCCCTTGACTTGCATTGACTAGTTGCTACCTAGTCAAGTTTGTAATTTTTGTTTTTTCCTTCGTCAAAATATATCTACCATTCCTTGCTAGACTGAGTTTTACTCCCTTTGTTCTCAAATATTTGACTCTCGCTACTTTATTTTAAAACTAAAACGCGATAAATAAAAAAACGGATAGAGTAAGTTGCAAAGGATGGTGCAGAGATAGATAAGAAATTTCATTCATATAGAAGGAAGAGGAAGGGGAACCGTGAAGATAGATGGACTATCCTATGCCTTTAAAAATTAAGCCAAACAATCCCAAACTTTGTTACTAATGTTCTGCGGCTGTATGTATACTATACTATACAGGCAATCTACATTTTGCGTTGCTGCATAATATATAATGAACCTCATGAGTCATCACTGACGTTTCATGACTCGCAGTTGTCACTGCCTGCCTGCTCCCGGGACAAGCAAGCCAACTAGGCAAGCACATCATATCGTCAGCTGTATTGGATCGGGAGAGTGACTCGACCACCACTTGGCCAGTGCAAGCGAGCCCAGAGCCAGAGATGATGATGATTGATTGATGACAGGAGGAGAACCAGCAGCTGAGATCGAACGACCTTACCGAAGTCTCACCAAAACAGGCGTTAGTTCACTGACCTGCTAAGTGCTCGTTTGGTTTCATTAGTTCTAGAACTAAAATTTAGTACATAAACTAAAGTTTAGTCTCTACTCTATTTAGTTATAGAGACTAAACTGATTCTAAATATATTAAATGCAACACATAAAGACTGAAATATATTTTTTCTTCTATGTATGACGTCAGTTTTTTAGTTAAGGGTAATTTGAGTAAATGTTACCCTTTAGCCTCTTTTATCATTCATGTGAGGGACTAAATACTAAAGCCAATTAATTTCTACTTCAGTACTTCCGTTTGGTAAAATAAGAACTAGATGATACTTCCGTTTGGTAAAATAAGGGGATGTTTGGTTTCTAGGGACTAATTTTTAGTCCCTACATTTTATACCATTTTAGTTCCAAAATTGTCAAATATAGAAACTAAAACTCTATTTTAGTTTCTATATTTAGTATTTTATAAACTAAAATAGAATAAAATGAAGGGACTAAACATTAGTCTCTAGAAACCAAACACCCCTAAGAACTAGACGAGAGGGACTATTTAGTCCCTCTGACCAAACGTGTCATAACTCTACTTTAAAAGCCCTATATTCTTTCATAACTGATGGCTGAGCTAAGAGCCTGTAAGCCAAACAGGGCAGAAAAGTTCAGTGTGCTGACGATGTCTGGACGTCGTAGAGAACTACAGTTACAGCCAAGCATCATCGAGAGAAAAGAACTTGGCAGCCATTAATTTTTCTACAGGTTTGTGAACATCATGTCAATTGTCAAGTGATAAGTGAATCACTGAAGCGTACAGTTCATCGTTTTCTTGAGAAAGCTGGCGCCTAGCGGCAACAACCGCAAACAGATGGCAGCGGCTCAAATCTCCCATCCCGGCCGTCGCGATCGGTTTGTTCCACGCGTTATACGTGTCACTGGGGACCTCAATCGACATTTCAAGTATTTCTTTTGCCTCTGATCTAACTATATGATTTCGATATAAATATATCACATGAGCGCAAATGCTTTTATTATTGTTTGGGCCGGGACACAGAACAAAAGTACAGACGAGTGAGTCAGCACTCAGCAGTGCACAGCGGCGGATTCCTTGAGTGAGTCATCCATGACATCAGCTGTTCTAACGTTTCTGCCACTACCACCGGATAGGAATAGCTAGGCTGGCAGGCTGCACGTGTGGTATGGTATCTATCGTCTATCGATCGGCTTCGTCACATGATTATCACATGTAGATTTATTTTGCTTTCCATCAAATAACATGGTCTATGCGGTATGGTAGCATACAAGTGTTTGGCGCGCGTGTGCAGCTGTGTTAGTATAAATAGATAGGTTGTTGGAAGCATTAGTGCTGAGAAGATTTTTTAGTACTTGTCACATTCTTTATCTAGCAAGATGGCAGCGATAATGATGGGAGCTCCCTTTCTTCAGCCAAAATTTATGTTTTGTAAAGCAGTAAGTAGCGATAGAATATGATCATTTAATTTGCAAATGCCAATGGATAATACATTTTTAATATAGCAATTTTTATTTAGGTACGCTACAAATTTAATACATATGTAAGCACATAAACATCAGTAGTAGTGCATGTATGACTGTCTGGAAACATAAGCATTTGCATATCTCTAAATGAGCATTTTTTATTGAAGGGTTTTCTTGTGTGCACACAAACATAATCTATTACTGAATGCAAACTGAGCAACACATTTATTTCTAGAGGATTTTCATGTATGGATGCCTAACATTTCAAAATCTGAGTAGGGAACTAAATAATGGCCAGCCATGCAAACGACACTGAAACTGAGCAGAAGATGTGTATGTAGGAGTGTTACCTTTTTGGAGGAACTTCCATTGAGGGCATATTATTTTTTTTCCTTTTGAGTTGTCCACCGATCGTTGTTTGGTCCTATAGAAGGGAAAAAGGAGCATTTTTATACGCTCATTTTACAAATGTACTTGTGTTTATCAATTTTTAAAATAAGGTGGACGAATTGTACCTTTGTAGTTTCTTCTTCAGTATCAGATTTGGAAACATGTTATTCAGAATCAGATTTGAAAGTATGTTGGTTGTAATCATAAAGTGTCAGTTCATTATGTTCTAATTGAGTATATGAGTGAACTTTATTTGTGGAGTCTACATATCTGTTTTACAAAGCAGTAAATAAGGGTAAAATATGTTCATTTGAGTTTGCAAATAAAAATGGGGAGAACATATTCTGAATATAACATTTACTTTTTTTAATGTTAGTTTCATTATAAGTTGAGTAAATATTATGCGTGTAAGCAAACATTTTGCAAGTGGGTAAAATCTGGGAGGTATATAGCTAGGAGTTACCTTTTTGATGTGTGGTAAGCAGCTGAGCACAACTACTTATTGAAATGAGATACAAAGGCTGGAATAAAATTTGAGGCGTGAGTGGAAAAACCTGAAGATGCGTTCTGTAAAGGTAATATTTGTGCTTATCGGACAAAGCGTACCTAGAGTATGTACATGTTGCAAGATGTACAAATGACCCGTCGTCGATTCAAAATAGAATGTAAACATATGAAAATGAAGTAAGAATGAAATTAGATTTGTAGTTTGTACGTTGATGAAGAACGCAAACACTAAGGATATCTTAATATAAGATGCATTAAAAAATGTGTGTAGGTTCAAGAGAATAGTAGGGGGATCAATAGATGTCAATCAGTATAGAGTATGTGTGCGTAAATGTACTTATGCATAACAACATGGTATCGATCGTATGTACTTGAGCACCTATTGGAAGCACATATTTACATGTACATAGAGGTAAAAGTATAGTAATTACATAGGAAATCTGATGACCATGCATACTGTAGCAATAGTGATGGATGACCGTTCATAAGAGGAGTGATTAATTTTATGTGCGGTGAGCAGGTATGCATAGTTATTTGTTTAAACAAAACATGGGTAATGGAGTAATATGTGACACATGGTTGTAAAAATATATTTTATTTGGTCTAGTAACCATACTCTTTTTCAGAATAGAAGTTACCGGATGTCTGAATTTGCTGTTGAGGTTTCATATTAGTATTTAACCATGTGTTGGGAAAAAAAGTAAGGAAGGAATGTTATTTTAGTTATGCGTCTTATGCGGGTTCAAGCGAAGTGGAAGTAGTAAAGAAATAATAATGTATCTCGGGGTAATTTAATCTGAAAACATAGACTTTTGTATGCACAACATGTCATTGAACAGGTAATATGTGTACCTGTTCTGTATAGAAGCTGCAAGCTGTCCAAAACAGTTGTTCTTGATTCGAAACAGCGAGTAAAAAATGAGGTTTAGGAGGGATGTGCGCTCTAATGAGTATGGAAAAAATATGTAAGAGTTTGTTTATTGAACAACCATAATTGTTCTGAATGAAGTTGCAGACTGTTAGAATGCACAATGCACCTTCTTCCAATTCCGAAATAGTAGATGACTGGGTGATGATGCGAAAAAACAACAATCAAGAAATGAGATTTATATTGTAGAGGCTTACGACAATAGGTAACAATTTTGTTTAATTGAAAATCATACTTGTTCTAAATGAAAGTCCAAATTAGCTGCTGACGTTTCCAAATAGTGAGTGGCTGCGAAAAAACAGTAAGGAAGAAATGAGATTTATGGGTCTATAGTAGGGATGGCAATGTATAAACTATCCGCGGATAGTGTCTCTGGACATCCATATCCACGACTTATATCCGATATCCGAACCCATACCGGTTACCCGCTACGGATAAAAAATAGTATCCACATCCGTTACCCGCGGGTAATGGATATCCACGGATATATCCATTTGCCCACTACACATACAACATATTTAAACCCAGCAAAAATATGATAACATATTTGTCCAGCAAATTTAAATATGATAAAAACACGATTGAGGATTTGGGGAGGCTAGACGGTCATCTGGAGATGGGCGGGCCGCGACGGGACTTTGGCTGACTGTGGTCCGTGAAGTGGTTCCAAACTCCAGTGACCCACTTGTCATGTTACTTTAACGGATATTCGGGTATTCGGGGTATGGATACTGATTTTTCGTACCCGTTTTAAAAGTATCCACGGATATCAAATGCTACCCATATCCATATCCACGGGTACAAGCTCGTACCCAAAACCGTGCCCAACGGGTTTTTTATCCGCGGGTACGCGGATAAATCACATCCATTGCCATCCCTAGTCTATAGGTTGAGGAGGGATGCTATTGTGTCTGTACATAAATATGTATGAATGACCAACCACATAAACATGGTGATTGTACATTTCTCCAGGTAAGCATCGCATGCGAAAAATTTAGAAGTTGTGTAATTTGTTTAAGAATATGGAGAAGAAGCATGTGTTAAATTAGGTTTATTAGTAAAGCATACATGTTTTGGATAGAAGTTGCAGGCTGTATAAATTGACTCCTAAAAATTCCAAGAAGTAAGTGATTGTAAAAAAGTAAGGAAGAATATAGGTTTGTGCTATATAGGTTGAGGGGGGTTGTGAATAAGAAAAAAATGGTTTGTTTGTACATAAATGTTTTGTGTGAAGGCAAGGGTCTTCTCAGAGCTTGTTTATAACAGATTCCTTCGGTTGTAAGTAATACATAATAATTCAGTGAACAAAGCATCAGGAGATGAGTAAGAGACAATCTATATGGTTATTATCACTCAGAGAATCAAAGTAAAACAAAGGGGCAAAGCAGTCCTTAGTGATTAATCAATCATGATATGATATTGATCTTTATCAAAACGGGCACAAACTGCATCACAGAAAATAGGTCAAGAGGTGAACTTACCCCTGAGTTCAATTGATTGCAATCAGTTAGCTACAGCCCCTTCAAAGTTCAGTGCCACAAATAGTGGCGTCAAAGTACTGTTGATGGCATGCACTTCAAAGTAGATATCACAATGGACCTCCTAGAAGTGAGGATTGTCAACACTAAAATTGGGGAAATCCATATGTTGAGGATTTGGGAGGCAGTGACTGGGTGCAGCGAATGAGTTCCAAGGATCCTACGAGAGCAAATAATTTTTGTCCCAAGAATCAGCACTGTCTGAGTACCGATTATCACAATCACAGATAGCTAGAGTAGATTTGAAGGGAATTTAGAAAGAATTTGGGAGATAACTTAGAGAGATGTCGGATCACGACAGATATTGTTAGAATGTTGAGTTTAGAGTTCTCTGAATAGGCACATTCTCACCTTTATCTCACCAAGCACCAGCTGTTCTTGGCTTGCAGATTTGTCTCCTTACGTACCCTCCTCATCAAGCAATGGGAAAAGCAGGATCTAGTTTGCAAGTGTTTTTGATAATAGTAGATGTGTTTTATTGTAATAAATTGTATTATTAACTTGCCCTCAAAATAATAGAAGCGTCATTTGTCTTTGAATTATTTAAAGATGGATGTATAGTTCGTTTTGAATCAGCAATAGATTTTTATCTATCATAAAACATGATAGCAATTGTGATCTATTTTACCATTCCTTCTGTATGCTACGGTCTTTTTCTCTAATGAACACCTAATTGACCTCCTCACTTTGTAACTCAATGCAGAAGATAGAGTTTGAGGAGGTAAACTAAACTATGGCTGGACTCTACACACTGGATTAACAAACCTTCTCATATGACATTTTGAAAATACAGATGGTCTAGCCTAGCAAGTTTTTTGTAAATACACATATAAATTCTGAATTAGTAGTAAGCGGGTTCCTGAACGTTACTCTTAATTCGTCTTGGTTAATTAAATCTAGTTTATATTGGGTCTAGGAGTCACAAACTAACCATAGCTGTGGAATGAACAAATGGGTCATGATGGATATTGAGAGAGGAGGGGCAATGCATGTGGCAAGCAAAAAAAATATAATGTCACTTTTCAGGTGCCTAAATGAACCATATTTCATGAAAGGTATTAAGGGACTCCTTACCAAAACCTAAAGGCAGTCTTGAAACCATGAGATTCTATCTAGACGAAGACTTGATGAATGTTCATCTCATTGAACCTGGCCAAAATTACAGTTTAGGTTAACATTTAGAAGACAAAGAAAATAGATATAATGAACCACTCTGCACAATAATTTACAGATAGCACACTACTGATTTAATAAAGAAAAAAATCGTGATTACCTTTAGAGGTCTCTAGTCAGAATCTGCCCATAGAGATTTTGACATGGCCATCAAACTCCTGATGCTAATATTTGTTCCATTGAACCTGTAATCAGAGGCAGACATGCTAATTTTACTTCCAGCATAAATAAAATATTTAAACGAAAGCAAGTCCAAACCATACATTCTTTAAGGAGCCTCATCACCTTCAAATCTCATCCCTTCCAAACAGATATTTTATGGTTCTTTGCTTCAACGTAAAAATAAAACAAAAACAAAAAAGGATTGTAGAGAAGGTGGTAATCATACTATATTTCAAGAGAGGGGCTTTCAGTACCTCCATACAAAAACCTATGTATATAATAATAGAAAATATGAAATGTTTCTGCAACTCAAATAGCATGTCAATGACAACTTCGATGAAAATATCTATCTCTCCATCATCAGGCATGTCTGTATTGGTTTCGATGCAATGTTGAAGCAGTTCAAAGATGTTAGGAGATAACTCATGAGATATACAAACTAAGCAGTTCTGAAATGTCTCTCTTGAACTGTCATGTTTGGTTTTTTTCATGTTGTACACACTCCATTGACACATCACTGTTAACAATAGGAGGTATTATCTTCCTCTTCGAATTTCTCAGTGGCAGCAGAAGCTAGCTTCTTCTCATCCGGCCTCCATCGGCTCTCAGTGGCCATGTCGTGCACAACATGCCCCCAAGGATTATACGGCAGTCCGCAGTCCATTTTCCAATCCAACCCGGAAGGGGTTAATGTTTGTTTGAAATCCCCACAAAACCCTTGCGGACAAACTGGACATGTTGGGGAATCTAACCTATAAGCAACTAATGTCAAAAAACGCAAAATGTAACAAAAAATGTAGTGGGTCAATGGAGGGCAAGATGTATTATCTTCACATTCATGACATGTCAGTTGATGTGTCAAACATATAACCATCGTTCAGCTGTCCAATTTCAGCAGCTTTCTCAGTAGCTTGAAAATAGAAGTTGTATTAATACAGTAAAAGAACGATCAAATGAACCTAGACGAAAGAGAGCAGACTAAGTATCATTCCATAAGTTGAGAGGTTCGCACAAGTAATGAGGATATATTTCCTAAGACGAAGAAAATTTGGTACTCCATGCTATTGATGGTCAATTAAGTAAAATGAACACTGAGATGTAAACTAAAAATAATTTACCATCCATGCATAAGAGGTCATGATTCATGATGCTTCTGCAATTTACCGAACCAAGCTATAGCTTACTAAACTGTATAAGTAAATATATGAATCTCAATCATATTCTACAACTTTGACTTTGATGAGAGTGTAGATTGCAAACAAAAAAATGTTGGGTTTGACGTATACTGCAGTAAATAAATGAGTGTAGATTGCAAACAAAAAAATGTTGGGTTTGGCGTATACTGCAGTAAATAAATGTTATTGTTTTGTGTATAGAACAAACAACTGTAATAGTCATTAAATTAACTGTTATGATTACACAACTCTTAATTTTGGAACATGTCCCAATTAGCGTTCTCTCTGTCCCATTGATTTGCATTGGTCTATTAAATATTTAATCGCCAAGGCACATGGAATCATTGTAGGGGGTCAATATTTTTTTTGATAGCTAACCTAAATGTCCATAAAATTCTACTTGAAACATATATGATCATGCAGTCATTTTTTTGCACGTGAATGAGGTGATCTATTATTTAGCTCAATAGCAATCTTATATGCCTAGTAGGAAGGTAGCTAAACAATGACATGCACATTTGTATCTTCATCATTTTTAAACATTATTTCTAAACATCAGTTAGTCACAGACAATATTTTGGGATAGCAAAATATAATTGACAACACAACTTCTTAAAGTAAGACAGGAGAGAGTAAGAAACTGAGCGTTTACCCGACCTAGATGTCACCTTGGCCCATCAACTGCATTAATAACAGGAACATTTGTAGTATCTGTTGCTTTTCTTGGGGAAGTCTGGACCCTTCACCTAGCGAGATGGTCGATCTCGGCGATGAAGGCAGCCCCTCCCGGACCTAGTGCACCACATCCTCCTCCTGCACCTCTCTGAAATCGAGCTCTGTGTCGTAGTCCAGTTTCTAGAGCTGGGGTTTCGCGCCAGGGAGGGCCTCCCAAGCCCGTCGCTGGATTTGGGCTCCTCCGGGGGCGCTAGTGGCAAGGAAGGGGCAGACGCGGAAGGCAACGACGAGCGGTAAGGTGGGGGAGGCGACGGGTCGGAGGCGACACCGAGGTGCTGGAGCACGCGGCGGCGACGCTCATCGACGAAGGTGCGCTCGGAGATCCACACGTCGTACGTGGGGGGCAGCGAGTGGTGCCGATGGAGGTGGTGGTGACGCTTGCTGCTGCGGTGGCGGTGCTCGGCGTCTCATCGGAGGCGAAGGAGCAGGAGGAGGAGAGAATAGATGGATTGGGGCTGCGGTAGGAGGAGGAAGGGAGGGAAGCAGAGGCGGGGTTTGCGGGGTGGTTGCGGGAGGGCGCCGTGTGACGATGGGTGAGGCGAAGCGAGGTGACGACCGAGCCATACGAGGGAGAGGGAGAGAGAGAGAGGAGGTGGCCGGTTTCTCTAGAAGCATTGCGTGGCTGCACGAGCTGCCAGTAGAAAAATGTGATAGAGCCGCGTCGCCGGTTCACGATCGAGCGGCTTGAAGTTTTTGTGTCGACGTGGATAGTCCCAGCATCGCCGTTTTGCACCGGCTTTAAAGAATAGAAATGTTATATATGGTGGTGTCAAATATTATTTGTGATTGCATTGTTTATACAATAAAGTCTGACACTATAGTAACGACATCGACTTACCGCTGAAAATAAGCAGTTATTTTTGACGGCTAAGGGACGGTCGTCGAAAATCATCTCCATTTCCGTTGTTTGAAATGAGAGATAAGATAAGATAAGTAAGACTACTGGAGATAGTGTCGGCGTTTCGAGACAGGGGGGTCCCTAAGCCGACGAGTGAGTGTGCTGCGTGCCCCAGCCCAGATGGGTCGAGCGCGTGGGCGAGCGCGAAGGGGGGAGAGGCGAGGCGGCCGGAGCCGAGCGTGAGAGAGGTGGAAGTCCCGCGGCCTTCGTGTTCGTCCCGCGCCCAGGTCAGGTGCGCTTGCAGTAGGGGGTTACAAGCGTCCACGCGGGTGAGGGAAGCGAGCGGCCCCAAGAGAGCGCCTGTCCCGTCCTCGGTCCCGCGCGGCCAACCTCCTCTGAGAAGGCCCTGGTCCTTCCTTTTATAGTCGTAAGGAGAGGATCCAGGTGTACAATGGGGATGTAGCAGAGTGCTACGTGTCTAGCGGAGGGAGAGCTAGCGCCCTAGGTACATGCCAATGTGGCAGCCGGAGAGATCTGGGCACCCTGCTGGCGTGATGTCGTGGCTGTTGGAGGTGCGGCGGAGCCTGATGGAGGGACAGCTGTTGGAGCGGTCGAGTCCCTGCTGACGTTGTCCTGCTTCCGTAAGAGAGCTAGGGGCCGCCGTCGTCATAGAGCTTGTGGAGCGCCATCATTGCCTCTCTGGCGGAGCTGGCCGGATGAGACGCCGGTCTTGTTCTCCGTGACCCGAGTCGATTCGGGGTGGGATGATGATGGCGCCTCCTGTTGACGTGGCGGTCTGTGCCCTAGGCAGGGCGACGTGGGGTTTCCTCCGAAGCCGAGGTTGAGTCTGCCTTCTGTTGCCGTGGCCGAGCCCGAGCCAAGGGGTCGGTCGAGGCGGAAGTCGTTCGGCCGAGGCCAGGGCGGAGTCCGAGCCCTGGGGTCGGGCGAGGCGGAGTTTCGTCGTCTTCCGGGTCTTAGCCCGAGTCCGAGCCCTGGGGTCGGGCGGAGCGGAGTTCGCCGTCTTCCGGGTCTTAGCCCGAGTCCGAGCCCTGGGGTCGGGCGGAGCGGAGTTCGCCGTCTTTCGGGTCTTAGCCCGAGTCCGAGCCCTGGGGTCGGGCGGAGCGGAGTTCGCCGTCTTCCGGGTCTTAGCCCGAGTCCGAGCCCTGGGGTCGGGCGGAGCGGAGTTCGCCGTCTTCCGGGTCTTTGGCGAGGCCTGACTGCCTGTCAGACTTACTCTGTCGAGTGGCGCTGCAGTCGGAGTGGCGCAGGCGGCGCTGTCCTTCTGTCAGACTGGCCAGTGGAGCGGTGGAGTGACGGCGGTCACCTCGGCTCTGCCGGAGGCGCGTGTCAGGATAGAGGTGTCAGGCCTCCTGTGCGTTAAATGCCCCTGCAATTTGGTCAGTCGGTGTGGTGATTTAGTCAAGGTTGCTTCTGAGCGAAGCCAAGGCCTTGGGCGAGCCGGTGATGTGTCCGCCATAAAAAGGGGGCCTCGGGCGAGACGGAAGTCTCTCGAGGTCGGCTGCCTTCGGCCGAGGCTAGGCTCGGGTGAAGCGTGATCGAGTCACTCGTGTGGACTGATCCCTGACTTAATCGTGCCCATCAGGCCTTTGCAGCTTTATGCTGATGGGGGTTACCAGCTGAGAATTAGGCGTCTTGAGGGTACCCCTAATTATGGTCCCCGACAGTAGCCCCCGAGCCTCGAAGGGAGTGTTAGCACTCGCTTGGAGGCTTTTGTCGCACTTTTTCGCAAGGGGACCAGCCTTTCTCGGTTGCATTTCGTTCCGGTGGGTGCGCGCGAGCGCACCCGCCGGGTGTAGCCCCCGAGGCCTCGGAGGAGTGGTTACACTCCTTCGAGGTCTTAATACTTCGGCTGGTCTGGTCGTTCCCTCATGCGAACTGGTCGTAGCCCGGGTGCACGGTCGGGGCCCAAGCTCTCGGGCTGGTATGTTGACGCTGTCAACGATTTGGCCGGAGCCGGTTTTTGCGAGAGCAGCCCCCGAGCCTCTGCTCAGGGCGAGAGGACGATCAGGGACAGACTCGGCTTTTTACATACGCCCCTACGTCGCCTTTCCGCAAGGAGGAGGGGGGGAGTGCGCCATGTTACCCTCGATGGGCACCGAACATGGTGTCTCCGGTGAGCTGCAAGCGGGTAATCCGAGTGGACGTCCGTGCCCCGTTCGTTGGGGGTCGGCTAGGGGCCCAGAGGCACGCCCAAAAGTACCTGCGGGTGATTTGCCGGACCCGGTCCCCTGGCGACGGGGTCCGAGGGCCCGATGCCTCCCTCCGATGGGATTCCGTTACAAGATCGTTCCCACTGGTCTCGGAAATGTCCTAGGGTACCTCGGGAGCGCAGCCCGAGCCTCGGTTATGTATCGAACGTACCCCTGGTCATCCCTCGCTCGGTGTCTGAGGCGACTGTGAACCCTTCGGGGGCCAGCCTTCGAACCCCTGATCAGTAATGGGCGCGGAGCCCGAGTAGCCTGAGGCGGCCATGAAGCCCTTCGGGGGGCTGGCCTTCGAACCCCTGACCAGTAGTGGGTGTCGGGCCCACGCGATCTGAGGCGACTGTTGAACCCTCGGGGGGCCAGCCTTCGAACCCCTGATCAGTAATGGGGGGCTCGGAGCCCGGTTCCTTCGCGGAGAAGGATCCCTTTCGGGGTATCCCCCTTTCCCGGTCCCTGTTGCAAGAGATAGAGAAAGAGGAAAACGGAAAAGGATACGAAATCGGACGACGTGGCGTACCTTTTCTGACGCGGTTATTACGGCGAAGGTGAAGCGTCGCGCGCTCCTCCTGCCAGAAGCGCCGCGTGTCTCGCCGCGGAGTTAATGCGACGGGGTGAGTGGTTGGCGGGGCGGCCGTTGCGCGCGTGCGATCCGTTCGAGGAACGGGTCACGGGTGCACCGTCTTCACGCCGTGAGAGGAGGCTCCCTTGCTGTCTCAGGATGGGACGTGAGCCTGGCTGACGACGTGACTGCTGTGCCCGCCCGCCTGCCACCGCTATTACTGCCGGCCCACTTTCGGTCGCTTTCACCGACGCGCCAGTCTGGCGCTGTTGGGTCGCCTCGAGTCGTGGCATAGGCTTCGCAACCGAAGGGGCGCGATGGTGGCACAAGTGGCGGTGCGGTTGCTTGCATGCAGCAACTGGCGCGCCGGTTGCTCGACGCGTGGGCCTGGGTTCCAGGCTGGCGTGTCAGGAGTCGGAGAAGCGCGTCCATCTGGCGCGGTCGCATGCCGCCTGCATGGCTGCCCGCCACTTCTGCCCGTTGGTCTGGGCGAAAATGGGGGGTCGCCTGTAACCGCTGGACGGTCGTGCGCACCATGCGCGGCGGTTTGGATTCTTCTGCGCTGAGCCGGCTTGCATGACATGCGGGACCCAGCCCCCGAGTCGCAGGGGAGGGCCTTGGAGCGTGTTGGAGAAGACTCGGTCCGCGGCGCTTGGGGGCGCACGTAGGGGGAGTTGCCTTTAAAAGGAGGGAGGCTCCCTTCGTAAGGCAACCATGTCTTCTTCCTCCCTTAAGCGTCGGGTCTTCCCGTCTTCCAAGCCCCCGGATGGGGGGTATCCGCCGCCTTTCCGCCTCCTCGTTGGAGGAACGCAACTCCATGGGAGCCGGTACCTCTCAGCCATCGTTCGGCTTCAAGGATTTTCATCACGCAGCTCGGTCGCACCCCTTCACCGGCGGTCACCCGAGATGGCGACCTCCAGCTTGATGGTGGGGGAAAGCGAGCCGGGCTGCGGCCTCTGCCCCTTCCTCAGCCTCAAGGATTTTCATCAGCAAGGCCGGGGAGGGGAGAGTGCCGAGTTGGGGTCGGCCCCTGCGTGGGCGGTGGCCCGCTCTTTGGCTTTGATGGCTTGTTCGCATCCCTTGAGTGGGACCGCGAACAAGAGCCTTCCGTTTGTAATGGCACTTCGAATGCCAGTGAGTTCGTTCATTGTGGCTGTCGAGGCCTGAACGTGTATGTAATTTTGGCACGGAGCCGTGTTTTTTCCTCATTTTCGAGCACTAGGTCTCGCCTGTTTGATTATCTGAACCGCTTTACCAAGCATGAGTTGCCCCGTGTCAAGGTGACGGGTGAGGTATCCGTATCCCGGAGGCGTAGGAATCCCTCGGCTCGTTCGGCCTTGTTATGTGAGGCTCCTCTAGCTTAGTTGAAGAGACCCCTCGGTCGCCCTTCGGTGGATCGAGGCCGGGGGTAGCGATATCAGTATGAACAGAGGCGGAGTTGGCTCGAGAATGGGAACCTGGTTGGCCGGAGCCTAGCCGTGTTGTCCGTCAGCGGGGCCGACGCCAAAGTCGATCAGTCGAGGCCTCGGATCGGGCTGGCGCCCTTGGGAGCCGGTTGACCGAGGCCCCAGGGGTAACCGGTTGAGCCGCCTGCTCGGGCCGGATTCCCGGAGGAGCCCCTGGACCGCGGCGCCGCCCGAGGCTGGGTCGGGCTTTGCTGAAGACGTCGTCGATGCCGAGGGTGCTACAGCTCCCTTCGGCGTGAAGACCCGAGCCTGCAGGATCCGATCATCTTGTAGCGTGTGCTTCCTGCGGCCGCCGAGGCCAGAAGAAAACACCCTCGCTGCACTTGCGAAGCTGCGCCTTTTTTCCTCCTGTTTCGAGCATCTGGACTTCGTCGGTAACAGGGATGTTTGTGTGAGCAAGAGCTGCTTTTCGCGGAAGGGACGAGTGAGGTATCCGTATCCCAGAGGCGTGGGAATCCCTCGGCTCGGTCGGCCTTGCCGCTTACGCGTACTTTCACCCGTCCATGAGGCCCTGTCCCCGACTTAGTCGAGAAAGCTTGAAGGACTGCTTCGGCAGGAGAGCTTCCGAACGTGATGACTCGTTCGGTCCACGGAGTCGCTTTATCCGAGCGCAAGTTACTTATCGCAGAAGGGGACGAGTGAGGTATCCGTATCCCGGAGGCGTAGGAGTCCCTCGGCTCGGTCAGCCTTGGCTGCTTACGTGTACCTCGTCGTTTCCAGGATCCGCTTTCCGAAGTAGTCAAGAAGCACGAAAGAAATCCTGCTAAAAAGAGATCCTTTTTCGAGGAAAAATTCGACGCAGAGGGGGTCTCCCCCCTTTTAGCCCCCGAGGGAGGGTCGGGTTTTGCCGAGGCTAGGCCGACCCTTCCTTGACAACTAAACTTTGCGTAGGTGCGAGGTATATGAACAACTTGAAAACATCTTAAGGATAGAAGCGACGTAGCTGTTTGATGTTCCAAGCGTTGCCGTAGATCTCGCCTTGATTGCTGGCCAGCTTGTATGTTCCGGGCTTCAGAACTTTGGCGATGACGAATGGCCCTTCCCAGGGGGGCGTGAGCTTGTGCCTCCCTCGGGCGTCTTGTCGCAGCCGAAGCACCAGGTCGCCCACCTGGAGTTCTCGGGACCGGACCCCTCGGGCGTGGTAGCGTCGCAGGGACTGTTGGTACCACGCCGAGTGTAGTAAGGCCCTGTCCCGAGCTTCCTCCAACTGGTCTAGCGATTCCTCTCGGCTGGCTTGGTTGCTTTGTTCGGTGTAGGCCCTCGCCCTTGGGGAGCCGTATTCCAGGTCAGTGGGCAAGATAGCTTCAGCCCCGTAGACCAGGAAAAAACGGCGTGAAGCCCGTGGCACGGCTCGGCGTCGTCCTTAGGCTCCAGACCACCGAGGGGAGTTCCTTCATCCATCGCCTGCCGAACTTGTTGAGGTCGTTGTAGATCCGAGGCTTGAGCCCTTGTAGAATCATGCCGTTGGCACGCTCTACCTGCCCATTCGACATGGGATGAGCCACGGCGGCCCAGTCCACCCGGATATGGTGATCTTCGCAAAAATCCAAGAATTTTTTGCCGGTGAACTGGGTGCCGTTGTCGGTGATGATGGAGTTCGGGACCCCGAAGCGATGGATAATGTTGGTGAAGAATGCCACCGCCTGCTCGGAACTGATGCTGTTCAGGGGTCGGACCTCGATCCACTTGGAGAATTTGTCGATGGCGACCAGCAGGTGCGTGTAGCCCCCGGGCGCCTTCTGCAAGGGACCGACGAGGTCCAGACCCCATACAGCGAAGGGCCAGGTGATGGGTATTGTCTGCAGAGCCTGAGCGGGCAGGTGTGTCCGCTTCGCATAGAATTGGCACCCTTCGCAGGTGCGGACAATTCTAGTGGCGTCAGCCACCGCCGTTGGCCAGTAGAAGCCTTGCCGGAAGGCATTTCCAACAAGGGCTCGGGGTGCTGCGTGGTGGCCGCAAGCCCCCGAGTGTACTTCTTGCAGCAGTTCCCGACCTTCGGCGATGGGGATGCATCGCTGGAGGATGCCCGAGGGGCTGCGATGGTAGAGTTCCTCTTCGTCGCCCAGCAAGACGAATGACTTGGCGCGTCACGCTACCCGCCGAGCCTCGACTTGGTCGAGGGGTAGCTCTCCTCGATGGAGATATTGCAGGTATGGGGCCTGCCAATCTTGGTCTGGCGTGGCCCCGCTCTGCCCTTCCTCGACGTTCAACGCCCCGCCCTCGGGGGCCGAGGGTACCTCGGGCTGAGCCGAGGGTACCTTGGGCTGAGCCGAGGATACCTCGGGCTGAGCCGAGGGTACCTCGGGCTGAGCCGAGGGTACCTCAGGCTCGGGCGCGTCGTCGAGCTTGACGGAGGGTTGATGTAGATCCCGGGAGAAGACGTCCGGGGGGACTGTCGTTCGCCCCGAGGCTATCTTGGCCAGCTCGTCTGCGGTTTCGTTGTAGCGCCGAGCGATGTGGTTGAGCTCGAGCCCGAAGAACTTGTCTTCCAGGCGCCGAACCTCGTCGCAGTAGGCCTCCATCTTCGGGTCGCGGCAGTGGGAGTTCTTCATGACTTGGTCGATGATGAGCCGCGAGTCACCGCGGGCGTCGAGGCGTCTGACCCCTAGCTCGATGGCGATCCGCAATCCGTTGACCAGAGCTTCGTACTCGGCCACATTGTTGGACGCCGGGAAGTGGAGGCGCAGCACGTAGCGCAAGTGCTTTCCGAGGGGCGAGATGAAGAGAAGGCCCGCACCGGCCCCCGTCTTCATCAGCGACCCGTCGAAAAACATGGTCCAGAGCTCCGGTTGGATCGGAGTCGTTGGTAGTTGGGTGTCGACCCATTCAGCCACGAAATCCGCCAACACTTGGGACTTGATGGCCTTCCGAGGGGCGAACGAGATCGTTTCGCCCATGATCTCCACTGCCCACTTTGCGATCCTGCCCGAGGCCTCTCGACACTGGATGATCTCCCCCAGGGGGAAGGATGACACCACAGTTACCGGATGGGACTCGAAGTAGTGTCGTAGCTTCCGCCTCGTCAGGATCACAGCATACAGCAGCTTTTGAACTTGTGGGTAGCGGATCTTAGTCTCGGACAGCACTTCGCTGATGAAGTAGACCGGCCTCTGAACGGGCAATGTATGCCCTTCCTCCTGCCTTTCGACCACAATCGCGGCGCTAACCACCTGAGTGGTCGCGGCGACGTAGACCAAGAGGGTTTCTCCGTCCGCCGGCGGCACCAAGACTGGCGCCTTTGTAAGGAGCGCCTTCAGGTTGCCGAGGGCTTCCTCGGCCTCAGGGGTCCAAACGAAACACTCGGCCTTCCTTAAGAGGCGGTACAGAGGCAGACCTCTTTCGCCGAGGCGTGAGATGAAGCGGCTCAGGGCCGCGAGGCATCCCATGACCCTCTGTACCCCTTTTAAGTCCTTGATGGGCCCCATGCTGGTGATGGCCGCAATCTTCTCCGGGTTGGCCTCGATGCCTCGCTCAGAGACGATGAACCCTAGGAGCATGCCTTGGGGCACCCCGAAGACACACTTCTCAGGATTAAGCTTGACTCCTTTCGCCTTGAGACACCGGAATGTCACTTCAAGGTCGGAGAGGAGGTTGGGAGCCTTCCGTGTCTTGACCACGATGTCATCGACGTAGGCCTCGACTGTGCGACCGATGTGTTCGCCGAACACATGGTTCATGCACCGCTGGTACGTCGCGCCTGCATTCCTCAGGCCGAACGGCATGGTGACGTAGCAGTACATGCCGAACGGCGTGATGAAAGAAGTCGCGAGCTGGTCGGACTCTTTCATCCGGATCTGGTGATACCCCGAGTAGGCATCGAGGAAGGACAGGGTTTCGCACCCAGCAGTGGAATCCACGATTTGGTCGATGCGAGGCAGAGGGTAGGGGACCTTCGGACATGCTTTGTTGAGACCAGTGTAGTCTACACACATCCGCCATTTCCCCCCTTTCTTCCTCACAAGCACAGGGTTGGCAAGCCATTCGGGGTGGAATACCTCTTTGATGAACCCTGCCGCCATTAGCTTGTGGATCTCTTCGCCAATCGCTCTGCGCTTCTCCTCGTCGAATCGGCGCAGAGGCTGCCTGACGGGTCAGGCTCCGGCCCGAATATCCAGCGAGTGCTCGGCGACATCCCTCGATATGCCGGGCATGTCCGAGGGACTCCACGCAAAGACGTCGGCGTTTGCGCGGAGGAAGTCGACGAGCACTGCTTCCTATTTGGGGTCGAGCCCGGAACCGATCCGGATCTGCCTGGTGGTGTCGCCGCTGGGGTCGAGGGGGACGGCCTTGACCGTCTCCACTGGCTCGAAGTTGCCGGCATGGCGCTTCACGTCTGGGACCTCCTTGGAGAGGTTCTCCAGGTCGGCGATGAGGGCCTCGGACTCGGCGAGGGCCTCGGCGTACTCCACGCACGTCGCATTCGAACGCGTGTTTGTACGTGGGGTCGACGGTGATGACCCCGTTGGGGCCCGGCATCTTGAGCTTCAGGTAGGTGTAGTTGGGGACGGCCATGAACTTCGCGTAGCATGGCCTCCCTAACACGGCGTGGTAGGTTCCTCGGAACCCGACCACTTCGAACGTCAGGGTCTCCCTTCGGAAGTTGGAGGGTGTCCCGAAGCAGACTGGGAGGTCGAGTCGCCCGAGGGGCTGGACGCGCTTCCCAGGGATGATCCCGTGGAAGGGCGCAGCACCTGCTCGGACGGAGGACGGATCGACGCGCAGAAGCTTGAGGGTCTCGGCGTAGATGATGTTGAGGCAGCTGCCCCCGTCCATCAGGACCTTGGTGAGCCTGACATCGCCGACAACGGGGTCGACGACGAGCGGGTATTTCCCCGGGCTCGGCACATGGTCGGGATGGTCGGCCCGGTCGAAAGTGATGGGCTTGTCGGACCAGTCTAGGTAGACTGGCGCCGCCACCTTCACCGAGCAGACCTCCCGGCGCTCTTGCTTGCGGTGCCGAGCCGAGGTATTCGCCGCATGCCCTCCATAGATCATGAAGCAGTCGCGGACCTCGGGGAACCCCCCTGCTGGGTGTTCTTCGTTCTTGTCGTCGTCGTGGGCCCTGCCACCCTCGGCGGGTGGCCCGGCCCTGTGGAAATGACGCCGAAGCATAACGCACTCCTCGAGGGTGTGCTTGACGGGCCCCTGATGGTAGGGGCACGGCTCCTTGAGCATCTTGTCGAAGAGGTTTGCACCTCCGGGGGGCTTCCGAGGGTTCTTATACTCGGCGGCGGCGACAAGGTCCGCGTCTGCGGCGTCGCGTTTCGATTGCGACTTCTTCTTGCCTTTCTTCTTGGCGCCGTGCGGAGCAGACGCCTCGGGAGCTTCTTCCGACGGGCGGCCCTGGGGCTGCTTGTCCTTTCGGAAGATAGCCTCGACCGCCTCCTGGCCGGAGGCGAACTTGGTGGCGATGTCCATCAGCTCGCTCGCCCTGGTGGGGGTTTTGCGACCCAGCTTGCTCACCAGGTCGCGGCAAGTGGTGCCGGCGAGGAACGCGCCGATGACATCCGAGTCGGTGATGTTGGGCAGCTCGGTGCGCTGCTTCGAGAATCGCCGGATGTAGTCCCGGAGCGACTCCCCCGGCTGTTGCCGGCAGCTTCGAAGGTCCCAGGAGTTCCCGGGGCGCACGTATGTGCCCTAGAAATTGCCAGCGAAGGCTTGGACCAAGTCGTCCCAGTTGGAAATCTGCCCCGGAGGCAGGTGCTCCAACCAGGCGCGAGCAGTGTCGGAGAGGAACAGGGGGAGGTTGTGGATGACGAGGTTGTCGTCGTCCGTTCCGCCCAGTTGGCAGGCAAGGCGGTAGTCCGCGAGCCACAGTTCCAGTCTCGTTTCCCCCGAGTACTTTGTGATAGTAGTCGGGGGTCGGAACCGGGTCGGGAATGGCGCCCGTCGGATGGCCCGACTGAAGGCCTGCGGACCGGGTGGTTCGGGCGAAGGACTCCGATCCTCCCCGCTGTCGTAGCGCCCCCCACGCCTGGGGTGGTAGCCTCGGCGCACCCTTTCGTCGAGGTGAGCCCGACGGTCGCGTCGATGGTGCTCGTTGCCGAGGTGGCCCGGGGCCGCAGGCGCGGTGTTGCGCGTGCGCCCGGTGTAGACCGAGGCCTCCCGCATGAATCGGGAAGTCGCGGCATGAGGTTCCGAGGGATATCCTTGCCTCCGGGATGCAGTGCTCTTGGCCCGCCGGGCCGCAGCGCCTTCCAGGAGATTCTTGAGTTCTCCCTGTATTCGCCGCCCCTCGGTGGTTGACGGCTCCGGCATCGCGCGGATGAGCATCGCTGCGGTCGCCAGGTTCTGACCGACCCCGCTGGATGCGGGCGGCGGCCTGATCCTGACGCCGTTGGCGACGCGGTGCTGGAGACCTTGGGGCAGATGACGTATTTCTCCGGCCAGGGGTTGGCCCACCCATGCCTGTCCGGCGTCCCGACGGATCGGCTCAAGCGCCCCTGTTCCCTCGTTGAGCCTGGCCTGCGCCTCGCGGACTTGCTCGAGTTGTGGGTCGTAACCCCCCGCCGGAGCGGGGACCACAGCTAGCTCCCGTGGGATGTCGGCGCGAGGCACCGACCTAGGGAGATCACCATCCTCCGGCATGCCAAGATGGTTGCCTTCGGTGGGGTCCCCTAGCTCGATGTGGAAACATTCGCGGCTTGGGCCGCAGCTCTCGTCACCGAGGCTGCGGCTTCCGTCGGAACGGTCGGATAGACAGTAGTCACATGCGGTCATGAAGTCCCGCATGGCACTGGGGTTGCCATGTCCGGAGAAATCCCAACCGATGCTGGGAGCGTCATCTTCCTCGGACCCGGAGGGCCCGTAGGTCGAGACGTCCGTCAGTCGGTCCCAAGGCGACCGCATACAGAACCTCAGTGGGGTTGCACTCGCCTCAATGAGAGCGCCCGCCAAAACGAGGTCGTTTGGCGGGTTGAGGCCGAGTCGAAATGACGCAAGATGGGAGTTAGTCGTTACCTTTTGGTCGACGAGGAGCGACGTAGTCACATCGGGGACTGGTTGCGCCGTCATCTCTGGTTCGAGGGCGACGTCCTGCAGGCTTTCCGCGAGCGCGCCGGCGTCGTCTTCTTGCTCGGGGTCAGCGTGCCGCGGGGGGACGGCGCTTGCCTCCGTCTCGAACGCGAGGTCGACGTCCGGCGCGCCTTCCGTCGGGGCGTCGGGGGCGTCGATTCTCTCGACGGCCGGCGAAGCGTGGCCTCCCGTCTGGCCTTGACGGCCCCGCCTCCTCCTCCGTTGGCGGGGGAGAGAACGGAGCGAGCCCGAATGTTGCTCTTCCACCACGCGGGGTAGACGTCGTCGATTCCGCCGCCGGCGGGCGGGTTGTCGGCCGCCATTGTCGTAGTCGCGCGGCGGTGGAAGAAGTGTCATGTCGTAGCTGCCGTCGAAGGACATGAACTCAAGAGTCCCGAAACGAAGCACCGTCCCGGGCCGGAGAGGTTGCTGGAGACTGCCCATCTGGAGCTTGACGGGGAGCTGTTCGTCAGCACGCAGCAGGCCCCTACCTGGCGCGCCAACTGTCGGCGTTTCGAGACAGGGGGGTCCCTAAGCCGACGAGTGAGTGTGCTGCGTGCCCCAGCCCAGATGGGTCGAGCGCGTGGGCGAGCGCGAAGGGGGGAGAGGCGAGGCGGCCGGAGCCGAGCGTGAGAGAGGTGGAAGTCCCGCGGCCTTCGTGTTCGTCCCGCGCCCAGGTCAGGTGCGCTTGCAGTAGGGGGGTTACAAGCGTCCACGCGGGTGAGAGAAGCGAGCGGCCCCAAGAGAGCGCCTGTCCCGTCCTCGGTCCCGCGCGGCCAACCTCCTCTGAGAAGGCCCTGGTCCTTCCTTTTATAGTCGTAAGGAGAGGATCCAGGTGTACAATGGGGATGTAGCAGAGTGCTACGTGTCTAGCGGAGGGAGAGCTAGCGCCCTAGGTACATGCCAATGTGGCAGCCGGAGAGATCTGGGCACCCTGCTGGCGTGATGTCGTGGCTGTTGGAGGTGCGGCGGAGCCTGATGGAGGGACAGCTGTTGGAGCGGTCGAGTCCCTGCTGACGTTGTCCTGCTTCCGTAAGAGAGCTAGGGGCCGCCGTCGTCATAGAGCTTGTGGAGCGCCATCATTGCCTCTCTGGCAGAGCTGGCCGGATGAGACGCCGGTCTTGTTCTCCGTGACCCGAGTCGATTCGGGGTGGGATGATGATGGCGCCTCCTGTTGACGTGGCGGTCTGTGCCCTAGGCAGGGCGACGTGGGGTTTCCTCCGAAGCCGAGGTTGAGTCTGCCTTCTGTTGCCGTGGCCGAGCCCAAGCCAAGGGGTCGGTCGAGGCGGAAGTCGTTCGGCCGAGGCCAGGGCGGAGTCCGAGCCCTGGGGTCGGGCGAGGCGGAGTTTCGTCGTCTTCCGGGTCTTAGCCCGAGTCCGAGCCCTGGGGTCGGGCGGAGCGGAGTTCGCCGTCTTCCGGGTCTTAGCCCGAGTCCGAGCCCTGGGGTCGGGCGGAGCGGAGTTCGCCGTCTTCCGGGTCTTAGCCCGAGTCCGAGCCCTGGGGTCGGGCGGAGCGGAGTTCGCCGTCTTCCGGGTCTTAGCCCGAGTCCGAGCCCTGGGGTCGGGCGGAGCGGAGTTCACCGTCTTCCGGGTCTTAGCCCGAGTCCGAGCCCTGGGGTCGGGCGGAGCGGAGTTCGCCGTCTTCCGGGTCTTTGGCGAGGCCTGACTGCCTGTCAGACTTACTCTGTCGAGTGGCGCTGCAGTCGGAGTGGCGCAGGCGGCGCTGTCCTTCTGTCAGACTGGCCAGTGGAGCGGTGGAGTGACGGCGGTCACCTCGGCTCTGCCGGAGGCGCGTGTCAGGATAGAGGTGTCAGGCCTCCTGTGCGTTAAATGCCCCTGCAATTTGGTCAGTCGGTGTGGTGATTTAGTCAAGGTTGCTTCTGAGCGAAGCCAAGGCCTTGGGCGAGCCGGTGATGTGTCCGCCATAAAAAGGGGGCCTCGGGCGAGACGGAAGTCTCTCGAGGTCGGCTGCCTTCGGCCGAGGCTAGGCTCGGGTGAAGCGTGATCGAGTCACTCGTGTGGACTGATCCCTGACTTAATCGTGCCCATCAGGCCTTTGCAGCTTTATGCTGATGGGGGTTACCAGCTGAGAATTAGGCGTCTTGAGGGTACCCCTAATTATGGTCCCGACAGATAGTTTAATAGGATGTCGGTCACTTAAGTTCCAAACCTAATTTGAGGTGTTTAATTTAAAAAGCTACGCTATATTAGGTGAGCGAGGTGCTATATATCATAAATTTTGGCTTCGTTTCTTAATAATCTGCAGTAATGATTACTGCTGTTGAATTTGGGGTTTTCCCCTTATTTTAAAAACAAAAATGTGGACAGCCAACTGGGCCACTACAAGGCCCGGAGGCCGAGCGGCCCAGCCAGCGGACAGCACGACCTAGGCACTAGTTGCCTCGGTAAGAAACCGCAGAGACGGCAGGGAGCAGGTGGCAGAGCGGAGGTGGGCGGCGGCGGCAACTGCAGCTCCGTTTTCTCCGCTTCCTCGTTGAACGACCGCAGCTCTCTCCCCTCTTCTCGGTAACGGACTTTCCCTCGGCTCCTTAAGTGGATCCCCTTCCTCTGTTCTCTTTCTTTTAAGGAAACGCAGAGACAGAGGCTCTACGGTTCCATCCTATCCACTGTTCCGGCGAGAAATCTTTCGATCTGCTCGATTCCGGGTGTCCTGGTCTCGTCCGTATCGTCGGCTGTGTGTTGTTCTCGGTGGTGGTGGTGTGGTGCTGTTGACGCCGTGCCTTGGTGCTGCTCGTTGATTCTCTGGTCTCTGTCCACCGTGGCCTGGTGCCTGGGCTCCCTGCTGCGCGGTGTTCATCTTCTCGGGCTGGTGCTGTGGACGTCTCCCTCGGCTCTGGCAGCGGCTCTAGTATCTCCGTCAACCTCCCGCCGTGCAGGCCCGGACGTGGGCGGCGGAATTGGTTTTCTGGGACAGAACCTTGTGTTCGCTGAGCTGGTCTTCCCACATAGACAATCTACGTGCTGTGAGTTATTCGTTGCCTCACTTTATTTACTGTTTAATTTTGTGCAATCTGCTAGTATCAAATACTTGGGTGTGATTGCACTGTTGTGGGCGGATTTATGTGCTCGATGATGATAGCGGTGTAGTGAGACAGCGTGACAGTCTGGGTTTTAGTGTATTATCATTTCAGCATTGATATTATTTGTGCCTAATTAAATCTCTCTTTGTTGAGGCTGTTTACCTGTGTTAAATTCTGTTAATTTATTTAATACACAGCTCCTTACTATCAGTATTTATATTTGATTATTAGGCTTATTATATCTGATCTAAAACCCTTATTTGGTAAGATAGGACTGTCACGTTAGTCGAGGATCTCTGATCACCTTTTAGCGTTGGAGGGCTGTTTATTACAGCAACCCGCTACGTTGAGAGCAATAGTTTAAGATAAACAATTATGTTTATTTGTTTAATCTGCCTTCTTCATCTGCAAGCCATGTTTAATTATGAAATGGACCTGTGTAGCTATTTTACATGTTTACATGTCTTAGAATTGCTACTGTTCATTGCTGCTATAATTTCATATGATATTTATCTGAGTTATATGATTGTTTTATTTGGAATTAGAATATTTAATTTATTTAAATATGTAGAAAGCATGTCACTTATTTCTCTAATATTACAACAATCCAGAAAACCAATTCGTATAATGGCCTCTAGTTCTGATGTCATTAAGCCTGAAGCGTTCGACGGCGCAAGCTTTAAGCGCTGGCAGATTAAGACTCGCATGTGGCTCACTGACCTAAAATTATTTTGGGTAGTGACGTCGGCTGTTCCCCAGGCTGCATCAGATGATTCTGATGATGCAGCGAAGGCCGCCGCACTAGCGGAGAAAGCCAAGTGGGACGAAGCCAATGAGGCATGCTTGTCTCGTCTGCTGAACGTCTTGTCGAACCGCTTATTTGACGTGTACTCTGGTTTTACCTCCGCCAAGGGTCTATGGACTGAACTTGAGAACGAGTTCTCTGAAGTTGACAATGGCAATGAGTCATTCACAACGGAAAACTACCTCAACTATAAAATGGTTGAGGGAAGGTCTGTTATGGAGCAGCTATAGGAGATTCAACTCCTTGTTAGGGACTTGGTCCAATATGGCTGCGTCCTACCAGACAGCTTTCAGGTGAATGCAATACTGGCAAAGCTCCCGCCTTCTTGGCGAGACTTTGTGACTTCACGCCGCCACATGAAGAAGCAAATGACTCTCACTGAGTTGTCAGCTGCGATTAATGTGGAAGAGCGTGCAAGGTCCAGTAACAAGCCATCTCAGCAACTCCAGGCTCACGTTGTTGAGAAGGGTGGAGATAGAAAATTCCAGAAGAAGAAGAAGAACTCTCCACAGAAGAATCTGAACCAACCTAAATCCAAAAAGATGAAGAAGAAAAAGGAGGACTTTATCTGCTACGTTTGTGGAGTCTCCGGGCATACAGCTCGGAGGTGCAAACTTAGGAAGGGAAAAGGTCCTCCACCTCAGCGCAAAGAAGGGAACGTGGTGGTTAACTCCACCCCAGGGTATGCACTTCAGGCCTTTATGGCAAGTCCATCAGATGACTGGTGGATGGATTCCGGTGCTACTGTTCATATTTGTGCTGATCGATCCATGTTCTCTTCATTCCAGGGATTCAACAGCGCACCAGTCTTGATGGGAAATGGTGTTCTGGCAGCTGTTCGAGGTACTGGACAGGTCTACCTGAAGTTAACTTCAGGAAAGACGCTCGTGCTGAAGGACGTACTCTATGTGCCATCGATGAGCCGGAACCTCATTTCAGTGTCGCTGCTATGTCGACAGGGTCTCAAATTAGTGTTTGAGTCTAATAAAGTGGTCCTGTCTAAGTTTGGTACTTTTGTTGGAAAGTCATATGAGTCAGGCGGTTTGTTCCGTCTTTCTGTTTTGAATAATCATTCTTCTTACCATGTTAATGTGGTCTGTAATAACGACTCCATTAATAATATATGGCATTCCCATTTGTGTCATGTGAATTTTGAGGCCATTAAGAGATTAAGTGACATGTCTTTAATTCCTGAATATAAACATGTTAAAGGTGTAAAATGTGGTATTTGTGTGCAAGCTAAGCAGCCTAGAAAACCGTTTCATACGGTTGAAGGCAGAAGTACCACTCCTTTAGAATTAATTCACTCAGATATATGTGAGATGAATGGTATAATCACAAAAGGCGGTAAAAGATACTTTCTTACCTTGATAGATGATGCTACCAGGTTCTGTTATATTTACTTACTCAGAACTAAAGATGAGGCACTAGAACACTTTAAGATCTATAAGACTGAAGTTGAAAACCAGTTAGACAAGAAAATTAAAAGGTTACGTCTGATAGAGGAGGTGAATACCTTTCCAACCATTTTGATGAGTACTGCAAAGAGTGTGGAATCATTCATGAAACCACTGCTCCATATTCACCTCAGTCAAATGGGGTAGCTGAAAGGAAGAACCGAACGGTGTGTGACCTAGCTAATGCTTTGTTGCAAAGTTCGGGGATGCCTGACATCTGGTGGGGCGAGGCAGTACTCACAGTGTGCTATGTCCTGAACAGGGTGCCGCCTCGCAACCGTGAGGCCACGCCCTATGACGGATTTAAAGGAAGGAAGCCAGATCTTTCGCATCTTCGGACTTGGGGTTGCCTTGCAAAGGTGAATGTCCCGTTGCCGAAGAAGAGAAAGCTAGGCCCTAAGACCGTAGACTGTGTCTTCCTAGGTTATGCACATAACAGTGCAGCTTATAGATTTCTAGTGGTCCATTCTGAGACAAGCGAAATCGCTGTAAATGTAATAATGGAGTCTCGGGATGTGACATTCTTTGAGAGCATCTTCCCTATGCGGGATAAGGAAGTAGTAGCCCCAGATGGTCCATCTCGGACATATTCTCTGCCCTCGAGTGTCAATGACCAGACTCCAGATTTGGAGTTAAGGAGGAGTAAGAGACAAAGGACTGAAAAGTCTCTGGGTGATGATTATATTATCTATCTAGTGGATGAAGAACCACGCTCCCTCACAGAGGCATATACATCTCCAGATGCAGAGTACTGGAGGGAGGCTGTCCGTAGCGAGATGGATTCCATCATCTCGAACGGAACTTGGGAGATAACTGATCTCCCAGCTGGTTGCAAGCCTGTGGGCTGCAAATGGATCTTTAGGAGGAAGAGGAGACCCGATGGTACTATTGAAAAGTACAAGGCCCGTCTTGTGGCTAAGGGTTTTACTCAAAAGAAAGAGGAGGATTATTTTGATACTTATTCTCCGGTGGCTCGATTTCCCACAATCCGTGTGCTTTTAGCACTGGCAGCTGCTTATAAACTTCTTGTCCATCAAATGGACGTAAAGACAGCATTCCTAAATGGAGAGCTAGAAGAGGAAATTTATATGCAACAACCAGAAGGATTTGTGGTTAAAGGTCAAGAGAGCAAAGTGTGTCGCTTGATTAAATCCTTATATGGTCTTAAGCAAGCTCCCAGACAATGGCATGAGAAGTTTAATAATACTCTGACCACTGCCGGGTTTTGTGTAAACGAAGCCGACAAGTGTGTGTATTATCGCTTCTCTGGGGGCAAAGGTGTCATCATGTGTTTATACGTTGATGACATATTGATATTTGGGACCGATTTGGAGGCTATAATGGAAACAAAATTATTCCTCTCCAAGAACTTTGATATGAAGGACTTGGGTGAAGCTGATGTTATACTGAACATCAAGCTGATAAAGGGTGAGGATGGGATTACTTTGTCACAATCCCATTATGTGGAAAAGGTCCTGACTCGCTTTGGACATATGGACTGTAAACCAGTCACCACGCCCTATGATCCATCCTACACGCTCAGTAAATATGAAGGCGAGCCTGTGAACCAGCTACTATATTCGCAGATCATCGGATCTCTTATGTACCTGAGCAGTGCAACTAGACCAGATATCTCATATGCAGTATGCAGACTGGCTCGTTATTCGGCCAGTCCAGGAGATAGACACTGGGTAGCCTTGTACAGAGTGCTTCGGTATTTGAAGGGAGCGATGAATCTTGGTATTAAATATACCGGATTTCCGTCAGTACTTGAAGGATTCAGTGATGCAAACTGGATCTCTGACTCGGATCAAATGAAGTCTACAAGTGGCTATGTGTTCACTTTAGCTGGTGGGGCCGTGTCATGGAGATCGTCTAAACAACCAGTGTCGACACGTTCCACCAAGGAGGCTGAATTAGTTGCACTTGATTCAGCAGCATTGGAGGCTGAATGGTTGAGAGACCTATTGTCAGACCTTCCAATGCTAGCAAAGCCGATACCGGCTGTCCTAGTATACTGTGACAACACTTCTGTGTTGCTGAAAGTGAACAGTAGAAAGGACAACCAAAAATCCTCGAGGCATATCAGAAGACGACTTGATTCATGTCGGCATGCTAGAGAGACGGGTGTAATAACCGTAGATTACATCAAGTCTGAAAGGAACCTTGCTGATCCTTTCACCAAAGGGCTGGCTCAAAAGCCAATCCAAGCAGCGTGCATGGGAATGGGACTCGTACCCTGTTAGCGGTTTCAACTGCGGATAACTGTCCTGTGTGACCGGAGATCCCGAGATCCAGGCTCCAGGAAACGAAGCACTGTGGAACCAAGAGCACAAAAGATAAAGAGTCTCATGAGCTGCTATGCTCTGACTGTATGGCAGGTTGAGCGATATGCTCTTAATGAAGTCAATGCTATAAGCAGGGAAATTGTCCTACAGAATTTCCTTAACGATTTCACCTATATGAGCTGACTGTGGGGTCGCAGTCCAGGAGAGAATGGGGTTTTCTCTCTAGTGAGCTCATGAATAGATATTAAAGGGCATGACCGTAACGCTCTGCCCCGTAAGAGAAGCAGATAATCTGCCTAGTACTATGTGCCTTTTGTGCGAAGATTCTCACACTAGGGTTTGTGGATCAAGGCGTAGTCCTCCGCTTACTCGTGCAGGGTTGGAGTACACTGGGATAGGCTTTGGTTCAAACCTAACAAGTACCTTTGCCGAAAAGTAGTATATAAACAGTACGGGAGCTCAATGACATTGATCAGAAAATAAGAGTGAAAATGGTGGGGATTGCTGTTGAATTTGGGGTTTTCCCCTTATTTTAAAAACAAAAATGTGGACAGCCAACTGGGCCACTACAAGGCCCGGAGGCCGAGCGGCCCAGCCAGCGGACAGCACGACCTGGGCACTAGTTGCCTCAGTAAGAAACCGCAGAGACGGCAGGGAGCAGGTGGCAGAGCGGAGGTGGGCGGCGGCGGCAACTGCAGCTCCGTTTTCTCCGCTTCCTCGTTGAACGACCGCAGCTCTCTCCCCTCTTCTCGGTAACGGACTTTCCCTCGGCTCCTTAAGTGGATCCCCTTCCTCTGTTCTCTTTCTTTTAAGGAAACGCAGAGACAGAGGCTCTACGATTCCATCCTATCCACTGTTCCGGCGAGAAATCTTTCGATCTGCTCGATTCCAGGTGTCCTGGTCTCGTCCGTATCGTCGGCTGTGTGTTGTTCTCGGTGGTGGTGGTGTGGTGCTGTTGACGCCGTGCCTTGGTGCTGCTCGTTGATTCTCTGGTCTCTGTCCACCGTGGCCTGGTGCCTGGGCTCCCTGCTGCGCGGTGTTTATCTTCTCGGGCTGGTGCCGTGGACGTCTCCCTCGGCTCCGGCAGCGGCTCTAGTATCTCCGTCAACCTCCCGCTGTGCAGGCCCGGACGTGGGTGGCGGAATTGGTTTTCTGGGACAGAACCTTGTGTTCGCTGAGCTGGTCTTCCCACGTAGACAATCTACGTGCTGTGAGTTATTCGTTGCCTCACTTAATTTACTGTTTAATTTTGTGCAATCTGCTAGTATCAAATACTTGGGTGTGATTGCACTGTTGTGGGCGGATTTATGTGCTCGATGATGATAGCGATGTAGTGAGACAGCGTGACAGTCTGGGTTTTAGTGTATTATCATTTCAGCATTGATATTATTTGTGCCTAATTAAATCTCTCTTTGTTGAGGCTGTTTACCTGTGTTAAATTCTGTTAATTTATTTAATACACAGCTCCTTACTATCAGTATTTATATTTGATTATTAGGCTTATTATATCTGATCTAAAACCCTTATTTGGTAAGATAGGACTGTCACGTTAGTCGAGGATCTCTGATCACCTTTTAGCGTTGGAGGGCTGTTTATTACAGCAACCCGCTACGTTGAGAGCAATAGTTTAAGATAAACAATTATGTTTATTTGTTTAATCTGTCTTCTTCATCTGCAAGCCATGTTTAATTATGAAATGGACCTGTGTAGCTATTTTACATGTTTACATGTCTTAGAATTGCTACTGTTCATTGCTGCTATAATTTCATATGATATTTATCTGAGTTATATGATTGTTTTATTTGGAATTAGAATATTTAATTTATTTAAATATGTAGAAAGCATGTCACTTATTTCTCTAATATTACAACAATTACTTCCTCCATTCACAAATGATAATTATATCCTTGATAACAGCAAAACCACACAAAGCTTTTGATCTCTCTGTTTTTTTTGCAACATGTTATCGATTGCTAAATAATCGATACTACTACCTTAGAGTCACCTAGAATATACAAATGTACTGATACAAATTTATCCCTTGACTTGCATTGACTAGTTGCTACCTAGTCAAGTTTGTAAATTTTGTTTTTCCTTCGTCAAAATATATCTACCATTCCTAGATATACTGGGGTTTACTCCCTTTGTTCTCGAATATTTGATTCTCGCTAGTTTATTTTTGAACTAAAACGTGATAAATAAAAAAACGGAGGAAGTAATTTGTAAAGGATGGTGGGGAGATAGATAAGAAATTTCATTCATATAAAAGGAAGAGGAAGGGGAACCGTGAAGATAGATGGACTATCCTATGCCTTCAAAAATTAAGCCAAACAATCCCTAACTTTGCTACTAATATATGTTCTGCGGCTGTATGTATACTATACTATACAAGCAATCTACATTTTGCGTTGCTACATAATATATAATGAACCTCATGAGTCATCCCTGACGTTTCACGACTCCCAGTTTGGCTGGCTGTCACTGCCTGCCTGCTCCCGGGACAAGCAAGCCAACTAGGCGAGCACATCGTATCGTCAGCTGTATTGGATCAGGAGAGTGACTCGACCACCACTTGGCCAGTGCAAGCGAGCCCAGCCAGAGATGATGATTGATTCAAGACAGGAGGAGAACCAGCAGCTGAGATCGAACAACCTTACCGAAGTCTCACCAAAACAGGCGTTAGTTCATCACTGACCTGCTAACTCTACTTTAAAAGCTCTATATTCTGTCAAAGAGCTAGTAAGCCAAACAGGACAGAAAAGTTCAGTGTGCTGACGATGTCGTCAACATCTGGACGTCGTAGAGAACTACAGTTACTGCCAAGCATCATGAGAGAAAAGAACTTGGCAGCCATTAATTTTTTCTACAGGTTTGTGAACATCATGTCAATTGTCAAGTGATAAGTGAAGCACCGAAGCGTACAGTTTATCGTTTTCTTGAGAAAGCTGGCGCCTAGCGGCAACAACCGCAAACAGATGGCAGCGGCTCAAATCTCCCATCCCGGCCGTCGCGATCGGTTTGTCCCACGCGTTATACGTGTCATTGGGGACCTCAATCGACATGATAAGTAAATAAGATAAGCGATCAATATAGGTGATTCTAGAAAAGGACAGTCATCTTATATCGATATCCCAAGCTGTTAGGCTGCCCATAAAGCAGCTGCGGCTGCAGCTGTTCGGCTCTCTACCAGCAGCGGCAGTCAGCTGCAGCGAACGAAGACGCAGCTATTGTTAATTGTTCTTTGTTTAGAGAAAAGTAAAAAACGTACTTAACCCTTGTTTGGAAACTTTAATATTCAACGTAATACACATGTCTAATTTACACCCTAATCCATCTCAATGCATGTGGATTATTGGAGTAAATACTAAAATATCCAAACAAGCTTTAGAGTTTGTTTGAGAGCAAGGGATTAAATGGGCTAAAATTCTCTTAATATTTAAATTTGAATGGCAATGAGATTTTAGCCCCTTCAATCTCATCTAATCCCGTTGGTAAATAAGCCCTCGGAGAAGAAAAAAAGAGTAGGTACTGAATAGGTATTGAACTGCTCTAGGTATTGAACTGCTCTTCCTTACGAACGAACGTGTTTGCCCATATGCACAAGTTCTGCAAATATGGAATATGACGTTAGAAAATAATGCAAATCTAAATTAAACATGAGGCATAAAATTTTATGTAGAAAATTCTTGCGAGAAAAAAACCACAGACTGACAATCTTCATAACACGAGAAGAGTTCACAGAACGCAGGGAATACAATAAATCGTCTAATTTTCTTTGTGGCTTACAAGATGTATACATGATGAATCGCTAATTGATACCCAAACCATCGGTCCTTCAGTCGTCACCGCAAGACTCACGTTAGAATTCAGATCATATTCTAGCAAACTCCACTTTAAGACAAATTCTATCTTATAGCAAAATAAAGTATTATAGCTCAAACTTAGCTCTAGAAACATGCTTTGTCAATATACCAATAGGATTATTGAAAGTCGCCTATAGGGGGGGTGAATAGGGCGAAACTGAAATTCTCAAAAATAATCACAACTACAAGCCGGGTTAGCGTTAGAAATATAATAGAGTTCGCGAGAGAGGGTGCAAAACAAATCGCAAGCGAATAATGAAGTGAGACACGCGGATTTGTTTTACCGAGGTTCGGTTCTCTCAAACCTACTCCCCGTTGAGGAGGCCACAAAAGGCCGGGTCTTTTTCAACCCTTTCCCTCTCTCAAACGGTCCCTCGGACCGAGTGAGCTTCTCTTCTCAAATCAACCCGGGAATAAAACTTCCCAGCAAGGACCACCACATAATTGGTGTCTCTTGCCTTGGTTACAAATGAGTTTATGACCACAAGAACAAATGAGAAAGAAAGAAGCAATCCAAGCGCAAGAGCTCAAAAGAACACGGCAAATCTCTCTCGCTAATCACTGAGGCCTTGTGTGGAATTGGAGAGGATTTGATCACTTGAGTGTGTCTAGAATTGAATGCCTAGCTCTTGTAAGTGGTTGAGAACTGGAAAACTTGGATGACTTGAATGTGGGGTGGTTGGGGGTATTTATAGCCCCAACCACCAAACTAGCCGTTTGGTGGAGGCTGTCTATTCGATGGTGCACCGGACAGTCCGGTGTGCACCGGACATGTACTGTAGAGTGTCCGGTGCGCCAGCATGGGCGTGTCTGACCTCTGCGCGCGCTGGCGCGCATTTATTGCGTCGCAGGTATGAAAGGGAAATGTGCCCTTGGGCCATTTCTAAGTATTTTGGTGATTGAGTGTCAACACAAGGGCTTAAATGTGAATCAATGCCCATGGATGAACAAAGTGCAAATCTTCAACAAAGGTATGTTTCTAAGTCTTAGTACATTGGTTTTGTGTACTAATATATTTGTCTAAGTGTTAGAAACAGAAAGAAGAAGAGAAGAGAAGACTTGGCTGTGTACAGCCAAGGGGCCGTTTCGGTCTGGGGCACCGGACTGTCCGGTGGTGCACCGGACAGTGTCCGGTGCGCCAGGCTGCCTCGGCCGAAGAGGCCGCTCTCGGGAATTTGCTGACGGTGTACGGCTAAAATTCACCGGACTGTCCGGTGTGCACCGGACTGTCCGGTGAGCCAACGGTCGGCCAGGGCCAACGGTCGGCCGCGCGATCAGCGCGGGACACGTGACCGAGCCAACGGTCGGAAGGGGGCACCGGACTGTCCGGTGTGCACCGGACATGTCCGGTGCGCCAACGGCTCCCGCATCTGCAACGGTCGGCTTCGCCATTTAAGGAAAGGAATCGGGCACCGGACACTGTCCGGTGTGCACCGGACTGTCCGGTGCGCCCGACAACAGAAGACAAAGATGACCTTCCAGATTTGTTCTCAACGGCTCCTAGCTGCCTTGGGGCTATAAAAGGGACCCCTAGGCGCATGGAGGAGACAACCAAGCAACTCTTGAGCATTCTTGATCATCCACACTCAGTCTTTGCGCATCCGTTTGTGATTCTAAGTGATTCGAGCTCTGTTCTTGTGAGAAACTGTGAGATAGTCTTTGAGCTCGATTCTTGGCCGTGTGTGTGCGCATTTCGCTGTGGATTTGTGTGTGTTGCTTCCCTCCCTTACTCCGTGCTTTTTGTGAATCTTAAGTGTAAGGGCGAGAGACTCCAATCTGTGGAGATTCCTCGCAAGTGGGATAAAGATAAGCAAGGCAAAATACTGTGGTATTCAAGTGGGTCTTTGGACCGCTTGAGAGGGGTTGATTGCAACCCTCGTCCGTTGGGACGCCACAACGTGGAGTAGGCAAGTTTTGTACTTGGCCGAACCACGGGATAAATCACTGTGTCTACTCTGTGTTGAATTCTTTGTGATTGTCGTATTGTGCAAGATCTCCTCCTTAGCCACTTGGCAATTATTGTACTAACTCTTAACAAGTTTTTGTGGCTATAAGTTAAGTTTTTACAGGATCACCTATTCACCCCCCCCCCCTCTAGGTGCTCTCAATTGGTATCGGAGCCGTTCTCTTCACAAAGGGACTTACCGCCCGAAGAGATGGATCCTAAGGGGAAGGGAATAGTGATCAACGACAAGGAAAAGGAGTTCTTTGTCAACGACCCAAAAGATGACAAATCCAACGACTCCGGCTCGGGGCATAGACGGAAGGAAGGGAAGAAGAAGACAAGGCGCATCAAGGAGATCATCTACTACGACGATAGTGATGAGTCTACTTCTTCCCAAAAGGATGATGACAACGACTACAAAAAGACGGTCAATTCGAACTTTTCATTTGATTATTCTCGTATTCAACATAGTTCGAATTCGCATTTGCTTTCCATTCCTCTTGGCAAACCTCCACACTTCGATGGGGAGGACTACGGATTTTGGAGTCACAAAATGCGTAGTCACTTATTCTCTCTCCATCCAAGCATATGGGAGATTGTGGAGAATGGAATGAAGTTTGATAGCTCGGATAGCCCTATGCTTATAAATGAACAAATTCATAGAAATGCACAAGCTACTACTGTTCTCTTAGCATCTTTGTGCAGGGAAGAGTACAATAAGGTGAGCGGCTTGGACAATGCCAAGCAGATATGGGACACCCTCAAGATCTCTCACGAGGGAACGACATCACCATGCTCACCAAGATGGAGTTGGTGGAGGGCGAGCTTGGACGATTCGCCATGATAAGGGGAGAGGAGCCAACTCAAACTTACAACCGGCTCAAGACCCTTATCAACAAAATAAGGAGCTACAGAAGCACGCGTTGGACGGACCACGACGTCGTCCGCCTAATGCTCAGGTCCTTTACCGTTCTTGATCCCCATCTCGTGAACAATATTCGTGAGAATCCTAGGTACACGATGATGACGCCCGAGGAAGTACTTGGAAAATTCGTGAGCGGGCGGATGATGATCAAGGAGGCAAGATACGTCGATGACGCGTTGAACGGTCCACTCCACGAGCCTCAACCCATTGCTCTAAAGGCAACAAGGAGCAAGGAGTCGCTACCTAGCAAGGTGGCGCAAGTTGAGGCGGCCGGGCTCAATGATGAAGAGATGGCTCTCATCATCAAGAAATTCAAGACGGCGCTAAAAGGTCGAAAGGGACAGCCAAGCAAGGCCAAGACCAAGGGAAAGCGATCATGCTTCAAATGCGGTAAGCTTGGTCATTTTATTGCTAACTGTCCCGAAAATGATAGTGACCAGGAGCAAGGGAAAAATGGGAAGAGAGAGAACAAGAAGGTATACAAGAAGGCCAAAGGCGAAGCACACCTTGGAAAGGAGTGGGATTCGGATTGCTCTTCGTCCGACTCCGACGACGAAGGACTTGCCGCCACTGCCTTCAACAAATCGGCTCTCTTCCCCAACGAGCATCACACTTGCCTCATGGCAAGGGAAAAGAAGGTAATCACTCGTAATGCTAATACTTATGATTCTTCTAGTGATGATGAATCTAGTGAAGATGAAATTGATTACTCTAGTTTATTCAAGGGATTGGATAGAACTAAGATAGCTAAGATTAATGAGTTGATTGATGCCTTAAATGAAAAGGATAGAATCTTAGAGAAACAAGAAGACCTTTTATATGAAGAACATGATAAATTTGTTAGTGCACAAAATTCACTTGCTCTAGAAGTTAAAAGAAATGGAATACTTTCTTGTGAACTTTCTACTTGTAATGAAACCATTTCTTCTTTAAAAGGTGAAATTAATGTTTTAACTACTAAACTAGAAGTAGCAAGTAACTCGTGTGTTGAAAATATTACAATTTGCACTAGGTGTAAGGATTTTGATGTTAATGCTTGTAGTGAACACTTAGTTTCAATTTCAAAACTAAATGATGAGGTGGCTAGTCTTAATGCTCAACTTAAGACTAGCAAGAGTGAAGTTGATAAAATAAAATTTGCAAGGGATGCCTACACGATTGGTAGACACCCCTCAATTAAGGATGGACTTGGCTTCAAAAGGGAAGCCAAGAACTTAACAAGCCATAAGGCTCCCATTCCCGCTAAGGAGAAAGGGAAGGCCCCTATGGCTACTAGTGCTAAAAGGAACCATGCCTTTTTGTATCAGGATAGGAAAAATTCTAGAAATGTTTTTAGAAGTCATGATGCTTTTGATTCACATGCTTATGATTCTTATGCCATGACTGCTTCTAGTTCTTCCTATATGCATGGTAGAAATATGACTAGGAGAAATGCTATTCATCATGTGCCTAGAAAGAATACTATTCATGCTCCTAGGAAAGTAGTAAATGAACCTTCTACAATTTATTGTGCTTTAAATGCTTCCTTTGCTATTTGTAGAAAGGATAGGAAGATAGTTGCTAGGAAGTTAGGGGCAAAATGCAAGGGAGACAAAACTTGCATTTGGGTCCCTAAGGAAATTTGCACTAACCTTGTAGGACCCAACAAGAGTTGGGTACCTAAGTCCCAAGCCTAAATTTGCCTTGCAGGTTTATGCATCCGGGGGATCAAGCTGGATTATCGACAGCGGATGCACAAACCATATGACGGGGGAGAAGAAGATGTTCACTTCCTACGTCAAGAATAAGGATTCCCAGGATTCAATTATATTCGGTGATGGGAATCAAGGAAAGGTAAAAGGGTTAGGTAAAATAGCAATTTCCAATGAGCATTCTATCTCTAATGTATTTTTAGTAGAGAGTCTTGGATATAATTTGCTATCCGTTAGTCAATTATGTCATATGGGATATAACTGTCTATTTACAAATATAGATGTGTCTGTCTTTAGAAGAAGCGATGGTTCATTAGCGTTTAAGGGTGTATTAGACGGCAAACTCTATTTAGTTGATTTTGCAAAAGAAGAGGCCGGTCTAGATGCATGCTTAATAGCTAAGACTAGCATGGGCTGGCTGTGGCATCGCCGCTTAGCACATGTGGGGATGAAGAACCTTCATAAGCTTCTAAAGGGAGAACACGTGATAGGTTTGACTAACGTGCATTTCGAAAAAGATAGACCTTGTGCAGCTTGTCAAGCAGGTAAACAAGTGGGAGGAGCGCATCACAGCAAGAATGTGATGACCACTTCAAGACCCCTGGAGCTGCTTCATATGGACCTCTTCGGACCCGTCGCCTATCTGAGCATAGGAGGGAGTAAGTATGGTTTAGTTATTGTTGATGACTTTTCCCGCTTCACTTGGGTATTCTTTTTGCAGGATAAGTCTGAAACCCAAGGGACCCTCAAGCGCTTCCTCACGAGAGCTCAAAATGAGTTTGAGCTCAAAGTGAAGAAAATAAGAAGCGACAACGGGTCCGAGTTCAAGAACCTTCAAGTAGAGGAATTCCTTGAGGAGGAAGGGATCAAGCACGAGTTCTCCGCTCCCTACACACCACAGCAAAATGGTGTGGTAGAGAGGAAGAACAGGACGCTAATTGATATGGCGAGGACAATGCTTGGAGAATTCAAGACCCCCGAGTGTTTCTGGTCGGAAGCCGTGAACACGGCTTGCCACGCCATCAACAGGGTCTACCTTCATCGCCTCCTCAAGAAGACTTCGTATGAGCTACTAACCGGTAACAAACCCAATGTATCTTACTTTTGTGTATTTGGGAGCAAATGCTACATTCTAGTGAAGAAAGGTAGAAATTCTAAGTTTGCTCCCAAAGCTGTAGAAGGGTTTTTGCTAGGTTATGACTCAAATACAAAGGCGTATAGAGTCTTCAACAAATCATCGGGTTTGGTTGAAGTCTCTAGCGATGTTGTATTTGATGAGACTAATGGCTCTCCAAGAGAGCAAGTTGTTGATTGTGATGATGTAGATGAAGAAGATGTTCCGACGGCCGCAATACGGACCATGGCGATTGGAGAAGTACGGCCACAGGAACAAGATGAACGAGATCAACCTTCTTCCTCAACTATGGTGCATCCCCCAACCAAAGATGACGAACAGGTACCTCAAGTGGAGGCGCTTGATCAAGGGGGAGCACAAGATGATCAAGTGGTGGAGGAAGAAGCGCAACCGGCACCTCCAACCCAAGTTCGAGCGATGATTCAAAGGGATCATCCCGTCGATCAAATTCTGGGTGACATTAGCAAGGGAGTAACTACTCGATCTCGATTAGTTAATTTTTGTGAGCATTACTCCTTTGTCTCTTCTATTGAGCCTTTCAGGGTAGAGGAGGCCTTGCTAGATCCGGATTGGGTATTGGCCATGCAGGAGGAGCTCAACAACTTCAAGCGCAATGAAGTTTGGACACTGGTGCCTCGTCCGAAGCAAAATGTTGTGGGAACCAAGTGGGTGTTCCGCAACAAACAGGACGAGCACGGGGTGGTGACGAGGAACAAGGCTCGACTTGTGGCAAAAGGTTATGCCCAAGTCGCAGGTTTGGACTTTGAGGAGACTTTTGCTCCTGTGGCTAGGCTAGAGTCAATTCGTATCTTGCTAGCATATGCCGCTCACCATTCTTTCAGGTTGTACCAAATGGATGTGAAGAGCGCTTTCCTCAACGGGCCAATCAAGGAGGAGGTGTACGTGGAGCAACCCCCTGGCTTCGAGGATGAACGGTACCCCGACCACGTGTGTAAGCTCTCTAAGGCGCTCTATGGACTTAAGCAAGCCCCAAGAGCATGGTATGAATGCCTTAGAGACTTTTTAATTGCTAATGCTTTCAAGGTTGGGAAAGCCGATCCAACTCTTTTCACTAAGACATGTGATGGTGATTTGTTTGTATGCCAAATTTATGTCGATGACATAATATTTGGTTCTACTAACCAAAAGTCATGTGAAGAGTTTAGCAGGGTGATGACGCAGAAGTTCGAGATGTCAATGATGGGCGAGTTGAACTACTTCCTTGGGTTCCAAGTGAAGCAACTCAAGGACGGCACCTTCATCTCCCAAACGAAGTACACACAAGATCTGCTAAAGCGGTTTGGGATGAAGGACGCCAAGCCCGCAAAGACTCCGATGGGAACAGACGGACACACCGACCTCAACAAAGGAGGTAAGTCCGTTGATCAAAAAGCATACCGGTCAATGATAGGTTCTTTGCTTTACCTATGTGCTAGTAGACCGGATATTATGCTTAGCGTATGCATGTGTGCTAGATTTCAATCCGATCCTAAGGAGTGTCACTTAGTGGCGGTGAAGCGAATTCTTAGATATTTGGTTGCTACGCCTTGCTTCGGGCTCTGGTATCCAAAGGGGTCTACCTTTGACTTAGTTGGATACTCAGACTCCGACTATGCTGGATGTAAGGTCGATAGGAAGAGTACATCGGGGACGTGCCAATTCTTAGGAAGGTCCCTGGTGTCATGGAACTCTAAGAAACAAACATCCGTTGCCCTATCCACCGCTGAGGCCGAGTACGTTGCCGCAGGTCAGTGTTGCGCGCAACTACTTTGGATGAGGCAAACCCTCCGGGACTTTGGCTACAATCTGAGCAAAGTCCCACTCCTATGTGACAATGAGAGTGCTATCCGCATGGCGGAGAATCCTGTTGAGCACAGCCGCACAAAGCACATAGACATCCGGCATCACTTTTTGAGAGACCACCAGCAAAAGGGAGATATCGAAGTGTTTCATGTTAGCACCGAGAACCAGCTAGCCGATATCTTCACTAAGCCTCTAGATGAGAAGACCTTTTGCAGGTTGCGAAGTGAGCTAAATGTCATAGATTCGCGGAACCTGGATTGAATTGTAGCATACATGTACTTATGCTTTTGATCATGTTCCTTTTTGCATTTTGTTGCTTATTATGGTGCTCAAGTTGTACAAACACTCCCTGGACCTCACAAGTCCGTTGCAAAGTGATGCACATGTTTAGGGGGAGATGTGTTACAACTTGACCCTTTGAGACTAACCATGTGCTTGAGTTTGATGATTTAGTCTCGAAGGAGGATTGAAAGGGAACAGGTGGACTTGGACCATGAAAGACTTCCACTGCACTCCGATGAGAGGGTAACGTATTCCAAGTTCATCTCATGAAATCTTATTGCCATTTGCTCTTAATTGAAGACTTTGGTGAGGCAATGGGGTTAAAAAGGCCAAGATTGATCCCGTTTTGGTGCTTGATGCCAAAGGGGGAGAAAATAAAGGCCAAAGCGATAAATGGATCAGCTACCACTTGAGAGATTTTGAAAATAGTAGAATAGAGTTTTTGTTTTGTCAAAAGCTTTTATTGTCTCTTATTGTCTCTATTGTCAAAAGTTGGTTTCTTGTGGGGAGAAGTGTTGATTATGGGAAATAGGGGGAGTTTTTGAAATCTTTGATCAATCTCTTTTGGAATGACTCTCTTTATGCCTCAACATGTGTGTTTGACATAGAAATAGAGATTTGAGTTTGATTTGCAAAAACAAACCAAGTGGTGGCAAAGGATGATCCATATATGCCAAAATTGAATCAAAATCAATTTGAGTTTTATTTGAAGTGATTTTGCACTTGTTCTAGTTGCTTTATATTGTGTTGGCATAAATCACCAAAAAGGGGGAGATTGAAAGGGAAATGTGCCCTTGGGCCATTTCTAAGTATTTTGGTGATTGAGTGTCAACACAAGGGCTTAAATGTGAATCAATGCCCATGGATGAACAAAGTGCAAATCTTCAACAAAGGTATGTTTCTAAGTCTTAGTACATTGGTTTTGTGTACTAATATATTTGTCTAAGTGTTAGAAACAGAAAGAAGAAGAGAAGAGAAGACTTGGCTGTGTACAGCCAAGGGGCCGTTTCGGTCTGGGGCACCGGACTGTCCGGTGGTGCACCGGATAGTGTCCGGTGCGCCAGGCTGCCTCGGCCGAAGAGGCCGCTCTCGGGAATTTGCTGACGGCGTACGGCTAAAATTCACCGGACTGTCCGGTGTGCACCGGACTGTCCGGTGTGCACCGGACTGTCCGGTGAGCCAACGGTCGGCCAGGGCCAACGGTCGGCCGCACGATCAGCGCGGGACACGTGACCGAGCCAACGGTCGGAAGGGGGCACCGGACTGTCCGGTGTACACCGGACATGTCCGGTGCGCCAACGGCTCCCGCATCTGCAACGGTCGGCTTCGCTATTTAAGGAAAGGAATCGGGCACCGGACACTGTCCGGTGTGCACCGGACTGTCCGGTGCGCCCGACGACAGAAGACAAAGATGGCCTTCCAGATTTGTTCTCAACGGCTCCTAGCTGCCTTGGGGCTATAAAAGGGACCCCTAGGCGCATGGAGGAGACAACCAAGCAACTCTTGAGCATTCTTGATCATCCACACTCAGTCTTTGCGCATCCGTTTGTGATTCTAAGTGATTCGAGCTCTGTTCTTGTGAGAAACTGTGAGATAGTCTTTGAGCTCGATTCTTGGCCGTGTGTGTGCGCATTTCGCTGTGGATTTGTGTGTGTTGCTTCCCTCCCTTACTCCGTGCTTTTTGTGAATCTTAAGTGTAAGGGCGAGAGACTCCAATCTGTGGAGATTCCTCGCAAGTGGGATAAAGATAAGCAAGGCAAAATACTGTGGTATTCAAGTGGGTCTTTGGACCGCTTGAGAGGGGTTGATTGCAACCCTCGCCCGTTGGGACGCCACAACGTGGAGTAGGCAAGTTTTGTACTTGGCCGAACCACGGGATAAATCACTGTGTCTACTCTGTGTTGAATTCTTTGTGATTGTCGTATTGTGCAAGATCTCCTCCTTAGCCACTTGGCAATTATTGTACTAACTCTTAACAAGTTTTTGTGGCTATAAGTTAAGTTTTTACAGGATCACCTATTCACCCCCCCCCCTCTAGGTGCTCTCAAGGTAGCCGTTGGCGCCTGAAGTAGCCGTTGCCCCGCTGTTACACCGGACAGTCCGGTGAATTATAGCGGAGCGGCGGAAATTAATTCCCGAGGCTGGCGAGTTCCGGAGACCGTTCTTCCTTGGAGCACCGGACATGTCCGGTGTACACCGGACAGTCCGGTGAATTATAGCAGAGATGCCTCCAGAATTTCCCGAAGGTGAAGAGTTCGAAGTCGCAGTCCTCTGGTGCACCGGACATGTCCGGTGGCACACCGGACAGTCCGGTGCGCCAGACCAGAGGTGCCTTCGGTTGACCCTTTGCTCTTTTGTTGAACCCAATACTTGGTCTTTTTATTGGCTAAGTGTGAACCTTTGGCACCTGTATAACTTATACACTAGAGCAAACTAGTTAGTCCAAATATTCGTGTTGGGCAATTCAACCACCAAAATTAATTAGGGACTAGGAGTAAGCCTAATTCCCTTTCAATCTCCCCCTTTTTGGTGATTGATGCCAACACAAACCAAAGTAAATATACAAGTGCATAATTGAACTAGTTTGCATAATGTAAGTGCAAAAGTTGCTTGGAATTGAGCCAATATAAATACTTACAAGATATGCATGGATTGTTTCTTTATTATTAACATTTTGGACCACATTTGCACCACAAGTTTTGTTTTTGCAAATCCTTTGTAAATTCTTTTCAAAGTCCTTTTGCAAGATAGTCAAAGATAAATGAATAAAATTTTCTCCCTTTGTTTGAAATGCTTTTCCTTTGACTAAACAAAACTCCCCCTCAATAAATTCTTCTCTTAGTGTTCAAGAGGGTTTTAAGACATCAATTTTGAAATACTACTTTCTCCCCCTTTTGAATAAGATACCAATTGAAAATACTCTTTTGAAAAACTAAGTTTTTTAAATTGGTGGTGGTGTGGTCCTTTTGCTTTGGGCTCATACTTTCTCCCCCTTTGGCATGAATCGCCAAAAACGGAATCATTAGAGCCCACGAAGTACTTTCTCCCCCTTTGGTCATAAATAAACTAATGAAGATTATCCCAAAGGCGAAGTCCTTTTCTCCCCCAAAGATGGAGAGTGTTAGGAGTGACGGCGAAGGATGAGTTACGGAGTGGAAGCCTTTGTCTTCGCCGAAGACTCGAATTCCCTTTCAATACACCTATGACTTGGTTTGAAATAGACTTGAAAACATATTAGTCACAACATGGAAAAGAGACATGATCAAAGGTATACGTATGAGCTATGTGTGCAAATTAGCAAAAGAAATTCCTAGAATCAAGAATATTGAGCTCATGCCTAAGTTTGGTAAAAGATTGTTCATCAAGTGGCTTGGTAAAGATATCGGCTAATTGATCTTTAGTATTAATGTATGCAATCTCGATATCCCCCTTTTGTTGGTGATCCCGAAGAAAATGATACCGAATAGCTATGTGTTTAGTGCGGCTATGCTCAACGGGATTATCCGCCATGCGGATTGCACTCTCATTATCACATAGCAAAGGGACTTTGGTTAATTTGTAACCGTAGTCCCGCAGGGTTTGCCTCATCCAAAGCAATTGCGCGCAACAATGGCCTGCGGCAATGTACTCGGCTTCGGCGGTGGAAAGAGCAACCGAATTTTGCTTCTTTGAAGCCCAAGACACCAAGGATCTTCCCAAGAACTGGCAAGTCCCCGATGTGCTCTTCCTATTGATTTTACACCCCGCCCAATCGGCATCCGAATAACCAATCAAATCAAATGTGGATCCCCGAGGGTACCAAAGCCCAAACTTAGGAGTATAAGCCAAATATCTCAAGATTCGTTTTACGGCCGTAAGGTGGGATTCCTTAGGGTCGGATTGGAATCTTGCACACATGCAAACGGAAAGCATAATGTCCGGTCGAGATGCACATAAATAAAGCAATGAACCAATCATCGACCGGTATACCTTTTGATCGACGGATTTTCCTCCCGTGTTGAGGTCGAGATGCCCATTTGTTCCCATGGGTGTCTTGATGGGCTTGGCATCCCTCATTCCAAACTTGGTTAGAATGTCTTGAGTGTACTTCGTTTGGCAAATGAAGGTTCCCTCTTGGAGTTGCTTGACTTGGAATCCTAGAAAATACTTCAACTCCCCCATCATAGACATCTCGAATTTCTGTGTCATGATCCTACTAAATTCTTCACAAGTAGATTCGTTAGTAGACCCAAATATGATATCATCAACATAAATTTGGCATACAAACAAATCATTGTCAAGAGTTTTAGTGAATAAAGTAGGATCGGCTTTGCCGACTTTGAAGCCATTTGCAATAAGGAAATCTCTAAGGCATTCATACCATGCTCTTGGGGCTTGCTTGAGCCCATAAAGCGCCTTAGAGAGCCTATAGACATGGTTAGGATACTCACTATCTTCAAAGCCGGGAGGTTGCTCAACATAGACCTCCTCCTTGATTGGTCCGTTGAGGAAGGCACTCTTCACGTCCATTTGGTAGAGCTTGAAGCCATGGTAAGTAGCATAGGCCAATAATATACGAATTGACTCAAGCCTAGCTACGGGTGCATAGGTTTCACCGAAATCCAAACCTTCGACTTGGGAGTATCCCTTGGCCACAAGTCGAGCTTTGTTCCTTGTCACCACACCATGCTCGTCTTGCTTGTTGCGGAAGACCCACTTGGTTCCTACAACATTTTGATTAGGACGTGGAACTAAATGCCATACCTCGTTCCTAGTGAAGTTGTTGAGCTCCTCTTGCATCGCCACCACCCAATCCGAATCTTGGAGTGCTTCCTCTACCCTGTGTGGCTCAATAGAGGAAACAAAAGAGTAATGCTCACAAAAATGTGCGATACGAGAACGAGTGGTTACCCCCTTATGAATGTCACCGAGGATGGTGTCGACGGGGTGATCTCGTTGTATTGCTTGGTGGACTCTTGGGTGTGGCGGCCTTGGCTCTTCATCCTCCTTGTCTTCATCATTTGCATCTCCCCCTTGATCATTTTCGTCATCTTGAGATGGCTCATCTCTTTGATCAACTTGAGCTTCGTCCTCATTTTGAGTTGGTGGAGATGCTTGCATGGAGGAAGATGGTTGATCTTGTGCATGTGAAGGCTCTTCGGATTCCTTAGGACACACATCCCCAATGGACATGTTCCTTAGCGCGATGCACGGAGCCTGTTCTTCACCTATCTCATCAAAATCAACTTGCTCTACTTGAGAGCCATTAGTCTCATCAAACACAACGTCACAAGAAACTTCAACAAGTCCTGAGGACTTGTTAAAGACTCTATATGCCCTTGTGTTTGAGTCATATCCTAGCAAAAAGCCTTCTACAGTTTTAGGAGCAAATTTAGATTTTCTACCTCTTTTGACAAGAATAAAACATTTGCTACCAAAAACTCTAAAATATGAAATATTTGGCTTTTTACCGGTTAGGAGTTCATAGGATGTCTTCTTGAGGATTCGATGTAGATATAACCGGTTGATGGTGTAGCAGGCGGTGTTGACCGCCTCGGCCCAAAACCGATCCGGTGTCTTGTACTCATCAAGCATGGTTCTTGCCATGTCCAATAGAGTTTGATTCTTCCTCTCCACTACACCATTTTGTTGTGGGGTGTAGGGAGAAGAGAACTCATGCTTGATGCCCTCCTCCTCAAGAAAGCCTTCTATTTGTGAGTTCTTGAACTCCGTCCCATTGTCGCTTCTAATTTTCTTGATCCTTAAGTCGAACTCATTTTGAGCGCGTCTCAAGAATCCCTTTAGGGTCTCTTGGGTATGAGATTTTTCCTGCAAAAAGAACACCCAAGTGAAGCGAGAATAATCATCCACAATAACTAGACAGTACTTACTCCCGCCGATGCTTATGTAAGCGATCGGTCCGAATAGGTCCATGTGTAGGAGCTCCAGTGGCCTGTCACTAGTCATGATGTTCTTGTGTGGATGATGAGTGCCAACTTGCTTCCCGGCTTGGCATGCGCTACAAGTCCTGTTTTTCTCAAAATGAACATTTGTTAGTCCTAAAATGTGTTCTCCCTTTAGAAGCTTATGAAGATTCTTCATTCCAACATGGGCTAGTCGGCGGTGCCAGAGCCAACCCAAGTTAGTCTTAGCAATTAAGCAAGTGTCAAGTTCAGCTCTATCAAAATCTACCAAGTATAGCTGACCCTCTTACACTCCCTTAAATGCTATTGAATCATCACTTCTTCTAAAGACAGTGACACCTATATCAGTGAATAGATAGTTGTAGCCCATTTGACATAGTTGCGAAACGGAAAGCAAATTGTAATCTAAAGAATCTACAAGAAAAACATTGGAAATAGTATGGTCAGGTGATATAGCAATTTTACCCAATCCTTTAACCAAACCTTGATTTCCATCCCCGAATGTGATAGCTCGTTGGGGATCTTGGTTTTTCTCATAAGAGGAGAACATCTTCTTCTCCCCTGTCATATGGTTTGTGCACCCGCTGTCGAGTATCCAACTTGAGCCCCCGGATGCATAAACCTACAAAACAATTTTAGTTCTTGACTTTAGGTACCCAAACGGTTTTGGGTCCTTTGGCATTAGAAACAAGAACTTTGGGTACCCAAACACAAGTCTTGGAACCCTTGTGTTTGCCCCCAATAAATTTGGCAACTACCTTGCCGGATTTGTTAGTCAAAACATAAGATGCATCAAAAGTTTTAAATGAAATATCATGACCATTTGATGCATTAGGAGTTTTCTTTCTAGGCAACTTGGCACGGGTTGGTTGCCTAGAGCTAGATGTCTCACCCTTATACATAAAAGCATGATTAGGGCCAGGGTGAGACTTCCTAGAATGAATTTTCTTAATTTTGCCCTCGGGATAACCGGCAGGGTACAAAATGTAACCCTCGTTATCCTGAGGCATGGGAGCCTTGCCCTTAACAAAGTTAGACAAATTTTTAGGAGGGGCATTAAGTTTGACATTGTCTCCCCTTTGGAAGCCAATGCCATCCTTGATGCCAGGGTGTCTCCCATTATAGAGCATACTTCTAGCAAATTTAAACTTTTCATTTTCTAAGTTATGCTCGGCAATTTTAGCATCTAATTTTGCTATATGATCATTTTGTTGTTTAATTAATACCATGTGATCATGAATAGCATTGATATCAACATCTCTACATCTAGTGCAAATAGAAACATGCTCAACGGTAGATGTAGAGGGTTTGCAAGATTTTAATTCTACAACCTTAGCATGTAGTATATCATTTTCATTTCTAAGGTTAGAAATAGTAACATTGCAAACATCAAAATCTTTAGCCTTAGCAAATAATTTCTCATTCTCATCTCTAAGGCTAGCAAGAGAAATATTCAACTCATCAATCCTAGCAAGTAAATCAACATTATCATTTGTAGGATTGGAAGTTGAATCAATACAAACATGAGAATCAACCTTAGCAATCAATCTAGCATTTTCATTTCTAAGGTTGTCAATAGTCTCATGGCAAGTGCTTAGCTCACTAGACAATTTTTCACATTTTTCAACTTGTAGAGCATAAGCATTTTTAACCTTAACATGCTTTTTATTTTCCTTGATTAGGAAGTCCTCTTGGGAGTCCAAGAGATCATCCTTCTCATGGATGGCACTAATTAATTCATTTAATTTTTCTTTTTGTTGCATGTTTATGTTGGCAAAAAGGGTACGCAAATTATTTTCCTCATCACTATCATTATCATCACTAGAGGATTCATATTTAGTGGAGGATTTAGATTTAACCTTCTTCCTTTTGCCATCCTTTGCCATGAGGCACTTGTGGCCGACGTTGGGGAAGAGGAGTCCCTTGGTGACGGCGATGTTGGCGGTGTCCTCGTCGGAGGAGGAGGAGTCGGTGGAGCTCTCGTCGGAGTTCCACTCGCGGCACATATGGGTATCGCCACCCTTCTTCTTGTGGTACCTCTTCTTTTCTCTCCTCTTGCCCTTTTTGTCGTTATCCCTGTCACTGCCACTTGATAATGGACATTTAGCAATAAAGTGACCGGGCTTACCACACTTGTAGCAAACCTTCTTGGAACGGGATTTGTAGTCTTTCCCCTTCCGTTGCTTGAGGATTTGGCGAAAGCTTTTGGTGATTAAAGCCATCTCCTCATTGTCGAGCTTGGAGGCGTCAATTGGTTGTCTACTCGATGTAGACTCCTCCTTCTTCTCCTCCGTCGCCTTGAATGCCACCGATTGTGCTTCGGACGTGGAGGGTTCATCAAGCTCGTTGATCTTCTTTGAGCCCTTGATCATACATTCAAAACTCACAAAATTCCCGATTACTTCCTCGGAAGTCATTAGTGTATATCTAGGATTACCACGAATTAATTGAACTTGAGTAGGGTTAAGGAAAATAAGTGATCTCAAAATAACCTTAACCACTTCGTGGTCGTCCCACTTCTTGCTCCCGAGGTTGCGCACTTGGTTCACCAAGGTTTTGAGCCGGTTGTACATATCTTGTGGCTCCTCCCCTTGGCGAAGACGGAAGCGACCGAGCTCCCCCTCGATCGTTTCCCGCTTGGTGATCTTGGTGAGTTCATCACCCTCGTGCGCGGTCTTGAGAAGGTCCCAAATTTCCTTTGAATTCTTCAACCCTTGTACCTTGTTGTATTCCTCCTTACTTAGAGAGGCGAGGAGTATGGTTGTAGCTTGAGAGTTGAAGTGCTCGATTTGGGCCACCTCGTCCGTATCATAGTCTTCATCCCCTATGGATGGTACCTGTGCTCCAAACTCAACAACATTTCATATACTTTTGTGGAGTGAGGTTAGATGAAATTTCATTAAATCACTCCACCTAGCATAGTCTTCGCCATCAAAGGTTGGCGGTTTGCCTAATGGAACAGAAAGTAATGGAGTATGTCTAGATGTACGAGGATAGTATAAGGGGATCTTACTAAACTTCTTGCGCTCTTGGCGCTTAGAAGTTACGGACGGCGCATCGGAGTCAGAGGTCGATGTTGATGAAGTGTCGGTCTCATAGTAGACCACCTTCCTCATCCTCTTGTGCTTGTCGCCTTTCCGATGCGACTTGTGAGAAGAAGATTTCTCTTTCTTCTCCTTGTGGTGTGAAGAAGAAGATCTTTTCTCCTTCCATTTAGAGGAGTCCTTCTTCTTCTCCTTCCTCTTGGTGGGGGACTCTTCCGATGAAGTGCTCCCTTGGCTCGTAGTGGGCTTGTCGCCGGTCTCCATCTCCCTCTTGGTGTGATCTCCCGACATCACTTCGAGCGGTTAGGCTCTAATGAAGCACCGAGCTCTGATACCAATTGAAAGTCGCGTAGAGGGGGGTGAATAGAGCGAAACTGAAATTCTCAAAAATAATCACAACTACAAGCCGGGTTAGCGTTAGAAATATAATAGAGTCAGCGAGAGAGGGTGCAAAACAAATCGCAAGCGAATAATGAAGTGAGACACGCGGATTTGTTTTACCGAGGTTCGGTTCTCTCAAACCTACTCCCCGTTGAGGAGGCCACAAAAGGCCGGGTCTTTTTCAACCCTTTCCCTCTCTCAAACGGTCCCTCGGACCGAGTGAGCTTCTCTTCTGAAATCAACCCGGGAATAAAACTTCCCAGCAAGGACCACCACACAATTGGTGTCTCTTGCCTTGGTTACAAATGAGTTTATGACCACAAGAATAAATGAGAAAGAAAGAAGCAATCCAAGCGCAAGAGCTCAAAAGAACACAACAAATCTCTCTCGCTAATCACTGAGGCCTTGTGTGGAATTGGAGAGGATTTGATCACTTGAGTGTGTCTAGAATTGAATGCCTAGCTCTTGTAAGTGGTTGAGAAGTGGAAAACTTGGATGACTTGAATGTGGGGTGGTTGGGGGTATTTATAGCCCCAACCACCAAACTAGCCGTTTGGTGGAGGCTGTCTGTTCGATGGTGCACCGGACAGTCCGGTGTGCACCGGACAGTCCGGTGCGCCAGCCACGTCACCAGAGCCGTTACAATTTGACCGTTAGAGTTCTGACTTCTGGGCCCGCCTGGATGTCCGGTGGCGCACCGGACATGTACTGTAGAGTGTCCGGTGCGCCAGCATGGGCGTGTCTGACCTCTGCGCGCGCTGGCGCGCATTTATTGCGTCGCAGGTAGCCGTTGGCGCCTGAAGTAGCCGTTGCCCCGCTGTTACACCGGACAGTCCGGTGTACACCAGACAGTCCGGTGAATTATAGTAGAGCGGCGGAAATTAATTCCCGAGGCTGGCGAGTTCCGGAGGCCGTTCTTCCTTGGAGCACCGGACATGTCCGGTGTACACCGGACAGTCCGGTGAACTATAGCGGAGATGCCTCCAGAATTTCCCGAAGGTGAAGAGTTAGAAGTCGCAGTCCTCTGGTGCACCGGACATGTCCGGTGGCACACCGGACAGTCCGGTGCGCCAGACCAGAGGTGCCTTCGGTTGACCCTTTGCTCTTTTGTTGAACCCAATAATTGGTCTTTTTATTGGCTAAGTGTGAACCTTTGGCACCTGTATAACTTATACACTAGAGCAAACTAGTTAGTCCAAATATTCGTGTTGGGCAATTCAACCACCAAAATTAATTAGGGACTAGGAGTAAGCCTAATTCCCTTTCAATTATCATGAGTACTTATTTTGAATATCTTAACATCACTTTCATCAATGACACATCAAATAAAATGATATTTAACATCAATGTGCTTTATTCTTTCATGAAACATCTCACCTTACCCACAAAGTTTACAATATAAAACTCTCAACGAAATAGATTCTTTACCGGCTTAACAAATGACCATATATTTAGTTTCTATAATAGGCAAAGCAACAGTAGCCTGCAAACTTGCTTTCCAGCTAAAAACACAGGTACCAATGATGAAAATATTAGTCATGAGAGACCTCTTCTTTTCCAAATCATCAGCATAATCAGAATTAACACAACAAACAAGTCCATCTCTATATTTCTCAAATTATAAATAGACATTAGAAGTGCCTCACAAATTTCTAAAAACTCAATGAACAACCCTCCAATGCTCCTCACCACAATTTGCCATTGCAAGGAAAATAGACTGAGGCCTATTTGACAATTAAGTTTTAATGCTTGTTTATCAACATAACCATTTGTACTAATATTATTTGCAGTATCTTTGGTTATATTTGAAAGGATGCAACGTAGACTTAGACGAAGGTAATAGTGGTGTTTAGGATGATCAAACACCTCAAAAAAGACATTAGGTGACTTAAAAACAGGCTTCTCAGTAGCACCAGACATGTCTTGTGATGCATTGGATAAAACATAGGATATGAGTTGCACTATACAGAAGGAAGGGCTAGTGAGAAAGAGTACACCTACAAGCAAGGGTTCACTAGGAATCACACCAGATGGGGCACAATATAGAATATTTAGAGAAGTCTATAACGTTTTGGGGTTATCCACAAGGTACCAAACATGTCTAGTCTGCCACTAGATACCATGTCGGATAGGATACTCATAGAGATTGCACAACAACCCATGGAAGGCTATAATGCAACGAATGTATCCAGTGTAACGCTGGTAAAATCACCAGATGCCCATACTAAAATGGTCGACAACAGGTAGTTCCAACAACTAGTTGACGTGTACGCACTATACATGTCCAATGACTAAATAGATGTGTGGTTTTCAATGGCTAGCCTTAGACTTGGACTTGGGAGTACACAAGATTTCAGTGTGACATGCGAATACTCTGCATTGAGTGAGTACACAATTATGGTGTGATTTTCAATGACTAGCCTTGGACTTGGGAGCTATATAAACCCACCCAACCAACAATTTGCATGTGTGGGAGCTAATAAACATTGCTAGTGTTGAGACTCTATTCCTATAACTATAAACACTCAAGTGCTCAAATATCACTCAGTGATTAGCATAGACGTTTTGTGAAGTGATTAGGTTACTTAGAGCAATTCATTAGTGCTTGCTATAGGTTTCGCCTAATGATTAGAAGTGAGGTTAGATACCCTCAAACCTTTTGTGCTTGCATACACCATTTTATCACTTGATGTTTGCTTGTGTCATCGTACGTTGTACCAGGAGAGCTTGTAATCTTGCAAGATCACAGTAACTATTTTTGTGGTGCAGTCGACATCATGTACTGGAGGGAACGAGGATTGTTGTGTTATGGCTAGAAACTTGATAGTCGAGACAGCTAGGAGTATTTGGGGGAGGCCACAACCGAAGCACCACTTGCACATATAGAAGGCTCATGGCTATCTACGAAGTTACCTGATCGAGTGATTGCCCTCACATGGGCATTCTCTTGACTGGGGCTCTAATAAGGATTAGGAGAAAGCTTGCATGTTTCTTGATACTTCAGTAAAAGACTAGCATGTCAATGAGAGTTTGATGTTTATCGCATTTAAGCATTTATCGTGCCAAATTATGTGATTTACCTTCCTAGCTTAGTTATTGACAACTAGATAGGTTTGGAGCTTAGATTGTATAACTCCTTTGCGATCGAGATAACAACACTTAGTCAAAACCTTAGATGCAAAGAAAGCTTGGTTTTATTGTATAGGTTTTGACTAGGATAAAATAGATAGCATAGACTAAGAGAGAAATGTTAAAAACTCAACTTGCAGGGTTAAGACAATTCCTAAGTATTGTATTAAGAAGAAGACATTATCACACAAATCGAGAAAACCTCGAACTTCTACCCCACCCATACACAACGACACTATAGCCCATGTGAGAATGACTGTGACCGGGATCATACCTTAGACTTATGATTTGGCATGGGATAGACAAGGGGATTTTTAACCACAATTTGAAATTCACTCCATAGGGAGTCAAACTTAGGACATGAGGAGTGCTACTTAGACCACTATATTTTATTTGTTGATATCAACTCGCAAACAAACATTTTCAAAAGAAATTTGAAATTCATTTTGAATTTAGAGCAAGTTTGAGAAAATTCCAAGATTTGAATTTTTGGGATGCTACACCAACTAACCAACTCAGCTAGATGCCCTTTAGAAAAAATAGACATTTCAGGTCAAGAAAAACCCTAAATCGTTGCCCCCATACAGAGCGACTTGCCCATATGGGAACTACCACAATGGGAATCAGACCTTAGACATGTGCTTTGGCGTGAGATAGTCGAGGGGATTTTTTAAACCTAGCCTAAAATTTGCTCCCATTGGGAGTTGAACTCAGGACCTAAGCAACGATACTGAGACCACCTAACTAACTCATCTACAGGCCCTTTCTCAAAAGAGAAATTAGATTGCCTAATTCACCCTACTCTTAGGTGTTAAGTGTTTCTTCAATTGGTATCAAGGACAGTGACTCAATTTGGAACTTTTGGCTTAACCAATTGTCACTTTAATCATTCATCCATGGATGCTTAACATGGATCATCGTACATTATTTCGTTCTCCTTGGTTCATGGTTCCGGCGATATCCCTAGGTGGAGATAGCTCACCTTACAACGTACTTGATATATCCCCATATCCTTGCATGGCTCCAAAGCTTTAGGTGGAGCAGCTCTGCTCTAAAATTTAGATTTCTTTCTTATGACCAGTGACAGTGGTGGTCCTTCAAACTCCATGTTTAGGTTGCTTTGTAAGGATTTTAGCGTAGCAAAAGCGGCACTCTAGAAATTTGTACAGCTCTCAAAACTCTATAGTATTTGACTCGCTCTGTCTAGCTCCCACTTGAAGTTTTGATCTAGAACCATGGAAAACACCCCCTCATACACCTTTACTCACTCTCTTAGTGGTTAAAAACTAAAGTTTAGAAGGTTTCCATTAGTCATTCTGTTTAATAGTTTAGAAATTAGAGATACTAAAATTTAATTTCTAAAGCTTAGGAGGTGAGAATCAAGACCTTAGAGCCACTCCTAGAAACTAGCCATATCATTTTGTGAAGATAAATTTGACTATTATTAAAATAAAAACTTGTTCAATAGACTCTGTAAACGACTTTTTAAATTTAGTAGCTTTTCATTCCTCTACCTCCTCTCTATTTTTAGACAGGCGGTTTCACTCACTATTCGTTATGTTGGTTTTACAGAGTCTAGAGTCTGTTGGAAACTGTTGGATCTTTTATGGGCTTGGCCCATTTATTGAATAAACTCTAAGGTGTGTAATGGTGGAGAATACCAATAGTACCACATTGAAAGTCCAAGGGTCTTTTGCCTTGACTTATATGGTGGGATTTATTCCACTTAACTTGAGAAGTCAAGAAATGGACAAGGGCGTGCCACACGCGCGCGCGCGCCGCCGCCGCCGCCGGCCGGGCCGGGCGTGGCGTGGCGTGGCGAGGCGAGGCGAGGCGTGGCGTGGCGAGGCAGGCAGGCAAGCGGGCGTGGTGTGGTTGTGTTAATTTTTAGCACTCACTAACCGCGTACGTCAGCCGAGTGACCCTGTCTCTTCGTCTGCCGAGTGACCCTGTCTCTTCGTCAGCCAGCCGAGTGACCCTTCTCCTTCAGCTGCCGACTTATGGCGTGACTCGGCGAGAGCTGGCCGACTCATGGCATAACTCGGCTAAGAGCTGGCCGACTCTTGGCGTGACTCGGCGACCTTTCTCCTTCAGCTTCCCTCTGCGAGAGGTTAAATAGAGGAGCACCCCTGTCACTCGGTACACGCGAGAAACACTTTCAGTCTCACAATCCAGCCGCCGAGTGAGGGTATTTCCATCTCGTGACTCTGCGCGCACAGAGTAGCGAGAGGGCAGGTGCCTCCGAAGCCGGTGCCGTTCGAGACCTTGCACGGGAGATCGACAATTAGGTTTTTGGGGAGCGTCTACGCGACTGCCCAAAACATCTTCAACATGACAAAGGAAGCTGGCCAAGGATCTGGATCATCAGAGCGCATAGGAGGGTATGATCAGTTTATTTACTTACTGTTTTGTGTTCTGGAGATTATATATGTTTCATATTTTCATCTATGCTGTTTCATAGTTACGAATGATTTTATCTTATCTGTTCTGTCTTATTATAATATGATAGATCTGTCTGTTTTAATTTTTCAGTCATGCTATTTAGGTTTCTATCTGTTTACTTTCATTTGTTCAGTCAGTATACATGTTTATCGTATTTATATGATTTATATAATTCACATGTTCTATGTTCTCTTGATTCATACTGGTATGGATCAATTTGAGATCACAATTTCTATGGTTAATTATTTGTTATATGTCATCATCATAATGTTTATTTATGGAATTAAAATAATACGGAAAATGCCTATATTTCTAACAATCCAAAAACCTAATGTTAGGCATTTTTCTGTCAGAGGTTTTGCTGCTGTGTTAAAGCCTGATCCTTTCGATGGTAAAAACTTCTTGATATGGAAAGCTAAGATGGAATTGTGGCTAACTGCAATGTCTTGTTTTCATGCCGCTGAGGGCAAGCCTGCCAACTTACCTCCTGAGGATGAGGCTAAGTTTAAGGCTGAAGACAACCTCTTTCGAGGAGCAGTAATTAGCGCACTGGATACAAAATTCCAGAAAAGCTATATCATCCTTCCCACAGGGAAAGAGCTGTGGGATTCTCTTGTTGGAAAGTTTGGAGTTACTGACGCTGGTAGCGAGCTGTATCTCATGGAGCAGCTGTATGACTACAAGATGGTTGAGAACCGATCTGTAGTGGAACAGGCTCATGAGTTTCAGGCACTAGCTAAGGAACTCGAACTTTTTCCTTGTCCTTTGCCTGATAAGTTTGTGGCTGGCGGTATAATCGCCAAGTTGCCACCTTCTTGGAAGGACTTTGCTACCTCTCTCAAACATAAGAGACAAGAGTTCAATGTGGAGGAGCTCATTGGTACTCTTGATGTTGAGGAAAGGGCTAGATCAAAGGACAATGGAAAAGGTGTGGAGACCTCTACTGCTAATGTGGTGCAGAAGAGAAACTTCCGCAAGTTTAACAAGAAGAAAAACCAGAACAAACCAGAGAACGCGAATAAACCTGTTCAACCAGCACAGTTTAAAAAGAAGAACAACAATAACAAGGGAAAGGGAGGTTGCTTTGTCTGTGGCAGTGATCAACATTGGGCAAGAGAGTGCCCTGATCGCAAGTTCACTCAAGACAAGAAATCAGCTAATGTTGTAACCACTGAAACTGAAGAAGGAACATCTGGGTATGGTAATTCTTTACCATTTGTTCTCTCAGTCTGTAATTCACCTGAGTGGTGGATGGACAGTGGTGCAAACATTCATGTGTGTGCTGATGCCTCTATGTTCACTTCCTATCAGGTCGGGAGGTCTGGCGCCTTGTTGATGGGAAATGGGTCGCGTGCTCATGTTCTTGGTGTTGGTACGGTCATTCTGAAGTTTACTTCGGGAAAGACGGTGCCATTGAAGAGCGTGCAGCATGTGCCCTCTATCAAGAAGAATCTCGTTAGCGCTTCTATGCTATGTCGAGATGGATATAAAGTTGTTCTTGAGTCTAATAAATGTGTTGTGTCAAAACATGGTACTTTTGTTGGTAAAGGATATGACTGCGGAGGCTTGTTCCGCCTATCACTGCATGATGTGTGTAATAAACTGGTGAATTCTGTTCATTTTTCTGATGAGTCAGATTTATGGCATTCACGTTTTTGTCATGCAAGCTTTGGCTGTCTTATGCGGTTAGCAAAAATAAATTTAATTCCTAAATTTAACTTGGTCAAAAAGTCTAAGTGCCATGTGTGTGTTGAATCAAAACAACCCCGCAAGCCTCACAAGGCTGCTGAGGCGAGGAGTTTGGCACCTCTAGAACTTGTTCATTCTGATCTGTGCGAGATGAATGGAATTTTGACCAAAGGTGGTAAAAGATACTTTCTCACTCTTATAGATGACTCCACTAGATTTTGTTATGTGTATCTCTTAAAAACAAAAGATGAAGCGTTCAATTATTTTAAGGCCTATAAAGCTGAAGTTGAGAACCAACTTGAGAGGAAAATAAAACGGTTAAGGTCTGATCGAGGTGGAGAATATTTCTCTAATGTGTTCGATGAGTTCTGCGTGGAACATGGTATTATTCATGAGAGGACACCGCCATTCTCACCACAATCCAATGGGATTGCTGAAAGGAAAAACTGCACTCTAACAGATTTGGTGAATGCCATGTTGAGTACAGCGGGATTATCCAAGGCATGGTGGGGCGAGGCGATTTTGACAGCATGTCATGTCCTGAATAGAGTTCCAACAAAGAACAAAGAGATCACACCATTCGAGGAATGGGAAAAGAGAAGATTAAATCTCTCATATTTGCGCACTTGGGGTTGCTTGGCTAAAGTGAATGTGCCAATCAACAAAAAGCGTAAACTTGGGCCTAAAACTGTTGATTGTGTATTCCTTGGGTACTCTTTTCACAGCACTGGGTATAGGTTCTTGATTATAAAATCTGATGTGCCTGATATGTATGTTGATACTATCATGGAATCAAGAGACGCAACATTTTTTGAGAATGAGTTTCCCATGAAGAATACACCTAGTGATACAAGTCATGAGACTATAATTCCCCATGAGCACGAACTGTCGATTCCTATAGATCATGCTGAGGATTCTCACGTGCACATCCCTGAGGAGGATGACACTATAGTCACTCGAAAGAGCAAGAGACAGAGGGTTGCAAAATCCTTTGGTAATGACTTTATAGTGTACCTTGTGGAAGACACACCAACTACCATTAGTGAGGCATATTCCTCTCCTGATGCTGACTTATGGAAGGAAGCAGTAAGGAGTGAGATGGAATCTATTATGTCTAATGGAACTTGGGAGGTCGTTGACCGTCCTTATGGTTGTCAACCTATAGGTTGCAAATGGATCTTCAAGAAAAAGCTTAGGCCTGATGGTACAATTGAGAGGTACAAGGCAAGGCTTGTGGCCAAAGGATATACCCAAAAGGAGGGTGAAGATTTCTTTGACACCTACTCGCCAGTGGCTCGATTGACTACAATTCGCACATTAATAGCCGTGGCAGCCTCTTATGGTCTTATCATTCATCAGATGGATGTTAAGACAACTTTCCTAAATGGAGAGTTGGATGAGGAGATCTATATGGATCAGCCAGAAGGGTTCATTGCGGATGGTTAAGAGAACAAGGTGTGCAGGTTGATAAAATCATTGTATGGCCTAAAACAAGCACCTAAGCAATGGCATGAAAAGTTTGATAATACTCTTACAGCAGCTGGCTTTGTTGTAAATGAATCTGACACGTGTGTATACTATCGGTATGGTGGGGGTGAGTCTGTTATGCTGTGCCTTTATGTTGATGACATTTTGATCTTTGGATCAAATCTCAATGTGATTGAGGAAGTTAAAAATCTTCTATCGAGCAATTTCGAAATGAAAGATCTGGGAGAGGCTGATGTCATTCTAAACATCAAGCTTGTTAGAGAAGCTGATGGTGGGGTAACTTTGTTACAATCCCATTATGTGGAAAAGGTATTGAGTCGCTTTGGTTTTAGTGACTGTGATCCTGCTCCAACACCTTATGACCCCAGTGTGCTATTAAGAAAGAATCGGAGAATAGCAAGAGATCAATTGACATACTCCCAGATCATTGGCTCGCTCATGTACCTTGCAAGTGCAACAAGGCCAGACATCTCTTATGCTGTGAGTAAGCTAAGTCGGTTTGTGTCGAAACCAGGAGATGATCACTGGCGTGCTCTTGAGAGAGTGTTGCGGTATTTGAAAGGTACTATGACATACGGTATTCATTATACCGGAAACCCAAAAGTGCTGGAAGGCTATTGTGATGCCAACTGGATTTCTGATGCTGATGAGCTTTATGCCACAAGCGGATATGTGTTTCTGTTTGGAGGTGGCGCTGTTTCCTGGAAGTCTTGCAAGCAGACTATCTTAACGAAGTCTACAATGGAAGCAGAACTCGCAGCATTAGACACTGCTGGGACTGAGGCCGAGTGGCTTCGTGATTTCCTATTGGACTTACCGGTGGTTGAAAAACCGATACCGGCTATTTCCATGAACTGTGACAACCAAACGGTGATTACAAAGGTTAACAGTTCTAGGAATAACATGAAGTCTACAAGGCATGTTAAGAGGAGATTGAAATCTGTCAGAAAGTTGAAAAACTCCGGAGTTATTACTGTGGATTATGTCCACACATCGAATAATCTGGCAGATCAATTCACTAAGGGTCTATCACGCAATGTGATAGAAAGTGCATCGAGGGAAATGGGTATGAGACCCATGTGAGATCTACTCTAGTGGTAACCTGCTCTATGTGATCGGAGATCCCGTGAAGTAGAGTGGAGAAACAAGCTAGGAGTAGGTTGTGAGGAAAGATCCCTTTCTTAACTCATTTCTGATGCACATCTTTCCTATCTGTAAGGCAGGATGGTATTTACCTTAATGTATTCCAAGAGTCTTATAAAGGTGAGATGTTGTCCTACAGAACATCTTCTAAGGAATACACCTATATGAGTCAGACTGCTAGTCACAGTCTATGGGACTTGGGTAATCCCTAAATACTCATGAAAGGCACTGAAGTGTGACTTATATGCTTCTAAACAGCGGGAATACCCTTCTGCAGCCTAGTATCAGCAAAGGATTTGAGTGAATCTTATTTCGCACAAAACTGTCAATTCAAGGCATAGTCCATTGTTCAGTTGTGAATGAGTGAAACTCTTATTCTAGATGGATGTTCAACTTAACAGTCTCCATCGAAACACTGGTATATCAAAGGATTGTGATTCTGATACTTCATCATTACAAACCCTAGAGTTTGGTGGGGATTGTTGGATCTTTTATGGGCTTGGCCCATTTATTGAATAAACTCTAAGGTGTGTAATGGTGGAGAATACCAATAGTACCACATTGGAAGTCCAAGGGTCTTTTGTCTTGACTTATATGGTGGGATTTATTCCACTTAACTTGAGAAGTCAAGAAATGGACAAGGGCGTGCCACATGCGCGCGCGCGCGCGCCGCCGCCGCCGCCGGCCGGGCCGGGCCGGGCGTGGCGAGGCGATGCGTGGCGAGGCAGGCGAGCGGGCGTGGTGTGGTTGTGTTAATTTTTAGCACTCACTAACCGCGTACGTCAGCCGAGTGACCCTGTCTCTTCGTCTGCCGAGTGACCCTGTCTCTTCGTCAGCCAGCCGAGTGACCCTTCTCCTTCAGCTGCCGACTTATGGCGTGACTCGGCGAGAGCTGGCCGACTCATGGCATAACTCGGCTAAGAGCTGGCCGACTCTTGGCGTGACTCGGCGACCTTTCTCCTTCAGCTTCCCTCTGCGAGAGGTTAAATAGAGGAGCACCCCTGTCACTCGGTACACGCGAGAAACACTTTCAGTCTCACAATCCAGCCGCCGAGTGAGGGTATTTCCATCTCGTGACTCTGCGCGCACAGAGTAGCGAGAGGGCAGGTGCCTCCGAAGCCGGTGCCGTTCGAGACCTTGCACGGGGGATCGACAATTAGGTTTTTGGGGAGCGTCTACGCGACTGCCCAAAACATCTTCAACATGACAAAGGAAGCTGGCCAAGGATCTGGATCATCAGAGCGCATAGGAGGGTATGATCAGTTTATTTACTTACTGTTTTGTGTTCTGGAGATTATATATGTTTCATATTTTCATATATGCTGTTTCATAGTTACGAATGATTTTATCTTATCTGTTCTGTCTTATTATAATATGATAGATCTGTCTGTTTTAATTTTTCAGTCATGCTATTTATGTTTCTATCTGTTTACTTTCATTTGTTCAGTCAGTATACATGTTTATCGTATTTATATGATTTATATAATTCACATGCTCTATGTTCTCTTGATTCATACTGGTATGGATCAATTTGAGATCACAATTTCTATGGTTAATTATTTGTTATATGTCATCATCATAATGTTTATTTATGGAATTAAAATAATACGGAAAATGCCTATATTTCTAACAGAAACTAACCTGCTCTTTTGTGAAATCTATTTTAGAAAATAACTAAATTAGTATATTTGGCTAATATTATTGGCTAACCTCTTGAAGTTAGCTTTTACAATTCATATTTCAATGGTACCGCACTTACGTTATCTCCAATAACTATTCTATCTTATCCCGTAATTCAAAATCTACTTTACAAAATACAAAACAATATTTTCTACGTCCATATACAGGATCCCAACAGTACCGGGCGTACGCCGACACGTTTCGTCCTCCTATGTCCCACCTGGCAGTCTCGCAGCGCAAACCATCTCACCAACTAGCCATCTATTTATAGGCGTCGCCATGGCCCTCCTCCAACATCAACCAGCGACTCACACACCCGCGCGCCGCTTCTGTAGGGCCCCAACCAACCGCGCAGGGAGAAAACCACCACAGCACATGCAGCGCCTCGCCTCCTCCCGGAGGCTCCTCCAGGCCGCGCTCGCCCCCGCCCGGGCCAACTCCAGCCTCTCCGCGGCCGCCGTCGCCGCGCCCGCGCCAGCGAATGGCGCCTTCCCGAAGATGCCGGCCTTCGACTACACGCCGCCGCCGTACGACGGGCCGCGCGCCGAGGAGATCTTCCGGAAGCGCGCTCAGTTCCTCAGCCCATCCCTTTTTCATTTCTACGATCGCCCAGTACGTGTGCCGCTCCCCCATCGCCACTCCAGTCTTCAGTTCTGTGGGAAGGAATATACTGCTACGACCAAAAAGAAAAACAAAAAAAACTGTAAATTACCTTCGGATTTCAATATTTTTTTCGGTAAAAACTGCACCGATTGTCGCCCTGGTGATCAGTTAAAATACGAAGAATCGAACTACTAGCATTTTTTGTAATTAAAACATTTTTTGTTTATTGTTTTGAGAAATGGGGTCTTCTTGGTAGTCATTTGGCACAGAGCAGCAGTGATCTTTGTCGTTTTCCGAGAGGTTTGATAGGATTGCTGATACTGCATGTGCTCTGTTCTTATCTGAAGTAAAGTGAGATCTGAGATAAATATACAAAAGTATGCAACCAAGATCTGTGTCAGAACCCAATAAAATGTCGGCACTCAGCAGCCGCAAATTCTGTATTGCAGGCAGTAGTATGACTCGAACAGGAGTCTTAAGTGAACCAATAAAAGAAACTTGTAATACCAGTACCACAAGCTGTCGAGTGTCGACAGCAGGAGTATTGTTTTTTTTTCAGTGACTAGTAGATCCTTTTGCCAAATGAACATGCCGGATGGGTTGACAAATGAATAAGTGACAGGCTTTTCCTGGGTTGTTGCAAATTGCAATGACGTGGCTGCCCAGTTTTGCCTGCAAACTTGTAGACAATCTAGGCTGTACTGATTAATTTCCACATTTTTACTAATGGTCAGATGCCTGATTTCTATCTTCTCTTCAAAAGATACTGTATCCATCTTTTTGCTTGTTTTTTTTTCCTGTATTAAGATGCTCAGCTTTACATGCTCATGAACTAACAGTGAAGATTATTATCTGAAAACATACTATATTTCAGGTGGGCACCTGAAATATAACAACTCTCTAATTTCCGCAACCATTTTTTGTGCCCTCTTAGATCTCAAATATATGTAGCTGCGCCACTTTTTCTTTGTTTGTCAGAATATACATGGTTACTGACATCACAGCATTTTTTTTGCGCATTGCCAAAGTACATAAACAAGGTCAAGATTGGATTTCTGGAGACAGTACTTACCGTGTACCTAACTTACTGACTCCCGTCCCATTAAAAAATAATGTTGAAGGATATATACTTATATAATTTGATAGAAGTTGGCACAAAGGAAGAGGAAAAACGCTAGCATTATGAGATTCATTTGCATCTCTGAAATGAAGCAAACAGCAAAGTAACCAGTGCATGTTATCATTCTGTAATTACTTAATATATGAGATCTTCTGAGTGCCTCCTGTAGTATGGTGAACCCAATCAAGTAGTATTAGTTTTCCAACCAAGCAATACAAGCTAAGGCCCTGTTTGGGAACAAAGTTTTGAAAACTACAGTTTTTGAAATACTACAGTATACTTTAGTCATGACAATACCGCAGTTTACAATACCACAATTTTGGAAACTAAGGTCCAGACCTAAGTTTAGAATACCTTAAAACAACTATAGTATTTGCAATACTTCAGTTTTGAAAACAGAGATTTTAGCCAGCTTGCCAAACACCATTCTGTATATAATACTGCAGTATTTGAGAATACTGCAGTATTCTTCCAAAACTGTGAAAAAACTTCACTCCCAAACACCCCCTAAAGTCATCGTCAGTGCCACAGCAATATTGCATTTCAGCTGATCATTTAATAATGTGATATTTATTGCAGTTGAACATAGTCGAAGGAAAGATGCAGTACCTATTTGATGAGGATGGCCGTCGTTACCTGGATGCTTTCGGTGGCATTGCAACAGTTTGTTGTGGGCACTGCCATCCAGATGTTGTTGAAGCCATAGTAAACCAGGCAAAGCGGATCCAGCACTCCACAGTTCTATATCTCAATCATGCAATTGCAGATTTTGCCGAGGCATTGGCTTCCAAAATGCCTGGTGATCTGAAGGTATTCTCTAAGGAAAAAAAATCAAATGTTTATTTATCAGAAGTTACTTCAGACATGGGCATTATTTTGGACGATTGAGCATCATGGAAACTGCTGTCTTCTTTTCAGGTTGTTTTCTTCACAAATTCAGGCACGGAGGCAAATGAGCTTGCACTGATGATTGCACGGCTTTACACTGGTTGCAATGACATTATCTCTCTTAGGAATGGATACCATGGGAATGCTGCTGGAACAATGGGTGCTACTGCTCAATCCAATTGGAAATTCAATGTTGTTCAGGTAGGTGCCCCTTCTGTTTTCTGTACCGCAATAAGATGCCAAAATTTTACCTAGGAACATCATGATGATTGCTAATATGTAATGTATCCAGACGGGAGTACACCATGCGCTTAATCCAGACCCCTTCAGAGGTGCTTTTGGTTCTGACGGGGAGAAATACGCCAGAGATGTTCAGGAAATCATCGAATTTGGAACTACAGGGAGAGTTGGTGGGTTCATTTCGGAAGCCATACAGGTATTCCAATATCAAAGCGTCGGTTAGGCATCTCCATCACTCTTAAACAAAAACCAAATTTCTCCCCTGAACATGGCATGTTCTTTTCCGAAGGGGGTTGGTGGAATAGTGGAACTGGCACCAGGATACTTGCCCGTGGCATACAGTATGGTAAGGAAAGCCGGTGGGCTCTGCATCGCCGACGAAGTTCAGGCAGGAGTCGCGAGAACTGGAAGCCACTTCTGGGGATTCGAAGGGCATGGTGTCATCCCGGACATAGTCACCATGGCCAAGGTAAAGCTTGAAACCCGTTCATGACGTGCAGGCTCTTGTATTGCCATGACATGACGTCATGGTAAGATCATCAGAATGCGCATCCGGTGGTGCATCGAGTCGGCGACTCACATGTTCTCATTGATTTCCAGGGTATCGGGAATGGCATACCCATAGGAGCTGTAGTAACGACGCCAGAGATCGCTCAGGTGTTGACCCGCAGAAGCTACTTCAATACCTTTGGTGGTAACCCTGTCAGCACTGCAGGCGGGCATGCGGTGCTCAAAGTGCTGGAGAAGGAGAAGCTCCAGGAGAATGCGTTTGTTGTGGGCTCCTACCTAAAGGAACAGCTTAACAATCTGAAAGACAAGCATGAGAGTAAGTAGGGAAATGAAAAAAAGAAGCAACGAATCATGTCATTGTTGCTCGCCGCTTACATTTTACCTGTCTTGCTCTGCAGTCATCGGTGACGTTAGGGGCAAAGGCTTCCTTCTTGGAGTTGAGCTGGTGACAGACCATGAAAAGAAAACCCCAGCCAAAGCTGAGATCTCACGTGTCATGAACCATATGAAAGGTATACATGTTGTGCTTTGACAACCTTTTCCAGGGGCGAAGCTAGACGTAGAACTCTCTCTCTCTCTCTCTCTCTGTGATCTAAGTGCTCTCTTACTTCAACAGATATGGGAGTGTTGGTTGGTAAGGGTGGTTTCTACGGGAACGTTTTTAGGATAACACCACCGTTGTGCTTCACCAAAGAGGATTCCGGTAAGACCTGCTATCTGCTGAAACATTCCTCGTTGAACTCCTTAACCAGTGACACTGATTTTTCCGGGGAAATGACGAGCTGCCTTTTGTTGCAGACTTCTTCATTGAGGTGATGGACATTGCGCTCTCGAAGCTGTGAGGCAAGCAGGGCGAAGATGATGTGCAAACCCTGGTCCGTCGCCATGGGATTTTTGCCCATGAATAATATTAAGATTAATGAGACAGCACCTCGTTGTCTCTTAATCTAAGACGATGCCATGTCATCCGGTGGCATGGTATTCCTAATCCTACCTGCCAAATCACTGGTATTGCTCGCTGTCTCGTAATCAGACCCATGGAGCAATATGATTCTTGTAAACTCTAGCTTCATCCAATCTGTTCCTCCTGATCTAACTAGTCTGAATAGCAGCTGTTCGTTTGTGACCAATATCAACTTCTTTTCAGATGCTCCATATATTCCTGCTCTCTGTAAACAAACCATTATCACTGTTCAATAGATGCGGAGATGTGGATATAAAAATTACATATACGGGTACTCTTTGGTGTACCAGTGATTTGGCAAGAAAGAAAAGGTTTAACGTACAATCCAAAATAAAATGTTCACGTATTAAATTAATATGCATGATCATCATCAGGTCACATGAGAATGGAAAACACGAAGCAGGCAATGGTTTCCGTCATCAAACCGTCACGATAATGATGTCACTGATCATCTGGAGCAATGACTTCTCTACAATTCTCTAGTAAAGTTAAACATGCAGCAACTCCGAAATTGACCAAAGTAACAAATCCGCAAATTGACACGTGAAAAAAGACAGCAAATTTACATCAAACCAAACGACAGTGGCTACCAGCTAAATATATGCTCATCCCTATCTTAAACAGCAGAGGCCTATTTGTTTCTACCGATCATAGGCTGGCCACCACCCTTTGGACTCGGCATGCTGGTAGACCTGCTGATCTTGCTTCCGGCGCCAAAACTCTTCACGTCGATCAGGTCTCCGAACAAATTGTCCGGCATGTAATATGGTCTGGCTGCTGCCACTGGAGTTTCTTTTGGCCGCTGATTTCCGTTCACCCGAGCATTTGTAGCCACGTTCGAACCAGTGTATGTTTGAGGAATAGAGAAGTTGTAACTTTGCACCGGTGTTGGTTCTGGAGATGGAACATGTTGCGCTGATGGAGCAGCTGAAGGGGCAACAGAAGCAGCAGGAGGAGTGTTTGGCGTTTGGTATGTCACAGGCTGGAAAGGATTAGCTGAATTGGCACTTGCAGGCATAGCCCATGGGGGTGCCGGATTGCTCGACACATATTGCTGGGTTTGAGTCGAATATGCCCCAGGCTGTGCAACCGGTCCCGTTTGGGCCCATGGTGCCACATAGTTATTGTATGGAACATATCCCTGATTTGTTGGATAAACCTGGGTGTTGGCAGGGTAATTTGCCCCGTTCGCCACAGCAGGCTGATAGCTTGGCAGTGTTTCTGATCCATTTGATGTGACACTCGGCTGACTCCCATTTTGGTTCTGAGTTGAAGAGTCTTCTGATGATTCAGGACTGTACAAGGTGAGGCTGAGAAGGTCAATCATATCCTGCTCCTTCGTCCTGGTTCCACTAACAGAAGTTGCGCCGAGAGGTACTATTGCATTGCTCTCAACCGAAGAAACTTCAGAAAGTGCTGGATCAACAGGTACCAGGGCTTGATCACCAGCACTCGATGATGCCTCATCACCGCATATCACAGATTTGTTTTTTCTGCAAATACATAAAAATGATCAATAGGTAATAAGCTAATGCCGTAACAAACAACCACAGTAAGTATAGACTGTCTGGAGCCTTTGCAGGCCACTAGGTACCTTCGTGCTATTTGAGCAAACTCATCATCTTCATCCTCTTCAACTTGAGCCTTATTATCATGTGTAATTGGTGTAGATGGCTCAGGATTTGGATCCTCTCTCTGTGGTTCTCTAATCGGTGTCTCAACTGGTAATGGAGAACCAGAAGCAATAGCATCATGTCTTGTGAGGACACTCTGTAAGCGATCATTTAATTCTAGTCCTTGCTTTAGCAGGTCTTCATCCCTGACGACAAGAACACAAAAATCCATATATAATTGCAACAATGTAAACCATGCTTATTCATAAATTAGGTTATGCAACACATTAGGAACAAATCAACAAGGTAATGTAGCTCTATATAATCTGTGTGATAGGCATACCCTGTGGAACTGACAAACTGCATGAGCTTTTGTTGATTTGAACGACATTGATTTACAAGATCTGCAATAATTTCATCTTTAACTGCCATGCGGTCAGCAGGGTTCAAAGCATTCACCATATCATACAGCAGTTCCGTTGCATTTCTAATATTATTCAAGCCCTCAAAGCTGAACAGCAAAATAGAAAACAAAAGGTTATATCCATAAAGTAGTAATAGAAGAGAAAGTCCACACTTGGAACAGTCAAATAAACCAATGGTACATAAGAGTTTTACCTCAACGTTCCAGCTTCAGATGTGATTCTCTCATTTAGACTTCCAGAAGGATATCTAGGTGAACCATATGCCTGATGTGTTGCAGGAGGAGTAAATATTGGAGGAGCATCTACAGGACGTTGTGGGAACATTACTCCTGCCCTCTGTAAAACGTTTTTCCAAAACAACATACAATAGTTGTTAGTAAAATAATAATGCCTTAAAGTATGGGAATTATCTATCACTAGTGCACTTGTAGCTTTGAATATTTTTTCTAAGGCATGCTTTAACTCCAAATTAATTTAGTAGAAGAATAATCCATCTCCACGACATAGAAACTATCTGCACATGAGACCGAATTGGGATTGGATGCATACCTTTAGTTCAATGTATGACCAGTAGTACTGTGGATATTTGCCACCAGGTCCACCAAATGCCTCTTGCCATGAATCCAGAAGTAACAAAGCCTTATCCCTCACTTGCATATCATGCTGAAATGATTTTAGGTAAAAAAAAGATATAAGCAGAAATATAGCATCATGTTTCTACATTCTTAAGAGAAATGAAAATGTAAATGAATAATAAGCACAAGGCTAAGACAGATCCACAAAGCACAAGAGGCTTAACATCAAATATTATGATCTGTAGAAACACAAACTGCAACCTCAAGTACTTCACACACTAACAGCCAGAACTCAGAAGGTTACTTGGAAGAAGAATAATGGTTTTGCCTAAAACACAAATTAACATGAATAAGTTGGTGGTGAAAAGTAAATACCCATACTGAACCCATAAAAAATCAAGGAAAAGATGACTTGAAATGGCCAGATAATTCTCGTGTTGTAAAGACTGATCAACCAAACTACAAAAGGATATTAGCAGCTCTTCCGTTCATTATTCTATTATTAGCAAACACATAAGCAGGCAATGGTTAACATTTGAAGGCAAGTTGAAAACTAATGATTATTTGGAGTACAAGATAAAATCCAAGCATGTGGTTCCAAGCTGAAATGAAATTTGCAGAACTATTATAACAATAAACAGGATGGTACAAACCACCCCAAAACAAACTGACCTGACCAAACATAGTTAAAGCTTGCTACACAATGTTTTTTTTGAATGGTTATACCTCATGGAGTTCAAAACGTATATGAAAAACGTTTATGCATAACACTGGGAATAGTTTAGCTAATTTTGGTGAAACTTTTAAAACTGACAGATCCTTCAACATCCAACTATTTTTGTTTCTCTTAGCAACTTAAGCAACATAATAACAGCGATAATAGGAGAGAGGATGATGAAAATACCCTCTTCTGGACAATTTTAACAATCTCTTGTAAAACATGCTGATCAACAACTTCAAAATGAACATATTCACCACAGTTCTTCATCATTGTCTCCAATAACTGCAGAAATTCAACAGGAGGTATGAACAGTTAAAAATATTTCATGTACATAAAATACTTGTAATCCCACACCAAATATTACAGAAACATCATTGATCATGAGATTGATTATAGTCCGCACCGTCAAAGTAAAGAATTTAACTTTTGGATCCTTATG